>NC_140093.1:15183170-16383170 GCF_964237585.1 Gallinula chloropus
TGGTGAGGTTTCGCAGGATGAGTCTTATGAAACTTGTTGGTGAAGAAGGAAATGCATTCTCTGATACTTAAAATGAGGCTTCAGAAATATTTACTGGAACCAAGACAGAGGTCTCTGTCTCTCCCACAAGCCAGGGGCTAGAGCTTTCATCTGGACCACAGGGACCATGATACAAGCTGTACACCTGGTAAATAATTTGAGAATGTATACAAATTAGAAACACTCCTAAATAAAAGATCAGAAGGTAACTGTCCCAGTGTCAGTACCAATGTCAGAAATGGTGCATTTGCCAAAGATGTGAGAAACCAGAAGAGCAAGTTTTTCAATCTTGTGCTATTTCTCCTGCTGTTGGAGACCACACTTACCACTGGGTTGTCTTAAATACTTGCTTCTGATTGCAAAGAATGGTCTGATACGGCTGCACTTCTGCAGTGTCCCTACCATAAGGAGGGGTCCCTAATCCCTTCCCCTCCTTCCTGAATGAGGTATTCTAGAAGATGAAGACTACCCCACCAGCTTCTCCCAGAAAGAACAAACAAAACCAGTTGATGTGCTGATCTCATCCTGCTGTCTCTCCACTTACTGGCAGAATGCCACTACTGAAGCAGGGAGAGCGGGATGTACTCTGTGCCGTACTCTTCACTGGCTACCAGTCCATCAGAGGACTGACCATCAGGTGAAATCCAGATAAACTTGCATGTTTCAAGAAAAAAATCCCACAACAAAACAGAAAAAAAAATCCAATTCCACAATCAAACCCTGGTATTAGATAACCCCTTTTAGGGTTATATACAAAACTATTTCTTGTCCACTATGTGTTTAGAAAGTAGTGTTTTTCATGTGTGGTTTCAGTTAATTTGATGGCTGTTTGGGTGGAAACAAGCTCTGCACAGTCTGTAGGAAGTCTTCCCTCTTAACATCTCTAGGACTGACTGTATGCCCTCTGATCCTTTCAACTGTATCTTCACTTGAGCAAAAGTCTCCCTGTTCTTTGTTGTGGCTTTTAATATTTCTTTATTGCCCTGCCTGCAGCCTGCAGTCTTCTCTCCCAAAGTCAGTCAGCTGCTCCAAAAGAAAAGGATTAATCTCCCCCTTCCTCTTGATGGTTCCACCTGATCCAGCGATTCTCTTATTAACGCACTGTAACGTGCAAACCAAGAGCAAAATTCAAACCCAGCACTGCACATGACATTTTCCATCACCAACCTGTGCATTCCAGTTTGAACTTTCAACCTTAACATTGCCAACAAAACTGCAAAACCCTCCGCTCCTCAGAAAAACCTTATGTTTAGACTAAGCTCCTTAAAACTCAAGGATGAAGAAGGCTTTTAAAGCTTTCTTCTAGGCTTGTAGCTTTCTTCTCTTGCTCTTTGCCCACCTTCTGCTGCCTTCTCTGGCCAAATTTTCCCTGCTGTCTGACAATACTGACATGTCAGTAGTAATCGTTAGGTAGGAAAGGAGCGGATTCCATTGCAACCTGAGAGCTGATCCAAGCCTTGATCCTGTGATAATCTCCATGTGGGGGAAATGTAAGAATCAGGGCCTTCGTTTTGAGAAACTATTGCTCACTGCAATTCCTTGTCAGTGCAAATAAAGGCTTACTCTTTCAAATTTCTCTCCTACAACTAGCACAAGCTTGTTTTCCTAATACTTAGTAAGTTTCATAGCACAGACATGTAAGTTTCAGCACCAATCCAGGCAGAATATAGATTTCAAAAATGAATAGTCAAGAGTAGTAACAATCAACAGAAATCCAAAAATAACATAACAACCCTGGCAAAATAATTCAGCATTATCTCACTGCTTTTTGATCAAACAAGAAAAGTAAGGACAATGCAGACAAGCCTCATATTTTAGAAATTATTGAGAGAGAACAAACTGACATGTATTTTGCATTCCTTCATTCAGCTTCAGAGAATTTTGTGACTAATTTACTAAAAATTACCAACATTGCTCCTCCATCACTTTCCAACAGTCTTACATGACTTTTAACTGAGCTAAGAAATCAAATAATGCCCACTGCAAGTCAGACAGATTCTCCTGTGATTGTCATGAACACATGCCACCTGCCACACATAAACACTTCATACCTGGTGTCAAATTACAGTGAAATCTTGCTTTGTCTGATTAAAAAAATCCACAACCATTCTTACCAAGTGAATCTCAGTTTATAATTAGTGTCATCCATACTATGATCTAATAATTATCATTATCAATTTAATGACAAAGTGATGCTACATACACCAAGCTAATTTAGCCACAGAGAAGAGAGTGTGGCATTGTATTCTGGTACAGATGTTGAGTACATAAAGACAGAATCTCAAAAAAGACGAATGAAAAGAAATAGAGGTATGAAACATGTAATTGGCAGACTGGCATAGCCAAGAGAGGTGTGATACAGGCAAAAAGCAGGAAAAAAAGTTTGCAGGGAAAAAACTCCAACAAGATATTCTACCTAAACTTTATTTATACTTTAAGTTATATATTATAAAAATAATGTGCCTAAAAGCGCTTAAGAGAATCTGTATCGTGGTGCCCCATGGTGAAAGCCTGCAAGCTTTTCTTTCTCTTAACAGCTTGGTAGTTCAGCCACTACACATACATGTTGTCATTAGTGCAGCCAGCTAAATGTTACATTGCTCATTGCTGTAACTGTGATTTTTCACTTAAATATTTGTTTAACAGTCTCATATAGGCATTTAACAGTTATATCACAAACCTGCTGAAAGCCCACCTATCTATTTTACCTTCTGTCCTGTTTGAAGAAAACACAGTTAAGAGAAAGTTCTGCCAGATTTCTGCAGTAGTGGTCTGCTTTAATGGAAAAATTTACTTAGGTACTACATACCATCTGCCTTGGGCAGTCCAGCAAGATAAAGCTTCCAAAAGAAAAATTACCTTCTATCATGGGTATTTTAACCCCAGAATGGAAAACCTGAAGATAGCAGTGGGATAAAACTCTTGACAGAAGAAACTACAAAAGCTTCAGGGTTCCTCTAGAAAAGAGAAAGGGAGCAGTTTTGAAACACAGTGGGCAAAATAAAAGGTTTTGTACTCCAGCTGAGAGTATATTTCTTAAGCACTCAATAATTTGCCTTCCTCCTGATTTCAAAAACAGACATTCTGCAGACAGGATAAAAATGGTAGTGCTGCATCTATTTTGTTTTCAGCCCATTAGAGCTTATAAACGTTCACCTGAGAATGACCTTCCCTACACCACCGCAAGGCTGGCCCACAGACAATTCAGAAGAATAAGGTGCTACAAAATCAACTAATCAGGCAAACAGAACTGCAATTTCTAAATAAATGGAAACTCTGATGGCAAAAGAAGTCACAACTTTGTGGGGAAAAAATAATTCTGGTTCCATGAGGTTTTCTGTTTGGTTTGGTTTTGAGATTCCTCACGATGCCCAATTCCTGCTTCCTATAAACCAGCAGGTAATAACTGTTACTTCAGCATCGTAACCCCATGTCGATATGGCCACAAGGTTCTAGCTGTAGTAGCTTGAAGGACCAAGGCTTAAAAACAGTTACCTGTTGTGTAACAAGCACAAGATTAATATTTATAAACAGAACCTGAACAAAATCAACTTTCAGCATTTGGCAAGTCTTAAAATACCATTTGCCAAGAGAGGCATCTAGATAACTAGTTTCTGGAGAACACAATAATTCATAAACCGTATGGATTCAGAAATACTATCTCACACCTCAGATCATTCAAGCACTTGTTATTAAGGCCACTCATATACATAAGTGTTTACCGATTTTGTGTGTTGAAATGTGAACTGCCATGAACTTAAACATAGCTTTTAAACACCCAGTCCCTTTATGCACTGCATACAGGTTTCCTGAGCAGCAGAATAGGAAAAGGCAATAGATGTAGGCAAGCTTAGAGCCGCTGTTAGCAAATTTATGCACAGAAAACTTATTTGAATTCTGAAGCAGATTCAGAAAGCTTTGTGGCATCATTTAGGTAGAGTGGTCAGTAAAGAGAAGAGCTGACACCCATCACCCATGCTACAGTACTCTAGAGAAAGGAAGTGCTAAGGAGGAGAAACAACTGTTTCTCCCTTCAGCTAGCAGGAGGTAGAATATTTTATTTATCATATACCTTCTAGAAATGCATGGCACTTAAAGAAGCCCTGAACAAAGTCCATACTCAAAACATGTTAGATATCCCCAAAACACCTTCTCCCTTGGCAAAAATGGTGTTTTGTAACTCTTTCTTATCTTCATCCAACATAAAGCACTCACAGAGACATCTAAACTGGGACACAGACAGCTCCCCTTTAGTTCGGACTGGGAAGTGCAAGGGACTGTGGGAAGAAATGAAGTTTGGATTGTGTCAGTGTAAAAAAAATATAGCACATTTCAAAGTAATTACAACATTTAATTTTCAAATGCTGTATTATTTCATCATCAATAATAAGAGAAGGAATTCTTCTACCTCTAGGCTTAACCAACAGTCTCGTCCAACTGTTGGTATTAAAGTACTAGTAATGCAAATTCTCCCATCCCACCTCAACTTGCCAGGCCTTCCCACTTACAGAGGAGTTTTCTTTCTCTTCAGTAAAGATGAAATCTCTCTTAAGCAAGTTTCCCAAGATCTCCCTATCTGGCTTTTCTTTTACAAGCTGTCACAGTAGAAGGATTAGGTTCTAGTTGTTAACCCATTCCCAAGCCATGTGGAAGTCACACATTTCAGGTCTCTCCTGGAGAAATTTCACAATAGAAAGAACCACGAAGAACCGATCTGTAAAATCCCCTATGTGTGGAGAGCTACCAGTCCTTCTAAACACGGAGTGGGGAAAATGAGGAAAACAATAAAACCCCCTTTCAGGATAGTTTTCTTCTGAAAGCCACTAAGATCCAGATCTAGCTAAAGGCTCTGTCAAGACGGAAGACTCAAACATCATGTAACTAATGGCAAGGAAGGAATTCTTGTCTCTTACTTTGTTGGTTTAGAAGGTATGAAAAGTTAAACACTAAGGCATGCCCCAGTAAAGTCATTAGCTTGCACAGCTCTAACCCCCCCACCTCTTCTTGACAGAAAAAGCATCTTAAACCAAATCCTCTTCTACATACGAAGAAACTCTTGTTCGATAGCAGACCCATATGCAGTTACAGACTTCTTTTGTTCCCTCATAAACCAAACATCTAGTTGTTCTCCACTTGCTAGCTCTCCCTTCCTTTGAAAAGGACTTACAGACTGTCAGGACTCTTGTGTTTTGCAATGAATGGATACGATTCCTTTATCAAATACTAGTTTCCTTCAATTTCCATCTCCTGAAACACCTGTATAGCAAGACAAGTACCTTAATCCAAATCTCTCTTCCATCCTGCTGCTACAAGGCAGCAGGTTATATTTTTGTAGTGTTATTTGAATAGCAGGGAAGGAAAGAGACAGGACATTATCTCTGAAGACATTAAATCAGGCACTTGAAATTTTAATGGAAAAAAAACAAGCTTAAACTGAAATTATGACATAATCAAAATGAACACGGTACTCACAGAAACTATAGCAGCAGCAACAAAAAAATTCTATCTTCCACTGCAAGAGCCAGCAAAAGCACAAGCTGCTTAGCCAACATCAACACACACTAACCTGCTCACAAGAAGTCTTGTGGGTCCGAGGCCTCAGGCAGCCACAGCTGCCCTTGACCACCGGGTCCTCTAGGAGCCCAAACAGATACTAACAGGTTCTATGAACACAGAGGCTGACACTAAAGCTTTTCACTCCTGCAAACCCGTTACCAATCAGCCAGCTGCACTCAGTGCTTTCAGCTGTGACCAGTTTAAAGTTGTACCTTCGGGCTCAAGGCTGGTGTGCTCTCTCCCTGCTGCAGTTTCTGAAACTGTGACTTCAAACTAGAACTGCAGACAGATGGACACATGACCCGTGCTGCGTTTGATGCTGTATTAGTAAGAGATGATGCTATAACATTCAAATACAAGTCCCAGGCTTGTAATTCTCCTTAATTTGGTAGTAATCTTCAGCAATCAAGTAACTGAGATGTCCATGTGGAACCGGTGTCTGACAGGAGGTCTCCACAGACCACCCGCACGGTGTGTGTCCTGTGCTGGCACCACGGGCTCCGCTACCACGGAACGGTTCCAGAGCGGGCGGTAACGCACCAGGGGAAGCACAGAGGTGGCAAGGGCACAGCTCTCGGGAAAGCGAAGGAAGCAAACTACCAGAATAAAAGACAAAGAAAACGGAAGAAAAATTACATTTTCGAAAGGCCAGACCCGGTGTGTGTGTGAGAGGGATCTGGGTCAGGGACGGGATCGCTCATTCGCATCGAGACCAAGGTCTGCACTCTTCAGCACCACAGCGCTGCGTTGTGCTCCTCCTGCAGCCATGGCTGCCCGAGGCCAACGGCAGACCTCTGCCCGAGCCCATCCCTGCAGACACCCGGCAGCGCCAGCTCCGCGCCGGGCCGCGCCACGCCGGTGGCTGCCGGCCCCGCGCCGCCCCTGCCGGGCACTGCGGCACCGGAGCTCCCCGCGCGCCCCCTGGACCAAGGTGATGACACGTTGCTCAGGGAAGCTCCCTGCCGGCTGCTCTGCGCCCACCGAGCTGCTCCCGCTGCCCCCTTCCCCCTGCAGGTAGCAGCCCCCCCACCAGCTCCCCCGTCCTCCCGGCGGACGCCCCGCCCGTCTGCCCCGAGGCGGTGTCCACAGCTCCCTCCCCGCCCCGCTTTACGACAGCCACCGGTAGCTTTGCGGCTGCCCCGGGTGCCGTACGGCGAGCCGGTGTCCTCCGCGAGCTCAGCCCGGCGATCGCCAGTGCGCGGGGCTGGGGCAGCCATGGTGAGTGCGGGTCGGGTTCCGGCCCGGTCGGGGCTCGTCGTAGGAGCCTGGGGGTGTTTCTGTCTGGGCTGGCAGCCCCCAAGCTCTTCCCCAGGCCGAGGAGCTCAGCCTGCCCTCAGCCTGCCCGTGGTGTCGGCGAGCCCGGTGCCCTGGGCCGCGCGGGGAGGGCTGTTTCCCGCACAGGCCGCGGCGGGGTTGTTCGCTCCTGCCTCGGCCCCGGTGCCTGCGGGGCTAAAGCGGGGCCGCCGAGCGGGACGGTGCTGCCGGGCCGCCCCCCCCCCCCGGCACCGCCGCCAGCAGCAGCTGCTTTGCCGGGCCCCTGCAGGCACCTGGAGCGGCGTGCCCGGAGTAATCTGCGTTGTGACCGCATCAGCCCGTGTCGGGTGCCCAACACGCACGCGAGTCCGACCCGCTGCAGCAGTTGCCGGGTGGGCTTTGTGCCTTTTCCTGGGGTAAACAAATACTTTTATGTCTTCCCTGTGTAGGCCAGTACTATGGTGGCGGTCGGCCTGACCATAGCGGCAGCTGGATTTGCAGGTTTGTAGATGGTGGGAGGACACTGAACACCCTGGTCGTACTTACCCCTGCCTGCTTCAGTACTGATGAATTCTAAAGTAGTTTAATAGCTGGTAGGGGATGCTCGTTTGGGAGAGCATGTATTGAGAAGCATGGCTGTAATTAAAGATTGAAGTTACTGCTTTTTATGGCCCCAAAAAGTTCGTTCCACATTCTAACCACAAGTTGTGAGTTGCACAGAATTGCTGAAATGTTATAAAACTTTATACTTGGCCTTGTTCAATGTGGATTTCTTTAAGGTCGTTATGCACTAAAAGCTATGAAGCAAATGACGCCACAAGTACAACAAGCACTTCAGAATCTACCAAAATCTGTAAGTTTTTGTTTTTATCTGTAGCATCACTTAATCTAAAAGTTTACTTGGTGAAATAATTGCAGGCTATTGTTGCTGTGTGGCATTGTGATATTTTCTTCTAATACTAAACAAAACGGTCAGTGACAACAGAATTAATCTCGGGGGTTTTTGGTGAAAACTTCTTTAGGCAAGTTTAAGTGCTCAGATAATGGTACTCTACTACAACTGAATTTCCTGCTCTAAGTGCAAAAGAAGCTTTGCAGTACTGCAGAATAAAAGCTTAGCGGCTACTAAAGCAATGATGAGTTGTTTTCATTAGTAAAGTGGCTTTTAAACTAAGACATTTTCTCTTTCAGGCCTTCAGTGGTTATTACAGAGGTGGATTTGAACCCAAAATGACTAAACGTGAAGCAGCTTTAATTCTAGGAGTGAGGTAAAAGGAGGCTACAGTGTTACCTAGTTGCTGTTCTGGTCTGAAAAGGACGTAATACTCAGTGCTTAAGACTGTCCCAGCTACCCTGGGAATGTCCCTGCTAAGTCAGGAAATAGGAAGCGACCTGTCAGGGTTTTCTGCACTTACTTAACTGGTAGTGTTTGCTGCATGTTAGCTGAGAGGTAACTCTAGCTGCACTCCCATCCAGGGGCAAATTCCCAGCCTTTTGAAGAGCCACGTGCAGGTCCCAGTAATAGCCATTTTCAGGCAGCATTGGGGTTTGCATACAAACAGTTTGTTGTTTGTTTGCTTTTAAATAAACCAAGAGCAAACTTGATTTTTTTTTCCCCTCCAGCCCTTAGGGAGTTGTCCCAGTAAAAATGTTACAACATAGTGCTGTTTGCTTTGAACATCCTCTGCCATATTAGACTGTAACAGTACTTTGGGAAACCTTAGAAACCCTCTCCAGGACTTGCACGCTATGTATCAGTGATAGGAAAAGAAAAACATACGTGTAAGCCAAAGAGTTTATGGATAAGACAGTGCTTCCTGGTTCTAAGACATCTTTTAAAGGTGGTGGTGGGGGGGTATGAAGTACCCTTAAGTCAGTTTTCTTTCTCTTTTGAAGCCCTACAGCCAACAGAAGTAAAATTAGAGAAGCTCACAGACGGATTATGCTTCTGAATCATCCAGACAAAGGTAAGTAAATTAAGTCACGCTAATTAACATATGGTTTTAATACAGATAAGGTGAACTGCGTATGGTAGAAGTGACTGCCTCAGCTACTAAAAACCACAAGAACCCAGAAAACTAGAGGGAAAACAAATTTTAGGCTGCCTTCAGTCTTAATGGTTTTGGAACACATTTTTGTGTTTTAATGCTCCAGCAGGTCAAGTTGTTAACTTGCTCTGTCTTCTGTGCATATCAGATTAAAGTATGATTTAAGAGAGACTTAAAATGGCCTTAATTTTAGGTAAAGACCAGAGTATATTTGCGTGCTTTGTGGTCCATGGGAGTTTGTTTCATTTGAAGGCATTGGGAACTCCTTGTAAATGGCAGGCATCGAGCCTTCTGTCTGCTGAAGCCATCAAAATATGAACTGTTTCTGTTCATAGTGCTCTGAAAGCTCAAAATCTAGCTAAGCTTCATGTTAATTACTCCAGGCATCTGTACCTGTCTTAAGTTCTGTTGGCTTTGTTGTCTCAGCATCATGTGTTAGTTCTTGGCATTTAACGCTTTAAACCCTCACATGAAAGGTAAAAGGGCTTTACTTGTATGCACCAAAACCCAGAATAATCCATGGGACGTGCCTTCTGTGGATAGTACCTAGCAGAAGTTAACAACTCCAAAATTAACTTCAGCGATATATGCAGAACCAGAACAACTGCGAGGAGCACTTCACGTTGTTGTAAAGAAGTTATCTAAGCTACTGGAGAGTACTTGTACTATACCAGTAAATGCTGTAGGCACTGCAGCTCTTCACACCTCACGGGCAGTTTCAGTGCATTTACATTGTGGAGTCTTCTTTTGGTACCTTTGTAAGTCATTTCTGCATTCTGTGTAAAAACTGAACCAGCCCATTGGTACTGCAGCAGTTCTGGTGCTGGCCTTCACCTGGAGGGGAGGTTTATCTGCAGGCTTCTCGGTTCAACACTTCTGTAGTCACAGCAACCTCTGTGCCAAGTCACTAGTGATCAGGTCGTTTATGACTGATGAAACTGGAGATGAAAGAAACCGCTTTGGGAAACTAAAGGCAACCTAAGAGGAATGAGCTGCCTGCACTTAGCTACTGCAGTGACTGTACGTGGAAGCTTGCACACTTTCAGTCACAATGCAGCCTGTTCTTTAACTGAGTAACTGTCAGACCACACTTGCTTTCTTCCTGTGTGCTTGTGTCATTGTTAACAACACAGAAATTGCTTATCTGATGTGACATGAGGTTATCTTTCTTCTAGGTGGTTCCCCATATGTAGCAGCCAAAATCAATGAGGCTAAAGATCTACTGGAAGATCAAGCTAAAAAATGAATGAGAGAGAGAATCAGTCTGTGCAAATGATTATTTTTGATAAATGGTTTAAGAAAAGCTCTAATGTCAGTCTTTGACTTAATATAAATGAAGCTGGAAATATGAATCCAGGAGGTACCTCTCCCCTCTCAGCCACTTTTTTTGAGAAATGTGTGAGGGAGCAAGGCTTAAAGGTTTGTGTTTGTTTTCATAGCTGTTCTTAAGCAGCAAAAACCTGCCACTCATAAGTATTTTCAGTGTAAAAGAGTAATAACTTGGCTTGGCCAATGCATGCTACCACATACAGGCAGGCTCACATGCTGTTCCCTGACTTCTGTTAAACTAGCTGTTTGAAGTTCATGCTGCTGATCTTCCATATGCCAAAGGTAGGGGAGGGGGTGGACAAAGTCAAGAGAATTTATTTGATGGTAAGAACTGGGACAGGTGTGTGGTTGTCTCTGACTGAAGAAATAAAGTACAGGAAACAACATACACAGTTGTCTTTGCCTTGTGAAAAACAAGGTTGGTTGAGCTTCTTGTGTTGCTGGTGGGTCTGGACTGTCCTGGATTTCTTTTTAGTAATTCTCAGTTTTTAATGGATTTTATAGCATTTAATAAATCCCACATTTATAAGTAATGTAGTTTTATATGTTACCTTACACTCCAGAGTTTGAATTCACATAATAAGGTTTGCATTTGTAGTAACTAGGCAGCAGGAGCTCCTTACGTAGACTGTGGAAGATACCTGAGCTGGATTTGTCACCCTGCCCACAGCCCAGGAAACCCCAGCAGGACTCTGTAAGTATCTGAATGAGGGCCCAGGAGTTGTGTCAGTCTTTGTGCAACCACAGTAAGACTGCTGTACAGCACATGGAAGATTTAACACCCAGCAGTTTATAAATACAGCGGGTTGCAGGGCTTTCATTTTTCCAGAACTAACAAGCCTCTACTTCATGGTAACATTAAGTAGTCTGACATCATCAGTGTGAACACTGCCTGCTTCGTCAGTGTGTTTTGGAAGACCACTTACATTACCAGGCCACCACTACTCCATGCCTTCAGGAGAGTAATGATCAGTAATGAGATGAAATGGAGAACATTTGGCTTTACTAGGGAACTTGAAGTGTTGTGGAAACCCCAGCTGGACCACAGCCATGCAGCAGTACCAGAGTTCACCCATTTCAAGCCACACACAGAATGTTAAGGTACTTGCCTGCTTCCCTGCACTCTATAACTTAGTGCTCTTTTCTTCCCCAATTCTTTCGATTTTCTCCACACTGGCATCTGCCTTATCAGTTGAGATGTTTGTGCACATTTCAGTGGTAACAATGTATCTGTTTGTTCTCCAGTAGGGAACATTGTCAGTGAGTGTCAACACTTAAGTCATATTAAAAATTGCACGTCCTTAAAGGAAATACATACCCAAAGCGAGTTGGTACAGCTCTTCCAGAGCTCTGTCAGGTAGAGCAGCTGGAGGCACAGGTGCTTCATGTCACTGTTGTCCTCACTTCTGATGAACTCAGGTAAGGCAGAATTTTCTTCATTCAAGCCAGCACAACTTCAGCACTACACTTGGCTGACTTCTCACACCATCACTTGCTGCCCAGCTGTTTTCCCATACCTGGGTTCTGCTTCACTGCTCTGGCTCATGTACCTGAAAAGATGGGTTAGTGTGTCACAATCCTCACATCAGGCAAAACCTATGTCTGTAGTAATTCCTAGATATGTTAGTCAGTTAGGTGATTCTCCAAGTCAAGTCTGGTTTTAGACTCGAGTGATGTTTTACGTCATCACCTTAAAGAATAGAAGATTAGCATGTTAGAAGACTCTTGTGAAAGAGTTAAAGGTTCAAGCTGCCTTGCAGTAAGCTTCAATTGTTAGTGGTAACAGCTTGAAAACCTTAAAGTCAATAGTAATTTAAATTTGATAGAAACAGTCAACAGATGGAAGATCAAAGTTTATTTTCTTTTACTACCAGCATACAAAAAAAACATATTGCACATCAAACAACCAAAACAAAAATAAAAATACTCTACTGAGGACTAACATATGTAGTTTATACAGAATAAACTTTCTGGAAATTGATCTTTTCAGTAGTTCAGGTTATGTCTTAATGGACATGACTAATTCAGCTTAGTGTTAACTAAAGCTATGTTTGATTTTTAAATACTGTACAGTTTAATAAATAAACCAAACAAAGCCTCAATGTAGAACAGTCACTGCCAATGTCACCCAGTATCCCTGCAGATTATGAGAATTTAACAAATGTATTCCAGTGGTCTGCAGATTTTTCCTCTACATACAGCATTTAAAAAACATGTATTAAAACAGACCAGTTTCCAGACTAAACTAATGGAGAAATTACATTTCAGTGCAAAATATTTTAGACTGCATTTCTTTCTAGTATTCCTCAGGTGAAGAAGTGGTTGCATATTATTAAAAATGTAACAAAAGCAGCTAATGCTTTCATAAAGAGTATTATGTTAGGGATCCCCCTCACATCTTTGCCATATTTTGAAAACAAAATAACATTTCCTATAGCCAGCAATTTTGTTTATTTAAATGTTACATATACTATCTCAAGGCACATCTGATGATATATTTATAACACAGTAGGTGTCAAAGTATGTTTAACATATGATTTCTTCAGGATCCCTCCCCTTTCTGTATTCCAAAATGGAGGAACTGAAAGTGCGGTGTCAAGACTGGCGATCCATATTCTATCTTTGGCAAGCTTATACAAGCACTATTTTAAATGTAATGTAAAAGAACTGTAAACTAGGAACTTCAGTTTATGAAACACCATTCAGCACTGCTTCTTCCTGATTATTTCCATCTTCTTGAACAGTGACCTTCTTTTCATCAGGACTATGCTGCAGTTTAGAAGGCTCATCCCCAGAAGTTGTAGCAGGACCATTCACTGCCTTTTCAGAAGGGCTGTTTTCATCAATTGCGTCTTTTGCCTGGCAAAAACAGGACCAAGAGAACATTAAAATTCAGTAGAAAGACGTAGGATGATCTGAACTTCCACCTGGCTCACACAGGAAGCACCTTGTGTCTCTGTGTCGGTATCACTTGCAGCACACTACATGACTTCTCATTTATAGGACACTTCTGTATTGGACACTCGGAGGAAAGCACACCAAGGTAACCCTGAGACAGTGTACCCCAGATGTTTTCTGTCACAATTTCAACTGGACTGAGCCAATGAAGTATGTTAAGATTAGATTTTGTTAGTCATAGAACCATGGAGCCTTCATACTTCGCTCAACTCAGACATAACTTGGGGGGACCAAACTTTAGTCCAGAGTGAAGGAATTCTCCTGTATTCAGTTCTAAGTGTGTAATGTCACTGATCCTTTAAGGAGAAGAGTTTGAGTTTACCATCTTGGTAACGTTAATTCTTTGTAAAATAGTTGTCTGAGCCACTAAACATGCTACCTAGTATCCTGTGTTTCCAAAGGGTTTTCAGGATTAGTTCTCAACTCATCTATGGATCATCTTCACTTTATGTAATGCTACATTAGGAAGTGTAATATTTTAAAATGTGTAGAGCCTGCACTGGGTGTTACACTGGTCCCTGAAGCCTGCAACGACAGCATTGCTCTGGGCCATGCTTGCTTTTATGATTTATTCCTGAACTCACAATGCCTTTGTAGCCAGATGAGGGCAATCTAAAGGGAGCGTTCCTGTATCGCCTGGCTGCAAGGGAAGAAGAAAGGTAAACAAGCAGTACAAGAAATCTTACCGTTTCTTTCTTGGTTTTGGCTAGCGTCTCCTTGGGAGGGTTTCTCTGTCTACTTTGAGATTCAGCTCGTGATATATAATCAGCTACGGTTACTGTTCAAGGAAAAAAAGTTACAGTGATGCTCACATCAGAATTCTAATTCAGCATTAAGTTAACAGGTCTTTTTGTACAAGTTAGGATAAAACTGGGAGACTTCTCACAAAAGGCCTTCACGCTTACAGGTATAGACTACAGAGCAAGGGTCAGTTTGCTTCTGTTAAATGCAATTTAATTTTCACTAAAATCAGCAGTAACATGTCTATCTGAGGGTGACCTAACTGTAAATTTTATTGGAAAGTAAGGGCTTTTGGTTCTGGGTTTGAAGAGATCAGACTGCAGGCTCTTTAACCTACATGCTCTGTCACTGGGGTTTTACTGTCTTAAGCGAATGAAGGTAAGTTAAATGAACCGACCCGGGGAGGTTCAGAGTACGGCGTCACTTACGATAAAGCAGGATTCAAATCTGTTACTTCAGGAAACAATTGGCAAGAGAACTCACCCTCCTCCTGGTATTCAAAATACAATCCTCAGAGTTAACTCGGGCTTGCGAGAGGTGGATTAACTGTGGTGTGTGTACAGACACTGGCAGCAGCTCTGTACGAGCAGGCCCGACCTCAAAAGCAGGACGGCGTGTTTGCACTGTTACAGCTACACTTACTGGATGCTGGCCAGGGGTTTTCTGACCTCTTTTCTTCTTACCACCTCAGCACATGTTCTTGTGGCCTGGCTTTGTCTTATCCTGCCCTCTCGTAACCACACCAACTGAGAGTCAGTTCTATCTTTAGAACAGATAGCACTACAAATTTAAATACACACTTGTCTTGGAGGAGCTAAAAGCACATCAGGGTCAGCAAGCATTATTATATTTAGTACATCATGCATTCAGGTGAACTATTCTGGATTCAGGATTGATTGTGGATGAAACCTGCATCAGGAGGGGAAGTACAGCACAGGAATTTTCTGTCAAGGTAATGGGACCTCTATCAGCCAGGTCCTTGCATTAACTGTCAAGACCAAGAGAGTTTTTGCACCAGGAGAATTACTTCTTTGAAATGAGGTTCTATGCCCAGCTTCTCTCATGTAAAGATGGAGCATGTTTTATGCACACAGTGTAAGGCTCCTACGTACCCGAGTCATGGAGCTGTATTATTTACAGTGCTGTACATGACTCAGGTATGTTGTTGGGGGAGGAGTTCCTTCTGTCATCATTCCACTTGCTAATCACGAGACTCAATTATTACAGCACTTTTCACAAAGGTGGTGTAACTACCCATGCTCTTACTGTATGTTACAATACTCATTATGCAAACTCAACCTGGTGTCTTGAACAAAGGCACCAACAGGAAAACACCTGAGAAATCTTGTTTGGGAAAATTTGGTTTGTTTTTAATACTTCGATTTGAAAGAAAAATACTAAAGCATTTAGAGATATGACCAACATCTTCCTGTTGCAGTTTTCTTGGAAGTCAAAACTAAAATCCTTCTTTATGGCTTCCTCCTGTTTATAAACAAACTCCTGTCACTGTTACAGAACCGGAACACTGAGAAGTAACCGGTTGCTTTGGGTTTGGGGTTTCCTGAGAAGGGCAGGGAAATCTTAATTAGTGGAATGCAGCACCTTTTTCCTTCTTAAACACTGCGGAAGCCCCACAGATAGAAGGCAGGAAAATATGGGTGAAATTTTCAGCCTGTCATCTAGACCTCCTGTTTCCTGTGACTACCTTACACCATGTACGTACAAACACTTTCCAAACAGGGCAGGGTACTGAAAGTGAGCTAGTTCACCTTGAATATTTCAAGTGTTAGTACACACAAAAGAAATGCAACAAGCCACAACAACAAAAAAATTGGGAACATGCAATTTCATTTAAATTCCTCCTCCTCCCCACCCTCAATTTGTAGATGACTTGCAAATACCCACAAAAGCCGAGGACTGACAGCAGCAGTTTGCTACAGGCAGGCGGGCTGGCAGATGCCAGGCGAGTCCCCTCAGCGCACTGCCAGGGTACCCACATCCTGCCATTCCAACTCGGCTTCTCAGCCAGCGCCCAAGGGTTGTGCCACATTCAGTGCAAGTGCACAGATGCAAGTGGGTGCAGATGATGAACCTTCACGTTTGTCTTGATCCTGGACCACTGGAGTCAACAGGCGTTTGGCTATTGACTTCAGTGAGAACGGGATCAGAAGCGAAACTCTATGTCCAAGCAAAGAGTTATAAATTAGTTTCATTAGACAGATTAAGTAGTTTTATAAATTCTCCTAGGAGAAGAAATATTTTTTATCTTTATCTAGTAGTCTTATTAGTTACCGAGTAACCTTTGGTATTATGCAGCTATATGTAAAACAGCAGACACAACATTCTCTCATGCTTTTGACCTGAAATTACCCACAGCTCCACTCGAATTACCTGGCTGTCTATCTTCTGCCTGACCCCTGAAGCGACGCCTGCGGCTACGATTGCGTCGCTGGGGTTTTTTGTCACTATCATCTGCAATTGCAAAGTTTACCATGAACTATTTCTGGTGATTAAATAAATTCTTCATCAGTTTCAGCATGGGGCATTTAAAATCGCTTCTGTTAAAGAGACAGGCTAAATAAGACAGACTGAAAGATAAACATAATTTTATACTGAAAGCACAGACAACAATGCAACAACTGGACTTTACGTTTTTTTCTTGGCTCATTAAAACATTTAGGCATATGCTTAATGACCTCAGATTTCATTTATTAAATAAGTAACCATGTGTCAAATTTTAGCCACATAACCCATGAAAGAAGAGGCTGTTTTCAACATATTAAGTAACAGATTAATTCTTGTCCCAGTGAGTATCAGGAGAATTTACTGAGGGAAAGTACTTAAGCAGAAGCTGGATAGAGACAAATTAACAGCCACTTAAGTAGCTTTCCTACACTGAGACTGAGGTTACAAGAAGAACAGAATGCTGATCCAGCAGTACTAACAGGAAACAACAATTCGTCTTTGGTGTCTCCATCAAACAGTTTTTACAAAAGAGGTGTGAGAAAATACTGGCATAGCTCAGTTAAAAGGAGCTTTCATGGCAGAGCCATGAAGGAAGTCTCTCTTTAATCAGACAGCAACCTTTAACAGAACAACGATTCATTGCTAACAGACACAAACAAGTGTTTCACTACACTTACACAGACAACACATTTTTTCCTTCACTTGCTCATCCAGCTGTTTACATACCTAAACCATTCTCATTAACAGAAGCTGTATCAGACTCTGTCATCCCATCCATAAGAACAGCATCTTCGTCAGTCCTTCGCCGGCGTGACCTCCTGCGACGGTTACTACTGTGGTGAGATTCACTGGCGTCGGTATCCACAGTCTGGTCTGACTCTGTGTTATCCAGCAAGCTGTACGGGTTGCTGTCCGGATCTTTAAGCACTAAACAAACCGAAAGTTTCCATCTCAGACACTGACATTCAATTTCATTTCCAGGCTGACTTACTAAGAGGTACATACACAGTACACAGAACGACAGTACTTTATGATCTCACACCGGTTCCTCTCTGACTCCAATCCAACAGGAAGTGTACTGATGCACCACAACAGGCACTCGTATTATTTCATCAAAAAAGCTTCCTGAATTAATTTAGAACTTCTACTCAAAACTGCCAAATGCATGAAGTACACCTTTCCCTTTACAGCAGCACAGGACTTCTCACACTAGCAATGTCTTACGAATTAACACAGGCAAATTTTGACAAAACAAGGTCGTTTCCACCCTATGATTTCTCCTCCCATTCTGCAACTAAGCACAGGCTTAACTGAGAAGGCAGCAGATAGGAACGTGCCAAAGGCTTAAAAACTTTCTAACACCATTGTTATTTGTGTGTGTCTAGTGGAGGAAGGAAATGAAGGTCACCATGAGCACAGTAGATGACAAGAATCTATCTGATAAGAATCTATCTTCTACGTTGACACCCCATCATATAAGAAGTAAATGTAAAAATGGAGTATTTTGAAACACTTATAGGGAAAAGTGCCAGGAACAAGACCACTAAATTCAAAATGCACCCCGGCAGTACCAGAGCTAATGGATGACTTGCCACCACGAGGTCCACCACGCCCACGCCCTCCAGATACACTACGTCCTCTTCCTCCTGGACGTCGTCTATTGTCACGTTGATGTCTGCCTTCTCGGTCATCTTCTCCTGCCAAGGACCAGTCACTAAGTTCATCTTTTCTCTCAGATTCTGTTTCAGAGGGATTAGAGAGCTCAGAGTTTGTACCTTGTACAAGAAGGAAAAGAAAATTGAAAATGAGTGTGAAATTTGAGATTAAATAGTTTCAGATTCTCACAGTCTTCCAACCAGCATGGCTGGTTACAGAGACACGTATATGTTTTTTATGTATAGGTATAAATAAAAAACTACACCAACATATAAATGTGTATATATTATATACACACATGCTGATATCAAAATATATGCATATAAAATATAGATAGAGCATAAATTTAAGATTTTCAACCTGAGTAAGTTTGTAATAAGCAACATGGGAAATAAGGGCTTCAAGATTACCAAAAGTATAATTTATGTACCCAGATAAACCAAGGATTAAGCAGCATTTCCTCCCTTTGTGTATCCACTGCAGGCATTTGGTGCAGTTTCTAGGCAACTTCTCTGAAATTCCCAAGGACAACTTTATAGCTGATGGCTGTTGCTAAGCAACCTCTTCTGGCTGTTGTAATGCTGCTCCAACAATTTAACTATTTGTGTAAAACACCGTCTGCAGCATCCCAGCATTTGAGCCAACCAAACCCACACGGCCTTTCGCTACTTAAAAATTCAACACCTACTCTCTATTTTAAACACCCAGGATCCCTACTAACTGCTCTGGAGCATTCAGCCCCATATGGTTCTGCCCTGCAGTTCTTCCCATTTTGGGGGGGTGGGGTAGGGAAGTGCAGCACGTTTTCCAAATGAAAGTCTGTGGGTATACGAACCGACTGAACAGCTTCCATCAGGGTCTTGTCAAGTAAAAAATTAAACATTGGCACCATCATCAAAACAAACCAGACCCCCATGGCACGATCCTGGAAGCTACAGTCAGTGGCAGGCTATAAAACCACTAAGATGAAGAATTTGTCCAGTTTTGTAACAGAAGTAAGCTACATGTAGATGATGAAGAGTAATTTGCCACATGGAACACATACTTTCCCTGTCCTGGTTACAGGAGCCCCTGTTTCTCTGTGAAATAAGCCTATATTGAAAGGCAGACTGCCTCTGCTTAGGGAGCTGCTGGTGAGTGGAAGGGCATGTGCACACCTCTAGGGAACAGCAGCAGGTCCTTCTTAATTAATAAATACATCAGAATCTCTCAGTACATCTTAAACAAATCCGGTTAGTTCCCCACCCATTGAAACAAAACCAAAACACATCCACAGGATTTTGTGCCATCTCCATTTTGAATTATTTTGCTTGATTTTTCAAAAATTCATTTGTGAGATTATCACAGGGAAGTTATTTGTCCTCCTCAATCAAAAGATTCTATTTTCAGATTTTGTCCTTCACCTGTCTCTCCTGAAGAGTATCTGTGGCTCTTTCTCTTTCCCAGCTTTCTCTAACTGCTACTGTTGAAGGACAGGATCTCACCAGCATTTGGTTTGCTAATTATTTTTTTCAATGTACAACTCTGTTTCAATAGCAGTGGACACACACTGAACATGTAGGTGTTCCAAGCTGTGTAAAAACTGAAATGGCAATTCTCAGTTTTCAGCAGTTACCTTCACTCAGCTACGCTGACCACAAATCTAGAGGCAGTCTGGGGTTCAGTGGTACACTCAGGACTCCAGAGACGCTCTAGGACACTCACCGTAACCAGACGTGTAATTGGGGCCCCTGCGGCCTCTCCCTCTTCCGCTGTAGGACCGGGAACCTTGCACTGAGGAGAGGGTGCTCTCATCAGTCGTGTAACCCTTTTCTTTTTCAGGAACTCTAGCAGAAGAAGGTCTGAAGCCCATACCAATCTGACGCAGCTGTTCATCAATCTGGAGCCTTTCCAGTCTTAGCTGTTCTACTTCCTACAGAAAAGGGAACGAGAACGGCTGGTAAACAAACAGTCTTTCCCCTCACAAAATACCACTGTCCATCCAGCCATCTTCTATGATTCTATGATTTTGAAAACAAGAATTCCTGCAGGAGAGTTACCACCACCTTCAAGGTGACTGTAAATAATGGAATTCAACTACGAGCTCTGCATCTCTGAGTTCTGGAAGCAATCTAAGCCCTTTCCCTTAGACCACCATGCTGAAAACCTGCTTTAAAGACTATTACTACCTTTCTTCACACTTCAGCACACACTCTCTACTCAATTAAAAAAAGAAGTGAACTGAGAAATTCAAGATCTGAATTCATTATTTCTGTTAAGTCAACACAAGTCCACACAAAGGCAGCTGATCTAAAGGGACAATTGTTCTAATACTACACAGTATGAGAGTGATACTATTAGAAATTGCACCCTGCCCCAACAGAGCATTAACCCCAGAACAGCCAACACCAGCAAAGACAAAACCACCTGGCACACTACTTCTCAAATGCCCCTTCCACCAGGCTCTACAGTCCAATCCATTCATACCAACAGTAACCATGACAGTGGATTTAAGGCTGTAACCCCACAGGTGGGTTCAAGGTATCAAACCATAGGCCTTGATGTACAGGGGAGCAGTTTATCAACTGAAAATCCCAACAAAGTCATTGCTCAAAAATTCTGTTCCTTCAGCCGAAGTTTCTCTACAGATTTTTAAGCTACACTTACCTTCAGATAAGCGATGTGGTATTCTAAAAGAACTTGGACATTTCCAATGCTTTCTTTAGTACCAACAAATACGAACGGTACCATTCCCTATAGAAACAAAACGTCAAATCTTACTTTCAGGAAGAACATTTGCATCCAAACAACATACTCTTAAATTATAATCTGTTTAAATTACAGACATGAACTAAACAAGCAATGACAGAAACTGGATCCCTGACTGCCCACCAGAACTAGCCCGGGGGGCGAGGGTAGGGGCTCACACATTAAGGGCTTAGGACCATTCACACTTCCCAAAAGCTGACTCTGGCAAGTGAGGTTACCTGACAGTGTTCCCCAATGCATCACAATTGGTGTGTGCTTATCACAGTACATGTGCAGAAGCATCCATAGTTTACCAACTTTCCAAGATGAAGCACCTTTAGAAGATATTATCTTGTGTTCTCAGACATTTAAAATATGCAAATACCATTAACACTATCAATCCCAAATCAGTTATGCTGCTAAAGTACACACAGAAGATGAAAATAAAGTGGTCTTGCTTCAGCAGCAAAAAGCCTCTCAAATTGTTTCATACAAACTTGGCTGCAAGATGCCCATCTGAAAAAAACTAAAACCCACTTAAAAGCTGCTCTCTCTATATCCCCAGACAAGTTACAAGACTGGCTGTGTGAAATAATCCACAAGCACCTATCCCAGTGAACTCCCCAAACCACAGACACCGTGTTTCTGTAGCGCCACCATTACAAGTTGGCCAAGAGAAGGGTGCACAGGCCATGGCGGGTGTATTTATACACTGCACGTCCACGTGGAGGTGAAACCGTGACCCCATCCTGATGGCCTAAGGTAGCACTTCAACTCCTGTGAGCCATGCCCTGAAACTCTTCTGCACAGATTTTCCTACATATTCTTCATTAAAAGGCTCAACGTGACTGGTTTTGAAAATAAAACCCCTCACACCTCATCATAGGAAGAAAGAATGAAGTACTTACATCTTCACGGGGCAGCTTATTTTCATTATCTCCTTCAATTCTCACCCTGACGACTCCAGACTTGTCTACAATCTCCTGAATCACTTTTCCATTTTTTCCAATAACTTTTCCTTCAGAGGGTAAGAATGGTTAATTTTGCACCCAGGTGCAAAATATTTCAACGGGTTTCTTAAAATATCAAGTTATGTTTAACATCATTGTTACAGCCACCTGACTCTCCTTCACTTTGCTTTCAAAGTTTTCTCCTGTTCCACAGAGGTGGAAAAACACCCCAAAAAACCCCACACTGTGCCAGAAGAGGCAAAAACTTCCAAAATTAAAGTCTCTCTCTATAAGCACAAAATGACAAGTATTGATGAAGATCACCACTACACACAAGTTTCAAATAGACTCAGACTAAAATGACAGTTTTACAAATACCTATTTTAAGTTTATGTATCAGAATTATTTTAATCCCCTGGCTCCATATGCACACATTCAATATGCCTGTCACACTGTCAGGAAAGATACTATACGCATTTGTTGTGAGCCTCTGAAAAATAATTAACAATTGACAATTGTTTTCTGAAAATTAATTTTGCTTTTACAACAAAGATGAACATTACTCACACCTCCCATACTACTTTCAAGTATTTATTTTGAGATCACGTATGGGATCTAAACCAAAAGGTTCTTCAGAACTTGATGTTTAAATCTCAAAAAAAATAATCTCCTTTGCTCCCTCAATAGAAGATTTTCTCTCTTCCTTAAACTAGTTATGCAGAACATTTCTTCATCCCACCTACAGGTATCTGGTAGTTAGAAACATTTATGTCTTTAAATTGTAAGTAAAGGAAGGTAGAGACTCTGAAGAAAAGGTGTATTGGCCAAAAGCATGTGACAGCACACTGCACAGAGCACATTCCTTACAGCAGGGATCAACGTGACAAGGGAGCAAGTAAAATGCAAAGCGCATTAAAAATGGTTTCCTTCCCCCAACAGCTGAAATAGCTCCGCAGGGTTTTTGATCATCTTTTTGTCTTTAAAAAAAATGCCCATGCTACAGCTAATCATTCTGTTTACCTACAATTTCATCTTGCACAGTGATCCTGGTACCACTGCTAAAATACACCACACTCAGTATGGTGCTAGAACAGTTTTCTATGGATAATGCGAAACCAGTATTTGGGATCAAGTCCTCAGCACCAGGCAGCTTCAGCAGCTGAGACTGGCAATTCAGTGGAGAGAGCCCTCCTCTCTGGGTACTGACGGGCACACACTGGGTGCAGCACGGGACCTCCAACCTCAGCCACTAATGGTTGCTACCCCTGCCGTAACTCCCGTGTCTTCACAAAGTGGAGCCAATTGTCTGACCACAAGTGATCTGGACAAGTTCTCTGCCTTCATCATACATTGGTTTTATCCTTGTTCACAAGTAGCATTTTCAGCTGAAAGCATCACTATGACTAGTGCCATGATTCCTTCACAGGTACATTCACATTAGTAAGTAGAATGCCATCCCAAACCTCCATCTGCAAAACATCAGATTTAGGGGAGATCCTGGGTTCAACCAGGTTTCCTGAATGAGATTACAGCAAAAAAAGTGTCCATGTACAAACTAACAATCCATCTGCTGAGTGTTGAAACAGCTTTAACACTTGGTGGATGACAGAATCATCAAGGTGCATCAGATACATAATGTGTAGAGGTCCTAGAAAAAAAGCTATCAAAACGCTGCACCTTAACTTGAGTTAGGAAACCCTGAGCATACTTTTTAATTATTTAATAATTATTTAAATTGCAGAGTCTGGAATATGCAAACTCTAAGCCCCAAACCACAGGGGCTAAAGCACAGCTTTTAATTTCTGCCTTGGACAACCCAAACTGCTACTCAAACAGGGACAACACCTGCAGTCTTAAAGCTCCCTTCAGCCTCCCAATGCCTGTGAGCAGGGAATGGGGGGTAGGAAGCTGCCAGGCACAGAGAGCACAAGCAGCAGGCAGAGAGAAGGAAGTGGAAAAAGTGCCCTGTGAGGAGGGGACTGGTGAAAGGTGTGTTCTCTTACAGGGGAACAGAGATCAGCTTCACCTTCAGGTAGCTTATGATACACAAGCTACCACAGGACACATTTACAAGGGGAGCTACATGTCCTAAAACTGGAAGATGGAAAGATGCCCACACCTAGACTGTGGATGAGCCTGAGAAGCACTGCTTGTTCATAAGCAGCTCAACACCACCCAACCACCACCTCCACCAGATCTGATCCCATGGGGAGCAGTAACATGAGCATTGTCACGTGTCATTCTAGCATCTCAACTGCAGCTCTTCCATGTTAAATTCTGGTGTTTAGTTTCAGTGCTTTTAAGTAGTTAATTGAGGTCTTCTGAACCTGAACTTCAAACACTAGCACTAAATTAGATAGTGCACATCTGTAATAAAACCATTTCACTTGTTAAAATCCCGACAAAGTAATATTCAGCCATAATACATGTAATTTCCTAATAATTCCCTGATACACCCAGTTTTAAAAGTTTAATCACTTTCTACTTAAATAGAAAAATCAAATATTTTACTGGCATCTAAATCTTCTTTGCAGTCATGCTGAGAAGGCTCCCTTGCCCCAAGTTTTCAAGTTTTAGCAGCATTACATACCAACAAGATTTCTGGGAACTTGAATAAAATCCTCCACAAATTCCAAGTAACTTCTAGCCTTTTTTACTGCATCAGCAGTCTGGAAATGAATTTGAAAAAAAAGAAAGAATTTGTGAATGTAATGTTAAAAATAAAACCTTGTACCAACAGCTGCAAGCCTTCAAAACATGAACATTATTAAAAAAAAAAAAAAGAGACAAGATTAATCTAGTTTTCAACTACAAGTTAAAAACCAATTGAGTAAAACACCCAGACACAAAATTCAGTAGCAGAGCCATCATCAATGAATAAACCATTTTTTCCATGCTATTTTAAGACATTTTAACATATGATCTGCAATTTATCATGAGTAAATCCCAGACATGAAGTATCTTACAGATATATCCTGAAGCAGTTTCTGGTAGATATTAATTGGGTAAAAACAAGCTTATGTTACTTTTTCTCCAAAATTCAAGACAATTTTCAAATCCAGAATGCATTTGTTGAAGAAAATAATCAATATAACAATCACCACAAAGATTGTGTACTGAAAAGAACTAAGTTTGTAAGAGGTCCTACCAGCATTCAAAGTAACTTCAGCTTACAAGAGTAGAATGTTAAAAAAAGCCTTTGGATCATGTATCTTGTTTCACCTGACACTGCAGTGTGAGCAGTGATGTGGCTATGGGCATGCCATAAAACTACAGTTGAACCTCTGCATTCTCTTCTAAACTGCTTTGGAAACATCCCATTTTCTCAGCAGAAATCGTGCTCCCACTGACAGTGTTGCAGTTTTCAGCTTTGTTTTTAACATGTAACACACGCTGCTGCACTGCCCAGAGGAGCAACACGTAGAAAACCTGGCAAGGAGAAAGTCTGTCTCCTGACAGTACCTGAAGATGTCAGCCTATCGAGGGAAGGTATCTCCAAGACTGAAGAGCATCTCTCCACACAACTCTCAGCACACTGTAATCAGTGTGTGTCCTTTACAGCCTTTCCATAGGAAAGGTGTACTCATTTTTCAGAACAGCCTAAATAAAACAGCTGTTAGACGTTCTCTATGAAGTTTCCGTTCTCTTACTCAGTATTCAGGAGAACAGAAAGAAAACAAGATGAGCTACTGAACCGCTGCTGTAACAGACAAACCCCTTCTGCACGCAAGCCTTACACCAGGCAGTTTGCAAACACACATTCACCCTCGGTGACAAAGGCAGCTCCTCCTCTGGGAGTGCCCAGCCGCACAGGGCTGGCGAAAGGGACTCGCTGCAGAGGGGTGGGGAGGCTCCCTTCAGAGCACGGGGCTGCACAGAAATTTGGCAGTGGCTCAGCAAATGGGGAGTCAAAGGAGCACCAACACTGCAGGAAGACAGAGGAGCCAACAGACACAGCACACCAAGACTGTTTAGAACTGGCTACAGGTGGGAAGCTTTCTGGGTTCTCTAGAAAAATTCTTCTACCTGTTTCTCTCCTGTCTTAAACCTGAGAGGACACTAAGCCTGAGTAACAAACACCTTCAGACAAACCCCCTCCTGCAATCAACAAGTTACATTAGTGCACCACGAACAATATAAATGCACAGTGCCCTTAAGAAGGGTACACCCCATATGGATTGACATCCTTCTAGTCACACAGCTTCTCATTGTTCTTTAAAATTTTTCTCCCCATTCCTTCCCTCAATTACTCTGGTCCTGTGCAACACTGAACTTGCCTTTGTATGCCACACACTAGTTACCAGAGACCCTCAGATCCTGACTACAATGTCACTACTCCCACACATCTCAGCCTAAAATTGTCCTCCCATGCATTCAGCCATTACAGCCTGGCTGCTTGCCAGCTTTAGCTGAGAAGGGGCAAAAAGAATTGACAAGTGTAGGCACCTAAATGCTGAAACCCCCATCATGTGGGGTATTTAGGCTGCCTGGTGTTTTTAGAAACAGCTATCTCTTCTAGGAAAGACAAGGCTGCCTGTCTAAAGGCATTTTTATTTAGGGGAGGGACATCTGGTATTTATAATCATTGCTGTGCAGTACTCTAAGAGGCTGGTGACAGTCATAACCTTTCCACAAGTTTCAGCATCACATCATTCACATTCACAAGATCAAAACTGGAATACATTAGACGTTCTACTCAGTTTGAACTTGTCCAGTTCTTCATAAACTGAGAGATGCAATTTACTGGTTGTACTAAGTGAAAGAAGGATCTCTTGCCACTCTGATACCCCAGAAATGCTTAAGGTTTCAATAAAGAGATCCCAATCAAACAAAAACCCTCACAACACAGAGCTTCAGAGATACTGAACAGTACAGAAGTTTGTCCTCGCTTCAGCAATTCCAACTTCCTCCAAGCCTTGGATCACAATCACACTCTACTCCTGACATGCACAGAGCATAATTCAAGACCAGAGATTCCTGGAACACTAGACAACCAAGGTTTCCCAAAAATGTTACCACCAGAGACTCTGGTGTTAGTGGTGTCTGTAGAGCTGAAGCATGGAATAAAAAAAAAAAAAAACAAAAACAACCCAGAAGTGTTCTGACAGGCCCTAGGTGCCAGTGGCATCTTTGTCACCACTCTTCTGCCTCCTGAACAAACCATTGCTTTGGTCCAAAGACCAGCTACATTTCAGGACAGTTGAGATTTGAAGTGCACTGGTTAGTAAGCCAACCAGAATTAACTTGGAGCAGACCAGCATTTTTTTTGACAATGCCAGCATTAAAGTGCAAAAATAGAAGGTTTTGAAGCAGCAAATACCCTTACCTCTCCATAGATTCTGAAAGTACCAGTATCCTCCTCAAGTTCAATAGCAGTAACTCCTGGAACCTTTCTGGCTTGTTGGATGTTACTGCCGTGTGTTCCTATAGCAAGTCCCATCAAATCTTCTCTGACTACAAACTCCTCATGAAATGCTGCAGCAAGCTGTTTTGTGCACTGAAGGGAAAGCAGAACAAGAGTCATCCACATGTACTCCAAGTAACACAGAAGCATGCTTGGTTTCAATTGCAAGCTATGGCTTACTTACTTCTAAGTGCTTTGTAGCTTCTTCGTTCCTTGACATCAGCATCAGTTTGGTACGAATGCTGCGCAGATGCATGTCACTCAGAATGTTCACTCTCTTCACTGTTGCTTCACTGGCAGACTACAAGAGAAAGAACATGAAGTTCCATTTTTTTAATTAAATCCATATTTACAGGGTAACTCAGGACCCTATTTAAACTACATCCAGAACTTAAATGAATCATAGAATGTCTTAGGTTGGAAGGGACCCTGAAGGTCATCTAGTCCAACCCCCTGCACTAAGCAGGGACACCTTTAACTAGATCAGGCTGCTCAGAGCTTCATCAAGCCTGACCTTGAATGCCTCCAGGGTGGGGCCTCCAACTGCTCTACAGGAAACCTGTTCCAGCATCTCACCAAAATGAACATTATTCTTCCTCAAAATGAAGCATGAGAAATTCAGCACCATCTCTGCAAAACAGCAATTCTCTGCTCTCACTCCCAGCACATTTTACACTACAGATTTTGTTGCTGGATACATGCTAACTCTTTCCCCTTGACATTCTCCAGACAAAATAATATCATTCTACCATCTACATACTTGTCACTCTGAATGGCAGAGCTAAGGAAAGGAGACAGACACAATTGTGGAGAGCGAGGCTCAAGCGGATAGTATGAAGCGAACACAACTCTGAAGAGAAATTAATACTGGGGAAGGCCTATGTAACTGCCACAGAAGAATCTAAGCAAACCATGTTGAACTGGTGCAGATCTTCATGTGGAAACCCAGCTGCATTGTCAAAGTGCACAGTGTGATTCAGTACAGGGGAAAAGCTACTGCTCCAGAGCAGATTAAGCAAGAGAGTGGGAGCTGTCAGCACAAACCAGTGAAACAACACTCAGTTGCAGATAACAAAAATCATACACAATGAAACTGAAAGCTGCTCCTACATTTAGGCTCTGTGCAGTGCAGTACTTGTAACCCTCCAGAAGGCCTACACCCCAAGATTAAATTTAAAGGCATCTACTTACACTGAATCTTTCACAATTTACATATCTCGACAAGTTAAACCCTTTTCTCTAAAAAGACCTGGCTCTACACTTCCCATAAATAACATCCTGAAAATTCACACATTTACATAAATAATTACTTACCAGTATTATTAGTTGAGCAGTTTCAGCATGGTAAAAAATCCGACATGCTCCCACAGCTTTCTTAAAATCTTTATGTGCATTTTCATTAGCACACCTAAGGAGACAAAGTGTTTGTTATTTCAACACGCTGCATCGAAATCAAACATGTAAACACCATGATCAGAACCAAGAATGTTTCAGAGTAGTTTATGGTAAAGGCTGCTCAGAAGCTGGAAAGTATCTCTTCTCCCTAACATAGTTCCAGAGTCTCTCTACAGACTGTATGCCATCATGGTTACTTGCCAAAACTCAGTACCAGAAGCCCATTGTAAGCACATGACCTGTACAAGCCTGAAGCAAGACCTGAAATTCCAATCTCAGAACCTGTTTTTTACCCCCACCCCAAAATCTCAGCAGGTAAAAAAGCTCCATACTTTCTAAACCAACTACTGCAGCCACAGTCACCCTTGAGGTTATTCCTAGACCTGTAAACTGGTTTCTAAAATACAAGTCAAGGGGGCTTCCATCCCTCAAATGCAGCAAATGCCCTATTAAAGCATGTGGAGCTACTCACGCATCTCTCAGATCCTCAGGAACATCCACTGTGCACTTGAAAAACGTGTTCTTTTTGACAGTTTTGTTTTGATTCACAGGTCGGAGTCGTTCGTAAGTGACAATTTCATTGTAAGTGGCATCACAAGCAGCATACTCAATGACATAAAACTATGGAAGAATTTTTTTAAATTCATAAGTTCAGTATGGAATGAAGGCAGTGACATTACCAGCAACACTGAGAAAGTACAAAGCATGATCTGAGTTGATCTAACACTACAATTCAAGACAATGACCCTGGACATATTTCAGTACCCATCTGATACCTGAAAGTCAGGGCACCATATCAACCTAATTCCAGTAGCCAACAAAAGCATCTTTGATTTTCCTTCTCATCATCCCTCAATCCAAGTTCCAAAATCGCAAGTGCTTACTGGAGTTCTAATTCTAAAAACATCCAATAGAGAAACAAACATAACTCTTTTTTCACTAAGTATCTGCTCTGTGTGCAGTTTCATGACAAAAAGATACATATCCACTGATTCAGTGGCCAACTGTGAATCACACAAGATCAAAAGGAAGATAAAAATTCTCTCTTTGATATACCTACAACAATTTCGGGATGCAAGAGAACCAAGAATCTTTAACAGCTACCAATAGTCTATTCCCATACTTCCACCCACATTCATGGATAGAGAAGCTTGTGTGCACTGCATCCTATGAAGCCTGGCTTTGTGTTATGGATACAGCAGTACTTTCTCCTCTTCCTCCCTCAAAAGTGGTATCTGTTTTGGTCAACACATAATTTACTCAATTATCAGGAAAAAGGAAATCAGTAAGGTTGACACATACATTTCCACATGCTACTTTCCAATTTCAAGTTTTAAGATTAGCTTAGGTATCATCCTAATCATATAAAGCTGCTTTGAAACATCACAAATTAAGTATTAATAATGAAAATTCAACTGTCTTTATATATAATATATATAAAATATATATAATATTTTAAGAGAACTAACACTTTATGCTTAAAAAAATGAACTACTATAGTTAGTGTGGTTATCAGAACAATCTCAAAGCTAACTATCATTTGATACAGGGGTTGTTTGTGAGTTTCACTTTTGCTTTAAGGGAAAAGATGGAACCATGTGAAAGACTGTATGAAGAAGCCACAATTGAACTGTGAGGGATTTTTGGGGGTGACAATTCCAGAAAGTATCTAATTTGGCATCGCTGTACAAAGATACCAGACATCTGGCTTTATATTTAAAAAAATCCTTTAGCCCCAAGTTCAATTCAAGGTAGGTTTGTTAGAAGTCATGTTCTCAGCATGTGTACAGTCCTCCCACCAATCAACTACTAGTGGAAGCTACTTGCTCAGGTATAAAAACACACCCCTCAGTTGTGTAATGCAGCACGGGTCATTCCAAAGAGATTTCATTTTAGAACTCTGTTTTGTCATGTTTTTGTACTGGTAATCCATTTATTCATAGTTTTTCCAATAAAAAGACTTTTCATAGTTACTATATGTAACAGAACAGCATGAAATGAGTAGGTTCTAAAATAATTTACCTCTCCTTTCATCATTCGAACTTTTGCCAGCCACCAGCCACAAGGTTCTTGGTCATTCGCTCTAGAATAAACCTAAAAGTGAAAGCAATAAGAAACATTGAAGGCATATACAGGCAGCACCCCAAAGAACAGCCCAACTTTTCTCATTTTCATTAAAATGGAAGAGTATGCTATAAAAAAAAATATTTTTTTTCTAAGTTATCCAGGCATGTGCTTCTTGCACAGACTCTTTTATTCTGCACTAGGAGGACTGTGAATGGGGATCCCTGGCAGACACGACTGGCAATCCAATAGAAGTTTCTGCAGATAAACTATGGCTCAACACTTATTCATGGGCAATTTCCTGCTAAACTCAATCATTGTCTTCACACTGAAAATTCACACACAGAAGTAACTCCACAATTAAGATTGTTTCATCCTTGGCTTACTCAACATACCTAGAACTACTGAAGTGAACCAAGTCATCATGTGACTACATATTCCATATTTAGCAAATATTATCAAGTTAATGTGAGACCAGAGATCTGAACCTGATTTCCCTCATCTCTGTCTCCTTGCACACTTCTGACAGGCCAAACTCATTTGCATGTGGACTGAAAGATAATTCTTGCAACAGCAATTAAGTAGAAATTAAATCTTTTGGATTTAACCTCTAACAAAGCCAGCAAACAGCATGCCTTTCAGACAGAGGAGGAAAATCTAGCACCAATATTACACTGTTTCTTAGATTACTCAGATACCATTGTCGTTTTCAGCTGAAGTAAGGATGAGTGAAAAGCAGAAGTTAAACTTACTACTAAAGATGCTACAACTGTGGCAACAGAACATACATCTTTTAATTTCCTGGTTTAACGAATTGTTTCTAATTAACTGTATCATTTGTACAATCTCCTACCAGATTGTCCTGGGCATTTCATCTGGATTACAACTCCTATTGGAAGAGCTTTATTACGTTTTCACATCAAAATGTTTCCAACTGTTACATGCTGATCAAAACCCGGAAGTCACCTAGTTTTGCTTTTAATCCTAAAACATTCTCAGCAATTTCAAGTTACAGATTTTCAGAAAGTTCCAATGGTAATTCTGTGAAAAAACCTGAAATGTCACATTTTCACTGAAAGCCTAATAAACCCATTACTGGAGACACGCTCCACTTCAAATTTTCACTTTGCAAAGAGGTTTACAATCATCATCACCTTTCTGAACAGTCTATCAGTTCTGCAACAGAACAGTTTGTTAGGACAGACTCACCTCCACTTCATCTCCTTCACCAATTTCCTTCTTGATATCAGGGGGTGGTGGTAATCTGACTTCATTAAAGGGTACCTGGCGCTCTGGTTGCCAACTGAAAGTTGAAGAGACATTACACATTATTCCCACAATTTCCAGCTCTTAAGTTTTATTTTTAGAACTCTCAGGTTTTAACTCAACTCAGTTTTTCCATAAAATCAAGTCTGTTTCTTCACAGTGAGAAAACAAACCTTATAAGCAAAGACAAAATAGTATCTGGTAAGGTATTTCATGAGAAAAAAATGTAAAGTAACTTAAAATTAACTTGACTGGGATCACTAAATGGCCTTCCTAAGAGCCCAGTGAAAAGACTGTTAGATGTACTTGCATTTCTACTGTTCAAGTCATAACGCCTTTATGCAGATGTAAGTGTATCTTTGCAGTCCATGATGGGGTTCATCCACTTCTTTAGCTCATACTTCACATTTCCTTAACATTCCAACTGCTTACCTCTGATGTTTTAAGTACTCTGTTTTAAGCATTCTAGGGAAATCTGAGTCTGATCATTAACAAAACTTTGCATTTCTACCTTCAAATTTGTTAACACTCCTCAGTAAGCGTCTGGCAAACAGATTTGGTTCCAAATGTACCTTTGTACCTGCTTATCAATACCCATTTCTACTAGGCATATAAACCTAAAATTTTACCTGCTTGCACAGAAAGGTATTTTACTGCAGCTGACTCTACAAAGCACTTTACTGGTAGAAAAGTGTGTTTCAAGTGCATTTTATGAAGACTACTGAAGCAATTCACATCCTCTGAGTTTCTTACTTCCTTTTCCTTCCACTCTGTGAAGGTCACAGAACACCCTCAGCTGTTCCTCCCTCTTTTAGTCAGAATAGAGAGGTTGAAATAAAACCAGGGGAACAAATATTTCCTCCCCCCAAATGTATGAATCTAGAGTATCTGAGAGACTTTGATGATGTCTGCCAAAGCACTCCAATGCCCATCAAGTTCATATCAGATACACACAGGATCCAGAACCAACTTGTACCAGTAAGGATTACAGCAAGTAATTTGTTTTGCTTACTTCTAATACATTCAGACAGAGCAGCCTAAGTCAGTAGAACAAGTCTCAGTGTTAAGAGCCATTACACTTCCGCAATCTTCTACAAGATTAATATATTTACACACTTTCTCTGAAAGACATCTTATTCTCAAGTACCTTGCTTAATAAAGATGTGAGGTATGCATAGTTTTGCTCTATCCATTATTATACACTTTATTTTTCTTCTAACTATAGTGGAACTTTGAAGAACAAAACACCCCATGAGGAGTATGGATAGCTTTTGTTGAAGCTAGAAGGTATTTTGGCCTAAGATGTTATTTAGCTCTCATTTTACTTCTGAGAAATGGTGAAGGGGAGTGGCAAAAAAAAAAAAAAAAGAAAAATCACTTGCAAGTCAGTTACCCTTGTTGCAACAATAATGGTCACTAAACTCAGGGTTTGGGTTTTTCCTTCTCCTCCCCACCTTTGTGAAGCTATTACTCTCACAGATGCAAAGGCAAATACTAAGACTTGAGGAGAAAATGCATTCCCTAAATTATAGGGTATGTAAAACTTCAGTTTAGAAACAGTACGAGCATAATAATCATAACTGAACAACAGGATCAAAAATGTTGCAAACTCAAATAAGCTACTTAAAAGTTCCCTTGAGAATTTCAACTGTGCCTTCTAGTTAAAGAATCTAACAAATGGGAACTTACAGAAAGTTATAAAATACCCATAATGAGATGCTGAGTGAGGAGATGGTGTACCTTCAAGAAAATCTGCTTGAAACTGCAGTAGGCTCATTTCAGTTCCATCTCTAATAATCTAAAAGAACTCCAGCCACTAGAAACAGATGGGCCAATAATGCCTTACCACCATCCATGGAAAAGTGCACAGAAAGATCAGTTCTTAGAATATGAGTCGTCACAGTTTTGATAGCAAAAGGTCCAGGGTTGGAACATCTCACAGATGAAATGCAAAACAAGATGTTTTAAATGACTTGTGACTGGCTACAAATTTTCTCACAGAAGAGACACCCAACAGGCAGAGGGATTATCCCAAGTATTTGGCACCAATTACAAAACAGAGGCACTTGATTCTTACAAGTCCTTCTTTCAATATGGCTGCTTCAGACTCCAATGGGCCAATGTGAAATTGCATCTCAAGATCCAATCCAGTAACAAAAGTTTCCAGTTCTGGAGCTTCTGCATTCATTCTCTGCCTCCTTATGTCCACAAAAAGTTCTCTTAAAAGAATGAAGGATACCTGCCCAGAGATTGATTATTGCTATGGCCACAAAATATCATTAGAGGTCTGTGCTAGTATACCAACTTTGTAAGCTATAAAATAGCTGTACCTAAGGACTGGGTAACAAGAGGAGAAAATGCAAACTAACAATTTAGCCTGCCCTTAGTGAAGTTCATGTGTTTACTGTGTTAGTGTTGATCACTATCGTAACAGAATGATGCATTCAGCACACTTGCCAGCTTTGGTTCTACTAAAGTCCTTGTGAATTTAGCTCAGTAAAAAAGGTTAGTAATTTATCAGATTTACATCACAGAATAATTTGATTAGAAGTGTATGCACACTTCCTGATAAGACCTATTTTTGGTCAACAAAACACTCAGCATATGTTGCAGCCCATCCTTTTTGGAACATGGCTTCTGTTGCCAGACTTTCTGTAAAACACATAGATGACATGGATACTAAACATTAGAAGTGTGTTTGCCAACAATTAGACCCCTGCTGTGAACCACAGGCACTTCCTTCAGTTTACTTGGTTTCTGATGTGAAAGCATATGCTCTGAAGGCAAAGAGCCTCCTACCTTCAAGAAAAGTACTATGGAATTTGAATGTGAAACTGAAGTTGTGTCACATCTCGGGATGAAGAACCTGATTTATTTTTTCTGTTAGCTGGGTTTCTGGGTGGGGGGTATGAATACCCAGGAGACAGTAACAACTTCCATAACCACCTCAGCATTAGTACAGATTATGGTTGCAATCTCATCTCCTATTTTTCATAAAAGGAGGGCTAGAAAACACGAGTTAGAAACAGACTGGATTTTGCAGGAAAAACCATAGGATTATTTGCACCCTCCAACCCCCCCACTGATTTGTCTTTATACATGTGTGCATACATACACACACACACACACAAGAGATACAGGTACTCACATCTATGTATACGCATGTACACCCATGGATTATATATTCAGGATTATAAAATACCATTTATAATAAACTCACACTTGCACAGTCCCTAGTATTACCTTTATTACCCAGATATTTTTCCTAAAGAAAGGCTCAAGGACTAATCTACAGGTTGGTGCTGGCAGAGTTTAGAAATGATTTTCATACCAAAAGCTGATGCTTTTAAGATCTCCCCCTAGCAACTGGAAAGAGGACATAGCTCTGAGAGTATTTTAAATTAGCCCTGTAATCTCCCAAATTCTCCCAGATAATCCATAGTGTTATCAATCTGAACAACAAAAATTCATTTGTAATTTACCATCCCACAGATTCTGACTTGCCACAAGTCCCTTTAGCCCTGTTGTGTTTGTATATTAAAGAGAGTCACATGGATTATTTTTTTCCCTACACATTTGCACCCTTTCCCACTAAAAAAATGTGTCTTTAGACTGGATATATACATATTTACTTTCTTAATAGTTAAAAAGAAAAATCCATCTTCAACAGGGTACTTCTATTTCTCTGGTTCAGAACAGTGATCGAGATTGCCCAGACTAGACAAAGAGAGAATTGATTATTCAGTACAAGTACTTAGGTATTTTCCATCTTTTTCTGCTTTAATATAAAAGAGTATAAGGCTTCTGCCACTGATTATTTACTTCATTAAATTTGGCTGTCACATCTGTGGGCATCACTACAGATACCAAAAAATGTAAAGAACCTGTGAGAATAAGGTGTGTAACTGAGGAGTTTAATTCTGATCCAGTGGTTAAAGAAATTTCATGGAGACTGTGAACAGAAGAGTGAGCCTGCACTTCTAAAGCAACACCTTTCTAATGAAATCTACTTCCTCTTAATGTGAAAACAAAGAAAAAAGCACCACCACAACTACAAAACCAAAATAATCTACTACTCAAATAATTTTTAGTACAACACTTACTTGTTTTCAAACACAACTGTGAGAGAGTCCTCATGAACATCTTTGATAAATCCCTAAAACAAAAACATTTTTGTTAGAAGAATGCGTCACACATGGGAAATCAAAACAAGACAGCCTGGCACCAAGCCAAACAGCAGGGCACCACTAGTATCACGGGTCGGGTTTAGGAAGTTCCAACACACCATCCCACTGCTTGGATGAGGTTGCTGACACTCTTAGTTGGCCCTTCTAAGAAACACAGTGCTGCACAGGGATTGATTCAAATGACTGCTCCATCAGACCAGCACATTTACAACTGAAAACCCACTATCAGGTGTTTTATTATCTCATTGTGGTGTACACAGCTGTTTTACAGGAATAAAATGAGGGAGATCCAGTGGGCAATTGGTACAACTCCCAGTACAGTGCCACACAGCTGTGCACAGCACAGTTGCTTCATAGGTGTTCTTCTCAACACAAAACTGAATCCCAAACTGTCCTTTGGAACAGCAAATCTGGACAGCATTTGGCAATACAGGCTGCCATACAGCTAGTTATGCTATCATCTTTCTAGTAACAGGTTGGGGCCAAATACCTGTAGGACCTCAGAGTGAAGCAAATAATTCAGTATTTCACTTTTTTTGTGTCACATTATCAACATCTTAGGAAAAATTGAGGGGTAATCCCACTTCCCCTTCTTTCTTTTGAAAAACAAAGACCTTCTTTAGGGGGCACTGATTATGTCAGAAACCTGAAGACAAAAAACAACCTGACACACATTTATACTCAAGTATCCATACAGAAATAAAATTCCTCCATCTCTTGGTTACGGCAGGCATGTTGGAATAAAGAAACAGAAAAGCAGATAAAGGGACAAGAAAGATCTTTCCAACTACTCCTGCTTTTGCTATAGCCTGGTATTTACCCTAGCATGGACATCAAGGAGGAACCTGCAGTTTGTAAGGAGAAAGAGTTGCACAGCCACGTCAAAAGAAGTTCCAGGAAATCTGCTGAACGGATTATATCCACTTAAGAAACTGCCAACTGAGGAGGACGAAGCACGTATCAACTGTGCAAGGAGCAACCAGCCCACAGAGGTATTAAGTGTCAGCTCAGGGAAAGATCAATTTTGACACAGGAGATCCCTCAGTGTAACAACAGTGAAGGAGCCCATACTGACAGCTGGTTGCAGAGGGCCTATAGAAACAAATCTCCTTATACCTGAACTTGAATTTGGGCAATGCTCTGAAGGTATTTTCTCAAGACCTGCTTTTCTGCCCTCTCAGCTTCACTCAAAACCATTTGCCAGCAACACAGAAGACTGCTTGTAGCAGAAAGCACACTGGTAATCCTGAACAAAGCAGGTCACCAGAAATCACTTCATTGAACCACCTAATGGGTTCCTAAAAAAATCGAAAGCCATCCTGCTGCTGCAAGGGAAGGAAGGTGAATTTCCTTCTTTGAAAGGTATGTGACAGGCACAGTTGGCACTAAAATACACCTGTGATCAGGGACCTTCAGTTTCAGCAAAGTTTCTGGACAAGTAAACTGGGCAGGAATACTGCAATTGAAAGGCACAAAGAGCATACAAAATTTTACTGCCTCAAGTGTGTGTCACAGAACTTTTACCAAATTTATGCCACCAATATGCCCTTTAAACGTGACCCAATATGGCAATAAATTAACACAGCACAAAGTGCCAAAACCAAAAGCTCTTCTAGTAGAGTTCATTCAAACTCTGTCCAGGGACAAAACCCCCACGTTACAGCATTACACACCGAGTTCATGTAGTCCAACCTTCTGTCAAATGAAAACTTATCTACAGAAAGCAGTATTTACAGAAAGAGATTTAACTCTCCATTAAGGACGGCCATTTATCTGCATTCCAAAGTCTCTGACTTGAAATGACTCTTTGCCTCATTATGCAGCTTTATTCCATAGCTGAACCTTACCTCATATTTATGTTACTACGTGCTGTCACAGTACTTAACACTTGGAGGGGAATAAATATCTCGTTCTAAGGTCAGCCTACAGCAACGAAAAAATTATTCTTCAGATCTGAATTCAAGTATATCCTTTGTTAAAACCCAGAACTTCAGAATCAAGAGAGATTCAGAATCAGTTATCACAAACCACCTGAAAATCATCCATAATAAAGCTCTGCAGATTTTAGAAAATCCTGAAACCACTGACTCACTGTAGGCTTCATTAGTAAGACAAAGGAAGTGGAAGAAAGGAATCCTAACTGCATTGATTTTCCAGGATTTCACACAACTAGTCCATTAGCAGGCCAAGTCTGGCTTTCCATGTAAAGGTTCAAACAAGTTTAATATTCACAACTGATTTTCAAGCTAATGTCCTGCTGAAGCATGGGAAAGCTGAGGTAGAACAACAATGCAGAGATACTACTCGCAGCAGGCAAACAGCTGACACTGCACAAACGTCAGCTGCATACACAGAAATATTGAACACTTAAATAAAATCAAAACTACAAATGCCAACAAAGAGTCTGTACATTTACATCACGTGGGTTTCAGGAAGCCTTTCACACAAGGAAGTGTCTCATTCAAAGCGTGAATACTCCTCTTCCCACAGGAGAATATAATGCAGACTCATGGCTGGCAGGCATGCAGGCAGTAACCAGCTTGAAATTACCTGAATAGCTTCTCCTGTTGGCATTGTCCAACTCCTGCACCCCACAGTATTTATACATGCAAAACACTCCAATTCAAATATAACACTTATCAGGCATGCACTTCAGGTCACAAACGGATAGATGGAAAGCATTAAATAAAATTACATAATTAGTTAATTATATTGTTGTGAGGCCTCAAAAGAGTCTGACAAGGGTCTAATTGTACAAGCACAAGACTATTAGTGAAGCACTAACATCACAGTAAAAAATCCCAAGTATAATTCTTCCAACTATTAACACCTTCTCTATAGCTCAGAGGAAGAAGACACATTTACAGTAACTGAAGCACAGGAGTCTGAGCTATAGTTTGCATGATTCATTTGTTATACAAATAGAAATAATCAGATTCCAAAATAAGTTTCAAATAGTTTTATAATAAATGATTCCATTATTGCCAAGAAATATGATAAAAGTATCACAAAAACATTTGTCAAAAGTAAAATTCCTGCATACTTCTTTCCTACCTACAACCCTGACCTTTACTATAAGCACTGTCAGCTGTCAACTTCCTACTCCAAGATAAAAGCAGATTTCATGCATGTCAGGATGAGATTTAGTGTAATTTTTGAAGCAGTATTACAAAAGCCTAGAGATCTTTTTCAAAAAAGGTTTAACAAAAAATGTGTGACATTTTGTTTTAGCAATGAAAGTTATGTAAAATTCTGTAAATTCACAAGTATTTCTTAAAAAAAGGGTGTGCTGAGAATGGAACAGAAAAGTAAATACTCTGGCTTTCAACTAGGAATTCTGAAGGACTCTTGTATTAGTAAGGTTACTTATAAAAATATATTTGTATGTTAAGCTCACACTAGTCATGCCTGATACTGTACCAAAAGCATTTTCTACTAAATTAAGTAATGCTGCATCATCTTAGCTTTTGCTCAAATGAACAAGGTACTCCATTACTGAAATTTAATTTAGCACTCTTGCCTAAGATAAATATTTCAAACTTAGATATTGGCATTATCCATGTTCCTTATGCATCAGCCCATGTACTCTCATTCCAAACAAGTGATGAGGCACAGCTAACGAGATCACCAAACACATAATCAATAAATATACTGCCACCAGAAACACAGTGATGAATTGTACTATCACCAAGTAAGCTTATATATAGACATCTGTGTGCATTTTACATGACATAAAAAACTGTGGAGGGCAGGAAGAAAATTGATGTGACTTCACCTTGCCAGACCTCTGATTTGGATTGTCCAGATATTAGTGTCAGTCACTCAGTTTACGCTGTGAGCTGGAGGTCTGGAAGTCCATGTATGCCCTGCTTGCTGCAGGCCAGCTCACAAGGCACAGAACACTATACTGTACTACAGGCTATTAATGTCGTGCTGGCTCCCCGAGCACTTGGGTACAGACCTGTCTCTGCCACTCACTTGGCAGGAGCCAGGCTCCCAACACCAGCACCTGCAAAACAACGGGTAACGTTGCTAGGACTCTTGCCTAGGTTTGGGATCAGAGATCCAGCTAATCTAACCCAGGGCTGTACCACATTAGGTATGAACAGACAGGAAACTGAAGGGATCATTCACCACCAAAATCACTACTGTTCAGATGGCTCACTACACACACGGACTCCTTCCTTTTTACCTGGGTTTTGCTCAGGGATTTAGGATTAGGATCTGCTGATAACATAAACGGATCAAGATTTACTGAAATGCCCTTACAGTGAACTGTATGTCTCTGTATATATACACACACACACTTTTTAAAAACCCAGTTTCAGGAAAAAAAAAAAAAGACAAATCTGCATAACAGGTAGATTCAATCCAAGTTTCCTCTTCATCCTGCTTTCTTAAGCTTACCTGACTCCCAAGAAGGATGGACCAAAGTAAAAACGAGGTTCTGTTAGTTTAGCTGCAAACATTCTTTCCAGGGATAGCCACTGTTGGCTTTTGAATTACACATACCTGTACCCTAAAAACTATACTCAGATGATCCTACCCACTGCTGAGTAAATTTCAGAGTAAATGCTTTGGCACGTGGTACCACAGACTGTTTCTGAATCAGTAACAGAAAGGTCAAGACACCTACATCCAATCACCAATCTTCTCTCTCCTTCCAGAAGGAAGAACCATCAGTATTTTTAACTAATATCCATACACAACTGTTCCTGGTAATGAATACATGAAATGGATGTAGTCCATGTTAAGCCCCCTCCCAGGAAAAAAGACAATAAAAATAAAATCAAAGCAGTAATTTAAAGGACCGGAAAAAAAAAAAAAGCCTGAACTTCGTAAGTATTAGTTTCATTAGAAGTGAGTAGCTGCATTAGGAGTAGCTGCACCTGCTCATACAAGGAAGTGATTAAAAAAAGGATTTCTGGTTCACTGCAAAACATAAACAGGCATCAGGTAAGAAAGAGTTCCTGAACTATTATATCAATTTTAGCATCCACAGTTTAATCTATGATATTACTACTTATTTCCATTCACAATCATAATTATCATATGTAAATTCAACAGTCCTTATGACAGGCAAGAACTTCAGCACTGAATCCCCTGGTTTAAGCTTATCCCTGAAAGCCTGAATGACTGTCATCACTTATACTGCCTTCTTTTATGCATACTACCAAAGGGGAAAACTTCTGAAAAACACCCTTCAGTGATGATGTACACCAGCAATCAATTATCACTGCCTGTGGCATCTCACTTTTATCAGCCTAAAAGGGTCAAACAAACAGCTCAGCACCAGCAAGGATGACTACAGATACCTTTTGCATCAGTAAACTTTCAAAAGAGATCAGCAACAACTTCAAAATGTCTGAAATTTCCCACCCATTAGGGCTAGATACAGTAAATAAATGCTGACTACTTAAGACAGTTGAGATCTTCAAAGAAAAAAGTCATTCCAGTCACCATGTTTCCTGGTGTAGTAACTGGATACAGACAGCTGTGTAAGCTATACTCTTAATGACAGCTTCCTATTTTAATAACTCTCAAGCTAAAAACCATGTGGGAGAACTCAAGAGTTGTTTCCAAAGTCACTAATTAAAAAATGTACAAAAAATTTTTGAAAACCTTTCTATTGATGTGTAAACTTTTTCTCACACAGAATAGCTCATCCTGCTTTGACACTGCACATGAGGAGAAATGCTGTGTACTTCTCTCATACTTTTTTCCCTTAGTAATACATTGGCCAGACTCTACCTTAAGGCCTATGCCAACTCCTGCTACTTGCGTTTCGCTTCACCGTTACCAGAACTGCAGCTCTTCAAAGAGACACAGCCCAAGAAGGAAGCACTTTAGAACCCCTAAGTTAAAAGTTGAACTTCACTGTGATGTTCACTGTTACCTATTGCATGTCCTTGCATAACCTAAACAGCTACTCTAGAACAGGAAGAACACACAACACCCCAGAGCCAGTTTTTGAGCACATGTAAATCCCCTCAATGAGGAATGCAATGGACCTTTCAGAGTTATTCAGATGTTACTAAAGGATTCAGGTTGAGGACGTTACCTTGTGTTCAAGTTACGTACCTTGGTCTCATTTTATTACAAGGCCCAACCTATTATATGTAAGCTGACATCCTAACTCATGAATAGTGTGCAGAACTGGGGTTCTAATTTGCACACAAGTGAGTATATGTGTATATGTAGACTGAGGGAGATACCGGATAAAAAAAGAAGCTTTTGTCTTGTGCTTGCCAGGAGCTACACCAACACTCTTCGCAACTGGCAGCACCAGAGGCAACGTGCACAAACGGAACACACAAGACACGCTGTATGAATGTCAAGAAATACCTTGTTTTACTGAGGTGGTGCCTGTGCATGGGCACAGGCTGCCCAAGAAGGTTGTGGAGTCTCCATCCTCAGAGATATCAAAGAGACATTTAACTGTCTCTTGGCAGCCCTGATGGAGCAGGAGTATGAGCCAGCTGACCCCCCTCAGTCTCTGCCAGCCTCAATCATCTGTGATTCTGTGAATTACCTAATGATCTTAATGACACAGAGAATCATCATCCTGAAAACACTGCAGTCAGGCCAGAAGGAGGCTGGGAGCATTCAACCTTCACTCTCAACATTCTTGGTTGATGTCACATAAAAAGTCTCCTCTAGTGTCCCATGAACAAAAACTAACCTGCAATCCAGCAACTGACCTAGAAAGCATCAGCTGACCTGCTCAAAGGAAGTCCTGATCACACCTCTAGTAAATGCAAACCCATAACTGGTAGGGTTCATCAACCCTGCCCATTCTTCTCCCTGTTCCACAACACAAGCCTCATCTTTTTCCCTCGAAGACCACAACCACTTTGAGCTCCATCAGTGCCATCTGTTCTCTAAAGACAATGGCTTCTCAATATGATGATATATGCAAAGGTTTCTGAGCTGCAAGGAGCGGCTAAACATTGGCCCTGCTGTATAGTGGTTGAGAATCTGGGATAAATACTGTCCCTGTTCTCCACATTATATTAACTTATTAAAAAAAAGCCATTCTGACTTTTCATGGTTTTTTAATAAAGAACATGATTTACCTTACTAATCTAAAATTACCACAGTGTATACATATAAATACACACACCAAGAATTCCCTGTTAAAACTGAATTTTACTAAAGAACAATTATTAGAGGAACAAAAGAACCTATAAAGAATGCAATATACCATGATCATACCTCTAATTACTGAAAACCCCGTTATAATGCTCCAACACCTTTAATCACTACATTTGTTCTACTACAACTAAATTGCAGATCAGACTAGCAACTCATTACAAAAATTATGTCATGCAATTGTTTACATAATTATTTTGGGGTTTATCTCTGTTGGCAAGGCAGGATCCTTCTCATCTCACTTACCAGGAAGTATGCTGTGCACATGAATCTGAATTCAGAGTGATCTGAAGGTAAACCTCTAATTTCATCCTATCTTACAAATTCTGCTTTTCACGTCAGAAAAGTTTTTGCCACCTCCTATACAACTTATATGGGGCTCAGACAAGAGGAGCCTATTCTCATTATTTTACAAATGCCATCCTCAATGATATCACTGCCCAAAATAGGATACTTTCCAAACGAGACTGACACACCTCCTTCCTTTGCTTCAGAAACTTTGAAGTCACTAGTAGCATTACTTAGTTCTGTAGTGCCTGCCTAACCTCTGCCTACCACAACAGTAAGACTCTCAAAATGGAGTCACTGACACACACATTTCACTGCATTTAGCTCACAAGAATAATATTTTGAAACTGCATTTCAGTTTGGTTCTTTTGAGGGGTTCAATAGTTCCCCTGGCCACATTAACAGTGGAATATTCTGAGCTGGGGCTTCAGTCACTGTTAGTCCAAATGCTCTGACCCGATTTTATCCACAATGAAGATATCATCACTGTATTTAATTCCCATTTCATTGATCTGAAAGCCATTAATGCAGTTTTAGACTAAAACTTCTGCTTCTGTTAACCACTGTTCACAGGCCTAAAACACATGACGGTGCTAATCCAAGCCTGACAATTCTCACTGATTTAGGAGGTGGCATCATTGTTGCAGTTTTTAAATCAGGCTTATTATCATAAATTCTGTGCCTACAGATCTCTTCAGTCCAAGAATTCAGTACACCTCTACTTCCAATAGCCTCACATTCCTCTTCAGCAGAGGAAGTAACTAATCCATTGATCATGAAGTTGTGAAGATCACAAGGTAGGAACAGGAGAGCTAAGAAGAGTGTCTCTGACATCCAGACTTTGTAATGGGCACAGGAAAAGAAAAAATACTCTATTCATGGGTATCCCGTCCTAAATGCAAACATTCTGATGTAGGTTCTATGTGGGCATTTCAAGTCCAACTAACAACGTATGCATTTCACAAAATTCATTATCTACTGATTTTGGTAAAAGTGTAAGAGGTTTACCTAGAAAGGGGATATAATTTACCCCATTACATTCTTTCCCCATAGGAGTATATCCTATTTGTCTCTTTTAATAGAAAGCCAGTTGAGAAAACTAATTCCCAAAGTCAGCTGGTTACAATACTTTAAACACCAACTGCCTTTACATACTGTACAATTGCCACATGACTTCCAAGCCAAATCCACAGCTGCACAGAGGGGTAAAAAAAAAAAAAAAAAGACACCCCCCCACCACCCCCCGAGTGCAAGACCACACTGTGTATGGGGTTAGGCACAATAGCTAAACAGAGGCCTGAGATTAAATACCCCCAGAACACATAGCTCCACTGCACGCTCACAATACTGGCTGGAAGCAGCCCTCCTGGAAAGGAAAACAGGAGGCTCTTGCCATAAAAAGAGCTGGGATTCTTAAACATCTGAAGCCAGGCTTAGGGGAAAATGACTGACGGGCAACAGCTGAGAGTATTTTGCATTGATCCTGTAACATCCTGACATTCCAGGGAGGGTGACGCTGAAGGAAGATCTCTGATGGCAGAAATAAACCCGAAATCTTTAGAGAATTATTTAAAATATTTTAAACCATTATTTTCATCTCGGTTCGCCCATCCCACCCAAAGCCCCTACTTTTTCCAAAAATACCCGCCCCTGCCCACCCACCCTTTCCCTTCCAAGCTGAAGACTAAGCGAATCCCCGCGCAGGGCATCTACTCCCCCCGGCGCTCTCCCTTTCCCACACACCAACCTCCCTTGAGGAGCCCTGACCGCCCGCCTCGTCACCACCTCCCCGACCCACCGCCGCCCCGCTCCTTCCCCGCCGCCCCCCGGCCCCCCTCCCCTCACGCCAGCCCCCTTCACCCCCCTTCCCCGCCGCAGCCCTCTCCACCACCGCCCCCACCACACCCAGACACCTTCCCCCAACGCCCTTCCCCCCTCACCTTCCCCTCCTCCGCGGCCCGGCGCAGGGGCTCCCCCCATGGCCGCCAGCAGCCACCCGCCGTCGGCCGGGCACAAAAAACGCCAGGCGGCCGCCCCCCGCACTGCCCCCGCAACGCCAGCTCCGCCACCACAGCCTCCCCGCGCCGGTACCTTATAGAAGGCCCCGTTAGAGCCGCGCACTTCCACCGTCAGCTCCTCCATGTTGCGAGCGCAAAGGACGCCGGGACGTGCTTCTAGAAACTGTCACCACGGGGGGGAGCGCTGGCGGGCTCCCCCTCCCCCTCCGTCCGCCCCCCGCGGGGTGGGGGCCGCTCCGGCACCGCCCCGCCTCTCCCCTCCTCCCCCGGCGGCTCTCCGCGGGTCTGCCCACGCCGCGGGCCGCGGGGGGGGATAGGTGGGGGCTGGCAACCGGCGGAGCAGGGCGTTCCCTGCGGGAAGGGCAGCTGGTCGCCGCCTTCCTCCTCCCCCGCCGCGGCCCGCGGGAGTGGGAGCGGCCGGTCGCGGCGCACGCCCCGGTGCTGGCCGGGGCGGCGGTTGAGGGGGGGCTCTGCGCGCCCGCCGTTGTCCCGCTCTGGGTCCTTCCTGCCCTCCCTGAGGCGCAGGTGGCTCGGCAACCTCGCGGTGGCCCCGCGGGAGCGGCCGCCGTGGGGCAGCGCAGGAAGTAGCGGCGCTGGCGCTGCAGGCCGCAGTCAGCGCTGCAGGCAAAATGCGGTGGTTTGTTTTTCTTTTTAAATTAACGATTCAAAAGGCCGGGCCTTAGGGGACGCCTTCCGTTCCCTCGGCGGCCTGGCTTGCCGCCCGGTGCAATCAAGATGGTGCCCGTCATCCACTCGAGCAGCCTGCTTTCACCTTCGCATTGCTCGGCTGTCTTTGTCCCTCCTGGTGCTTCGGCCTGGCGTTGGGGGCTGGGAACACCCGCGCCGCCTGCACCGGGTCACACACCGAGCGGCCCCCTCCCCACCGGCCCAGGCCCCCGGGGGGAGCTTGCTCCCTGCCCCGGCCTAAGTGGGGGATGGCCCGGTTGCAGGCTGTGTCCTTTCCCCCTCTGCGTGCTGCTGACGAGAAAAAAAATTCCCGCAAAATGACTCTGCTATTTGATGATGCTCACAACACAATCAGACCACAGTTACACTATGAGCTCAACGCTCACATCAGCTTAGTCATGCAGAGCTTGATGAAAGGCCTGTGTCTTTGCCAAACGCATGCATTTTTTGCAACAGCTTTAAATATCAATACTTTAAAATGTCCTTTCTGCTGGTCTTTCCTGTTAGATGTCAGCCCCAAACCAACAGGAGTACCTATCAAATGTTTTGATTTTTCTTTCCTCCACATAAATCTCCCACATGAATCTTTTCCCAATTCTACCCAAGCCTGTCAGAGGGGTGAGGATTGTAGATGATACAGGCTTAGAAGTTTCAAGAAACCTGGCTACAGAGTAAGGAGACTCAAAATGTCCCACAACTGAAGGAAAGATAGGTGTTCAACATCATCAGCTTAGCTTCTATGCTGCTGGATAACCACCACGTCCCAGGTGGTTAGGATGCGGCTCTGACCATTTACGCTTGTGCTGTCCAGGGAGTAATTGAGGGTATGGGGATGAGCTGAGAGGGTTCTGCTGGAGAACTGAAAATGGTAGTTGGACCCCAAGTTACAGGCTGTGGACAGCAGAACCTTGAGTCATTGTGGTGAAGCATGAAGGGAAATGAGACACAAATTAATTGGTAAAAAACAAACCCCAAAAGGCTCTGCTTGATGTGGAGAACACCATGCTTTTTCTACTCAATAACTCATACCTTTGTTAGGCTATGAGGTAGTGTTTAGAAAAAAGCAATTACGTGCTCTACTGTTTCCCCATGCTGTGTGCATAAATATTCTCATTCTTGCATAACATTTATTCCACAGGAATGTTGGAGGGTACCTTTTATTACACATAGTTTAAATTTTCAGAAATGACCCTCAATTTATTCTGTCAGTGTTGCCTAGGCCACACATGGGTAAAAGAGCTCCTCCTGCAAAATGGTAGGTGCCCCCTTTCCTATATGCCGAGGGCACTTGCGACTTTCCAGGATAAAGTATGAAAACCTGATTAAATGAAGCAAATAGTTGTACTGTAAAAATTCCACACCAAAAGTTTTCATTGCCTGAAGACTGCACAGACTAAAGTTCATTTATTAGCTTCCAAGACACAGACTCTCAGTGTCAACTGCTAAAAAAAGGTGTTCAAGGTTTAAAAAAAAAAAAAAAAAGCAAAACCAAGCTACACATGAGCAAACCAGGACTCAGATAAAGAAATTACTTCAGAAAGGGGTGAGGTGCCTGGGTGTCCACACTTGCAAAATGGCAGACAGTTCTGGTCAGTAATGATAACGAGAACCAGCTTGAGCCAATGCAATCTGCATCTGAATTTGCCTGATAAAATTTGTTTTTCTGGAAGTGAGCACATGATAGTAGTTAAAGTGACAGGGCTGTTTACAGATTAGTATTAAGGCAGATTGCTATACCTAAGTGAAATTGGGAGTAGAAGACAGTTGTTATTAGGTTGTGGGCCATAATAGTTTGCAACACATCAGCCAGATTGGTGAGAATGAATCTGTTCCAAGTTTAGTTTTCACTTTTAATATAAATTAGAAGTAACTACTAAATTAAAGTGCTCTAAGTATTTACAGAAATAAGGGAAGATCTTTTATCAAGAGTCTTCGCTGATAGTAGCTACTTAGAACTTTTTTCACAAGACTGAATAAGGTGCTTATATTTTTGTTTTCATTTTGTAACACCCACAGCGAAACTGCCACATGTCATAGATGAGTTCTGGTCAGGGAGATGCTATGAGTAAGTCTAGTTGAACCACTCTCTGTCCTCTATTGAAACTGTTTGGCAATGCAGGAGGGAGAGCAAGCCTCATCATGCCAGAAGGACAGTAAGCAAGAAGAACCAGGATTCTGTATCCTTGGAGCCCTTGGTTGGAAAGAGCAGAAAAGGGTTTGCTTATTTTAGTGAGCAAAACAAAGGGTGAAGGATTGAACACTTTAAATGCATCAAGGCACACAGAGGGGATAACAATCAATGAGGCACTAAGGCTTTAACAGAAAACAAGACTACAAAAAGACTCACAAATAGGTATAGGCTACCTGTTAATAAATTTACCCTGGAAATTAGTTTAAAATGGAGGTTGAAGAATTTTCTGGAACAGCTTTGCAGAATGAAGTCATGAAAGTTAATAAACCCCGCCTACTTTTAGGATGGAAAAAGCATTTATGACAATGATATATAATGAGCAATATAAACTACATTTTCAAGATGGCAGACTTTGAAAGTATTGATTCCAACAACCAACCAAACTCAACCCTTATCCTTCCAAATGCTGTTGTCTAAAAATCAGGAAGTGTGAATGAAGTCAGAATGAAATTGTCATTCTGTGATCTTCTGACATCAGAAGGTCTGTTAAATGTTCATCTTGCTCAAAGGCAGACAAATTTTAGCTGTTTTACATTCCATTCAGTGAAAGGAAGAAGAAACTAAAACAATGATTTAAAAAAGCAATCTAGCTTTGCCTTTTAAGAGGGTAAACCCTTTTTGGTTCAGATGCTTATTCTGAAATTTGATCAGAAGGCGGGTATCTATGAGGGATGTCCATCCAGAGACTAGCAGGAGCCTAGGCAGCTGGCAGCACATAGACTCTGTGAACTACTGTGCATCCCTAATCCTCAGTGGGGACAGACAACACAGATGAATGAAGGATATAATGAGATATCTTATCCCATGTCTTACCAAATGACAAAACTACAACTCAGAAAAAGTCTTGGAGAAGTTCTTTTGAAAAAGTAACATGCTTCCAAGTGTGGGGGGTTTACTCATTTATATTAGTAAAATATGTGGAACAAAGAAAACACACATACTGTATTTGAGTAGCAGAAGGAAGCTTGTGAGATGGGTAAAATCATTTCCCATGGGGTTGTGCAAATAGAGCAAGGGGTCTAATATCTTGTGGAACAACACTGGTATTAAGGCCAGGTCTTGATAAAGATTGTCATGTTGGGCTGCCACTGAATAAAAGGCCAGTGGTTTGTTGTAAAAATGGATAGAAAACTCCAAAAGAAAAGCTTGTGGTTTGTTTTATTTTGTCTTTCACTGTGATTTTTCCGCTTTTTTAATATTGACCTGAAGAAGAATCTCTACCAATTTTTAGCAGCCTTTTACAAATGCATTCCTGACCTTTACAAATGAATGAATATTTGTCTGGAGGTTAGCTGAACTGAGTGTGCCATACCCAGATACATCTGCAAGTACTGTAAGCAGACACCGCTTCTGAAAATAGGATCCACAAAAGGTGTTGCTAAGTGAGCGAATGTAAAAACATTTTTTGTGGAGTGCAGTTTAAAACCCTCTGTCTGGTATGGAAATCAGAAAGAAGAAATCATGAAGTGCTCCTGTAATTGCAAATAAGCATTCATCTTGAAAGTGAAAAAAGTCTTTAGAGCTTTATTTTGTGTGTATTACAGCTGATAGCATTCACATTTATCTGTCTTTGTCTAGACACGTGAACTTAAAATGTTTCACAATTACATGGTTAAAACTCCCTGTTGTTCAGTAGGATAAAAAGTGTTAATAATCCACAGAATGCAGTAGGTGGTTACTATTATATTCCACTTCCTGTTACTGCAGTCTAAAAAAGAAAAAGTCACTGAGCTAATTAAATTATAGAAGGAAGACATCAAGAACCAGTATTAAATGAAAATTGGTTTTGACTACAGTCTGTATTTGTGCTGAAGTAATGATGAGTAATATGATTCAGGTTTCATTTGTTCAAAGTCCGCAAGATAAGGTGTGTGCTCAGCAAAGGAAAAACATACATCCAGGCAACAGAGTAGTATGTGAAAGTAATTTCACACTGACTGACAACATATGAACCTTGTTTTTTCACACAGGATGAACTTCTGACTTACTGTTGCTTGCCTGGTCTTCCTATTTTTGTCAGTAGGAGCACGTGAAAGTAAGCAACATAAAACTACAAGTTTGATGTCATTCTAAGTACAGAGAGGAGCACTAGACAATGCCTGTTAGAAGCGCATTGTTAATTCTGGCACAATGCAAAGAAACTACAAAATCATTTAACCGAAATTTTAATGAACTTAAATGAGGACAGTGCTGTTTAATGGGCTTTCTGCAATGGTCTGAAGCTTATCCATTCACAACACAACTTTTCATGGGGTTGGCTCAGTTTGGCAATTTTTGTTACCACTTTACATCCACCTCTCTTGAATGCCAGTATGGATGCAGCTGATCAAAAAAAACCTGGTTTATGCTTGACTTTGTTCCAAGGCAGGAAGTGAAATGCACTAAGCACCAGAGAGATCTCTGTGGTAGTGTCAAGTCATGGTGAAATCCTGGTGTGGAAGGGCCTGTCAAAGTATTAGCTTTAGATCTCCAAGCCTAGTTCTCATCACCAAGTGTTAAGAGTTAAATCCTTCCTATTGCTATTGTTACCTACATGAGTAATTTCTGTCTTCTGAGTACTTCCAGTGGAAGCCAGGAAAGGAAAGCATATTTTTTTTTCTCTATTGCTGATCCTATTTTGGTCCTTACTGGGTCCTCAGACAAGTCCATACTACCTTTGTTTTGGCTTGACAAATGGGCCAACTTCTAGCGTCTAGAGCAAGGTTTGTGAGAGAGAGTAAACAGTGGGCATATTGCTATCACATACACATGATCTGAGGTATAGGGATATAGTGCATCAGAAAATGAAACACTAGCACTGCAAACACAGATGTGTCTGGAGCAGCAGAGGGATGTGCACCCATCTAAATGAAGGAATGCAGTAGGGAGGAGTGAGGAGAGAACTCACAGGTAGGAAGAAGTTAGCAATGCATCTGTGTGAAACTCTGCAAACAAACTGAAAAGCTTATTTCTGTTCCTATAGGATTACCTGATATAATCTAAAGAATAAAATTATTCATTTCAAGATCTGTTGTCAGCTCAGAGTACTCTGGTGTTGAGAGTTCCAAAAGCAAGTGTCTGTCTTGCCACGCTTTAATTTTGAAGGTCCCAATAAAGCAAAATACTTAAACGGGTATTTCATTTAGTACCTGAAAGGAAGGGATATAAGAATGACTTAAAATAGTTGGCTTAATCTGTGGTCTCCAAGAAAGGAAGGAGTTGAACAGAAAGTTCTGTATATACACATGTTCAGATTCCCCTGAAAAGTCCCATCCGTAGAACCATATATATATATGTATAGTTACATATAAACCACATATATGTATTTGATGTATATACTGTGTTATATGTATAAAAAACTGCAGATAAATAGTCTTGGTGCCCTAAGAGCAAAGATAAGCATTTCACAGGTGAAGTACTAAGAATCTTGATATGGCAATGTCAAGATTGCAACATCAATTGTTCTCCCAAAATGGATTGTATTCATCTCCCTCAAAAAATCAGGGCAACCTTTTTGTATTACTTTAGTCACAGGCACTGACTTTAAGAAGTTAAATACTTTGAATAAGAGATTAAACGTGCACATTTTGAAGTTTGCAAGACAGCTAAAAATTGATACCACAATATATGTAACCTCAAACCCTGCTCAACTGTTAGATACAATGAGGCAGTATGAAACAGAGAGTATTTCAGTGAAATGAGTTATCAAGAAGTTAAAATACATTTTCTGTGTCTTTCCTGATTGCTCTCTCAACTGACATGACCTTCCTCTGGTATGTGTGTTCCACATGTATCACAAATACCACTGAAGAGGGTGAGATAAAATCTGGACTCTTGCCTTTTCCTTTTTTTTTCCCATCTTTCTAAAAATACTGTTCCATTAATAGCATAGTATTTTCCCAGACCGCCTATCTGTTGAGATGAAAAAAAAGAACTCATGAAGCTACTTTGGTGATGAAGTAGACAGTTCTGATAAATGCAATAAAACTGACTGTCCTTTTGATCTAATCAGTAACACACGCTCAGCACGACATGTCTTTGGCATATTTCAACTTCCTTTTTTTTCTGGTTGGTTGAAACCCTGATGCCAAGTGTAAGCTGTCCAGTAAGTTAAGACTCTGCAGTTCCTGATTTCCCCAATGATTTGTTGCCACAAGCCTCATCATCTGAGCCCTAAAAGCTGAGGGTGATTTAACCTGTGTTTTCCACAAACGTACAGCCTCACTTGTTCTGTCCTGTCTCAGGGGGGTTCCCCGTCCAGCCCTGGACTTTCCCTGCTGGGCTGAGGATTAGTGCAAACTGATGTAATACACAAGAAAAGAAATAGAAACAAGGAGGCAAATGATAAAAAAAGAAAACTCAAGAACAGCAGGAAAACAACAGCAGAAGAAAGAAAGGTTCAAACAACAGAGAAATGTTCAAAATTTAGGTTTTGCCGAAGAAAGGTTTGATGAATTAAAAAGATGAGGTGAGAGAGGAAGATAGATAAAATGGGTGGTAAATGAGAAAAGGCAAGAAAGTAAGAACAATTTCTAGAGAATATATGAAAATACATGATTGTTACCTCTGACTTCTTTTTCTCATTAAAAAGAATGGAAGAAGAGATGGTAGATGTTAACAATGTAAACCCACTAGACTAATTCATGGCTAACATAATGTTCACTAGTATTTGAAAAATCCAAGTTCAAATCTATTTCTTGCCAGTTTGGAGTAGGAATTTGATTGAGTTCTTTCATTACTTAGGCTGCATAAGCATGTCTGTTCCATCACATCAAGATACTGGACTAAGCTCTGAATGAAGTAGTACTTGCATGGGAAGCAATGTAGCCACGTGACATAGTGTGACACCCTATCTTTCTGTAGGGTACTTAGCTTTCCTGGAACACCAGACAGGCATGGGCAAAAGTGATCCGAATGCAGCTTGTTTTGAGATCCTTGTATATTAGCACATTGTAAAGAAGAGATGTAATTCCAGCTTTTTCTGTTGAAGCTGTTTCATGTCCCAGAAATAATGTAGTGCTCACAAAGCTACAGAGCATGTAGTAATGACAGTTAAGATCTTGAGCCGGTGAGTCCTTGCATACTGGTAACAATCACAAATACAATGGCTTTTTCTGTACAAAATAAAAGTATGCTTATACAGATGAGTTTGCAGGACTGGAAACTTGGAAAAAATCACAAGACCCACTTTATGAAACCCATTTCGAACAACTTCTAATCCACATGACAAATGTTTCAAGAATTGAACATTTTCATCATTAGATGACATTTTATTTTAAATTAAAACCCCCATGTTTTCTAAGCGCATGACAATAAAGCCTGAAGTCTTAGCTATCCAGACTTATTCCTCTGAGAAAATAAAGTCTCAAATACCCTAAATTCCACACTCTGGAGCAATTTAGGTCTCCTTAGAGATCACAGCTTGAACTACAAATGCAGCAAGGGTTGGATCCTGCTGTAACTGAAATCCTTCCTAAGTCTACTTCTGCTTTTCAATCTCTCTAATTTTTCATTAGATCAAGAGTCACACATTTTTGTTGGCAGTAAAGCAGTGCCAATTTGAACTGCCTTCTGTCTTCAATAGGAATTTTCCCAAAGTACAGAAATAAAAATGTAAAACTTTGCTGTGTTTCATTACTTTCATTCTTTTGAACATTGCTTCTCAGAAAGCTCTGTGTGAAATTATTAGAAGACAGGTTTTGAAATGCTTGTGAAAGTAGATGCATATATGGGACTCAAAGGGCCTTATTTAAAAAAGAAATTTGCCAGTTACCCAGATCTCTGGTTGGTTATGCCCATTCAAGGATACAGAATCCATCATTCGTATGATTATTTTTACATCTGAACTTTTTTTTTTATACTAGATAGACTTGAAACTTTCAGGGTCATTTGCCCAGCATGTAGTTGAATGTCCTGTGCTATAGATTCCAATTAGCAAGACCATGTTCAATGGTCCTACACCACCAATGCTGTCTAACTGCTTTCCACTTGGCTTTATATGTTTCTTCTTTGTTGCAGCTGCAACCAGGTCTATCTACGCTTTGATAGAAAAATTTCAATTACCCCAGGGAGAAGCTTTCAGCTTTATTAAGCATTGAAGTCTACACATTTGTTCTTCTGTTGAAGAGCAGTTCAAAAGGAGAGTTTCTGAGGAAGTAATCTGATAAATTAGGATAAATCTTGTGGACTTTCACTGCTAATGTTTTTCCTGTAACCTGAGCTGAAGAATCTGCCAACTCAATGTACGGTTAAGCATTTCTTTAACACTTTTAGCCCCTGACAGATGTTTCTTATACTTTACAAGTAAATGGCCCTTCAGTGTTTTTTGAGACTGCTGTGCTCTCAGCATAAAATTGATGTCACAGAAGGCTGGGTAGCTGTGCTCTAGCCTTGATAGATAGTGACAGAAAACTGTTCCCATCTGGTAGCTTTGTATTGGCCTCTGAGTAAACTAATGGTTTCCTTTCTTAGATGATGGGTGTCAACTCATCACCTCCTTGTTGCCAAGAGTAACCTTAGTTATCTAAGAAAAAGCAAGGACTGCATACACCAGATCTGCCCTCACTTTGTTGTAATTGGCCTCTTAGGGGAGTGGGGTGGCCAAGTGACGTGGAAGAAAGCTCACAGTAACACTGTTGTAAGTCACATCTCTTTGTAGATTTAAAAAAAAGGGAAAAAAAGGAAAAAAAGCAGCTTCTCTTCCTCGTGCTGTCAATCTTGTATTTAACTTCACTAGTGGGTTCATTTACGCAAGTAAATAAGGCTGTCATTTATGCTTTTTAATGTTTGAAAATTCCACAAAAGTTTCACGTCAGTGGTTTGAAATCGAATCTTTCATTATTGTCTCTATCTTGCAAATTAATTTATTACTCTATTTGAAGTCCTAAATGCCTCTTCAGAATGCTGAACATACAGTCTAACAATCTACTCATAAAGAGCAAACATGAGTTACACATTTAAAGAAGATAATCTTTCAGTTGTATGGGAATCCTGTCACTCTTGCTTTTCTGTTTAAGCTTCATATAATAAAGCCTTTCTTTCTGTTTTCAGAAAAGTTTTGGTTCTTCCTCACTCATCCCTGTTCTGTGTGGCAGAGAAAAAATGGCACATTAAACTGAGTCTGTGAAAAGGGCACACAATGAAATTAATACCACCAAATAGAACACTAGAATTCTTGGATTGAATACATTTTTCGAGGAATCCTGAAAGAACTGTGAGGAGGGAACAAATAACCATGGATAGAGTCATCCAAACACATAATCCCACCTAACTCGGAAGCTATGAATGCTTTTGTTGGAGAACTATTAAGTAACAGCCACTATCAAACACAGGTAGTAGAATTTACATAAACAAATCTCATCTGGCTAAATACTGCCCTATAAATATACATGTTAGAATCTGTTATTAACACACGAGATGATATTGTCATAATGCATCAAAATATTAGAAATGGGGATTTTGAATGTACTATCACTCCCGATTCCTGTGCATCCATCATAAGGCCAATATGCCACCTACATCTCTCATACAAGACACATACATCCTTGACTGTCCCTCTGGACAGAGGCATTTCATTTTTTTTCTTGGCAACTCAACTAACAACAAATAACTGCAATACAACCAAAACAAAATTTAAAAAAAGAAGGAAAAGCAAATCCCAAACAAATCTGCTCTTTCCTAGGAAAACACTATTTCATGGTGCAATAAAAGATATCAAGACAGAAAAAAAATAATTAGGATTACAGAAATTAATTTTGTATCAAAATCCACAGAAGGACTCCTGTTGACATCAAAGCTTTGGCTTCTCTTTGATAATGAGATTAAACATCATACTTGAGTTTCTACATATTCTTCTCTGCAGAATGGATGTACTACCACTGCCTGCCAATGATTCTGCACAAAATTTAATCAGTTTAAAGCAAAGGATATTTTTTTTTGTTCTCCTGTGTTTGGAAAACCTGCAACCAAAGACCTGACACCATAACTCTTTCAGTTGAAACTACCAGAGCTTGTGTTTCCAGTGTGTCATCATATTGTGTATGCATAATATTTTAGTCTTTCGCTTCCAGTCGAGACCTTTGCCTTTCAGATTTCAGCTTGTATCATCTGTCCAGCTTCATTCAATACATTTGTACACACATAAGTACATGGAACTTAGTAGATTCTGTCAACAGGACAAAACAATAGAAGAAATTGCTGCCTCACTCTCTCATCTAGTTAAGTCTGAAAAAATTAGCTGGAGAAAAATGGGGTTAGAAGGCTTAGATAAGACTGAACATAAAGAAAGAGTTTGCTTATTTATTAAAAAAACCCAAACCTCTGTTTATGCCCTTATCAAAATAGAAATAGTATCATAAACCAAACCCCAAATCTTACTTTGATACCCTCAATTTTCTGATTATTCTAGTATTAGAGTCTGGTGATGTTTAAACATGTAACCTTTTAAGAGAAGACTTGGTAAGCCATAAGGGACTACAGACCTCTTGAAATTGTATGGGGTTCAGGTGCCAAGTCACTGCTCCAGAGTTCAAGGTATATATTGCTGAATCAGTCATTGCTAATAAGGATGTTTACAGCGTTCAGAGAAAGTACTGGAGGGAAGTCTTGCAGGTGCCAGACAGAGAGACATCTATATTAAGACTTATGCTGAATTGTTACTTTTTAGTTATCAGCAAAACCAAACTAAGAATCTGCGAGCTCAGCTGAGAACATTATTGGTGCAGCTTGTTCATGCTTTAAAGATAACAGTTGCTTTGAGTATGAAATGCTGAGATTTTTTCCTTCTAGGTTTGAGCTCTTCAGTTTGAAACATACTGCTCAAAGTTGGTTATTAAATAAGCAATGAAAATTTTGATGTTTACCTCAATGTAAGATCTGCAGAATTTTATGGGGTTCGGGGTGACTCAGTGCTGCCTGTGTGCATTGAGGAAAAGCTTTTTTTAAAAAGCTTTTAAAATCCACTAAGACATAATGTTCATTAATGCTGAACCCAAGCTCTGAAGTTTAGCACAACATGGTCTGAAGAACATCATCACCTTTGTCAGGGTATATCCTGTCAGTAGCTGTAGAAGGCCAGGTTCATTTGCTGTATCTGAAAACATTCAGTCTGTTGTGGTCTAGCAGATACTCTTATGCTGGAATTGGCCCACAAGGTATTTCCATCCTAGATCCAGCCTTTCCTCTTCCCCGTCCAGACCTTTTGCCTACTTCTTCCTTCCTTCTGCAGGAGTCTTCTACAGATACAGAAAATTAGGTGTGGTAGCAGGGACTTCCAGGGGAAATGAAAGTTGACTGGTGAAGTGTATTGCCGCTTACGCAAGGAGTTGACCAAGGGGCTGCTGCCTGTGCCAGTGTGTAGAAGTTGAAGGCTGATGAGCAGGTTAGACAGGGCAGGGAAGCTGCTGCCTGCTGAGGCAGTGAAGGTGGCTTTGACTGCTGTATGAAGGAGGATGACAGCTGATGCTGGGAGAGGGGATACAGACTGCAGCTGTAGACAGGAGGAGGTGGTATAGGTTACACGGCTTTGTAAAGCAGAGATCCATCTCACAGCGACCAAGCTGCACACCTCTGATTTGCATTATCATGCAACAGCAAAAGCAGGTGAAGGAGACTTCAAATGAGCAGAATAGCTCTATCAGAAATGTTATGCTGATCAGTATGACAGATTCTTTGTTTTACCACGGTGCTTTCACCCAAATGGTACTTCATGATACAGTGATTTATAATTATGAATAACCTTTATGTCATGGACCTCTAATGAAAGATCCTGTCATAATCATCTATACCAGGGAACAGTTTAGATTACCTGCACAAAAGTCCTAGTCACTACATTACCTTCATGTGCTATTAAGCAAAGATCTCTTTATTAATCAAATATTAGTTGGAGAATTTCCCTGCTCCCAGTGACACTCCAAGGCACTAACAATAGAGAATGTCCACCAGAGGCAGATCAAGTTGCCAGTGAATCATTTCTTTTAGGATTTATGGTCACTCAGTGTAGCCTGTAGTGTGAGACTGTGAATGGGGACTCTGTGTGGTAGAAATCACAGGAATGATCTACAAAGCATAATAAAAAAAATAATTAAAGTGCTGGAGAACATGTCAAAGAAGCCAGGTTCTGCTGCAAGGATTCTGTGACAATCTCAGACAGTACTTTTCAGCATCCCCAGTCATTGTTTCATTCCAGTAAATTAAGATGTGTATGCTTGATCATAATAGTAGTTCACAGAGCAAGGAGCAATATATGTCACTCTGGCTAACGATGGTACCACACAGGCTGAGAGGACCACTTCAGTGAAGTGGCATTGTATCAGCTAGCTAGGCACTCAGGCACATGGAGAAAATGTGTCATGATTAATTTTTTCCTCTCTAGAGAAGACATATATTCTATAGATTTTTTGTATCATGCCTCATCCTACATTACTCCACTTTAAGATACTCTGTCTAGAACATGTCTTCAGTCCTTTCTACATACAACTAAACAGTAGGTTAGACAGTAGGTAAGTATGTTACAGTCTCAGACAGGAACTCCCCTCTGAAGAAATACTCAAAGTCATTGAAATGAAGAGGAAATAAGCAAAATGATGAACCCTGCTGATGAGTCTCTTGTAGCGTATAGCTGCTATTCAGTGAACAAATGAAATGGTGAGCAGAAAAGAACACTACTATTATTACTATATATAATTTATATTACTATGGAGAAGGCAGCAAGAGTCCTTGCCCTCATCCCATCGGCAACATTAGCTAGCATTGGCTAATGGGATCTCTATCAAGAGTTGTCCAACCAAGCCTTACAAGATTCTATTCAAAGCAGAACAGCAGCAGACAGGTGTTACCCAGGTGGAGGATACAACAACTTTCACTGTGCTTTTTCATCCCATCAGTAGACAGTTTTGTCTGTGAATCTGGCTAGAGTATGGAGGGAGTAAAAGAGAGAATGTGCACATACACATCTTGCAAAATTAATGTCACAGTGTTGAGTTCAACAAGAATCTCACTGAAATAGGAAAAAAAAACAATTTCCATGGAATCACTCTCTCCCTGGAACAATGTCCCCAGCAATTACTTGTATCTGTAGGACAAGTGAACAAGAAGTGAAAGCAAGAAACTCTGATCTCATACACATATAGGACCGCTAAAGATATAAAGCTTGTAGTGTGCTTCACAGTCCAAGTGGCACCTGGTGTTCACCAGAAACTAGAAACCTCAGAGCATCCAATTGCAGAGCTCGAGAGCAGCCTGTGCAGCCCAGTGCACAGGCTTCTTTTTGTGTTGTGAAGAAAGCCTGTGGTGAAGCACAGTACCACCACCACCACTTGGTTCTTGGATTACTTCACCTATTCTTTCAAGAGGCTATTAGGATAGAGAACAGAAGAGTTGCAATTTTCTTGTAATCATCAATATTCATTTTTCCTTTATCTACTTTTCCTTGGTGAGAGACAACAAAGATACCCGAATTTAATTTTATGATTTGAAAATGCAGTTAGACCTGCTCATTATAAGCAACTGGAATTTATCTGGGAAAAGTGCCAGAAAAGTTTATAATAGTTTTTAAGTCCAAAAGAATAGCCTGATAAGATTACTTTTGAGAAAAGAAGGTATCAGCCAACATAGAGGAACTGAACAGAGACCTTCATATGTTTCCCAGGTGCTAAAGGTTTGGGGTTTTTTTAATTTCCCTATCAAAGTATTAACCACTTATAAGTTACAGATTCAGCAGATGAGATTATTTGGGTTTATAATCAAAGACTTCATAATGACTTTTTTAGAGATTACAGCGAGTCCTTGGAACTGATGCTTGGGTGATGTAATTCAGACCTGATATATCAATAGCAGATAAACATTTATATAAAAAAATACTTCAGTTAATATTCACTCAGTAAGTGGACTGCCTTAACTTGCACTTTAGCTTAGTACTGGCGATACCAGCTCAGTTTTAGTTTCCTGTTTTCACTTTTTTTTCCCTAGAGAGATTTAATAATTCTAAAAGTATTAATATATACATATTCTAAGTAATTTAATTAAAAATCTTCATTTTCCCAGTAAAGTAGCACAGACCAAGAACCTTTTCAGTGAATGAATATTAAGTGATTAAGGAAAAACCTGACGTGCCTCCTAATTAGTGTTTGTTTTCTCACATAGTCCTACTCATAGATCATACTAACAGATCACAGTGAGTTGTCTCACTCAGCATACAGATTTGTACCCTTGAACAACACACAATCCCAAAATATGTCAAAGGAATCACCTTCATCGTCTGCCCCTACCATGGTCAACATGGGCAACAATTCGTTTCTAACAAAATGTGCTCCTAACACAACTAGAACTGGATCAAGTGACACCCTTCTTAAGACTCAAGAAGCCTCCAAGACCAAGGGTAATATACCAGCCAGCAGGACAAAGCTCCATTTTCCTTAACTCCATCTTCTATCTCAGCAGCAAACTCAATTATCTTTTCCCCCCATACTGGAGACAATCTCTTCATACCCTAAATTTCTCTTAATATTCAGTGTTTACACTTGGTGATGCATCACACTGCCTGTCACACTTGTTCTTTTGGCTGTAAGAGCAGTAAAATTATATGGTGTAGACACCCACCATGATCTGAACAACAAACTTGCTCTACTTAAATAATTCTCTGTAGAATTTTACGTAACCTCTCAGAACAGGTAATGATTTGAATATGAAAGCATTCTTGGACTGCTTGAGCTTTTCCTCCAGTTAGGACATCTTCACCAGGGGAGGAAAAATCAGAGAAGTTGAGAGTATGAGGTTCTACCTCCAGATCAGCCTTCTGCTGAGCTTACACCTGTGATGATTTCTGTTCAAACAACATTCAGAATTGTCTTTTCCAAAACTTTGTATAATCTAAAGCAAATACCCTTTTTGCACTTGAGTTGTTTGACCCAGATGTCTCCTTATGAAGCCCTTGTGAAATGAGAGATACAAACACTTAGAATTTAGAGACTGAATACATGAGCCAGGTACCTGTATTGCCTTCCTCTGCGAAATCTTTCCTAACATGGAAAGCAAGATCCATGGCAGGTATGCACCAGCACAGGATTTTAAGGCTCAGTATACTATACCCAGCTGGAGAGGTGCTGTCATTTCTGCTTTCTGCACACCAGAAAAACCCAGAATGTTCTAAGGCTGCTAAACATAGACTTAATTCAGAAGTTATTTACCTCTAACTGTACATGATATTTAACGGTCATTGTCAGGATTTTTCTTCTTTTGTGGTGAGAGAGTGCCTGAAAGAAATCTGCATTTTGACCTCTCCAACTTTAACCTCCAAAAACTTAAGGGGTTGCATATTTGGAGATAGTAAGAATACAATCTTATTTTTCTGTATTTTGTGATGCTGCTGCCATCTAGAGTATAAAAGTAATACTGCGTCAAGAAACACCACCAGCACTATTTAATTAATGGATTTTGTATTAACAGTGAACTAGTATAATCATAATCATACATTTTTCTCTACTTTGCTCCACTGCTGCCACCTAGAGTTATAAAACAATTATATTATTTTTCTAGCTACAGCTATTTAATTAGTGGCTATATAAATTTGTTGGTGCTACCTTACTTTTCCACAATTTTCTCATTGCTTTGGCTTGTCTCTTTGTCCTGAATGACAGCATAACCCAAGTGTTGCATCTAATTTTCTCTCTTTAAAAAATAACGAAGTGGTTTAATTAATTTGTTGAAATTTTAGGTTTTTAAAGGTAATCTTTAGATAAGAAAATATCTCAGGGCAACCTGACATTTTTCTTCCTGGTTGCAGGACATCATTGATCATAAAAATTGGACTTAATATTTCTATGAGACCCCCTAAACAGAATTAATAGGGGAAAAAAAATAGGCTGCCATTGACATTAACAATGACAGACATCTGTTATTGCTCCTGTAAAAAACCCCAAGATTAAACAGATCTTTTTTTTTTTTTGTGTGTGTGTGTGTGTTTTGTGGCACAGAAAGCAACACACGTGCTTCGGGGACTGTAAAACAATCAATAAAAGAAAATAGTGAATAATAGGTTACCAAATCTGCAGTCACTAGTGCATGTGACCTCCTTGTATATTTGAAGGTTCAAAAGAAGTCTCCTTTGATGCCTAGTAGGTAACTACAGAAATTCCTGGAAGAAATCCTAGGCATTCTTGTTCTTTTAGCCTATTTAATTTTTAGACAGCTTTGGATGACTGCACTGGAGGTAACAGCAACCCTCCAAGATCAAACATGCACCAACTCTTTACCTGGATTGTTCCTTCCTCTTTGCTGATGTAATCACTTTCATTATCCCTCTTCAGGTGGCCTGGACAGCTTACTTTGTTGGGAATCCTTAGCTTGTCATGTCTAGTGGAAACAGTAGCACTTTCTATATCTTTGTTTGACAGCTCTATTACAGTCCCTCAAAACTCAGAAATTTAATACATAGGCCTCCTCAATATCTCTAATGGCAAATTTCATGAAAAAAACCTTTTCTTGGACTTTGATCACAGAACTTTCTCTAGCTGGCTGTTCTTGGTTCCTAGTTCCTCTAGCTGTGCCCCTTGCCTTCTTTCACCTACCTATGAAGTAAAGCCGATGTCCTGGTTTTGTCTTTTCAAACTATCTTTATGAAAACTAGTCACAGCTCTTGTCACAATGGTTTCACCTTAATAGCAACATGAAAGTCACACATGCTTCTGTATATCCTCCAAATAGCTCACCCCAGGAAAAGTGCTACAGATAGCACAGGTAGCCAAATGAAGCAAGGTTTTATTCTCAGGTTGGTGTCATTTGTCTTTTAGGTTGTAACATGGAAACTTTTGAATAATACATCTCATCAGTTCCAGAGTTTCTCAAAGAATGTCCTAGGCATAAATGCATAGGTATTTACAGATTTAAGCAGAATCAAATGAGAAAGAAAGTTAAACTGGGAATATATGAAGCTTAGACACAGAGCTGGCAGAACCAGAAGCTTCAATACAATATGGAATTGTTTACAGATGAAAGCTGTTAGCAGCATGTAGTGCAACAACAAAATATCTCATCTCTGCTTGTCTTTTCACTGTAGGAATAAGAGAATTAATGATGGTGTGAAAGATAGGTCTGGAGGAAAGAGCCGCAAGAGTCTAATACATACAAAGGATGAAGAGCTGGTGATGTCCAGGTATTTGGAGAGCACCCATATTGTCTGACACAATGAAGGAGGGGTGTGCTTCAGGGCTTTCCTGAAAATCTAACAGAATGGGAAAGTGGGTGGATAGGACCTTTGCAAGCTAGATAGACAAATATAAAAAGTGCATAGTGTATGGAAAGACCCCAAAAGCTGTCTCCTGAAGTATTCATCACCCTGAATAATGATCACTGAATGAGATTATACAAGAAAAATAATCCCATGCAAGTTTAGAAATAGCCTTTCTGTTAAAGGCATAACAAAAGCTTTGGCAATAGGTTATTATCACCTAACCTCAGCTATATCTGAATAATGATTAAAAAAAAAGTAAACTACATAATCACTACTTTCAGTAGCTATTGTAACCTCTCGCTCATACTGTCTATATCCTTGTAGACTATTGTGAGTTTTGTTTAAGGAGCTTCAATTCTTCCTGTAAAATTGACCCAGGGTGAATGATAATACATGACTTTTATGAGAATGGACTATCTGTTATCATCCTGGGTTAGCAGCCACTCTCTGAAATTTATCTTGTTTTTTCAGTTTGAAATATGGGTCATTTGTTACTGTGTTTTGTTTGGTCTGCAGTGACAATCATTTTGGGACCTCTTGTTTTTGTTAGGTACTGGCAACATTTTTCTTTTCCATTGGCCTCTTAAGTCTCAGATATGGCAATTCTAATAAGAAAAGCATATTCTGTTGTTGAGACTTTGTGTTTGTTTTAAATCAATTTATCTGGTATTTATGCTGATTTTTCTTCTAGTACTAGTGACCATAAAAGCCAGGGTGTATTACACTTCCACTAATATAACAGAGAATTACAAAAATGAGGCAGTTGTAACTTGTAAGTCATTATCTCTAAACTTGCATGGAATCCCATCTTGGCCAAATTGTGACAAGCCTTTGTTATTCAGCGTATTCCATTCTAACTCAATATTTAAAATTAGAATTGATCAGAAGATTGCACCACTGGGTGATCATCTGGTAGAAAGATTCATCCTATATAAGCTTCTCAAGGATTTTTTGTGCTTTGTTAGACTTAAAAAATAATCAATAATTTGTTTCTGTAACTTCCATAAGGTTTTTTTTTCCCATGCCAGTCCTCCTTGTAGCATATCAGTCATACTGTTCTCAAGCTTCAGCCCGAGTAGAACATGGAAGTGGTGGTTGCCTAGGTACCTCAGCATGCCATGGTCCTTTTTAAAGGCTCACCTTGTGTGCAAGGTTCTTTTTGGTGCTCTGACAAAATTCTTAGTGAATACAACTTATGTGTAGTTAGTATCATTAATCCTTTTCTGACATTTGGTCCCTCTTATGTGTAGTACAGTTTGTCTTGCAAAGTATGGGACTAATTAATTTTATTTCAGATAAACAGTCCAGAGATAATTACTTCTTTCTCTTTTAAAAGCCTAAAGATTCAAGTCATGGCTTTTAACTTCTGGGCTGGGTTAAAGCTAAAGAGAAAATCTGGAAAGAATGGACAATGCATTTCAGAGCCTCCTTTGCGAAGTTGGCACTACTCAAACTAATGGCTTTTAAAAAATATAAAATAACAATAATGCTGCATTTCAAAATGCACTCATGGTACCTGTCACTATCTTTGGATCCTAATCTTGTTTTTTCAACTCTGAGCTTATTGTTACCTTAGTAGATGTCTGAATTTCTCCAGTAACTATCATCTTAATCACTTAACTTCCTTTTGGAAGCACAATGCAATTCATATCAATGTGTTACCTTCTGCAAAAAGCACACAAAGACCCTAACAAAGTGCTTAAGAGATTTAAGAACAGCATTTGAATCCTGATCAGCAGACAAGGTCGACCCAATACACATAATTGATAGTTTGATCCTGCAGCCTGCTCTTCAATCCAAATTCACATGGGATTCCTGTTGCAGTTTCAAGTGCTATTTTCCTCTTCTTGTAATGTGATTCAAAATGGCTCAGACGTAAGAGTTCCCATTCTGTTTACATTATTAAACAAGCATTGCTCTTGCTGTTGACAGTAAGGGGTCAGGCTCATAATGCCTCTAGTAATTACCTTTCACTGAATACCAATATTTATTTTGAAATTTATATCCAGGAACTAATCAGGTACAAAATCCTGCTTTGAAAATATATTTAGAGCCTCAGAGAGAACTGCTCCCACGTGATCACAGCTTGTCCTCAAGCTGTTTGTTCATCTATGTCTGTTTGCTCTTATACCTTAACTATTTTTCCTGAGTGGTGCATGTTTGCATTATAGAAAGCAGAGAAATGTAGTACAGTTTATTAGACCAAATGATATAAATGGGAAAAAGACAAGCTTTTCAGTGCATGCCCCTGTCTTTGGGTTTGAAATGGACACAGCAAAATGTAAACTGAGGCTTAACAGAATTATGCCAGCTTAGATAGACACACTATTGCATCTCTTTTCATGGAGCAGTTTTGAAATATTTTACAGCTGTCCTACTTTTATGAAAACCAAGTTTTCCTTCTTTTTAACCTTTTGCTAACCATGTTTTTTCTAGTTGTGCCAAGGTTTATATTTCTAATGAATGCAGTTCAAGAGTGTAACTGTTTGCTACCACTATCATTTGGAAAGACTTTTGCAATAGCTCTTAAAATAATTTAGTCCAATAATTGCTTTGGCCTATTTATGCTTTTTACCATAAACATTTGGTCTAATCAAGCTCACATTATATAGATTCATTACCTAGGTCTGAACCATAATGATCAATAATATTATTCAAGGGGTTTTTTATAAAGTATTTTTGCCAAGTAATATTGTGGATCAAAGGAGTCTTGAAATACATTCCCTTTAAAAACTACTTCCAGCTCCCACCCCTGAGATCACTTCAGTACTTTATCCTATGGCTGATTCTCAACAACGACATTGTTGGCTGCAGTGGGTTGAAATGTAGTCACTGAACAAAAGAATCACAACCATCCATCCTTTCACTGGCACCATAAATGTCTGAACTCCACTGGAGGAACCAGCCCATGTGCATACCTGTGAGGCAGCATCATGCCTAGGATGAACTTTAGGCAGAACTTTAAGCATTTAGAGAAATTTAGTGTGAACAGCTATGAGAGACACGTCTCCAATGTTAGACAACAACTGCATGAGCATCTGAGGAGATCTCAGGAAATTTTGGTAATTAAGTCCCACTTGAAAAACAAAGCTCTCTGTAGATCTAATCCCCCAAAAGAATGCCTGTCCCTGGTTTATTGTAGTATTGAAGACTTTGGATTTTGAACTAAATGCCTCAACTGTACTATACAGAGTCTTAGTGTGTGCCTAGGTTTGTCCACTTCAGCAGTTCTGTGACCTCTATTTATGGTTACCTACAATTATGGGGGACTGGACTCAGTAAACTAGGGGACACCTTCCAATTTTATGTTCCAGCTATCCTGAGGTTTAAAAAATAAGTAAAAAACCAAATAAATTAAAAGTATAGTCAAAAAGGTCTGGAGTTCCAGTACTTTAGCAAAATTATTACAAAGGCAAGACTATAAGGGAATTTAGTTTTGTCTAGCCAACTAAAAAGAATCAGTCAACTCCATGTCCAGGCAAAACTAAACTCTTTTATTGAATTCAAGTCCAGCCTAACACATTAGGTGCAGGACTGTATCATCATGTTGGTGATTCTGCCAAGGTGAAAACAGAATTTTGTACAAGCAAGTCCATAATTTACCCTCATGGTTCGGAACTGAACTATGGAGACCATGATTACTGCTGATTTTTATTGATTGGCAACTGCATTCCTGCTAAAACAGGCCACTAAGAAAGTCATGCCCTTCCAAACAGTGCTGTGTATTCCAGGAATAGCCAGGAGTTCAAAGTAAAGAGATTCTGCTACTTCAGAAAAAAAAAAAAAAAAGCCTGACACAATTCTTTAAAAATTACAGATTCTGAAGTTTTGTCTAAACAGGGCATCAAGCAGATTCCTATCATTTAGGTATTCCAATGTATTTTTTTGTAGGGAATTTTTTTTTTCTAAAATAATAATTTTATTTCAAAAATTATTGTTATCCACTACAGAGAAGTTATTTCAGAACAAAATAACTTGTAATTGGAAAGAAACTACTTACATGGGGGAATTACTCCAGAATACCAAAAATGAAATTATTTTTCTGGGCTGGTGAGGTAAGCCAATTTCAAAATGTAGCCAAAGTGTGAATCAACAGAACATCCCCAAAATTCAGGCTCTTGAGCTGGTAGATAAAGCACAGCAGTGAAATTGTAGACAATTCATTCAAGGCCTGTGTTTGGATGTCTATTTCCCAATGATTACAATATCATTTTGATAATTTTACCATTATTTAGCTCTTCAGAGGCTTGAATTAGGCCACTTTGCTAAGCAGTGTTCGGGCGGACTTGATGTGGCATTCCCTTCCCGAAGCGACCCGGGAAGACAGTAACAACGGGAAAGTAGTAACTCCTGACGGTGCTCCTATGGGGAGTTAACCCACTGAAGACAAAGGTTTTAGGCATGAATTTAGAATCAAATTGGTTTTGTCCTTAAACAAGGGCATTTTCCCTATTGCCCGTTCCTTTTTTTCCTGTCTGATTTCATTGTGAAGACACAAAGCTGAATTGGCAAAATCACAGCCATTTCCATGGCAACAGATTGTGATGTTATGATGTCCACTGTTGAAGCAAACAAAACAAGCGACCAAGCTGTTGGGATAAGGAAGGAGTAGGTGCACTTTATAACCATAAAGATGCATTTCTAAAACCATTGCTCATTGCTATCGTATTAATTACATAGACATCCACTGCCATTCCACCCCTGGCCACGATTCTTTATAGAAGCTAAGATGAGTTAAGGGGCTAATCTAATAAACAGTAAAGTCAGTGGGATGTGTGCTGCTGTTTTGGGAGCTGACTGGATTGGACAAGAGAGCGTGCCACTATGAATTTGGTGCAGGTAAATATAACTGTTCTTGTTTAAGAGGATATAAAATAACTTGATGCTGTGGGATTTATCCAGCATCATTTATTAGTCTGAAAGATCTATCATGCGACTGATAAACTATAGGATTCTATTTCTTACAATAAATTATAATCTAGCTTTAAGATTCCATCAGCTCTTTGAGTTTGCATCTGCCCAATAGGATGAAACAGTGAGTTTCTGGTTTTTATAGGTGAGACAATTTTCCATTATTACAGGGTTAAATTTAAAATTTTACTTAAACCTCAAGGTTAAACTCACATTGAAGTTCCAAAAAATTTGGAGAGAAAAAAAAGGCGGGGGGGGGGGGGGGGGAAGAATTCTGATTCTGTATATTAGCAACTTACTTCAATGTAACATCATTTTAGAAATATAAATTGTAATCTTTAAAACTATGGAATTCAGTTCTGCTGCCATTGAAGCCAATGGAGATTTTGTTTCAATCGTCCCCACTGGCAGGTTTATATTTTAAAAAACATTTTATTATAAAGAGATATATATTTTAAAAGTGCCCCTTTGATAAATGGCAGCAGCAGAATGGAATCTTTGAATAAGCTCTTTGAAGCCTGCAGTTTTATGAGCTCAGTGCCTTCAGAAGCTTCTAAAGTAGTTATAGACAAATGGAGACAGCTAAGGCTTTGCACGCTTACTTCAAACATAAGTGAGTGACTAACATAAAATTGTAGTGGCCATTAAAACTTCAAAGGAGAAGTGTGACCTGAATATTACTTGTCATAGTACAGAACTTGTTACTAGAAGATCTGATCAACTTTTAAAATTATAATATCTCCACCAAATGCCAAGATCATGACTTAGTTAATTTATTCTCTCTCAAATAAAATTGTATTTCTGAGATTTCACATATGAAAGCAAGCACGAGCTGGACAGCCATGCTGGCTTCCAGCTAAATCTTGACACTATCTTCCTAAAGCTGCTGTCCTCATAATTTATTCTACCTTCTTCCTACATGTCATGGTATCTTTCCTAGAAAGCCTTTCCTTCAGCTGCAGGCCATAAACCTGTCCTCTTTGCTTACAAATTCTGCTTCACAGCTTACTGTCTCCCTAGTATTTCTTGACTTATAATGAAACATTCTAGCCATCCTATAGACACAATCATACAAATACTTAGGATGTAGTTCAGGAAGATTAAGAAGTCACTGTTACCAACGCATCTGTTGGTTATCTCCCACCCTCAGAAGTGTGGTAACTGTGTGAATCTAGTAATCTAGTAGTCTTTCATGTATTTCTCTTTCCATTCTTTGTATGCTAGATGTCATCTGTTTCCTGTTGTATCTTTCCTAGACTATAAGGTCCTCAAATGCAATGACTTTTGGCAAGCAATAAACAAGAGAATATGAATGATTGACCTCTATATATATGGAGAAAGAAGATAATCTGGTCTTTTATTATTTCCTTAGGTCTCAAAACTAATTGTAACTTTTTATAGGTACTCTGTTTATGGATAAAAAAAAATATGATCTTTATTTTATCCTATCTTGGGCTTTCAAGCTCACTGTAGTGAAGGTGTTTTGTCAACTTATTTGCACGCATAGCTCTTGCCCAAGAGCTATTGCTTACTACTCATCCAGAAAGATGAAAAAAAATTAGTGGGAATGCTTGTAACTCATGTGGAAGGCTACCATTTTGATAGACCAGACACATGGATTCTGGAAATGATCAAGCAAAATGTAGACCAATTAGTACTGGGGGAGATACTTGGTACAAAACACTTGGAACCATTGCCATAGCCAAAAATAGCTTCTTCAGAATCAGCAAATCTTTCATTTTTAAGTATATTGTTTAGAAAACTGCATGACCCTGGTTCCATTTACTGTTGTAAAGAAATATTGTAGAAAAAAAGACAAACAGAAAAGGGTATATAGGTGGTTTTAAAGAAGAGTTTAAGGCTTTTTTATTGCAGACTTTGGTACCGTTATTGTAGGGAGCGTTCAAGGTCAGCAGAGGGCTCAAAAAAGTTTTGAGATCTGCAATCTGCTATTTAGAAAATATAAACTGTCTTTTGAACAAAATAGGACTCTTCTGTCTTCAGATGAATTCTTAGCCACTCCCATGAGCTGTAAGAAGCCTTTTAGCTTGCCAGAATATCTGCAGGAATGTCAGTCATAGTTCTTTTAGCTACAAGCAATGATAAATGGACACATTTCTCTTATTGTTTTAGCAAGCAAGGTTCCCTATAATTAGTAGAATTCAAATGCAGGTGCAATGGCATGAGTCCCTAAAATTGATAAAGGTAAGGAAAAGTAGTTTAGGCAAAACACTCAAAATACCAAGCTTTACAGCTGCTTTATTACATATGTGGATTGCAGCAGAAAAATGAATATGAGTTTGATAGGATGCAATGTAGAGTAAGCATTAATTATGTTACATATATAATAAAATTGTACTATAACTTTGAAATACTGTTTAAAATTGTTCCATGTGCAACTCCTGGTTATTACATTGACAGGAAATAATCCTTAAAACCAAGCTACAAGTTTCATGTCCATTAGTCAGAAACTGATATCCAGAGATAAATAATACACGGTAGAGGCTTGAGTCACCAAAATCACATCCTTATCAGATTAAAAAAAATGCAATTTTGCAGTCAAGAAGCTTACCTTTTGCTTTGCTAGGACTTCTGCCTTATTTTCACAATTTGGTTTCATCATGTCAAGAGTAAATATAGATGAAACTGGCAATCATGGATTACATTAACACTTCTCTAGAAGAAACCACAAATCTCTAAAAATTAATCAGAAGTGAGCTTAATCACCCCAATGGTATTCTGCCACAGGAGGCAGTTTCATGGCTCTTAAATACAAATATTGTCTTCAATGGAAATTTGCTATAGTGAGTATAAACCAATGAAGGGCTACGAAGATGATTAAGGGCCTGGAGCATCTCCCCTATGAGGAAAGGCTTAGTAAGTTGGCACTGTTCAGCCTTGAGAAGAGAAGACTAAGGGGGGACCTAATTAAAGTCTACAATTATCTTAAGCAGGGGATGCAGGGGGAATCAGCCAGCCCCTTTTCAGTGGTCTGTGGAGATAGGACAAGGGGCAATGGCTGCAAGTTGGAGCACAGGAAGTTCCGCACCAACATGCGGAAGAACTTTTTCAACAGTGAGGGTGACAGAGCCTTGGGACAGGCTGCCCAGGGGGTGGTGGAGTCTCCATCTCTGGAGATATTCAAGACCTGTCTGGACGCCTATCTGAGTGATATGTGCTAGGGAGCTGCTTTGGCAGGGGGGTTGGACCCGATGATCTCTCGAGGTCCCTTCCAACCCCTACAATTCTATGATTCTATGATCTAGCAAAAAGAATTCAGTGGAATTCTGAGTGGATCATGATGCTGATTGTCCTAAGTTTCATAGAAGACAGTAAGGCATCGAAAGAAAAGTTAGCAAAATTGCTCTAGTAAATTACTGAGGCAAAGAGAACGTTGCAGGGAGTGGGAATTGTTTGATATTGCTCAAATGAGAAATTGTTTTATCTAAGTACAGGTCTACATACACATATGCATTATAAATTAGTTTATAGCATTTTCAGAAGTCCTCCATGAGAGTGTACTTGGAGGAACCTGCAGTGACTAGTCCAGCAGAAAGTACTGAGAATGTAAGAACTGCCATCCTGGACTGAATCAAAGGTTTATTTTTTAGTTCTGTCTCCTGATAGTGGCCAATAGCAAAGGTTTAGTGAATAGTAAGGACAGGGCAGATACAGAAATGGCAAATTCCCCTTAGAATGGTGTTGTGAGCTCTAAAATACAATTGGGGAATTGGAAGAGAAAGAAAATATGCACTCCACTTATTCATCAAAAGAATGTTCAAAAGAGGGTACTAAAGTCTAAGCAATTGCCTGATTGTACACTTATATTAAAGGTATTAAAATTATAATGAAAAAAATCAACAGCCAGTAATGGTTTGCAGAATAGGCATTTAAATTATACCTTCTCAAGGTGTCCCTTTTCCTGACTCTGAGATTTCTGTCATGCTCTTTCATTTGTTCTATACAACCCTCTCAGAGCCTGATTTCCTCAAAGCTTTTTCCTGAGTGTTCTACTGGCTGTAGAGCTGGGAGTATAGATGTGAGAAGTATTCCAGTTTTAAAGAATTAACTACAGGTGTATTCTCAAATTCCAGTAATCCCTTTGGAAATTGAAGGATCAGAGACATATCTGTAGAGTAGCCTCTGCTCTTCTCCTTCCCCTCTGCCTCAGGCCAGCTACCACTCTACACTACCCAGTCCCATGTTTCGTTGGAGGTCTGTGAACAGATCCTTGGCCATGTCTATGTCAGCCTCAGGGAGTAACTGCAATGAAACTTCATGGAACACGTAATATACCTCCATACTACTGTTTGCCAGAGGATCCCCATGGACTAGCAGCAAGTGACAACACCTGCCCTGTGAGCCTCATATTAGTCAAATTTGTGGCTCTTTACACCTTCTTCCTTCTCAATATAGGAACCCAAGAAGAGAATAGCACTGCTTTTCATTGGCCATATTTAAGAGATACAAGAATTTTTGATCTTAGTAGTGTACCCTAAAGTTAATGAATTACTAGGTCATTTGGAATCAGCTATCAGTTACAAGTGTGTATTGAGAGTTCTTGCTTTAATAGCTGGCAGAACCTCATTTTTTTTTTAAATGTAGGAAATAACTGTATTATTTCAATCATTCCCCACTTGATGCACTTAATTACCTCCTTCTTCTCATGCCTGAAAAACAACTACCTTCACAACTCTCCATAATGAAAGGAGTTTTCCAGGGAGATGTGTACTTTCCAGATACGCAAAGACTTCCTTTCCTTCTATACTCTTTCAAGCCTTCCTGCATTTATTTAACAAAAATATATAGACATATTTTGGGTGTTATATTTATATATTTGTGTGTATATACAGACACACAAATTCAGAGTTATGTAAATATACATACGTATAAATGTACAGAGATTGCTTGAGATGCTTGCTTGGGCCATGCACAGTAGCTTGTGTTGATGTATAATGAAGCACCACTAGACAGAACAGTCACTTGTGGCAGGTAGCTAAGAAATTTCAATAAAGTAAACTCTCAGTATTATCAAAATTATACATTTGGGGCTGTTAGCATGGCCTAGAAAAAGATGAGGACAGGCTCATCTCATTAAATGAGAAGAAATAGTGGAATTAGCTTGAATCTAATTACAAGCCACACTATCTAATGTAAAAACATGACTGTTTTTTCACTCCCATTCATTTTGGCTAGTAATTAGTTTTGGCCTCTAAAATGCCACCCTTTAATCATCCAAACACAGATGTGATTTGCCGTGCAATTTAATCTTGCTTTAATGAAGAACTAATGGACGCATCGCAAATTACTTTCCCTGTTGGAGAAAAATTCTATTTCCTGCTTTTCAAAAGATCAAGAGTATCTTGTGATAATAGCCCAAGCGGCCCTGGCAGCCTCGTCGCACAGAGCAAACAAGCTCTTTTACTCAACTCCCAATTCAATGGAGAAAAAGAGGCTACAATTAGCAACAAAGCAGGGGAAACGCAGCATTACAGCCGAATCACTTTCTGCAGCTCAACCCCCAGCAACCACTGCCTTGTTAGAGCCAGGTCTAAAGTGTCAGGAGCGAACAATGTGCTGTGATAAATTACTCTCTTCAAACAGCTGCACTGCTAATTTTCAATTATACACACAAATGGCTCTCAGATTGGAAGAAAATGGAGTGCATGGGGAGAACAGTAGTCGATTTCGATGTTTGTTTGGTGGTGAGTGTGGAGGCGGGAGAGTGACATCCTGAAAAGAAAGCTGTAGCACGCGGAGTCAGTATTTCAACACCGGATGATGTGCCCTCCCAAATCTTACAGAACCGGGTGGCTTCCTTTTCAGATCTCTGCTAGCTTGATGGGGAAAAGGAAACAGAACCAGTTCGATCCATTTTTAGAATAAAAAACTTTGACCATTGCCCACATCAGTAGCTTTGGTAGAAGATGCAGAACAGGTGAACACCTTATAGACACAGGTTCAGATCCCAGAAGAGCTGATTCCCTCTCTCAGCTTTCCAACAGAAAGGCAGTAGATCCCCTGTGCTCCTTTAAATGGGAGATGTGCTGAAGTATGTGAACCCCTGATTCTGTGTGGACACTGATCATACGATGTGTTTGGTGGCAAAACGAGTTTCTCCACAATGAAGGTAAAACTCATTGCCATACAATGAACTACTGTATGACATCCTGATGCTGTTGGATTCAGATGACAGATCTACAAAATATACTTGGGAGAAAGTCCTAGTGAAAAATGATAAGGAGTTTTAAGTACAATTCCTATTTTTAAGTATCTGGGATGAAAAAGACAATACGGAGGTGCAATTAGGATTATTGTAAACAGTCACAGAATCATAGAAGCTCCTGAATTGGAAGGGACCCATAAGGACCATCAAATCCAACTCCTAGCTCCATACAGGGCCAGCTAAATCAGAGCATGTGACTGAATGCATCGTCCAGATGCTTCTTGAACTCATACAAGCTGGGTGCTGGGACCACAAGATGTGGCTCAGCTTCAATAAATTACAAAGAACTGACAACTAGTTTTTTTCTTGACATAAAAAGCTTCAGTCTATTGAAGTCAACAGGTACACCTGAATTTGGCCCACTATAAGTTTTCATTGATGCTTTGACATTTGTTTAGTAATAGATGGGAAACAAGTAACAGAACTCTACGAAATCAAACATCTTGTACCAAGCTAGAAGAATCAGTTCAGTACTTGAAAGTTTGAAAGAAAAATTAAAAAGAAAAAAAGAAAAAAAGAAAATAAGCAGCTGTTTTTCCTTGCATTGTTTTGCTTGACCTAAATTTTGATGAATGACAGCACTGGGGAGGTGGAAGGGAAGGCAGGGGTGGTTTATAATATTTTTACCTGCCCAAACAGGTAACTTTGTAAAACAGCTTTCTTTAAGATTTGATACTTGGATTGTTGCTATGAAATGCAATGCCCAGCAATTAAAAATTTAAAAACCTCTCAAAATCTTGGGTAATTTTTACATTTTCATAAGTCTAGAGAGAAAAAAAAAAAAAAAAGGATTTTTGCTTGTAGGAGGTCTATGATTTGAAAATGGCATTATGTTGCCTGAACCAATGATAAGGTTCCTAAAGTTCTTTAATTGCAGCATACCATTGGCCATTTACCAAAACCAGCTACTGAGCACAGCTCTCAAAGACACAGGAGAGACAAATGCCCACTTCATAAAGCAAACCGTGCAATGGTAGCTTCTCAACAACTCTAAGTTACTGTAGTTCCTCTGATTTCATTATGAAGCAACAGCACTGTGATTTACATCCTTTAAAGTTCTGGTTCATAATGTTTTCTCTTTGCACACCTTCATGGGCTTCATACTAACCCTAAGTTCAGGGTGAATTTTGAAACAGATTTTATGGTAATTGCAGTCCACAGTACCCCCGAGACAGTCAAATATGACATATGTTATTAAATTGTTTACAGAAAGGGTTGGCAGAGTCATCAGATTTGTTTTATAAATAGCTATCATTTCAAATGAAATGGGGAAAAAAAAATCTACTTGATTTTAATACTTTTCAGCCTAGCTTTTTTTTCTACTTCCAATAAATGCTAACATTGTGTCTCCTAATTATAAAGCACATTACCATACAAAAAGGATTATTTTTAAATTTAAAAATGCCAGTCACAATTTAAAATTACTTTTCTCAAATATGGCTCCTCAGAGAAGCTAGAGAGAGACGAGAAAGTAAGGGGGGTTGGAATGAGAGGGGGAGAGAGAAGATGCAATATTGAATTGTAACAAGACACTTTTATTTTTTTGCTGAAGTGGGATTTCACTCCCTCTAGTTTATAATCGTTACAGAAATTTAAACCTCAAACCATTTCAGTCCAAGCTTATACTAAGCTTGTTAGTGGTTTCTGATGCTGCATATGATAGTGCTACAGCATTACCATAAATCAGCAGAATTAACTATGATCTTCAGAAGCATGCCTGAAAGTGGGTGACAGAAGTCTGCAATTTGGTGCTCTGAATATTATGATAACATTCTATATTAAATGTTTATAATCTACTTAGAGCTGAGCTTCAAGTATATTTTATATTTGTGCCTTACCCAATATTAGAAATCATGGGCTATTATGGCTTTCCATGCCTATGTTGTTTGTAATATCCAAAATTAAAGAAAATATAAAAACACAGGGTGAGCAAGAGTTTGTTTTCCTACCAATGCACTGTTACTAATATTAAGAAGTTAAAGTTTACCTGCAGGTTTGAAAATTTAAATTCACCTTGCAATAAATATACTTGACTCCTTTCCATTCATATATAAAATAATCTACAGCACTGACCGGATTTTAGAAACTCCATCCTAATACAATTTACAAACTCTCTGCTGGCACTAGAGATACAGACTCAATTTTCCTTCCAGTCTTGGTAAAAGTAACATATCTAAATTATTCATCTAAGAGTAAATAATGATGATGAGTTGCAAAGAATAAAATCACAAACTCGACAGTTTTGATAGCCAGTAAAGAACTCCAGGTTGCCACATTTACACAAAGAAATGTTCTGATCCTAGGCAAGCATGAGCCAAAGTAAGAAAACCCAAACAAACACTGCCTGCATTAGGTGGGGCATCCCATTTCTCCCCTATTCCAACTGTTATCCTCCCAACTTAAAAATAATAAGAAAACAAAACAAACAAAAAAAAGGAGTATCTGTTATTTTTACACACCTATATAACTATCCCTGGCTGCAGGATAGCAGGAGTATATGCTTTACTGGAATGCCTACTGATGAGTACAGTGGTCCAGCTGCATGAGCAGTGTCGAGAGACAATGAACTACATCCTCAGTGACATCTCTGTGCATCCTAGCAGAAGTACGGTGAATTTGCACCAACTCTCAATGTAACTTCATGACTTTTCAAGTAACTCTTAGTGCAAGCTAGAAACCAATGCTGGTTTTGTTGTTGGAAATTATGGGTAAAAGCAGTTCCTTCAGATTTAGATTACCAGAAATGTGAACTAAGTAGGTTCCTGCATTTTTTTTCCTGAAAGGACCACATCCATACAAACATCATAGGTTAAACTTGCTGGGCTACTTACCAGACAGGGAAAGTAAGATAAGAATACCTGATAAATTTTATTGTGTAACAAGATGATTTAATCCTGATTTTATAAAAGTTTTATAATTAATGGACAAGAAAAGTAGAAGCTAACAAGTCCTTTGCTGTTTCTGCACCATCTTTAGGCCCCAAATTGCCTACCATCTACAGAGACAAATGGCAAACAGAACCAAAATACAACCTCCATAGTTTATGAGACCTAAATGCTCATGTGTGCCCAGATTATTCACACCCTGCCCACACCCCAGTACACACAGCTCATAAGACTACACCCAAGGACACCTAAGGAGTGTGCCATATTGGGACTGCTCTAAAGGATGCTCTTGCAGAGCACTGCAGGGCAGCAGCTGGGAGCCTCAGTAAATCGGTCCTTCTGTTAAGTACTCACATTCACTTGGCTTGTACTGAGCTGTTCAATATACACAGGGCTTTTTATCATCTCAGAAATGACCTCACATTGCTGCTGAAAAGATACAAAGAACTCTGAACAACTCAACATATTTTTAAAATATGGAAAAAAGAGAATTAAAGGCAAATATGTCAGAAATTTGAAAAACATTATTCTATGATTTGGGCTGATAACTGCTGAAAAGGAAATTATCTTCTGCAAAGATTGCTTCATAAATTCCAACAAGGCACTAAGACCTATTGATCTGCAGTTAAGTGCTGGTCATGCAGGCTAGAGCTGCCTAGAGACAGCCTATCCAGCTTTTCAGTCTGTCTCTGTCCTCTTGTTCTTCCACACAGGCTCATCCCACACTTGCATCTAACAGTTGTGAAATTTTGTTCAAACTTTTCCTGCTATTTATGGTGTTAAATATAAGCCAAAATAAATCTATGTGTTTACTTAGTTCATGAATCTTCAAGATGAATTACACTTGAAAAAAAGGACAAATGGATGTAGCAACATCTGTGGGTGAAGTATTCACACATGTCATAAAGCAAAAAAGGCACTGTGCACCTCCTCCATCCTTAACAAGAGTGGAGTTTGAGAGTAGGGTATTTCATATTTTGTCCACTCAATATACAATCTTCTCACCCAGCTCAGATTTCCTTCCTGTGCCATACACTCCCCACTTGAAACTGCACACAGATGCCTATGGCTATGCCAGATGGACTGGGTTTTCTCTTTCTAGACCCATGCATGGTTTAATTTTGTTGGTTTTTTCTGTAGTTCAGGACCATTACAATTAACAAATGACCTTGAATATGCATCTTCACAACAGTTTAAGATGAACTACACCTATGCGAAAACAACTGTACCCCTTAATATGTGGCAGGTACAAGAAAAGAAAATGTAACCTGTTCTTTCACTGCTTTAGTTTCCACCCTAGACTATTTTTAAGGCTCTTTACTTTTTTAAAAAAATCAAAATACACTGAAGTGTAGACTAACACTCCAGCAAGTTGGTTTGCTGTAAGTTTTATTACAGCTTTTAAGTTTCTTTAAGCTGTAGCATTTTCCAAGTGAAGGACGAGCACAGGGATTTACCCTCACGACATCCACTGAAATACGTTTCTGTGCTAGTATGAGGACTACGAATTAGCATTTTGTGATGTTCCTGAAATTAGAAGCCCCATGAACTAACCACTTTATGATATTTATGCTTTGCTTCATAATGCATTCTCCACAGATGAATCAAAGGGCCAAATGCAATTGCTGTTGTGAGATAATAAAGCATGAAGTGGTGTGTTTGGAATTAAATTTACATAAGACGAAAGATGGTGGGAAAGTTTATGATGACAGTACCAATCGGTGAGCAAAGCGCGGTGCTGGCTTCTCAGAAGCTGCTGAACAAAATACCGCATCAGGAGCATGAATAATTAAAGCAATATCTGGGGATTCGATCAGTTTAAAAAGGAAGAAGAAAAGTTGTCTAATATTTTCCCGAGTTTCATGATCAGAGCTATGTCTAGGACCTATATAAGAGTTATTTCCCCAAAACAGTCTCATAATATTGTGTAGCTTGTTGGTTTTGTTTTCTGTCTCTGAGAGATGTGTGTTATAGTTAGCAGAAGGTCTGTTGGATTAACCTAGCAGAATCTTGCTCAGAGCTCCTAGATTCAGCTGCACCTACAGCTTCAGCCTTTCATTTTTCACCTTTCTACTCCACGAATGAAACAGCCTTGTGTCTCTGACCCCTCTCAGCTGCTCCAGACAGCCCCTATATTGCAGCATACTGCAGTCGTGACATAGGGTGATACAGGCACTTCTGCCTGTTTCATTGCCCAACACTTTGTGAGCCCTCAGAATGGAAAACCACACAGTCATAATTAGTGTCATTCACATATTCAAAGTACCTCACAAATATTTATAAATTCTGATTTATTCTCTTACCCTCACAGCACAGGTTCCAGCTCATCCTGCTAGAACTGGGGGAATCGGGGGCACAGAGAATTTCAGATGTTTTAAAACTAGCTATTGCTTTCTGGAACATGTAAGATATTTGCTTTCAAAGACTTTGCACGTCCACAGTTTTAAGCTGAAGTTATTTTCAAGGCATGTGAACATGCAGGCCATTTAAAGGCATGGCTAATGAGGCACAAAAAATTAGACATTCCTTTAAAAATTTTAAGAGGGGACATCCCTCCTCCCAGTGACAATTCCCACTTGGGTTCACATGCCACTTTGGTGGAAAAGGCAAGACTGGAATTCAGGTTTTCTCAATTCTTCAATCTATTCTGCCATGAACCTACCTAAAATAGCCATTGTTATCTAGGAATGATACTTTCAGTTCCATTCCTGGTCCTGCTGCAGCCATCTGCCGAAACAGAGGAAACCACAAAGACATTCTCACCAAGAGAATGTTCTATAGAGTGGCCAGTGAGAGGTCTTACCAGCCTGACTTGAGTGGCTGGTGGCAGTGTAGGAATCATGACAAAAATAAAAAAATTAAGCTTCTGAAAAGTTTTAACTAGTAGCAGTTGCCACATGCTCAGTTTTTCTTAAGTGAATTTCTCTAGAGCATGAAAGGAAGTGTATGTAATTGCCATCAGTAAGTGCAAAACCACTGCTGGCTGGGGACCGATGAGAGAAGAGGAGGAGAGGAACTCACACTTCCAAGGAGTTTGAAAAAAACACTGCTATGTTCAAATCACATATAAGCTCAATGGTGAGGGGTTCTTGGACCAAATGTTGTTATCAGTTATCCTGTGGATAGTCTCACTGGGCACCACAAGAGCTCATGATGGCACAGTTTGTAACCTGTAAGTATTAAACTTAAAAAGAGAAGCTGAGGAGAACAAAGGCAAACTTTTTCAGGTTCTTACCCTGTGCCCATGTTATACAACCTTTACGAAAATGACAAAACCTCACATCTAATTCATTAAGGTCTCAGTGAGTTTCAGAACTCTCTGAAGTTGGAAAATATCTTCAAATGTATGTTTCTTAAAGAGATTAAAGCAGAACTCTAGTTAGCTTTTGTCTGTCTGTTTTGCTGAGGGTATTATTCTAAGAGCATGCAGGAGATGAATGATCAACACTGAAAACCTTGACGCTTCTTTAAATGCCTTATTTTCATTTTTTAAGAAAGATGACAGCAAGAATTAGTACTGGCTCTTCTATTTCAATAATGGCAGTCATGTTGAAATGACAACAAACATCATTACATTTACATGCACATTTATGTAGACAAAAATTGTCATTACTTATTTTGGTGGAACATTTTATAATTTGCCCTATAAACAAATAAAATCTGTATAAGCTGTTTTTAGCCTTCAGCAGTATGTCAACACAAGCAACTTAGAGCTAGACTTACTGACACTGGAAAGTATCTCCTTCCATTTTTAAAACGCTTAAGATTAAAAATATAGTATTTATTTTTCAGTTTTTAATAATACAGTGAAAATACTTTTTGATTGCTGGCTGCAAATAAAAAGCAGATGGTTGAATACCTTCAAATACTGTATATTTAAGTGAAAATGGTGGGAAAATAAAGACATACCCATGTGCCCATTTTGACTTTATTGTTCTAAGTAGGAAATAAAATATAGCAACAAATTAGAAAAAGGTATACCAACTTTTAGTCCATTTACAATAAAAAATATTCTAATGTTCTTCCAACATATTATCTACTTCTCTGTTCTCATTTCCATCTTTTGTCTATGTTCTAATCACTGTTATAATCAACTTAAGTACTTATGGCTACCCCAGTTATGGTTAAGGCACTAAATGCTAGAGCTTGTTATATCTGTTAGGCATCAAACGTAGATGGGAATATTGCATAGGAAAAAGCATTTCCTAATACTGAAGGAGCTGGACTGGGTTTTCTAAGAGTCTGTTTGTATAGACAACTGGATAATGCCTGAAGACTCAGGAGGTATCTGGGCAGACTATGGAACAGGAGGGCAGAGCTCCGTGTTTACGGTGCAGGTCTTCTGTAACTAATATTGGATTTCAAACAACGAAGGAGATCAGCTAATTAAGCCAGAGAAGACAACACAGGAACTGTGCTGTTACATTTGGTTTGTCATGAAAATTTTTCATGGACGGAGGTCTCGGATCAGCTTTGTAAGAGAACATGGGGACTGAGCACCTAGCTTGCTTTAAGATGGAATTTCAAACATTTATGATCAGAATTATGTGACACATTTGTGACTGCAAGACAAGATTTAGTGGTCTAATATGCTCCAGATAATCTTGTCCTAAGTTTCTATGCTAGGTGTTAGCATCATATAAAACTTAGCACTGGTCAGATCATTTGGCAGAGAGCTAGGTACAAGAGAAGGGAGAAGGGCTGGTCTGGAATAAGAACATAAACCTGTCCTTATATTTTTAGCTCTCCCATGCTTAGGGAGCATGTACCCATGTGGTGTTCAGGGACATGGTTTAGTGGTGGACTTGGCAGTGCTGGGTTGGACTTGATGATCTTAAAGGTCGTTCCCACCCTCCAGGATTCTGTGATCCTACAGTTCTGTGCTGTAAGGAGACAGATTCCAGCAGATGGTGGCCAAGTGGCTGGGCACTTCAGTACAGAAGTTTCAGATTTTTTTTCCATTTCTTCAGTTATTCTCTTCTCTCACATTTGCTAACAGTGCCAAGTGATTGCAACAGGGAAGGACTTTATGAACTGCAACGTGCAAAGAACCTTCCAATCTACCTACTTCAATGTTACCATTTGAATTCTAATCATTATCATTTAATACAGTATATAAGTCCATGTCACAACAGAGCCAAATTCTGTCCCTATTTATGCTGAGAAAAGTCTGAAGGAAATCTATTGACTTCAGCAGAACTATTTTGCACTTGCCTTAGTACGGCTGAGACCAGCATTTTCACCAGAGAAGAGAACTTACAGTTCTCTTTAATATCAAGTCTGTTTTCAATATTGGTTACATTGGGCCAAACTCTGCTTTTGAAGTAGAGCATTATATACCCGGATTAGCTTCGCTGAAGTAAACATAATCATTCTACAGTCATACCCATGGAGTTTACCCAAGGATTTTATTCTCCTATTCCTTAGGGCCTTTAGTAGTCAAGATAGTTCTGTAAATGTACTGAATATGGAGGACAATATAAACTTTGCTATCAGAGTAAACCAAGAAAAACATCATGTAATACAAAAAAGTCATGTAAGTGTGACATACATGAGTGCTGATATAAGCAACTGAATAAGCAGCCGAAGAACAGCTGGACACAGGCACCTCACATGGGTCAGGGTTACAAAGGACCACTATCTGTGTCATATGACTTGGGTCAGTGCTATTGGTCCCAACAACACAGTCATATCTTCCCTCCTTTTTGAAATTCAAATGTGAACAAAATACATGGCCAACTATGAAGAATCAATACAGACTTAACACAACCCACTGAAGGGGTAGTTCCTGCTAACTCCTGGTAGCTGTCACTGTTGCTTCTTGAATTAAAAAATAAAATGGTTTTGAGACAAACCACCTGGCCCTTCCTTTATCCTTATTGTAGAACATTACGTAATATTGTATGGAATATGATTTAGCACCATCTTGTATTCCTTCTCCTTGCCTCAGAGAAAAATACTGTGTGGCAAACGCCACTTATTTTTAACCGAGATCTAAGAGTGGAAAAAGGCCTTATGCAGGATGTACCTTGGGGTATCATAATTAAAGAACTCATACCAGAGTTTTATGAGGTAAGAAAATTAAAACTCCACTTAGATATTTGAAATGGTCTGTTTCTGTTTTAAAATATGCTTGAACAATGTGTACATAGATCACAAATATATTTCTGTTAATGACTACTGAAAATGCAGCAAGTAGAGAAATACAGGGTTTGCTTCTCTCTCCTAACTTAGACTAGAATAATATTGCCAGTACATTTATTTAGTTTTAATGTTTTTCTCTCGAGGCGATGCAGGTGATAAGGCAGGCATATACAATAGATTGAGTATCAGCTGGTGAAACAATTTAGGCAGAAGCTTTTTTAAATCTTGGGGCAGGGTGAGGGAAACCTAAAGCTAAAACATATTTGCATAAGGAGGGGGGGAAAAATCATTTAAAAGCTTGTCATAAATGAAAACAATTTACTTGAGCCAGTGTCCTTAAGTGCCACAAACTCTTCTGCTTCCGCTGCTACATTCTCTAATGATATTACTGCACATAGCGCATCTCATCTAATCTGTTAGTAAAATCCTAAAGTCACTTATGTCAGTCTCTAATGCAAGCCAAATGAGTCTTCCCAGTAATAAGAAGCTTCGCAGAATTAGTTTTCGTTTTGCAGAAAATTGCCATTGGGGCTGGCACTTTTATCTAAAAATTTCACTCGTGCATAAGCAAAAAACTCATATATTATTTGGTTACATTCCATCAGTATGAGAAATAACATTGTGAGAATTCTATGCATGCTAATGATATATAGAAATCCACCTGCTTTCAGATAAAATGAGTTTAATTTTCTGTTGCCCACTGCCTGGTTGGCCTTTCATAAATTACTTATGCACAGCTATTATTAAAATAGAGGGAAAGCAAATTAGAAAGTCCTCATATCTCTCCACTGGATTTAACCAAGGCAGGGCTGTGACAGCTAGAGTCAGCGTTTTTGAAAAAATTCTGCTCTCTTGAAAAATTTTGCATCTCTATACAATTCTATGCCACTGTTGTAAACGTTCTGACCTGCCTTCTTACCAAATTAACCTAAATCCTTTCTATTTTTCAACATTAATGGAATCCTCTAGAGTCCTGCTGATATATATTAAAATATATTTATTGGTTAATTTGAATTCCAGCATTTTGTACCTCATTTCCCAGTACTTCTGTTATATCTGAACAGCTTGGAGCTTTAGCATTAGAAACTTACAAATTAAGATAAATACATCTGACAATTATCAGATCAAAACAACTTAACTTTCATTGGAATATATGATTGCAAATTTCCCTTCCTGATGAAAGAGAAAATGAGGACTGTCTGCTTGAAACAGTTAATTGGATTTGAAAGTACTGTACATTTCAGCAATCGGTGCAGCTTTTGGTTGGTCAATGACTACTTGACCTCCTGGTTTTCCAACAGACAATTGGTTTTCATTTCTTGAGGGTCTTTTAAGTCCATAGTTCATGGTGACTTTAAGTTTAATTTTCTGTTAATGATATTATTTTGCTCTTCTAAGATAAAACTTTCTTGTGATGTGCTGAGCAGCAGTGGCAATCCCATTACTGTGTGAGGAAGGACACCTCAAATTGCATTCTTTTAATATTGTCTGGATTGTTATGGTATTTCTAAATGTCTTTTTAACACTTTGGGTTTGTATTTCGTGTGCATTTAAACTGACAGCTGCTCTGCTCCTTGAAAAGGATACAAATATAAAAAAATTCAAAACTCCAGTATGGTCACCTGCCCAGTCAAAGCTCCCCTCTAAGTAACTGGGTCCTGATTCTAATCAGCTATTGGTTTAATGCCTTCCACCTCAATAGATTGACTCCTGATTAGAAGTGCTGAGGGTTAGTTTGGGCCAAGGACATGCCCTACAGGTTTCAGGCTCAATCTCTATTTTCAAGCCCATTAAATTTGCATCCATACCATATAAGAGTGCATTAAGCCCGTCCACACAGCAGGCAATTTTCTAATGCTAACAACAATTTTGTTCATAGCTGACATCCACAGTGCTTTACTAAACCCAGCCAATCAATGCTGGCACTGCTAAGAAGTCTCTGCTGTTCTTAGACTAAATCAGCTTTCCTAACGACTTGAAGCAATTATTTTGGAGGAGTTTTTTTACCAAATTAACATAAAATGCACATTTATTTGTCATCTGCCATAGGTAGTTTTTTATTTCATATTGCAGTCTCAGAGGGAACTAGAGACATACAATGCTGGTCAGCTCTCAAGCTGTTGTTTCACATTAGGGCCCAGAAAATCTAACAGCTACCTGCTACCAAGGGAAGCCAGCATCCTCTTCCTCCCACAGTGAGGAAGCTCAAGCAGCCACCAGTAGTAGTCTGTGGAGCACGAGCATGGGTCCACTTCCATGGGCAGATACAAAAAGAAATGTGACCATTTCAGCTTTATTCCTGTCAGTAACTTCTGCTTCACTCAGGGTAATGACGTGGAAAAAAAGCAACCAGAGTGCTTGGAACTGGTAACACAGAGAGCAACTTCTGATTGCAGGAACTCATGTGTTTTTCTTCCCTAAAGTAATCCAGAAGATTTTTACTCTTAAGAACGCTTCCTGATGCTCCATGGTAAACTGGTATGGTGAAGAGTGGTTCTATTCAATAACGCACATTCCTATATATTGCTCTATAAAAATAGGATGTTAAATATGCCTTGTGCAAAGACAGGTGGCTAACTGATTAAACACTACTTTTCGCCAATATAAAAAACATTTAAAAACTCATTACTCAGCTTCTCCAAAATCATTCATCGTTTTAGCCATAAATATTCTTAAGAGGTACAAGTACTTTATCTTTGGCTCTGAGACTTTTAGACTGTGCTTCTTCCTTCATAGTCTCCAGTGAAAACTTTATGTTCACCTTTCAATGACAATTCTAATTATCATAAATTCACATGAATCCAGGAATGTTCTTTAATGGAAAGTACATGTTGCAAAATTTGTGATAAAATTGTAGAAATCAGCAGGTAAGGTGTTAGACTGTGCTTCAAACATAGAAACATGTATTATATGGTTGTAAGCTTGAATAAATTGAAATTCAATGGACTAAACATTGCAGAACACTGTTGCCCACAATATCTACTTGTTCCCTGCAGTTTCCTATCCTGCTGGACAATTCAGTGTCTGTAAATCACACCCTACATTTTGATGTAACTCTTTCCCTACGCAGACAAGGCCCAAGGAGTTCATCCTTAATGGAAGAGACATAAGGCAAAGGCTTTAGACACAGTGATACAATACAAATCCTGTGATGAATTATTGTAATTTATGGCTCATATTATAGGTGCACATAGGAATTCTGGTGAGGACCCCACTATGATAGGTATTAGACAAACTGAGGAAGAAAGGTCCTGTCAGAAGTTTGCAATCTGAGTAAGTTGTAGACACATCTGCGAGCACAATGTAATATGCTGCATAAATACCTTGTGAGAAATATGAAATACATTCTCCCAAAACAATGACAGATAATTTGGAACAATAATGAGCAACTGCATGGAAAAAAAATTAAAAACGGTTTCCAAATCGTTCTTGAACGCACAAATTGAGTATTCACTGAATATAACTTAACTGGATGCATCAGACTACACTGAGTAAAAAGGCTGTCATGAATTAAAAAAAATTCTGAACATAAAGAACACCAAAAATTATGACTTCTTTCTGTACCCTCTCAAGTACAGAGTGTCCTGTGCACTAGTAGAGGACATCCTATACTGTAAGACTGTTGAAATGCTATAATTAAAGGTCTGTCAGAGTTTCCATTAAATCCCTGATTTTCAGGGTTTAATTAATAATAACAGTGAAAATTAATGTGAGTAGAATTAAAGCCACTGTCATAGCTCTACTGCATATTAATTCCTCATTTTAAGTCTCTACAACATGTGGGACTGATCCAGCTTCCGCTCTTCAAGCAAAACTCCTATCACAAGGGAACCTCTTAGAATGTAAAATTCCTCATTTGAGACAGTGGATATTTGTCTGAACATAGACAGTGGGCTCAGGCTCTGAAACACCTAAAGCTTTTATGTGGTAAGTTAAATGAACATTTAAAAAACTCAAGAATTACTGAATTGCATAGTTATGGAAGAAAAATGTTAAGCACCATTTAAACTAATACACCCTAAACCCCGTGAACATTCCCATCTCCTCAGTCAATTCCTCCCCATCAGTTGACTCAATGTGAGTTTATTCATTAATTTTTGAAATATTCGTATTTTTGACTACTAATTTTTCCTAAGTAAGACCTGAAGGATTGGCCCCATAATGGAAGATGGAGAATGTATGCAAGTGTTGGGAAACGGGCTTTCTCTGTAAGCATGAGAGCCAATCAGGTGTTCTGTTACTGAAACAAAGGCTACTGGCATTCTGGATTTGGGTGCAAATAATTTTGAATACAGACCATTCCACAAGATTATTCCCTGAATATAAGCACTGGTATCTCACCATACAACACAAGGAAATTTAATCTTTGGCATAAAAGGATCAAATAAAACTACCTCAGTGTGGAAGTCTAGAGAGGGACCTGGCAGAATATGAGAGGATATTAATTTCTCTTCCAAGTAAATAGTATTACAGCTGAAAAATGTGAAAGCATGAAATTTTCTCAACACTGCTGTGAGAAACAGACCTAGAAATACCAGACGTATGCAAAGTATTACAGCGAAGGGTAGAGACAGTACATCCAGAAGTTGTTAAAAATGTTAAAATATTTTCTTTCACATAAAAGTACCTATTATAAAATACACCTCTTTTTGTCCAGATTCCAAATGAATAGATGGCAGCATTTTCTCTTACATTAAAAACTTATGCTGTGATGTAAACCTCTATCACACACTTCTGTGGGTAATAGAGAAAAAAGCGTTCAAACTAATTGCTCTTACGACTGCTAAGTAGGTCAGGGAAGTTCACAAGTAAAAAAACTTCAAGTTGTAATGAAAGCAGGGCATTGACAGGGCTAATGAAACTTGGGCTTCTCAGAAGCATCACTAGAAAACATCAATGTCGCCTAATTAAAATTTCACATTATGTCATCAATAAGAAGCTGAAATATAATCAGCAGAGAATACAACCTGTTTTCAGTAAAGCTGGATGATTGCAGCACAACCCAAAAAGTGTCATAGAGGATAAGCAATCAAAAAAGCATGCTGCTCCTGTTGTGATCTTGTACCAGTACTGTCATGGTATCTGAATGTGGGGTCCACTGTGCAATTCAGTAAAAGATACAGTCTTTTGATCTGGAGAGCTTACAAACTAAACAGATAATATGGACAAATTGCAGGAAAAGGAAGTGTTATCATAGCTTCACCCAACTAGAATAAAGGCTCTAATTCCACAGCAACCTCAACTAGAAATGTCAGTGCCAGGCCCTGTATCTGTTCTTCTCTTTGTGCTTCCTAGCCCATTTGCTGAACTGTTTTAGTTCACTATTCCAGTGTAAAACTATCCTCTCAAAACTGAGGGTACTATTGCCAGACCAAGTTACTGATATAGATCAGTAAAGGAATTGACAATTACCTAAGACAGCAGGGGAGATAAATGTGTGGCCAGGTCAGAGAGGATGTAGGGGAAGGACTCCTGCTTTGGGGCACCACTCAAACGTAAGATATTAATTTAGAAATTCTATGGCATGCATCATGCAGTATTTCTGTTGTCAGAGTAAGTAGCCATAAACAGATGCTGAATAAGTTTAGGATAGATATTTTAAGACTTTTTCACCCCTAGAGCACCAAAAGTTTATGTCGGGCATCCTGGGAGGTCAAGAACAAAAATCATAAGGAGGTTTTTACATGGAGCTTTGCATTATATCAAATGGGTGACAGAGATAAGAAAGGGTAACGACTTGAAAACTCAAAAGTGGCCTTTCAATTCCATGAATTTTGTAATGTCTCAACTGATTCATTACTAAGAGAAGCTGAAAAAAGCTTCTTCAAGTGCACTGTATTGGAGGAAGTTACATCAAATGAAAGCCAATTCTAAAACCAGATATGAATATAATCCAGCAACCTTTAGAATCGAGATTAGTAGTCTCTACAATTTACTAACATAATTATAATCCGGGACACAAAGATCGTTAGGATCTTTATAGAGACAAATTACCAATCAAAACAGAGTAATCTGTACTACTAGTCTGGAGTGTACCTTGCTCTGCTTCCACAATCTTTCAGAGTTTGAAGAATTAAGACACCAAAGCAAATCTTTGCATGGGGACAGTTTGCTGTAATTTGTATCATAATAAAACAAGGAATCTCTCAATCAAGTGGAAAAAGCTAATAGCTGTTTGTGTGTATTTGTTGCTGAGCTATGAGCTCTTGGGTTAGTTTTAAGATACAGCATCACACCGTCCACTTTCTCCTCTCTTGTATTCTCTAATATTGCAGTCACATGGCAAACATCTGATAATCAAAGCAAAATCATGAACTGGCTAATTTCTATTTGGACGTTACTTTTTGGCACCACTTACTCCTGCAGCTGGAGCATTTCTTTCTAGCAGCTCTACACTGTTTTGTGAGCAGCGCTGGCAAAATGCCACAAATTTATGAGAAACTTTGAAGGGGCTGAGTGTTAAAGACTTCTACTTTCAAATCAGTACAGCCTGAATCAATAACACTGCTACTAAACGTAAACAGGCATAATGGAAATTTTACAAAGCAAAACCATTTGTATGTAACACCAAAACCAGCACAAGGTCCTCTTTCCATAAGAGTGCAAATCACATTTAGAGTAAGACCAGAAAGAAAAGCAAGATTACTTTGTGATGATTTGCTGCAAAGTTCACTACACTATTTGCTCGATAATGAATTTCAGTCATATTGTCATGTACTACAGGCTTCATCAACAGAGTGCTACGCTGCAAAAAATATGATTTTAGCACATTGGAACAAAGGTGAAAAAAGGAAAAAGAGCACACATTATTATTTGATTTTCTGCAAGTAATAATTCATGAAAATATGCTTTTACTATAAACCAAATTCAAGCTTCTAATGCATAGTAAATATGGAATCAGAACTCCTTCACTGGAATTCAAGTTCTTAACTTTCATAGTTTTGTATTCATTGCAGCAGATTTTTAGATTTATTTCACTTCCATGCCAGCAGACTAAATACAATGTGCTTTTTTTTTAAATAACAACCAGGAAGCAATAAGGCTTTTTAAAATAAAATTTGAGAAAACACTTTGCTCCGTCTAACCCCAAATTCAAAAAAAAAAAAAAAAAAAAAAAGATGGAGGATGCTGCTGGACAAATGAACATATGAAATACTGGTAATACTGAGGTAAGATTTTGCTTCTATCAGAAAAAATAAATGGAAAGAGATTGCTAAATACATTTTCACTGTAAAGAGAAGAAAGCAGTTTGTGGTATGTTGCACTGGAAACAAACTGAATTTTTTAGCTTGCTGTTATTTACAGTACCTTATCTACATTATTTATAAATAAAAGACAAACAGCATCTTGTGTTGCCTCTCAAGTCATCTTACAATGTGCTGTCAAGACCAGACATGCTATTCATATAAGTATGGCTTCAGTCACACCCCCAGAAGCCTAACGATCAACTACATGCAGTGCCTTAGCATGTTCAATGACATGCATGTCTATAGGCATTCCAGATGGCAGTTAGCGTGGATAGGAGATGAAAAGCTCAGAAAGCACATCATGCTCACGGCTGCTCCAAGTGTGCTTTTTAAGAGCTGTACACACACTCACAGCAACTGGTTGAATAGGTACAAGCAGTCTTCTCCTAGCTTTTGTACATGTATAAAAGTATGGCTCCAATTGTAAGTAATTAAAGCATTTATTGGTCAGCTCAGGTTACAGAAGCTGTAGCACACAATAGGGGATAGCCAGGTTTTGTGGCTCAAATTCCCATGTGATCTAACAGTTACGGTACTACATAGTTCTCTTTCCCTCTCCTCTCCTCTTACATTTAGACTGTCTGCTTCTGCTCATACAACTGCTCTTCTCAAGTCCACGGCTACGCTTTTGAATTAGCAGGAGTAACTGGACATGGAAACAGAGAAGAGTGGCTTTTACCACAGCTCTTTTAAAGAACTTGCTGGGAATTCTTTAAGAAAACTGTTCTTCTCAGAATTGAAACTTTTCACAGAGGTTTACCTATTTTAGTGAAACTTTCAGAGGGAAAAGTATCTCAAGTCAAAGACAGGATTTCTGACAAAGGTGAGAAAAACATAAGGACTAGCCTGGAATGTCAAAGAGAAACACTGAAGTGAACCCAAGGCAGCATTTGTAAAGTTGTAGATACCTCATTGTACTATTAGAATACCTACACTTTTCAGATTGTTTCCAATATAGAAGCCGCTTGGGAGCATGAGACTCCTGGATCTCGACTCAAATGATGACTTTTCCAACACTTGCACCATTCCTAAGGAGCCATATTTCCTGAGCAAGCTGAGGTACAGGGCTGGTTGAGTGCCCAGCATGCCTGGGAACCTCAGTCTTGGGGAAGATTTCAATAGGAGCTTTTCATGAGCACAGAGAAGCAACAACTGGAAAGTTGGTTAAGGACTGTGAAAGTGCTCTCCCAACATCCATTTGATAATGAAGTTACTCCCATAAGTTCAGTGAAGTTTTTCTTATTCTATGCAAGGGTCAGAGAAAAATGAAGCTGCTTAAACTGTAAAAACCCACCTTGTACATTTTATCATGCAAATTAAATAAAAAACCTCCATGGAAATAGTCCAAAGAACTTTCTCTGCATGTGGCTGTAAGTCATTTAAGTCACTCAGTGAGACGGGATAATGGCCATTATTTTTCACTTGGCCAGTTCATATTGTGACACCAGGAGAAAGACAGACTGTCAAGTTTTTGTCTGTGGCGTCTAATTTTTCACCACACTGCTCCTGCCCTCCCTCCATTGTGTCAGGAGTGCATTAGGTGTTGGAAGGGCAACAAGAGACTCAACCAGTGGGTGGAGAGGCTGGAGAAGGAGATTGAATTATAGGCAGCCTGTGGAGTCTGTCTGAAAGGCTGTGCTGTTTCTCTTTATGGTTGATATGTATCTGTGTCCCCATGCCATATTACAGGGAAGGGATTAGAAATAGTATTTCTGATACTTCAGCTGATCTGTCAGGAGAAATAATTTCATGCCACTGTCTATGTTGCAACCTAAATTCAAATATGCTACCTTTTAAAGGGACTGTATTTATTTTCCTCTGTACTCCTGGGCTCAGAATCTTATGCTGCAATGACTGATATTGCAATGAAAGGCACTTCAAAGAGCCTATTTCATGGACAATGTTTTGTGTCTGTAGGTGTACCTTACTCATTTGCCAGTGACATAAATGACTACATGAAATTAGACTGTTAAAATAGATCTAAAAATCTACATGTATCACAGTCTGAAAACGTTTGGAAGTTCTTTTGTAAATCAGACAACAGTGTTTGGTTTGTTTTAGCCAAGGGCAAGAATATAAAGACACAAAGTAACAGAAAAATATCTCAACTTAACTGTAAGTGCAAGGTATCAAGGTCACTGCCTATAAATAATGCTGCTGCACATAAATCTTAAACAGCTTACTGCAACTGCTAATATAACTTTACAGTATTTACAAGGTTAAGCTTTTTAAAGAAAATTACAGGATCATAATATCAAACAAGATTATGCTATGTCCTATATAGTATTTTACTCTACATACAGCAGTAAAATGACAGCAAATACACACTTCAGAGGCATCAACTAACTGTTGCATGAAGATAGTAACGCTGCGTACCAAATACTAAACACAGCAACAAGTCTTAGGAGCATCTGATCTTCCCTTATCTCTGTTTTTTGATAGCCTCATTGTTTGCCTAAGGGGAAATGGATCATTTTTCATGCCTCTGTAGAAGGATGTAGTTATATGTATTTCTAGGAGCCTTGCAACAGCATTTTCCATATTAATTTCATGCAGCCCACAGTCCACAGCCAGGTGCAATTTTGCATAGCTGTGTTGGTTCAGGTAAGCTATGTGCTTTGCTCTAGCTAAAGAATCTGGTTCACTGTATTTAAAGTTTGTCCAGTATGAGAAACAAATCTCCTAATGAAGGCACTCAGTATCACCATGAGAATCCTGTAGTAGTCTAGACCCCCTTCTTCTGGAGAATTGAACGTTGACAATATAAAGTAGAAAGTTCTGTATCTAAAATTTCTAAAACCTAGAACCTATCTAAATCTAAAGCCAAACTCCCTTTCCATTCCAAAAGGTGAAATATATTTTAACAAGACCATGTAACAACTTTGCACTACAGAACAAACACATTGAAGAGAAGACAAATTTGGTCCTGTAATTATCTATCTGTGTATATGTTAGAATGCTTTTGTCAGAAGCATAATATCTATCTCATGTTGCACCATGAGCAACTTTGACTTTCACTAACCTGTAAATAGATATTGTTTGCAGTAAAGGGACCACCCACATGTTTGCATGACATACAACAAAAAACTGTGGTTCTCTGGAGGATGTTCCTGTCACTTTCTCTTCTGCTGCTCCCCAAGCAAAAGCTGTTGCCTTGACAACTCTGGGGCATCCTCTGGCTCCATGTATGCCCGCAGGAGAAAGGCCAATTTCCTTCCACAAAAACCAGAACTGCTAAGAAATAAACAATTGACAACTATTCCAATTGCCTCAGAACTGCCCAAAATGAGGAAGAAAATTAAGAAACATATTGCAGACACAGGAATTTATAAAGCAGAAGGATTCAAGCACCCAGGATTCAGAGACACAAATAGGGGACAGAAGAAACCACTGGGAATCGCTGTGACTAAGGTCAGGTTAACATTCCTCTCTCTGATCAGCTTGCTATAACTATAAGGCCACTGGCCTTCCATTGCATTGCCCTTGCTTTTCCATTACACTGTTTATAAAGAAAGTGACAAAAAACAATATAAAAATTATTAATTTGCAATTTCTGCAATGATACTAAGTAGGTCTAACTTTATCTCAAATTTTGTGCCTCATTTTTTCTTTTTTTGGGTGCAACTCTTCTTCAGGTAAGTGTATTTCTAAAGAGAGAGGGCACGGGAAAATTGATGGTCAGGAAAGGGATCCCAGCAGTTGCACTTCGCTAGAAAGAACAGCAGACAGAAACACTGTTTATATGTGATACAGAGAAAACTACAAGCATGGTGCCTTAAAGCTCTTTTCTGTATCCTGTAACTGAGCTGGGTGCCTATTCAGCTATGGAACATTCAGCTGCATGGTTGTTCTGTCCCAAAAATCTTACCACATCCATAAAGAAAATCATATTCATTGCAAGTCATGGCTTGCATGTAGAAAGACACATATGCTGTTGTAATCTTTAAATTCTGAATTACATTAAGGATGTATCACGGCTTGTAGCATTTCTCTCTTATCAAACATTCCCCTCCTTGAAGAGTTAGTCAAAGCACAAGCTATGTGCATTGCCAGTAGATAGATAATGATAACAGGTTATATGTGTCCTTTATGAAAAAGAAATTATATTGGAAAGTATCCATTAGCAATTAAAGCTGGACTTTTGGAGTCAATAGAAGCTAAAAGTACAGGAGAACTCACTGAAAATTTTGTTAGGCCAATAGAATCTGTAATAAAAAGCAATGCATTATGTATTCCAAAGAGACCGCAGCATGCCAGTACCATGTCTGCCAAAAGCATCTAAAGCGGCTGAAGCTCTAGCACGCATTTTATTTGTTTACTGTATTTTATACAAGGAAAGGATAGACAAAGGCTACTGTAGTAACACTTCTGCTGGCAGCCCAATTTAACATGCCACCACGTATGGCCATGCTCCACAGTACACCAACCTGCTAGTCAAACTAATGGCATTTCTATTTTGAGTTAAATGGAAGGGGATGAGGGTAAGAAAACTCCCTCTATTGACCACTGACATTGTTTATTACATAAAAGGTAATTGCTTAGAGAAGATTCCTTCTGCTCTTGCTGCAGAAAATGTCTTGGTTTGCTGTTAACCTGTTTCCCATTACAGTGTAGCCACACATATATACACCACTGCTCAGAGTAGCCTAGAGAGCCTTTTGCATGATTGAGAGCAAGAACTCGGTGATGTGCTACCTTTGTCTGCCACGTTTTGGTCTACAGCAGTCAATTTTGTATGCTTCTACCAACTACTCCCTGGAAATATGGTAAAGATATGGCCTTTTATTCAAAGATAAAGGACACAGAAATCATATCCAGAGAAAATATGGTAATAGAAAAGAACAGGCTCAAACAACAATGAACAGCTCACAGTCAAATCCAAAAGCATTAGACGATTTCAGGCTGTGTTGGTAGAGTATAAATCCGTTTTGGATCAAACTATTCACCCATTTTCTGTGGTCCCTCGCTTGGCCTGGCAATTAGTTTAACTGAGGAATGCTACTTAAGAGTACACTTAAAATCCCTACATGTTCTTCATAGCACGTATGGACCACAGAAATGAAGGACTAGATACAGGCTACACCATGTAAACAAGATACCAAGTACTTCCACATAGGTTGTGTCTGAAAATAAAATGCAAGTAAAAACTTCCCATCTTCTACTTCATATTATGGGCAATCTGAGGCAAGTCACTCAACCTCTCTGTGCCTCTGCTTCATCACCATCATGACCAAGGATCATGCTCCTGCCTTCATGGGACTCATTGCCTATTTTTTGGACTTGATGGGATCATGGATTTTTCTCTTACGTGTAACACAGATGTGGAGCTTGGTAATTATATACACTCTTTTAAGACAGTGCTCTTTTGTTAGGCCATGTTAATAAGTCTTCTGGTTTTGGCTGAGCTAGTTAATTTTCTTTCTAGTAGCTGTTGTAGTGCTGTGTTTTGGATTAGTATGAGCATAATGTTGACAACACACTGATGTTTTCAGTTGTTGCTGGGTAGTTGTAGTGTCTATGCTAAGTCGAGGACTTTTCAGCTTCTCACACCCTGCCAGGTGCCCAAGAAGCTGGGAGTACAGAGCCAGGACAGCTGGCCCAGGCTGGCCCAAGGGATGTTCCCTGCCACAGAGCATCATGCCCCAGATATAGCTGGGGAAGCCAGCAGGGAGGTGGGATTTCTTCCCAGAAACAGAGTGGGAATCAGATTGGTGGTTCTTTTCCTTCTGCAAGTGGTAAGCAGTTGCATTTGTGCATCATGCTTTATAGATATGTGTGTGTGTGCATATATATAAAAATATTAAAAATACTACATATGTAATATATATATTTTAAAAATCCTATTAAACTATATTTATCTCAACCCATGAGGTTTCTTTTCCATTCTCCTCCTTGTGGGAGGAGGGGTAAGCAAGTGGCTGCTGGGGTTAAACTGTGACAATGTGGAAAAAACTGATCTACCAAACAAAAAGTTATGTTGTCTAAACTCACCTAGGCAAACCAATATCCACAAAAAGGGAGAAAAAAATTCTGATCTTTAACACACTACTGAGGATCCCACCTGAGCAGACTGAAGGTGGAAATTAATATCACTGCATAGGCCTGATCTGCAGAAAGAGATTTTTCCATTCTGTTTGAGAAAGAAAATGCTCTTTTTGTAATTACGATTTGAAATGTCCAATTTAGAAAAATTATGAAAAACAAAAGTATATTTTAGCCTCTTTTTTCTAGCAGTTCTGATTCATCATTGCATGACACAATTTTCACAACAATTTACAGTGAAATATTGCAATTAGTTTAATCTTGTGGGGATGTAAGCTACGTTGTGTGTGCATAAATAAAACAGCTTTATGCTGAGCAGCAGGTCTCAGTCTAGTCTCTTCCTCAAAACTGTTTTGGATATAATTAGCAACCCCTCTGAATGTAATTATACTATGACATTTTTGCAGTAAAGACTTCCTTCCTGTCAGATAGGTCTTAAATAGAAAGGTCATTTTGGCTAATAATTTCTATGATTTTATCTCCATCTCCCCCACAAAGTTAAAAGCTTGGCCTAACACACGATGTCTTAAGGGAAAGGAACATATTTTCTTCTAGTGCGTTAGAAATGTACTATAACCTTGACCTACAAGAATAACTTCTAGAGGCAAAAGTACAGTTCAGTTTCTCAGAGTAAGTCCTTTGCTTTACTCCCAAATTCCTCAGAAGGCTGCTAATCATAGCATCAAACAAAAGGGTGATTTTTAACAAGTTTTGTGCCTGAGTCTGTAGGATTTGCTCATCTAAAGAGCAGTGCTGCTTTTTCTTTTGCATTTGCCTGCTTCCACTCAGTGTAAGCAGGTCCTCAGTTACCTTTCAGCTGACTAGTGTCAATGATAATAACAATACATTTTTATTTTTAGAACACTCAAATCTAAAGGCAAGTTAGCTCTGCACACGTATGCATGCACACACAAATGTAAGTAATATCTGAACATTTCCAAAGGGCAACAAGTCCTTTTGGAATAGTAATGAATAGAGAAATCATCTTGTGCCCTGCATGAGATAGGTGCATTTCAAGATTTTCCTGTATAGCTTCCATGAAAATTGGCCCCTAAGCAAGGGTGTGAGTCATTGATGAATACAGCTCTAAGGCTTCACGCTGTGCAGCAAGAGCTGTAAAAGGCATTAGAGGAACACAGGGGAGGAGGAGGAGAGAGAGAGGGGGTTAGGAGGTTATTAAATAAAACCTAGTAATGGTTTTACATGAACATTTTCTGAGCAGTGTTTTGAAAACGTCCATCCTAACCCACTGGGCAGCATCCAGACCGCTGGCTGCAGTGCCCTCTGTTGGCTGGTGCTCAGAGGGGCTGTATGGGCCCTTCGCCACTGGCACCAGAAAAGCTTTTGTCTGTACTTAACGGGATTTGTTGTCACTGCCACTCTAGCCGTCTTCTAGTTAAAACTCAGGTTGTGCAAGAAAAATAACATCCCTATGTTTGTATGGCCTATAATAGTTTTTTCAAATTAATATTGAAGCAAAAGGATGGGTTTTTTTTCTCCTTTGCACCCGCATTCATCACACAAAAGCCCATGCCCACAGCACTGTGCCAGCAGAAGTCACAGCCTTTATAAGCATAGCTATGCAAAAAATACAGAGTGGGCCAAACAGAGCCCACTGGGGACAAATTTAAACTTCCTCAAACTTCAGAGGTATTTGATAGTCTTTTTTTTTTTTTTTTAGCTTAAGACAAATGTATTAAAAGTGGTGTCAATGGTCAGGAATAGACTATATGTAACTGATAACGCATCAGACCTGCGTTATGAGCAATCTTCCTTTTAGGCAACTGTGTTTCTCCTAAGTCAGGAGATCCAGGTTTCAACAGACATCAGATTTTTAGTCAATACATAAGTCATTAATATGCCAGATCCTCCATCCTTCAGGCTTTCTGCATGTTCTGATCTTATACTCACTTGTGCGGTCCCTTCAGTTTCTTTCTCTTTTTCTTCTTCCATTGTGTTGGCAGCCTTAGTGCACCCATCTGAAAGAAAAGATACAATGTGTCCCATTACATCCTTTATCAAACACCCCCTGACTTACAGAGGAACAGGTTCACAAGGGAAATTTATTATAAACAGTGATTAAATGGCTCTAACTGGCTACAGTGGGTTAGTTATAAATAATCCAATAACCCTTTAATTGAGTCTTTTTTTCAGGAGATGACTTAGATGAACAGTCAGGAAAAAAATGTTTTCCTGTACTTCAGAATACAAAAATATCTCTTGTTAGAAAGCAAATAACAACTGAAATCTTTGTTTTCACACAGAAAACAATTTGAGGAGCTTGGGAATAAACAAATAAACAAAAAATGATTTTTTTTTTAAACAGGCACAAGAGGAGCTATAAGTCTTTTAAAGCCAGAAACAGTAGGTTTACATTTGTGTAATTTGAACAAATGGGCACAGTGGTCTACATAATTGAAAATTCAATCCAAAAGGAATGTTAACAGAGGAAAATAATTTGTCATGTTACAATTACTTTTGCTTCTCTAACAGCTTTAAAAATAACACATATAATTTAGAAAAAACCTTCTGTGTATATACATATATATAAAAGACTGGAATTATATATTCTCTTTTAACTGAGGAATCAATAACTGCTGCTGTTAAAAAAAAAGCAACCCCACCAACCCAACAAAACCCCCCCTGAAATACACAGACAAGCAGCACCATCTGCTGGATTACCACATCTGTCAAACATTTATGCATTTGCAGAACAGATTACCACAGGCAGACCAAGGGAAAAAGCCATACAAACAGCGTATTGTGGAGTTTTGTTTAGCCAGGATCAGGCAAGAGAAATCAAGGGGTGTGGAGTTTCCATGAAAATTGTGAAATAATACTCTTCACTCATTTAAGACGTTACACTTTTCAGGCACTATCTATAAATACTGTACTCACAAAAAAATATATGAATAAAACACTTATGATTACAAAAAATCAAAAGTTATGTATTTGTCTTAAATAACTGTTAAGATTTATTTAATTTGGTTTCTTGCATGCATGCATTATGGTGGATGATTATAAATTACCATTTTTTTCACCAGTGAATAAGACTTGACTGTTCACCTAATAACAAACAGCTACCCAATAATGTGTTTTCTTCTTCTTGGGCACTACATAGGCTCATGTGTTATTGAACACACAGGCTGTGCTTAGATAACCTAACATTATCAGGTAATCATTGTTGCAATGCCTCATTGCTTTAAAGATGGGAATTCAAAATCTCTGCAAGACAAGTTGCATTTCTTGTGCACATGCAGTGAGTAAAAGGAGGTTCTCATTTTGGGTAGGAAAGGAAGGGACCCCTAATATGTACACAGTGACGTGCCATTGTAGTCTCTGCTGTCTTTCTAGTAGCTTGTAGTGTCTTTGAAATTCAACCTTTTCATTCAGTCAGGTCACCTAACCGCACTCTGCAACACCCAGCTCTTGGCACGCTATCCTCCAGCGGGTCAAAAAGTGCAGTACTTAGCAGGCAGCCCTTTCACCCCACACCTTCCAAACAGCTGGAGCTTCCACCTTGTTATCACACCAATGCATCACCCCTGCACTGATGCCTTTTGTGCTTACCCCCATTTCTGATACAGTGCTGAGAGATGCTGGTCCTAAGAATTCATTTTGAAAAGCCAGCTGTCTACATACATCAATCCTCTACAAGTCTCCTCCACGTATATTAGAATCAAGAATACATATATCTTAAGAAGCCTGATTTTTCTGCTTACAGAAATTTCCCTTCTCCTTAATGGCCACATATCTTAGCTATCTTTTCTCCTCTTGAGGATGATCATCTTTGTCTTGGCAGCACTGGTAACTTAGGTCAAATTGCTGCACATTCCTTCGGAAGACACTCACTGTACTTTGACTGTTGTTGTCAAACAAGTTGTCACTGAGCTGCAGACTGTAAATGTGGACAGCAAGGAGGTCAAAACAGAGACCTTTGTCCATCACACCTTCATAAATCCCAGCAGGTAGACAGGAAGGTGTCAGGAGGCTGCTCGCTGCCTGTTACTGTCCTGAGCCACTGAATTTTCCTGCCCAGCTTGCTTCTTCAAAAATATTATTTAGCACATCTTAAACCATTCATAGCCCACCATGCCATGTAAGACAACAGAGATGAAAAGCATTCCTCACAATCTCTGTATTTGTTTCCCACGTAGCTTGAGGCACTGAACCCTGTGCCTTTCCTCTGTTTTTAAGAAACAAGGTTGCCTCCTCACACTGTTCTTTTTGTCTTTCCGTGCACTTAAGAATAAATTTAAACTTTTCTCAGGGGGGTGATCTGTGAAAATATCATTCACTAACACACACACCTATTTAAGAAGACCACTGTCTCCCACTACAGTCAATGTTACTATAGGCCCATATTTTGTAACAAACCTCGTTGCACACTCCTTGCTCCTTCAAACCACCTCTCAACCATTTATCAGTGCTAACTGCTGCTTTGCTCAGGCACTTTTAAATCATGTCTTGATTAATTCATGTCTTTTCAGGTGTTTCAGCCAGTCAGTAGGGCAAACAGCCACCCACAAAGGGCTTCTGCAGCAAGATGATGCTTCCTGCCAAGACTAGAATGATGGAACTCAATGGCACAGGATGATTTGTAACCCAGTACAGTCGGGCTCAAAAAGCTAACCACCAAATTTACTGAGGATGGGCATTAGTGTTTTCACCTGAAAGCAACCTCTGGCTCAGGAAACCCACCTGTTAGTCACTGGGAGACAGCGCCCTCTTCAGAAACAGGAAAAGTACCACATACCCTCCTAGAAATCTGCTGCTAGGTGTTACCAGCAACAGGTGAGCTGCCCTGCCTGGTCTGACCCCAGATTTGGTACAGCTGCAACGCAGGCTGGTGCTCAGGCAGGGAGGCTCTTGAGTCAGGGGAGACTGAGGTGGTGTCTCTACTGAGGGCCCTGGATCTGATGCCTTCCACTCAGCGCGGTTACAAGGAGCTGCACAAGGTCACCGCACCCCGGCAGCTCCGGTAACGCCGCTCCATGAGCCGGTGTGGGCACGGACAGCAGACATTCCCAAATTGGGCGCGCCCAGGCCACCCCAGGCCGCGGCTCCGCCCAGTCCGAGCGGCCCTGAGGAGAGGCCGCCAACGGCCGGCGCGAGGCGCGCAGGGCCGGCCTTCGGGCGGGGCGGGAGGCGGTTCCCGTCACGGCCGCTTCCCGTTTGGTCGGCCGCCGAGAACTGGCCGTTGCTAAGGCGCCCGGCGACGCCAGGCTAGGCCCCGCTGCAGGTCACATTTACCTGCCACCGCCAGCGGCCATGGACAGCGTCAGCAGCCGCTCCACCGCCTCAGTGCTGGCCGAGCTCCGCTGGGATGATGGCTATGCCATCCCCGTGGCCAACGCGGAGAACAAGGCGCTGGAGAACGAAGTGAGCGCGGCGCTGCGGCCGGGGAGGGAGAGGAGGAACCCTCCGGCAGCTCGGGAGGGCCCCCCCGGAGGGCTGTCCCCGCTGCCGCCTGGGGTGCGGAGCCATCGGACCAGCCCCTTGGCTCTGAGCGGGCTGCCGGGGGGCGGCACAGAGCCTTCGCCGCCGCGGCCGGGCTGCCCTGCCTGTACAGAGGGAGGGCAAGCCCGCGACTTCCGCAGAGTTGCGGCGGATAACGGGGAGAGAGGGTCCCGCCTAAAAGCGCGGGACCCGCGTACCTGCAGGGTGTGCGCCGCGGGGCTCCTGTCCCGTGTGCCGGCTGGGCACGTCCCCTCGCTCCTCGAGCAGTTCCCTCAGCAAAGCTCAGGGCTGCACTGGGCTGTCTTTGGCCGAGAGCTGAATGCCTGCCCAGCGTGTAATGCCCTGATGGGTTTAGCCATCTTGATATTGAGGGAAGTACTGCATGGCAAAGGTGTGCCACAGCCTTTTCTTCTGAAATCTCTCACTGCTTTAGGGCAATGTCCTGTATTAATGTACGGGTATGTTTTTTGAGTAGGCTGTGCAGTGACTGTATTTTTAAGTGGTTGGAGATATTAAGCGCTCAATGAAAAGTTTCCTGACATTTCTAACGCTTTAACAGCTGCAGAAGATGCAAAAAGAAAAAGCAAACCTGCAGAATGAGTTGACAGACTTTGAGAAGCGTATAGAAGCAATGAAAAATCATCTCAAAAATGTAACACAAGAGTTCGGCTTCACTCAGGTAAACCACTACCTCTTGCAGATCTGTTTCATCAGGCAGGCTTGCAGCCCAGCTATCTGTGGTTGGTATAAGTATGTATTTTGCCAGCTTTGTTAGAGATTTCTCAGGTCTTTATTCCAGGACTTCCATAGGAAACAAAAAGTGAAACTATATTTCTCAGTGTTAATATTTGATGGTCATTAAAAAGACCATCTGAGATCAAATGTACCTACAAGGAAGACAAGAAGGGTGCACTTGAGAATTCTTTATGAACGGGGACTTCTGTGGATGATAAGAAAAAAATTGGTCAAGGAAAAGAAAACATCAGTGTAAAGGAAAAACAAAATTATACTCTTTATGATGGTCAAAGAGTTTGTTGTGAAATGCTAGTAAGACATGAAAAACTGAGACAAATCAAAGCGACACACCTTTCAGATAAAATACCTAGGGTGAAAAAGTCTTAAGAAGATTCCCTGCAGCTGAACAACTGAATATTTTTTATACTAATCAAGCTTTAATCTGCACATAAACCCACAGCACATACTGATCTCCATTTAAGAGAAGCTTCTAGTAAGTAATAGATTTGTTATAATACTAGGAAGAAAGCCCCTGCTAAATCAGTGTTGCCAGACAGATTAGACAATATAGAGATACTACTATAGGCCAGCCTGTCTCTGCACAAAGCAATAAAATTATTTCTTTAGCTGTGCCTCCTGAATCTGACATAAAGCTAGTAGTGATCAAGAGACTAAGATCTTGATTTTGACAGATAATATTCTGAATCTTGGGTGAAATATCTCTGAATTGAAGTTTTTAGGACTCTAAATGGTCGGTCTGTGGATATCTGATACAATGCTGTCTGTGTATGTGTTAGAATACATATATCTGAGATACTGAAATCAAAACAATTAAGTTGCTGTGAAAATTCCTATGTTTACATAACAAAATCATATGCTCTCTGATTTGGGATTTGGTTGTATATAAAAGTTTGTTTATTGTAAAATGCTGAACTGTGTTGTACTCTAGTCTCTTTACAAAGCCAGAGAGAATGAAATTGAAACTGAACAACACTTTAAAGCTCTTGCTGAGAGAGAAAGTGGACATCTCAAAAGCGAGATTAAACGACTGGAAGATGAGAGAGTTTCCTTAAGAGAAAAGAAGAACAGTCAAGAAGTAAGGCTTAAAATTTTTCTAAGGGAACACCTGTATTGCAATTAGATTTTATGACTTGTCCTCACTTGCACTTACAGAAATAAGTCTGAGTCAAGAACAGGTAATTATAATTACAACTTAAAACATTTAAATTATGTGTAGGAAAGTAGAATTACACTAAGGATGTCCTTCCACAGACTAGTCAAGACTTAGCAAATATTAACTAGTATGAAAGACATAATTTCTTAATGCCAGATACACAGCCACATGGCCATATCACCACCTTGTTAATTCTCACAGGTATTTGCTTTATAGTTTAAAAATTAAATTGTTGTTGGACAATCTTCCTCCCTCCCCAACCCCCTCAAAAAAAAAAAAAAGAACAAAAAGAACTTGGGGCATGATTTCAAGAGGAGAAATTTACTTTAAATTAAAAAAAAAAAAAAATCCTAAACCCACAGAAAAGCCCTAAACCCAAAAATATCTATAATAATGTTATTACAGCTTTTTTTTATATTTAATGGAACTGCCTTTTTATGAATAATTTAAATTATTATTATTTTTTTCAATTTGTTCTCCTTATTAAGCCTGTTTGCAATCTCCAGTCAAAAGGGGTAGCAGGATGCAAGTATCCTTACTATTCAGCTGGATCCAGACTCTCCCATATTTTTGTCAGAGGTCTTTTCACAGTCACATGGGGCCATTTGTAAACTGTTGCATAGGATAAGGATCTAAGAACTGGGCCTTGGTGTGCAAGGGTTTGCACTTGAAACCCTGTGATGTCGCAAATTGCTTTTCTATGTGGAATAAATAACCTGCATGCTGTTATATCTTGCCAGAAGTTGACTTTTCTGGTTAATTTGCATTTTTAGGCTTATGGTAACTTGTTTCCACTTTAAGACATGTATTAGCATTCCTCAAGTATAGCACACAACTAACAAAGAGGAAAAATAGCAATTCTATTGATGACAAAATGGGTGTAAACTTCATTACAGTAGCTTGAACTGGTTGTTTCAATTACTACTCAGAGAAAATATTAAACTAAAATTAACCCTTTGAATTATCTCTGATTTTTTCAGAACACTATCAGTAAAACCACTAAGAAGTTGGAAAACTTAAAACAACAGATGAACTGTGATGAGGAAGTTCTGGAGAGCTGGATAAAGGAATCAAATCAGAAAGATAACGATGCTATCACAATCCAGAAGTATGCACAACAGGATGAAGGGAAACTAGGAGTAAGTAGAAATGACAGCAATGTTCAGAAACAAACCAACAAAACAGAGAACCACTTTAGCATTTTAAGACCTTGTTGCATTATCAAGTCAGGTAAGACAGAGACAAGTTTTTCTAGCACTGTGCTTTTAAACTGTTTTCCACTTAGCACAACAGTGCAATTCCAAATGAAGCTCATTTTAAAGTTCAGAGAGAACAGGTTTTACAAAAGGTGAAAAACTGAAACATTCAGTTGCTTGCTCACCTGGGTAAAATTCAAGTTTTAATTTTTCTGAAAATGCTCAAATAGACAATACAATGTTTTCTATAATTTAGTTGAATTAAGAGAGGTGTCTTTTAAAAAAAAAAACTATGCCAAATATGGATGAGTAGGGTAGAATTTCCCGCTAGAACTGAATTTGTTAGTAATCCTGAGAACACGATGTGACTACTTCAGTAAAACTGCCTGGTATAATGAAAGATGGTATAAATAGACATTCCAGTCACAAGTTCATACTTTATAAGGTTAGTTCTCAAGTATATTATTAATTTAAAAGTAAGTAACCCTGGTTAATAGTGTTTTGAGCCTTTAAATGCAGGGAGGAGGAATTTGATTTTTACTTACTAAATACATAACCCAAAAAATCAAGCGTACACAAAGAGCCTCACTGATATCATTTCCATGAGCAAGTCACACAGCACAGTAGTAGCAAAGTGAAAAAGCTGATGCTGATGACAGGTGCCACATGTGCATTTATACATGGTGGAGGGTTACTTTGGCCTTGCTGCAATCTGGTCTGAAAAGATTATGGTCTCTTGTATGACCAAATATTTTGGAGGCTAGATTCTCAGTTTCTTGTTCTCTAAAACACAATAAAAATGATGCCTCAGTAAGTCCACCCTTAATTGTAATCGAGCTTTAAGAATGTATAAGACACTATATATTCAAACATAATATTATAATACCCTTTTATTTTAGGTATTAAGCCTTCAAGTAGAAAAGTTGACCATGGAAGCAAATCGGAAGCACAGAGCTCTTGATAATGAGTTTACAGAAACCACAACAGCTCAGGTTTGTTTTTAAGGTTCTTAAAAATACCTTTGTTATACGTGAAATTTTTAACATAGAAATTATGAGGATGTTTTCTTTTAACAGATAGAGCTTGACAGGACAGCTGAGGATTTTCGCAGAGTTCATCAAGAAAGGCAAGAAGTCATCAGGCAGTGGGAGAACACAACACAGCAGATGCAAAAAAGAGATCAACAGATTGATCAATGTGCTTTGGTAAAACTGCCATAACCGATCCATATCAGTAAACCAGCCTACTCTGTGCCTATGATATTGATAAGAATTTTGCCACTCACACATAGATTGACTTGGTCTTTTAGATGTTTGTGCTTACCTCTATTTTATTAAGGTGTTTTGAAGTTCATCTGTTACTGAAATGTAATCAGCATTTATTTTGAAAGCAGTATCTCTCAGTGTAAGTAGTGGTTTAATTTTCAGTCTCAGGGTTGTTGAAAAATGCCAAGCATGCCAGTTTCAGTGTTTTCTCAGATCTAAGAAGCAACAAAGCGGAATGCTGTTTTTTAGAAAGTATGGACAGTCAGCTGCAAGGGAGGGATTCTGTGGCTGGGCTGCAATATAAGAAAATAGAACACTTAGATCTCAATGAATTAGTGTTTCTACGTCTGAACAAATGCATGGCTAATATTTATGGCAGAATTATGATAAATAATCACATTAAGGTTAAAATTTGTCCATTTTCTCCATTTCAAGTCTATCTTTTGTTCACATCATTTACATTCCCCTCCCCCTTAAATCATTCAAAAATTATTTTTATTTCATACAAACTTAGCGTGTTAAGGTTTTTTTCAGATTATTTGAATATATTGGAAGTTTCCAATCTAAAACGCTTGTAGTAGTTGGTGGTGTGATGTATTAGTGGAATAAAATAATTGAAGAATGATGTGATAACTGGGCTGTCTCATACAAACAGTAGTCTTGATAGCAACCTATCTTCTGGTTGTAGCATCTGTTAATCTAACACATCTTAACTAATGCAAACAAATCTAAAATGTTTTTATCCTGTTAGCTAATAGAAGAGATAAAACAGGAGATCAGAGAGAAAGAAATTCTGCTGAAAGAGAAGACTTCCTTTTTGGTAAATGAAACTCTCAATAATATGGAATATGAAAAGAAAATTTTTTCTGCTGAACGGGAAGCTACCAGCCTCCGAAATGAGTATCAAACTCAGGATACTTCCAGGATTCAGCTGCAGGATGAGGTAAAGTGCCAAATTTTTGACTAAATCAAGGAAATAGAGGAATAAAATTTGGTTTCTTGTTTTTAGACTGGACTCTTAATAATTCAACAAAATGTCTCCTCAGTTCACCCATGGTTATGGGGATCTGAACCCTCAACTTAATGCTTTCACTGGTAGTGATGAAGAGATTGGCTTCTATTGTCTGTTGTGTTGATATACAACGGCTGACTTTTCTCTTGGATGTTATAACACTATTAGATGTTTAAGAGGGAGGCATGTCTTGCCTTTAGCATACTTACACTGCAGTATTGTCTAAAGATGATGGCAATCTCTCTGGATTCCAAACAATTCTGCTCCTGCGCTCTGAGCAGGGAGTGTTGATGGCCTTGTAGTCACCTTAAAATTCTTGGGGAAAAAACAAAACAAAACAAACACTTTTATGTGGCTTTCTAATCAAGAGCCAGGGGGATAGGGCCGCCCTATGAACAAACCATGCTTGATGCTGTCCATACATACTTTTAATTATATTTAATATGCACTTAAAGCTACAAATGAGGTGGTGCATTGCCTAATTACTTAAATGCCTGTAGAAATATTTCTAAGTAGTAATTCAAGACTATTGGCTCTGTTGAGAGCACTTGTATTACTTACATTTTTCTCTCAATAAGAAAATGGTAACACTGGGCTACCTGGCAAACTTGGCAATTTAAAAAAATAAACCACCACAGAAACAAAAAGCCTACAACCCCCCCACCTGCATCTGCTGTTGCTCTAATTTTGGATAGCTTTTGTGTAGCAGATAGTTCACAAACTGAACATCCTAATTAAACTGCAGATAGCTCACACAAAGTGTAGGCTATTAGCTTACCCTCTAATTCATGCATACCTGAGAGTTTGTGGAATTTGGATGCTTTAATCTCAAAGCTGTGTGATTATTGCTTGAAGTTTTTCACAATTAATACTACATAATGTGATAATGAGAACAGTCTCCCATTATTAGATGTCAGAATATCACTGGCATGCATGTGAGAAACAAGAAAAGAAAGAGACTTACAGTTCAACGGACAACATGTGACTTCCTAGTTTCTCAGTCTGGCACAAAAAGAGGCTATATATACCCTTGGTCAGGTTTCTTCATCTGTGAAAGTGAAGACAATTATATTTACACTGTTAAGTGATATTGTGAAGACTAATGAGCTCTGGATTGTAAATTATTCCTATCCTGTTTGCAGTTTTTACCAAATTAAATGTCTCTGTATTTTTGTCACAGTATTCCCTTAATCAGAATGATTATAGGTACCCAACAAAGTTTGAATTAGAAATATTTATTACATTATAAGGGTATCCATGTTTGCAAAGAACCTCACCAAACTCAGCTGTGCTTTATAAAACCCTGGTTCCACTTACACAGTTTCTGTGGGACAAGAATTGCAGCCCAGAGCACCTTCATAGTTCATTCAGTATTGTCAAATATTTTCTCTCAGTAGCTGTGCTAATTTACAGCACCTCAGAATTGTCAGGATTTCTCATCTGGAAAACACTGGTAAAAAGAAACAGAACGTGTTCCAGGGAATAGGCCCCTTACCATTTTAAACGTTCTAACATCTACCAACATACCAAAGAGCTTGATTGCTCCATTTTGTAATCCATTAGCTGGATGCTTTGAAATCCACTGTGGACAGAGTTGCTTCTGAGCTAGAGTCTGCGAGAACACAAGTAACCAGTCTGAAGAAAGAAATTCAGAAAAAACAAGCCAGGTAAGAAACAGACATTTAAAAATACCATTTTTAAGGGCTACTAATACAATCGAATCCTAGAGGTTGAAAACAACCTTAAATGATGCTGATGATTAAAACCTTCAACCTTCTGGTTACTTTATGTCCTGCATAGTTTCTGGCACTGAGCAATTTAGGAAAAACTCCTGGTAATCCTTGTTTTTTAAAGGGTGTGAAAAAATCAGTTAGGGCCTTGGCTATCATTCAAGTCTGGCTTGCTTTATTAGGCAACTGCTCAGTAAGGCATGTTGCTTGGTTTTGGCTGTGCTAGATATGCAACATACATTCAATGTGTTAAATCATGTGATTTTTTGTAGATTAAGCTTTCTTAAAGAAAAAAATGCAAGTCTTTCCAATAAGTTGAAGCTTGTGACTGAGGAGACACTCAGTTCAGAAGACAAAGCTTTGAGGATGGAAGAAATACTGAAGGAAGAAGAAAGAATTGTCAAGGTAAAATGTTTTTCATAACTTCTGCAAATGAGGGTTCATTTGAATTTGCAGATCTATCTACAATGTTTAGGGATTATAAAGGAATGTGAGTATTAGTAGGACACACAGCTATTCCATCAAATGATGAAGTAAAGTGCATGTAGATACATCAGTATGTGTGCTTGGAAGACTCTGGAGTAAAATAAGTGGTCGAAGTAATTCAGTAGTTCAGATGCTGGAACAGTCATTGCACAGATCAGATATAAAACCACCATTCTGACTGCATCAGTGTACTGAACAGGACACTTCTGACATCAGCTAAAAGCTACTTATAACTTTGTGGCTAGATGGGAATAAAATTACTTACTACAACATGGCAAATTTGGTTGTGAAGACAGAGTAATGTTTTTCTTCTGCTCTGAAATAATACTGAAAAAATTCAAAATCTGGTTTAGCTGTTTTAGGAGATCAAACATTCTGTTTTATGGGCTGCTAGGGAGTGAGGGTCCCTGAACTTCTAAAAGTTTCCCATCAATAAGGTTGTTAAGGAGCAAGGGTTTTGACAGGATGACTTTTCAGTAACATTACCACTGAAATGTTCTTGGTTTTAGTAAAACACCCCTAAATGTACAAACCTGCCAAGAACTATGATTTTGGCAAAATGTGATTTGAAATCTTTTGATCAGTTTTGGTTGGCCTAGTCTCTTCATTATTTTAATTCTACTACATGATACTCTGATAATTCTAATTGTGAACTACTATGTAACTACTATCCCACTTTTAATTTCATTTTCATGATGAATAAAGACTTTGATCTGTTAACATGTTACAGTATGTACAGGCTGTAATATAGTAACTATTTTTTATGTCTAATCATACTTTTAAAATTTGAACCCCATTACATATGTTGCAAATTAAGAATAAAAAACTTCTAATTTATTACCCTCTGATGCACTACAAAGGGCTTTGGAATACAAGCAATGTTGTAATGCAACCACCTGAACACTCCTGCATTTCAGAAAATGTTTCTGTTTTGTCATTTTGCTGCTAATTCTCTTATTTTACTACTTAGCTTCTGAGTGAACATGATACAGATGGTTTGGTTTTTCTTTTTTTTTTTACATTTTGCTGGACAACTGAGTATTGGATGTGCTGAAGTTTATCTAACTGTAAAAGAACCAGGTTAAATTGTAATAACAAAACTCTATCTGTGCATACCCAATATACATTTTTTCCCTTATCTTGTGTTTCCTGTACCATGTATGTGAAATAATCCCTTGCAGTAGATTGAGGGTTGTTTTTTCAAACTTTTAAACTCCACAAGACGTTAACTGTATGTATCTTTTTAAATATACATAAACAAGAGAGAGGATGTCTTGTTTCTTAAGTTACATCCCTTTCTTACCATTCTGTTTTTTCAGATAATTTGAAAAAAGGTGGAATGATAGCCCACTTCATTAAAATGAAAACCTTATTTTCTTGCCTTTAAGACTGTTACTGGGATGGCTAAACCATTAGCAGGGTTTCTCTACTTGCATCTGCGGTGGATAACCTAAGATGACATTGAGCTTGGCAGCTCCACAGCTTCAGGGTAACTAGGATGAACTGTCCTTGCACAGTATCTGCCATGTATGAGTTAGAAGCATGCTTTCCATCACCATTAGGCACACATGGCTGTTTGCTGCACCTATTGATTTACTGGGAAGAGATATTTGCAGTGGATGTGGATGACATGTCACTATTTTGTGCTTTAGTTCTGTGACAAGTCTCCCTCCTCGATCTGTGACAAACACTGTTGCACAGTGAAGCTTAGTGAACATCTCCTCTCTTCTACCAACCTCTTAAAGGGAAAGAAATAATTTCTGTCACATAAATAAATTTAGATGTGCAAGAAAGGCTATGAAATGAAGGGCAAATCACAATGCAGTTTCAGTTGATGAATTCATCACTGTCATTAGCTTCAGAAATACAGCTCAGAGCTGGGCACATGCATAAAAGCAGTTTACTTCCCAAATTAAATTCCTTTGTTCATGCATGATCCAGATGTTACAGGGCCACAACTATTTCATATTAAACTTTCACTTGTGTTTTACTTCCTGAGTTTTGGATTTGGAGTTGTACTATCAGCAAGTTCAACCACCAAAAAAATCTTATTGGTAGAATGTCATTATGAACTCTCAGAGGAGTTACAGATTAATATTATGTAGTTATTATCAGTGTAGAAAAGTGAATTCCAAGGTGTTTTCCTGTATTAATTGAAATATGGGTCTTCAAGGTCTATATCAGACTTCAGCTAAATCTAAATGAGTCACACATGTTGGAGATGCACAGCCTTGAGCTTTGGAAGGGCTTTGGTTATTTAGGTGGTGGTGGGTGGAAGCAAGGAGAGAAAAAATAAAGTTGTCTTCATTTTTAGGGTTATAAGAATAAAAGTATTTTTGTTTTCAGTACATTTTCAGTACCTGAAATGTCCAGCATTGTCTTACTGTAACAAACCCTCCTAAAACCTCATTTCCCGCACTGATTTAGATGTTAATGGCAACTTACCTCTGGGAATAATGAAGTGATTTTAAAATTTGTAATTAAATTTTCAAAGTTATGCCAACTTACATGAACACACATATGTACATACATGTGCATACACACACAGTTACAATTTTAATAAACCATTGAAAAGCTTTGTATTACACTTCTCCAAACAGTCACATATACTAGAAGAAATAGGGAGAGCTTTTTTGGAAAGGATGACAGAAGTTTAGCTTTCTGAAATGAGTAGCGTTTCCATAGTGGGGGAAAAGAAGTTATGTAATTGTATGGTAAGATCAAAGTTTTTAAAAAAAGAAGTTACTTAAACAAAATAAAAAAATAATTTTTCTTGTCACCCATTTTGAAGACCTATGAAATTCTGTACTCATATTAACAGATACAATATTGAAATCTTTTCATGATATGAATCCTATACATGATTAATAATTCATGATCTGAATCCTATACATGATTAATAAAGGCAAGTAATTCCTCAGAAGAAAGTTCTTATGTGATTATTTCTTAGTACTTAATGATTAATTTGTCACCAGGAAAAAGAAACAGAAATGAACCGGCTAAAAGAGCTACTTTTCAAGAAGACTGAAGAGTTAAAGGTGCAAAAGGACAAGGAGAAGTGTATTCTAGCAGAAATTGAGGGAAGTCGAATATCACTTAAAAACATGAAGACCCGACTGCACAGACTGGATGCAGATGCATTAAAACAACAAGAATTGATCTATAACCAGGTAAAGTATTAACATGCTTTCATGCTAGGATTGTTCCTTGGGCCTAATGAGAGTAAATTGAGTTCTGTAATCTTTACCAATGTCTTAATGTTTTGGAAGTGCCATGCTGTATAATTTGAAGTCTGCATTTATTTCTGTATCTAGATGTATGGATAAAACTGAAATATCTGAAACTTGCTGTAGTATCACCTACATTATGTGCTTGTGTATTTCATTATTTCTTGGATTTGCTGCTCTTCCCACTAATTTCTCAAATCAATTCTTTACTTTGATCCCCCTGAACCACAGAGACCTCAGGGTAAATTTTTAAAGCAATACAAGAGGTACATGCCAAAATCCTGTTATTTACTAATTGGATTTTATGCATATTTTCTATGCATCACTTTGAACATTTGCTCTTTACATCAGCATCCAGTGGCAACAGCAAGTTGGCAACTTCACTGTAAGCCTCCCTACAGAAGACTCTGCTGAGTGTGCTTTGTTGCTCTTCTAGAAGATTACCCCATAACCATCACTGCACATCAGTCATCTAAGAGAATTTTCCTAATGAGGTCTATCAACCATAACTTATTATTATGAAAAACAACAGCTTAATTAGGTGACTGTCCTAAAGTCAACATTTAGATCCAAGTTTATATCCAGTGCTGTAGCTTTATAGGAAGGCTATAATTGCTTATCTCAGAGTATTAATTCTCTTCAAAATTATTTTAACAGGATTTTTATATTCAGCAACTACAGAGAAGGCTGTCACGGTTAGAAGGGGAGGTTGATGCAGATGAAAAACAAGTTCTGGAAGCAAAAGTTGCTGAACTTAAGAAAACCTTAGAAGAAGAAAAAAATACCTATGATATTTTAAATGTGCAGCACAAAAAACTTCAGGTAATCTTAGAATATCAGGGTGACTGTAACAGCTAGAAAACTCCATAAATTGAGTAGACTGGGTCTTATCATTTAATAACATGGTATTAAATTTAAAGATATCTGTTCCTGTAACCCATGTGGAGAACTTCATACATTCCTTAGGTTAGCACAGGCACCTTAGCAGGAAGACAACCACTGAAATGTTGGAGAAGCAGGCCTTGCTTCCATTTCAAGGTGTGACTGGCTGCAAACATGTGAATTTATCAGTAGGACCATGTAGAAATAGAAATATATTTTTATTACAGACCAAAATATATTATTATATTTAAATGGCCTCCTTGGCTGAACGACCCGTATCACATAAATAACAATTACTACAATGCCATTACTACTGCAGCAGTGCTCTATGCACTGTTTGCAGAGCAGCATATGGACACAAGGTGATGATGGTTTCTGTTTCCAGGACCAGAAACTGGTCCTTACTAAAAGTAACTGGTAACTTTTGGTACAAACTATGTTCACTGAAATAAATTAAACATAATTTATTTGGAACAGAGTGATGTCCATTTCATCAAGAAAGCAATGGATAAGACTGGAGAAGAAACAAGCAGTATGATGGTCAAGATAAATGAACTAAATCTTTTCAATGAGAGATCAGACCAGGAGTTAAAAAAAGCTAAAGCAATTAAGCAGGTACAGTATTATTTGGAATTATTATGGTGTTAAAGAATCTTTACTACTGCAGAATATGTTTTTTAAAACACAAAATCTCATGACTAGGTCTGAAGGCTGTTGTCTGCCTCCCACAGTGCTGCATCATTATATCCACAGGAACTCCCTTTGCAGTTTCTTAATTTATGCCCTCCTCCCCAGACTTCCAAGTCTCTTTCATCGCCAGTACCTTGACTAGGCTAAGTGTTGTTCAAGTTTCTTTGGGTTATCAATTTAATCCTGTTACTTATACCACACTATCCATCTGGTCAGTGGTTGGTTGTTGGGGTTTTTTTCCTGAAAAATGATTGCCTTTGAAACAGAAAATGTATGTACTGTTCAGGGGCATCCTTACCTAGCACTCAATTTTTATTCTCGATCTATGATGCCACCTAAGAAGTTTGGCTGAGTTTTGTAATCAAATTACAAGAGATTTATTTTTTTCCCCAGCAGATGATCAGGATCTAGCTCTATTCCTGTTATTAGAAATAAAATGGAAGTCTTTGTCCCTGTATATTTTGATCAAGTTCCTAGTCCTCTAATTACTGCACATTTTACCTGCAGTAAGCTCTAGCCTTGCTAACGGAAGCACTAAAGTAGTAGAAAAATACAGGTTATAAGGAGCAGAGGAAGGTTTTGCTGTTGACTTAACTGGTGTGCTTGCTCCTACATGAAAGCTCTTTCCCTAAACTGGAACTTTTCTTTGGGGATGAAATTCAGGGGGATAAAACAAAGCAGCTGCTGGCATAAAAGAACTCAGAAGAAATGGAAAGGGTTTTTTTTTTTAATGATGCAAGTGTTTGTATGCTAACAAAGTTCTCACTTGATGCTTTTGACAAGCTTTGGTACATACTAATTTGCTCATCTAACAACATGTCTTGGACCTACAGAATCTAGAACCTATTCGAAAACAGTTGTAATGGTTCAAGTGAGATAGTAACTGTTAAGAATGTTCCTTGTGAGGTCTGCTTAATTTCATTGAAACCACCTAAACCAAAATAAAGTTGCAGATGGAAAAGTCTAAAAACCTGTAGCTGAGTCTGAGGAGCACAACCTGCCCCTATTGCACTTGCCACGTAAACTGTTAGCAGATGAGAACATTTTTTAAATGCAGTGCAAAATGAGTATTTCAGTTGTGTATATATATAAAAAATAAAATAATGGATGCTTTATAAAAATTATTAATAAGTAATCTTACATAAAAATGATGCTTTCTTAATTTTGAAACCTTTTTGGGATTTATTAGGAGATGATAGTTGAAGATAATCTCTTAAAACTGGAACTGAACCATCTTAAAGATACTCTGTGTAATAAAACAGAGAAAGTTCTAACACTGGAAAAACAAAAGCTGGAGTTAAAGCAAGCCATAGCAGAACGAAATGAGGAAATTAAGATTCATACAGCAATGCTCGACTCCCAGATAAGGCTTGGGGATCAGGAACGGCAACGTGTCAGGTAACTGCATACATGGAACTTGTAACTTTGAGTACATTTAAAGGGGGACTTGATGGAAAAAAGAAGCATTTTACCTAGTTTCACCAATTAAAGCAATTCAGGATGAAATAAATCTCATTCAAAGTTATATACGGAGTCAGTTTAGGCTAGCAAGGGATCCCTTCTCTGAGATCCAGCCTACAGCTTTAACAACTTGGCGTACAAGAGTACTATTTATTGTTAGGGAAGATCCTCTACAGCACTGAGAGGAAATCTCAGCTGCAGATGTCTTTCTAAAGTGAATGGTGTGTGCATGACCCTGCATTTTTTCAAACCAATGAGGAAATGGGGTCTCAGTGTGTCTGCAGGTTTGACAAAGTACGTACAATGGAAAAGTTGCTTTTACGAGGGTTTACTCACAATAATACATCTGATTTGACTCATACACTAAGTCTTTGTGTTTTGTGGTGGATTTGGGTTTTTTTGTTCATTTTAACAAATGAGTTCTCCATTATGTGTCCTATATAACAAAATTTAATATTCTGAATTAGGTAGGTACCCTCTTACAAAGCAACCACACAGGAAGTAACTTTTCCCTTCTGTATCAATCAGTGCAAGTATCTGGGACATTTTTTTTAGCTCTGAAATCCCAGTATCTCTATCCAGCCAAAAATGGTTTCAGCAGCTGAACTGCTGAAATCTGGCAGGCTTTTTATTCACTTCCCTGCTAACCACACCCCACACAATAGGAAATTAGAGTGATTTAGTGTGACTGAAGCTTAACTGCTCACCCAGAGTGCAGACTGTGTGGCTTTTTCCCTTTGATAATTACACAGCTAATTGATACTTCCATGTAATTTGATTTGGGGTTGTTGCCTACTGTTGCTAATGCTCATCTACTAGTGGCAATATTAAGATAATATCAGCAGGGGGCAGCTTGTGCAGCTGTAGGATTTAAATGCCAAACCTTTAAAAATTTTGGGGAGGACAGTGGCACAGCCTCCTGGGACACAGTGATGTGGAATACAAAAATAAATTTTCCTCAGCTTAGATCTGCAAAAGACATGTAGGTAACCATAAAAATGGATGAGTTTGGCTGGGAGAACATGGAAAGCAACAACAAAGAAATGGTAGTGGCCCAACTGCTGCCCTATCTGCCTTCTGGTCCCTGGGCAGGCTGGAATAACACCAGTCGTTTAAACTGCCCACAAAATAGTACAAACACTTTAACCCATTTGCTTTTTCCATAATAAATCAGTGCTGAATTTCAAGATCACCTAAGCAAAATTGATAAACTGCGACGCAGATATGAAATTCTTACTGTTGCCATGATGCCACCGGAGGAAGAAGAGGAGAAAACTCATGCCTACTATGTAATTAAGGTATTTTATTAATACATTTAATAATAATTCAAGTATTTAAGCTATGTATCCCCCTGGGGTTTAGCCAAGTGTCTAAGACAACCTCCTTGCCTACTGCTTACCTTCAGTTTGTTTTACACGATCTGACACTGTTGGTTATTTAGATGTCCCAGCCCTTTCCCAGGAGACTCTGCAGTCAGGCCTGGTGTCAGTGGAGGCTTAATACTGGGCAGTTTGAAAACTTTCACTTCAGTGCTCATTAACTGCAGACCCAAGCACTAGTCGTGGTAATCGATTGAAAACTGAAAACAAGCTTATCAGTCTCTCAGTGATCTTAAGTTCTTCTACCCTTCAGTTATTTTTAGGTATAAATACAGTATGGTAAAATCAGTTACTTGGACAATGTCAGCTTTCCTCTCACTCAGCTTGTCATTTGGAAAAAGATATGATATAACCCAGTCTTTATCCATAGCTCCATACCCTGATTCTCAAACAAGAATCTATTATTTTTGATGTCCACAAATCCTCAGGTTTCCCCTTAAAAGGTTTCCCCCTCCTTATCTACATCTGATTTTAACCCCTAAATATTTCCAGTCACTTAGACATCAGCTTTATTTTCAGGCTGCACAGAAAAAGGAAGCACTTCAGCGTGAAAGTGATGATTTAGATGCAAAGACCTGTAAAGCTGAAAAAGAAATTGTAGCTCTGGAAAACACTCTGTGTGTACTTAACCAATGCAACAGCAACTACCGAAACTCTTTCAAGGAAGTCACAGAGACAAGTATGTAAAATTGGTATTTGCCCCCTGTCACTACCAAAAACTTTCCACACAAACCCAAAGCAATGAGTTATAGATGATGATGTAAACTCAGGTATCTAACAGGGAAATTCCATGGCACAAATGAATGAATCAGAGACTGAACTGATAGTAGCAAAAGGAGCATAATTCACATGCTACTGTGAAGAGTTCAACAAAATAAGCATAGAAGAAAGTGTAGGTGTAATTAAGTAATATTTAAGTTCTGATGTATGTGTTGTGTTTTGCATTTGCACAGGGAAAGGGGGGAAAAATAGTAGCCTGTAATGGGAAAAAAAAGAACAGGAAGTTACAACTTACCTATTGCTGTCACTTCAACTTCATAAGCTTGCTCTCCTGAGTGGAACTTTGTTTAGCTTATAAAAAACATCACCATCCGAAATTATATAAACTTAATTCTAAAAAATACTTGATTATTTAACTTTTGTGCCCTCTGCTGGCTCTGGAAACAAAAGCTTTTAAATCACTCTCTTTTGTGAAGCCAGGTACTTTCACATCACTGAAAAATTAGTAGTAGAGTATTTAAAAAAACCGAAAACTTAAACCTGTAATACTCCCAACACCCATACAGTAATATTCTATGATGTAGTTACTGTAAAGTACAACTTAAAGTGAAAACTAAGTTGTATACATTGCGTGTCCCGCATGAATGCTGCCTCGTTGTTTGGGATCACAGGTGAGGAGTATGAGGAAAAACTGAAGCTAGAGGAGGAGAAAAGGGCTGCTGATGAAAAATACAGATACAAAAGACGACAGATCAAGGCCCTTCAGGAAAATCTCCAGGTAAAATACAAGCAAAAGTTCCAGTCAGCCATGCAAACTATCCTAGTGAAAGGACAGGGAATCTTTCTAGATGATACTCTGTTTTATTAACATCAAGGCTGCTTCAGTTTAAAGAGTCTTAATTTAGTTAAAGCAAGCCAGGTGACTCTTAACTGAGGAGGCGGAGCACTAACTGCAGGTAAAGGAGAGCTTGTGCTCAAGTTCCACATCAAGGATTTATTCTTTGTTCCCCTTGTTATCAAAGCCCACTTGGCCCCTAACAACACCTGAGCTCTGCTGTGTGACATTTTAGTTGGAATTTCCTTAAGCACAAGAGATGAAAGTCACTCTGCTAAACCCAAGTGATGGTTCTAAGCACCGAGCTGATGGATACAGGTCAATTCCTATAGCTCACTCTTACCACCACGGGCCATACACCTTACTTTATTTCTCAAGTCCCTGAAAGTAAAGAAGAGGGGCACTTAATTTCATCACAAGGAAGCCCTAGGAGATAAGTAGTGTTAAGGCATACCTTTTCCTGCCTGTTTATATAACCACAAAACCACTACTACAGAGCTGATTTTATTCATTCCAAAGGTGCCCATCTCTTCCCACGGGAAACAATCTGACAGGCAGGAAATTTTGCGTTGCATTATCAACAGTACAAACTGCTTGAGCTATGTTTAGAAAGTAAAAGGACTATCAAAACTATTTTGTGAACTAAAACTACCATTCAAATTAATTTGCAGAGGATGGAAAAAGAACTTGATATAGTACTGCAGCAGGAGGCCCTCTTCCAAGAGCAAAAGAAGGAAAGACAAGCTCTTATTTTGCAGCTAAACAAAGACATAGAAGAGCAGAAGCCAAAGCTAGACAGGGTTAAAAAACAGGTCTGTATATTCATTAATGACTTCTAACTTTAGAGTCATAGGCAGTAATACGGTTAGAACTACAGAATTTAAACTCAGCAGGTTTCTGAGACTCCTGTATTTTCAAAATAGCAATGCTTTAACAAATATTTGTTAAAAGTGCTCCAGACTGTCCAGAGAGATTCGGTCTCTGAAGAAAGCTCAGACAGAAACACAGGAAGAAAGAGACATTGATCTTCGTGAACTGAAAAGCTTCAGCAAAACCTTCAACAAGTTGCTAGCTGATGTTCTTGAAGCAAATCCTGATCTAATTACAGCCTTTCAAATGTACTTTCACCAGGTGAGCTTTCCAGGTAACTAACACCAAAATCCTGATAAGCTTTCTTATACTGCTGAGTGTCTTTCATGGGAACTCCTACATTCAACAATATACTTAGAGTAAAACAGCAAAAAAGTGTTAATCTGCTTTCACCATCTTTTCTATTAGGAAAGATTATGAACATTCCTGATGTGCCCAGTGCCAATATACAGCCATTAGGTCAGTTTATTTTTTTCTTTCCAATTTTTTAGTCCAATTTAGAGCTTCCTACAGTTCCTTCTGCTGGTGGCAGTCAAGGTTCTCGATCACCATCCACACAAAGCTCGCTAGCTTCTACCAGGTAAGTGCTAGTAATGGTGTGTTTTATTGGTTTTATTGTAAAGTTTAAAACAACAAAATTAGTCCCTAAACAACAGCATTCCTCACTCCTGAAGGTCTTCACAATGTCTACCTCCTGAATACTATAAATAAAACCTTTTTCCTTATACTGTCCCACCCTGAAGTTTGATTCTTCTAGCTCACACACTTCCTTCAGCATCCCTGGCACTTTAAAACAAACCAGTAATTACCAAATAATTACATCTAGTTTTGCAACTGTGCTCCAATTAAAAAGTAGCCTTATATTATTATTATATTATTTAGCCTGCTCTGGCAGGGGGGTTGGACCTGATGATCTCTCGAGGTCCCTTCCAACCCCTACAATTCTGTGATTCTGTGATTATAAAAGATTAAGTTTTTGCACGTGGCAGTGTGAGCTCCCTCCTGTAATTAAATAGGGCAGACGTGTGGTTGCACTGATGGCTTTTCCCCCTGCTCAGCACACATGCAACCAACACTGTGTGCACCATGCTGAATCAGTCATGAACTGCTGTTCCCAGAGGCTCAGTGATTGGCAGCAATGTCTACAGCAATCTCTGTAGCAGCTCTTACTGAGAACACACACAGCTGCTGGGCAGCTTTGTCAGCCACCACTACCAGCTCTGTTTTAAGACACTGGGATTCCTGTAACTGATGAATAAACTTTTGTCTTTCAGATCATCCAGAAGCACAAGTTCAGGCTCCAGTCAGACTTCACCAATAAAAGTCATAGATCTTAGCTTGACAATTGACACTCCTGCAGAAGCAGCTGGTTCACAGCCAGCCAGCAGAGTTGGAACCTCTGATACTTCTAAATGCAAAAAGGTTTTTAAGTAGTCTACAGTTCACAGTCTACAGTTCTGTGAAGGCTGTAAGCAGAAGCTCTGTATGCCAGTTAAGGCTTCTTAACTGATTAATGTGACTCAACTTCCTTATCAGGGTCTACCAGCAGTATTAGTGTTAGTTTCTACCAGAAATGTATGCTTCAATTTTCTTTTACAACATGCAATAAATTATCTAGGAGAAATGGTGAGCAGGTGTTTTGTATAATAAAACAAATGTAAAGATTTCTTTAAGTTCTCATGTTGCTGCGGGAGAACTTAAGATGCACACAACCCTTCACTGGCCATTCATCCACTTATAACAAAAAGGAGAGTTATGTTAAAGCCACAAGTTTTAGTAAACTGGTATCTCACTGCTATCAAAACAGGTTTAATACTACACTGCAGCAGCTAGGCAAGGAAATGGGTGCTCCGCTTCAAAATCCATGTTTACTATTACCAAATACAGTATCTTTATTGATAGCTCTCTATTCAAAATTACACAGTATCTGTTTTGCAACTGACCTGTACCTATGGCACTACTTGGAAAACTTGCAGCTGAAGTGTAGGTGCCTGGGTATAGTCTGCCAGGTATCTGCTCCTTAGTGTGTTCTGCCAACCACCTTTGGAGAACTCACTGGAAAAACAGCGTAACTTTTTCCACAGCAACACAACCACAGCCTTCAGGCTACTTGTAAGGCAATTATTTATCAACAAAAGAGCAACTACCCACACTACAACTCAGACAATAGCCACTGTTTTAAAACTCTTCTACTTCAGGTAGGTTAGGTTGGTTGGTTTGGGTTTTTTTACATTACTCAGACATGTTTGATGCATTTAAAGAACACGATCTACTTGCTTTCACAGACATGGGAGTGTTACGTTCACTTAAGCACCATATATAACCAGTGCACCAGTATGACACATCCTGGCAACATCAACAAAAGCCAAGACACAGAATTAAGAAAAATTAAGAAAATTTAATGATCACATGAGCTCAGTACATTGATGGCACATGACCTGTAGTCAGTTATCCCCTTCCTACAGCTGGAATTCTGATACAAAAATATCAAGTGAATGGTACCCCAGGGAATGAGAAAAACCAAACCCCTCTGTTGTTAAAGTGCGCATCTGATGCGAGTTCCACAACTAACTACGGTTCAGGGGTATCGAAGGATTTCAACCCATCAGAGAAAGAAAAGCATACAGGAACACCCCAAGTTAAGAAGCATATGAAACTTAGATTTTAAATAGTATCTGATAATTTATGTAAGATAGCCTCACATCTCTTTCCATCATACAGTAATTATTTCAAGAATTCTCTGACATTCTGGAAGACAGTACAGATACCACCTCTCACTTCATATTGTGTTTCCTCAAGGTCATTAACTTACACTCCTTGGAATAGTATTTCCTTGGGTGTTTCACTGTTTCTTCTGCTTACTTCCTTTTTCCCTCTCAAACTCAGCTATTTGGTTGAATATGTTAACTAAATTCTGGGGCAGGTTTCTTTTAATGCCACTTTCTGTTTGTTCTGCATCATTTGAAGACATTTCCTCCTCTGGTTCCTTTGTTTTATTAGTCTCCTCATAACTTCTTTTCCTATTCTTATACTCGCTTTCATTTTTATGCTGACTTGACACATGCCTATCGCTATCGTAACTTTTATCACCTTCACGCGAGCAGGTGCTAGAATAAGATCTGTACTTTGCTAGTGACTTGCCAGAATACTCTGACCCTGCTGGAGACATGTAATACCTGTCTTGACCTGAGCCATGTTTTCTAAACTGCTCTTTTCTCCCTTCTACATCTCTTTCTAATCTCCTGAAGTAATGCATTCTGGGTTTATCATCTGACTTACGATATGAACCTGAATAACCCCTCCAACTACAGAAAAACCTCTCTGTTTTACCGTATTTTTCAGTTTTGCTACTACTTGGCTGAGTTCTGGAGCTACTGTAAGAATCTCTCGAATCTTCAGACCTACCTCCAAAAGTGTCTTCATCATCGCCTGAAGTCCTCGAAAAAGAACAGTGTCTGTCTTTCTCTTTTACCTCTGTTTTTGGACACACTAAGCTGTCCTGGCTTTCCAGCAGCTTTTCTACTTCAAAATTTTGGTTAAGAAAGGAAGCAGAGGTATCAGCCGGAGGCGAATACCACTCCTCTTCCCTAATCTGATCTTTATAATGGGAAGAAGCTCTAGATGAGCATTTTTTGGAGCTGCGGACAGGCTCCGATCTATTCCGACGCTTTTTCTTATGCTTCTTGTGATCAGAGGAAGAGGAAGAAGAAAGTGATGCATCTGATGAAGAATCACTTGATGACGACGAAGACGATGATGAGGAGGAGGAAGAAGAAGTCGATACTTTCCTTTTCTTCTTCAACCTAAAAAACATAGTTAACCTGTGAGAATCTTGAGCATTGAGCAAAATTCTATGTAGAAAGCAAACCTGTACTGCCCAGAGTTCTGGCCAAGACTGGATTGTGAGGCAAAAGAAACTGAGTGTGACACGTCAGGACAACTTTAAGTGTCATTTCTTTATCAAAAAGTTAAGATTAAATCCACTGAACAGTCTGTTATTAAAAAGCATCTCTCCCAGTTTAGTATGGCATTACACTTCACAGTCACTTCACCTTGTGAAGTATTTTTTTAAACTTCTCCTCCCCATCTCTTTGCATTAAAAGTTATGTGTGCTGAAGGACACTACCCACAGCAAAGGTTCTGGAAGGAAAGCAGCTCACCTAGGTAGAAGTTCTACCTGGCTTACTATGCAAGCTTACTGTTCGGCAACCTGCTTGGAAAGAGACTGTTCATAGTTGTATCTGCACTCAGCGCCACAGTCAGTGTATGGGATGTAACAAAGTTACCTTTTTTCTTCTTTTAAGAGCTTACGCAATTTTTCTGCACTTGATTCTACTTTCTTTTCTTTCTGTCTCTCTTCTTTAGCAGCTTGTTTCTCCCTCATTTCCAAAGATTTCTTTTTTGAACCCAAGCATCATAAAAAAAATGACATTAGAGACGTTAACATGGGTATTTTTCCCCATGCCCCCAACCCCATTCAAATTTATATAATTACACCAGGGATGTTTCACCAGGATTCCCACATCAAGAATTAATATTGTTCAGTGTTCAGGAGTTTGGCATTGGCCATTGTGATAATCAGGTTTACATTAAGGACCATATTGCAGTTGTTATTCCATTAAAAAAACCAAAATGTATTTGACCAGCCATTGCAGTGGTACCCGTGATCCAGCACACCGTGAAGCATGGGGCCCCAAAGGTAGAGTTAGAAAAAACACAATGTTACCAGCATGAAGAAGGAAAAAGAGAAATAAAAGTTTGAAGGAAAGCATCATTATTGCAGTTAACAAGTAAAACATGGCAGAACCCATTTTAAGATGTATTTGAGTTGGCCACGTTTGAATACAAACCGTAGTGTAACCATTCACAGACCCGTTTGATGCATAGTGCACGTAAGAGATCATGTTCCAAGGGTTTGTTGGTGATGAGCAGCACCAGATGTCAGATACAGCGACAACGGTCCAATTCAGAAGAAAATGCATTGGAGAAAAACACATAATCAGTATTACAGGAAAAAACATACTTCTGTGTTGTTTCAGCCATTCTAGCACAAGTGAGAGCAGCATTTTGGGTATTAAAATACCAGCAATTGCGGACAAGCATCTCACCAGGTAATAACCCTTAAACCAAAGTCTAGTAGAGATCAGGCTTCTGCCACCTACAGCAGCTCTGTTTATAATGAGACTTCTGTCTCTCTGAATGTGATGTTCAAAACTTAGCAACTAACAGATACAGCAGAGGGAACCCTTACTTGCAGCTAAGGCTATGCAAACTAACCAACAATGGCTGGCACAGTGCTCTGTATCTGCTGCACCAATGACCCATTATACCAGGAAAATGCTAAAGGAAAATAAAATTTATCTCCTACTTGTAACTGAGACCTCTTTCTAAAGCAGTCAAGTGTGGATAGTGCTCAAATTGCCACACAAAAGTCTCTCTGATACAGTTCAGTTTTGTTAAAAGATTGTCCTATCTCCTCTTCCCCCTTCTTTCAATACAATCCGTCAGCATTATGGCTCCACCAACTGCAGAAGCGTTCATTAGGGCCATTCACCCCAGCCTATGTACTTCCTTGCATGCAGAGGCACAGAGCAAAACAAGCCCGTTCCTCAGCGCTCTATTTTACTCTGATCTTCTCTGAAAGACAACACAAGTATAGGAGGTAAATGAAAGAAAAAGATGACAACTCAGATTAGAACAGAGACCCACCAAGGCTCACATGGGAAGCATGCCGCATGCAAGAGAAGAGAATCACAAGACAGCAGAAAAGAAAGTCAAGACACTCAAAACTGCCTGCCCACCCACATTCTACCTCCTGCTGTTTTCCCTGAAATCACCTCTTCATTTCCACCCCCCAGGGGATCTTCCTACAAGTTAGCTTTGACTGGCGTCACTCCATCTTTTTGTAATTACTCCAAATAACAAAGACCTGGCCAGTTTGATTGTGTGCTGTGTTTACATGGCTTGCCTAAGTGTTTCACACTTTGCATGTTTGTATTCACAGAATGTTTTAATAACAGTGTTACAAATCATGCATGTGTGATGGAACACTCTTATCTTTGCTTTCGCTGCCAGGGTTAACAGGCTTTGCCCTTTCCCTGCCTCCACTGTTTGGCATCTCTTTACTAGCCCATTCTAAACAGTGGAGGCAACAAGAGGTACCTCTCTTCTGGTAGGTACAGCCATAATGCTCACTATAAAAGGTTTACTGTGGAGAAGGGAAGCAGAGAATAAGACAAACCATCAACTTCAACTCTCCCTGCTCAAAGGATTTAATATGACTTTTGACATTTACTATATGAAGAGAAAGTAAAGAATCACCTGCATGTGTTTACGGAGCTTTGTTAAGGCCTCTTCTGCTTCCTGAAAAGTCTCATCCAAACTTAAAGCCTTCTTATAGTAATTCTCAGCATTTGGCAGCTTATCTTCCTCCTCCAACCTAAAATTCAAGTGATAATGCACATGCAGTTAAGCCACAGATTTAGACATTATTTTCTTTCTTGAGGACTACCTTCCTGATGTGCACTGTGACACTACCACTGCAGCCCTCCAAGACCCTGCCTGTCACCTGAGCCCACCCTCATAAAGGAGGAAAGTAGTTATTTCTGACACCTTATCATTTTTTAGAACTGGAATTGAAATTTTATTCTCAACACAGAAATGATTCCCCGAATAAAGTAAAACTGTGTGTCACTGTGGCTAACCTCTATTTCAGCAGAATAACAGATTTTGGTGTTTTAGAAATACTTTCTTTAAAAAAAAACAACCAATGAAACACAAATACAACCTACTGGAATATAGCCACACTTCACAAGACTACCCAAGCCTAGTATCCTTCCAGTGAAAGGACACCAAGATTAAACCTCAAATATTTTGTTGGAATTTGAACGGGGACAGAGAAGAACGTTTAAGCCAACTGCACAAGCAAATACTTCTAACAAAAGCTTCCCCCCACCTGCCCCCAAACATATACCCAGGAGGAAAGATGCCATTCTGTCTCCTAATGGGAATGGCATTAAAAAAGTATTATAAGAAAAATTAACAACCAAACAAAACCACAACTGCAACACTTACTGCCCTCCTCTTTCCACGAGTGTCTGACAGAGGTATTTTCTTGCATTTTTATGGGTAGGACAGTTTTCTAAAGCAATTTCAAAGTCACCTATGGCTTTGTTCAGACTTCCTTTTGTCGCGTACCTAGAACAAAGTTGCACAGTTGTTAGTGACACTTGTCTTCCACAAAGCAGAAAACCCAATGAAACAAGCAGACTTACAGAGCTCCACGTGCTACCAAAGCTTCAACGTTCTGGGGGTCAATTTCCAAAGCCTTGTTGTACTCGTTCATGGCTTCCACATGGCGCCCAACCTTAAAATAATCAACCCCAGCTTTCACACTGGAGAAAAATATTTAGAGAAGATTAGGCAGTTGGCCTGTGCAGAATTCATACCAGTAATTACAAATCATGGTCCTAAACACGGTAGCGAAACTTGAGTTTGTTATACAGTTAACACTGGCATTTTAAATTAATGTGATATCGATGTAATTCCACAATATACTGTCTTTATTCAAAATCTTAAGGCACCAGAAAGCATTTCTGCAGACACTTACACTCCATTACACTTTTTTCATTTACAGAATGAGTATTTAAGCACTTTTCTGCTCAAAAGTCTATGTGTGACCACAGAATGACAGGACCCTTCTTGTTGGAAGGGACCTCAAAGATCATCTAGTTCCAGTCCTCTGCCATGGGCAGTGACACCCTCACTAGACCAGGCTCCACAGAGCTCCATCCAGCCTGGCCTGGAACACTGCCAGGGAGGGGGCAGCCACAGCTTCTCTGGGCCACATGTTCCCATGTCTCACCACCCCCACAGTAAAGAACTTCTTCCTAATATCTAATCTCAGTCTGCCCTCTATCAGTTTAAACCCATTACCCCTCATCCTGACCTACCACATTGAAATGGAACAGGCTTAATTAGACCAACAACATGTGGCAACATGGGAGGACAGTGCACAAAGAAACCAGTTAATTTCACACAGGAACATTGTGAGGGTTTGTACTTCATATTACCAGCCATTACTAAACCTTTCTTCCACATCTGCTGAGATATTAACTTACTCCAAGATACCCAATACAAGTGGAACTTCAGAACTTCTCATTCTGAACTTAAAAAAAATTTATTCAACTTAACGTTACAAGCCCTTTTTCTTGCAATTAATCAAAGGTTCCAAACACTATTAAGAAAAACTGTTTTGTTAACATAAAAAATTTTTGAGGCTTTACTCCAATTTTTTTCTTTTTTTAGCTAGCAGGTTCAAGAGTTTTTCCAGACCAAAAAGTGGATTATTTCTCATACTTATGCCTCCTCCACCCTGTAGCAGGCCCAAATACACCACAGAGTGTAAAAGCAACAGCAGCCAGACAGAGCTGCTGTCCCAAATGCAGCCAGGGAAATACATCTGACTTTTCAAAGAGAGCAAGCGCACTTGTTCAACCTACAGTTAAATGGCACGGCAAGCTGTATGAGGTCATTCAACACCCAATTATAAAATGGGCTGTTGTGTACAGGGTATCCTTACAAATCTTGCTCTCACCTCATCAATGGGCCAGCATACTATAAATATTCTAAGCAGCTCTCCCTTAAACCTTCCATGTAATTTGGAACTGGATCTTGAGACTTTATCTATCAAGCACCCACTTGGCAGTTAGAGTTACTTTCAAGATATCTTCCTGCTTACAACAGTACGCATGGTGGAAAGACTGGTTCAATGTCTATTTTCTCCTAAGAGACAGACCCCACAGCCTAACAGTAACCTCTGAAGTTTGAGTGTCACATACCATTTCAAGGCCCAAGATGCAGATTGCTTTTTCCTCAATGCAGGGGCAAAATCATCTTCACTGAAATTTTTACTTTAACAAAACAAAACAAAACCCTCAAGTTAGCCTTTTGAGTCCTGGAAATTAAATGTACAATACACAATGCTGTGGAAATAAGCTGAAGTGTTGTTTATACAATGCCTTACGGAAGAAATGTTCTTTTATAGCTCTGAAACCAGTTTTTCCCAACCCATTCTAAAAGTGCTGAATTTAACCAGTACAGCTGCAGTATATTTAACAAAAATACATGATATTCACACCTGCTTTGGGGCCCTATTTTATATATATATATATATATACACACACATATATACACATTCACATTGTCAATATTTGAGCCTATTGTACTGAATAGGTCAGATCTATTACTAAAATAAACATCATAAACATCTGACAGGGAACAGTAAAACTTAAACATCCTGCATTGCAATCCAAACATATTGACAAGATCTAAGCAATAAATTCATAAAGTATTTGGTATCAGACATTTCATGAGATACACTATCTTGCTTATTCAGAGCCAACAGAATTTCAAATGTGAATTTCTTAGTCTAGAGGAGCTTCCTTTTAAATATTTAAGGACACATAAGCTGCAGTCATGCAAATCAATATGAAAAAGGTTTAAGTATAAGTGGTCTAAGACTTCCACTTGCAAGTCTATTTCAGTGGATTAGAATAATCTCCACACAGCTACAGGACAGGAACAATGTAAAAACCACTTACATTTGAAGACTTCTAAATAAAGACGGTGGATTTGATTCACTTAGGCCTAGTTTCTCTGCTAAGTATTCAACTAAGGATGGATTAGCGAATCCTGGGGAACGATGCAAAACCTCTTCAAATGTCTCTCCTGTATTAGCAACTTCCAGGCTTCGCCTAAAAAACCAAAAAGATGCCCATGTACCCAAGCGCCACCTCAGACAAGAAGCTCACTTCTGTGATGCTTACAACTACTTTTGAATAAAACCCCTATATTAATATTTATTACTGCTCAGGAGCTGTTTTCTTTCCCATGCATGTTTTGCTACTATTGCTCAGACCATATTTCCTTTAACCTAAGTGAGCTTTTGAACCCTATTTTGGCACTCATCTAGGCATCTCCACACATAGACACATTTAAAAACTGCAGAGATGGTCAACACAGTCCCACAGCAACAGACACCTTACTCTACTTTTTGCTTTCCCTACATTTTGGAAAAGATACTAGAAGATCAACCCCACCAAACATATCTAGAAAGAAATATGTTACAAGATGAACAACAAAAAGTATATCGTCATCCAATTAAACCAGAAATACCATCAACAGGTATAAAAAAAAAGTATAATGAAAATGTTTTCCGTACCCCTAGCTAGTGCAGTTGTACAGCATATTCTTACCTATAATGTAGTGGGAAGTCGTCAGAAGTAATTACGCCCAGTTTTGTACTGGAAAAATTAGGTGGAAGAGCTGAGCTGTAAAGTGACACCGTGAGCTTCTCATGGTAACGATCGACGTCCTTGACTGCAGCTACAGAGACCATGAAAGTCAGATACAAGTGCAGAAATATCTCTATCTCAAACCCCAAACCCAAACACACTCCTGACGACTTTCCCAGCTACTTGCCTCGAATAAGGTCTCCAATTTGATAATAAGATAAAGGATCTCCATGGTTGCTTTGAGAAGGCACATCTCTCAATGGACAAAGAACCTGCAACAGAGGAATACCATAAACAAAGCCAAAAGTGTCTTCTTGTCCTCCCCAAGATTATTAGTTTAGTCTTAAAGCACATCAGAGCCATGACATTTAAAACCACAACTATTAAAAAATAAAGATAATTGTGGATCCATAAATTATGAACTTTTCAACTCAAAAGTAATAAATATTGAGTATGAGTCATGAAAATAAGCATTTGCTGGCTCAGCAAAACATCATAAACTGTTCACAAATTCAGATACCACCCACCACCCAAAAGTTGCTTTATACATACCAGTCCATTAAGAGATGCCAGACAAGCGCTACATTCCAAAGTTGCTACACATCAATCATAAAATATTAATCAAAACCGTATCTTACACTGATTTCTAAGTCTGAAATCTCCCGTATGAGACCACTTCCCAGGCAAATCAACACCATGAAAAAGCCAAATTCCCGGATAGACGTGATCTTCCCAATCACAATATCACCACGTTCAATGTCTTGAAAAAACAATTCTCTCCTCTCTTCCCTGGGAACGTCCATGAACCGCTCCAGGGGAGGCATTACAGCATAATACTCTGCAACACATGAGACAGTCACTGTTACAAAACAACCACGACACAACCTGGGAACACAAAATACTCCAGGACAGCAAAATATATTAAAGTTTCACAGATTTGTACCAACAGAAACTTTATACATACATACATACGGCCTATCTATAGGAAAGATTACAGCCTTTCCTACAGCAAAGACTTCCACCCCGTTTTTATAACACCTGCTAACGAAGCTCAGAGCCCTTCGCTCCCCCCCGGCCCCAGGGAGGGGCACCCTCCCAGAGAAGGTGGCGGTACTCACCTTCATTTTCTTCTATGGTGTCGGAAAGAGGCCCGTTGGGCTTCCAGGAGTGAGCGAAGAGGAGATCAGCTTTTTTGGCGATGAAGCGCTGTATCTCGGTGTCAATGCTCGCCCTCTCTTTCCTAGGGAAGGAGAACCCGGTGAGAAACGCCCCGCGGCCCGCTCGCGGCTCGCTCGCTCCCCTCACCCGCGCCGCTTCGGCGCCCCTCACCCGGAGGCCGGCGGGTTCGGGGCCCCGCGGGGCGGCTCGAAGACGGTCCCCGGCGGCGGCAGCAGCCCGCGGAAATCGGGGTTGTCGTGCTGCTCGGCGCGGAGCAGCGAAAGCAGCGAGGGGCCATGGAAGCTCAGCGCCTGACGCAGCAGCTCCCGATCCATCCCACCCCCACCGCCACCGCCGCCGCCTCACCCGGAACCGGAATCGCCCCCCCGCCGGGACACGCGCAGCACAGAGAGGGCGGGGCCAAGAGCGAAGGTGGGCGAGAGGTCGCAGCGCCCCCTAAGGAGCAGGAGGACCGTTCCGGACAGCAGTGGGTGCTGCGGGGCCCCCACCCCGTAGGCGGCTCGGGGCCGCACCCCGCTGCCGGCACTACATGTGCCGCGAGGTAATCACAGTAAAACCGGGGAGGTAAAAACGACACAGGCGGCCCGCGGCGATGTAGTTTCTCGGCAGCGCCGGGGGAGCGGCGCCGGGCAGCAGCTCCTAACGGCTGTTCCTGCCGCGGCCAAGCCAGGAGAGGGCGCTGCGCCCCCGCCGTGCCGCCTGCGCCCCCTGCGCGCCTCCTGCGCCCCCCCCCCCCCGCTGTGCCTGCGCCCCCCTGCCGCTTCTCCTGAGGCGGAGTGCGGCACGGCCCTATACCAGCGGCGGGGCCCCGACAGGGATCCCCGGAGAAGAGGCGCTGCCCCCTTGCCGGCGCCTCTCGCTGTGAGCGGCGCAGCGGAACACCCATCTCCGCAGCGTGTCTGTTTCGGGAGGCAGAGCGCCCTCAGATCTGGGGGAACATCCCACTCCGAGAAGTTCTCGATTAGTTCTCAGTCCGTTCGCGAATGTCCGCGTTAGGTCACAGCGGAGAATAAACCCCAGGGCAGCTCCGACCGGCCCGCTGCAGGGGGCTGCAGCTTGCCCTGGGCGTGCCGGGCCCTCGTCGGACGCAGCCGGCCGCTGTGTGTGTGGACTCGTCCCTCTGACAGCCGGCCCTCCCGTCACGCCGTCACGCAGCCCCAACAGACGCGCGGGCGGGCGGGGGACGTCCTGGCCCTTTCAGAATTGCTGTGCCGAAACAAAGGGAAAAGCGGGTAATTATCTGGGGAAAGGATAATGCACCGAGATTACAGTTGAGCCGCTGAAACAGGCCTAACGCGGGATTCGGTGGTTCGGCTTACCGGCGCTAACTTTAGATGCTAAAAAGACACTTAACTGAGGAGGCTCTTCATGCTAATCACCTCTCCCAGCTAATGGAGAAAGGTGCTTAAAACCAGCTGGAATTAATCCAAGGCTATTAGAAAGATCACAGTTCTTCAGTGCCCAAGAATAATCTGTCCCTGGCATTGCATTTAATAATTAATTTTAGAGGGGGCGGGGAGGGGGGTGGGGGGAGGGAGAAGAAACCTCACTGCAAATGGCATAATGTCACTTCCACCCCCAGTACGATGCTGAAGAAAAAATAGCAGCCTGGCTGTCAGCAGATCAGTGACACAAACTCCTTTAGGAAGCAGCATGACTGAGAGGGCAAGGATCGTATCAAAGACTCGGGTCTCGGAAGCTCTGTTCAAAGCCAGCAGGGATATCACTGGTATAGCAGATTTAGGGAAGGCACTAGAAGGGCAAGTTTGTATTTTATTTTCATTTAATGTCCCCCTTGGTTTAATATAACAAAAGATAAAGGCGAAACGACAGTCGTTGTGTCCCTAACAGCTTGTGATTTAAAGTTTTCCTGATTTATGTAAGACCAGGTGTGTACTTAGATTTCTGGTTACCATGGTGGGAAAAAAACCCATGAACACTAGATGGAAATTTCTAGACATTGAGACTGATTAGAGACAAATTGAGGTGGAAAGGTTAATGCACCTGCAAAGATCTGGTGCGCAAAGGGAGCCTTTCCTGGATGAATCACACTGCAAGTGCAATGTCCTGAGCTGTGTTGCGTGATTGCAAATAATGGCAGTTTCATTTGATGGAATGGTGTTTTGAAGAAGAGTTAATTTGTGTTGCTTAGCAAATAAAGAGCTAACAATAAAAAAAGTTGTTTGAAGCACAAACTCTGCTTGTGTAAGCATTTCTCCAGTCTAATATGCAGATACACACATAATGTACAAGAAGTAAGACATTAGGAATACTTTAGATGCATTGTGGATTCTGGACTTAACCTACCAGCAAAAAATCATGGCAAAAGCCAAACGACTTATAACTATGGACTCTTCTTACAAACATTTTCTTCTACGAGTAGAAACTAATTACATTTTAGGAAATTGAGTAACTTGTATCATATTAATACACAAAATGCAGATTAGTTGCCCTGAACATGAAGGTAAACTTCATATTTAAATTGATCCGTTAAATAGGCGAAACAAATTCTGAAGCTGTCTTAAGCAAACAAACTGAAATACTCCAACTAATTCCATCTACAGAAATAGCTTTGCCAGAGCAGGGTATGTGAGCGTGAACTTGTATTTTCTTTCTCATTTTTCAGGGTATAGTAATGAAGTCAAAAGCAAAGCAAGGCTATGGCATATTGTGCATTGTTCCTCCTTGCTCAGTGCACGCATGAGACTTTGCCATCCTTTCTCTCATGGGATACTGACTGGAGATCCACTGTGCTCTTGAAAATATCTCCTCATATTTCCCATAGTGTTGGTTTGAGGTTTTTTTGTCTTTTCAATTCTGTCTTGTTTTCTTCAATTTCCCAATAGGAAATATTTTTGATAGAAGGAATTTTTGATAGAAGGATATAGCAGCTCCCACAGTTCAGGCAGATAGTGCTAACAGTAGGGAATAAACCCAAGGCTATATATATGGCTAAAGAGGTCCCAGGCCTGAGGAGGGGGCATGCTCTTTATGCTAAGATGTCATTAATTTGCTGTTCCATTGTCTTAGGAACTGCCTGGAAGAACAGTGCTTCATCCCATGAGCTAAATAAACAACAAGGGTGGGCAGGAAGTGTCCTGATTCTGCAGGAGAAAGTGACAGGAGTCAACACATCTCCCTACTCAGAGAGGATCATTCCAGATACTCTGAAACCAGACGTGTCCGAACTAGTTTGATGTAAATTTTCTGACAGTTTAGGTCAATGCACGATAAAAGCAGCTCCCTAGATTTGTCATGCAGCCTGTAACTCCCACAATACAAAGCTTATGAATTTAGACTATGCTAGCTTTGAACCCAGGGTCAAACTCACAGTGACAGGGCCCCTGAACAACCCCAAATCCATAGGCATTTCAAAGTGTATATGTAAAATACTAAGCAGATTTTCATCAAACTCCAGTAAGCACAGTTTGAATGCAACAAGGTCAAGCTGCTTTTCAAACATTCCCAAGTACCTACTATCAGTGGTAAAGCTTCCAAGAAAGGATGGAGGAAAGGATTTTGTGTCAAGAGCCACATGAATGCAACAAGGTCAAGCTGGTTTTCAAACGTTCCCAAATACCCAATATCAGTGGTAAAGCTTCCAAAAGAGGATGGATGAAAGGATTTTGTGTCAAGAGCCACATTTTATCACTGACAAGAAGATAAGATCATCCATGATCATGCCTGTTATAAAGTATTCTTTTTTGCAAAGTTTGGGCAGATTTGAGACAAATTTTAGCCTATTGCAAATGGGAGTGAAATGTTCATCTAAATATGTTCTTTGGGCAAAGAAAGATGAAGCTAATAGTACTTATGTGAATTAACACAAAGAGCTATACTTCCAGCTGTGTTGTCACATTTTTGGCAAATTCTGCCAAAAGCAGTCCTGCTGCCCAGGCTTTCTGTTATTTTACGAAGCAGCAAAGGGACTGTTCAAAGACAACATGATATCTGAGGTATTATTTTAGCTCAAGAGTGATGAAGGGAAGGAAATTCAGTTCAAAACAATTAGTCAGTAGCTCTACTTTGAGGAAAGGATTATGTCTGCAGGCATAATCACCAGACATGATGGAGGAGGTATGAAAACCAACACCAGACTCAGAGTGACAGAAGAACCCAAGCCATGGCCATTCAAGCATTTCCCTTTTTAACAAGTTCATCGTTTAGTCCAACCTGGGCAGAGTCAGTGAGGCAGAGTACAGTTACAGGAGCATGGAGACTCACTTGGAGATTTCTTTGCATGTCTCAGATTTCTGGAAATGTGTAGACAAAGAGTAGTCAGTCACATGTAATAAATATGCAAAGACAGACTGTGGAAACTGCCCAGGCTCTGAATCAACAATTAGACTCTGTTGGAACACAACAGAAATAATAGTTAAGAAATGTCAACTGAGAACCCCCTCTGACTTCTGGCGATTGCTGTCAAACTGCAGGCAGTGGCACTGCTGAGCCTTTGTATGGCTGCAAAGATTACTGCTTGTGCACTTAGTGCAGCATTTTGTGCCTGCAGATTAGTGAGAAGTGTCTGAACGTTTCAGGTGAGACTCAAAATGTTACTGGAGGAAACACTGGCACAGACTTTTTAAATCTAAAAGTGAAAAGCTAGGCTGTTGTGAATGAAGGTTTGCTTATTTGTCAGGCAAGCAACTTAGTGGTAATCATGACACAGACAATATGTGTACACCCACCTGTACAGCTTGCAACATATCAAGAACTACTGCCTACAGTGCAAATTCCTACGATACTAGAGGGACTCAGCAGAAGGTAGCAAAGCAGACAGGTTTTCGTGGGGTTTTCAAATGGATTTTCCAGCCTCTAGACTGACAGTATCTACTGCTTCATAGCAAGGGAGAGTCAACCTGGATTCTGAGTGTTAGAGTAAGTCATTATAACTTACAGTCAGCATCACAACTCTCCAGTTGGCAGAGTAGATCCTTACTTACAATGAAAAATATTTCCACTGCATAGTGTATACACAGACACACACATTCTCTATGCTTATATATACTATAGTTATATACAGCAAAAATATTTGATCTCAAATCTGTAAGCACTACAAGGAGCTGTTTAGGTATGCAACTACTCTCAATCACCAAATCTCCTATCCACTTTAAGGCAGTATTAATGTTTTCATTGTAAAATTCTTTCTCCAGCAATTGTCATCTTCCCAAACTGTCATGTCACATATGTGAACTTTCCAGAATTGTTCAAAAAAGTCCAAAATATTTTGAAGGACTAAACCAGCTGGAGTTCTTCTATTCTTGGTAAAAAAAACCTACTTCATTTTGTGTGTCATAGTCAGTTGCTCTAACATTCCATATGTGCAGCATGTGTAATAAATACTGGCTAAAGAGCAATTAACAAATATCAGAAGTTTTCTTAATTGCTCGCAATGAACCAGGCATGTAACCATTGTCAGAAAGTAATTAGCAGCCTCTTAATTTCTTTAAAATTTATAGCTATTTAAACTACACTAAAATTAAAAAAGTTGAAACTGTTCTAATTAACTCAGGAGGAGTTAAAACAGTTGGCGACTTCACCAGACAGACTAATTATCTCCACACACCAGCCAACCTTTATTTAAAATAAATAAAATGTTTCAGAAAATGAGTTTTGTCCTAAGCAGGTGAAACTCCAAAGAAAGTTGGTAAGCTTAGTTGGTGTGATACGAGTTCCAATTAACTTTTATCTCAGTAAAGAATTTTTCTAAAAATACATTGACTAACAAATAGAAAGAGAAGTTAATTGTTGTATTATGTGGATGAAATAATTCCAGTAACTCATGGCCACAGGTAGCAGCCCTCACATGGAGAAATTCATTAGTCTCTTGACAGATCAAGCTTGTTTATCCAATTAACAACCAAAAGCCAAATGGATTAGTGAAATGCCAAACTGGTGTATGTGTATGATACTTGTTTTTTCAAAAATGTGGTGACTCCTCACAGTGTTAAATCCAGAAAGCTGGATTGATTTGCAAGTAAATTAACAAGCCATGAAAAAAAAATCTCTGAACTTAGGTCTATAATGTGTTATTAGAGGTTTCCAACTTGTATCCTAAAACTTTTTAAATCTGTAAGTAAAATCTGTTGCCTGTTCCAGTCTGCATTTCGGCTCAGTCGACAAGTAACAAAGGGTGAGACAGAAACAACTGCCACTGCTTTTAAAGGGAAGGGTTTTTTAATGGGAATTTTTTTTAATGGGGAGTTTAGTGCCTCTGATGGATTTTGGATGGAGACATTGAGGGCTCCCATTGACTTCAGTAGGTTTCAAGTCAAGCATGAGTCAGAAGTAAGCCATTAAACTTTCTGTGCTTGCAACTACTGTCTACAATTAGGAAAGCATTAATCACAACACATCGGTGTGATCAAGTGTCAATTCCAAACTCTGATTGTCTGGGGCTGTTGAAATAAAAATAATATACATCTGTTGATTTTCTCTAGCTTCTTGTCTTATTAAAACAGTAGAAAAATACATAATTGCAGTGAACAGAAGTTCTGAAACAAAATGAAAATCCAAAGTAGAAACAGGAGGAGGTAGCTTGAAATGTGGAAAATATGTGAAAGAAAGATGTGCAGGTAACAGTCATGGACTTAAGGTAGAAGGGACTCATCAGAAGTACAGCAAGAGCCAGAATTCATCTCTCTAAAAAATAAATATACTAAGCTTCTAATATCATGTCCCAAATAAAATGCAGAGACAAACTGAAAGGAAGATGATGCCCACTCCATGCACCTCTCTTCTGCAGCATATTCTGTGACACTGATATCAAACTCTTTTTAAAGGTGCTGGCAGCTAAAGTCACAGAACGGTGCCTAAGAAGGTTTCAAAACACATAAAAGTAGGTTAGGCATGTAAATACCTTTGCAAATTCTGCCCTGGGAAAGGACGATAATTAGTGTCACAAATTAAGTTCTTACATATGCAAATGGGATTGTTTGCTGTCACAACTAATTACATATGTAGCTCTGTGCTCAGTTGATTATGAGTGAGGAATAAATATAAACATTTAAAATAGTGGTGTTTAAAACTCCCTGCTTGTAATTGTGATAATCTGATCCTTCTAAAACTGGCAAATATATACGTGAGGGACTGACTGTGTGTACGTGTGTAGGAGAACAGTAAGTGGGAGAAAGAAATCCAGATTTTTCCATCTGTACAAAATGTCAACATACTGTCTATAAAAAGCCATCAGCAAAATCCTTGCAAGCACAATTCAGTCTGGTCAAGTTCTAATCTGTATCTGCACTGCCAGTGAGAGTTAAAGCTCCAATATAATGTTTTCTTACGTTGAACACTTGAAAGAAAATTATGTAGCACTTCCAAAACTGCTATAAGGCTTGGCTAATACCAGATAGCATACCTACAGTCCAGAGTTTAAAGAGAAGGTTAATAAACGAGGAGATACCTGGTCATGAAAAGTAACATGTCAAGGAGATGTGGTTGCAGTGACAGAATGTGTCTCTGAGAAATTTAAGTGACAACTAGGAAAATAGATTATTGTCAGGTCCTTAAATGCACTGTTCCATTATTTTTTCATCTTTCCCTTTTCTACTTTGATTTTTTAATCTCATAATGCAAATTTAGTGCTCTGCTTCTCTAAAACTGAGAAAGGCTGCCTTGTGTTAGGAGTGATCACAAAGTAAATCTCAAAAAATACAAGGAACTGTTTTTCTTTAAGAGCAGTGAATTCAAATAACATATGGCATCCCACAATCCAGGTCTGGAAATTTCAAGATGTGAGAAGGGGCTTTCCCTGGACTGCAAGGGACATTTTGGCATTGAGTTCCAAGATAAAGAGAAAAGTCTTCCCTAACCAGAGCTAGCAGTGCCTTTTGTAAGGGGTGGACAGTATCAGGTGGTAAGAAACGATCTAGAATCTTCGACAAGTCATTTGTTGCAAAGTGCTGTCCAAGAAATCCCAGCCCAACAAGTAAAGGGAAGATAACAGAACAGGGAAATGATAGTTAAAAGGTAGATTAAGATACATAGCACCTTCAGTAGGGCCAAACAGAGGAATCCAAATATAACAAGGGCTATAATGAGACGATGGAATTACAGACTCTGAGCAGTAGTAGGTTCCCCTTAGTACCTAAAATGGCCATAATCCTCTGTATTCTACTTCAGAAACTGCATCTCACACAGCTGGGAGATGAAACAGTCATTTGGCCTCTTTAAGAGTTGTGTTAGAAGCCAGAAAGAGCAGGAGAATCTGGCAGCTTGGCTAGTGTGATATGCACATATATATACATCATTTTCACAGGGAAAACTTATCATTGCCTTCATGTGTTAAAATATTGATCATAGAGAAGAAAAGTAATATTGTAAAGTAAGATAAGAGTGCAAGAGCTGTATAGCTGCACTGATACCAGAATGGAAATGCAGACACTTTTTTGTAATTTAGCTGGAAAAAAGAAAGCCATTACTAGGGAAAATCTGTAGAGTCCTTAGGTAGAAAAATATACAGCATAAATAGTTTACATTTTCAGTGGGGAGCATCCTCTGGTGCATCAAGCTGTCATGCAGCTTAGCAGCATGACACATCTTGGTGATTAAATGCTGGTTCCCTGGCAAAACCCAAAAAACAAAACAAATGAATTTTTCAGTGGAGAAAGACACTGTTCTCTTATCTTGTACAGTGGCTCTCTCAGCTGAAAAGACACAGCAGCAGGATGGTAGGAATTAAAGTCGCTCAGCAGGTGAACTGTAGTTTGAACACACCACTTCACAGGGTGTTCTATCTGCCTTCAGCCTCACTCATCAGTATGGGCAAAATACACTGTTACTTAAAATTTTGACTAGTTGACTATGCAACATGCTGGACCTTGGAAAGAAATTATAATAGAAGTCTACATATTTTATTTTGAACCCCCCAAAACAAGTAGAGTTAACTCAGTTACTTGGGTACGGGAAGCCAGTGAAGTCACAAACTGTCAGAGAGTAGCAAGGGCAACTTGTATGTGGAAGGGAAGCTGAGCTGGGTGGTCAATGCAACAAGGAGACTGGTGGGAGTAGTGACCTCACCAAGGAACCAGGGTGTTGATCAGCAAGTCAGGATCAGGGCTGGGGACCGTGATCAGGGTCAGACACAGTCCAATGATCGTCTCTCAGTAAGTCCTCAGTGATGGGCAGTTCCAAGCTAGGAAGCCCAGATGATGGGTCTGGGTCCAGGTCCGAGTTTGGAGGTCAGAGCTTGGTGCAGACACAGCTGCAGCATGCTGCAAAGTGACATGGGGAAAGCAGTATGAAACTCAGCTTAAAAGCATCTCCCAAGGGAAAGGAGGGCCAGGCCATCACTGCTAGTTTTCTTCGCAGAAGATCTTGTCAGCAAAGGAGTTGATCTTGGGCTTAAGTCCACTAAGCCCCTTAACTCAGCCAACTAAACTACAGAATGGTGTGTCCTCAAGGCCCTGGCGCAAACTCAGGCTTTGCACTTTGACCAATGCAAAACCACTTGTAGAATATGCAAGTGTCTTGTATATGACTCATCAGCCAGTCTGAAGAGCAGAATTATCTGTATTTCTCAAGAAGTTCACACTTTGTTATGTCTCACTTGTTCTCTATTACTGGTCCCACCAGTATGTTGACACCTGAAAAGTCAGCTCAGGCTTGTACAGCAAGGTTGGAGGGCTTTTTGGTGACTTTGCAATGTTTACCAACCTTTGTTTTCTCTACTCTGTTTGCAGTTCTGAAGGGGTGACATTCAGCAGCTGACCATGAAAAATATTCTCCTTAGGCTAAAGAAAGCTGCTGGGAGTTCAGTGCAGGAGCCGCAGTCACATGGGAGCTGATGAAATGCACTCGCTGACACTTGACAGGATAGCGATTATCCCATAGTTTAATATTATGTTAATCATCTTAGAGTCATTATTTACTCCCAGGCACACACTGTACTCCTATACTGACATTAAAGACAACCCCAAACCACACCAGAGGACATTTTGACAGGGCAACATGCACTCAAAACCTGAAATAGCCTGTCAGTGAAAGTGGTCTCTTCATCTGTCTTAGAACACAAACAGAAAGGTGGTGCATGTTTGTGCTACTCCATGCTAGTTACCCCAAATGATTTTGGATATAATTGCGTAGATTTTTATTTACTAAATATCATAATAATGTGAATGTAAAGGTTTAACCTAAGTCTTGTCATCCTATGAACGCACTGGCAGCATCAGCAAAAACTTCTCCCACACCAATATCTTGCTGGGTTGCAGAGATTCCCATGGGCAATCTGTCTTTGATTCATCTGTAGGTGACACACCTAAGTGACTTTTGTCACTGCCAAGTGTAGCTGTGGCTTTTAGTGTTTTTTAGCTGGATCACCTGTGACTTGAGGTCACAACTACTTTCGTGTACACTACCAAACTGCCCAGAGGCTTTTAATTTTGTCTGAACCTGTCTGAACTACAGGTGGGATTTGAGTACTATGGGAGGGTGGGATGGACAGTGAGCATTTGGGTTTGGCATTTTCAGTCTGCCAATATTCCTTCAAAGTGTGCCTGAGTTTAATGGACCAATTTAGCTCATGGGGAGACTTCTTCCCAAGGAAGCAACTGAACCTGTTTGGTGAAGATGGTCCCTCTGGCACAATATGTCAAAAAAAGAATGAGAAAATCTCAGTAAGGACTTTTGCCTGTAACCTCAGAGACTCTTAGTGCTGCCATGAAGAAAATTCCCAAGTACCAGAACAGAAAGTCTTTGAGCTGTCAAAAGTAAATCTGGAAGGAAAGACACAATCTGCAAACTCACAAACAGCAGAGAGATTATTGTTTTTAAATTTGTGTTCACTTTAGAGTTAGCTATAGAAAAAAAAGTTAATTGCTGTAGTTTATAGCCTAATACAACCTGATTTAGGAGTTTATAAGTCTTTTGGGGATACTCACGCAGTGTAGATCTATACAGATTCATCTCAGAGGTCAGATTGGTCCCAGGTCCTGTCACGCATCTGAACTGCATTTGTTTGGAGTTTGCTGTAGCCCAGCCAAGCACTAACAGCCAGCCCAGTTCCTGCTGGCACTTCATAAGGGACATACAAAAAACACTGAAGTTAATGGGAGTTTGTGAGAAGGTCGTGAAAAAAAAATATCTGAATTATATTTGGTGAAGGTTTTGTCTAAGTCTTGAAACAATGAGGTTTAAATAGTTCCCTGAGAGAGTTTTACGCTATATAGATAGTCCTTTTCTCTATCAGAGGCTTTATCTCAGTATGCAGCCCAAGTTTTAATTTCTTCCTTCCTTCTGCCTCAGAATATCCTAAATAATACCTCTTCCTTCTTGCTGCTTAAACCATTTGCAGATTGTTGGCAAGTTCTTTCATTCTCAACCATTTAACCTTCCTTTTACCAACCTATAAATCTTCCAATTGTCTCTTTTGTCTATTAAAAAATCACTCAGTAGTTATTTCTGCTGTGCACTGAATGACATTCAATTTGTTTGTTGCAATGAGCTACCTAGAACAATTACCTCCTTACTATGTTGCATAAGCACAGGCACTCCCACAATTTCTCAGTCTTCCACATTACTGTTTTCCAGATTTGTCCATCACAGTAAGTATATACAACTTAGTTGTGGGTTTTTTGAGATAGATTAGATGGCATTTTCCCAGGATGAATCCAATTTTTGTTGCATTTCATTGAGATTTTAAGACATCCAAGAAACAAATTGTTTCCCAATTGCTGTCTATCCTTTCTTTCATAACTCATCTAGAGTGCATCCAAAGCACAGGCAGGAGGTTTCACTGGCATGTGAGTTACTTCTTTGTCTAGGTTATTAGTGACTGCAGTTTCCCAAGAGCTAGCCCTGATCTCTTCTGTACAATTAGTCACCTTATTCTAATGCAGCATTTGCCCATTAAAAAAACTGGACCTTGATGTTCCTCTTGAGCCACCTGTAGCTTTAGGAAATAAACTGTTTGGCTTTCATTAAAAGGTATCATAACTATTGGATCAGATTCCAGGAATGAAGAGAACCACAATTTTGGTGTATACATGCATGGATATATTCATGATAATGAGGATGATTCACTGCACAGATTATAATTTTCTATTCCATAGTCAAAATTATTTCAATCAGTTTCTAGTAATATAGTAGATACTGCAGCAACTGCTGCCTGCAGCAATAGCTCATGTAAGCTTGCAGCCTTAGACATCATTATAATACACTAAGCAACCACAGCATAAACTGCCCTGGATGATGAACTGAAATTGTCAAGAACTTTCTGCAAATTCCCAATAACACAATTTGTCTCTGTAGCCACAGGATTTCTTCTGGTTAATATCAATGTACAAAAGAAGCCTGAAAGTCTCTTTGAGGGAGTTATTCTTAGATCAGTTGTCTGTTGAGAAGAAATTTTCCTTCTGCATTCCAGCCAGAGCAAATGAGATGCCACTGAGCTTTTGGAAGCAGAGCCCACAGCCACCTGCATCTTTCTGGCCTAAGTCTAAGTGCTTTTTTTGGATTCAGACAAATAAGACATCATGTAGCAAAATCCCACTGTTCAGGGCATACAACACCTGCTAAAAACATCTGGTTATTGCCATTTAGCTTGAGCTCAGAATCTTTTTTTGTTCCATCTCGTGTGTTTCCTCAAGCTTGTCCTCACAAAAGGTCACAGAGTAGAAGAAAGTCCTCCCTTTTTGTGACCCTTGTATAATCCTATTGATTTACCCTGTGTTCAACCCATTTAATTTCAATTTACCCTTTCATGATTTGTTTCCCTCAAAGTTAATAAACCCATGCTAACTATTTTAGTTCCAGCTATTATTTGTTTGTGCCAAACCACAGGGGAGAAAAATGAATGGTGATCTCCTGTGCCGTGCCTCTGAGTGATGCAGCACAGAAACCCCAGCCCACGGCGTGGCAAACCCTCATGGCTCACACGGCGCTGGAGGCAGCTGCTGGTGGACTGTGCAGCTGCTCCCGGTACGTGACCACACTGAGTGACACGTTTGGCTGGTTCACATCATCCAGACCCCTCGGGAACATCTGACTTTGTTTATGGCTGATAGGGGATCCAGCTCAGGTTTGATGATCTCTCTGGGCTGTGATTTAATTCAGGATCTACAGCCTGATCTATGATGTTTCTTTCAACTTTGTTATACCATTTACACAAAAACCCTGCTGGCAGCTTTCTGTGGCGATAGGCATGCTGTGGGGAGAAGCCATCACTACTGCTGACCAGAACTAGGACATTCATATAGCACACACAGTACTGAGGTCTTGACAGCGACGTAGCTCCTTTGGTGTGGTGCCAAAGCTGAGGTAATAATACCAGCTTCACAGGCAGACTCATTAGTTCAGGAACACTGCATTAAAGAAGTTACACTGCTCTCAATTTCATTGCGTGTTGTAGATGTGCCCTTCACGTTGCATGAGCATGGGAAGTTCTCTCCTGGCTGGCCCCCTCTTCTGTTATTGTACCTGTTTTGTGTGGATGTAACAAGAGAACCTGCAGACTGCATCATATACAAGCTAAAGGGACAGGGATCAGGACATGTGGCAATGTAACCTGTAAGCCTCTGGACCTCTTGAACAGGGATGTATTGTTAGGGAACGGCATCTGCATTCTCTTGTAACCATCCCCCAAATGTATTTTGCAGTGTTCTGGGACCTCCTCAAAACATGCTGAAATTTCCCTAAGTTCTGAAAGCTATGTCACTCTCCACAAGTTTTCTGGTAATAGTGCTGTAGGAAGGTCAGAATTTCATGATGGAAAACACTGCTGAAGTCCCAACACTTAGGGCAGCAGTGAATTGAGCCCAAATGCATTAGTCCACAATTACATTTTTCAGAACATTTACAGGAAACTGTGCCCATGTGTAATGACATATAATGTGGTGCTCCTTTCTAACCTGAATGTTCTCTCCAAAATCCAGTTCCAGTGGATATCTGTATCATCCATAACATTTTCAGCCAGCAGTTATTTCAGCTCATTTCTGGATTTGAGGCCTGTGGCTTAGAGCAAAAGAAACATCTGAGAAAAGATAATCTCAGAAATATGGTATTAGAAGGCAAAGTGGAGCTGAAATCTGTCACACTGAGGCCTTCATGTCACCCCTGGTTCTGCTAAGGTAAACGTTTTTCCAAGAAAAACAAATACGTAACTATAGATCCCCTCCCAGTATTATTTTAATTAGGTTTGTAGCAAAGAGAAAGCACAATATATAATTGCTGACTGACTCAAAAATAACTTCAGCTGCAAATAATAAGAAACAGGTTAAGTCAGGGCATAGTGCCTGGAGATTTTACCAGGCAGTAGATCAAACAGCTGAACTCCTGACAGACTCTGCAGCTTTCCTTTGCCTGCTGTTTCCTGGAACAGCAAATTCAGGAGCCATTTGTGAGTCACTGGCCAGTTCATCTTTACAAACCATTAATGTCACATCTGAACTTTTATATGTCACAATAGAAAAAGCTAACATAAAAAAAAAAAGGACAATCCAACTCAGAACTTTCCTGTTGCTTAAAGAATAGTTTCATTGTACTTTTTGGAAAGGTTGTTGGAATGTGTGTTTCAGGTGATTGACAGGCCTAGGTCTGACAGAAATTTGGGTGGAAAAAAAATCTACAAGAAAGCCCTTAAAATGTTCTCTTGAAGTTATTCATCCAATGAATAAATATTTTTATCACGATGCAAGCATCAAATGCAAAGTGCCATTTCTGGAGTGCTTGCTGAGGGCTTTTAAATTTTCTTTTTTTGAGAAAAATAGAACAGCAGTTGTAATTTCCCACAGTTCCCCAGGGAACTAATGCATTTTACTCCAGAGAGAAGCATAAGCACCTAAAGCTCTATAGACATGAATTTTTTAAACAATTTTACTCATTGATTTTATGCCTTAAGGAGTCCAGAGTTTGGAACAGCCTTTTACGTGCCACAACAATGAAGATATCAGCCAGTGACATTTATAAATCTACTATTAACTGCACATGCTTGTCTGCCTGGACTCTAATGCAGAATGCTTTGAATCACATATCTAACGAGGTCCAAACTAATACATGCCAAAGATGATGAGGATGAGAAATCATCATATAGGGATAAAGAGCCAGGCACTCTCGTGGCTGCTGGCTCTCCAAGGCTCTGCTGATTGATCAATGAAACCTAAGGCTGAGAAGGGTTACAGGCAACACTACTGCTGCTGTTCTTGTTCTGTATAGTGTCACCAGGGCACTATTTATCTCCAGAACAGTCTTGTTAATGCTGGCTCCCCAGCTGCAAAAAGCAGGCAAAGATGCGAATGACGAGAGCTCACCTCTCTCTCATGAACAAACTCTTAACACGTACCCAGCTCCTCAGATCTAATTATAGAAAAAAATTCCCTCTCCATTGACTGTGAAGAGGGATGGAGTAAATCCTACATGACAGAGCTAGAATTTGACTGAGATTATTACTGCCTGCTGGAGTCACTGAACATAGGTACTTTAGGTACTTTAATCTCTGTTTCTCTGGATACTCAACATCTTTAAAAATATTAAAAATATCAATGCTCTGAAATGATTAGAAAGAGGCTTCTAAGAATATCATTAGATGCTTCTCAGTCTTGCACAGAGCAACAATTTGTAGTTGAGAGGTGAGAGTTGGAACTCAGGAAGACTTTTTATACAATAAATCTAAATTAATTCTATGCATTCATATGGAAAAGAACTATATATGAAAAAATAAATCTTGTTTATTCACAAACTGCCCTGTTTATTTAAGTCTCTCCCTTAACAATTTGAATTAAAACAAAACTGTTCTGATTATCAAGACAGAAGCATTGCACAAAAAAAAGTTCCACAATTTTGGTTCCCTTGCTATTAATTACATACCTATTTTTTAAAGTTTTTAAGTAACAGTTTCCTCAGACATCAAAGCCAATCAAAATAACAGGGAGTGCAGGGAAGGAGCTGTATTCTCTTTAGTACATTCCTGTGGTTTTGATCAAAGTATGCAGAGAATCACATTAAGCAGAGACTGAGTTTTGTGGGATGCAGCTATATTCAGCTGACAAATAGAAAAATAATCTCCTCTATTGGATACATAAGTCTGTGTTTATCCTTTTTCTGCCTCTCATCTCAATTTTTTCCTGCAAAGTGTTCATTATATATGTGCAAACTGAATGGGTTCAGTGTGTTCAAGACTAGAACCTAGCCCATAAACAGCTTAGGGTCATGACTGCTTTCACTTTTCTTTCTGCATTATGTTCTCAATCACCAAACACTGTGTACCACCAAAGCATGGCTGAAACAGCACAATGATGAGTTGCATCAGAGGCCCTTAGGAAATACTGCAGAGTAACTGTTAATGTAGATGACCCCAGGCTTTGGTTTTGTGAACAGAAGTATTACCTTTATGCAGAAATCCACACACAGGACAGACGTATCTTGTGTTTCACAGGTAAGGGTCCAGTCAGCTGTTGTTGTTTATGTCTGAAATCAAAAGAAAACAACCCAGTTTTTATATCACTATTCAGATAGTGACATTAGAAGATTCACCCAAACAGAAAACTGACTGCCAAACAGATAAAATAGCCTTTTAAAGGCTCTATTATTTTCCAGTGCCAAATGTTCACAAATAGACCCTCCAACAAATCAAGGAAATCTATAGGCATCTTTAAATTTTTTGGTGCACACAGGGTGATTATATGAGAAACCAGCATTCATACAAGATAAACCATATTCCCTACCAGTGTAATTATACCAGCACAGAAGATTTTGCATATCCTATTATTTCAGTGAGAAGAGTAGCTTGATGCCAACTAGATTAAAACAAAATGAAAAAAAGAAGCCACTCAAATTCAACTAACAGAAACCTAAGGTTTTCTGCACTAGTCTCACCATGTTACATTAAATTCATATTTTAAATTACACTAGTGTAATTTATGGTAAAAATGAGGCTGTGAATAGGCATGTTCAATAAAACCAGGGTAAAATGAATAGAATACCAATGAAATGAAACATGTGGTCAAGGACAAATGTGCATCCATTAGGCTTCACAAAACCCATAATCTGTTCCTACAGTTAAATAAAACACACATATGGTCAAGGACCCTGGCATTTTTGAAAAACTAAAAGTCTGAAGACTTCACTGCTAAAAAATGGAGAGCAGCTCAATTTTGCAGTATAATTTTTGCTGAAGACTGACTTATTACTGTTTTTATTATAATTATTATTGTTTTAGAAAAGATTATTATTATATTATAACATAACAGCAATAATAATAGTAATAATAATAGAAAAATATGGTAAAATACCCTTCAACCTTTTATTAACTGAGAAGCAGCTGTCTGGCCCATGTCTATGAGACTCTCCAGTACACAAGTTCTTCAGCATTAGGCCAATTTAATGTGTTCCCAAGAATACAGAAGTCCTTTGAGCACCTGGGATGTGGTGTTGATGTGGAGTTGTAGACTAGAGTCCTGCCACAGTGCTGTGGATACCTGAATTGGTTTTTTTAGCTGTGGCTTGTGAAGGGGAGGCATGGATAATTCTGTATGTTGGCACAGAGAGCGGTTATTTGTTTTGTGCTTGAAATTTAGGGGAAAAAAAACAGCTGGGCAAAGGGTGAGCTGTGGCCTGGGCAATGCAGACCATGAGATCCAACAGCTACACATGGGCAGATATCCCTGCTTTGCCTGATTTCTGGGGAGGGTGCTGCCATAGCACACAGTCCAGCCAAATGTTTACGATTTGACATTATCAGCGTTTTCCAAAGGAAACATATTCCTTCAGAAAATTTCCACTGAGCTCTTATTATGTGCCCAGACAGAAAGGACAGCACAGCCACTGCACTTTTCTAATTTTGTTTTATCTATGCACCTAGATTCTCCCTTTTCCATTTGGGATCTCCTCTTCCTGCCCTGAAATCAGTCATTATACAACACTGCTGTGTTCTTTTGCCCTCTTAAAGGCTCTTATTAAGTGGTAGATTATTACACATTTATAGTTAGACAGCTACTCATTTATAAAGGGCCTAATTCTGCTTTTACAGTCCCCTTAATTGTGAGACACTGAATAAAATAATACGTAAGTGGTGACCAAATGGGGAGAAAGATAAGGTCAAGCCTAAACTGATGAGGTTTTCTAGAATAAAAAGGAGTTATATAAATAGAAGATTATATTTTCTCATTAACAAGAAAGGTTTTTCATTTTCTTTCTGGGGCTTTGAATCTGCTATTCAAGTCAGCATGAAGTTTTGTTTTTAGTACCTTACTTCATTTTTTTCTCCAAAACTTCTAATAAACATTTTAGCTTGCATCTTACTTTCTAGCAGATGGAGAGTTCTGGGATTAGTGTTAGTGGGCAAGGGATGAGAACAGGCTGAAGAGCTCTCTAAAGATGAGTACCTCTGTCTTAATGTCAATTGCCAACTTCTGCTTGCAGCTTCCTTGGCATAAATCAAAAGCAACATTATCACAATCATGGGTACTAGAAAGGTAAAATCCTAATAAATGAAAGGAAAACAAAACCTCAGGGACTTTTAAGAAAGTGGATTAGTTTAGGTAATTTTGAGCAACCATTCCCAAGAAAGCACTTGGGGACAGTCAAGTTTAATTAGGCTACAGCTCGTCCTAGCTGCAGGTGGTTTTGTTTCTGCTACAAACCTCTTCTTTCAGGCATGAAACTGCTCCTGTTTGACAATGGAGGGAGGGAGAGGTGAGTAGGTTTTTCTACAAAAGAGGTGTGAGTGGACTCATGCTTGTCACTTTTGCCTTAACTAGAGCTGAATCTTACTGTAGAAGGCAAGGCTTGGTGGGATGAGGTATTTGGGAATATGAGCTGATCTGAAGAATACACCATCTGCCTTAAGTAGCACTGGTAGCGTGAGAAAGGCTGGAATTGTGGCTATTCCTGGCACCCAACCAGTGCTCTACTGGGATAAGACTATATTCCTTGATGAAAACGCCTTACTTACTTGCTGGAGCCTTCACAGCTTTTACCTGTTCAGACTCAATACAACTACAGGAAGAAAACTTCTGCAAGTGTACAAAGTTTAGGAAGAGATTTCAGGCTGCTGGGATATTATTTCAATTACTTTCAAACTATTTGGGTTAAATTTTGATCATACAGAAAAATGTGTCTAACATCAGTCATAGTGAATGATACTTTGTGTTTTCTACATTCACCCTCCTCCCTCCCCCCCCTTTTTTTTAATGTGGTGTCCTTGACATGAATTTGTGGCAACAATGTAGTGGAATGACTCAATTTCATACATAATTTATTGAAAATTTTTAAACTGCACATTCCTTGAGTCATTTTCATGTATAATTGAGCTTAACTTGCATTTTGCTTATTCTGAATTAGGAAATCTTGTATCAGATCAGGTCAGATTTATACATGCTTGGGACCTCTATAAGAAGCTGGTTCTAGGTCCTTACTAATTTTTAAAATATCCTTGAATCTAATTAAAATGAAATCGAAATGCTGTGATTTTAAGATATAAACTTGGGGTTTGAATGTATGAAGATAGGGGTTTTTTCAACTTTTATCTTGAATTATGAAGTTCTCCCAAAAATCTTTCTGATTATTTTACCTGGTCTTAAAATATCTGTGCTAGTTTTAAAAAAAATCAGAAAAAAAGTAAACTTCTAGTAAAACAAACAGAATATAGTCCAGGCTTAATGGTAACCCTAATACTGATAAGCACTCTGAAGTGTTTGCTGAGGAAATCCATTTGGATGATTAGAGGTTCTACAATACATAGCACTGCATACATAAGGATAGTGCCTTCTTTTATACACTTGCAAGGGCAGCTGATCTTGCAAGAAATGGGACAAAGAGCAGAAAAATGGGTGCATAGAGGGTGCTAATATGGGAAGATGTAAATTTGCCTTTATCACACAAACTCTCACAGTAGTCGCTGAAGTATCCAAAAATAGGAGATTGCAGCCCTAACTATAGCCTTGTAAAACAACTAGAAACTCATTTCTGCTATTAGAAATACTTGCTGTTTAGAAAGCAGATAATGTGGCACAGCACATTTCATCTGCTTTCAGTAAGCTGGCAGAGTATTTCCAAGCACAGCAGGGCAATACAGGGCAATACAATGCTATCACTTACAACATGTCAGGTTTTATCAGCTCAGATCCTTTTGGCCTAATTCTGATTCCTATTGGCAAAGGAAGCAGGGGCAATGGGGAAAGAGAAGGAAGGAGAGAAGGAATGCTACAAGATATTAATATCCATGTCAGTGAACAATTCCAGAAGTCACGCTAGAATATGCCGTGACCTTGTACCACCAAAGTGTGAATATGAGGGAAATAAGAACGTTAATAACAAGGGCAGCACTTGGGAGTGTGTTTATACTGTGTCAGCATTTCTGTAAGGCACCATTTGCTTTCTTCTTGTCATTATAATGGATCTTAAACACTTCCTCAGTTCTGCAACTTGGAATTTCAGTGCCAGCCTAGCAGAAATTTCCTTTAGAAAAATATCTGGAAAGTCAAATCTGTTCTGAATATTGAATAAAGCACAGCTATTTGAAGCCCTTTAAAGCAGTCTTGTTCTGATAAGCAATTGTGGTACCTTCTTGTTCAACAAGGCTGCTCCCTGATATGGCTGTGCACTTAGATGTATCAATTCCAGGACATATGGGAGAGCAGAAGTGTACTTTTAGCATTTAAGAAGATAAAAATTTGCTTGTACTTTGCACAACAGCAGAATTATTACATTTTCATTGCCTCCTTTTGCAGGGTCTCCCTGAAGACACCAGGGTTGCATAGGTCTTGAAATCTAAAGAGTCTAGACTCAGTTCTTGGCAATAACATATGAAAACCTATTTGACTTTTTTTTCCCTCATGTGTTAGTTCATAAAAGATATTATAAACTTTAAAGTGAGTATATTTGATACAGAAAACAGTAAGACTAAGCAAACAAAGCACCAACAATATTTAGAGCAGAATTATACTTCATACTTGTCCAGCCTAAATGTAACTGTAAAATACTATTTAACTGTAAATATTAGTTTTAGACTTTTGTATTCTGGGGTTGCAGATTTCTCTGCAGTATGGTTCTTTTTTTCAGATTAGAAGTTAAAAGTTTCTGAAAATGTATATATCTGTAATAGTGAATTTGCAGAATTTGCAAGACTTTAGGATGCTGAGAAAAGAGCACATTTGAAGTCTGGCCATTGATGTCACATGGAGCCTGAGATTTTATAAATTAGGCCCTGATTTTTTTATTTCAGCTTCATACAGCATTTCTGTACCTAAAGCTGAAAAGAAACAGATAGGGAGATTTATAGAAACACCTAAACACTGGTTGTTAGTCAATGAAAATTAAGCATATAAACCAGTCAGATGCTTCTGTAAATCATACTAGATGTCCAGCTGCATGTTTAAAAATAGAAAACATTTATAAATCAATTCCTTTGATGCCACAACCTCTCATAAACCATATCAGCTATCTGGCATCTCAGTATCCAGGGGTGGATTGCTCTCAGGCTGGATCTTTATTTTAAAGGTGTCCTTTACCTGTATGATGGACCAACAAAACACAGATGGACAAATTGTGACTGACAAATCATACATTGTTTACGATCACATTCTGGAAACAATATGAAAATCTGTTTCTCCTAAGGGACAGGACATGAACTACAATAACATTTCATATGTCACTGAAATATGGTGAAATATTTTGAGATGTTTTCACCACTGAGATTTTACATTCATGTAAAGCCAGATAAAAATGACAGGGATTTGCGATTAAGTTTCCTATAATCTAGAAAGGACTTTTTCCTGTTTCACTTTCAGCTTGCTCATGTGTTGTCTAATATAGACTTGCTAGGAATATACAGAGAGATGGCACATGCTTTGCTTGGAACAGATGCAAACTTGGATCTAAAATGAGAGGTGTGTTTTGTAAGTTGTTACTGATGACATATGGGCATGACAAATTCAGGACAGATTGTCATTTAACACCACCAAGAACCTTACCCTTCAAATAAGGCTGGATAGGACCCTAACTGATTACATCATTGCCTGCACTCATGTCTTTGTGTCCAGGAGGAACTGTTTCAACTCCCTTGGCATTACGACAAGTTAGTAAGTTCACATATATCATTTAAAATAATGACTTTAATGGCTTCTATGCTGCTGAAAGTGCCCTTGCTCTTGTGATGCTATGTATTTCATTATGCTCAATTGTGTCTACATGTGTAGAGCACACAGCATGCACACAGACAGTGATGAGGGAGAGGAGAGTCCTCAGTTCTCTGTGATACTGAGGCTTACACAAGTAATTCTAACATGGAACACCCTGATGCTGATATCTGATTCCCCAGTATTTCATATCCAGTTTTAGCTGGTATAAAGCAAGGGAGAGTCACTCTGCCTTGGCAGTGCCAAATGATGAAAGGAAACCTCACACAGGCTATGTTGTGATCATTCTTTCTGGCAGCTTAGAAATGCTGATTAGAAGAAAGGCATTATGCTTCAGCTGCAAACCTGAAACTTTTTGCTTGATAGACAGTCACCCATAGGTGAGTATGGATTGATGATGAGAGAGATGGCTGCTTTCCAAGTAGCTGCTTTCTGCCTTGTTATCAGCTCCTTATTACCGTACCAGCCTAAACAAATTTCCAGAGAGAACTGTGCTGACCTTTCTCCAGAGTGACATGAGGAAGAAGTATCAAAAGAAAGGGTGAGGGGATGGGGGGTTGGGGAAGAGATCAGTCACTTAGTATTCTGCTCCTGAGACAAAGAAGCTTAGAGAAATGAGCAGAGAGTTGTGTGAGTTGTCCAGCTGCCAGAGAAGGAGACAGAGCAGTCACCTGAGTGTGGAGCATGCATAGGATACCTGGCTCCAGGCAACTGCACGTTTTTCTTGCATGTGAGACTAGTCCTAAGTGATGTTCTCAATTTCCATATTAATTCAAGGACTGCAGCCAAAGGTAAAAACCCAAAGTCTCCAGGGAAGTGAAACAAATAGCTTTGACTTCTGAAGGAAATCAATATTAGACGGTGCATTGATTAAAGTGTGGAAACCCATGGATCAGTTCCAGATTCTGTGTGAAGAGATCCCATAGGAACTCTTCGAATAGATCTTCATTATATTCAGTTTAGAAACACTTCAAGCAGGACACAAAGTTACGCTGGACAATTCTGCAAGTAGCGTGTCTTTTGGCTTAGGAACTAAAATGTATTTTAGTGTAATTTAAAACAGTCTGCTAAACCTGTGAACTCTGCCAGAAAAAAACACCACTTTGCCTACACAATCTCCTACCTGGGAAAATAATGAGCAAATGAACAAACCTCAAAAGCAAAATGTCCCCTTTCCCAGTGAAAGGTTACAAGACACATGGATACTATGTGATAGGAGAATTTACATAAAATTAAATACAGGAAGACTATCTTCAATTTCATTCCAACTTGCAAAGCTGGATCCTGGAAGACCACTCTGTGGCCTTATGAAATAATGTGAAATTAAGAAGCATATTCACAAGTGAGCTACAGGAATATCAACTTTAAGGAGATACTGTATTGGTTTAACCACTCAGTGACTGTAAAAGGACATTCTCTTCTGGTTCCAACTGTGCCAGTGTAATATGCTGCCATCCTCAATCTAATCCTCACTGCAAATCATCCAATTTCCAGTGGTAGAAATTATGCTGCCTCAGATCTGCTGCCAACTCGTGATTTTTCCTTAACCTGTATCAGTCTAAATGAGGCACATTAGTTGAAATGGTTCAGCAGTACATTTTTTCACTAATCCATCTAATTTTGAATAAAATGGGTTAGGGAGCATGTGCACAAGTAGTCCTGCTGGCAGGTTTGAGGGGGCTGTTACCTTCAGCACAGGAATGGTAAGTAGGTGGTGGGGACTGTTGAACTTTCAACAGCTTGACAGAATGGTTTGCAAAGTGAACCTCACAACTCACTGTTCTTCAGCTACCTCTTGGCTCTTTTGTCTTTTAGTTTCGTTGAAATAATGCTCTGGACAGGAAAGGTAAGCTTAATGGTGGAGAAACAAAACCAGAAAAGAGCAAAAAAAATTTTAAGACTGTAATAAAATATTGCTTTGTCTAGTCTGACGCTCAAGGATTGTGGCTGCTCCAGTTTAATTAAAAATCAGTACTAAAATACCCCTTTTACAGATAAGATTGGTTTCAGAAATCAATGCACAAACTAAATTTTCAAGAAATGAAATCTTTAAAGAACAAGTAAAATCTGTATCCTCATCATGACACATGGTTTCACAATTAAATACTTATTAAAACCAAAAAGAACACATACACACTCTCAAAGTCAAAAAGCATACAGAGATCCATGCCACACTCCATTTACACAAAAGCCTGGTTAAAAAAGGAGCAAGTCACCATCTGCTGAACCATCTGCTTCATCCAAGTCCTGTTCTTCATTTACGGTCACTGAGATAGGAGCTTCCACATGAAAAAAACATTCAGCATCATTGGAATCCCCAAATAAATATTTAATACCTTCTAATACCACCCTCAGCTTAGCTACAATAGTAATTTCAGGACAAAACTTTGGCTCGGGACACAGATTTGACTTAGCTGGCTATATACTTGAGGACTGAGGACGTGTTTAAACCGCACTTCAAGTGCTAGTGAATTGTATCTGTGGGGTTCTGCTATTTCTGCTTTAATGTTTGCCATGGGATGGGCAGACCGTGACCTTGGCAGAGAGCTGCTGTGTGAAGAGACATTGTTTTGAGTCTGTGGGGTTGTGGCCATTTACAAAAAATGATGACTTTTGCCTGTTGATGCCGGTGCGTTTTCAGTTCAAAAAGGAAAGGAAGTGAGACTTGTAAGCCATATATTTCTTTCCATACAACCTACATAATTTTTTGCTATATAACAGCTATCTCAATCTAAGGCTACATTAATGTTTAGCCTAGCAAAGTATTTGGGTACATAGGAAGAAATTACTTTCCCACCCTTCTCCTAAAACGAGCCTTCTGTGGAAGAACTGTCTCCCTGAATGTGACATGAACACTGAAGGGTAGAGTTTTTTTCCTTTGACAGTTAAATATTTCTTCCTCAGTTCACTCCTGTCTATGTCTTAGAAGGTTGCCCAGGCAGACGGAAAACCGGGCTTCATGCACCGACAACACCTGCATATCCAGGGGATAGCTGTATGCCTGTATTATTCACTGTGCAAATGGCAGAAGATGGAGCAGACAGCTATTCCAGTACCTTTGTCTGCAGCTGGTACAGTTTGGTAAGATTTTAATCAAAACAGGCCTGTTTGATGCTGACCAAAATGGTGCGTTCCATTCCAATGGTTATCATTCCTAGCTCTGTGCTTCATCCTCCACTGGACTTGACTTTAAATGGATTGAATGAGTGTTGATTATCTGCTTCAGTGCAAAACAGATTAATTAATTTGTTTAAAAATCCCAGTCCAAATCTCTCTGCTCTGACCCCCCCATGTTACCTGAGCTGTCATGGGGCACTGCTGTGACGTCCTGCTGCTCATAGTTTGGATGTTCTGTACAGCTTTTCTTTTCCTGTCCAAATCATGTTTACTTCACATTTTTTCCATTTACTTTAAATAAACTTCTCTTGCCTTCAAACACTGAAGAGCAGAAAAAGCATTAAGAAGACTAAATATAAAGAGTCCCCTTCCCCCTCAAACTCACATTCTTCCTTTTCTGCACCCATTCAAGTGGGTTCTACCAACCACAACAGCCTATCAGCCCAGTTACCGCTTTCCCATGTAAATTAGTGTATCTGTTATTGGGATTGAAACTTAGAGTTGACTAAAAGGGAACCTTGAGTGCTTTCACCAGTTTCCTATAGCAACTCTGCACTCAAGCAGGTATAGCTTAAAGTGGACATAAATCTTTTGCACTCAGCTAGAGGTTGGCTCAGTTCATGGCACAAAGCTGTCTAGTAGAGGTTGCTCTGGTACATCATGGGCTGGCACAGCCCCAAAGCGATATTCTTGCAGAAAAGGATATGCTGTGGCTGAGAGGCATTTCCCTGGTTGTGTTTCAAAGACAGGAGCTAGAAGGTGGCCAATACTGTGCTGACACTTTGTCACCCTCCCACCGCAAAGTCCAACTTACTAAAAAGAAATTCTCAGACACATCTCTGTTGTGGTGAGTTTAGTCTCCAGAATGGCAGAATGGAGCTGGAAAGGGTCATTATTGATATCAGGGACTTTATTTCCCACTGTTTAGTGAGTTGCTCCTTAGAGCTGCGAAAGGTGAAGGTAATGTCATTAGAAGCCTTTTAAAGTCACATTTCATAAACATAAATGATAATACAATGTGTAAAGCATAAATAACAGGTTTTGAGTTCGTGCTAATAATCTATTCTTCACTACAGAGGGAGATCATTTGCATAACTGCATTAGCCTTTGTTTATATAAATATTGTACAAATTTATCATAAACTCCCAGTCTTGAGGAATCGTGAACTAGGATAACGATTATTGCTGAGCAATTCTCAAGGTACCTATATACTAGAAAGACAATCAAGACCTAAAATGAGAAAACTACTGTGTTTCAAGGTGGAGCCCAGAGCAGCATGCTCATTTAAAACAGGAAGGGTGAATGCTAATTGTAGCTAATAGCCAAAGCAAGCTCACTTTCCACAGCAAAATGATTTAGTGCTTCCATTAGATTTCCAAAAAGCTTGAAAGCAAGACTGAGAAGACTGGCGTGGAGCTGTGCACTGGTGTAGAACAAATTACAGCTCTGATGTGAACATAGGAACCTGCAGAGGTAATGGTAAGTGGATAATGGACAGGATTAGCACAAAACTCACTGCCCCACTGATACAGTTCAGAGCCATGGTTTATTCCTCTCTTGAAGAAGAGGGAAAGTGGACAATAGAGCTGAGCTGGAGAACATATATCCAAAAAGAGATTATGTTGCTTACTCCAACTGTCCTCTCTTGAGAGTGAAATTCTGCAGCAGCAAAAATATGGTAACTTGCTGTTCACCCCTGGAATAACTGAAACATTTGGGATCCTTCTGGGATAAAAAATGAATTTGAGTGGGATATTTACCTTTCCATCCTAAAACAACATTTATATTTTTTTTCTTCACAGTGCTTGCCTGATTCAGATCCATTTTAGTGGAAAATGCTATAAAGAGGAATATTGAAGCCATAAAAACGAACTGTTCTCCTCTCTGTCTCTTTAAAACCCTGACAAAAAAAGAAAACATGATCCATCTTTCCTGATCATTTGATAACTGACTCTTAGTTTTGACTTCTTGTGAAAACATATGACACTGCTCAGCCAAGAGATCTGTACACACCCTGGTTTCTGTGCTTCATTTTTATGGAGGATAAAAATTATAAGGATATCTGGAAACAGTAGTTATGGGGAGCAACTCCTCAGAAAAGCATGACTCTGCATAACTCTATTTTATCCTCCCTTGTGCATATTTCCAAAGACACAGTAATATACAGCCCCCTAGGTAACTAGCCTTTTCACAAGTGCATCATTGCATGCTTCAGCAGTACCCTCATACTCAAAAGTCACCAAAATAAAAGAATGCCATTTGACTCTACAATTAGATATTTAAGAATGTTAACTTTGCACACCAAAATTTTGTCACAGCTGGTTGTCTGTTTCTGCTAGTCACAAACCCAAAGTTTTATTGAACAGTCACAGTTGAAGGATGGGGAACTGACTGCCGTTCCAACTTCTGCTTTTCCAACAGATTTGCTTCCCAAATGTAAGCCATTTGTTTTGCATTGGCAATAAAGAAGTCTCAAAGGTCCCACAAGTGGCATTGGCTGGCCTGTAGCATTGCTATTGCCTACAATAATAATGAAGAAATCTGAGTCAGGTTCACTGGCAACACCTAAACACTGCAGTGTAGCTACATTTGGCTGGGGTGAAGGGAAATAAAAATAGATTTAGATAAAGTTCAAATAGTGTTGCTTCTGCAAAGTAAAAGAAGATTAAATATGTATCTCTAAAACTTCATCACTTTGTTAGGAATGTAATAAATAATTTCTTGTCTTTTAACCAAACCCATTTCAGAGACAGTTTCTCCATGAGGAGTCTTAATTTTGTAAAGAAGGTCCCTTGTGAAGATTAAAATAAACATTTTAACAAAGTCATTAGTATATAATTTTTGCTTCCTTTTCACATTTGTTCAACTGCTACATTCATTAAGTTTTGAAATTCCTGGTTGTAAAGATTGTAAGTCTTGGTGGAATTAAAGGCTAAAGAACTTTATAGTGTGCTGCACTCCATCATAAATCATGCCAGACTACATGGCCAACCTCATTTTCCATCATTAGCATGAGTGATTTTCTTCTTATACTATGAAACTATTTAACAAAATTAAAAATCCTGTGCCACCAACTCTGCAAATCTGTCATCATTTGAACCAGGAGGATCCTTATGTAAAAGGCCTGTTGCTTTTGCTTTTCAAATATAACCTAGTGGAGGGCTTGAACTGCATGACTCAGTAAATTCTTCCCATCTCTAAAAGCTGTGATTCTGTTTAGTAACTGCCTTACAATAGACATATAAATATAACCTGTATAAAGATTTCAAATTCACAATGAGCGAGTAAGCCCATAATTTTCAGAATTTGGAAATTAAAATTTATTGGGTTGATTTTGCCAGGTTTTCTCCAGATCAAATGACTGAATAAGATAGCATGTAAGGAGTGGATTTTAGATATTTTGCTCTATATGGAAAACATGTAACTGATGCCTGTCTTTTCCACTGAAACATCAGGACCTGAAGCTCAGCATTAGTGGTAGAGATGATAAAGAATCTGTTAATCATTATTTGTGGCAAAATACCTGTTTCTAAAAACAGAGATCATATTAATAGAGACCTGCTGGAATCTGCTAGGCTTAGCAAAAAATTTTTAAATGGTTTCTTGCAAAATCCTGGCTTCCCTGATGGTGCTGGCATGAAGGCTGTAATGGCAGGCTAGCTTTGCCTTATAGTTGACCTGGAGACTAGGTGTGTTTCTCTGGAGTCTTTTGGCTCTGGAGTCCTAATTCAGAAGGTTAGTTTTGGTGATGATGCTGTTGTGACATTTCCAGTTTCCACTGGAATCCGCCCATTTCCAGGATAGCAGCTGCTCACTGAAGTTTTCTACAGGATGCAGCTGGTACAGGACCCCAAGCTCAGGCAGGATCCACAGGCACCGCTGAAATAAGTAACTGCAGCTACTTCACTTATCAGTGAAATACATCTAGCCATGGGTGAGATCTTCTGGCAGAATACAGCACTGCATAGCAGATAAAGGAATGGTTGATCCAAGTGAAACTGCCAAGAGAATTTATGAAACAGTTCCGTTGCACAAGGGATCGACTTTGTCTATCCTTGCATGGAACAGTATGGAATCCTTATTGACTATAAAGTAAACTGTGCTTTAGTGTATACCAGGCATAGTAACTTTACTAAGATATCATAATCCTATACCTGTATCCTTACAGAAAGTTTCTTGGTGTCTTTGCTGATGATAAACTGTCCAGATCTAGTCTGAGAAAGAAAAAGTCTTCTTGCATCATCTCAGGATATATCTTCATTAGTTAACTCCAAAGCTGCAATTCACTGTGGCCACAGAATTACTGGTCTGTAAAAGCTCTAATGTAGTTAGGTATCAGCACCTCCTGCTGCCTTGCCTTTTCCATACTGCCACAGTGCTTAAAGAAAACCTCGCAGAGGCCACTGAAAAAATATTCTAGTCATGTCAAATGTCATGCTTGTAAAACATCCAAACTCTGTCCTTACCACTGACTACACACTTACTACCAAGAGCTGAATATTATGGATATGAAGTTCATAAGTCTCAATGCAGGCTCCTCTAAAAGTTATTCAAGTTTTCTTGGAGGTCTCAATACAAATACTAGCCATGCATGCCACTCTGAATTTGCGAGGGCTCAGAGATTTCACAAATGACAGCAGCATGATTCAGGCTGCTTTCTTTATTGACATTACAGTAAATACCAAGTGTCAGAGGAACTGCCTTTTTAAATCCTGACTTATTGCTACTGTTATATATCACTACTACTGAACTACAGCAGTGTCTAGAATCCAACTTCAGATCAGAGTTTTAGAGGGCAAAGCAAAATACACAGAAAGCCATGGGAAAGCTGTTACAGAGCAACTTTCCCAGGATTATAAAGCGAGAGTGGCAAAGCACGAAATAGAGCCAATGCTTTTGAGCAGGCACAATATGCTTCAATAATAAAATTATCACTCTCTTATTAAGGTATGACTGGTATTCCTTGTTCAACAGACACCCGACAGAGACTGACAGAGTCTCCCAATATCATCAAGGAGTATTTCTTAATACCCAGCTATAACTGGCAAAAGTATTTTTAACAGCCTAATCATTGCATGCACAAAGTAGAGTATATATAGAAGGTAAAACAGAAAGAAAAGGGAAGGAACAAATGTGATTTGCAGAGTTACAGTACAGTACCAAGACCATATATGAACTATCCAAACAGAAAAATAGTAAAACACACAGCATCTGCCTTCAACTCCTGCAAGCTGCTGAAGTGTAATGATGGAAAGGGTTTATCTTTTATATCTTTCATTTACAGTAATGCTGATCTCCTTTGCTCTTTCTTCCTTCCTCCCTGGTGATTCTTTCAATTAATACCCTTTAAATGTTCCTTTTCTGCAGAGACTTCCTCCTTCCCTGAATCTTCCTGTAGTATTTACATCATATGTGATACTAGCAGAGATTACAAGTGAAGCCTTAAATTTAAAGTGCTGAAATCTCCTTACAGTAATGTCTCTTAATAGTACTTCAGCAACAAAAGGGCCATAAAGAAGGGGAGATTAATTTGCTGAAGTGTCAGCATAGGGACTCCTCTTTCGTGTGCAGGGAACTGGAACAGAGTGTTCGCAGTGACACAGTCTATGGCCATACTCCCCTGTGCTGCATGTCTCCTGCATCTCCAGAGGCCAACAATGGTCCTGGGGTAAAGAACTACATTGCTGCACCTCCAGATCAGATCTATATATGACAGGGACCAAGCAGATTCCCTGTTCTTTTCAGAGCAAGGGCATATAAAGGATGCCTCGAGTCCAGGCTTTCCTTCTGCCCTTCACTTGCATAAGATCTCAGATCAATTTTGTAACTGTGCTGTTTCATTGACTTCTATGGACTCATTTTTGCTTTCAAATGAAAACTGGGTCTAAGAGCTCAGATTTGATAGAAAAGTGTCCTAAAATACTCTGGGAGGCTAACCCTGCGGTCCCTGGCACTGCTTTTGATGTAAATTTGCATGTGCCTACAAAAGCAGATTTAGAAGTTATTAGTTAGATTTGAGCCTCAGTATAAAACATTTGATTTAACATTACACATTCCCATGAGTTTTGTTTGTTTATATGCACAAGCAAGATTCAGTGATTGCCTGTTAACAAATTATTCAAAATATAAAAATCAATTAAAATAATTTTCAACAATTCACTCATAGCCAAATGCTGACACAGTTTAAACTGGCTCACTACCTCCCTCAAAAGCAATGAGGAAACCAAGCTAAAGATGAGTAAGGAGTTAACCACTTCAAGAAAAAACTTCAAGTGTTTTTCTCCCACGTTACAAAGTAGCCAAAGATCGATAAATAATTTAAAAGATTGGTCAGCTTTTAAACAAACTATGCTCATACTTTCTTGAGATTAAATACAGCTATTGTAATAATTTATAAAAAATTAATTCTATTTTTAGAGGATTTAGTCCAACTGAATGTAGCTGGTAATTATGAAAACAGCAGTTCTAGCACTTGCTCTTTCTTGTATTTTCTTGCAGGCAAAGAACACACAATTTCTCACAGCCCAGGCCCTGCAGACCTTCCTGGTATGACAGAAATATCTGTGTCTTGCAAAACCCTGTCACTACAGCTACAAAGGAGTGTGCCAGCAGGATAAACCACAGGGGATATCAGAGTCCACACAGACTTCAACTTTTCATGGAGATAACTCTGCATTTCCCATGGATTCTCATAATTTTTCTAGAATGTGACACTCCCTGGAGTTTGTAGGCTGTGTTTTCCCTTTCTTCACAGATTAAGAGCATCCTCTCTAATTTACCACTTCCCTGATGGACAAGAGATCTATCTGTTCCAGTCACAGCAGAATTCAGGCCTGTCAAGTAGGTGTGATGTGGTAAAGACTGACCAGGACTCAGATTTCAAGAGTAAGACTTATAGACTTATTTGTTATCATTCTGACAGGACATGCTTTGTTCCTATTTCTGTTAGGGAGATATATCTTAAAAAGCACTGAACTCTCCACTGATCCTACATTCAAAAGCCAGTGAGAGCCTATTATTAAGTAGGAATTAAAATTCAGTAAGGAAATAATTTTCCTTTTCATGATGTGACTAGTTATTTTAAGTAGCAAGTAACTTATTTCAATAATCAAGAAAAATTAAATGGTTAGAACACCACAGCTGATTTTCAAAGGCCTTTTGTTAACAATGGGAGTTAAGCATTTCTGTGTCTTTATGATCTGCCCCACAGTGTACTTCCTACTAATAAATGAACTAAAATAATATTAATCTCTGTTGGAAATGGGGAGTGGTGCTGTGTTTCCACAATCAGCACATCCCAGGTGGGGAGTCAGGCTATAACTGAGACAACTTGGTCTTACAGAGGAGAGCTGCTTCTTCTGCTTACAGCTTCTGCTCTTTAGACCCATCCTCATCTCAGACCTGTTTCACAGTTTTCCCTCCTACTTCTAGCAGCCATTAATTTCCACTTTATTTTTTTGGAAGAAGGTTTTTATGCAGACACTCTTTGTTTATTGCCCTATACACACTACAGTAAGTCTGCCACAGCACACTCTTCTCTTGTACTCATGACACGTTCCAGTCATTTCCATCTTTCCCTATCTTCTGAAAGATGAAATACGACTGCATGTTGGCAGAGCACTACATGCCTAATAAATTCATTTAATATCTCAGCTTTTTCCAAGTCATTAACTCTTTGGTTCTTTATTTACTTTAAAATACTCAGTCAAAGAAATTTCCCAGCATGATGAAGCTCATTCCCAAAGCAGCTTCACATGAGCAGAAGCACTGTTAGAGGATTAGCCATTATGTAGGTAATATTCAGACCTGTAGAATGCCATTAAAAATTCATAAATATTCCATGCAGTTTTGCAACTGAAAATCCACTGAAACTTTACATCAGATCAAATACTTATAGACTGAGATTGCACATTAGGTAAACTTGAATGCATTTAAAATGCATTGGTCTTTATGTTTTCTGTTGTCTGCCTGAATATGAGTCTTCCTGTCCCTGGACTATGATTTACATCTACATACCCAAGCTAGAAAGATATATTACCCTCAGCTGAGGGCTCTATCGATTTGTCTGTAAGACTTCTAAAGTCAGAGCTATCATTTCATAGTAATGAGCAGAATTGCTTAAGGCTGCTTGAGCAGAATTTACCCCATCTTTAACCCCCATCCACACCTGCTTGCACCAGCACAGGTATTTTTGCAGTTGTTCAATAATCCACAGGGAACGTGTGCTTGGGGAGGTGATTTTTCATTTCCTTTCCCCGTTTCACCATCTAGCCAAACACACAGAGAGACTGATGCTGGTGTGGGTACAAATTGCCAAGGGCAAATCATATCCACTGAAGAAGTGCATGTGGGATGACAATCTCTGATATTCTGAACTTTCTTACTTGCTTTTTGTTTTGTTTTGTTTTTTTAAACCTGGCTGTTATAGCTAAATGCAATTTTACAGCTTGCCAGAGATCCTTGGCAGGTTTTTGTTTCCAGCTAAAAACATTGTGCTTTTCCCTGTGAATTATATTTATCCAGATCCCTATTTGTTATAAATCCTTGTCACTCACTGCATATCAACGAAGCACTAACAATATACAACAAGTTATTAAATGTCCCTGTTAATGTCAAAGGCAATGAGAGATTTAAGCAACAGCTTATCTTTAGCTGCATGCTTATTCACGGAAGGCAATAGCACTGAAGAACATGTGTAGGTGTTCTGCTGAAACATGGCTCAATGGAAAGTCAGAGCTGAGCTTTCTCTCTTATAACTATCTGAAGTAAGTTATACAGATTAAAATGCAGTACAAGAACTTAGGCAGAACCTGTAAAAAAAAATAAAAAGCAAGCAGCTAAATACTGTGTTATGGGCTTTCATCTTTTCTGCAGAGTGGAATTAGCTTAACCAATTTCCGTGCTTTTGGTAGAATACTCGCTGAACAATCCCATTAGAGAAACAGAAATTGAATGGGCAGCCAATCGTAAAAATAATTGCTCAACCTTTATCCTTTCCAGCTGATTTTTGAGAATCTAAACTCAAGAGCCCTCCTTATACTAAGCATGAATTGATTTGTCTAGAATGGAATTAATTTAATTTGGGAACAGTCATGTTTGAAGGCAAAATGTTGCTTAATCAAAATTTATTATTTTGATCTCCGATTTCCATGTAAGTGCAATCAAAAAATCAAATACCTGTATTTCGAGATGATTATGTCTACACATGAGACTGATACTTTTTTATATCACCAGCAGCAGGAGCAGACGGTTTCCTACAAAGATCTTCAGACTAGCAGTTTTAATATGAAAGCAAGACCCAGAAGTCCCAGAGCTCCATTCTCTCCTTGGATACTGGATAAGAAGCATAACATTTCTATATATGATTTTGACATAATAGGAAGAAATGCTTTTGTAAAAAGAATATTTTACTAATATTAAATGTAATTTGAAAGGCTCCAAAATATAAACCACATGCAGATACATGAATAGTATAGAGACTATCTGTAAGATGACCCTACACATCAGAAAATGTCATAAGATTATCGAGGTCTTTTTTAAGGTGCCCCATTATAGAAAACAGCAGTTTTTTAATTAGAGTTAAAACGAGGAGGTATATTCCAGAAGCTGATATGAATTTATCTACAAGACCACAAATGTGATAGTTAGTGCTTTTATAGTAGCTAAGATTGATTAACTCTGCAAGCTATCAGGGAAATCATGTGATTCTAAAGCCACCATTCAGGCAAATTTAAAGCTAAACTCTCAGACCCCACTTCAGAGACAGGCTAAGAACTGTCTCCACCAACTAGCCCTAGAAAACTAAGGACACTTAGCAGCTTGGAATTCACAGAATCACAGCATCACATCCATGTTTGAGTCTGACTGGAGAAGGATCACAGAATTACACTATATATTAAGAAGTAGCCGTAACATGTCATTTCTTTTATTAATCACAGACAAACAGTAACATGCAAAGAACTGGATTTCTTCCATCTTTTCACCAGTCAATCATGATCATTGCCACTGATTTGCACTACAGCAACACTCAGGATCCCAATATTGAAGCCTTACAGTTCGTACACACACACTGATTTTGACATGCCTGCACGTTCTGTGGTTGTTCATGTGCACACTAACTGCGTGCAAATTTGTGTCTTCCTTATTTGTAAGCATTGTGACTCCACCTTTCCTGTGAAAATACAGCATAAAGAAGCATTTATCTTACACAGAACCCAAACTCTTTGGGTGTCCAGAAAAAACATAAAGGGATTGATACTATTGAATAAAACCCTAGCAGCACGGTCCAGCTCACTGGTGGTACAGTTACCCAGTGCTAAAGGCAATTTAAGTTAGTCAGCTGGTCGGTGGATAATATAAAAATGACACTTTCCAGAGACACAGAAGGAAGAGTTACATAAAGATTCATCAGTTAAACATTCTGCCTGCAAATCTTTGAGCCATCTTTGTGCAGGCTTTCTCAGCAGCTAGACAGAACGAAGTTTCCAAAGGGAGAGCTGCTCCCAAGGGCACTCACAAAATACTTGTTTTATACATCCTGTATTGACAAATCTTTCCTTTGTAATAAACGTTCAAAATCTCTGGGCCTGTTCTTTTTATTTATGGTTTGGAAAGTGTTTTGTGAGAGGGGATTGTTTTATTAGAAACAATAACTGGCACATCCATTAACTTCTGAAGTCATTGTATGCCTGGAAGCCTGAAACAACTTTTCCCAGGTATTTTTCATTACCATGCAAAGGAAGTAGGCTTTATTCAAGAACCAAAGGGGTCCCTAAGTAGGAATGTAAAATGGATAAAGATTAAAAAACAGGTTCATAATTCTTACTGAAATTATCAGACATAATGAATTCTCACAAATGTTAATGGAGCCAGCAATAAATAGTTATTTAAATCAATGGAAGCTAAGCACATATTTTGAATACTTTACTTTCCACTGAGAAGAACCTAGCAAGTTTGGACCCTTATTGAATGCTGAATGAAACACCTTAATACTTGTCTCAGTTGTTCAGAATTACATACAGGAGATTTTTGAATGAGCACTTCAAGCTCTTTCCTATCTTCTGCTAGCTTTTAGTCTGTTTTAATGAACTCTTCACTAATTGGGAAAGGTCCTTTCCAATTTGTGACATGTTTTTGGATTGCTCAACAGATCTAATTAGCATTAAGTCACTTTATCTCTGAATCAAGCATTTTTCTGCTCCTGCTATCTTCCAGAATTTAATGAATTAGTGCTTATTAATGCCTCCAGGTCATTATTAAAGTTTGTTCTTTAATCTGGAAGTTTGAATTGATGGTCCCCTGACTCTAAAAACCCATTGTCTGTGAACTCAGGGGAGTGAATGGGAGGGAAGGAAGGCAGGCAGGCCTGAGAAGATACTGAAAATGCACAGAAAGGAAGCAAGTCACTGAGCAGCTATCCTGTAACTCAACAGAACAGAAGGCTGGTGTGGTGTGTGAGGGGAAGGAGCCTTTCACTCCTCCCATTCAAGACCACAGTAGGTATCTCAGATTCCAGGACAGAATACCTACCCTTCCCAGCATCATTGGCAGACCCTAGACAAAACCATCAAGCCTCCAGCACTGTGTGCTCCTGGAAGAAAACTCTCAATCAGCTTTTAAGAATACACACAAATAGCCACAGAAGGAAAATCTGCAGTGCAGAAAAAGCTATGTAAAATTCAGGAACTACCACCTAGTAGTCTGAGCTTTCTGGCTTACTCTTAGTTAACTGTTACAGTCAAAACAACCTGTAGCACGTGCAGAAGGCAGTCTGACGTGGGGGAAGATGAATAGATGTCTAGATAAATAATATGTACAATATTCAGTATCTGAAGATAGGTTAAGTCAATGATCCTTGGTTGGCAAAGTATGAATGAACAACAAATAACTCAACCCAATCACCCTCACCAAGCAACACATGGTGGTTTTTATTTGCAAAACCTGAAAACCATCCTATTCTATTCTCAGTTCATTGGATTTTGTGTTCCTCTTTCCCTTAGAGAGTGCAGAAACCAGTATGCCTTTGTCTGAAAAGACTATATAGCAATAGTGAATTTGAAGAGGTGTTCTTTAGAGAATATTTCTTGCACTTTTTTGGGTTTTGCTTTTAGTCATAGTCTGTATCCCAGTGGATAATAATGCTAAATGCTGGATGGGACCCCCACATAGCACCCTAAGTCTGTCATGCTAAAGGTAATTCAAGGAGCAGACTCCCTTCTGAGCTCTGAACAATCCCATCTGTCTCAGTCCTTTGGGCTTTTTCCTTCTCACTCAGCATTTATTTCCTCTGTATCTGTCAGTTTGCATGACCACAGAAACCCTTCTCTGCCACAGAACTGCTCGGGCAGCTGCCTGGCTAGAGGTGAAGGAAACCTGCATGACAGGAACTGAAGCAATGTCAGAGAGTGCAGCAAGAGAAAAATTTCCTACACAAGTGTAGTCATGGCCCACTGGCCTGAGCCAGCCTTGGCCAAATACACTGAGGCCTATTGTGTCTCAAGTGTATCAAAACCAAGCTGGCCAAGAGTTTGCACATACTTCAGAAGCTGAGTGAGTTTGTTGAAATTAGGAACTTTACCAACTATCTCTGTTCAAAGACTCTGCCCACACCACCTCAAGGAGCAAGCAGAGTACATGCCATCTGTCCTACTTGTTCTAAGCAGGTATATTGAAAGGTAAAATTTTGATGATTAACAAATTACTTGCTATGCCTTCTATTGTACATCAGCTATTTCCTAGCTGCTTTTGTTCAAGTTTGGCTGAAGCTCCATCCATGAAGAAAGTTTGAAAATGTGGTCAGAAAAATACCTCTCTCCTCACCCAGCACCATGCCTACCACTGCCAGTTTTTATCATTTGACTGAACAACTACCCAAATCTCAAAAAAGGTCCCAAGTCCTGGAAGCTGCTATTTTTACATTTCATAATTCTTATGCCATTTTCAAGGTTCCCAAATGGCTGGCAGACATTTGCAACATCTGATGTTGGCAACACTGCACATTGCCATAGCTGAGCTCACATGAGTTGGATCCTTCTCAATTTAAAGGAAGCTGATTTCAAACCATAGCCAGCAAAGTTCATCTAGAGACTGACTTTCATGACCTCCCTAATAAAAGACAGTCTTTGCAATCAGTCCAAAGCTAAACATTATATTTTAATTAGCTTTGAAAGGGAAAACAACTTACTAAGACTTAGAATCCATAAGGAAGGGAAATTCAATGGGAAAACAGCTGGGGGAAAGGGTGTCAATGGATGAATGACTGGTTTAGTTGGACTATTTCTTCTTGTGGCAAAGGAATGTTAAGGAAGAGAAAGATTCATTTAGACACATTACAAAATATAAAGAACATGCAGTTAAGATTAATATCTTCAATATTTCCTATAATTATTCTAAACTTTTATGTCTAAACAGGAAAACCTTTATGGGCTCCCAAGACCAGAAATTTGTCCAAAGGCTGCTATCTTTCCCTATACAGCAAGATACTGGAATTACTTAGCACTTAAAATCTTGGCTGTATGTTCATCCTAATTACTTTCCAAACCAGACTTAGACTGTGCAGCAAATGAGATAGCTGGCATGTTAGAATAACACTGCAATGTTCCATTACTGCCTTTTTGTGCTAAAAGAGGAATCAGTCATGGCATGCTGCAATATTCCCACTATTTTTAAAAAGAGCAAAAATATATTTCGTCAGTTTTTATACCAGACTGAAACATTCTTTCCAGCTCAGCCCAATATGATTTTGGATAGTTCCTGTGGCTCTGAACAGAATCTTTTATAAAGAAACAACAGGCAATTCTCAGCAAAAGACTTTTTTGTCTATACTACTGCTTGGTCTGCTTGATGCATGAGGCAAAATGAAAGTTTTGGACATACTGCAATGTCTTAATGTCACACAACCAAATATAGGTTAGTTGGTGTCAAAGAGCTACTCAGCTGAAACCAGCAGGAAAAAAAGAATGAAACTAGGCATCTTGTAAGTTTTCACAACACCTTCACACAGATGACCTAGCTGGTTTTGGGTACTGCTGCTCTGGACATGTAAAGGTGCCCTGTAATCAGGTTAACTATCTACAGCAGAGTCAGTTCTCAGGTGGAGTGAAGCCACAGCAACTCAACAGTCAATAAGGGGGGAGTGGGACATGGAGGAAGTTACCATTCCTTTCATGTCTCTGTTTCATGTCTCTCCAATTGCTGTAACAGCATCTTACAGTCCCTTACACTTTCAAAATTGACTACTGCTGTTGTACTACTATAATTTGTCTACAAGCTCAGACCCTTGTGCATAAGCATACAAGTGACTATTTTCAACTAATATTACAAATGTGTTTACACATTTTTTCCATGAATTATTATGACATTTTCTAAAAATGGAACTAAACCAGAACTGTACAAATAATTCACTGTGGTGGTTTAGATTATATATTATACTTCTTTACAACTGCAAATAATTTTAGAAGAGATTGTTAGTTTCTTGCACATTCCCCAGACAACTTTTACACATAATTCTTAATTTGCAAGCACACTTTCTTGGGAGATGTTCAATATTCAAAGTCTGATGTGAATTGGTTGGAAACTCCAGTCATACAAAATAGATCTTTGTATTCTAATTAATGAAATTCTAAAACAGGGTTTTGGTGCCATATTTTATCAATTTAAAACTTATGTTATGCAGAGAGTCAATATTTGTTTTATAATTACTGCTTTTGTCAAGTAAATACTTTCTTAGAATATCAGTGAAAAAGGACTATAAGAAATATAAGCATTGTCAAAAAAGTGAACAATTCTAGTTTATATTTATGGTTGCATTTTCATTATATTAATTTAATTTAGGATAATTTTTACCAACATGGCACAAGTATAAGAGTTCTCCTAAGTTATTTCTGTAACACTATCAGTAAAGTTACTGATTGTACAACAATGTTCAAAGGTTCTCAGAAAACAGACTTCAGGAAAAGAGGAGGACATGCACACAGTATCAAATAGATAAAAATCTGTCTGCAGTGCTGGGAGGCATAGACAGATCACCCTGCCCTTGGAGGAAGTCATCTTTTTGTGTAGACACTGCCAGACTTGACTTTTATTGTGCCTCAAAAATCATTCTAAATCACAAAACTGGTTTGCCTGAAAGGTCATCACATGGTATTTGCAGTATTTCCCTAGGGCAGAGTCTAGCAAGGGCTTATCTCACAGGACTATTTGAAGAACCAACAATTCATTGATTGCTCAGTGCTGTGAAGACAAAAGCGTTATGTTAGTGCTCAATGTTTCTCACAGTTTTTTAAATGATTATTTGTGCCACCTCCACCTCTGCACCTTAGCAGAAGAATGTAGAGATGCTGCAGAGCTAGACACTGGATTCAGCTTTCAGGGCATGTGATGCAACTGCCATTTGTGGCTACATTTGAACAGTTTGCCTCTCTCTACTTATTCTTGCTGCAACTTGGCTGTACCAGTATGAGGGGCTCTTGGTTAAAAAAAAAAATGAAAAAAGGAAAAGTGCTCTCATAAACCAAACACAATAGGCATAGAGAGAGAATGCATCTGGCTGTGAAGACTTTTCACAGCAAACCTCTTTCAATGAGCCCTGCTGAAGCTCTTCCTAATTCTCCGAAAAGCCCTACTTGCCCCCATTGAACATCTCTTGAAGAACAAGGCTCAGTAAATGGGACAGTCACATGATGATCCAAGGGAGTAGGATGTGTACAAATCAAATCCCAACAGAAAAACGTGTGCTGCTTCTGGATTCATCTTCCCAATCCAACACACACTTCAAGAGCACAACTTTGTCTTCCATCCACATAAAAAGGTTTTTACCACCTAATGATAAAAGGCAAAGCTATCCCTGCCAACCCTCCACTGCAATCTGTCACGGCTCTGATAAGCAGTGTCCCAGGAGGACGTTTGCCTTGAAGATGTACTACCCAGAATACCAAGAAAGAAGAAAGAACCTAGAAGTGCATTTTTTTTCCAGCATACCCTTGCCATTATAAAAACAGTGTCTCCTAACCTGCTTCTGCTCCCAAAGTTCCTCATTTGACTTATGCTTAATTTTAAATATTCAAATACTCAAACTGAGACATATCAAGTACATTAAATTTAAACCGGCACTTCTACGCTGACTACATGTTCTGCTCCTCACAACCCTTTAGGCAGATGGGGTCTGGATATGGATCCCTGGAAAGACTTACATATTTTCAAGATTTCTGAGTGCAGGGCACTTTTGCATATTCTGCATGATGCAAGGGAGGCTTTATGTGACAGGTCACCTCTGCACCTGCAGCACTGGATACAGAAAGGCATTAAAGAAAAAAAGAAAAAAGACTTGGCTAAGGAGTTTAGCCATTAGTGTTGAAGTAGTAACTGAAGAAGCTGTATGACAGGGTTTTTTAATCATTGTGAAAAGGTTTTGAAGCATTTTGAAACCATTAATAAATGCACTTTCTGGATTTTCATACAGCTTTCATTTTTCACTGAGGATGAATCCCAGGTTGGCAAAGCTTTGTATACTCGGTAGCTGTTTTGCATTTAGCCTGCATTATCAGTGGTTTTGAGTTTCACTGTGATTATCTGGTGTCTGAGAAAATTCCTTAGGGAATCTTGCAACTAGCTTATATGATGATTAAAAAAATTTACAAGATAACTGAAACGGAAAATCTTCAAGATAGAGCAATAATGTCCATCAGAAGTATAAGTAAAGGAGTCATGGCGATAGTGAAGATGAAGTCCAGATGTAGTCCGACCATTATTCTGACCAGTTTCAACCTAAGCATCACAGCAGAGAGACTTGGAAGAGAGAAAATGAGATCATAGGATGGGGTAACTCATTCTGATTTAGGAAGCATCAGAGAGGGAGGGCTGATGGAGGGATTGTGCGCACCCCTACCAGTCCCCCTCATAACTCAAAGCAAACCGGGTGGTGGACCAAGAGGGCTACAGCACTCTTGGCCTTTTAGATATTTCTGTAACTTGGGTTGAGTAGAAAGAAATGCTGCTCTAAGGAGGCATAGCTGTACCATGCCTCCTTCATGGATCATGTTTCTAAAGCAACTAACTGATACCACCTTGAACTTATCCTCAGTCTACGCTCTGAACCACTAGCATTTCTTTCCATTCATCACCTTGCTCTTTCAGAGTCACATTCTCAGTACCTGGGTCCTTGTCCTTTTTCTCCCTTCTTCTGCATTTCTTGTGTCCAGGTAGGATCTCTGCTTCTTCTAGGTTCTTCAAAATCTTAAAGTACTTGTTTGTGCCTCAGTTATTTTAGACTGCATTTTTGAACATCAAAACCTATCAATCACAGAATTTCCAGTTCCTGAATAGATATATCCTAAGGTCTGCAGAAATGCCTTGTCTGTTCAAGTTGCTCTAAGGAAGGTTCAGATTGGATATTAGGAGAAAAATATACACCAAAGGAGTGGTGAAGCATTGGAACAGGCTGCCAAGGGTGGTGGTGGAATTGCTGTCCCTAAAGCTGTTCATGAAAATGGGTAGATTTGGCTCTTCAGGAGATTGTTTAGCAGTTAGAGTGGTGTAGGGATGACAGTCGGACTTGATGATCTGGAAGGTCTTTTCCAACCTCGATGATTCTATAAGCTTCTATGAAGCATATGTACCTATGGGCAGGACATCACTGTGTGAATGTGATTTGGCAGTTCAATCAGGAGCTGTTTTGTACAAAAATTTTTCCATAGCACAGATTTGTGTGCAGCCTTCATGCAGACAACCTGCTTTTTTGTGCTTGAAGTATTCGAAATAACTTCGTTTAACTTCAAAACCACTGGGCTATCAAAGAGGGTGAAGGACATGTTGGCCTAAGCCATAGCAAGTCACAACCTTTCTAGTTGTGGTGAACTGTGTCCAGCTGGGTGGTCAGGGAGGAGGATGGAGACTAAAGCATTGGTCAGACAATGAGGGAGCAATAGGAAATGACATCCATGAAGTGGGCAGCAGAGGGACAAGGAACAACTCCTCTACAGTTTGAGACCTGAAAGTCTGATTCCATCTTTACACAAATTCCAAATCATAAATCCACGCTATTCTAGGCCTTTGTTTATAAGAAAAGCATACCATTTTATGGTGTGGTTATACCATTTTCATTTATAAATTGTTTATGGAAATGATTAGCAATGACTTTGAGATCAATTTCTGCTTCAGCCCCTCTGACAGTCATTGGCAAAAGCCTCTGGCACTCTGAGAGTGTTTTGCAAATCAGCATTAAAGCTTTTATACCTCCTGTCACTAGTTATTGCAGTTCTGTGGCATTTAATTTTTGCAAATGGAAAATAAGGGCCTGGATTCTGTTTACCTGTCCAGTGCTGTAATACCACAAATTCAAAATGGCTTCAGCCTTGAGCATGGCCACACGCAGCACATTGGAGGCTTCTGCTTTACTGTTTTTTCATGAGAAAAAAATAACCCATAATATTAAGTAAGGAATCAAGAGCACTGAGAAGTTTGTTTTGAAAAGGGCAAGGACTGCAGATAATAATGAAGCCAGAGGACTTAACCTAAACTAGGGAAGGTGAGGAAATGGTAACAGGGAGAAGGGAAACAGAAAGGGAAAAGGACAGAAGAGTTTGGGGAATGCAGCTACAGCTATGCTAACCAGCACAGAACAAGTGTTTCATCTATCTTACAGAATAGATGAAGGAAACAGACACAGCAGGGAGCAGGGAGATGAAAGAGGAGACTTGGCAGGAAGGTATCTGTACACAGAGGTATGGAACTGGCTGAGAAAAGCTGAGCCTGGACTCCTCTGGGCTGAGTTGTTGCTCTCTGCTCTCCCTTGCACACTGCACTGTGGCAGGTTTGAATGTATGAAGGGTTAAGCGAGAAGCTGCATTATTTTAGAGGCCCTGCAGATGAAAGGGCTCCTGTGCTCCATAGTGATCTTTCCTGGAGAAGCAAGCTAAGCTTCAAATCAAAAGCTGAAAGAAGCTGAAATTTTACATTTTGAAAATAGCAGAACAAAACGTTTCAATTATTCTCCAGAAAATAATCTCCTCCTTCTGTTATCAGTAATTATATTAAATCATAATTTTAATTATCCTAAAAAACTATTTTTTTTGGTGACCAAACTATTTGCTTAATGTCATCCAGCTTCATCTCCCCTGTTACTGTAGTGCTCATGAAATGAGATGTCAGTATAAACCAGCCAATAGCGAACAGAGAAGATTCATTACATGGGGCTCAGAGATTTATTCCTTGGGTTTATTGGAGTTAAAAGCCTTTAACCTTAAATGATTGCTGTGCATAGAAGAGGAGGCTAGGAAAACACTCCCTATTACTTTCTGCACTGGATTTCTATGAAGACCCTGAGAAAAGCACACACACTTCCACCACAGTGAGGGTTAAAACTCCCCTTGAATACAGAGGTTTATGGATGAGCCCAGAAAAAGAAAAGGAAGATAAGCTAACAGTGAACAGAGCGCCCTACTAGGAGACCCCAAGAGGGATTTTCCAAATCTGGAAGGAAGAGAAAAAAACCAGCTGTGTACACATGAAGTGTACAGTGGCTATGGCATGTCTGAACACCTTTGTTGGAAAGCTGGTTTCCACCATGGGATTAAACCTGGTATAAGATTCAGTAGCCCCCCAAAATGTTTCCTCTAATACTGTTCACGGCAGTTGTTGCCTATCTGTGGAACAGACCAGCATGTGTGCCGGATTTAACAGCCAGCCCTCAAAGGCAGGTAACCAGGCTGATGAGAACACAAACAACATTGTGTACCAAAATATGAAGATAAAGAACAGTGCTAGGTATCAAAGTAGTCACACCTGGTATATGTAGCTGGTTTAGGGTAAGTGAAAATTAATTTTATGCAGCAGTGATTCATTAGCAGAACACATGTACGCAGTATTTCCTAACCACTTGTTATTAATACTTATTTATAGCAATGTATCAATATAGGTTTGAAGTTTATATTCTTCTAGCTAAAACTCTGAGGGAATGTTATGCTTGTGAAGACCTTAACAGAGCTGACAGTTCAAAACAACTTTTTAGACATTCTTTTTATGGTATAAGTTTTTGTATAAACAAATAAAGATAGTTTAGTAAGATACAGCAAATAAATAATAGATGCTCAGCATAGATGATGCCTGCTTTTCCTATCTCAAAAATGATGGTCAAATTCAGAGAAGTAAACCCTAAGGAGACTGGGTCATAATTAATTTTGCCATCAAGGGAGAATATTAAATGATGAAATCACACTTTTACCTCCATAAAAAATGCAGAAAGGATATTTACTTTGCATGTATAAGTAACACATTTTATTGTTCTCTTTTAACATTTCTTTTCCTCAGACCACCTCCAAGAAGGTTTCCATAGAAACCTAAGAAGAAAAGCAAAGAGGAACATAATTTTTCTCAGTTTACATTGATTTCAAATACCACTGCACTTCTACCAGCAATGTGTCTTCTGCACACATTTTTATCAGCTGAAAATCTAAGTGATACAGTTGATTAAAATAGAAATTTAGATTTAGCACAGTTATCAAAAACACTGTTTGCAGTTCAGTCTATCACCTACCCAAGTTATGGCATTGTAGAACATCAAAGATGAGCAATTTTTTAAGCACTGTAATGAGCTCTATCAAAATGAAAACTGCTTTGGAGCAGCTACGGTCCTCAATTCTCCCTATTCTTCCCTCGTGCTGATTTAAGGTACTGTAGGCAATATATTAAATTTTTAAATAGGCTTCAGATATGAATCTTTTCAATTTCTAAAACTGCCTTGTATTGGTGATTAACATGATTTCTCCTGAGAGCCTGACCTCTGCTCCTTCCAGGGATGTGACTTGGCCGCTTCCTGAGGATGATGCAGTTTCTGATAGCACTGGGCCAGATGCTTTTTGCAACTTTGATGTCTTGGTTTTTTCCTTGGGCTTTTATTTATTTATTTTTTTTTTTTCTTTTTCCCCTCTCACATTTAAAAATCTCTTCTCCAAAGCCAGAAGATAAGGAAAAGTAAAGAAATCATAAACAATTCCTAAGTGCTTCAAGGATGTGGCCTGTTTCCTGCATGCAGTTACTTACTACTGTTGTTCACTTCTTATCATTTATACATGCCTGAAACCATTTTAGGAGAACCAGTCCAACAACAACTGAATATTGTGTTCTGAGAAGAAGCCTCATGCTGAGATGCCTGGAAGATTATATGGCTGAGTTTACAGGAACACACAGGTAGCTTCAGTCAGAGACCCCCATTCTCTTTTCTCATGGAAGCTGCAAATTAGCAAACCCTTTTAGGCTGCCAATTTCAGTACAATTTCTTCCTGCTTACAGAGAGCTGAAACTTGATGACCTCTCACACTGTTTATCCTAAATGCCAGGTGCTGGAAGTCAAAACTGTCTCAGTGGCATGAATCTACCTTTTACTTTTATGTAGTTCTAGCTATTCATAAAACCAGAATATAAATAAACCTGTTGCAATACTAGGCTAAAAGAGCAAATTACTTCAGTTTTGTTGTCTAGGATCCATTATTTCTGCTGCCTTATCAGTTGTGGACGAGAGCGCACTATTTATGTAAGTACAGCTACACACACTTTCACAGACAGATTGGGTGAGGATTAAATTAGATGTTTCCTTTTTTATTTCAGGGTGGTCAGTAAAGACAACCTGTGAATTAATGCTTTTGCTCTTTATTTTTTTTTTTAAATCATAGTTGGTTTAGGGATGGCAGATTTTTTTTCTATTCTGCTTTTATCAAAAGCTTTTCTTCTTTTCAGGACATCCGGAGAATGACAGAACCTTCCCTAAAGAGCAAACACAGTGGAGCAAACAGCAGCATAATAAGCCATGGCACTAATTTTTGGGAACTTTCAAGCTTGATTTCCAAATTATACTCCCATTCTAAGATCATCTACTGCATCGCTTTCATAGTGGAGTGATTTCAGATTTCCTGTGTATGTTTATTTTTAGGTCAGGTCTGCTAATAAGCTCAGAATAAGTGAAAAAATTCCCCTTGATGAAATGATGTAACAAGTATGAGCTCTGATTTTGGGTCCGACAATGGTTAACAATGTTGGCACTTGAATGACGGCCAGAACGGGCTGAATTTCTGTTCCTGCCATTTTAAAAAAGGAAACACATTGGCCTATCTTTCCTCATTCTCCGATAGTGAAATGTAAAAATAGAACTATGCACTCCAGAGGGCTCCAAGGGCTCCTTTCATTAATGTGAAAAATCCATCATTTATAGCTCTGCAGCATGAATAGGTTTGGAAGACATTTAATCACTAGTGAAAATGCCACAACCCCAACCCCGACTCCTGCAGGAGTATATATAGCTCAGAGCTATTCATCTGGGCTTGTTGGGAACCGCTCGAGTGTTCCATATACTCTCTATAGTCAATGAGAGCAAAGGAACATGTAGTGAGAACTGCTAGTCCAAAATCCAACTTACCCAGAAAATACATAAATAATCATTTTGAGGGGTAGGTAATGATATTGGTTGCTTTCTAAAAGTAATATATTTTGTGTAAGTACTTTCCAATGAGGATCAAAACACATTTTTGATCTCTGTCACACTTCTTGGCACGATATGTGGCAAATGGGAAAGCAGCTAGAAGAAAATCTATCTTGTTATGAAGGACAGGAAGGCTTTTATCCCAAAGACTAATCTGTATTAAACTTCAGACCCTTCCATGACCAGATTTGAACTATATGTAGTTTTCTGCTCTACAGCTACATGCTAATGAAGACAGAAAAGGTCTTCATGTGAAATCTGTCTGATTTGAAATGTTCCATGTTACCAGAGGAAGTGCAATTAAATTAATCTACCTTTTTTTTCAGGATACATACATATAGTTATAATGGTTTAGATTACTAAAATGTAGAGTCTGCTGTCTTGTTACAGTGCAATTTAAAGGTGGACCTAGATGCTAGTGAGACCTGCGTGACACTCCTGACTTTCAGCTGTGTTTTTCAGTTCAAAGTCACCACACTCCAAACCTGCTTCAAACCACACTTCAAACCACTTTTTTATTAAAAGTTGTTTTAAAAGTTCTGTATCACTGAAGTTCTAGGTGATTTAGAAAATGATACTTATGATACAGAAAGTGTGCTGCTTAAAGTGAAAGAAAGCACAGTAGTTAGTGCAAATATTTAATAGGAAACATCTATTGCATAACTCAACAAGTTTTCAACTAATTGCACAAAATGAAAGGATGCAGCATAGAGAATGCGGAGAAAAAAAAACCCTAACGTGTGGCAGGACTGAGAAGGATATTGTAGATCATTAAATCCAAATCTCACATAACCACTTGCTGCTTTAAAGACAGACTCATTTTCCAGGTTTTTCATTTCCACAACACCAAGCTAGGATCATTGTGGTGTCTCATTCAGACCTTTTTCAGATTTGACAATTTATAAATCCACCTTTAGACCCTGTAGCACTGAATCAGAAACACTGTTAGCACATGAGAAACTGCAGATATTGTACAACCTCTTGTTGCCTTCTAAATTAGTTGAAAAAAATGTGTCTAGCTACTTTGCGCTGGCAGGCTTTATGTTGGATCTGGTATTACCTTTCTGTGGCCCCACAACTTCATATGGGTCAGATACCACCCGTCTGTCAGCACCAGCACAAAAACAGACAGCCCACGTTAGCTCAGCACTGTGCCCTAGTATTGGCTTAGTAGAAAAGTGCCTGCCTGTGATTTCTACCCAGTTTGCCCACTGGGCAAACTTCTAAGTTTGTAACTTATAAGCAACAGCTAATATTAACAATTGTCCCCTTGATTTCAGATGCAGCAAATGGGCACAGGTACTGCCTGATACACTTTCTGTCCGTCTTCGCTTGCCGTGTTTATGCAATGCAAAGAACTGGAGAATGGAAGATGCCATTTTGGGGCAGCTCTGTGCTTGTGAGGTGGAACAACACAACCCCTCAGTTGCGTCTTTATATACATCTACTTAAAGACACACAAATACATCATCTGCAATATGGATAATTCAGACCATTTGCAGCTGAGTTTTCACTGACTTCATCCAGGAAGGAAGACAACGTGTTCCACAGGGTGTATCAGAAATCTGAAAAAGCACAATGAAGACAGAACCTCACTGAACCTGACAGTCATTCACTCCTTTGCTGGCCTGTTGCCCTCTCCCACATATGTCAAGGACAATCAGAAGATGATGCAAAATAACCAAAAGGTGTCAATTTAAAGCAAATTACGTAGATCAGCTCTACTAAGTGGATGGACTTTCATTCAGAAACAAAGGTGGCATAACTTGTTTTCATTAATTCATTTCAAAGTGAATTAAACTAAAGCAAATTGAGGCCATTGAGATTCTGACTGCACGTACATAAAACAATTTAATTTGGTTTCAGTAATACATCTCAAATCCAAATTAATTTGGGTTAATTTTATTGAACATCCCTGAGTAGACATGAGGAGATAAAATCCAGCTTTAAACATCTGTCCTGAGAGTTTTGCATTTCTGCATTCTATTCTTTTTCATCTCCTTTCTTTTAGTTATCTGCCATCGCTATTTGAATTTCAAGACAAGTGTCCCGCAGGGTACTGTGAGGTTTTTTTTCTTTCAGAAAGAACCATCTGGAGAAACCCAGCAATATTGCCAACACTAGCATTAAAATTGTGAGTCAGGCCTTAAAAAAATCATGAGATTTATTTAAAAGTGTGAATCTTTCCCCCACAAATAATGTATTTACATTTTTTAGTGTGTCTCTGATATTTTAGATGTATATCAGCCACATTTTCAAACTGCAATACAGGAAAGCTGGCTTGCCTACATAACCTCTGGACTGCAAAAGCCATGGCTTTAATAAAGCCATCAAGTGTCAGGAGAGACAAGAGTCCTGAGAATTTAAAAATCAGGAGTCATGTCCATACTATAGCTATTTAGTGACAGATGCTTTGTAGTATCAAATATTCTGCAGCCAGGTCAAGGAGGCTAGAGATTCCCTAAAGGGGCTTGTGAAAATTAACTTCTGCTGCTTAAAGCTGTGGGATTTTAACCAAAATGAAATTTTGAAACAAGTTAATGCAAAGAGAAAATATTTTGAGCTAGTAATCTGCTTCATTCAACAGATGTTAGTTCACTCTATGCAGTCACAGATTACGTAAAGCATGAGTGGCATGGCAGAAATGTCTATTCACAGCAGCTAAGATCAGAATTAGAGTTACATGACATTTGGAGGGTCTGGATAAAGAAGATCAGGAACCAAATTGTGACACTTGGTCCAAAGTGCTTGGAAGTGAAGCAAGTCCTACAGGTTTACTCATACAAATAATGAGGATTGATTTAAACCTTCCCAAGAACCTTCCCACAGGATCTCTCCCAGCTCTCCAGCACAGGACCTGAGCTTTTCCTCAGGCAATGCAGGGGTGGAAGGATAGAGTGAAGAGCTCTTTTCTGCTACGTCTACACTTTCTGCAAGTATGACAGCATCGAACCTCAAGCCCACTCATCAGTACAGATGGGCTGGAGAGTCAAAAGGATTTTTTTTTCTCTAGCCCCACTCAAAAGAATTATTTTTTCCTAACTTGTTCTTGCTGAATGTATTAGCAGTCGTTCAGTGTTCGGCACTGCATGGGAGCTTTATACTACATACAATACAAGTTATATAAGAATAATTACTGGCCTGCATGCTGGGATGCTTGATGAAGGACATGTCTACTATTTTTTTTTTCAGTCACAAATATGCCATAAACAAAGAGCATTAATTATAAAGCAGCTCCCTGGAGAAATAGAAATTATTTGAGGAGTAAGAATGATTACTCTGTCCAGGCCATGTCCCACAGAGAGGCAATTTGGTTCCTTTTACATCACATCTTTTTTCCTACACCATCACTCCTGTATTTTACTGACTTTTCATAACAACTCTCAGTACATAAGGCTCAGTGAACTCCATATCTGTTCTTCACAGGAAGATGCAAAATGCAGGAAAGATGTTTTTGTGCTGTATTTAAAGATATTATCACAGCTGAGGGTTATAAAGGTGCATTTTTTACTGTGGGCCAGCTCAGAATTTTAAGCCAGACATATAATCCTCCTTCTGCATTGAATGACTGAGTATACTATAGACACAGTAGCATCTTTTGTGTTTCCATCAGACTGTTGTTGCAGAAAGGTTTTGGTTTCAATACAAACATTTTTAATAAGTCATGCGAGGTCAAAAGAAGGGAAAGTGTGTCGAATACACTTTAACTGAGAAGATTCCCTTATCTACAAGATTACTTCATGACTGTTACAGGTTGCAGTGATAGGGCAACTATTCACCCTCCAGGCCAGCAATCCTACATTCACCATAGTTGTATAGTCCAAAATGGCCTACCTCTAGGTAGGCAGTGGGGTTTATTACAAAAATTCTGAAGTTTCTTCAAATTCATGATTCCTATGACATCCAGGACAAAAACACAGTGTAAACTTCATACTTAATCAGTCCTTACTCAGGGCATTTAAAAGACAGGCTAGGTATTGTAAGCACAACTTCTGGTCTCTAGTAGATAGTGAGTCAATGCTTCTCTTTCAGCAATTCCTAGGACACATCCCTTGGGTACAAGAATTCAATTGAGAACCTCTATCCTTATGATAATATAGCCATCTGGGAAAGCATTACAAAAACCCAACCAAACAAAAAAGCCAGCAGTTATAACGGCCATTTACACACAGGACTATGTCATCCTAAGATCTCAAAAGACACAGTAACTGTGTCCTGACCAAAGCACCACATGCTACCCTCTAGTTTTGAATGTATAGTCAAGATCTTTCCTGTCCTGAAGTGCTGTATGGTATCACACTGCGCACTACAGCAACTGCTGTGTTCTGCTGCGGCAGAGAATGAAGTCATCCCAGATGGTATGCAAGGATATACTTGTTTATAAAGTGACTCATATTTGGAACAACATAAATATGATTTTTTTTTTTTTTACAGGCCATATATTGATGTGTTACATCAAACAATTATGGAGCAAGTTCTGCATTCTCTCTTATGTGGGTTGTAGGAGTAGCACTAGTTTGATGGCTCCACCACTGACAAATACCGTACCTCTACAGCCTGTTCCCTGGGAAGGAGAAACCCAAGCAGCCAGCTGCTCCTTGCTCTGTGCTACTTACTGAAAGCAAGAGCTGAGAACTCCATCCCATAAGCATTGTGCCAAAGCACAGAACAAACAATTTGATTCCAGCTTTGGTTTACTCCCTACTTAGAACTCAGCCCCAAATTGGTGTAGTCTTTTAGGATCCTTGAAGTGGAAAAGTAAATTATATGCAGTGCAATTAAACTGAATCTAGCCTAGTATTTAAGATCAAATATTCAGGAATAGGTATTAACATGTGTGAGGGAACTGAAGGTGAATTATTCTCCAGAGCTAATTGAAGAGCTTCCTCTAAAGGAAAGGAAACCTGTTTTGATACTTTATTTTGCTAACGAGATGCAACATAAAATGACTTCCTAGTTATTATGCTGAAATATGTCATGCATATTCAAAAACTATCTCTGAGGCACTGAAACAATTTAGACAAGATGAGTTACTGAATACATGAAAGGAATTGACTTCATGATCCAGCTAATGATTAGTTAGGCGCAACTGTTAAAAATAATGACTGAACAAAAAAAAATAAAATGTACATTTACATTAACTGTAACTACTAAAAGTCACTGGGAGCTTGCAGGCTGAATGGGAATTTAATTTTATTTCAACTGTTTGCTTTTCATTTGTCTTACTAAAACCCAAGATTCAATTTATGTTCTTTGTATATGTGGAAACTCAGCATCATGTTTATTGGAGCTGTCTTATGACTAAAGATTTATCAACTACTCTTTAAGTTAGCAGAAAAGTGCTTTAAGTCTCCAAGGGTGCACATTCACCTGATAAATTTAAGGCAAACATCAGAAGAAACCCAATCCAAATGGCGTCTGCCTAACACAACCACAGAGAGTACCTTCCTGCCATTACTTAAGATTTTAACCAGTTCAAATTAGAGCTGCCCAGTACTACATTAGGTACACAGTAGAACAAGCTTCCAAACTCAAATTGATAAATTCCAAACAGAGTTATAATTAATTGTAAAACAGTGATGCCTGTTAACAATATCTTCCTGACTCGGTGTTTTTCAGCATCCTCCATGAACAAAAGATAAGTTAATACACCCAGGAAAATCTCCAGAATCAGCACCCAGATATGAATGTTTGATCAATATCTCTGAATTAGGCTGAATTTGGTTGAGTCAAAAGAATCTACAATATATAAAATACACAATGGAAGCAATAAGCAGTTCTTGAAAGGTTGGAATCATTTTTCTGTAGGAGCAATGCACTGCTGGACACAAATAAGCCGTAAGAGCCCACACCTAACCTAGGGGCAAGGTGTATTTACTCTCTCTTTTTTACTCTAAATGCTTACAGGTGGCATGGTAGGTATCAGTACTTGAGAATGACATTGTTTCCCCTCACTGGCTCCAGGGAACTATTTTGACAAAAGACATAACTCTTTGTTCACAGTTTAACACAGCACCCACACATTTCAGAATGTGCAGCTGAGCAGAGAGGTTGAGAGATGTACCTTGTCTCTGCTGCTGCACCCTAAGCCAGGTGACAGAGGAAGGCATCCATCCCCAAGCACAGGCGATTCCAATAAATCCCACCCACCCTGGAACCAGCTGACGCAGGGTCTGTACACAGTGTACCCCTGAAGTGGTACTGATGTACATGATGTACTCTGAGATGCTCAGACTGTCCAACACAGGCGTTTTTGCTTCTGCTGCCGACAGGTTTTGACCTTCAGAGCTAGACTGTGAAGATGGTGGTCAGGGAATCAGATTAATTTTCAAGCTCTATATTAAATCTGTCTCACCAAGGATATCTAATCCCTTCCTGTTCACAGAATTAATATCTGTTTTATCATCTTCTAATATGATATTTAGGTAGTCAGGCATCTCTATATTTTTCATATGATCTCAAGGCTGTGACTAACTCAAGGCCCTGTCACCCAACGGCCCCCTGGCACTCCATCCCTTGGAGTCACTGGGGCTTTACATGGGCACAACTTTACTCCTACACAGAATCAGCTGCAGTACAAGGGCCTTAAATTCTGCACATCACAGGCAAAAAAGGCTCCAACAAACAGGCAAGTACAGATCAGTGACAAAACCCTGGATAAGAGAATTTTTGAAAAATTTTTGGCATACTCAGTGCACTTCATGTGTACTTACTGTGAGGCAGCAGCAGGGAGAGGGCAGCAGTGCTTGATCGGGACAGGGAGAAATAGACAGGTTAGAGTGAAAGACACTAAGCAGAATTTAGAAAGAACATTTAGAAGTGCCTATCCCTCAGGTAAAGAAAGGCAAAATGCCTTCACTCCAGCTTCCCTAATCAAGTTAGACAGATTTGCTGGGTATATAATACTTCTTGCTTGGGAAAACTGATAATTGCCCAGTTTTCAATGACCGTAACCTGCTACTGTGCTGACTAGGGCAGTTTAAACATAAAAGTCCCCCCACAGTAGCCTCAAGCTGCCAGAAAAGTAGAGAAATTCATTTAGACGCTAATTTGCTTTTGTAAGAGAAGCTTTAAAAATATCTCTATATGTTAAAACTAAGTTACTAAGCCAACACTCCATCTCTAAACTGACTCTTCACCTTGCTTGGGTGTCCTGTGAATTGCAATAGCTGGAGTTGATGCAGCTAAAAGGAGAAAAAGTATCAGAAACAGCTATTTGAGAATGTGCAGGATGTATGGAAGAAACCACAACTTCTCTGAGCAACCTAGCTGCACTGAATGATTTAAGTTTTCATAAATACAATACCAGCTTGTGCTGCTCATTACTCTGAGGAATGCAAACAACAAAATTAAAATATATGACAATCCTGCTCACTTGTGAAAGATGGTGCACTGAAAGGTACACAAAGACAAGCCTGAAATGTAAAGTCTGTGACATCAACTCTTGTGCCATGATGGTCCAAGCCAGAACAAGTCTGATGGCAATACAGCTACTTTAGCAAACTTGGTCTTAATAACTTGGACACGTTTCTGCTTCTGTGCTTGGAGTTGGAAATGTGTCACTCAACTGCAGTGTTCAGCTTTATCACCTGAAATCCACACTCAATTCACACTGAGGAAAGTTAATAATCTTTGTTATATGTTAGACTATTACCACCCTTAATGTGTAGCATATTTAAGGTATCTCAGAGGCGAAATGAATTTACTCAGTTTAAAACAAAAAATCTACCCCCTACATTGTAAACTCAAATGATGTGTCAATAATCCAGGTGGATTACTTCATGCTCAACACTAGGGAATCAGAATAGAGCCCAACTAATTCACCTGCAGCTGCATCCTCATTACCATCATACCACACACACACACACAAATGGGAATGCATTATTTGCTCAGTAAAGTAAATATATCTGATTAGTAGCTGCAAATACCTAAGATAATACCACTAGCTCCCTACAGTCAGCTTGCTTTCTTTTTCTTTTCTTTTATTTCACTACTGCCCTTTACATAAAAAATATATTTTGCTGACAGAAAGTTCCATTTTTTTCATAAAAAAGAGCCTTTGTAACCACAAAGAACAAGCAACCACTCAAGAAAATATATAAGAATTTTAAAATATTAAACCCATATTTCTTATGTCTGTATCATTTGAAAACTAGCTGGTTGTGCATCATGAAGATTAAATGTTTTAATTGAAAATTTCTTGAGGTTTATAAACAGCTTGTTCATTCAATCCACATATTTCTTATTACCAGCATTTATTAATACAGGATACAATAGAATAGAACAAGTTTGGAAATGATGGCCTTGCTAAACCTGAATTGGGCAGAACACTGATATTCTCACAGCTCACAGAGAATGTGCAATAAAAATGGAACACTAAGGGGAATTCACTTTGACAGAGGAAAAAAAGTTTCTTTATTAAAATATAGTGCTATTGGGATCTGCTTTTTTCTTGAGAGGTGCTCATAACTCAGACTAGTTCATATTATACCATTAGTGCTGTTTGCTCTTGGTAAAAAAAGTTGGAAATATTTTTCAAGAACAACTGCTGCCAGGCAATCTCTGTCTTTTGAACACAGCTGCCTGTGCAGACTCTAAGCTGAAACTAGTCCATAAAGTTACTCCGATTAGTGTACCAGCCTTGTTACTAACAGGTAATTGTTATAAACAAATATTAACAGGTTAGTGTAATACAGCTTGAGGAAATAAAGAACCAAAGTACGTTCTCATTATCTCCTCCAGTTATCCCCTGCTTCTAGTGGAAAACAGTTTTGGCTCTTTCCCTTGCAGCCTGCTTTCCTTTTTTTTTTTTTTTTAAATCTTTCTTTTTTCTCCCTGTGGTTCAGTCAAACAAATACAGAAACATGGGCAAATAAATCCACATAGAAGGATGAAAAATAACATCAAGGCTCAGTATTTTTCACATGCTTGCTTGCCCACCTCTTGCCCTCCTGCATAGCAGGAGAATAGCAATCTGATATTGGCCCCTTTCCCATTTATGAAGATAAAGCAGCCCACATACAGGGAAATAATGGGGCTCCCTACTGTTCCTTAGTCACTTACATGGAAGAGAAGTGTAAAGGCTCATGGCTGAGTACAGCTTTTACATGACAAAGCACTTTCTCTGTTCATTTGAGCCATTCCTTTCTACTCTGATCATAACCCTACTTGTTTCTCAGCTACTTCAATGAATAAAATCCATGTCGGTGAGCACCAAGCTCCAGAATACTACCCAGGGAGTACCTTTGCTGGTGACAATCCAACTTCAGCTTCACTACCACGGAGCTTCAAAGATCAGCAGAGATGGACCTGAAGCCAAACTTCAGGCAGAAGCCTTACAGTTTTCTATTTAGGAATGTGGTCCCAAGTCCCCACATACTTTTCAGACAGATAAAAACAAACAAATAAAAAGCCTGGAGGCTTTTCCTCCACAGCCTTCACCAAGCCAGGAGAAAAGAGGTGAACCACTTCACTCTCAGCATTCTGGAAAAAAGGCTTACTAGCACTGACATCAAGGTTTCACCCCTGACAGACCTGAAGATGGTAAGAACTAGAAGAATACAGAGAGTTTTAACTTTAAATGATGAAAACAAAGACATCAATATTTAGCCCACAGTTCTGTGGTTTCAGGTTAAAGCCTGTTGGAGAACTGGATTTAGGACTGTAACTTTCATGCAGTATTTCTATAAACAGGCTTGTACTTCTCAACCTAACTAGTCAGTCAGGAAGTGGTACTTTCCTATTTCAGAAAATCTACGTCATTTATTATGCAATTAACAAGGATCGTGGTCACAAGTACTTAGGAATACCCGATATCCCAAAAGCTCATTTAGTTGGTGTGAATTCAATTCAGAAAGAAGTCAAGGAAGAGAAAATTGGCCATAAATAACAGGTATCACAATAGTTATCTCCCCAGACTTGAGAAGACATTTACATTAAAAAAAACTTCAGGAAAATACATTGTGTGAAAATCATCCTGGGGACTACTTTAAAGCAATTCATCAGGATGACATAAATATAGGACACAATGTTATTTTACATATTCCAGATATTGTGTACACTTTCATGGGGATTGAACCTTCTAAACTTGAAAGGCTTACCTGACTGATCTATACAAAATAAAAAGTGGCACATGTTGTAAGTCAAAGATTTTTCAAAATTACCAATGCAATCTTGATTATTCTTCATCAAAAAGCTTTTTAAGATGGTAAGAATGGAACTGGCTACCAAAGTCAAGACAATTTAATGATTCTTCAGAATAATGTAAAAAAAAAAAAAAGTCTATCAGAATATACTTGAACTACATGGAGAGCATTTGACTAAACTCCATTCCATCCTCAGAACTGTGACAATTTCTATTTCTCACAACTGGGATTTTAACAGGGAAGGTTGGAAGCCCTCACTGGACTGAGACGGAGGAGGCCTCCAGGCTCAGCTGTCTCACTTGTTACCGAAACATAATCAGTTATTTCCCACTCCCACTTTCAATTTTTTCTCACACAGTTTTCTCTATATTTTGTGTATCTTGAGGCTGATTTTTTTTCTCACAGAGTTTTCTCTACATATTGGTGTATCTTGAGGCTCCAGTCTCAGCTTTGGCTTTTAAATTTATTCTAAGAAACATATTTAACAAAAATAATGCAAATGCAATGAAGCAAAGGAATGATGTAACCAAAAGTATACATAAACTAAGCAAAACAGCTATTAGAAACAGACTAATAAACCCAGACAAATACGCAATGGTCATAACGGAGCAGGTATTTTATACATTGTTTGTTGCATTTCAAAAACAGAACCAGGTTTTACGGCAACTCATGAAAATTTATATATGTCAAACTCTTCCTTCCTACTGTTCACCCCAGTATTTTCTCTCTGCAGGTTACGAATAGCTACTACTCTGCTGCAATACTATGTGGAATCCTTGTCAAATAAACAGAAACTCAAAGAGGGTACACAGCCAGTCTGCCTATCAGTATTTCACATAGTGCTTTTAGGAAATAAGAGCAGGGGATATTCTTGACTGAAATTCATTATCCCAAAAGGCTGGTTTCAAATTTTAGCTTTAAAAGGGTCATATGTTTCTACACCACAACAGCAAAAGCCCTGGTCAGAATCCTTCACGTTGTCAATCCACCCACGTGAGTGTAGAGATGATGGCACTGGATTGGGTTCTGAGCATTGTCACTGCCAGAATGATTCAAACAATCATGTTGCCAGAACAGCAGCACTTTCTGTTTTCAGGACCAACCTATCAGAATCCTGAAAAAATTATTACATCTTTAGATTAAAAAAGAAAGGTACCAAACATTTCCTGCCCTCCAAAATTTCCATAAATTAATTCCCTGAAATCAATTGTTTTAAAATGTATATAAATATATTAGTCATAAATAAGGTCATTATCCCTGGTTTTAACTTTGAAAACAGAAAGCTGTGGAAGCAGCTGAGTTACTGAACACCGTGGATTGGCTGAGTTTTTCACAACCCAAAAATGAGATGCATAAGCTGGGAGAATGAAAGATTTTCCCTCCTCCAGATAATAAACTGCCTAGGCAGTCATTGATTTTAATCACAGGTTCTTACAATACTTTTTGCCTAAGAAGGGTTCAGTAGCTACCAGTGTCTGCAGCTGAAAGAATATGGTGCCTATTTTCAGTCATTTTATGGTCCAGTTCCCAACACTCACAGTGAACTTTCAGTAGCATGGTTTACAACATTATTATTCCTCTTGTTCTATACTTTACTGCTTAGTTTCAATTGTAGGTGAACTTTAAACTGAAATTCTTAAAACACCATCTATCCTTTCCAAGCCACTGATTGAGCCATCAGTTTATAGACACATATTACATAATCCATGCAGTTTAGCAGGTTATGCTTATATTTTATATTCTCTCATCTGTATGATGTAACTGAAGCTCCTTGACCTCAATTTTTATAAACTAGTTTCAGTATTTTTGCCAGAAACTGCCACCACAGTTCAACTGAGTCCATTTAATTCCACTATCAGTTTAAAGTGAGCATAGCTATATGCATTGCCCCCTGCATTCCCATCTTTCCCAACGGGCTCTTGGGAGAACAACTTCCTGTAATTTTTAAGCATACCAGAACATCTATTTTTAATTTTTGCCTAAATATTCCACACCATCCCACAAAGTATGTGAGACAGCACCTACCCACCACATAATCTATATAGGATTCTTCATATTTTCTTCTTTTTTATTTTCCATGTTTCTTTTAACTGGTTATTGCATCCCATAAAAGTTGAACCCTTTGTGTATTCCTTTAACAAAGTAATAGGCTGTCCCTAAATTCTGCTTCTCTTGTATTGCCTGTGAAAGCAGTCAGAGCAGTCCAATGAATTCAGTCAATGCAAGTATTTGTGTCCCTCAGGTTTCACATTACTTCCCCAACCATTACATTTTGAAGAGCACTCTCTGATGATGCCCTCCAGAAATTACCAGATATAAGTCCTAACAACACCCTTTTTAACAAACTGCTGTGAGGGATTAAATAATCACAATCAACCCCACGGTACTTTTCACTTTTGTATTTCTTACCAGACAAAAGAGGAAGAGATGAAAGTTCTCACAATATCTCAGCATCTCAAGCAAGATCATCTGTACTTCAGAAAGGAGAGATATAAAATGGATTCACCCTGGATCTTTGTGGAGGATTTGAGCCAGCTCAAATTCAAATAAGTTTATTTTTAAAATAGACTCAAATATTCCCAAGGAAGAAATGCTCAGATGTACACAGGTAACAAATACAAGAGGCTCTCTACCCTTCAAAGGGTAATGAGGCTTTACAGATGCTACAGTAAAAAATAAGAGTTAAGTACACTGTGTACTTGAAACAATCACATACTTTTTCTTTATTATATTTAGCACTGGAAAAAATATAACTGCACCACAGGCATCTCTCAAATTAAATACCATGTACAGTCCCCTCATTTGGCTGATACACTAATGGCATATTGTATGTAGCCACAGATGTTCTTTACTGGGTTGTGCTGAAACCAATCTAATTTTGTAAGATAAATGAGGTGTTCTGATTTAAGGACTTGATTTCCCAGCATAACAAAAACATGAAAAGAAGTGGAGCCTCTTATCACTCAGAGTTCAGATAGGTAAGCTAATTTCTCTGCCACAGCTTCTGAATCCGAATTTCAGAAAGGTCTACATGAAGGCAACATCCCTTGGCTATTTGGGACACGTCTAGAAAACAGAAGATGACACAGACATTAATTTACATAACAATTAAGTATGCAAAACACTGCTTTAATATCAGTGACAATGTATTAGATGGAGGATCAGCACCAAACAAAGAACAAGGACAGCTGCCCATAGATTTTTTTTCATTTAGTCTGAGAAGCTCAGGGACTTGGTGCTGTGATAAGCACAGAGCGCGAGATCAGCTGTGTCCCCACTTGACGCGGTGCTGAATTTCAAAGCCACCTGATGGCATATTTGACTTGAACTGGCAGCTTCCATCCCATTCTCAGTCAACTGACGTCCTTGACTTACCCCACTGACACTATCCAGCAGACTCAGCTGAGGAATGAATGTTAGGAAGAACTTTCTGCTGTTTAAAAAAAAAATAAATTAACTTTTGGAGACCATGCCTGGCACCTTTAAATAGCAAGAACACCTTTTGTTAAATGATATGCAAGGATTCTGTGATGGTTTTCCAAAAGCGTGCTCACACTCTGTGATACAAGACAACTCTGAACATATTTGTTCTAGCACTGGAAGCAGTACAGCTCTGTTTGCAGAGTGATCCCTTGGCTAGTTATCCCTGCTCAGGAGAAGATTAGATAAGTTCAAATGATGTGCTGCTCTCATGCATCTACTATTGCCAAGACTATTTCCACAAGCCCTTCTTGCTGATGTATAGAGGCAGCCAGGCTCACAAGTCCAATCAATGGGGGTTGAGAGCAGTTATGGTACACAGAAGTCATGTAATGCCCTTCTCAGTCTCTCCTTGCTGCTTTAAGGATCACAGTATTTCTACAGATTGCCACAGCACTTTGGCTGTGCCATTACAAGTCACTACTGACATAAGTTGCATCCTTGTGCATATCAAACACCCCAAAAGCATCTTTGCCATATCTTCCCTGCTACCTTTGCAATACCCCTGTTGTGGAGTCTTCTCCTGAGCATAAAGGCTCTGGTGTGTCACAGTTTTAACATGGAAACAGGGGTCTGGTGAAAGTATCAACCTGCATTACATTAGAGAAGAGCTATTTTTTTCCTAATGAGTAGCACAAGCTGGCAATATTTCCTATAATGATTATAGCACCTAATCAAGGAAGTTTAAGAGTAAACTAATATTTTTATTAAAACAAATTAGTAAGTGATTAAAAATCTTGTGACTACAACAGAAATACAGAATGTGACTCTGCTGTAGACTGAAGTATACTTTTCTTTATGATGAGTAATAAAGCAATGAAATGCTCTTACCCTGAAGAGCAGAAAAAGCAGTTCAGATTTTAACGCTCTAGAGAGCACGTGAGTTCATAGTCCTTGCAGACTATTACATCCAATTGCAAAGAAGTTCTTCAGACAAATGTTTTCTTATTTCAGGAATCTTCATGGTGCAAGTTATGAAAATTTACATTTTATTACTATTATAACTTTTTTTTTCATTGTAGTACTCGTAGACACTGCCAAAACCCAGGACCCTATTGTGCTGGACACTGAAAACACAGGAAGTCAGTTACTTCCTGGAAATGCAGAAGAGGGTGAGGAGGTCATACTGCTCTTCTCATTCAATAATATGCTAAATTAAATGGGATAATTGGTTTGCTTAAATCATATACAATTTATGACAGAGATAGGAGTAAAGCCCAGCTCTTCCTAGAACCAACCCTAGCCCCTTTTCCCTCAATGGGGTTCATCACGCAATATCTTTTTGGGGAAAAAGAGAGAAGTGATTCTTTGCAGGGCTGGAGCTTAATGACTTGTCACTCTAGTCAAATAATCCACTGCCAAATGCCTATGATTTTTTAATGATTCGGTGACGCACCCAGATCCCACACACATTAGAGGTGCCCGGTTACTGTGCTGTCTCATTAGAAGTTGTACAAAGTAGAATTCAAACATCCTTCTCCACTTCATTAATGAAATACATTCATCTTCTAGTAGAAGTCCTTCAGTGCTCTAGGTCTACGATTTACATTCATGTACTCTGTATCTTGTCTGTTTGCATTAAAAGGAAATCCTTTTGATCAATGCTCTGGCAAGAAATTGCACCCTCCAGCATACAGCCCTTCCCAGTCAGTCTGCAGTGTAAATGATCTTTAATAGATAAAGAGACATACTGTCAGGATCAGCTATGCAAGTGTGAAGAGCTCAATTGTCTCTAAGGTAGCAAGGAATAAAAGCCTTTCAGATAACATATTACTGTCTAGCCTAATCTGTAATACAGTTCACTATAAGCAAGAGGGATTCTTTCCTCCTCTTCACTGTACTTATTTCTCTTTGCATAAAGACTCCGCTGGGGTAAATGCAAAAACTTTATTCCTTATAAACTGTGACACTGAGACAAAGGAATCCAAGGCATCTATCTGACTAAAATACTGCTTCGGTTTAGTGTCACAGGAGGCACTAGAAATCAGGAAGCCCCAGATTCCAATCTGTGACTGGATCATCAAGCCCAAATGGTATGTCAGTGATCTATTCCACAAAAAGATTTACTGGCATCCTTAACGGTGTTTTACTCTTTCTCATTAGGATTACCCAGTGAGGAATAAGCTCTTTAGTGTGTGATACAGAAATAACAACAGTCATACAGACCCTCCTCCACCTAAATTTGTGTGGCATCCACTTCTGCTCTGTTCCCAAACAAGAAACAGTAACTAATTCCTTGGCATCCTTTTGCAAACACAGTTCAGCACTGTGGACTAGGAGATACTTCTGTACCCCCCTGAGCCAGGTTTGTACCAAGGACTGGTTGAGTTACTATCACATAAGCTTAATTGGAACATTTTGAGGTTTAGAATAAAATATACAGCTCTACCTTTGCTTTTTCCATATTTCCCAACCAGCTACAAAGTTCATCAGTCAGTATTTGTATTTTAAATAAAAAGAAATAATTTTTTTTTCTTTATGCACCATTATCATGGTGCATAAAGAAAAAATACCTTGTTGACAAAAAGAAAATTTCAGCCCATGTAAGAGTGTGGGGGTCTCTCTTTTGCACTGCAAAGGGAGTAGCCATGGGCTCCTTGCTTAGAGTCACCATGAGATCAGGACTATGAAGATACACCCAGAGAAAAAATAAAGTAGTATTCATCCAAAGAGAGGAATTTGATATGACTGGTTAGAAAAAGAACTTTGGGAACAAGGGGAGGGGTTTTACTTTATCAGACTACTAGGAGAACAACATGCTTTTTGTATGGTATGTTTACACATTTGTGTGAAGTAGGAAGCAGCTGCATTATTAACAATTACATCATTACCCTGACACACTGCAAAATGTTCCCAAAAGTTAGTGCACTAAGCATGTGAGCAGGGAGATGATTTAATTTGTTTGGGAAGCTCTTAAGCAGCTACAGACTTTGACCATAAAAATTATTTCAAAGCACTATCTTAATCTCCAGCATTGTTTCCAGCTGTGTTTAAACAAATGTGATTTCCTTTGTCATCATCTGCAGCTGTATTTCCCTTATCTTTTGCTTGCTTTCAAAAGCAGTTCACTCTGATAAATTTAAAGAAAATGCAGCTTAATTCCAAGGGTTTTTAATTTTTTCCTCACTTGGATGGTCACTGATCACAGACACATATTATATAAAAGCAACAGAGACACAAATTTTACTAAGGCAAATTAATTTAATATACACAAGGTCTCACAGGTCTGCCCTTAAAATCACAGTGTAGCAATGTCAGAACACTGAGCAACCCTGTCCCCTCTGCTCATAGGGATGATTGGTGTAACGTTGCCTTCTGCAGCATGAATATACAGAATACATGAAAACACACACCAACACCCTCCCCCCCGATAAGGCTCCACTGAACAAGATGAGACAACAAATGTATGTTATCACATGTTAATGCTATTTTAGAAAATGTTTGGAGAGGAGCAGAAGGAGGGTAAGACAGCAGTTATTTAATTAGCTGTCATTTCTGTCATGCCCTCTCATTCACTCACATGCATCTATATTCATACACACTAACAGCACTTAGTGGAGGAAGGGGGATGGAGAGAAGGGAAGAAGGAGGGGCTGCAGAGAAAGCTAAGTTAAAAATAAAAATCCTCTATGAATCCAGATTACGATGCCTGTTTTTCCAAGATATGTCAAAATCCTGGAGATAAAGAGTCATGAGAAATTCGCCCTCTGTACATCAGAGCTGATAGCAGGGGACTGTAGTGACACGGACCCCAAGTTCATTCATAGATACCTCTGAAAACCTGAATTAAGCTGCTTATTATCCTGGGACATAATGTGACCAGCTTTACCGAGATCAATGTCTTCTCTACAGATGCCTGCTCACCAGCTGAGAAATCAATCAGCTAAGCCTTAACAACTGCCAGAGGAGCAACCAAGGGCATGCAGCCTTAATACTAAATTTAAACAGAGATTACAGCACCTATTTCCCCAGCAAAGCATTTCTTCATCAGCTCATGGGAACTCCCATTCAGAGCTGCTGTCACAAATGCTAAGGGAGAGGAGAAATGAGATCTCACTGCAGTGCGTGTGAATTGTCATACCCAAACAGTGTGAGTTTTTTCCCTGCTACGTATCCCTCTTTGTTTTTTGAAATATCCTCACAGCACCTGAGCTAGGCATGGAACAGCTAAGTGGTCTCAGTTCACAGAGTGCCTTCATCTCTTCGGTGAAAACATTTAACGCATAACCTCCTCATATGCTGGAATATGACAAAATTCACCAGTGTGCACAGGCTGCACAGTTACTGATGAAGAACTTTGATAAATACTGGTAACTAAAGGCAATATTTTTATAATTGCTGATGGGCTTTTAGTGAAAATCTGAAGGAAAGGAAAACTACTCAGCCACATCATGCAGATGTCTGCTTTCCTTCTGTGGAGCCGATTGGACATTCTGAGTGCTGGAGGAAGAAAGAGAGTAAGAGAAATCCCCAAGAATTCAGCTGGGGGAAATGAATTCTTTCAGAAATCCAGAAAACCTTGGTTATCACATGAAACAACTTTTTTTTTGGCAAATGCTGTAAAGTCCAGAGGAGGGGTGGCACTCAGTTCTTAGCTCCATCTTCCAGAGCTTGGGAACAGTCACTGTACTCATGGGCTCAACCTTGGCAGCTGCCACACACTGATTACAGCGGCTGGTAAACATGGGTCTTCCCAAGATGCTCTGACAGTTGAAGGTTTCAGACTGAGAGATGACCACCTGCAGCCTGCACTGCAGGAAGATACATGCAGGGAGGACACCCTTTTGTTTGTTCTAATACGCTCAATCTGTTGTGAAAGTTACTTCTGATTGAGTTAAACAATCTGGTCTGATTTTCTGTTCTTACAAGTTAATGAAGTTTTTGGTTATCTTACTCATCAACATGCAAATTAACTTCAATATGATTTAGAGAAGAACAGTAAAGAGGATTCTGGGCTCTCCACCTACAGCAGCTTCCAGCTCAGTTACTGTCTTTGTATTCTGTCTTTGCCAAGTGTGTGTGTGTCTGGATGCTGTGCCTGTGAGATCCTGAATCCCGGCCAGGAGCCTGCCACACACAGAAGAAACAATGGTGTGGCACTTCACTCATGAAGGTACACAGTGGCCTGAAGACCACTGCAGGGTACTCAACCAAACTCACAAAGTTTGTGTTACAAAAGACTCAACAGGTTTTCTTCACTAGTTTCCTCGGTAGAATTCAAATGAGTGCTGAAGTACTCGCATATTTTTAAATTCAAGTAGAAATTTATATTCACAGCCTCCCATTTCCCATCAAGAACCTACAATACATTTTAAGGTTGTACATTTAAGTGCACTGTTCAAGAAATTATACAGAGGAAATAAACAAACAATAATATATCCTTATGATATATTGATCCTTATGGGTCCCTTCCAACTCAAAATATTCTATGATTCTATGACATATGCAGGTGACGCTTGTAAATATCAGAGCATAGGAGAAAAACAAGCTCTTTGCATATTTCTCCATGAACAAATCCAGTAATTAGAGCTTTCTCACATGTACCAGAAAATCACAGCACAGAGAAACCAAAACAAATAGAATAAAATGGGTACACGACAAGTGTTCTCTCCCCAAACCAAACAGATGGCTTTGCATTCAGTCCTCTATAAGCAAGGAGAGCATCTCCTGTATCAGCTGGGGTGTGGAAATGTTCCTATGTCCCAAAGGAAAAGATCAGAGGAACCTCTGAAAAGGGGTTCAAAATGATCCACACAAAATGATCCACTCCTTTGTAATGTAGCAATTTCAGTCCCTCCTGCATAACATCTCAGATTGCAGGAGACTGTATTTGAGGAGGCTGGGTTAGTACACAATGATGCTAAGCAGCATTCCCTGCCTTAAGCAGAGATTTTAATAAACAAAATGAGGGTAAGAACATCCTGGAGATGAAAAAACCCCAGAACAACAACCCCTCTCCCCAATCAACCCCAAAACACCAAATAACAGCAACAAAACCCCAAAACAGATACAGAAAATAGCTAGGGATAGAAAAAAAAGAAGGTATGACTGGATTACAAATTAAAATTGGTTGCCTGTTTCTTACTACTTTTAAGAAAGAAAATATGTTAGAGTATGAAGAAAGGGACCATTTCACATCTCAGATTTAAGATTTTTTTCCCCTAAATTTTAAACTCCACAGGAAAATAATCTATAAAAACTGACACAAGATAATCAAATCATACTTCAAATTTCATTCCTTTCATTAGCTTTTCATCAGCAATGTGTCCAAGACTTTTAGATTGTTAATGACGTTTTGGTTGATTGCAAATTCAAAGTGGCCCATAAAAAGGTTACTGTATTTTATATGCTGTATAATCTTCCACTGAGTTTAATGTTTTTATGATATACATTGTACAGATATGTCTACAAGATAGACCTCATTTAGAAAATGGATTAAATAACTGCACAGTCCTAGCATTCAAGGCATGCAATCAGTAAAAAAGTTTAAAGAGATAATATTTGCTGTGAACCATTTCTTTCCCTTTGAAGTGGAAAGTGAAGTATTCTGTAGCTAAATGAGAAATGACTCACTTTTCGAACATAAATCAGTGTTTTAACTGAATTGAATTAATTGACATTTGGTATCTCAAGGGTAGATTGTTTGTAATTTTTCAGAAATATCTATGTTTCAATGCCTTGTTCATATAATGAAAGTTCATAAAAGGGGGAAAAATAACAGAACTCTTCCTTACTGGTTAATCTTTCTTGCAAAAGTTGCTTCCAGGAAATGTATAGCTACTATGCTAATGAATACAATTAATAGGGATGCTCAGGGGCCTAGAGCAACCCTACATGAACCCAGATTGCAAATAACCCCATATATAGGAATAAAACAATGTTCTCTGTACTAAAATAGAGTCATCAGCAGAACGGGAAATCATTCTTTGTAAGGAGAAAACATTTTCTTAGTCCTGAAATGAAGAGTTTGGGTTTCAGTTCCACTCTATAAAGAAGCTTGGAACATCTGGGTATTTCCTACAGCCCTACAGAAGTAACACGGGACAGGATCCTGATCCAATTAAAAGTGTAGGCAAAATTCTCTGTAATTTTAATGGAACAAGGACTTCACTCATCATACTGACTTTTAATTTATTTTTAATTTTGTTTACAAGTGCATGTATACAGAGTAAAAATATATTGTGCAAATAAGTTCACATTTACTCCTCTGATTCTAGCAGGATGAGTCTGAAACCACAGAAGCAGAACTAAGAACATGATCTGTTATGTGGATAAAAAATTACTAAAGCTGAGGGATAATATGTGTTGACTGGGGACAGAGCTAAGAGGTCATACAGGAAACTCACATTCTCTCTCTCAATCAACTCAAACCAAAAGCTATTATTCTTACAGAGTAACCACATCCCTTACCTCCTATGAAAGATTTCCTGGAATACAAACAAAAGGCTTTGGATTAAATTTTGTAATGACAACTCAGCAATATTTTCCTTTGGAATACTTTTCTTCTGAAAACTTTTCACCTCCTGTTAGGACAGTTAACTCCATTAAATAACTTCTGCTTTTCCAGCAGAAGTCTAAATACTTTTAACATTATTTTGCTGTACTGTATTTCTACAAGACCTGACTCAGGAAGATACATAGCTGCACACCTGATTTCATGTGCTGGGGTAATTCCCTTGCAATCAAGTTCCCCATTTACTAAAATATGGTGTTGGCTCAAGAATAACTTTATTTTCTTAGTTGATTTTTCAACCTACACAGGTCCTTCTGACCCTTCTGAATTTGTTTGTCTCCATAATTAACTTCCTGTTCAGTTTTACAATGTTGTACCAAAGTAATTAGTTCAATGGCTGTTTCAGTTTGACTCTGATATAGTTTTAAAGCAGCAATGGCTCAAACCATGACATCCCGTAAATAACACATTCTACTTTCATAAGTAGTTTTTTAAAAAATGCCTCTGGCAAGTAGTATGTGAGAGCCCTCCAGGTAGTGATTAAAATATCCCCTGCTGAAAAGAATCCTCTGGACTGGTCTTTCCAGAATCCTTCTGCAGGTTTCAGAAATTGAAACTGTGAAGCCTCTCAGAACTCAACAGGGAGGAAATGAGAGTAGTTTTAAGGCTATTCTTGGGCTTTCCTCTAGCCATTATTATATGGACATGTCTGAGAGCCTGCCTAAAGCTACAGTAAATACTTATAGCATAGCTCCAATCACTGCAACACTGTACTTTGCATTACCTAGTAGGGATATCATGTCTTAAATCATCACAGAATTTGGCTATTATTGGTAAGAGAGTTGTTTCTCCTTTCTGTAACTCTGGACATATAAGACATCTTTCCTTTATACTAACTCAGGAATTTTTCAAATCATACTGAATTATTTTGTGTACAGTCATGGCTTCATCAAATTCAATGTGTTTATTTTCCATCACATATATTCTAGCTCTCTTTCTTTGTGCCTTGAAGTAGTCAATCATTTCATTTAATTTGCAAAAACACTTGGGGCAGAATTTGCAAGAAACAAAGCTAGAGTACAAGGAATTACAGTCTTCTGGTTTTAGTCTTAGTTTTCACTGGTTTGGAAATTAGTTTGATGTTAATTCACTGGAAATGAAGCTAGTTTAATTTATTCATTGGCAATTCTCAAGAGAAACTTTAGGAGTTTGGAGTTAGACCTATTAATCTGGAAGTACCTTCTCTATTTTTAATGGTCTGCTTCTGCTTTTAGCATACTGCTATCAGGAACTGAAGATGTTATCTGGACATGTTTGAAAACATGACTTTCTACAGAAAGTTTCATCTGCTCATTTATTATTTGCCTTGAAGCTCTCATCAAAGGTAGATGACAGAGTGTTTTTCCAGATACCTGCCCTAAATCCTTTGAAGAAGCTTATTTATGGCATTATTACAGTATAAATGATTGTATCGCTATTAATAAGGTTTCACCATTTGCATCCTCTCCACCTCTTATGATAGCAGTTTAAATGCATGCATCTGTCATTTCTTCTCAGTTCCAAGAAGTAAAAGAACTTTCATAATGGGAATCTCACTGCACTGGAAAAGCATTTAGAAATCTGTTTTGTGAGTCTGCATTTGTTAAGAATGGTATTGAAATACTGGAAATAGGTGAGGAATAAAAAGGGCTTCTCAGATCCACCTGTAGGTATATTTCTACCTGACCCTCTGGAAGCAGAAGGCTGTAAGCAGCTGCTGAAGAAACAGAGACTGTGGCATCTCCCACAATCAGAAGCCTGAGATCTTCCTCCATTTGTCTGACCTCTATGCAGCCTTAGATCTGCTCCAATCGCTGACACCTTCCTCTGTCCTTTGCACACTGGAGAAGTAGTAGTTGCTGTGGTAGCAGGCACACATAAAGGTACCTCTAGTGTATTCAGGCACACTTTTATTGGGCAGCCCCAATAACCATGGTTTTCATTCTTTTCATCTAATCTCCTATCACTAAAATCTACTGGTTAGTGACATACTTTTCATTCCATTCATGTGAAATCCAGACAAGACAGACAGCTTTACCCATTTCCAGAACAGGGAGAGAGTGCATAGGCAACGCACACAGTCATCACAGCGTGGACATCACAGTCATAATCAAGCACGACTGATTGTTTCGAGTGTTCAGGAATCTTCCAGTGTAATCTTTTTTACAGAACTACATTCAGAGCCTAGCACACCAAGTGCATGAGGTGTTTTAGCCAGTTTTCTGTGAAAAAAAAATATCTTTTCTGGTATTTTGTTTTGCTTTGGTATATTCATACTATCAAGAGATGAAGATACTATTTAGGGTTTGTTTTTATGTTTACTAGTACCAGACCTGTGCACCGGTGATACATTTCCCATCACACAAGGTGCCTGAGGTAATCAGTAGTGTGGAAAAGAATCCAGGGAGAAATGAATGATTAAAAATTTAGACAGGTCTGTGGTCTGCCCAGTTTGAGGGGTTTTGTTCTGTTGATATGGTAAAGCTTGGAAATATTATACTGCTTGGGGGAAGCTATCCACTGTGTAGCAACTGCAGCTCTATGCTTGCTTTATGTTTACACATTATCTGACTGCCCATTTAGGAGAAATAATTAGGACTTAGCTAACTATAAATAAGACAGATTCTTCTTTCTGGCAAATTCCTTAATGCAACTGATTACCCTTGGCAGAAAAGCTACCATGGCACGAACCTCTTAAATAAAACCTGCACAATGATCTTTCCATCTGTCTACCATAATTAAAGACATCAGCAGCAAATAGAATGAGAGCACTAGTTTTGGTTCTCAAGTAGGGATGGCACCTATCATTTATTTGACAGACACGATTATTTGCCTTCATTTCATCATTTTGATCTTATTTCCTGCTAGCACAAGGAGACCCATAGGGGACCAACAAGTCTGACAGACACATTTTGTTTTCAGCTATGCCAGCAGAATGTTGAATGCCTCCACTCCATTGCACCTACATTCAACAAAACCCACATGTTTACTCAAGGGGTGAAGACAAATTTAGAGGGTTTTTAGTGAGATATATGCCCATGGGAGATATAAGGAAAATAAACATTTTGGGGTTTTTTATATGGCATAAGAATATAGATGAGGTCTGTCCATTTTCAGATCGCAGTGGACCAAGACAGAAAAACTTACTGATACAGAAACTTAAGGGAAGGAAGTTTCTAGGGCTATTATCCCAACTGGGATAATTTTTCACAGGCTTACTGAAATGAAAATTGACCTGTGACAACTTGCTCCACTTGCAAATCAACCCACTCATATATTTTATTCAACAGCTTTTGGCCTGGTCATGCTCTTGAAGTTTCAAAGCTACTTTCTGGACTAATTGCATTCTTTATACAGAACCTTCTCTCTGTTACATGGGTCTTGTATCAGATGAAGCAAAAAGAGCCAGTAACTGTTCTGCTATTGTGATTCATCACATCAGATAATATCTGGTGTCCTGACTCAAGGGAAGCAAAAAAGATTCTGCTCCATAACAGAATATACTGGGTCCTGGCTTAGGTTCAGATTACACAGCTCACCTAGTCTCTATTAAAAGCATAAATTGAATCGTTTCAGAAAATGCTAATATAGCTAAGGTCTTGGAATTTGAAACTAAAATTCTGCAGATAAATTTTTTATTCCTACATAGTCAATATTATAAAGACTTAAGTAAAAAATGTTATCTCAAAATGTGTCTGATTTGATAACTACAGAGACTAGAATATGAGATTAGATATTAGTTAATAAAATATCTGAGAAGCACATACCCTTCTGGAAAGCAAAGTAGTCTGAGGGTAGAAGTTCTGTATTCGAGCATCATTTAAGTAGGTTAGTAAGGAAGGGTCCTAAGGGAAGGCACTGTCTACTGTGGTTTGAATCTGATACAGAACAGTCTTTCCCAGTTGGTAGGAGCTGGCTTGAAGCAGACTGTTGTATGCCAGTTTTGCCTACCCTCCTGCAGATGCTCTCAGCCCCTGCTGTCGGTTACCGGTGCCAACAGTGTACCTCCCACAGCCCTGAAGCAGACAAGCTCAGTCACTGTAAATGTTATGGGTTGCAAAAGATGGCAGTTCTGATCCTTCTCAACAACACGCAGCTGAGAACTGGCAAACTGATCTTCAGCCTACAGAAAATACCACACTGGGAAACCTTCTCTCATTGGATGTGACCTCTCATTTGCAGAGTTTTTAACCTAAATTACCTCATTCGATACATGAGGTGGGAGGAAAGTGAACATTTATGCATGCAGTGTTTCATTTTTCTCTCCTCACTCAGGTAGATAGGTAACACCTGCCTCAGAATGATCTTACACGTAGCACATCCAGAAATTTTCACTTACCAATATAGAGAAAACTTATCTGTGCAGGTGTTCTCAAGCCTCGAAGTCTTTGTTCTCAATTTTCTTTCTTTGTCAGATGTGTTATTCCAGTGAATAAGATACAGTTGATCTCTAACTGGAGAGTCAATAATCAATTTGGAAACAATAATGAACAAATCCATGAGGTACAAAACTCTCATTTATGTTATGTCCCCTTTATGTTTTTATAGGGCTTCCAATTGGATAATACTTAGGTCAAATTGCAACAGTTTCCTCATGTCAGAGATTAAACGCTGGATTCCTCCCCTTCACTTATCTGTTACTTCTTGTGCAGACCGAGGCCCTCATACCTGCAGCAGGTCCATAAACAGAAATCATACTGTACCACTTTCATCCTAATTTAGCACTTCAAAACAGATAAACTGCAAACCTGAGGAGAATTGGGGGAAGGGGGAGTATATAGTAGAAAAAAGTTCCTAAGCAGAGAGCAGAAATACAAAAATAGAATGTGCACATAGCAGAAAACAGCCAATCTTCAGATTCCGTGGGTAAATCCAAAGGAAACTGCTGTGATCCTCCAAACATCTCCATTTGGATACATGTCAGAGCTTTCCCACACAAGCCTTGTGCTCCTTTCTCAGTTCTGGTAAACTTGTTCCAAAACCTCCAAGATTATGTATCTCACACCTCCTGCAACTTCCTCAGTTCTGCCCAAGCCAAGATGTGGGACTGAGGCACATTAACCCTGCCCTTCCTGGCTTCCCCATCCAAATAAGCTGCTCAGTGCGATATAGGACGAGGACAGGGAAGTGAGGCAACTTGATCCAATTCAACCCTTAGTTTCCCTGCATCTGGCAGCCAGAGTTGCACCTCCTCCCAGAAAGCAAGCCAGTTGCTGAGACCCTGATCCTTGCAGCTGCTCTATGCCTGAAGTGATAAAGTCCAACAACAACAGAAATCCTTCCTGAAGGCTCCAGCTGCATCATGGTCTCATCCAGTTTTGGTAACATGCCTGGGGACCAGCCTGTCTTTAAAAACCTATCTTACTGTGTCCAGCTTTCTTCCTCATGCACTCTATTAAATTCATTCCCTGTGTGAAGTGTTGTTAATCTTGATTTCTGCATGTGAAATCCAGATGGATTAGCTTGGCCATCACTACACTGCCTCCTCCTTACATGTTCTGACCTACATAGAGTCAGTCCCTGGGCAGCACCTACGCACACTGTGGGACCACTTAACGCTGCAACACTTCAGAAATCATTAGCTATGTAAACTGAGCAACATCCCCAGAATATCAAGATAAAATATTACACTTACAATTTTAATCAATTAATTGTGGGTTCTGAGCCTTCACACTCTGTTTTGAATGATACTGTGAAGGCTTGATCCTTGTTCAATTTATTCTTTTTAAAATGAAAATAGAGTCTCTTTGAATCTCCTGACATCAGTGTTCAGGGCTTCCACAAAACAAGCTTTCACTAGAATGTCAAGAAGCTTTTGTTGTTTTCTAGAATCAGAATAGAACTGTGATCCCAGCAATGCCTAGCAGGTTTCTTTAAGAAAATGAAGAACTGTGCTGTTAAATAGGATATTGTAATTGCAAGTGCAGGTGGGCTAACCATGCGACAGAAGAGGCCAACAGATACTGAGGTAATTGATGTATACTGGAAATTATTGTAACTATGCATATTTTACCATTATTAAAGAAAATTTAATATTAAGCCTATGAAGACATTCTAATAGTTTCCCTAAAAATTATTTTTCCTTGTAAACAAGTCTATCACAAATTCGTTTGAAATGAAGCTTCATTAACTTAAAAAATTATAATTAAAGCTCAATTGGGAAGTATGGCACAATCTATTTGCACGTATACAACTGTACAAATACCTCACACTTAAATAGTCTTCTTTAAAAAAATCAATACTGACTAGTCTTGAGACAGGAATTTCTATATCTGAAACAGAAATATGTTTCTAGAAATATAGAAAGCTGTGACAACACAGTCCAGTTCACATCTGAATAAAATGCTGGAATATTTTATATATAGCTTAATGTGCTTTAGAGCCACTTTTCAGCATGTTGGATACATGACAGCTTTGCTACTCTTTGTTACAGAAACCAAGCACTTGTAGGATTCTGGTTTTGCAGGTAACAATTTACACATGGTATTAAATTCCCTTTTAACAGTCACTGTTATAACATCACGAAGTACATGTATACTTTGATATACTGGGCTTCCTCAGTTAAACTGGCAATTTAGAACAAAGAATATTTAGGATACAATTTCAGTATCAGGAAATAGAGAAGTCTGTGTTGATGCATACATTTCCAGAGCTGAAAGGACAAGACTTCAGTCTAAAGCTATAAATTATTCATAGCCTATTCTGACACACTGGGGAAGAGACCTGAATATTCATATGCCACACAACTGGTAAAGTCCCTATAAATTTGGGAAATGATGAGATTGTGGAAACTTTCCTTATTTTCATTATATGGGCCTTGTGAAACATGCTGTGCCACAGCAGATTTCACTGATACAAGACATGCAATCAGAACAGATGAATTTGTGGAAGACTTGAGCCTTGATTCAGAGTTCCTATTTTTTGAAGCAATTTTCCCCAGAACAACTGGGGATACCAGCAATTTAAGAAATTCTGAAATCACAGACACTCATAACAGATTACTAATCATATTGCGCTGGTTTGCTAATCAGTCTGGAACTTGTTTTCACAATGCATCCATATTCAATAACAGAAATGTCTGATCTGTGAATCTCTGTTGCTGTATATCTTTAGCCATTTATAACTAGACAAAATCAGTGCATAGCATAACTAGTTGAATTTGGGGGCAGATTCTATCTACTGTGAGTTAATAAAATTGACTGCTCAATGCCCTTGATGTTAAAGAATGTAATTGTCCAACAATTACATTTAGAAAAAAACAACATAACTGTTTCTGTAACATCAGTAAAATTTTTTACAGAAAAAGTATGTTGCAGCACTGGCCAGGGAGTGGGAAATCAAGACTGCAGTATTCTTTCTCTTTTTGAAAAACCATTTGATTTAACCAGTCTTGTCACAAGCATGTTCTGGATGGATTCCATATATACATTTATGCCTTCAAGTTTGATGTCCAAGACTAAAAAAGATTCTTCTGTCACTTTCCTTGCCTTTTCCATACCCTTTCTGTATAACCAGCAAAAGCTGATTAATAGCTTTTAATCTGCCTGATACATACTTCTATGATCTGAACATAAGTATTCAGATTGCATCCAAAATACAGACCCATTGTGCTTTTGTGTTCTTTTTCATGAGACAAGTTGAGCCCAAAACAGTTTTGACACAAATAGAAGAATGAAAATCAAAATGGACACAGCATTTAGAGGGACCAGTTTGCTCTGCAGGTTCTTTAGAAATTCTGTTCACCCAACTGTCAGTGGACAGGAGGAGCAGGAAAGCCTCAAGGAATGAGAAATCTGAGGATGTCACGTCCATGTGGTATGGTAATAATGCTCTACCTATGCCATACAGAATAAGAATATTATTCTTGTTAAAGTACAGCTCTGAGACCAAGCACATGTGTATTCCACTTGTGACTCTCCCACAAAGTTCCTGTGTGATCTTGGGCATCTACTCTAAATTTTGTGCCTCAGTTCCCTTCTAAAATAGAGTCAACACTTCCTTTTCCCATTTTCTGTCTATCTATCTTGACCTCAAAGCAAGACATAGACTGACACCACAGTCTGTTTTAGTCTCGGGTATCTAGGAATGAGAAAACTCTGTTATTAATACTTAAATACTAATAAATAGTATGACAATGACTATACTCTGCCTCCCCTTAATCTCTGTACTTCCATTTCCCCACTGAGATATTGTTACTTTTTTATTTCTCGTGATGTGTAATGAAGCATATATTAGTTTTGACAGTCCACTGCCTCTTGGCATACTGTGCCAGGAGACTACTAAGGACTATTGAGCTAAAGAGCTGATAGTAGGCACCCCCTCTGTAAATGATTTGGGTAACATTAAATGATATGAAGAACAATACTGATGTTAACTGATAGTCATTGCAAAGAGTTATTTTCAGGAGACTGTTCCCCACAGTGGGGATTTTTCAGGGCTCCTTTTCTTCCTTCCCTCCCTTCCTCCCTCCCTTCATTCCTTCCCTTCCTTCCCTTCCTCCCTTCACTTAAACTCTTGAGAGGAATTGCCAGGTTTTTTTCAGAACTGGCTCTGAGGCTGTGGTTGTACTTTGGGCAGCAGTATGACTTCAGCAAGTTGAGACAACCATTCCTGCTGTGCTTCCATGTGTATCCCTACCCATGTTGTCTATAACTTGCCAGTAGTTGCAGAACATCAGAATCTTGGGCAGATAGCTGCTTAATTGCTTTACAAGTTTCTGTCTGGTCTTTCCAGACACACACACACTGAACTATAGTCATGAACAGCAGTACATGTGTCAATCATGGTGATCGTTTGCCCTCAGAAAACACCTTACAGTCTTTACTCATCTTTCTAGCTACACATTGATGCAGGAATGTAAAATCATCTGCATTTAAACATGACAAAATGAGGCACAGAAATCTAAGGCAAGTCTAAGTCTAAGAGTCTTGGCTTGATGACACAATATCTTTGGCAGCAAGGGCAGCATCAAGCATTCCTGTCCTGAGCCAGTGAATGCTGCTTTTTCCTCTCCATTGCAGCCTACCTATCCCCTTATCGCTGTCACTTATCATTACCTGAAGTGCTGAGGTCAGAGCTAGACGTTTCCTAACAATATTTATCAGATATTCATGAATATTGTTAATAAACTGCAGCAATTTTGCCACATACATTGATGTGTCTGAATGCAGACAGCCAGAGATATGGATATGTCAGATTCAAATTGCGTGAACTATCTTGGTAGATCATCACCTGTATCTGACACTGAGCATTCATGTTGTGTGAATGTCATATACATTGTGTGAGCTGAGAGATATGAGTTTTAAACAGCTTTGGACTAATGCTGTTAAACTACCTGCTTATCACTGCGAGCAATAAGTAACATTCAGACATCTGCTTTAGGGTGAGATTAATTATACCCCAAACTCCAACACAACTCCAACACCTATAGTAGTTCAGTCTTTACTGGGAGTTAGGCTCACTGTTTCAGGTGAATGCCCTCACTTGAATCTGATGCTGAATGTCTTCTCCAAGATCATATCACATAGCAGCAAATCAGTGGCAGAGCTGAGAATGGAACTTCAATTTCCTGACCCCTGACACGTGTGTCTGAGGCTGGATATTACTAGCCTGCTCTTGAAACTCATGCAGAACAAATTTTAACTTTATTCATGGATCCAAAATAAAGCAAAAGGAAAAAAAAATCCCTCACTGAAAAGTCATGTTTGTAACACTGACTTCTCATTACTGCACACATAATTCCCACTGACATAAACAGTACTGTGGCATTTTGGTCTGGTGTACTGGATAGTACGTTGCTTAAGGAGTGGAAGCACATAGTCTCTGTGAAACAGCCTCAGGTGGATTTAAATTACTCTCTGCTCTTTCAAAGTGACAGTTTCTGATCTCTGATTTCCATTGGTTACTAAGCTACTAAGAAACAAGCATATTGCACACGGGTAAACAGTTATTGTATACCTCTGGGTCACCAGCTAGATTGTAATGCAACCTGCTGTTAGCGATAACGGACACTCTTTCCACTACACACACATCTACTGGCTGTAGCAGTTCAGCCTTACTTAGATATTCTGATATTCAGCTTCAGAAATGCACAATAGGATATGGATGTTGTCCTGGTGAAAGAATCTAAGGATCCTATATCCTAAAAATTTGCAGGATTTTCACATATAGAAAAGTTCTTGAAAAGCTTAGAGCTGTTCAGCATTTCTTAAAATTCTCATCCTTTCTGGGACATCTCTGTTTGGGGGTAGATGGTCAGGTATAGGGAAATGCAGGTGGGCCATTCCTCAGGAGGAAGTTACAAATTGCAATAAATCTCTTAGAGTACAAAGGAACTCTACAAAACAGAGTAGGTTTTGATTGGCATTTTCATGCGTGCAAGTTAACCAATTGCATCCATGCCCATTTCATGGTCCTTAAGCCAAGAGAGGAGGAGCAATCTTTTTGCCTAGACCCCTGAACTGGGCAATGCATTCACCCACAGAGATCTCATAAAAGCTATAAAACAGAGTGAAAGCATGAAAAATCAGTTCATATTGCAATCAGTTCTGTACAGATCCAGGAACAGAGGAAATAGACCAAAAAAGGGAGCACAAGCACTGAGCAGTTTCTCCTTATGTAACAGCATCCTTTCTAAAATTCTGTATAGCAATATAACCTTTTAATTGCTGCAAACGCTGTAATGATAATCACAACTTGTTTACAAAATAGTGATCCTTCTTTAATCATTCCACATTTCTCCTATGTTGTACTGCATATTAAAAGGTTATAGGCTTTTTAAAATAGATCTTGCTTATATAACAGCAGGCACATGTGAAGTGAACATGAAATAGAAGGCTTGACTCTACAGTGATTTACATAAAGAAATTGTGTGATTCCTCCATGGCTGCAAGCAACATTGTCTTCACTGAAAAGTTGTTTTCCAATTCATTCTCAAAGTTCAGTACATATAATCCAAATAAAAGTGCATAATGCACTGCTTCAAAGGAATCAGCACATACTTTAGCCTAGAATACCATCAGCAAATAGCCTAAGCAGATCATAACACAGCTCACGAACTGGTTCTTCATTTTGAGATTTAGAAACTGCTTTCATTAGGTAGACAATTGCATACATTCACTGGGCTTCTCTTACTGAAACCTGACCAGATTAGGTATAGTGAGTGCTCACTGGAGACCCTCGCAAGGTGGAGGCCTGAGCTGGGGTGTGACACCCTGACAGACTGGACCCTAGGAAATGCTCGAGAGCTATGAGAGTCATGAGCCTTATGAATGTCAATTTTATAAGGCAGATTAATAGACAAGCTCCAGTGGCAAAATTTAGGGTGTTAGGCAGGAAACTGTAGATAAGAAATCTCTACGGTAAGAGTACCCAAAGAATAGCTACCTACTGTAGGACAAACATGGAAGCAAAATCTCTACGTAGAGATGACAATACAGTGTGAAGAAGGGCATTTCAGGTTCAGAAAGGGACTTTACAAAGGACACATTTGGCATTATCTAAACAAAATGGGAACCAAGCTACTGGTGACAAATTTTTTAAAACCAGGGTTATGATAGAAAGCTGGAGAAAAAGAACACATGGTTTGCATTGTTCCATATTTTGGGATAAAGTCACGGGAACACTGCATCTTTCAAATATGGCATAGAAAAAGGCTAGAATACCTAGCTTTAAATTAAAATAATGATATAAAAGGCATAAGAGAAACTTGTAGAAGACAATTAGTGGCATACTGTAAACTCAGCAAACTATAAAGGAAAAACAAGTAGAAGAAAGTATTGTACTGTACATCAAAGAAAACTTAGTTTCAGATGAGTGTGAAAAGCTAACCATGTTAAAAAGACATAATCCCTGTAGATTGAAATTCCAAGGTCAAACAGGAAAAGTACAGTTCTAGGACTGTAATACTATTCACCTGACCACAGTGGTGATAGACTGGAACATGCTGAAAGACTATTGAGAGCAGGAAATGCTATCAAAATGTAGAACATATTGATGATAGACATGGTGTCAAGACTAAGTATCTAGACACCCCTAGCAACTGCTTCCTTGATTAGCTCCTTACAATCACAAGAAAAGTGATTCTTGGCTTGATTCTGAGCACTGAAGAGCACTGGTTTCTAATCTCATTGTAGGATCCTTGCAGGAAACTACCAAGAAAGAAGAGCCATGCACCAGTGCCTATGCAACCAAGGAGTTCTCAGTCTGTTAAGCTGGTTGGTGTCCAAGCCAGATGAGGCTTTGGGTAACTTGGTCTAGGTAGAGTGTTCCTGCTCACAGCAGTGATCTTGGAGGTCCCTTCCAACCCAAACCATTTTATGATTCTATAAAGAGGAATTTAAAGAGCCACCCAAATAGAAAACAATTCTTTTATCCTCATATATATAGATCAAGTTTGTTCTTTGAATTTGGTAGCATTTCAGATGATTTTATCCATGCATACAGAACTGACAAGAACAGAATCCAGACACACATCCTCCTCCCATAAACTTGAGATGTAGCACATTAAAAGCATGGCTGCTAAAAAAGGCAATTTTGTGTAAAGGAAACAATAAACTGTACTGTGGCACATTTGCCTGCAAAAAAATGACAAAAAGCTACAGAATGCCAACAGAGAGCTTAATTGATTACCTAACCAGTTCCCCTGTCTATTCAAGATGTATCATCTTTTTGCACTATAAGTCATTGAAAATGCCATATTATTTTTAAGAGTTGAATGTCCCTTTATACATGTGGTATGAACAGAGAGAGAAGTGCAAGTACACATTTCTATTCCACAGTGTGGTGCAGCTAATTTGAACTTGTTCTTGTTGATGCTCAAAAGGCTAATACGTTTTCAAATCAGGGTCTTGAGTTTTGATCATGCTCTTCTTAGAAGTATTAACAAAGCTCTCAGTGATTTTACAAAGAGCCAGGTTTTGGCCCGTAGGAAGATAAGGAAACTTAGTATTTAAGTGTTGCAATCTTCTTAAAAGATATTGTCACTATGCATTGATTTTCAGAACTAGCATCTCATAAGTAGTCAGATCGTTTGATATGATAAGACATTCTGCTGATGCCTCAGGCTTTCCTGAGTTTCTTTTTACTTTATTTTCTTGTCTGGTAGAAAGAGAAATGTTCAATGAACAAGGCAGTTTTAAAGTAATTTTCTTTCATTTTCATTTACAAGCTTTATAAGATTGCAGTTGCTGTGTGTAATTTCTAAAAACAAGGTATTTTGCATACATTAAGAAGGTATGTGTGTGTGCAGTATGTCATTACTTCTGTCTCCTGCATAGCTTTTCTAGATGAAAAGAGATTCTGATTCAGAAAGATGAAAAATAACATCTATAAATACTGTAAAGAAATTAAATTAATAATACTTGGCAATTATTTCTTCTCTTGAAACATTAATAATTGGGGCTTGTTCAGAACCTGTCTGAGTATAAGTAACACCCAATGGAGCCAGAAAATATGCCATAAATTTTAACACCATTTAACTGACAAGGAAACTAAGAATTGGAAAGTTTAAGAGACTTGCTACAGTTTTTCAAACTTCATATGCATTCAGAAAAATATAGTCTTTTTAGAAGTCCTCAAACCCACATACCAAGTTCTTTTTGTCACAAAAAGGAGTGTTGAACAGGTTTAAAGTCCTGCCAATGCCGAGTCTCCTGATGAGTAGCTATTGCATGTTCTGTGCAAACTTATTTTGTGCATTTTTCAGTTGTGAGGAAAAACAACAAGAAAGAAATTGCATTTATGCAAGGACTGATTACAGCAAATAAATAGTTGAATGTAAATCAGAAGTTTAGAAGAGAACAGTAATCATAACCAATGACATATCTATTATGAACTAGAAAAAAATACTAGCAAAATGTTTTTGTATGTTACTCATGCCTCTATATATGATGTTTTATGCCTTGGCTGGCAATGCCACTGAGTTTAGTGGGGAGCAGTTTTTTCACAGTACTTTAATACTGCAACACCAAGATCAACAGCAGTCCAGAGGAGCTTCAGTTATAACCATAGTAATAGTTAATTTTATCATAATTTCACAAGCTTTTGGCCTCTGCTTAAAAAGAAAAAAGACATCTATTGTCTTGAACTAATCTTTATTAGATCACTGATGAGAATTACTGATGAGAATTACTCAGGATTTTCGAAGTGTCTAACGCATCATAAAATTACATGGAAACTTTCTTTCATAGTTCCATTAGAAATTTCTTGCCTGACATCTCAGGTTGTTATTTACTTTCTGACTGCATCAGACTGATGGCTCCCAGTAATACTGTAAGCCAAAAATTGCAGTTGGCTGCTTCCTCCTCCTGTCATTTTCAAATAACAACTCTGGTTTTAATCATATATGTTTATATTTAAATAGCTGTAGGCTTCATGCAGGAATTATTAAATGAGGTTCTCAAACTTGTGCTAAACAGGATGTCACATTTCTCCTGCCTCCTGATTTGAAATCTAATTCCATAAACCTGTGTAACTCAGGGCCTTAGTCAATCTCTTACAGAATTGATTAGGAGGGGACTTGCTTTGATCAAGTTATTCCACAGTTAGGTCTGGCAATATTCTTTGGCCCCTTTTCTGAAGCACTCAGTACACCATTTGCAGACTCACAATTCTGGATTAATATTGATAACAATAACATCTGCACTTGCTTGAGTTTCTTGCCCCTGACCAGGATGGTTTGAATTTGTATGCTTCTGCAGGGACAACTAAACAGTGAGGCAGATTAGAAAAGGGACTTTCACTTAGGAATTTCATCATTTAAAGCAGCATCTTTGCTACTGCATTAATCACATCTTTCAGAAAGCAAAGGACTATGAAACTTACAGGAACTGTACTTAGCTGCTTTTGAGATTTTCTTAGATCAGAGCCATTATACTGTTAGCTGTATTTTCTTACAATGACTTTTAGCTGTGCTCTCTTGTGTTTCCTTACACGATCCTGTTATTCACTCTGGTTCATCTCTAATTCTTTCCCTGTCTTTCATGGTTGAACTCTTCTTTTAACTCATTGTTCTATTTGCTTGAAATAACAGGTCTAGCACTTAGGTTTGGTTTTGTACTTACATCACAGAGCAGAATCTTCTCAATAATTACATTCACTCTAATGCAATTTTAGTCTTTCTTTTGATTTGGGCAACTGTCTAGCTTTCAGTTTCTGAACAAACACTGTTTTACTTCACATTCACAAACATCTGCTGTTTGCTTTAGAAAGTGACTCTATACAGTTATACCTCTTAGATGAATATATATGAAGCCTTCAAGGTTTGACATTTCAGAACTGTTGGGGTACATCTCATTCTACTCCCCCTGCTCACCTTCACCAGGAACCCCCAAAAGAAAGATTCAGTGTTCTATGCAATGGAACATTAGATCAACTAAAACTACTGCTTGTATCTTCATTTATTTAACATCTACTTCGTATCTGATTTCTGTGCCCCTGCACTGTAAGAAAGAGGGTGATATAAGAACCCTAGTAAACTCCCACATAATCATTTTTTTTTGTCTTTTGGTTAGAATTGTATCAAAGCCACTTACCATTTTGATTAAATCTGTTTCCCTCCTTTCATTTCTGTAGCAAGCCAATTATCACCCTACCAAGGCAAGCTGGGGACTTGGCCGCTGAGCTGGAGCTCTGTTCTCCCAGGACTCACCCCTTTGCAGCACAAAATCAGAGAAACAGATAAACAAGAGAGCCCATCACCTCATCACCAAACTCAAATGTACTTTCTGCCTGGAATATGCAAATAACTATTTTAGGTATCAGCTCTGGGGGTGTAAGGTATAAAGAGCAAGCTTGTCTATGACTGAAATGGCTGTCATAGTGCTTCTTGCTAATTAAGCCTTCTACAATTTTCCAGCACATTCAGCTCCCTGAAACTTTCCTACAGTCCAAGGTGACCTTCTATTTATGCTTTTAGGGTTTTTCCTGCCAGCTTTCCCCATACTGAGAAGAGCAGTACCCTGGCTCTGTGTTACACAGTTAAGATAAAACAGGAAGCGCAGCTGTAGGTGAGGACTGGTCTGCAAATCGATCACATCTCTTTACAGGCCCATTTCACTGCATGACACAGCTCATCTCTAACAGCCATCATATACTCAAGAAAACTGCACTCAAGCACCCTCCTGTCAGATGGCAGCAGCTGCCAAAGGTCTTGCACATTCAAGGAGCTGAGTGTTCCCACCCTTCGGTGGGAGATAATGATACCTCTAAATATCTCCCATAGTCAAATATTTCAAAGGTAATGAGAACAAAAGGAAAACTTTTGCTCTGAAATGGTGAAGACAATCTAATGGAAAATTACCTAACTGCTCTTTAAAACACTGCTCTGCTAAAGGAATTTGGAGCAGTTTTCTAGTTCTCTATAGGTAGATGACCTCTTTATTTCTTACACCTTGCTCCATTAGTCAGCTCTTCTCTTTCTGATTCTAACCCTCAGTGAAGAGTTCCTCAGACTCCTGCTAATTGTTGCAAAAATTTTTTATAGTGCTGAAAATTATTTCTGGATCATTGCAATTGCCTGTCACTGTAAGTAGAGCCATTATCTGGAAGTAGGTTTCACAGAATAAAGCAGTTCTCTATCATTAGTAGGGTCTTGTTTGAGTAAAGAAGTATAGTGAATTTGCTGGAAATGATTTTAAGACTATTGGTCTAAAGCTTGCATAGAGAGTTTCTACAGGAAGAGCATCACTCCACTGTTACAAGCTTTCAAAATAACATGCTACAGGGCATCTGCAGTATGGGTGACTTTATGAGTACCAAACAATCAGGGAAATGCTGTTGGCATATCCCCCTTTCAAGAGTTAATAGGGTAGATTTGCCTATAAATAACGTGCTAAAGTTTGTTATCAAAAAAAAAAAAAAAAATTCCAGTGCTGATCACTCTCTTTCCTTTATCCCTCTCTCCTCTTTTTATGTACATATATAGATATACACCCAGAGATGACATCCTGCTATACACGGAATACATGTGTCACCACCCCTTGAAGATAAATATATGAAGTGCTAGCTAGATGATGCAAAATAACAAAATGTGCATTGCTAAAAGTTTCTTTCTGGTGAAGAAAATGTTAAGTAAAAGGATGCATGTGGAGATCACTTGAGATAACTAAGACAGATAGATTAGATGTTACTGACAGAGTGGGCAGTCAAATTCATACTGCTAAGAGCTGGTGTGTTATTTTTCTAAAATGCAGAGAAATAACCAGTGGAGAGACAGGAGTGACACATGAAAGCCTCTCACAGGGGTGTCTCTGCAGTCTGTGCCTCCTGGGACCACTCATAGCCTGGAACTCAGAGTTGGACTTGGAAGAAAAAGCTGGATTTACTACAGCAAAGAGATTATCTAAGTAACTGAAGATGTATTTCTCATGACAGCATTATAATCTGATCCTGAAAATATTTATTACCTACAGTACTATACTGTAACATGGGGAAAACAAAGCAGTTAATGTGATTACTCAAAGAAATAAGTAGCATATTTTATATACATGGGCAGGATCGGATCTGTCCTTAGGTTATACAAAATATTTGCAGGATAGGAGTATCTGAAGTTAATTTTGAAATTGCAATAAAAGATTCTAGTTCTACAAGGAACTTCAATCTTTCTGAAGAAAAAACCCTCAGAACACAAGAGTGGTTTTAGTTTTGAGATAAGGTATTTAAAATTAAAATTCTGGAATTGTATTTCTTCATTTTGAATGCATCTTTATCATCTATAAATTTTTCATGATTCTACTCTCACATAAGACTTATCTGTCACAGAATATTTTATAAAGTTAATTTCTTAGCTTTTCGAATAAAACAAAATTTCAATTAAGATTTACAAAAAAACATTTGAAGTAAACATATTAACTTCTCTTTCACATCCTCTTGCCACCCCTGGATCATGAAACTCTAATATCCTGACGGGAATTTTCATTAATAATAGCTCAAAATAACATTTTACTCTCTGGAAGAATGTTTACTAAATGCACTGAATCAGTGAAATGCATTTCAACAAGACAACAACGGTATGAAGAAAAAAAGGCTTCATGACATTGACACTCAGTACTGTGCAGATCATCCCAGAGCACATGTACTTTCACATCACAGAAAAATTCATTAATTTCACTAATAGACTGTAAGTAGACAGAACTTTTCATTAAACTGTACTTTGACAGATTTTGTATTTTTCTCATTCTCTTCTTTCTAATTGCTTCTTTTTTTTTTTCAAATACTTCCTAACTGATTGTCCCATTACTTTACTTTTTTTGAAACTGATTTTTGTAGCAACCCTTCCTTTAGGAGTTAAAACTCTACGTTGAATGACTAATGATGAATTACAGCTCATAAGGTAATACTAGTCCTACAGTTGATATTTCTCAATGCATTTCCTGCTCTCTTTTTACAGCATGCTTACTCATGCTTTATTTTTATCATTTATTATTTACAAAGTGCCATGTGTTCCTCATTCTTCACAAAACAGCAAATGTTCCAGGTCCCTGTCGAGAAAAGCTTACAATTTATGATCAAAAGGAATTGGACTTTTCTGCTTTGCAACCTTCTTGAATGTTACATCACAGAACAACCAGTAGAAATGTTAACGGGCCATTCTAGCTCACTGCTGACCAAACAAGCCCAAGACAACACCGAGACCTCATTTGTTACTTTAAAGCCCTAATCCATTTCCTTTTCATTATTTCAGCACAGTGGAGCTGATATTTCCATCACAAGTTGGTACACATCTATAACATTTGTTTAGATGCTGATCTGTCTGTTCAGTGAAATCTGAATAGATAAAGAATTTGAAAAGTGACTATGACACAAAGCTCTATTGTGGGGCATGACATCTCATTTCTTTTGCTCTTTTAAGGTCAAATTCACCAGCACACACTGGATATCTGTTTAAAAGGAACTATAGAACTATAAATATAACTTATAGATCTATAAATGCAATTTGTTCTTTTAGCCCATGTCAGTGTCAGAGACAACTCATTAGATTCCAGTCAATGCCCTTTATTGCTATTCTCTGATGTGCCAACGAAATGCCTGAAGAAGCCCCTGAGATACAGAACTGAACTTTGTGTTTTCATAATTCTTTTTACAACCAGTTGATGAACAGTTCAGCCAGTGACACCAGGAGTTAAAACACTACCAGGTTTCTAAACTGTATTGTTCTTTGTGTAAGCATTTCAGGCTTTCAATAAGCTTGAGTTTTGTAACTTCTCAGAGATACTACACAGCTGAGAAAACACAATGTACTTGAAGTTCTCAGCTTTAAAACCAACAAAGAAGTGATCATTGTTAAATCTTGTTACAGCCATGATCATCTAGGATGATAAGCAGAGCTACTTTTTTTTATCAGGCCAACTAGAATAACTGAAAACTAGAAGAGCTTTCAGGTACACAAACCTTTCTGCAGGTCTGAAATAGCAATTAAGTTTAAAGCTGAATACAAGTTATAAACAAATTAACTTGGCACATGGAGGGGGGGGGGCTTCTGAGAGAGGGAGCTCCTACTTTGTAAACATGCAAGTGTTACTAGCATGAGGGAAAGTTCCCTCTTTCCCTCTATAAACCACTTATTTCCAGGTATCACACAATTGTGCACTTCTTTCTTTCTAAGGAAAGAATTAATCTTATTTCTAAATCGATGGGTCATGATCCTCATGATCTGTTCATATCAGTTGCTAAATTGCACAGTAGTACACGAGGCCACATCCCTGACTTACATAACCACATTATTGCATTTTCCTTATTATCCTCCAACAGAGACCATGTGTACCTCAGTGTCAGCTTTGCTTTGTGACCGCAGCAGTACATTGTGGCACCGTGTAGCAGAATCACTTGAAGATGTGATTTTTTTTTTTTCCAGCATGCTAGGACAATGAATAAAGCTGAAATACAGACAAAAAGAAAGAGCAGTTCAGCTGTGAGAAGACATTAACTTTGTGACAGCGTTTTGGCTACAGAAGTCCAAGGCCACACAGCAAGGTTGGAGGAAAAGCCCAGTTCTGGAAATACAGAAAGTACAGGATATAGTCTCCTCTCACTCTCCTCTTTCCTTTGCCTCTAAGATTTAAAATGGTGAGGAAAACATAAGCTGGTGGAAGAATAAATACAATTGACTTGAACCCAATGCTAAATTCATCTCTGTTAATCCTCTGTTAGGTTTCATACTGAACCAAGAAAAGTAACTCTGGTTTGAGGGAAGTTGTATTTCTTCTGCCTGTCCTTAGGCTTTGTGTTTGTGGGTATGACAAAACCAGAAACATTTCCCTCTAGCTTCGGAGACTTAGTTATACATCAGAAACCTATTATGCTAATCTAACTAGAAAAAACAAAGGAGAAAAAAGGCCTCAGGAGGTAACAATTCAGATTAAACTCTCAGTTCATGTGTTTACAGTAACCAGGAAAAAGCTAATCTTTTATTTCTAATAACAGCTCAGTTCCTCCAAGATGGCCAAGTGAGAATTGGTTGTAATTACCAATTGCAGGAAATGATTACTCACTTCCCTGGCCTGAAGAAACAGCTTCAGCCCTACTCAGGTATTTCAGGGCAAATATAAGCAGTCTTTTGACTCCCTTTGGAAATTGCAAATTGTATTTTGAAAACATTGTTTTACAGAAATGACAAATGATCTTACATTTCAGAGAAAAGATGACTTCAAAGTTGGAGTTGTCAGTACTTCAAAGTTTCCTAAGTCATTTAACTTTCCTCTGAGATTGTGTACATTCCTCTGTCAAATGAAGATGATAGCACTTATCATCATGATATTTCAAATCTAAATTCATTAAAACTTATAAAATGTTTTTCTGTGCTTAGGAGAAAAATGTTACAGAAATTGAAAGTATTTTTGCCATACTAATTAGCTGAAGTGTGAGACCTTTACAGAACTGTAGTTCACACTTCGGAGTGATTACAGGTGTTTTTAAACTGTAAATTTTTTTTAAAAATCCGAACACTTTTTTTTACTGTAATTGAAAGACATATAAAAGCATTCTGAATGCATGGTGCCATTACAGCTCTCACAAACATTGGTTTAGCTGGTCTTAGTTCTTCACATTTACATCTGAAATGATACTGTCATACTGAGGAGTAACTTATATGTTGCCTTTTGTCCTAAGGAAGTGCTGTGGAAATTAACATGCAGATTATTAATCATGACTAGAGGTTCGTAGCTTGACAGCTCACAATAACTGCTAACATGTTAGAGCAGAAAAAAAGGATAAGCATGGGAGCCAACGGCAGGGCTGAGTGCATGGGAAGAGCTAGAATTAAGGTGGGCAGAATGTAACAGTTTAAATTGGAATTTAGACAAGACAGCAGAGCTAACATGCCAGTAATGTAAGAAAACTGAGGTGCAGGTAAAGTAGATATTTTGATCACTGTTAACTACACAGTTTTTGTAGAGTAATAGCACAATCTGTTACCATGAAAAGAATTGTGAAGTTTTAATCGAATATATTAAGCTCTCTTTATCCATCACTGAAGCAAAAGCTTCGATATTATATAGTCTGAGTGCATTTTCTGAATCCTTAATGGAAACACCACTCAGGTTTTGAAACAAAGTTTGCATAAAGAGTGCTTAAGCAGCAATTTGCTTGCTTTGATTTATGAAGAGGCACCCAGACTGGAATATTGGCATCCCAGAATGAGCTGTTGGAAGGATTTACAGCACCTCAGAAAGAGACATCCCCTGTGTCACAAGGAGCAGATACACACTGAGCAAGTTTTCCCTAGCAAATCGAAAAAACAGATGATAGAAATCACTCCATACTTCAGAAAAGAAAAAGTTTCAAGAGCTTCCAAGGTAGAGGAAGACAAGACACAAACTCTTCTCTTAAGTGTCTCTCTCTATGCATTTGGTTCCAGAGCAAAGCAGGATGATAGGAAGTTATCCAAATAAAGTGAGTTAAGGGGAATGCATTAAAAAAAATCAAGCTGCTGCCTCCTCCTTGGACCTATCAAGTAGTTTCTTTGCCAAAGCACAAATTCTCTACATGCCCTCCAGCTTCCAAACGTCAGCAATGATTTTGCTCTTCATCAGCCCAACACTTCTCAAGTTAATTATTTTGCCATGAACTTGTCTAACCAAATCTCTCAGCACACACTGCATCTTCCTCCTTGTCTCACAAAGCAGGGACTTTACATGCAACCTATATTCTCCCTCATATCTAAGCAAATGCATACATCTACTACACATGATATCTTAATCACCGGTACTTTCTGGAGAAAAGTTTCAACATCTGCTGTATCTTAATTATAGCACCTCAAGGGACACCAGATGACTTTCACATTAGTTAGCATAGCCTTTCCTATTAGGAATTCTTTGGAGGCCAACTCGTTCATCTTAACATTGCCACAACACAGCAGGTGAAATACTCTGATGCAGCAAAGCAGCACAAGACCTATTTGCCTTCCAAGCCCTTCATGCAGGATTTACTTACTAAGCCTATAACAGCAAAGTTAAATACCACTCTGCAAAAAGAGGAATTCCACCTTGAAAGAAGTGGAGTTGTTCAGTAAAGAACGGGCCTTTGTCAGGTATAAATTATCACAACTCTGTTGTCATGGAGCTCTGAGAATTCATCTCTGCTGAGGATCTGATCCAGGATTTTGCAGCTTCTATTTCTGTGTATGTATTGTAGCAGTGAAAGGTTGTCTATCATGATAAACGTAAGTGTAATACAATGATTTGTTTGTAGTTATAACTCTGTAGGTTTATATGACTGTTACTCATTACTTTTTCTTTCTCTTATTCTTTTTTCCTTATTTTTTTCCCAATCAGATCTGCTCTTGCTACTTTCTGAACCTGAAATCTCCCATTAAGGTGAATTGTCAGTAACAGTCTTTATCATTTTTTATTGGCCCTGGGACACGTACACCTAATTACATGCACACAGCTCTGCCCCAGTTTACAACAGGGAAGAAAGAAGTAGGGAGACTGTTAGGGTCAATTCTAAAGAGAAACAGTGCTAGGACAAGATTACATGACCTAAGTTCCTGGTTTAAGTAATGCATTTACATGAACAGATAATATTCCCTAAAAAAGCGAGGAAGTGTTTTCATTTTGAAAACAATGCAAGGACATCATTGCAGAGAATGAAGAATTCACCTTAAAAGTGAACAAAAAGTGAATAATCACAGAATTCTGTGATTCTGTAATGAAAACTTGTAACATAACAGTTAGGAACAAGACTTTCTGAAGTGTTCTCCTTTAACACTTTATTTTTATGCTTTATTCAGTTGCACAACTGTGGAGAATCACTTTTATAGAGTTGTTTGTAATAACCAGGCTCATTTTTGTGCATGAGATTTGCAGAAATGCCAAGAGATCTCTGAGCACAAATCCCATGTCTTTCTGTGGGACTTGTGTTATTGTATCACTCCTGTTTGCTTTGAAAATCACCACTCTCGAATCCAGGGGGATTTTTATTCTGGTTTTGGCCATAGGGGCAGAGTTAGTCAAACTGGCTCAAAGCCAAATTTAAAATATTTTTTCCTCCCTGGTACCCATCCACCAAGTCTTATGCTATCAGACAGAGGTAAAGAAACCCTAAAATAAACTTGGCTTACCTGACAAACTGGAAGCCAGCTTTCAAAGAATCAGTTTATCAAAAGACAGATTTCACAGCCTAGACATACACTTTAATGACTTGTTTCACAGGTGTGAAAACAGAGACATTTCCTACATAGTAATTAGACATAATTGATTATTCTTCTATCTCAGCTTGCTTAACTGGTGATTGCTGCTGATATTCTAGATCACAGGATGTCCATTCTTTAAAAAAATTTAAAATCTACACTGAACTTCTCATTCTATGTCAAAGGACCTCTATCACTTTTGTCTCTGTTACCATCAACACAACCCAAAATTTTAAGGTATTTTGTTACTAATTGAAGAAATGATAAAATGCACTTTTCCCCTTTTGTGCAGTCAAAATAAATATCTCTATTACAATTATGCTTAGAACTGCTAAATCATGAGCCTGAAACACAGGTTATTTCTGAATGACAGAGAATCCAAAAGGAAAGATTCAGCAGAATTTGTTTGTAGCAGACTAGTCTTACATGTTCTCACATTCAAAAACTTTCACTATGTAGAAGTTATTTCCTTGCTATTAATTGTGTCTAGCCATTGCCATGAGAGCAGAAGGAAAGATGAACTGAAGCTCATATATTCACAGAACTTGTGACCCTGCAGCTTTTCCCTTGCCAGATGTCCATCACAGATTCCCCCCACCAGCCTGTGCTGGAATCAAATGGGGATCTGTTCTCTTACCAACTAGGCAACGTATATACTTCTCTGCATGGTTGCCTTTCTTGCTGTGAAATGCTGTAAAATACAGAGATCGTTGTGCTGCCTCTCCACATGACACTACATCAAGCATAAAGAATACCAAATGACTTAAGCAGTGACATTGAATCACTCAGGGAATGGCCCAGTTGGACTAAAAAAATTCAAGAGCACCTCTCTCATTCAAGTATCTGAGCAAGGACATAAGGATTTGGCCTCCTGAGCTGGTGGGGAAGACAAATATTCAGGCTACCATGAAGTCAGGTCTCAGAACAGTCTTTCTTTATGTGCTCCCTTTCCAGTGCTGCACAGCCAATTTCTGGTCTGTGTGACAGGAAATTTTTAACCCACATAGATGATAAAGGGGAAAGGGGAAAGGGAAAAGGGGAAAAAGGGAAAGGAGAAAGGGGGAAAAGGGAAAGGGGAAAGAAAGGAAAAGAAAGGAAAGGAGGGGAGAGGAATCATCATTCTTACAGTTTGAAACCTTATGAATAACCAACATCTGAAACAAAATTCCTGCTCAGCAGAAAAAAGTAATGACTTTGGGAGCCAGTGCAGAGTAAGAAGGCCAAAAGCTGTAATGAAAAAGGTTTGATGGCTCCAAGGTTTGATTTTCAATCTGATAGGGGTGTATGTGGGAGATTGGCCCTGGCATTGCAGAAGAGCCCTCCCAGAGTGACATCAACAGTCTAGAGAAAAGGGACTGAGGCTCAGGATGGCCATGTGCAGTGTTTCAATGCTGTGGCACTCACACAACAGAAAGTACAGCTTTGTGGGTAAGGTGGGAAAAAATCATGCTTGCTTAAACTAAATAGGTTCTTGCTGTACAGAATGTCCAATCCTTTCATCATTCTCTAAGACTTCACCAACTCTTTATTCCCTTTTGACGTATGAATGTGAATCTTCACACGTACTCAGATATTTAGGAAGTTACCACATCGCTACTGAAGCAGAAGTACCAGGACTTCAGGATTCCTGCTTCAGGTTTCTCCTTAGCTCACCTTCTGGCCACTGGCCAGTGTGTGACAGTGAAACCCTGCATTCAGTGAAATATCTGTCATGACCCCCTAGGACCTTTTCAGTCGTTATTTCACAGGGCAGTCATTCATCTTGCAAATGTAAGCCACATTATTCATATATACGAAAAAATGCATATACAAAAGAAACATATAGATACGTATATGGTATTATCTTCAGTTTCACTGAAGCATATATGATGAATTATTCACATCCTAAGTTAACTTTATTTCCAAAGTCCCAAACTTTGTTCCATCTTTATAAATTTACCATTACAGATTATTTTTTTTTATTAAAAGAATTGGAAAAATCCGAAAGGATTTTATTAAATAGTGATTCCCACTTCACATATTCGGACTATCAGATAAGCAGTTTTTAATGTGTTGCCCAGTTGAATTTACATTATTCTTCTTTCTTAATCAAAGGTTATGTGGTACCATGACAAATGCCCTAAGAAAGTCCATTACAGCAACACTCCAACATTCATCGACCAAACCTCATATATCATAAGAGAGCTATTGAGTTAGTCTGACAAGATATATTTTCCATAAACTAATGAGAACTGCCATAAATTACATTATTTCTGATTATTACTTTACTAATAATGTCCCATATCAGTCTTCCATAATTTTACCAGGGATTGGCACCAGACTGAAAGGCCTATAATTACTAAGCCATCCCATTTAAAATTCTGGCACAGTATTTGCCTTCTCAGTGCTGTATCAATTAATAAAAAACAACATTAACAGTCCAGAGACATTCTTAAGCGGTTCCTTGAATACTCCCTGATGAACGTTATTGGAAGTGCTGATCATAAAATGTCTTAACTTGAACAGTAGCTGTTTAACAGCCTCCACAGTTAGCGATGAAATGAAAATAATTTCCCAATCCCTATCTCTACCTGTACAAAATGCAGATAACAGCACTTACTCCCAAAACGCTTTGAGTTCAGTAATTTAAAAACAATACCTAAGACCTAGGTATTTCAGGTTTTTAACTCCTCTGTATTGCAGTACCTCTCCAGTGACTAAGAGTGTTCATACTTCAAAAATCCTTCTTTCTTTTATATTAAATAGGGTCTGAGATACAAAGTATTCTCGTATCTTTTTCATTCCTGCTAGCCAGAATTTATACAGCAACATTAAACCTTTTGCTGCCAAAAAATCCCTTATGTAACTGTGGAGTCACACTAAATGGATGCTTCACTGAATCCAGTAAATTCTCAAAGTGAAACAATATGGTAAGAGGAATATGTCTCATCTATGTTATCCACAATCACAAATGGATAATATCTAATTAAAGAGCAAAATTTTTCACTTTGAGATCCACAAAGGATTTTTCTATTCCAGAAAAAATGGTTAGAAGAAAATCCTTGCCAATCATTTTTTCATTTGAAGCCTAGTGTGTTTTAGGTACTGGCATAATGCAAACATTGTAAGCAATATTGAACTGTTTTAACCAGATTATTCATTAACTCTTTAGCAACTGTTCTCTATAAGTATTTTTTGCTAACTTCAAGATAAATTGATGTGTTTACATTACACTCACAGATGTAATGGCATTGTAGAGCAGGCATACTAAAGCTAGCTTTAAACCAAAACCAACTCTATGCTCACACCCATCTTGCCACAGACACCGTGAACTCTGAGTAGGTACGTGTCCGCATATTTATGCAGCTTCTGAAATGTCAGTTACCTGCTGTTAAAATAGTACTGCTATCTGAATAAACCTAGATTTAAATTACCTAAGATGGTCAGTAGTGATCAGAAGTCTAACAGATGTAACACCAGTGATGGGAAAACACAGCCCTGAAATATTCTGAAAACAACTGACTTGCCCAAATATAACTACACCCTATCAAATTCACCCCCAGATACTCTGAGCACAGATTGAAGCAATCTTAGAAACAATAAATAGAACTTGTAAACAGTTACAAGCATAGTGTTTAGGATTAAAAATGGGGAGGAGGGAAGTCCAGAAAGTTTACTTCTAATTAGAGCAGAAATACTATAACAATTAATCAAACAAACAATTTAAGTATCTAGAAGATTATAAGGGGATGAGTAAGCAGCAATACAAACTGGTTTTTTCTCTGCTAGAAGGTAACAGGCATTACAGACAGGCAAAAAATTCATTATATTGTCATAAACAGCTGGCGGAAACATAGTCTAGAAAAATCAGTGTTAGGTGGCTGCTTAACTCAGAAACAGTTATTGATGATTCACGATCAAACTAGAGGGGTTTCCCAAGTGGTATTCCATAGAACAGCACATAATTCAGTATTTTGATTAATGATTTGGCTAAAGGAATAGAAAACATATTTATTAAATTTGCAGGCAACATGAAACTGGAAAAGCTTGTAAGAATAAGACAAGGACGTGATTAGAACTTAAAACCTTCTAGATAAAATGGAGAAATGGGATTGAATAAGTAGGATACAAGTGAGGAAGTACAGTACCAGAATTCTACAGTTAGGTAGAACTAATCAACTACAAAAACCCACAGTGGATAATTAAACGATTCAGGAATTTCACCAAAGGTAACAGCAGACCAGAAACCAAACATGACTCAACAGCAGCATGGTGTTGCAACATCATTGGGAGAAGTATAAACAGAAATCCTGCGTGTAATAGACTTGAAGAAATTTTTCAGGTCTACTGAAGAGTTGACTTGAGTACTTGTCCCGTTTTGGAGATCAATGAAGTAACAAGTCTAAGGAAAGTAGTAAGAAAGATAATCAAGGTCCAGAAAACCCAATTACCCAGTCCATGTAACAAAAAGTTCTTCTCTACATCAATTTTGGCTAAAGCAAAACAAAAACAAAACCAAAAAAGACATTAAGTTCAGCAATGCATATTTAAGTAAGGGCAAGAGTACAAACTTTCAAGTATCAGGATAGTTAAGCACTGGAGCTGACTGTCTTGGGGATCGTAGACTTTACACATTTTAAGACTTTCACTAAGAGGTTGCAGAATGAATCCTAACACATTTATCCTACACTGCACTCACAGTAACTGCAGTACACATGTATGCTTGGTGATTTTAAAGCTTTTTTTGACCTGATAAATGAGGAATAGTTGGTTTACAAGTCTGCAACACTTAAGCAGATGAGACACTCTGAGTCAGTGAAAAGTTTGCATTTACTTCAGCAGGAGCATGCCAGTGTCCAAATTTAGGAAAACTTAAGAGAAATTGAAATGAAGTTTTCTTGGAATTTGCATTCAGATTACATGGGGAAAGTGAAGAGACATGCTTTCCTCTCCTTCCTTTATCAAAATAGGCAAAAGTTCCTTTTCATGTAAGGCATTTCTGCGATAACAGTGTTACTACACAGCAAAACCAGCCTCTCCACAAACAAAGAAAATCTGATTTTCTGAAACTGAATAAACAGGCTGGTTAAACAATAGTAACCATGGTGCTAAAAGACACAACCACATATGATAAAGACAGAACAGACCTACTAGAAAGCAATTTTCTGTTCTTCTGGTGTGGATATGTTAACAGATAACCACAACCCGTATCCTCCCTCAACTAGGCCACATTTTGCAGCACTGGCTGCTGCTGAACTCAATACAAGTGTATGTGAAAAGCCCACTCAGAGCTCACCTTTCCCAAGGAGGATGCAATTTCTCCACAGCACTTGTTTCCCATCTAAGTGTAAGTGGCACAGGCTATGCAGCAGCAGCAACCTTGCCCCATCCCATAGCACAACCTGCACAACATGTAAGACAGTGCTAAGAGAGACACAGGAGGACTGCTCCTCACTCTGCCCGCTCACATCACTTACCCTATAGGTAAGATGAGGGTAACAACAACAGGCATGCTGTACCTAAATTAGGGAACAGCGGAAGCTTCAACTGAAATAGCACTGCAGTGTTTGTAATTATGCCAGTTATAATCTGGAACAACATGGTATTTTTCTTCATTCTGTTGACAAGTTCGAGGCTGGTATTTACTGACAGATGCAGTTACAGGTGAACAAAACCAGTGCAACTCCAACATAATGAAGAGTTATCCTGTTAGTATTCTAATCAGGCTATTTACAATCTAATTGCTATTTGCTACTGTGACTTGTGGTTTCTATATTGAGTCTTGTTAATTAAATGTTTTATATGCATCATTAGCAAAACTTTTTGCTTTTTAAAATTAATTTAGGATTATGTGTTGCTCACATTTATTATCCATTAAAGTATATAAAGCACCTCAAATACGTCCTTTACATGCATTCCCTAAATGCATATAAATCATGTTAGCATACAAAAGTAACTTGTTAATACACACAATATAATTAGTACTGTCATTGATGTGTGGTTGTACCATTCATACCTTGCAACTGCAACTAGAAAACAAAGTATGAAGTGTAATTAAAATGTCAGAACAGTATTTTACATTCTTAATCTTGTGTTATTAATAAGATTTAAGATTATTAATAAATTAACAACCGAATTTAACTTTCACAGTTTTTGCACCTCACTTAAGTCTAATAATAAGCTAGGTTATTTTTGGTAGTTAATTTTTAATCAGCTCCATGTTTTCACAACTTAGGCCAATTATTTTCAGTTACCAGAACATATTATTCATAGAAAAATTTGTTAGTATTAATGTTTGTAAAGATCTATTTCTTAATAAAATGCAGGCATTAGGCCTAAATGAACCCAAAGAGTTTCCATGTATGCAAATCACTTATCTCCATGGTTACATGAGCTAATAGACTGATGTTTTATATAAGGTATATGCACCAAAACATTAATCTACAATTGAACAAAGCAGCAAATCTGTGTCTTTATGACCAAACAAATGCTATTGTTGAACCTTGGCAACACAAATGGTTGTCATACGTGAGAAACGCCAAGAGATTCAGAGAGATCTGAGAAGCACAGTAGAGCGATGGAGCCAACAACCTGCTGTGCACAAAGAGCTCTGAGTTCCCCAAAGTACTCTCTCCAAGTCCTGCTTCTGAAGCTGCAGGAATACAGCACATCACAGGCAACAGCTGCCTCCGATACCACTAAATCATCACCCTCACTTTGCATTTAAAACCCTTCCACAGATCATTTTGCACAATTCACAGCTATGGAAACTCATTTCCCTTCAAGTTACCTATTGCCCACCTTCAGAGCAGCATCCCTGTTAAGGAAAAACACTTAACTACATGTTTCACGTTGACAACATTCGCTTTTCTGACTTGGAACGTGCAGATCTGTTTATCACTGCACGATTTTCCTAATGAAAATCATGACTTGCCCTGGCCATGTGTTTTTTTGGCATGGGAACCACAGACTTTGCCATTCCAATCCCTTTTTTAATGAACACTGAGATAACTGTTATTAACTGTGAGTCTCTATGTGTTGTTTTTTACAGTTTCAGAATCAGTGATTTAAACCCATTTGTTAAATTTGCAGGATGACATAAATATCAGTAGGGTCTAAGGGAATGAAATATCTACCGCTATTGAAAATCAATAGGCCTCCCAGTGGGAGTTAAATGTCAGGATTTTGGCAGTAATTCGGTAGCTGCCAGATTCTCTAAAACACCTTGTGCACTTCTGTATTTCTGAAAAAGCCCCTGCATTCCTTTAACTATATTTAGGCTTCCTAATAGTTTTAATTGCCCCAGAAATGTATTTGAAAACAAATTCTGAGCACTTATTTGTAACATAAAGGATTTTTACTTGATTTTTTTCAAAATTTCCCCTGGCAATTTAATATTAATTAAAATCTGTTGAGCCATATGGTGACTCTTCTTTTTCTTAACAAACATTATGACTTTCATATTTTCTACCATGATTTTTCCCATATTTGCCACAACAAACAACAAAGCTTAGAGAGTTCATAGCACACAGACATAGCTGGTTCAAATACTAAGGCAGCCACACAGGCAGACCGAAAGGGACCACAATGGAAAAGTGTTTTTAAAGCATTTCAGGCAAGTGAACCTTGTGCTATTAAATGTGCCCTGTACCAAAACAGACCTTCACATTCACAAATAGAGCAGAGTCACAAACAGCATGGGAGCTGGCACTCACGTTTTTCTATGCTGTAATGAACTTCCCTTTATATTTACGTTGCAGAATTGCAAATTAATGCTTTCTGCCTCACCCACCATCGCACATTTCTGAAACTGTACTATAACTGAGCAAAAAATATCATGCATTCATTCCAGATTAGAACTGGATAGAGAGAGAAACAATCTTGCTGAAGCTTCGTCTAGTGAAGAGCTGGAGCAAAGGCAGAGTTTACACTTGTGGAAGCACAGCAGTGCATGTGAGCATGGCAAGCACTGAAAGATATTTAAAGAACAGCTCCTTAAGAAGAAATAACTGCGACCCATCTATCAATGCATACATCTATCTGTGCATACATCTCCCTCCATCTCTCCATTGCTGCTCTGCCAGCCTTCTTACTGACCAGTGCCAAGTGATTTAGCCCCCTACTAAGGAAAAGGGTAAAAGCTGGATCCTATCTGGCTTTACTGGGTTTGCCTGATCCTGCCAAGAATATGGCACCAGTATGCCACTGCATCAAAAAACTGCAAAATGAATGCACCTGCTTCTGATGCATTAAGAAAAACACCTATTTTAACACGCATTACACTACAGAGTCTCATATCTAGCACTTAGATTTTGCCAAATTCTTCCAACATTCACCCCTCACCCACAAATAACATGGGCATGAATAATCATTCCTAAATTAACAATTCTTCTAGTATAACTGTAGTTTTTCCTACCCTGTAGGAAAAAAATAAATCATAATGCTTACACTCAGGTTTAGAAAAAAATAGACATTACTATGTACTGTCTTGGAAAAAATTACCCCAGCCTGCCCATGAGAAAAGCAAGAGCCTTCTAATGAATAACAATAAAGAAATCTTCACGTGTTGTAAAAACATTAAGCTACTATAGAAAACTTGCACACTAACCAAGGAAAGGATAATCTGGATCTAATCTAGCCAGAGTCAGAAAGTGCACCTTCAAGATTACTAAATGCTTAAGAGTCTAATACATCTCTGCTCAACAAATGGCAAAAATGCCAAGTCTCCATGTTTAAATAAGACTTGCTTTTTCTCATTTAGACCTAAACTTTCTTCTAAACTGAGCACAAAGGCAGACAGATAGTTACATATGCAAAATCCATACTCTGTATTTTGTATTTTAAATGAAACCATAATTCAAATCCGGTATTTCACCTATATAAATGCAGTCACCTTTTATACCACACAGTAGAGTTGAACACTAAGATATGTCTAACATGTACGAACAGTCCCAAAGAAATATTTTAAGCTCATCAGCTCTTAATTGAGGTTTTCAAAGAGGCTTAAGGGATTTAGACAAAAAAACCCCAACTTATTTCTCATTTCCTTTTATCACCAATACATGGCTAAACTCCTAGGCTGTTCAAAAATCTCAGCGAGCTGGATACATATTCATTGGATGTAAGAGAACTGTCACTTTTGCTATCTATCTAAATGATAAAGCACCCAAGCTTAAGGGAAAAAAATAATTGGCTAGATTTTGCTTGTGCCATCACTGACGACTTTACAATCTCGTATTCTGCAAAGCCCCATTTTTTTAGCTGAATAGGAACACTTCAAAAAGGCATATTTAGTCAGCTGAGATGAGAGCTGCGATGATACAAATGTGCTGGTTTCAGGAATAAGAAATCTGTTTTGCATTGCTCTAATACTGGAACACGCTTAAGGTTTAATTGCTCTGGTCAATCAAAAGCATCATAAAGTTTTGTATGGCTTAATGGTAAGGCTTGAGTGCTCAGAGCCAAGAAATTATACAATCTAGCAAACTCCAGGTGCTAGATGTTTTCCATACCACTGAATATAGATACACTGGGTGGAACAGAAATTTGCAATGAAACTGAAGCAGCTGTTCTTTTCAGCAGATTAGAAGTTTAAGGTGGGGAAGAGGAGAAAAAAAGAGGTGTCCAAGATGATGCAGGTGTCGCTTGCAGGATTTAGGGGGCCTATTGTACTAGTTTACAAGGTCAGAATTTTGCACGCACAGGCTACTGCCAGATCTTTTTTCTGTTTGGTAAGTGTTGAAAAACATCACCAAGGAATACTACCAAGCCAGAGCTAGAGTATCCAGGTATTGTTCATGAATCACAACAGATCACGTTTGCTTTCACCAGCAGAGCATAAGCTAGGGCTTGGCGCAAGCATATTACTAAAATTCAGTGTAATTACGACCACATCCATCTCGCTCTGCGATGCTAAACTTTTTCAGTGCTGCAGGCACGCAGGCAGGAGCAAGCAGCCCTCTTCCAGTTGCAGCCGCGGTGGGGAAGGGCTGTGAGCGGGCACAGCAGACTCCAGGTTTGGAGATGACTACATCCCGGGATGCGACCCCTATCCTTCCAAAAAAGCGGCCATCTGGGCGGATCCGTGTGCCAGGTCCGGGTTTGGCCGTGTTCTGGCCCCGGGACACTCGGGGTTTTTGCTGTTCTATTTGCCTTTTTTTAAAACTTGCTGCAGCGGCAGCCGCCAGCCCGTGGTGCGGCGGCAGGGCCGGGGACCGCTGTTCCCCCGGGACCCCGGCAGGGCTCCGCCCGTTGGCCGCGGGGCTCCCCGCGTTCCCCGGATGCCGCGCGCTCCCTCTGCGGACGGACGGAGGGAGGGAAGGAAGAAGGAAGGGAGGGAGGGAGGAAGGGAGGGAGGGAGGGAGGGAGGGAAGGAAGGAGGGAGGGAAAGAGGGAGGAGAGAAGGAAGGAGGGAGGGGGAGGGAGGGAGTTTGGGGCTGCCTCCGGGAGGCGGGGGAGGGCCGCCGGGGCCAGGGCCGCCAGGCGGGCAGGCCGGGCCGGCTGGCAGCGGGACGAGGCGAGGTGCGGCGCGGCGGGCGAGGCCCGGTAGCGGGCGTCCCCGCTCCGCCCCACGGCGCTCCCCGCCCGGCGGCCCCGCAGCAGCAGCAGCCGCCGCCGCCTGGGTCCGGCCCGCCTCCCCCCAGCACCCCACGAGGAACAGCTCCTTTGCAGTTTGCAGCACCGCATTAAAAAGGGAGCGAGAGGGGCAGAGAGGCAGAAGGGAAGAGAGAGGAAGGAAGGGAAGCAGCCCGGATCACTGGGTTACAGAAAGCAGTAAAGGAGCTTCCAGGACAAACTGAATCTTTTGCAAAAAATAGGTTTTCAGGCTTAGCTGCTTTTTTTTTTTTTTTTTTTTGCTTTTTCTTTTTTTTCTCTTTTAGTCAAGTGCACAGGAGAAGTGCCCCCATCTCAGCGTACACCCAACCTGTCGGCCTGAGGGGCACCTGAACCAGAGAAAGCAGAATGTACCAGGGACACATGCAGGTAAGAGGCTGCAAGCAGGCTGGAGAGGAGAAGCCCTTTCACCGGGTTCTGCTGGAATGTGATTCTGTGAAGTTTCTGTGGGTTGAGCAGAGGGGAGATGCCACCTTGGCATCATGCAACAAGTGAACTGGTGCAATATCATCGAGGCACTCCAGCTCAGGGCTGAAGGGAAGAGCTTGCCTGAAGCTAGGTCTGCTTTGGGGGGAGGTTGGAAAAAAGGTTCTATCAACTTTATAACTAGGCGAAGTTTTGTGTATATTTATTCATTATGCCTGCTTGTTCAAACAGATTCAAGAGAGCATTCCAGGGCAAACATTGTTATGGCATGCTTTAAGTGACACATGTCTCCTGCCATCCTCTTGATGCATCTCTTCCTGTATGTCAAGTGAAGGGCAAACAATAAGGGAAAAGACAGAGCACTTGCTTTGCAAAATCTGCAAAGATTTCATGTCACACTGAAGCCATCAATTTGCACAGTGTATTGCGTTTAAAGGTGATGGATTTCTATTCTTCCCTCCTAACATGGGATGAGGATTGATTTTGCTAAGCCCCGGGATGACTTTGTAGAACGAATTCAAACACATGTCTAAGTGACTTCAACATTTTAGACAGAAATCTTGTCTCATGATCCTATTGATCCACATTGCCCTAGCAGAAATGCCTCTCCCTGATAAAAACATACTAGTGCCTTGGACGTGATGACTTTAACCTTGACTCCCGCTCTCCTTCACATGGCTTTTCCTTGGAAAGCCAAGTCTATTGTAAAGGGGAACAAAATGCCAAAGCGGAGTAAAGGTTTACACTGATCTCCCAAATTAATTTATTTGCTTTTAGACCCAATCTGGCTTTGTGTTCATTGCCAGGAACGATCAACTGCTTTTCTCATGTACTGTGGCACCAGCCTTGCACGTAGTGGTGTTAGTACTAAGGCTGTTTACAGAGAAACTGCAGTTTTAGTGCGTGTAAGCTGGCCACTTCTGCTTGGTGTGATTCTGCAAAGCATTTAAAAATCTGCTGAATGGTCATTAGGAACATTTAATTTAAGTCAATGTCAAACACAGGGTTGTATACAATCTATGTGAGTTAAGTGAGGACTCTGATTCAGCACTCTCTGCTTTCCAGAACTGAATGATACCAGATACTCTCTCATGTTTGTGTTATCTGATCTCAACAATGATAAATAACATGTCATAATATTGCTTGTGATAGAAGAGCAAGCAGGTTTTAATGAGAAATATAATCCATGGAAGTACTATATATATTACTATTTATTTCTGGCAATAAGGTTAGAGTATGCATTGTTTTATGGTAACACAAAACCAATCCTATAACTAATGATGCTGAATTAGACATTGGCATACACATATTTGTACCCTTAAGAAAGCAGAAGTTCTTTGCTATGAGTAATATATTGCAAGGTTTCAATAAACATACAACGCTTTTTAAAAGGAAATGTAATGGAATATTGAGGTGTATGACAGCACTACAAACTTTCTGAGTCATTAAAAGGTTCAAATGAAATTTGCAATAGAAAAATCAGGGCAAAACATGCAAATATGTAGTGACTAATGTTCTCCAAACTTTTTTTCTTTCAAAATATTTTCATTTTTCTAGCCCAAATGTAATCAAATTCTAACCAAAATATCTTTAAAAGTTTGTTGACTTAAAAATATGACTCATATTGTAATTTTTAAAAATAAAAACCCACCTGAGTTTATCAACCAAAGTTTTAAATTTATTTCTGTCCTAACAGGAAATGTTAATGTTCTTAAGATAACACCTATAAAAGCTTAAAGCATTAGGAGAGATTTTCCTGTTTACAGTATCCTTAACTAGAGCCTTTAAATGAGTCAGACAAGGAGAATAAAGAGCTAATTTCTTTGCAATCAGATGGCCTACTGTAATGTTTATTAAACACTGTCGGAGCACAAACTGTCAAAGTTATCACAACTATAGTATCAAACCACACACTAACAAAGATGTAGGCACATCTTAAACATTAAGGCTCCTTTCTTAATATCTACAAAACTTCTGGCAAGACTTCTATTAACTTAACGAAAACTATTTGCAATTACCTGATGATCAAAAATAAGGTGAACCATAAAACCATCCAAATTTAGGTACCTTACTTAATCCATTCAAGTCAGTACCTGAACTCTAAAACAAAACCAATCTTGTTTGCAAAGACATTGAGCAAATCACAGAGGTTCTTCTTCTTTAAGTGAAATTGGAGTGTTTAGCTGGATCCTACCCAGGTACTGAAGCATCCAACTTTATACATCAAAATGCAAAATGATGTGCCAGTATATAACGCCTGATCCTACAGTCTTTAAGCCAATAGGCTCTTCTGAAGTTACTGTGATCAAATGTAGGATCTGATTTAGAATGTCAGTCATCACGTCCCTTTTTCCTAGTGTTTTGTTCTCAGATCTAAAAGTAAAATCTGCAGAAATAATTACTTAGTCTAATTGCTTCAAAAGATGCCAATGTTTTACTAATAACCTGTTGTAACTCTGCTAATTCTTGAAAGACTTCTGAAAGGTCTGAACATTAGTAACATAATTGCAGAGATCGACAATTTATCTATCTTGAATAGGCATCGAGCATTATCAGCTTCAGTGAGGAATTTCTGACTAAGCTCAATACATTCTGCAAGTGTAGATGAAATATACTCTGTATTTAAGCACTGCTGAAGTCCAACAAACATCCTAAGTACTTCACTACATCAGGACATCATACATGTATCTTTTCTTAATTTTTAGTTTATAGTAAAGATTGTTGGGTTTTTCCTGAATCCCAGAAAATCACTTAGTTTATTCCAAAGACCTAGGTTTTGATTTCTCTCTTACTGCTTTATAAACGAATCCTTACCACACAGAAATACTAGAGGTCCTAAGCTAAAAGTCCAAAGACAGTAAAAAAAAAAACACCAACAAAAAAAATTTAAAAAAAACCCCCAAACTAAAAAGAAGGTACATTTCCACATACATTTCTATAGGACTAGCTTCTGTGTACTTGTGTACTGCATGCTTGCACATAAAATACTAGAAGAAAGGCGAAGTGCCTTTCCACAGAACCAGCAGCACAAACAGAAACAGGATGCAGAGAAGTACAGTGCCATGGGAGACTTTTCAAAGCTATTTCACTATCTTAATTAGCATTAGCATTTGCTTTATCCATATTTACCAACCTGTGCAGTTTGCACAGCAACTAAAACATAAACAGGGAATGGTGTAGATTCTAAGGCATGTAGCTACCTCCTGAAACTAGAGTCTTTAAAATGGGGCTTTTGCATAAGAAAGAGAACTTTAGATGAAATGCACAGACTACAAACACACAACTTCAGTTACATAAGAAGTCCTGTTTAATTTGGCAAACTTTGACAGGCTTTGAGAGGATAAAACTGGGTGGTTCAGGAGCACACCCTGGGATTACAGAGTTTTGATATATGGCAGAAGAAGTGAATCTAAATGTTAAATTTTACAGGTGAGAGCATTTCTCTCTTAGGGCAGTGTGTGCAATCCAGTGTGTACTGTTTTCCATCTTCAAGGAAACGGTAGCAGACCAGATGGAAGCAAGAACATAAGCTGAGTTCATCCCACAGTCACTGTTCTGAAATGTCTATCATTTTAACAGCCAACAATAAGATGTTTTAAACTTTTTACAGTTTATTATATACCTGTTACCAGTCCTTCCCATTGACTTTTATGAGAGTTCTATAAAAGGATGGAGGGTAAATTACAATCATAGAATGGGATTTTCAGCAGCATTTGGCTTCCTAGGGAACTCAAAATAAATGCTTTCAAAACTGTTTGCCTTGATGCTGTATATAGTCAGCTTTCTCTAGCACAAATGCTTGAACAGAAGAAGTGCTTTGCCAAATGTTGGCATGGGATTTTATGTATGGCAGTGTAATGTTTCGAGGTGGCTTAATATAGTGAAAGGAAAAATTTTGACCACACATGGCTATCAGCGTTCCTCTGGCGCTTTTTCACAAGAACAGGCTTGTTACTCACAATGATCTGGAACCCGGCCAAGGCAAACAGCCTCCTAAACTTTTTAATTGCATAGACAGTCAACTTCATGCCTTTGGTTGTTGTGATGTGTTCTGTATTATTAAAGATATGTAAAATTCTACCATTGGCATTGCTTATTTACATGAAATAATCTATATTAATCATTCATATCAAACACCTATATGACTGTAGGGGTGTCTACAGAAAAATAACTCTGTACATATGAAAATTCTTGCAAGATGAAACCTCAAGGGCTTCACATCTTCTACTAGGCCTGGAGAGAATCATTAAATATTTTAGAAGTTATAAAAAAAATACTTTTACACTGATTTCTCAACACTTAAAACTCAGCTAACTCACTGGAAGAAGAGAAGCAGAGCTGTCACAAGATTAGCCCCAGATGCAAGTCCCAACTTTGCTTATTTGGTAACCTATTAAAAATACTGTAGTGGTATCAGTTACAATGCCACCTAAAATAAAGCCCAAGCCATTATCCAGTTATGAATAATAAAAGGGTAATCTCTCACCTATGCATTTTGTACAACAGCCCACAAAGAATATGCCCAACATAAATTTTAATTCAGTGCTAAACTGAATCTATTCATGTGTTAATATTGACATAGACTTAATAACTTCAACCTACAAAATCCTAAAAATCTGGGCACATAACTGAACTGCTAACCAATCCCTAGTGATGCGGATGAATCATAACTCCTAGCCTTGCTGAAATTCCATTACGATAAACTGACAATTTTCCATTATTACAAGCCCTTTCTAAAAGTCCTCACAATACCAGGCCAGTGTTTATGGTGGTAAGTTTGCCATTTTTTCTTGATATTTTCCAGCTATTCACTGGAATAGCAGCTTTCCAAGTTTTGAACAGCTTATAAATGAAACAAGCTAAAAATAATGAGCTCAATTTCATTGAAAGAAGTTCATTCAAAGAAAGTAGGTGATATACTGCTTTTGACTAAGACACATACTGAAACTGTACAAATTGTGAGTATTTATAATGCTGGTAAAGAGAAGCTGTTATGCAGTTTTACAATAACCTAGCAGAAAATCTTGCAAAAGCTCAGAAACTCTTGGCACGCAGGGTATTTTTCCTGGATATGAATTAAAAGCAATTCATACTAACTAAATATTCTGGAATTAAATTCCTTCAAAACACAGAAAAACAACAGTGCCTAGCACTGACATTTATTTATATAAATATGTTAGTCTAAATCCAGCATATAGCTTTCACCAGAAAGGCAATTTACTCAAGAAATCATGCTGGGTTTTGGGGTTTTTAAATCTATCACCATTGTCACAAATTATGACAGCATGATGTACTTGCTAGCTCTTTACACATCTAGAAACCTGCATTTTACCTTTAGCTTTATGATATTGCTTCAGCAAGCCCACTCACCTCTCCACACATCCATCTTCCCTCACCCACATTGTCCACTCTGATTACCTAGAATGTGTGCTAATCTTGAATAGCAGTTACTTTTTTTTTTTTAAAATCACCCTTTCAAATTTCCTGAAACACACCTGCACAGCTACTAAAACCAATGATTGACAATCAATGCAAAACACTCAGCTGCATAAAGACCTATGAAGTGAGACAGTGTGTCTATTTTGATTACTTAGCTTAAACTTATTTTAAAGTTCAGGCTCACGCATGTTTGAAAACTAGTTAATGGGATCCCTTGTTACTCTATCAGAAAGAAAAAGCAGAAGATCAATGGTCTCAGAATGGAAGAACGTAGACGAAACTGCTATGAAAAGGAGGTGACAAACAAATCAGAAATAAGTCCATAAACTAGATGAAAATGAAATATCCAAGTAGGACAAGGAAAGGATTGGAAAGATAAGATAGCCACATACACAAATTTAGAGTTCCCTTTAGGAGGTGCAGTCTTTTAAACATTCATCTGGAGAAAATAATTCCTGATTTTTAACTACCTCGTTTCCAAGCAAGCTGATTCTCCAGAAACTGAAGAAGAAAGGGGATTGATGTCTAAACCATGTCTGTTTAAAACCATTTATCTAATTTGTTACCCTTTTTGAAAGTTAGAAATGGTAAAAAAATTGGACTATCACTTCAATTTACCCAGTTTGTTTCTCTTATATACCCAGCACAGGAAGTATCTGCTAGCTGTTTGTACCACAGAATGTAAATTTGCACAGTATTTCAGAAATAGCTGATACTGCAAAACAGAGTCATCTTCCAAATCAGGTGTCATGACATGTAAAGTAGGAGGTGACTTTCTGTAGCTATGCATTTTCATCATTGTCCAATAACATTACTCAAAAAATGCCTAAGGATTATAAAGACCATATTCAGCAAATTCTTCTACCAGGTTACAGTTATTACGAACGGTGTGATATTTCATTGCTTTCTTGGACTTTTGAAATTCTGAGTCATCAGTACATGAGTTTCACTTCCAATGGCTTATTTGCATATAAATAAATTAAGTAAAAGTTTAAGATACCGAGTAATTGAAACATGCTGAATGGAAAAACCCACGTCTAATCTTACTGCCTATCCTAAACTTTAACATTAGTCCCTGTATGTGATTTTTCCACTTTGCACAATTAGTCACGTCTCAGAATTACTGCAGTTCCTCTGAAACATTTTTGATTAAGCTTTTAGCAGGTTGGCAAAATAAGATACAAGCTCCAAGTTTTCTTCCTCTACTTCTCTATGACCTATCAAGATGCTGAGATATATTGGCCAGTTTCTTCTTTCACTCTGTCCTTTTTATTAATCTTCTCCTCCTTATCTGGGTCCAAAGGATTCCTCAAAATGTTTTATCTCCTACCACATTTGCACTGCAGTTACATTTATGCTGCCTACAATAAGCAAGCCATGCTCACCCATGGCATGACTGCATGCTATGTGCAGTGGGGCCACAATCGCCAGCTCTTGGTCACAATGCACTTCCACAGTGAAGTTCACTGCCATAAGAAGGAAAGTGATGACTCATCACTTTTCTGCCAGCAGAGCACACTGTTCATCAATTAAATCTAGATTAAGAGACAATTGGGGACCACCAAGAAAGGAAAGTAGCTGAGTTTAAAAGAACAACTTGACTTTTACCTACAGCCACTATGTATGGGAACACTCTACTACCTCATGTTCACTTGTGTTAGAGCAGTCTACTAAACTTCTGGTAACCTGCCACTGTTAATTTCATATCAAGCCCAGGAAACATCTTGTCTTAATGTGGATGTTGAATATAGTACAAGTTACATGAATGCAAACATCTTTGGACAGCAGTGTTCAATTAACTTACAAAATAACAGCTATGCATTTAGAAACTATCAGTAAAATAACAAAGGCATATTTGATAAGGAAAGTACTGGAGAATGAATTCAGACAAGCAATCTTTCTTGATTACATTAAGACATCATTTTCTTTTATGAGCTACATAAAAGAAATTAAAATACTTTTATCCAATGACATTTAGAAATGACAACTTCAGAATTTTTTTTGACATGCATTTATTTTAGGACCAGACAAATTTTTGTTGGTTTTCTGTTCATTTGTTTTGTGGGGTTTTTGGGTTTTGGTGGGTTTTTTTTTCCCCATAGATCAATCATCTGGCTTTATAGACTAGTTTTCAGAAGTAGAAGAAAAAAACCTTTAAATTTTGCCTTTAGAGCCAGCTTTATCTATCTTTACATGAGTCAGTGTAAGTGGAAAATATGTGGATGTAAATAAGATAATATTTGGCTTCCAAGCTTTTTTTCACATATATATTTCTGTCTTCCTAATGCCACCAGTTGGTTTACAAAGTTAGTGTGTCAGGCAGAGACTACAGCATGTCCTGAATAGGGGCAGAAAAGCTGTTACAAATTGCATTTTCAAATTCAACATTTCCTAACTGGTACTTGTATCAAGAAAAAGGTTCAGGAACTCTTACTCACTGTTCATTAGAAGTCAACTGAGAGATAATGTTCACCTGTTTCAGTCTACCCAGAAACACAGGAACATTAGAGTTTAAGTTCACAGAATTTACTAAGGTCAAGTTTGCTATTATTAATATAAGAATAAGCACAGACTATAATAAATAGCAGCTTTTTGAGTGTTTTTCAGTATTATGTAAAACTGACAAAAAACATTGTGTGCTGATTTGATGGTAATCTGTCAGACCTTTTTTAAATCCAAGGGAGAATTCCTTAATAGGAAAATCTGAAAAAAAGTTCATATCTGATATTTTACACAGAAGAACAGATTAATATTTTGTTTGTAAAGTAGGAGGATGGCCTTAGTGTTCACTAAGGCCTTGGACACTAGTGTCATAGAAATGATTAATGAAAAGGTAACAAGTGTATCTTGACATGTGTCTCATCAATATGACACGTTCTTTGTTAATCTTCAGTGACTGACAGCAGAAATAAGATAATTTTCCAGTTACAGGCTTCAGATGTACATGAGATCTTTTATCTTTTGCTAACTGTCATCTAACACTCCTTCCAAGAACCAGGACAATTTTAAGAAGGCTTTGAAAAAAGGATTACAAGGAAGAATGACCAGCAGTAGTAAGTGAAAAAACTCAAGCAATTAACCAAAGGAAAAAAATAAATAACCACCTCAACATAATAAAATTCTAAAAGTAAGAATGACAATCTAAGGTTAGATGAGAATTGTATTATTTCTAGTTTATTTCATAAGCAAAAGGATGAAAATTATGATGCAAAACAGAGCAAAAAAAGGCAAAAGAATGGAAACTAGGAAGGAAGGAAGGGCTGTTATTGGTCTGAGGAGTAGAAGACTTTGTTAATATTACCACTGTACTTAATTGAGGTAACATACACAATGTGACAAGATATAGAAAACTGGAAGGGATGCACAGGCTTGCTTGAACCTTTGCAACAAATCAAAGGAATCTGAGTTATTAGAAAATAGCAGAACACTACATGGAAACAGTGAAAGGACACTTATACCTGGAGCACTCGCAATGAAAGATTATATGCTGTTCGGGAAAGACAGAACACCAAAGATGTTGGTTGCATTAGGAACTTGGATCCAAAGAAAACGGGGGGAAAATTTGTAAGAAGGTTCAGAACTAACATTTTCAATTGTTAAAACGTTAATAGTAAGCCAAGAACACACAAGGAATGGAGATAAAGTGCTCTTCAAAGGCAGAAGGAAAAAGCAGAAGATGTGTAAAGTCTATTTAGATCTTGAAAGTATTCTAAAACAACTGTTAAAAGTTGTTACAAGGGAATAAATCCTGCAGTTATTACAAATGTGTGAAGCAGAAGCTCATGCAGAGGTATGCTATATAATTGCTATCCCAAACTGTTTATGGAACTGGTCTATGAAATTGAAGACTTGGTAGCAAATATTTAATAGTCTAGTTATGAATCCAGACATGGTGTCACATGACAGAACAATAGAAAATATGTCAAGATTTAAGATAAGGTGAGAAAAACGGTAAGGCAGCTACCACATGACTGTCCATAATCTGCAAGGTTCAGGGGACAGACTTTAAGAAAAAATTAAACAGAAAAATGAAAAAATAAGCTATTTGAATTTATCAAGAGAACACAGTGTCAGGCTAACTTGACAGCATTTTCTGTTATCATAACTGCTTTTTAGGAAAGGCAGGTGTAACTGACTTGATCTATATGGTCTTTGTTAGCATTTGTTATGGTGCCACAAAAAAAAATTACTAGTGAAACTGGAGGAGCTAAGGTATAGTAGAAAATCTGTAAGGAGGAGAAGAAACTCATTCATGGGGAACTGAAAAATACAGCATTGAAGGAAAGACTGTTAGACCAAGAAAAGTTTAACAAGGAAGGTCTTTGTGGACAAGTGTTGAAACTGATGCCTGATGTTTCATCTGTAAACATGCTAGAAACTAGAAGATGCTGACAGCATTTGTTGATTGCTCAATGCTGGGTTACATGATCAGTACTGATAAATTTCAGGTCACTATGAAGAGGGAAGTGTGTGAATTTTAACAATACAAATATGTTTACATTTAATAGCACAATATGCTGTTGAACATCCATAGCAAATGTACCCTAAGATGTAAACCATCATTTAAAAATTATTAAGAGACTTGTACATACCAGATGACCATAAGCCATAAACATGATATATCCATAAAAACCCAGATGCTTTTCTGCTTTTAGAAAAGGTTTATCAAGAATAGTCAGGAAAATATCAATGCCAGTTTACAGTGCTACTAGCAAATTTTCAGTTGAGAAATCTTGTACAGATCTAGACGAGAAGAGAGACGTGGAAACAGGTCCAAAGAAGGATCATCAAAGAGAAGGGAAAATCTATCTTACCAGAAAAGACCAAAAGTTTTTGGCTTATTTCGTTGAGCAAAATGACGGCTCAGCAGGCACATAATCACAGCATGTGAATGCATCAGGGAGATAAACACCAGATACCGAAAAACCTAAATTAGCTAAGGACAAAACTGGCACAGGAACAAATGGATATTAACTGGCTGTGAATAAATTTAGGTTGGAAATTAGAAGAAGGTTTCTGATCATTAGAGCAATCAAGATTTCCAATAGCCTTCCAACTGGAACAGCAGAGGCAAAAAACCTAATTACTTTAAAGATGAAGCACAATCAATTTATGAAAGACTTTCTATGACATGCTGCCTGTAAGAGCAGAAGACTGAACCTCAATAACCCAGGAACACTCTCCTTGTCTTCTGAAATTTGTCTGACTTCAGCAGAAACAGACCCTGACTCTTGTTCAGTAAGACCAAAATCCTCAACATCAAGTAGTCTTGGCTGTGAAGGGCTTGATAGTCTTCATAGCTTCAGTAACCTCCAGTTAATAGAACCATGCAGGAACCAACAAATTAGTTTCACTTCTCCCATTGCTTAGCCTAAAACATCCTTTGGACTACTTATGGAGCTGAGTTCTACAGTGAATATTCTCTCTGCCAGCTTCCTTATCGAGTCTCCCACTCAGCTGAACCGAGAGTTTTGCTACATTTAAAACCTTAATAATCAGAGGAAATGTATTTTCCCTCATACAGCTAAACTCAATGGTTCATGCTAGAAACACTAAAGCTTTTGCCCATCTCATATTCACATTCCTGCAAACAGGCTCTGAGGGTTTGAAATCACCAGCTGTGTTAACATTGTGTAACAGTAAGCTTAAATTTATTTTAATAACAGCTGAAGTGTGTGTGTACGAGGATCTCAACTAGAACCCATCAGAACCAGTAGGGATATTTTCCTAGATCTAAGCAGAGCTAGGATGCAGGTTTTCTCCATACTATCACTGCTTTTTCTCTCCTAAACTCCAAAAAGAAATGCAATGGTCATTATTTAGAGCATATGCTCTTAGAGAACCCAGGGGTCTGCTTATGTCCTAAGTCAGTAAAAACTACTGTGCTCACTTTGGACTGTTCTGTTTGAAGGGATCATAAAACCACATTGTATAGTCAGTCCCATGTCCCTTCTCGTACACTGAGTCAGAAAATGATTTCTGGGTTAGTTCAGGCTCACAAAACCACTTCAGGATTTGATTGATGGGGTTCCTGTCCCATTTCAGATCACAGTGGCTTCCATTTGCATTCCTCCATGTACCACGCAGACAGATGCCCATGAACACTCCATCACAGTTTGATAACATTGCTACAGCCTTGTAGCTCTTGGTTTCTAATGTTTGCTATGCTGCAGTTTACAGAGCATCACTCTGCTACTCCAGAATTTCAGGAGCCATGCCAGCAAAGAGTTTCCAATAGGTGAGATCACTGGCTAATGGGTTGTCAAAGATACACAAAAGAATATTGCAGATTTTCTGAGCAAGGAAATAGGATGCTCATTTGATAAGTGATTTTTTTTTTCCCTGACAGTACACAAAAAATGAATGCTTACTTCCAAAATGTTTTGTAGTTGTCAGAGTAACAGAATTTCACTGCCATTTTCTCAGGTAATCACTGAAAAATGTTAGAAATAAAGTTCCAAATAGAATTCAAAATAATTAACTTAGATTCATTAACCATCACAGAAAAAAGCCCTGTACATTCAGATTGTTGCATATATATTTAGTGTATTTTCTAAGTGCCAGGCAAAGTATTTTAATGTGAATTTAAAAATGAAAGTATTTACTCTTCCTTCTTGTAAACAAACTTACTCAAGTTCCATTCTGTGTAAGCATCATTTGCAAAGCAAGGCAGCAGGAGTACATTACTGAAGTCAGAAAAGCTAGACGGACTAGAAAGGCTACATATATGAAGACCAAGTCTGTCAGACAACTAGAATGCATGTACACAGCATACCCACTGAACAACTGGAATTGGCTGAAGAGTGCAAATAAGTTTTTAAGTGACTTTTGCACAGCTCTTCACAATGAAATATAGTGCTTGGCTTACAGTAATCCACAGTAAACAATCAACAACTTTTATTTTTGATTACAATGAGTTGAATGCCTGCTTGGTGCTTTTGGTACATCACTGCTGACAGGCGTTCTTTGATTTCTAATCTCTCTTGCTAAATCATCAGTTCTAAAAATTAATATCCTACCTAGCATTTCAGCAGACGACAAAGTAGTTGCTTCAACTGCATAATCTTTTAGACAGCGGTCAGCAGGGAGTGCACAACAGATTTACACTCATCTACAAGTGGAAATGCAGCACTGGTAGTTTTTTTCACTATGACATATATATAACACGTTCTGATTTATGTTTTATTTTGAAACCACCAAGATGATTGCTGGACTATCATTCCCACTTCAAGTGACAGGTAAATACACACCTATCAAACACCTACTAATACTTCACAGAATCTAAGGTTACTAGAGACAATTATGCATCTTATTTTCAATGCGCTGGGGTGGTTTTTATATTTTTTTTTTAACTGACACTAGAAAAACAACAGAATCACTGCTTAAAAGTTCATCTACATTTGTCAGTTGTTTCTCCTCAAATAATTAAATTGTTTTCACAAAGGACAAAATAAATATATTACAGAGAATAAATTCTGCCCTGTCATACATTTACAAGTCCTCAGTAAATATCAGGGGAAACAGTTATTTAGCATATCTGGTTAGTATTTCTTTCCCTTCAGTTTTAGCTGTAGACAGACCATCAGAATTTGTGCTTATGGGCCATAAAATAATTTCTGAAATAGAAGAAGCATAATTCCAAAACAGGAATTTCACTGCAGATTTCTGTCTTATGTCACCTTCTTATTAATACTTATTACCAGCAGAGGATCACGTACTTATATATTGCAAGATTCATTTAAAAAGATGCTGCTCTATGTTCATTTACTCCCCATCCAGTGAAATCCTGGTTCCAGTAAAATCAATGACAAAGATTTCCTTGCAGGATTTTGTTTAGAGTGTTTCACAGTAGTATTGTTCCTTGTCTCAAAGTAGTCTTAAAAGGTATATCTTCATTCCATGAACACAGAGAAATAACTAGTATAAGAAGTAGGCTAAATTCAAGTTTGTACCTGTTCACATTCCATTTGTATGTGGTACATTATTTACTTTCTGAAGAAATAGATGAATGATTAAAATACCTATCGTATAATTTGAAGGCTTTTAAATATCATCTGCTCTGTCAATAAGAAAGGCAGATTCCATTTATTTTAGATCATTTCTTTCACTAGAAGAATGCACTCAACCTATTATACGTTTTTCTGGTTAAACTGTTGTTTACTGACTAGATTTGAAAAAGACAACACTTGGCTCAGATCTGGGGAGAAAGAAGTTCAAAAAAGTTGAAAGCATAATCAGTTGTGCATGGGAACAAATGGCCTGACGGTTCAGTACGTGGGCTAAAGGTACTGGTAGGACAGTTACAGCAAGTAAATCCATTTCCCCAGCAAAGGTGAAGTTCAGACTCCAAAGTGTACATGTGCCAGGTCTTAAGTTCTTCCCTGGAACTGCACAGGATCTTATCTGCTGGTTACAAATCATTTACACTGGGACCAAACCCAAATGGATTGCATTTCTATTTAAATGCAAGTTCTGTCCAATAACTTTCTGGATCCAGACGCATAACGAAGTAACCTCCAATGGTTATGGCAGTGCTACAGAGTGATTTGGGGTTAAATTCCTGCTTTGTCATTGCCACAGATTTTCTGTATGAAGTTGGAGAAGGTGCTTACTGTCTACATGGCCCTGTTCTCCATCAATAAAAGAGTGAAAATAGCACTTCAATTTGTACAGGGTGTTATCAAGGTATTTTAAATACCAAAACATAGAAACACACATTCATGCAGTTATGGGATGGCGCTTTTGTTTCTAATTCCTGAGCAGATTCTTTTATTCTGAAAAAACTAAACTTTATATTTAAATACACACTTTTTGCCAGATTTCACAAAGTAATTATAGTATAACAGCGTGCTACAGAATTCAGTGCACTTCCAACAGCTGAACTGGTAGGGCAATTGGAAGACATACACAGATAATGGAATATCAAATACAAGGGTGCTCTCTTCAAAACAGGAAAACCCAGCCAAGTAAATTTAACTGTTCTTTCTGGGATATTGTGGATAAGACATGGATAGAACAATGATTCATGTAAGAAAAGAGTAAGTAACAGAGAACCACTAACAAATGAGAAAAACTAAAAATAACAAAGAAGCCATGAAGCAAAATCCATTTGGGAGTTTCTTCCCCCGTAACAGCACACAGCACTGGGCATGCAAGTCACACCGTGAAAGTGAGGGCAGGATGGCAGGTCAAACCCCCAGCAGCTGGGGGCATGGAGGAGAAAAATCTCCTCCTGAACCAGGTTCAATACCTGAGCAAGGGGTCAGAGTTTTAAGAGTGGAACTGGTTAAGGAATGTTTTAACAGGTAGTGCAAGAACCCCCTGTGATTTTATCTGTTGCCTCTATGAAACTAGAACAAATTTTTTGCACTACAGTTTCCCAGTCTAATCTCGGCTGTCTGGTTAAGCAGTTGTAGTGTATTACTTTGTAACTGTTGGATACTCAAAATCTGTAATGAAAGAAATACAATAAATGGAATAACACCATGAGCCCAGTCTTGATTTCCACAAATCAGTTTGCTGCAGTGGGGCGTAGTAGCAAATGATGCAGTCTTTAGGAACAAACCAACATTGCTTACTATGCTTAGAAAGCTTTATTTACCTTTGCTTACAGTGAAAGATTATTCTGATTTCTTAATTTTTCACATATAATGCACCTAGTCATGTGCTAAAACAAGATAAGTTGTTTTCAGGATGGCTTTAACACAATATGATGTAGAGGGACTCTTTATCAGGGAATGTACTGATAGGACAAGTGGCAATGGTTTTAAACTAAAAAAAGGATAGATTTAGATTAGAGATTAGGAAGAAATTAGAGAGTGGTGAGGCCCTGCAACAGGCTGCCCAGAGAAGCCCTGGATGCCACAATGCTGGAAGTGTTCAAGTTGAATTTGGATGGGGCTTTGGGTATGTGGGCTAGTGGAGGGTGTCCTTACCCATGTGAGGAGGTTTCAACTAGGTGATCTTTAAGGTCCCTTCCAACCAAAACTATTATGCGATTCTGTGTTAATTATAAGAAGACAAGGAACAGACTGGTGTTGAACAATGGAATGCAAAATCGCAGCTGCTGTAGCAATACATTTTCAAAATAGCTTTTTGATATGTAGAGTTGGAGAAAGGTATGAAGTTAAGAGTTTATTAAAAGCCATAGAATCAGTTTGAATAATTCTGAGAAAAGAACCAGAAAAGGAGTGCACAGCACACCACTTGGACCATGAAAGGGACTTTAATTACCAGAGGCATCAACCTGAAATTTTGAAGAACATTATAACATAACATCAAAAGAACTGTCTAAGATTTGATGAAATAGTCTCCATAACTAAATTCAGGCGAAACACTTCAACAAACATGGGAATTTAACACTGTTATATTAACTGGAGCACATCCTTGACCATGTGATTCTTAGTTTGTTACACTGTTAAAAGCAGCTGGGAGAGCAGGACAGCCAATTAAGGTAGCTACAACACACAACCCAGCCATCAAAGCACTTCTAAAAGGAAAGGAATACGACCAAGGTGTCCTAGCTATCACTGTGGCCACCAGCTGCTTTAACACCATTTATCTGCAGAAAAAGTCTGCAACTTTTATACCTGGTATAAATCTCAGTCTGCCCCATGGGTAGAGGATATATATGTTCACTTAAGCTATGCTAGGAAAAACAGTTTCACCAGTTTTACCTGCTGTTGAGGCTGCAGCTTTCGCTTTAAGTAGTTATCTGTTTTGAATCCGCTGCTTTGTCATTAGACTCTGTGAGCTGTAGACTACTGCTTGTAGAATCCCAGACCAGCTCTCCAGATCAGATCATCCTCCTCCTAAAGAAGTTAATAAGGAAAAGTAAGATACTTGGATCTCAATTACCTAGACAGTCTTGTTTAGGAGGAGGAGGGAGTCCTGTGTCTTATTCCCTCTACACATTGTACTGCCTTCAGAGATACTATGACTAATGATCATAGTAAAAATTATCTTTAGTGGATCTCAGAGATGGAGAATAGAATAAAATCAGATAGATCTTGACTGGAATGGAGCATATCACTGCAAGTTTTGCTGTGCTACACCCCCCGACATCTGCAGAGACCTTTTCAGCTCAAGGGATGATATAGACGTAATTAGAAGATAATCTGATGCAAGATATTAGAATAACAGCTAAATAACATAATGTCATGGGTTAATATTGAGAATTTATTTAATAAAGAGAAACATTCTTTTTTCACCAAATGCTGAAATACAGAACATGCTGAAAACATCCACAAACCATTAAACCCAACCATTTTAAGAGAAAGCTATAGAGTTTTTGTAGAAAATAAGAAAGAACAGATAGCACTGCTGCTGGCTAGGTATTTGTTAATTTTTCATGTGAATTTATTGCATATGTAAGTGATTGAATTAGTAGCACTGACAGGAACCCAGGCACAGTAAAAGCTTCCTGATACTGACACAGCACTGCTCAAGCTGTACAGTCCTGACCATTAGCAATACCGCTATTGAAGCCCTGAGCCTTTCTCTCAGGCAGTCTGCAGAGCACGCTGGAACCGGGCTGAGCGAGGTATTGTTTCTGTGATATGAATTCGCAGACGTCTGTGACAAAGACTAGGATGAGACCACTACACTTTTTTAGACTAATGACCTCATTTGGACTCTAATGCCAGGCTCCAGGGAAGGAAGTCCAGTGCGAACTAATATCATGCTACCAAAATACTGCAAGGTAAGTTTGGGGGAAAAAAAATTAAAAGGATTTTGTATTTTGTGGTGAAGAGACAATGCAAAAAAAGGTATGAGAAACAGCCAGCTTGTAGAAGTGACTATAAGGTACAGAAATCAGAATGATTTCCCACCTTTGGGGGAAAAAAAAAAAAAAAAAGAAAAAAAAAGAGGGTCTTTTCCAGACACTCAGAGGGTGAGCAGGGAAATCTGTATCTTCTGTCATGGAGTGACAGATTGCTTCAGAACAGCAAGGCTTCAAGAGCAAAGTAGGGGAATGTAAATTGTGTATCTACTAATTTAAGCATGCAAGTCTATTGCCAAATGTTACCCTCTAAAAGGAATATAGGTATCACGGCTGTTATGAAGTCCTTAGGGAGGCTCATAACCTTTTGGGAACCCTTTCCTCCTTCCCTGCAATGTATTAACCTTTTGACCACATCAGCGCATTGGATCCATGTATGGAAATCATATGCTCAGACAGCAATAGTTGGGGAGTGCTGGAAAGAAAACTGTGCAAAACATCAGGGATGCAGGATGTTGTGTGAATTCTGTAGGAAAACCTCATATCCAAAAATAGATCTTAAAAAAAGTAAAACCAAACAAAAAACCACCACAGTATTTCCGATGCATTATGAATGTGCAGATGAGCAGCCACGGGGAAACATTTCATTGCTGTCTTATAAAATATATTCCTGCATTGCCAGATTGTGACAACTTATAAGAACATAATAAGAGCTTTTTCTAAGAGTAGCACTGCTGTATGTTACGGTACTACTACTAATGGAGTAAGATTTTTCTTGGAGTAAGGGTGCCATAAACCAGCCCTCAGTCACCACTTCCTGTTTACTTCTTGTGGTTTATTCTCTAGAGCAAACACATATTTCGCTCACTCAAAATTTCTGCTTGTTACAAAAAAATAATTTCTTAATATCTTAATATTTTCCTTTTCACACCATTCATCCTGATGGAAAGTATTTCCTTTTAAGTGAATCATTTTACATGTAGAAGAGTGAAAGGATTTGTTTTCTGATTAGCAATGGTAGAGCTTCACTTAAATTCTTTTTCAGTAGGTCTAGACAGTCTCTTCTAAAACTTCATTTATTGATTGTAATTCATTTGAACAATTTTAGTTACTTAAAGTTACTTTAAAATTTTCCTTTTGATTGAAAGTTATTGCACTGCTGCAATCAAGGTGTTTTGTCTGATGAATTTCCACATGGTTGATCCCAAAGAAGAGAAAAAAGCATGAAAAAAACCCCAAATTCTATACCAATTTATCAATAGCTGTAAGTGAAATGAGGAAGTATTAGTTACTTTAGAACCTCACTCTAACAAGATAACAAGAAAAATGAAGCTGGTCATCCAGAAATTGTAACTATTTTAAGTTTTCACCTATATACACGTTTCCTGAGCAGTTACAGACAAAACCAGTCATAAACTCCCAATGAACAGTGACATTGTACCAACAACAAGATTCATGAGATAGGATTGAGGTAAATAAACATACACTGAGGTGCACAACCAATAGTAAAACAAGTAAATGTTTTTGACATTTGGACCACCCTTGAAATTACAAAAAAACCTGATTTTGAGTCTAGAGGGATCCATTTTATTATCTCATATGAACTGTAACAGAATACAGACTGATTAACTTAACCATTTATTTAATCTTCAAGATCATAATTTAAATGAGAATAGCATATACTCTGGAAATGCATCCAGTTCAAGTATACAGATTTAAAGCAATGGGAATTCTGCTATCACTTCCTCAGGATATTCCAGTAGCAATTCTCCAGGCTGTTCAAATATCTCTGGTAAGTACTATCAACATGTTATAAGATGTCTCTCCTACAGAATACATTAGAAACTATCTTACAAAAATATAATAAAACAGTTAATAACTTCAGGATTCTTAGATAAGCTGAATTATAACAAGAAGTCTTATTCGCACAGACAGTGCAGCCAGCTCGCTCAGGAGATATGTAAATAGGGACGTGAAAGAATCAGTTAAGTCTCTATCTATTTGTTTCCAGCACAGCATTTCAGTTCACTTACAGTGGACAAGAGTGGCAGAGGAATAACCCTCAGGGCAGCATCAGCAGCCTCTTGCTATATATGGAACAAAATGATCTTACAGTGTAAAAGTTTCCATTGCCTCTGGAGTGATCAACTTTCAGAAAATGGTGGGGTGAAGAAATTGGAAGACTGCTTTGTAGAGTGAACTTAAAATCTATTTACATGTGTATGTCAGGAGTGTGTATTCCTGTATACATTATAGTAAGCAAAACATAGCGTACCTTCTCTGAGGTAGTTTAATCATACATTATTTTAAAATTTTCTCAAGCAAGTTCCTGGCAATAAGAGTTCTTACAGTCCAATTAACAGAATAGGGAGTGACAGTCTCTAAGCCTGAGAACAATTCCCACTAACAATAATCTGGACAAGACAACAGATAAAAAAACCTCCTCTCTTATACAGTGAAAGGAAATAAATTTATTCAACCAGTTTCAAAAAAATGGAAGAACATTTTTGCCCACATTAAGAATGAAAGCAAGAGAAAAGTGTTCAAACTTGTCAGTAAAAAATAGGTTAGCATATGTCCTGATTTGGGAAGAATAATCAATATTTAAAGACACTGAACAGAGTACAGTTGGAGACAATCCTCTGTCTCAAGAAAATGCTAGAAACCAAGAAAAGACCAGAGGAAAACTTAAAGGGGAAAGTACATTGTGCTGGTGCCTCGAGGTGACAATAAACACTGGTCAGAATAGAATATGTGTTGCCTCGACTAACCTCTTATTTGCCTATTCAGTGGAAATAAGAAATGTTAAATGCAATACTACCCACACCCAGGGTTTATTATTTATGATAAGCAAGCCTATACTAATAGCACTTAAAACACTAACTCTATTCCATGCTTTCCAATTACATTCACTGAATTCATTTCTATCCTGTTAACTCCATGAAGACACTAATTTCTTGTATTAATTCCCTTCTCCTGCATCTATTAACGTAAATAGCAGTAATTTCTGTGCAACTAATACTAAAATGAAGTGCACTGATTTGCAAATGTACTGCATACAAGTGGAACAGGGGTGGAGTGACCTTGCCTGTAAAACACATTACTAACTGTTTGAACATGTACCTGAACTAGTCAGTTAGGAAATACAAAATTTTAGAAGCTTATGTATTTTGAATGGTGTTTAATTTCTTTCACAGAAATTATTCAATATTCATTTGAACCAAAATACATCTACCATATATTTATTCATGCAGGATTAGGATCGAAGGGATGTTTTCAGTATTCCCTCATGACACCACAAAGGCAAAAAAATCTCTACAGGAACTGGGGAGTTGAATCAACTCATTTATGAAGGAAAGCCTACTTGTTTTATTTTGAATAGTCTCAGCAGACCTCAGGTAATGCAGTGAATCTCTACCTGGATGCTGTCAGCCTTACTTAGCTAAAGAAGCTCCTTACCTTGAATTTCAAACATTTTGACCAATTATTTCTCTCTCTCTCCCAAGTACTTTAATTGTATTTAGCCAGCAGCAAAAGCTGATACTTAATAATTCACTGACAAGATTATATGCCTGTACCTTTCCCTTGCAGCTGTATTTACTCAAAACAAAGCTATTCAAATAAGTCTTAATCAAGAAACAACACTGTACCTTACTGCGTTTGCAAAAACCTGCTTGGATTCCTTCAGCTGGGAGCAAAGCCCCACGCTAGCAGGGCAAACTGGGTTTATTTTCTGGAGTACTGTATCCAGTTCTGGGCTCCCCAGTACAAAAAAGACAGGGATCTCCTGGAAAGAGTCCAGTGGAGGGCTATGAAGATGACTAAGGGCCTGGAGCATCTCCCCTAGGAGTAACGGCTGAATGAAGTGGGGCTGTTCAGCCTTGAGAAAGGAAGACTGAGAGGGGATCTGATCAATGTTTTTAAATGTCTGAAAACGTGGGAGACACGGGGAAATTTCCAGCCTCTTTTCAATGGTCAGTGGGGACAGGACAAGGGTCTCAAGTTTGAGCACAGGAAGTTCTGCACCAACATGCAGAAGACCTTTTTTTACAGTGAGGGTGACAGAGCCCTGGGACAGGCTGCCCAGGAGGGTGTGGAGTCTCCTTCACTGGAGATATTCAAGACCCATCTGGACGCCGACCTGTGCGACCTGTCCTAGGGAAACTGCTTTGACAGGGGGGTTGGACTCAATCACTGGAGGTCCCTTCCAACCCCCGCAATTCTGTGATTCTGTTAATTGTGATGGGGCATCCGTGTCACATTTACCTCATTTAAAAGTCACCTGGGTTCTCCAAGTATCCAGCAAAAGACATGTTGCTTCTTTGGTGCCTGTGGAGCCATTGTTCAGGTGCTAAGGGAGACACTCCCTGCCTTCCTCCTCACACAGCATTTCCCGCCTTTTCTTAAAGGCGGGTCCACAAACGCCTCTGATTGGTTCAGAGGGGCCAGATCGCCCCTGATTGGCTCAGCTGCTGGCAGGGCCACTGGGGAGCCAGCTGGAACCGGCCATGACCAGCATGGGGCAGCACCTGGCTGCCTTCTGCACAGGCCCCACACACTGCCACAGCCCAGCCAGTCATACCCAGCACTGGCAGGGGGATGCTGAACCATATGTTTTGGCACTTCAGCTCTTCCTGGTCAAATAAAGCAGGTGTAAGCCGCTGTCCTGCACTGTAATTGTTTAGAGTTGGTGACTGCAACTGCAGGACATGGCGAGTGGTTCCTTGGCAGTGCTGCCACGTAGAGAACCATGTCCTGTTTGCTGGAAATTCCTGGGAAAAGACATATCTTTCTTTTTTAAAGCTTACTGTATTACAATTAGGGGTTAATAATAACAGTAATTAGGGGTTAAATTACTGTTAGAACTATTGGAAACAGAATTACTAAAAGATAAGCTAATTAAAAGCTTTATCAATAGCTACAGAGTATTAAAAAGTCTTGTTTGACTAAGGCTTATCTCCTGAATACTGTCTAGTGTTATTTAAATAACATTTTGACAAACCAATGCGTCAAACTACATCGAAGATTTTTCACAGAAACTGAATGTGATACTTTAAACACAGACCTGTGATCCCCCCAGGTATCGGACTGGCTGGGTTCTGCCACACTGCCCCACGTAACTCAATTAAAGCTAACTTCAGGTGGGTGCGTACAAGTTAAGCTGCAGTCATACTTCAGAACAAGGCGATCACTTTACTGAGTAATGGTACAAATTCTCTTAATTACTTTTACTCCCCTTTCACTTCATCACCTTCCATAAAAAAACGGCATTTAAAATGCTTCCTGCATGAAGAGTGATTCTGAGCTGAAGTTAATTCAGTGCCTAAGACTTAACCGATACATCACATAGTGACAATACAGTGGAAAGAAACAACAACATTTCCAATGGCTCCAATGAAGTGGCTTGAACATCCTACCACAGGAAAGGATCTTTTATCTTTTAACTTGAAATTGATTGCAGATCCTATATATTTCATGCTCAAAGCACACAAAAAACCCCACAACAATGCAATGGGCAGATGCCCAAAGATAACCAGTTTTAAAGACATGTAAACACTTAAGAGTAAACTCTTTTCACCAACTGGCGGTTGCAGGAACTATCTGGTAGCCAGCATCAATCTGCACATCCAGTCCATGACAGCGAGTGGGAAGGCCGCAACTGCTGCAGTTGAAGCTGCAGAGGCTCTATTGTTCTGTAACTTCTCAAAATAAAGCTTTATATATTTTGTTGGTTGCAGAGATCTGAAGTTCAAGCATTTTGAATGATTTCTCACTTCATCTAAAATGTGAAATGTATTCAAAAATAAACTTTCTCTGTAAAATGAGGCATCTATGGCCCAATTACTGCAGAAGATAATGGGAGCCTTGTGGGAAATAAAGCTATTTGCTAAGAATATGAAGGATCTTTTCTAAACTGTATATGTTTGAGTATATCCAGCTTTATAGCAATATTTCCTTGAAAAAGCTGGTTTTACTGTATGACTACTACTCTCAAATTGTAGACTTAAGAATGAACTCCAGAAATCAATCACAGTCAGTTTCCTCATGAGGTATAGATGATTTGTATAAAACAATAAAGAATTGAAATTTTTTAAATAAGCAACTTGCATTACTTCAAGCAGAGAAATGCAGGATTAAACAGAATCATTTGGAAGGTCACAGAAAGAGACTAAAAAAACCTTTCCTTTCTGTCTTCCTACCCAGCTGATAATGAACAAATATTTCATGATATTGTGAAAATTGGTAGAACTATAACCTCTACATAATAAGAGCACTCTTTGTCCCCAGAAAATCAATAGCTGTGTCTTCATTAGATCTAATCACTAAGACTAAAATTCTAAATGCATTTTGACAAAACAAGATTTTATTTAAATATTTTTAATATACATAATCAGAAAAATAAAATTAAAGGGGATATTTGACATTAATATTAAGCTGCCAGTAAACACCAGAATATCATCTCCAAAGGAAATGTAACATTCTTGCTCCATGTGTATGAACTTCAATATTTTCTTATTAACTCCTCTGCCTTGAATATGAACCTTAGTGCCGTGCTGGAAACCATTCCATAAAGACCACAAAGTCAGCAAAGCAGCAAAAATATTTCACACCAATATTTACAGCCCTGCACATACCAAAGACATTTTATTACAATTCCATGGCATTTGAGAACTGCCAGCACTCTGGAGGACATTACCAGACACATGGCTCACCATGCCCACGTACAGTCCTGGGTGCCTCACTTTCTCTCTATAAAAATACTTTAGGGACAGTACCAACCTACCTTATGGAGATTTATCTGCCTTTCAAATGCCACTAGTTCATTTGATTTAAGGAAAAAAAAAAAAGTTAAATGAAGAAATGGTACAAGAATAAGTATTGGCAAATTAGATGTTCCAAACTAAGGTAGATAATATACTAGCTTCCCAAAATACATATAGGTGAAAAGGGATTATCTTCCTATATAAAAAGCACAGATATATTGTATGTTGGTAATCAAAGATAAAATGAGACTTCGTATAGCTACAAATGAAATGTATCACAGTTTATCACGTAAAAAGGAGGGAAATGGGAATTTACAATGCTTTTCTGGCCTAACATGAAGCCCGTCATCTGAGAACTTTCTGAACTCCATTCCCTGCCTGCCAAACCTACACAAAATGCAGAAATTACCTGCCTCATTCACTGTTCTAACCATATTTTTCGTTTTAGGGGTCTTTCTATCATCACAAGTTTAATCACTTCATTTAATGCAAACATATGAAAATGAGATCATGACAAAGCACTAAATTACCTGGTCAGTGTGGGATCATGTTCAGCCCTGTCATCACATTTTGACCATCACTGTCCTACTGTAACTACACAATCCCTTTGGCAATGCATTTCAACACCATGGCATTTTAACATACAGTGACGTTTCAGGCTGCTTCATTCCAGCTGTTTGTTTTATATAATTTGGTTCTTGAAATAGTGGGAATTAGTAACTACTATATTATAAATTAAAATTTATTGTTGAGGCATAGGACAGGAAATACTAAATCCTGCACCATTAAAAATTATTCTGTATGTATATAGCCGCAGTCCAAGAAGTTTATATATATACATAGACTAAGAAAAATCGATTGTTTCAGCACTTTTTGTGTGGGAAAACAGCTCAACCTGTTAAGAAACAGCTCACATCAGCACTTTCTGCAGTATGACCCAGCTACTTCATCTTACTGAGCTTCAGCATGTTTTTATTGGCTGGCAGTAGTGAGCAAAGAGATACTGAGAGAGAAAAACAAAATGAAAGTTGGGGTAACACATCAGCTTAAGAAAGGGAATATTTGTAACTATTTCTCCCAGTCTTGCAGGCACTTACCAGTGAAGTGCTTGTTTTCCACACAAATGCAAGAAAAAATAAGTTGTGTACAATTTAGTGTCTTTTAGAAACCACCTGGAAGTCTCAATCTAGATTCCAACTAATAAGAAAATTATTGTAAAACTTCACCATATCTTATAGTTTTATAGAGAGAAGATCTGGATACACTAATATGTGATCTCTCCAAGTTTGGGGTTTTTTGACTCAAGGACTTGGATAATGAGAAGAAAGCCCTGGCTGGTTGTGCTGTTCTGTGGATATGTAATGAGTTTCCAGTGCTTTTAATTCTGGAAGTTAAAGCAGGATTTGTATACTGAAATTTAGGTATCTAAATCAGTTCCCTAGGCACCTTTCATTTAGTTCCTTCCCACATCCAAGAGCCAGTGCCTGAAGGAAACACAGCATCTGCAATTCGAGTAAGCCCGTGTGTGTGTAAAGCTGATCTGCTGAAAACTCCTCCTCCTGCAGTCCCCCATGAAGCATCAACAATTTGTCTGACACAAATTCATGCTTTTAGAGCACAACCAGAACACAAAAGTATTTGCAGTCAGCAATTTTAATCAAATTAACAAGTTAACATTTTCTATTACAAATCTTAAAATTGCTGTGTCTTTGTTCTGAAGCCCCAGCATACCATAATTGTACCACAAATCTTTTATGTTATCATGTTGTCCATCTGCTTTAAAAGAGGTTCACATAATAAAGCGGGAAAAAAAAGGCCACTGAGAATAATCCTGAGCTGTGAGTAGCATAACATGCAGCTTTATCCTACTCCTCACATGTAGGAACTAGTAGCATTTCAGTAGCCTCAAAGAGCTTTCAAGGTTAATTTTTCAATGTATAGCTTCTTTTTAGAATAAATACTCATACATTGCTAACAACCTACAGGCAGCTGTCCCAAGTAAGTATAACCTGAGGAATTAAGCTAAATGCTGTAACCATGGGGGTTATGTTTATAGTAGTAAGGTCAGGGAAAGTTCCTACTGCTGCAGCGTACTTATCTGTACTGTCAGGCTGCCGTAACAGTCCCTGACGTGCTTTTGGCCCATACTAACTAGAAATCTTCCAAACAACTCCTGAGCATGATTTGGGAGGCCGCAGAGGACAGTGAGCACTTACAGTAGCACATTTGCAGGAAGTATAGAATTTGTAGTATGGATGTCAGTCTATGCCAATTAGATTCAACAACTGACAATGGACCTAGGTACATTTAACTTCTTAGTAGAGAAGTAAGCAGAAGAACTGAAGACCCCTCAATTTCTAGCACTGCAGAACAGGTCCAAAGAACATGTACTCCATGAAAAGAATCACTTTGGGCTCCAAATGCTGACACCTCCCTCATCCTATTTCAAACCATTCTTCAGTTCTCGGCAGAAACGCAGACTTCACATGCTGGGTTTTTTAATATGGACAGATTCCAGCAGTATGGCAGAGACAGCTTTTAACTGGGAAAGAGACCACTATGGGCACTTAGTCCAGTAGTGCAAGCCAAAGAATATGACCCTGATTCCTCAGCCAAGTCCAAGAGACTGTTCAGAAGGCATCTTTTAGAAAGGCAAATAATCTTGACAGAAAGAGACAGCCAAGCCAAGCTACTGCATTCCTCTGTGCATTCACAGCTGAACATGTGCAGCTGAGTTCAAATGCACACAGTCGGTGCATTTTCAGCACTGTTACCTGTTTTGCCTAGTTTATTTTTCCTAATTGCATAAGTCAGCACTGACTGCATGGTAACAATGACTTCGTAAGAAGCTTATAGCCAAGAGACAGAGAAAGCATTTTGCTTTAACATCTCCAAGTTGAAAGCACATTAATAGAAATTATAGCACACCATTATGCAAAAATATGCAGAATTATCTGAAAATGAGCAGTCAGCAAAGGGCAGGTAGGCTGTGCTGATGTCTCTGGGTGATATGTATCTTTTGCTGTCTTAGCCGTTCTCAGCAGTTTCTTTTGTCAAAAAAAAGAAATGACATTTCCTGAAAAAATCACAGGCAATCTAATCCTTGCTGCAGATTTGCAACAAAGAATTTGTTTGACATACTTTTCCTTCAGACCAGGGTACACGGTCTGAAGGTTGAGGGTTTATTCCCTAAATAATTCTCATCTGGAAGACACTGATACTACGTGAACTTTGGAAATTTAAGACAATAAATGTTTACAAAAAGAGTATCTGTAATAGACTGTTTGTAAAAAGTGACTTTATGTCTCTAAATGTATATAAATTATACCAGTCAACACTTCTGTTTCTTGCTGGCTGGAATTACCTTATTCCTTCTGTCCTCAAGTCCTGTTCTAAAGGCTTGTCACAGACAAACACTTTGACATTACTTCCTTGTAACACTCAGTCTCACTCTCAATTAATAGATAATCGTAACATCACCCCAGTTGTCTTCTAAAAACAAACAAACAAATAATGAAAACAAACAGCTGTCCAAGGGGTCCAATCTAATTTAACATCATAGGGAACATCACTACGCTCAAAGCTATTCCTGCCAAACTCTCTTCCCTGCTGATGGAAGTGGTTTAGTTCTTTCAGTGCCAGCAGTATGAAATAATAGAACTACTCTAGCAGAGAGCATGACATCAGATCTGTCATTGCAAGCCAGAAAATCCATCAAATTGAGACTTTGATCCTTCAAACAGTCATTTACTACAGATCATTGAGCTGATTATTTAATATTTATGCAAACTGTCCATGATGCTGTACTGGACCATGTATAAGAGACAATCTGTGGAAAGACATCGCCTAAGGGGCTAAGAGAGTCCTAAATACACAAAGAAACATTGGTATTTACTTTGTTCATAAGACCAACTTCAGTCTACAGCTGCTTTTGAGAGCCTCCAAGTGATATTTTGGAAAGCCTGCATGAAGCCAAGGGACTACCATTTTTGTTGCTGTCTAGACTGTATTTAGTGCTCTAGAAGTTTGGATTCAGAGTCAGTGTTTTGCTTGAGGTACTGAGGAGAGAGACCAATGGTAGGACACAAGCAGTTGTGCAGCCCTAAAACTAGAGCAATATTTGCACACCAAAAAGGAACTTGGATGGTTCACTACAGGGAGCACTGCTGTGTATCAAATCAGTATGGGCACAAGTAGCTGGATACAGACTTTGAAATAGGTGGGTGGTACAAGCTAAGATCAAAATTTTTCCATTGATCAAAAGTATGTAGACTAGATCAGATGCACACAGAGAACAAGGGAACGAAGGGAAGTCCTTTGCCTTTGTGTTCTCCCCAGTCCCCTTAAGGAAGGTTGTCTAGCTATATATGAACAGTCACCTAACTGTGGTTTCTCAATTATAGTTTCCTCTCCAGCAGAAATCACTGGCAGATTTCTAAATTGGAAACACAGTACAAACCCAATTGCCTTCCAAATTGGTCTGCTTGGCACAGCAATAAAAAAATCTGAGATGCCACAGTGCTAATCAATCTAGCCATTACACAGCTATTTCCAGTACAAGCTCCACTCTACGCAAAAGTCACAAATGACATAATTAATATAAGCTCATGCCATAGGACTGGATCAAAATCTGGGTTATTTGATCATATGTTTTTGATCAGAAATCAGTGTGGGGGGAGGAAAAAAAAGAAAGATGAAAGAAAATTCACTTTGATCAGAACTTATTTTGCATAATCTTGATTACAGGACTTCACCAGTATTTGCAAAATGTATTAGTGGTATCTGATTTACACCTTACTGACTTGTGTAATTCATAAAATAAAATACACATAGAATTAAAATCCCTTTAACTTTCAAAATTTTAAATGTATTTGGGGTATAGATGATGTTTAACTAACAATTTCTCCCTTGGAGTTATTCCGTTGATTTTATTATTCCTGTCATGTTCTGTCTGTTTAATTGGATAATAACTGCAGTCACATTATTGCTTTGTAAGGATGTACAAGCACCTAACAGTGTTTATGCAAAGAACTCTGCATGCCTTGCTGGTTAAATGGGAACATTATATTTTGAATGTGCAGCAAAGGGTGGAGAGCTGCTTCACAAGTGCTAATCACAGAGGAATGAGCAGAACAGAAGGTGAATTAATGAGGACTCTGATATCTGACCATTGAATCATTGCTGCTAATGACACAAGTGAGGACAGTAGCGCAAAGTCTCCTCCTGACTTCCTTTAGTCAGTACCTGTGCTCCAACCTTTTCTTTCTTTCCATCTTCCTGCTGGATTAAAGCAATAGGGAGAGAACAGGAACAAGCACCTTGAGTATAGGCATCAATAGTTCAGGCTTTCCTCTCCACACACTGTGACTATACGTATTTCACAACACAACAGGCTTCCAGGTCCCGTGCCAGGGAAGAGGCAAGTGCAGCTTTTTGCTTCCTAAACTAGCAGAATTCACACAAAGCAAGGATGTAAAGTACAGTAACCTCAAAGTCCTCTCCAGCTGCTTATTATTGGTCAGATTCAAATCTGAAATGTCAAAATTCTCCACAATTCCATTGATTTCAGCAGCTTATCACTAACCTCAAGAATAGATTAAAATATTTATATTTTTGTTGTCTCCTAAACTCTGAAGACACGGGTGCAACCCAGGACAGCACTTTATTTACCACCATTTATAATGAAGTTAAGCACAGTCTGAGAGCAATATCACTAAAAGCTCTCACAGAGGAGATATCAGATGCTGATGTTGTGTAACTCAGTATAACCTTGATTTGCATCAATTTAATATTTGATATTTAGAGGAAGCCTTTCCTAAGGGTTCCAAGTTGTCTCTCCCAGAGAAACTAGAAGACCTCTAGAATTTTAATTACAATATCCATGTAAATACTCTCTCATATATATTTAGATCTATTTTTCAGGGAGAAGTTTCTCCTCCATCTGCTCATCTAGGCAGATTCTCATTCTACTTCACAAAAGTCTGAATCCTGCAGGAGAAAACTGAAAATGTAGAAGATCACTCTTCAAGTACTAATGTAAATGATTGGTTCTGACACTAGTACGGGCACGCTGTTTTCACATCGGCAAGAAAGATTAAAGATATGAGACTGCTTTTCATTTGGGGAGGTGATAACCTGCCTTCTTGGAGTGGTATGAACACCTCAGAACATGCACAAACAAAAAAAAATTAAGCACAAGCAACTTCCAGAGGGGGGTTTGTAGGAGGTTATTGTCTTTTGGTTAGAATGTTGCTCAGCAAAGCAATGTTTCAATATCTTTTTAAGGATAGAAGGCACATCTCTAAATGTACACAAATGGAATGACTTGTAGTCATATATGCATTGGTCAATGCAAAATGAAAATCAGGAAGAGTCCTTATTTGTCAATTTAAATCCTGACTACCTACACTTGACTTACAAATCCTATAGATATGAATTAAGTACCAACTAATGAAGAAAAAGTAAACCAGAATCTTTAACACCATTATAAGGGTGGTACTCTGTATCTCCCAAACACATAATCTCTGGATAACAGGAATATTAATAACAAATAATTATGATATACTAGGGAGGTTCAAGAAAAACACCCTTCCAACAGATATTTTTGCCAAATACCTGATCATGTCATTAGATGGGCATCTCTTGCTTTTCACTTGGCAATGTATGACCCCAAAGAAAATTCAGGTCTCAGTTCTATGAAGTACTTGACAATTCCTTGTGATTAAAAGCATCCCCAGTAACATATTTGCCTGTTTACTACAGTATCACAGAAATACTTTGACTTCAAATAATGGAAACTAAATCAACAGTGGGAGACAAACCATTTCAATGACTGATATCGGTTCTGACATTCCCTTAGAAGCTTCCACTTAAGAAGCTGGTTAGGTGAAAACGAAACAAACGAAATGTAAACTCATTAATTCTTCTCCATACAAACAATTAGAATCATTAGGAACAGGTTAGTTTGCTGCAAGGGATTCCTGCATTTGTAAGATTATAACCCCATTTTAGAATCCTAAATCTTCAGATGAAGAGGAAAAGATTAAATAAATATGAATATTTTCATTAAGTTGTGTTAAGAACACAAAGGAATGGTGCCTTACTAACTGCAGAAACACGGTTGGTTCAGTCAGTGCATCATTAAGAGATATTTTCTTGAAACTATCCAACATGCACCAAATTAGCTTCTAATCCTTTTACTGAGCATGCATTGCATTTATTTACAGCAATACCGAAGTGTCCGGTTCAAATCAAGACTATAAGACAGAACTACATCCACACTATCAGGTGGTGTATGAAATTACGCTGCTCTAAACAGTGTCTTTTAGGAAAGAAACCACTGAGAAGTAAACAATTTACCATGGCACTTTGCAGGGCTCTAGGATTCAATGCCTGTACGTAAGTCTCACGCAAAATGAGAAAAGTTATAATGTAAAAATAATTCAGATCCTCATCTCAATTTTCTTCCCAGCAATTGTCTCCCAGGAGAAATACCGCTGAGCGGATACACAGCCAGATTCGTAAGGTGTTTTTGCATGGTATGCTTGGGAACCTTGCACAAAAACAGTCCAGCCTATTTTTAGATCCCCTTAACTTTATTTATTGATTTAGGAGGATATGAGGAATGGGCATAAGCAAAGACAGTTTTGTGAAAAGGGTATCTTTTATTAGATTAGCTGATACAACTTGGAAATGCAAGTATGCTTTTGGGCACAGGGTGCCTTCTTCAGCAAAATCTAACTCAATACAGGCAATTTCAGTTTAATCTTATTACGTTGATGACAGCGCTATCATGAAATAACTGTGAGACTGAGTAAGACAAGGGGTATATTGAAGGTTTATTTATTTAACTTCAAATTTCAAACTTCCACGTGAAGCCAAACAAAATGTTCTGATGAAGATCCCGGGGGAAAAAAATAAGCACATGATTTCCTCTAAGCCCCTCTTCCTTCCCCTCCCGCTCTAATCACCACTCAGAAACCTGGTTCTGGCTGTTGCTCCTAATCTTAACTCTTACAAAAGCAATAGCTATTCTAAAGTTTCCATACAGCATTGAAGAGTATATTGCCAGTAATGTTCCACACTTACTAGACACACAGAAGAAACGGCGAAATACTGTTTTTACACAGTTTTGTTCCTCTCCCAGTTCCTGTTAGAAAAAGACTGTGAAAACAAACTGCGAGAGAGATCCAAGTCTGATCGCTAGTGCGATTCTGACAGACTGAGAAATAAAGAGCAGTGGATAAGACACCATCATGTAGCTTCACTATGTAAAGGTCTAACAATAACAGAGAGCCTGCACTAGAAATGAAGAGGAGAGGGAGCCAACCAAGACTAATGAGAAACTGCTGAGGTCAGGAGAGAAATAAAGGCAGATTGTCTGAATGTTAAGATGAATAAGAAAGATTTATAAATTGATGAGGGTAGACAAAACACCAGACACCAATCCCGTTAGTAAGTGGAGACCAGCCTCTGTGGTGATTCCTGGCAATGCTACTGATGGTTTACAATTAGATTTTTTCAAAGCAAAACATAACTGCACAACCAAGCAAAAGTGTCTGATTTTTTTATAAGCAGTAGAAAACCAAGTCAGCAGTGTCAGTCAAAATTATCCTAATTAATTTACAGCTAATTAAATGTGAAAGTTCTGAAGAACCATGCATTTATTAGATGAACTACAGCAAACAAATCAAGTGCAGCACTGAGTATTGCGCCAGCGCAATGTTTTTATTCATCTGCATCAAGTACAAGTCTTTGCTTTCCTTTAATTTTTTCTGACTCTGTAGCTAGAAAACTCCTTTTTAGAAACCATGACCGTGAAAGCAGCATTTAGACAGAGAAAGGCTAGAGCCTTTGCAACCTGTCTCAGAAAGATCATCCTAAGAACACTAGGCTGCAGAAAACAAATGATGCAGCTGGAAAAAGAAATGGTCCAACGGCGCATCAAAGCTGACATGGGTAGGACTGCATTGGAGGAATGTGGAGAGCATCCCTGTGTACAGACAATAACACTGTTCTCTATTTTTCTTTCCATCTTGTCCAGGCTTCAGCTTCCATCCAGGTTCATTAATAGAAAAATATTTCTATTAAGTATTCATTAAGCAGAAAATTAATAGAGAGAAAAGTTCTGGCTGGTTTTATTCCTATCTCTGGTGTTAGTGAGCTGCAGAACCGCAGGCAAGTTATTTATCACCTTGTAATAAGACACTACCTAAAACTGTGTGAGAAGACAGTGCTTTTCAAGTGCCTCCAGAGGCTACTAAGAAAAAAAGAACAACATTGCCCCTAGATTAGAGTACAGAGAGGCTCACTCGGCTCAGACAGAACCAGACCTGTCTGGGATTACTATATGGTACGGCCACACTTCCCCACTCTTCTCTGCCCTCATTGTCATACACTACTAGGATTAATGGCATGAGGATTAAAGTTTGCCTGTGAGCTAAAAGAAACAAAGGATATTTTTACATCTCCTCAGCTTTTGTACTTTTACTTCTCTTCGCTTTGAATTATCCCATCTGTGAAACAGAACCAAAATAGTTCTTTACTGTACCTGCAAGTGTTACTGTGACTCTACAGTTCAAGTGCTGGAGAAGGTCATGTAAAGTGGTATATAACAAGGCAGGTAGAAGTCATAGCTCTCATTCATTGCCTCTCATCCTACACTATTGTGCTTTGCTAACCTAGCTGGCATGATCTTTAGTAGGCTGTTTCATTTGTGTTTTGACATATGCTTTTCAAATTGCATCATTAAAAACACAGCTTGTCTTTTCCATGTACTATTGGCAGCAAATTTTATCATTTGAGAAACCATTTTAATTACTGTGAATATTCTGAAAATCCTTGTGCATAAAAAAACCTGCTTTAAGCTGAAATACAAAGAGCAGAGATTAAATCTTTCCAAAACACTTGCTCATTAGGATTTTTATCTTTCCATCAAGCGCCAGAAGCGCAGAGGCACCATGGTGCTGAACAGAACATCATCTAACTCGGAAGTATTGCACTGTCTCTTGAAATCTATATCTCAAGCTGGGCCCCAGGCACCTGGGGTGAGTGCATGCCTGAAATCGGCATTCACACTCATTAGAAGCTGGAGTTGGAGCTGCTTAAGAAATCCAATGCTCAGAAAAGGCCGTTTTGGCTTATTTCTAGGCTACAGAAGCTGCTTCAATAGATCCCCTTCCCAGGAATCTGATGCCCAGCACTTTGCCATTGCAAAATGGAGATGGCCAAAGTCCCCCTTCCCAAAATACAGTAATCGGAGGAACAGCAGTGCCCTTTCCAGCACGCAGCACTTGCTCAGGCTCCCAAAGAGAGGTATCCCATTCCAGAATATGCCTGAGGAACCCAAAACAACAGCTGCCATCTCCAAGGTGTCCCCAAGCCAACAGATGTAGGACATTCTGCTATAATAGTGGCATTTTCATTCCTTCCTGCTGAATTTGCTCCACTGTGTATGGAATTGATTAAATATTCATAGCAACAGTCAGAAAAGGGATAAAAGCAAACTTGGATATAGCCCAGCAGCTGAAGTAGTCATGCTGGAAAGAAAAAAAACACCTGAGTTTTCAGCTTTCTTGTGCTGATCACTTGAAAATAAATAATAAAATGTTCAGTAGAGCAAGGGTCTGAAGCTCAGGGTGTTCCCCCCTCTCAGTTTTCCCTGCCACTAGGCTTTCTCTATACTGATAAACACAGGCTTGCTCCAGCCTCCTGAAAAATACTTATTCCTCACAAATTATTGTTGCTTTGATAAAAAATTAAGAAGAATGGCTTCCAGCTACCCCAGAATATGCTACAGTTTGGCATGTGAGTAGTCTGATGGGGTGAGAAAGCTTAAATAATTTCAAGAAACAGAAAGAATGGTACACAGGATGGTTATTCCAACTGTGGCATTACAGGGTGCAAGCAGAGGAGTACTCTGTGGTTGTATGAACTTTCCATGCTCTGAGAAGGCCTGCCAGATGAAATCAAGCAGCAAAAATAGACACAAGAATGCTTATTTCACGAATCTTGCCGATGCAGGATGAGACAGTTCCATACTATCAAGATGGAGATGTCCAGAAGCAAAACTTCAGGTAGCTGAGAAACTGCAAGATAAATAATTTGATGTAAGGAGGCCCTTTCCCTACCAAAAACCTCTCCAAAACACACAAATAGCTTTTACCTCATTTGGAAGCTCTTTGGGTCAAAAAGCATTTGATTAGACAAATTCAATTTAGGACTCATGTGTCCAGAGTAGAAATTTTGCATGTAAAATGTGCCTACCTAAAGGAAACCATCACAACAAAAGAAGGGCAATGCAATAAAGAGGATGAGTACACAGTATGCAATTAATATTTATTAATATCCCCCAATACAAGAAGGATGTGGAACTGTTGGAGAGGGTTCAGAGGAGGGCCACAAGGATGATTAGAGGGCTGGAGCACCTGCCCTACAAAGAGAGGCTGAGGGAGCTGGGCTTGTTCAGCCTGGAGAAGAGAAGGCTGCGGGGGGGACCTCATTGCAGCCTTCCAGTCCCTGAAGGGAGCTTATAGGAGGGGATTCAACTTTTTAGAAGAGCAGATAATGGCAGGACAAGGGGGAATGGACTAAAGCTAAAGGAGGGAAGGTTTAGATTATATGTTAGGGGGAAGTTTTTTACAGAAAGAGTGGTGAGGTGTTGGAACAGGCTGCCCAGAGCAGTAGTGGAATGCCCCGTCCCTGGAGGTGTTCAAGGCCAGGTTGGATGGGGCCCTGGGCAGCCTTGTGTAGATCCAGGCCTGGAGATTGGTGTCCCTGCCTGTGGCAGGGCGGTTGGAGCTCTATGATCCTTGGGGTCCCTTCCGACCCAGACCATTCTATGATTAACACATTCGAAAAATAATCTACCCATTGACTATACCCATGAGACTATGCAAAACAGTAAGGAATAGGGACCAGCTAATACCATGCCACAGGGAAGATGATCTCACAAGCACTCTGAGTCCTCCTGAGCCAATCCCTCACTTCTCAAGGATGAAAGGGATTTTTTTACCTTCAATTAGCAATAAAAGAATTCTGGAGCTTTCTAGCACAAAGAGCATGTGTCACATGACATAGAACACATACACTACATATGGGCTGATACAGAAACAATAAAACCATGGTGATATATATATTCTGGAAGCTTGGCTGAAATGGTAAGAGGTGGCTCCAATGCCTGAGACTGAAATACAGCTCTAACGGGCAGAAGGAAATCACCTCCCTTGGCGCTGCGCACTATACATTGTACACTGGACTTTACTACAGTATTAATTGCCCTCATTTGTCAGTGTTCTACATGCAAAGTGCAGAATAAAATCACTTAGGCAATTCAGTCCAAGTAATTAGCTATTTTACATCCTTTCTATTGTAAAATAATCTGGTCTCTCATTTTATGACTTGGAAAACCATTCACTATCAATTTAGTGATAATATATTAATAATTGTGCAATGTTCCAAACAGCTTCAATAGATGATGTCATGTCCGCAGAACAGCTTATTATCAAGAGAACAGATCTGAGATGCAAATCAGTGAGAATTTAATTATGTTAAAATAGACAGATGCTCTGCCATTCACTGAGCTGTCTATTGACAACATACAATAAACCATAAATTGAATGCAAGTTGTAACACACAACTGTCACTTCCTCGGTCACATAATCTGCATAAATTGCCCCTTCCCTGTACACACTCTACTGGCTTAATAAACAAAATAACCACATGCAATGAATTCCAGCTGACTTCAATCCAAGCAACTGTGTACCACAAAAAGGAGCTTTCTTCCATACATTTCTTTCTTACTGTTATTGTGTCATTTTCCATTTCCACCAGTCTTTTCAGTCTCATTCTGTTCTTTTTTAAACAGCTAGTCCATAGAGTTACAGGATTATGTCTCAAGTTCTATTTTATTTTGGAAAAATGTTTCTCGGTTTTATGGTTGTTGAGAGAATCTTTAAAACGTAAAGACATAACAAGCCAGAAAGAGAGTAAAGTAATCGCCTATTTCGTTTTTACTATCTCATTACTTTTAACAGATTGGCTCATATTTCCTAAAGGAATTCAGAAATTCTTGACTTTGAGTCGCATTAGAACAGCACTGAATCCAAGACAGGAGATTTGATCCTCAAAGCAAATTTTTACAAGGCATAGACCTCCAAGTAGGACAAGTTCAAGAATTTGAGAATATAAAACTCGCCAGAACGAAAACACTTGTGTGTGCAAAGTGAATTATACACCTACTCCTACAATGATAAAGTATATATATATAATTTATTTTAATTGAAAAATATCAGCCATATTTAAGGCAATTTAATTTGGCTGCACTTGGAACTATGATAAACACACTGGAAAAATAGAATTTATTTTCTTTTAAAAACCAAGGTAAAAATATCTTTACTTTTTCATGACTGGCGAGTTGGTAAAGCAACAAAATATTTTAAGATCTTTTCCACTGTAAAATGGACTTCGAAATCTGGCTTCGAAAGATGTTTCTATACATTGAGATAGGGGAATGTCTAGGGATTGATTATTAGTGTGCTGGTGATGGGGTTTTTTTTCCTAGTCATCCTGTTTAGTTTATCTTCATAACCTGAAAGACTGCGTAGAAGATTAGCTACATAAACTAATTAGCTGTTACTGAATCTGCATTATAAAGAGGGATCTGCTTCTTATTGGAAGCTGCAAGCATCAGGTGAGTTCTGGTTTCTCTGAGGATGCTAATTTATACTGGACTGTAATTTAGAAAATTCTTTTAAGTTATCACCTCTTTCTTGTAACAGGTACATGAAGTAAGGCACCCCTTGTTGAAGGGGAAAGGAATGCCAGTAAACACAAATTAACCATGCTATGGAAAGTTGTATTGGGTTTACTGTACTATATAATGGATGTTCAGGTTTGTGTTTAACGTGCAGAAGAACTTAGTTTCCTTAACTTCTTGCACAGAGCTTCTATTAGTACAGACTGAGAACAAAAAATTTCTTTTTAAACATTTTTTTCAGCCTTTGAAGTATCTTCTCATAACCACATACTGACTTTCAGCTTTTCATCTATGCTTTCCTGACCCTGCTTCTAGAACCAGGATCGAAAGCTTGCAGCCTCTGCCTTGCCTGAAGTCCTAACCAGCTGCAGACATACACATGTGCACAGCAGACATCTCCTTTAGCAACGCCTCCTTTGTTCTCCAATATGCTGCTGAAATCAATAGCCAGTCTTAATGTGAATGGAAAAAACAACATCTGAGTCAAGCTCTTCTACAACAATTTGAGGTCAAGAGACAGCATTAATTAGGATTGGGAATATACTAGTTTTCTCTTTTGCGGCCAAACTATTCTCACAGCTTCACTGGAATAATTCCACTAACCTAAGTCCTCATAGACAATCCTGTATGACCAAAGTTTGCACTATAAGCATTGACAATTCACATCACAATCATTTAGTTGAAAACAAAGGTAAATTAGAAAGGTTGTTGCATTATTTATATTACTTATTTATAGAAAATTTATATATTTCAGTACGTAGACTTCAGTTGGCTTAGGAGAATAAACTCCACCTGTAGAAAATATGTATTTCTGCTATGATTTCTCCAACAGAATAATGTGTAGTCTCAGCAAATTCTTATCCTCTTTGGGAAAAACTGCACAGACTCAGTGCATTGCAATCTACTGTGAATTCAGCATCTGTTGATGATATTCTCAACAGGATAAGTTGTTTCTTTTCATCATCTGCAGATGCAATCATATCAGCAGAGCCTGTTCAGATATGAGATGTTTAAGACTAGCAGGAAGCATAGAATGAAATGTTACTTTTGTCATAAGATCCCCTGGGGTTTTCTGTTCAAAACCCTTCAGCTTAAGCATAAATAGCATGTAACTATAATACTTTGCACCTTTGTTTCACCTTCCATCTCAGCCTCTCAGTTCCCTTTGCAAACATAACATGGATTTTGCATTCCAGAGAGAAGCATTCTGCAAAATGCAAACCCAGAAGACCCCAGACATCACACTTACACACTGAGGTCTGCGTGTCTATCACTTCACAGAATCACATAATTGTTGATATTGGCAGGACCCTCTAGAGATCAAGTCCAACCTCCTGCTCAGAGAAGAGTTACTGAAGCAGGTTGCCCAGGACTGCATCCATTGGGGTTTTGAATATCTCCAAGGATGGAGAGTCTACAACCTCTTTGGGCAACCTATTCCCATGTTGAACCACCCTTTTAGTGGAAACGTTATTTCTTATGCTTGAACAGAATTTTCTGCCTTTCAGTTTGTGTGTACTGCCTCTTGTCCTTTCACTAAGAACAACAGAGAAGAGCCTGGCTCAGTCTTGTTTACTTTATCAGCAATTTAGACACATTGACAACAATCCCAGGCTAAATAATCCCAGCTCTCTCAAACTGTTTCTCATATTTATGCTTCAGTCTCTTCATCATCTTTGTTGCCCTTTGCTGGATGCACTCCAGTGCATTGATGTCTCTCTCCTACCAGTGAGCCCAGGACTTGATGCAGCACTCCAGATGTGCTGTCACCAGGGCCAAGTAGAGGGAAAGAATCACCAATAAGACTAAGTCCCCAACTTATACTAAGATCAGCAACCTAATCTTTGTAGATACTTTGAAAACACCACCAGACCCCTATCTGTATCTTTTGGCAATCAAAAACTTGGCAGAAACCTAACAGAAATCATGTTTTAGGTTTAACTCCAGCTACTAATTTTTTTTTCACATCTGAAATTCTTATTCTCACTTTGTAAATGGGCAATTAATTGTCACTGTCCTCTTAGAGGTTAAAAATTGAACCAAGAGTCTGAGTAAAATTACACAAAAAGCTGTGTAGCTGAGCCAGGAGTGGAACCTAATTGTGTTGGCCTAAGCATCATTCCAATCAGAAGTAAATTGTGGTAGAGGGGCTGAAGATATATGAAAGTTACTCAGAAGGAGCACATATATATATATATCCATTCTCATTACAAATAAGGGACAAGTCGGTGTTGATTGATATACTATTTATACTTTACTTTAGGACTCTTCCTTGCTGTTAGTTTTCTGCAACTCTGCCCTTCTGCCTCCTGTTTCTCACACCAACATTCATGTCTGGTTCACAAGTCTACTACAAGCCAGAGTAGGAGGCTGACAGAAGGAGCAATCAGAAGGTGGGCAGCAAAGCAGAAGATGTTGGCTTTGCTTTTCATTTCTTTGGTGATGAACTGATGGTTCTATCTAGGATGGCCAGAGCAAATAGCATCTGAGACAGTCCAGAAAGCAGCTAACTAAAGGACAGACTTCAAAGCAGTGAATCGGTAGAGATTCCTGTGTGCAAGACAGGCGACTGTTGCACACCTCCAGCTTATGCAATCTAAGTAGATCCTAAGATAGTTTTTCTGACACTAATTAAACCTACCCAAAATTCTACTGTCAGTTTTCAGTGGGATGATTTCACAAAGATGAATAAGTGTTAAGTTACAGGAAGCAGTGTGGTTTCTGATCAGCTGGTAGTTAGGTACTCTCAAAGATAGAAGATTTACTGGAGAAGACTTCATCTCATTTCTTGCCACACAGTGATGATCAAATTTAGATAACAAACTGTATAAAGAGATTAAATTTTACTGTAGGGGTAGTACAGGCTAGGGTTTACGTAACCATTTATTGCAAAGGAACAAATCAGTTGGGGGCAAAATCTAATCCAGAAAATCCAGGTAACCATGGAGCCATCCAGACAGCAGTGGTCAAATACAGAACAGAGCCAAAAATACCACTGGTATTTTTATCTTTTGTTTTGGTCGGCTGCCTACTGTTGCTTTATCCAGTAAATCTTAGCCCACACCAATGGTTTTCCACCTGTGGCCCCCTGAGAGGAAAAGTTCATAATTAGGTAAAATTCATGGCTACTATCTAGGGAGACTAGAAATGCAATTAACAAAAGCAACGTCACAGTTGCTAGGCCTAAATTCCCCCTGCAGAGGTTTTTATCTCCACTGGAAACGTACAAGGATCTACCAGTGAAAAAGATTCAAAAATAGTTCTCATGTTTCCCACCCAGGAGACAAAGAGCAATTCATTGATTACAAAGTAAGTTTATGAACTGGAGAAAAATATTCAAATCCCTGCTCTGCCATGCACTTACTGTGATCTTCAGCACATCTATCACTGTTCCTGAGTCTTTAATGCTCTACCTGCAGAACAGGGCATGCACATCCTTACCCCCGGGTCCTCGCCAAGCACAACATTAAAGATGTGCACTCCAGACTTACTGTCAACAGGTGTCACTAGATGGAGGAGCAGCTGCCAAATGATTTATTTCAGAAACACGTGTAAAAAGCTACTTCTAGTTATCAGTTGATTAACCAGCTTTACCACATTATGAGAGAAGGAACATTAGAAACAGCACCCAATCACAAGTGTAGTCATTTAGGAGACAGATATGCATAAATGAAAGGGGTTTTGTGAAACAAATATGGAAAATAAAAGCCAAAACTATCCTTCAACTGTCATGAGATTAATCACAGAATAAAAATCAGTCACTCCACACTGCACAAATATTCTGTTAAACCAGAGATCCTGCGGGAAGTAAGAGAAAAAACAATCGGTAGCTTAAAAGGATTTGGGATGTGCCCAGTCACAGCATGCAAGAGATTTCATTCTGCACTTGCAAGAAATAAAGTATTTCTATAGCAATTTGTTATTTCACCTTTTCTAGATAGTAAAGAACAACATAAAAGTACCTTCCAGAGTTATTTAGAAGTTGAAAAGACAGTCAAAGCTCCCAGTATTTTAAACAGTACTCCACAGCCATTTCTAGGATACTGTATATTCCACCTCCAGCAGAAATGCTGATGCACAAAGTATCAAAAGATCTATCTACTTGGTCAATTTACCTGCCAGTCTGGAAATAGAGGCTCAGAAGGGATGTAAACTGAAAGATGCTGCTGGTAAAGTTAGTACAGCTAGTAACAATCAAGGATTTTGTCCCTGATATCCAAGATGAGACATAACACCTACCAAATTTAACAAGTAAAATATTAAATAACATTCAAAAAAACAAGTCTGTAGAAGTAAGGTAGACATGTTTTGCAGTGCACTATAAATAACGTTGAGTATTTTGTATTCAAGACACATGCTTCAAAAATACTAGTCACTGAGTTATTCCCAGATGCTAAAGACTTCAGTATTTGTCTTAGTCTCTGTGCAGAATCTCCTTGCCTCTTTGAATTTCTGATTTCACAGGATATCCCATTTGAACAGGCTGCTCCAGATTCCGAAGAAAGGTGTAACATTGTGCAGTCAAGACCATTAAAAAACCCTTACAAGTTACAAGATGGATAGCATACAGGTAGGATGGCTTCCAGTACCAGCACTGATGTGCTGAAACAGGCAGGGTTAATGCTGTCTTTGTCAGGCTTGAGACAGGTCTGGTAAGGGTATGCGAAGATAAACACGTGTAAAGCATTCAGATACTGCAATGATAACCAAAAGTAATGGAAAGGTGATGAGAAAAGTAACCTCACTCCCAGAACATCTTTAGAAACAATGAAAATCTTACCAGGGATTATCTTGATTTACCCAAAGATATGTGAGTGGTATCACATGAGACACACAAAGAAAATTAAAAACATCATTCAAATCTCAAAAATAAAGTACTGCAATATATCATAATTAGTCAGCACCTTTTACCTAAAGCCCTCTGTAATTATCTTGTTTGCTCCTTTGCTTAGCAACTACATTTCTGCAGTAGAATCATAGAGCCCCTCTGTAGTGAACTTCTCCTGAGGTTGATCTTTGAAAACAGTATGTCCTATCACTGAAAAATTTCTCTGAGAACTGTCTCTGCATCTTGGGCAACACTATTAGCTCCCAGTTCTATTTCAAATCACATAATACATGCTGTCTCCAGTAAGATGACAAGTTTTGGAATAACATGATTTTCTCAGTAGAAAAACAGGAAGAATATAAAAAGTCTATAAAAGCAGAAGGTAATAAAGAACTTCAGTGAGGCATCTGCAGACTTCCAAGGTTATTATAGACAATTTTGTCATTTTGAAGGGGAGAGTGCAACAGTTTATCATTTAGGTTAGAGAGCTTTCCTTTTGCCTGTCAAAGCATGACTGCTTTTAACATTACATATGCAAACAAAAACACATACCTAAGAGCTGCATATGTGGTCAATCAACACTCATACTCAAACCAACAGAAACATTTGCCCACACATTTTCTCCAATTCTCAAAATTTTAATGCACCTGGAGCTAAAAACTTCTCTGACTAAAAGATTTCAAAGGAGTAAGATAGACAAGTTTACTAATAAATTGCTACATGTTGCTTGAATGCTGATCCACTTGTCACTTGTACTGTTCTGCAATTTGCAACCCAAAGTGCATTTCAGAGTCTCCCACATTTCAGTAATCTATGGAACAGTTCCTCTGAGTGCTCTGAGTGAAGTTCAGCAACTTTGCTAGGACAAAAGTAAAGATAAATGTAAACAACATTTTATTAGCTGCCTATAAGTTTCTTGAAAAAATGAAGAAGCTGATTTCCAATTTAAGTGTTTTTAGAAGAATTCTGCACACTGTGGCCATGAGTGCAATAATAATCCTGAACGTCTCCAAGGAAATCTTGATCTTCTTGAAACCTTCAAGGAAAATCTTGAATTTCAGGAAAATCTGATCATATGCCCAAAATATACAACTCTGCCAAAATTTGAGTCTACTATAGCTAGGACAATGTCAAACGCTCGAGACTGCTATAAGCAGGTAAAAAAAAAAGACCCTTAGGAATGGAAAAGGCATGGTCTTTTTTCATTAAAAGGGTCCATATGTACCTATGCAAACAGTTGTACCCAGTATGGGACCTACTTACCTTTTAAATAAAGAGATCCTCCCCACTAATTTAGGAAAGAACTAAAATTCTCATTAGAAATCTGCATCAGGAAATTAAGCAAATTGTTTGTAAAAGTTACTAAGTAGATACACTGAAAGAAAGATAAGTAGTACACAGAACTGAGAAGAATTAGTTTCTGGCAGTAAATTATAGGTTTCATCAAGTACATGCTAGCATATCTCTTTATCTGAACCTTCACCTTATCCTGTTAAGTATTTTTTTTGTCCCAAGACAAAATAATGTGGCATCCACACCTAAAGTCTCTGCATATATAAATAGCACCAGAACAATGGCAGTATCTCTGACACTGTGAGAGTTATATTCATGGAGTTAAATTTGCCCAGCAAACTCTTTTCTCCTTCAAGTATTGTCACCTTTAGCTTCCAAAATTTGGTGATGATTACCAGAGTGCTGCAGAAGATTTAACAAAAAGGCTTGAAGAAATGTCCACAGTGCCTGAGGCTTAAGTCCTGACATAATGCATACACAGACATATGGTTTAAGTTTCACCACATCAAATATTATACAGACTATTTTCTCCTTGTAAAAATGCCTCGAGCAAGGTTCAGCTCAAGAAACCCAGAATAGAATATGTAAAGATCCCTTACTCAGCCAGTCTTCCTCTATCAGCTTGTAAAAATGTTTTTAGCTCTGATTATGTTTCTCAAGTCTTTGCTAGAGCTACATGCATCCAGCCAAGAAACAGAGTGCCAATACCCCATCCTGTATTGAAAACACGTCTGCAATCCTTCAGCAGGCAAAAATTGGTTTACATGAGAATTCATCCAATAACTGAATAAAAAGCCTGCAACCAAGAATGAAGGATTGTTCACATGTGATTCCTTGACAAAAAGAAAGGACCAAATACTCAATGCATCTCTAGTGCTGGTTATGAGGTAGTATTATTTACATCAAATATTCACTGGACAAAAGGTTTGCACTCCAGGTTGATAACATTTTAGATGTGCTTTCTTATGTCTGAAAATTTATTTTAGCTCAATGGTTATGTGGATGTAGACATCAGTACTCAAACAGCCACTTGAAAACAGTGAGTCTGGAGACATTTTTGTTCTCATACAGGTAAATGAAAATAATTTCTTAGTTCAGCGAGTCTGTAAGGTACCAAGAATTTTCTAGAAGCATGAAAATGAAGATGATTTTTATCTCCTAGGAGACAATAATGTTCAGTAGGATCATCCTCCTGAACATATTTAACAACTCTTTAGGGTTCGGTAGTTGTTTTACAGGAAGCGTAAAGAGCTTACCTGGGCTTTAAGATGTTTCTGAATGGTAGGTAACAGGTAACAACTGCAGCTTTTACACAGCCTTTGAAAGGCCATTGAAGTGAAATTGTTGGAGAGACGCTGATACAGTTTACAATTATTTCCTGTATAGTCTCCTCACCTAACATAGCAGCAATATGAATCTATTCAGAAGCGTATATGCACTGCCACATCTCATGCTTTAGCCTTTAGAGCCATACTGTCCATCAACTCCATCACAAATCACACATGAACTGTTCTCAAAACAAAGGAATACATTCAAAGCTCCCAGAAATCTAAGGGTCAGGCATTTACATTTTAACCAATTAGTTCCTTTCTAGCAAAAAAGTCCCATGTGTCTATTCAGCACATTCCTCACTATTCTAACATATTTAAGCTTTAGAGAAAACTCTCTTTTAATGGGAATATCAGTGGGAACCAGTTATTATACAGAGTCATTTTCTGCTAGTACTGAAACAAATAATATATAATTTTAACAATGATTGCCTTGTATAATAAACACAAAATGTAACACTTTCTTCTACTGGAAATACTCTAATGAGCCCCTGTCTTCTCTGCACAAGAGGACTGCTCATGGATCAGTCTCATAATGTGTCAGGGACTTTTGTCTCTTTTGCCCAGGCTAATCTTAGATGATCAGCCTTGACTCTGCAGAACATCCTTACAAAATTAATCAAAGTGACAGGCACAAAAAGAGAAGCAGATCAAACATCAAGTTACCACCAGCTATTAGAGAGAGCAGTCTTCGAGGCTGCTGCCTGAACCTGGGGACCAAAAAGCCCCTGACCAGAGCAGGAGCACAAGCAACACAGGGGCAAACATGACTGTGTGCTCAGCCTGGCATCTCCCTGTGCTGAATGGACTCTGTTTTTGCATTCAAGTTCAGGAAGAGGGATGGGTTTTCATATTGTTCCCTTTCAGACACCTAATTACTCGCTTTATCAATTCCAGTGTTTTCACATTCCCAGCTCATTCACATCCTTCACAGCTGCTCTTCCCTGAGTCAGGTCAGTTTGCTACAGTTCACATTTTTGGGATTATCACACAGTATGTGCTTTATAAGACATACTGGAGACTAAATACTCCCACCATTTTTAAGAAAGTCATTTACCATATGGCATCTATGGAACAAGAACCTCAGAAAACTTCATAAACACAGTCCCTCAGTTCTTACCCAGTTACTAAATGACTCCCAGGCAGAAATGCACCGTAGATTGCTCTGTGCTTCCTCACCTCAGGTCTGCTATTGTAAGTTTAAAACTTTTTTTCTTAAAAGATTAAATTCAGGGTAAGAGAATTGACATAAAAATTATGTAATAATTTCATTTGGAATAGACCTCTGGAAATCATTTGATGAAAAATCCCTTTGCCCCACCAAGCCAGGACCATTTATGCAATACAAAAAGAAACCATAAATCTGCAGAAGATAATCTTATTCAGAGCCCATCCTATAAGATCCTTCATAGGAGACAGAAATTAATTGAAATTTAACAAGTGCAAACAGAACTGACCTTTGTTCTTTTGGCATCCAGTGACTGACCCAAACACTCGCTTTAGCTGGATTCAGGCTCCCATGATAAGCATTAACAGTCTTCCCAAATATGAATAGTTTCCTGCCTCACGCGTGATCTAGGTTCCAAGTATCCCACAGACAGAAGGAATGAACAGATACAATAAAAGAACAAGTATTTCACTTCGTCTTCTTTCTTGTAGAAGACAAAGAGGAAGCTTCATTCAGTGACACCATAGCACAGCTAAAGTAACCAAGAATCCCACTCTTCCACACGCAGCAGCAGTCAAATGCAAAAGGCATTTAATCAAAATCCTCAAGTTCATTCTTTAAGTTTGGAGTGCTTCCACTGAAATATGTTCTCTCACATAAAATTATAATCAGCCAATATTGCGGGACCCACTGTCATGAGATCAACGGGCTTTCTGATGCTGCCTCCAGATTTTATTAGAACTCTATAAAAAATACTATTTTAAAATTATTTTAATGACATGAATAGAGCAAAGTCAAAGTATAAAGCAAAGGACAAGCTGGTTTTGAAAAAACCCTAACTCTATGATTTACTTAGAGAATTTTACTAGACCTAAGAATATATCCTGCCATGTTTAATTAAATGCTATGAACCCAATAAGCATAATGTAAAGATCAAATGCCAGGTACAGGCCAGAGCTCTGTTCCTTCTAGTGCAAATAAATTAAAACAGATTCAAAACAGAGATTAAGATTATAGCACTTGAGTTAACCGCAAATAGTTTTTGTCATTTGTGCCTACAAACCGTAGCTATTACACCATCAGCAATATCCCTAACATAGGTAACAAGCAAGTGCAGAGGGAACCCTGTGGAAAGCTGCACCATGATAGAGCTGTCCGGGCCATCAGCTGCATTTTCTGCAGATATGTGCCAGGTACAACATTTGGAAAAAGGTTAAACTCCTTAGCTGCATCCAGGGACCAAAGCAGATTTAACAACTCCTTGGAAAAAAACCTCTTGAGGAAGTCGGAGAAGCTGCTAGTGTCTTCAAGTAGCACTTCCAATGACTCAATTCCAGCACCATGCTGCGATGCCCTTTACTTCCTCTGTTTAACACAAAGCCTGAATCACAGCATTAGCTGGCAGATAACGGTTAAATAAAGTGGCCTTAAACAGGAGGACAGTAAAAAAGTAACAGATTATTTGTACTCCTCATGCTTGCATCAGTGCCTGGAGTGTTCCTAACTCAGCTCCTCCAGGAAGGGTATACAGATGACAATGCTACAGTTGTACCCAAAATCCATACCAGCAGCTGCTAACAGAGCCACAAGATTGCCTGGTGACAGTACAGGATTGTCTGCCAGCGTGACTCATGAGCACAGGGGCTGCACACAGCTGCGAGCAACTCTAACTCCAACCGTTTGATCAACAATGGAGCCCCAAGTCCTGTTCCTGTATGAGTGTAGAAGTCCACCTACATTTGCCAAGAGGAGGATATAGGATCACACATACTTCAAGCTGGTTTAAAAGACACTGCAACAAAAATACAGGTATATTTTTGTGTTGAAGATAGACATGACATGTGTCCCCTATTAGCTTAAGTAAGCGCATATTAAAAGCTGCCAGGACAGAAATAGGGGAAGCAAGGCACCTGGCCTTCCAGCTGTAGCAGATTCCCAGGAAACATCCCTTCACACCTGAGTCTGGGAAAGAGCAAGCTGAATTTGTAACACTGGTAAGGCTGAAGAGCCACACAGTATGACGTGCTGAGGCACAGAAGGTGCATAGACATAGATAGGAGAGAGGCAAAAAGTAAAAAGACAAGCTCTTAATGTTTTATCAGCTTTTTCTTCCAAAATTAACCATAATGTTCAGCAGTAAATTGTCCTCTGGGGAAGAGGGGAAGGGGCAGAGTTCCTAGGGTAGATTTCAAAAGTTGAGGGGTTTAGTGTTCTTCTTCAGGTCTTTTGCAGCTGCTAGATACCATCATGAGCAGCTGCTCCCAGGCACATTTACCATTGCCAGTCTGCACACCGAGACCTGGAAATCTGCTCTAAGACGATAACTGCATAGAGTAAAAGTCCACAGACTACTTTTAAGGTTGATGTAGTAGTCTAGAGGTTAAGAATTTAATTTCCGCTTTTACAGAAATTTTACAATTTTTTCTGGAAGTTTTATTTCAATGTTTGATTATTTGAGACCCTTACTCTTGAAACAGAAGGTTGCTCTGTGCAGCTTGTCACTCTTTGGTACTTCGCATATGCAATCAGTAAAATAACACAGCCTCAAGAATTCTACAACATTTTGCAAATCACGTGACTTTTTGGGTGAAAACTTCATATATGTTTACATCTTTGTTTACATTTAGGCAAGCATGACGTATAACATCATTAATTGCAAATTAATTCATGTTGTCAAAATGACCCTCCAACAGGTAGAAGCTTTAAAACTCCCATATTTGTGTTGCTGCAGTTTCTGAATATTCTTCCTAAATGGCCTTTTAAATAGATTTTACTGTAGGAAAATTAAATGTCTCACTTCACTGAGTCTTTTCACTAATTTAAGCAGCAAAAAGAGTTCATTATACAAGGTAGATCACACATTTAAAAGTTTAATTCTCTAGATTATGACTTTTAAAAGGACATGTAAGTCCTGCTAACGTATCCCTGTCTCCAAATACAATGCCTTTTGCAGGCAGCAGCTGGAGACAAAATTCTCTTACCATACAGAGCACATAGGGATGTAGGGCCATAGGATTACTGCAGATGATATCTGTACAATATAGTCCTGAACTTTAGGATTCATTGTTTACTAGCAATTTGGACTTTATACCTCAAAGGGAAGTCAAGGTTCATATGTAGTCCAGAAACTGACAAAGACTGGACACAAGATGGTTTAGAGCCTTAGGAAAACACAGCAAAATTTCTATTGAAAAAGAGTTGATAGAAGAGCTTGCAAAGGCACCTTTACCCATTCCAATGATCCCAAACAGACACCATCCATTCTCCCTTGTGATATAGTTGTATGTCTCATAAGATGAGCAAACATACAAGATCTACTTCCCTGAAGACCCAACCATACAATTAGGAAAAAATACAAGACTACAAAAGATAACACAGACTGGGCAATAAAATATAAATTGCAGAAGCATATATCAATTACCTGCCCACTTCAGTAGAATTATTACTTATTTAAAAGGCACTCTTCCAAAACAAATCATACCAGGGAAACAGCAGCAGTGATGCCAGCTACACATGATTACTCCAAAGCCAGCCAGCTCTATTTCACCTTCCCTAAATAAGTACATGGGACAAGTTGCTACTGTTGGATGGGACAAATAGTGCAATGTACTGTGTCAGCTTTCAGATTTCACAATTGCCCTGGGACTGCTCTAGCTCGACTGGAAGTCTTCGGAAATCCACAGATGTTACTCTTTACCTATAAATACAAATAATAGTGAAAGTGCACTGCAATGATTGATTACTTATTCCTTCCCAAGCTTCACTTGCTGTAGCTCTTTATTGCTGTCATGCATTTCAAGCTCTCCATGCTATAAGCTCTGCAGCAGACCCTTTAGAAAGATTAGGCTGTCAAAGTCCACAAGAGAACTGTTTTTTTTCCCTCTGAGCCTTTAATCACAAACATGCTTTAAAAAAATTCAGTGCTAGAGATACGTGAGTGTATCAGCAGAGACACCGCAATGTACTGTATATGCTGGTAATACCATTTCCTCATGTCTAACACCTCTGCCTCTTACAAACTCGATGGAGTTCATCCCATGGTTGAGGGCCAATGAGCTCATCAGTCCTTTCTTTCTCTCTACTTCTGACATTTTTAGTATTTTTTGTGTTCTCTCTTCTGCCCGACCTCAACACTTTTCACCTCAACAGCTGTCTCGATTCCCCTGAAACCAGTATTTCTCTATAAATATACTTAATCCCTTATGGCATTTGGAACAGGGAGATGTGGTGAAACTGATAATAGGATTGTAAAATTTGTCAACATCAACTTTTTTAAATCTATGCAGAGAACAACCGATAAAGAGCATTTACCAGCCAGGAGTTCTGCAGCTTGTCTGCAGCTGTGCACAGCGACTGGGGCTACCTCCAGGCTCCCCCATTTCTAAACATTCAAGATGTTTCATGATCATATTTCCCTATCATTTATAAGACAAAATTATAAGCTTCACTTGCTGCTTGGAACCGAGCTTAGGCTAAAGTTTAAAATGTCAAAGCAGACACAGATTTGTGCTGACTGAATATAAACTTCAGGCTGATTTTCATTTTATATTTAATAGATAGTGAATGCCTCCACTAACTCAGGAACTCAACTGATTACAACAAGATGAGGAGGACTTACTTTGCTCAATGTAATTCCTGCTTACAGGATTTACCAAGTACCCCTTATAGCTGGAGAAGGCAATGGGATTGTGAGCATTTAACATCTTACAGGGTCAGGCCACAACCACTGTCTAAATTCCACCAGGTTAATGCTCTAAGGGCAGATAACAAATGCTGGCCTGTGTCACATCCCTAAATACAAACAGGACATTATATTTAGTATTGAAAGGTGTGAGATTTGGTCTTTAAACATGTTAAAATAGATTGTTATATTTAGATCTTGGACAAGCTTTCTTAATAGAAACATCACAACCAGAATCCAGGCTATAGTTTCTGTTTTTATAATTGTGTTAATCATACCTTAATAAAAGGGGAGAGGATATGGAAAACTACCTATTCCTGCTGTGAGCCACCACCAGTTTGGCTTTAGGAAATACAGAACACACTGCATTCATGTTCTCATGGGCTCATAATACAGTGACATCAATGTGGATGGGCAGCAGTATAAAACCTCACAATAGGAGTTCTTGTAAGATTTTCAACTGGCTTCTAGCCATTTTGGTAATTGCTACTTTTCAGTAAAAAAGCTAATAACTGTTCTGGATCTCTATGAACAAAAATAGTATTATTTTTCAATAGCTTATTTTACAGTATAAATTTCCAGCAACCTATGTGGGACAAAGCACCTCTATAATTCTTCTTGTCCACCCTTATTTCAATAGTTTCGTATGTGGAAGAAGTAAAATACTACAGATGTTATTACTACGAAAAGTTTAAGTACAGTCTCATCTTTGTTTCCAGCTTAATAGCCACAACTAGTTTAGAACACTGCACTATGGAGAAATATTTTTTTCTCTAAAGTGTTGAGGGACAGCTGGACTTCTTCATTACTCTTTGTGCCACATTCCCTTGTTTCTTTCGATTTGCCTTTCACACGGCTATCCTCTTAGCCAGTATGCTGCTATATGGCCTCTAGCCGTGGTTCACAATTCTGAACAGCTTTGAAGAAGTTAACATTCCTTTATAGAAGTGTTTCCTCACATCCACCCACCTACCAGGACCCCAGGGAGAAAAACATCAAACTCTCAGAAGTTGTTCTGTTCTGCTACAGAGATGACAACTGCATTGCAAAGATTTCCTGGCGAGCGCTGAGCCTTGCCATAAAATTCAGAATTTCCTTTAAATTCCTCCAGTCCTGCTGTGTTTATTCCCCTTGCTGCTAACTTTAGGTAGTTCCTACAAAATGAACAATTGAGAAAGGAGATTATATTCCCCCCCCCTTCCAAATTTATCTGTGGAAATAGCAAGGCCCACAAAGACAAAAGGTATGTGTCATGCAGCAGGCTCTGAAGCAGCATTGTAAAAAAACAACCCAGCAGAACAAAAAAGTCATATTGACTGAATATGGACAAGATGGTCTTACATGTCTACATTTCTTTCCAGCAAGAGGGATTGACCAATGTGACTGAGCTGTGTGCAATTTTTATAAACAAGCAATGAACACAGATTTCTCAAGACAGACTGACTGGCTAGCGATGTCCACAGCAGCACACAGCAGATGGACGTGTAGTAAGTGTAAAGTTTTAAATAGGGTCAAGCCTGCCCAGACATATTGTTTTCAGAGACCCCTACTCCACACACTCAAGTGTACCTCTGCACAAAGACTGAGTTTCATAACTCATGTGACTGAATCCCAGGCTGTGGCCCAAGGAATAACGTAATAACGTTTATTTTTTTAAATTCAGTATGAAAAAAATCTCTCTCAAAGAGACTGTTCTAGTTACTGCTGTCTTTGGGTTTTATAAAAAGGAGAGATAGTATTAGAAACATCAGCACTGCATTCAAGGAGTAGGAAATCTCTCAGAGTACATTTACCTCCTCTGGTCAGCTTCACCGAGACACAAATACAATCACCCATGAACAGCTGTTACATTAGTTTGTCAAAAAAAGTTTTGTCACATGATTCACATGTGACACAAAGCACATTTCTGTATTTGTTTTAACATCAAAATTATGTCAGGGAAACATTAAGGGATGAATCAGTAAGATAATCTTTTTATAGATTCCTAAATGTAGGAAGCCTGCTGGTTTTACAGCATGCAAGTGGCATCCCGCTGAGAGAGAATAAAAACGCTGGACTAAAGTTGGGACAGAATTTCTTAGTCAAGATGTCATTCAGTGAAAAAAAGAAGAGTCAGCATGGTATATTTACCCAATAAGTAAGAAATAAGCTGCCTAGTTCAAAAGTTTGTTGAAAATTTTGGATCCTCATTTTGAAATGACATTCTGTTGAAAACTGACACACAGTTACGTTAAAAATAAAGCTAGGAAACCAGGAACACAGATTGACATGAGTGTCCAGTCCCTTAATATGGGGAAAAAATAATAGGTCACCGTCCTTTCTGTATGCAGAGATTCCTCTTAAAATAACTTCCCCCTCTATTTCTTTTAAATAGCTCCAGAAAGTTTTAATTTCTGACCTGTCTACTCACTATCCATCTTTTATCCTGCTAAAAAGACACCATTTTAATTATTAAAAAAAAAAAAAAAGCTTTCATCTCCCCAACTGGCCCTTTGTGCATCTTTTAGTGTCAATCACCCATTCCCAAATATGACTCCTAGAGCATTTAGATGAGCACCTAGAAATGTTCGGACAACAGAAACGTTTCCTGTCTTGAACTGAAAAGCCTATGATCAGCTCACAGCTGCATGGTATTGCTAGCTTGCAGTTGTCCTGTGCCTGTGTCCTGCTGTTTCCAACTGATGGAATCCCAGATGACATCTAAAGTCCCTTGTTATTAGAAGGGCCTAGCACCATGGCTCTAGTATGCTGATAAGCCTCTGTATTAAAATCATCTTCAAGCCTTGTATAATCCAAGGGTTTATTAGCAGCCCTTGGATGCTGGTTTTGGTGCCAGTCTTCAGTGAAAAATATTTGTAAATAGAGGTCCCAGGTGTCCAGCTACTGATTTCCTTTGACCTATATTTTTCCTGTCACCCCAGTAACTCTATTAAATCCAAGTCTTCCATAAAGCATTCATTTTGAATCAAAGTTAAATATTTCTAGTATTTTGAATTGCACTGATCACCACTTCATTGTGCTTCTAACAAGAATTTTAGGTGTTGTTTTTCCAGTCTGCCAATGAACCAAAGACAATCTGGATAGAAACAGAACATTTACAGGGGTATTCTTCCCATAGCAGATAAACTGGTGCTAACAGAGCAGAAATCTCAGCAGTTCTGCTAAATCTATGTTTGGACATTGCTTTATTTGGACCATCATATAAGGTACTCAGTATTCCAGACCATTCACATATCTTTTTCTAAATAATGACATGAAATCAATATATAACCAAGGTAGGACAAATGTCAACATTGTACAGTAGCTACTCCAGTATAACATGTGTTTTTAAGAAGCCACAGATGTGCTTTATTGGTCCACAGTGTAATTCTAACTTGACAGTTTCATTAAAGAATATTTCACGATCTGCTTTATGAACACTTCCTATCATTTCTAGTTATGATAGCTAGTATAACAAATCCAATAGCGGACAGTATCCCTCAGGACAAACCTCCTGATACCCAAAAAATGAAAAAGAAATATCTAGTTTCAGTTCTGTAACAGCATTTCTGACTCACTGAACATGTAATTCTCAAAGGATGAATTTCAAGTGTTGATATATTTATTGTAAAGTAAAATTAAGGGTCAAAACCAAGCCCTTATCATTTTATGAATTATTTTCTAGTATGGCTTATAGAAACAATAACTTGAAACAAATAGCAAGTGATTATCTGAAATTCAATCATTACATACAATAGAACACTACTATGATGGCAGGCTCTCTGTTACCTTTTGGGCTGTACTATAAAGAGTAGGAAAGTAGCAGTAAAAAAAAAAAAGAGGAAGGCCAGCAAAGAATCTTAAGGCCACTGAAAGGAGATGGATAACAGAACTAAAAATTCATTAAATCCTCTCAGCACATCACACCTGACCTGAAGTCTGGACCCAGGAGAAGAAAGGTAGCAGCTTTCCAAAATAAAAGATTCCCCTCCAGATCAAGCAATGCCACTTGAAAAGGCTGCCTAAGTCACTGCCTGTGCAAGTATTCTGCACCATCTACTCCCACTAGAGAAGCAAGGCACAGACAAGAAGCAAATAACAAAATGGATTTTGCAGATACATCTCACAAGGCAGGAGTAGGGAGCAAGTCAGTCTCAATTGAAGCCTGCTCTCAGAGCTGAGAGGTCAGGTAATCAAGAAACATGCTCCTCTTGTTTTAAAAGCGGCTCTAGAGAAGCTTCGTGAGCAGAATATTACAAATTCCATGAATTGACTGTTTTTATAATTAAAAACCACATATATATTCGAGGCTATTCCCTGTGAGATACCAGTGAAACACAAAACAGATTTTTTTTTTATATATCAGTTATATATGATGTCATCTAAGGTGAGTATATGGAATATTATAAATGTTAAAAGCTGTGAATTACTAGAAACAACAACATGACATGGTATCACACAACCCAGAATTTTAAAGTTACTTTCTTAATGGTACAAAACAAACCTTATTGTAAAACCTTGCAAAGCAAGTCCTCCTTTTCTCAGCTCCTACAGTATTTGTTACAGTTGGAAGTCACCTATGATTTGGCCATCTGCTGATATCCATAATACTTCTCATTAGACTTAGGTAACTTGAAACTCACTTAGGAGTTGGACTCGATGATCCTTATGGGTCTCTTCCAACTTAGGATATTGTATGATTCTATGAAATACTCATAAACAATGCACACTTTGGTAACAGGAGCTCTAATTAGGCAGCTACAAGGCAAACAAAAGCCTGTATTGTGTTCTTGAACCTTCTCTTGTGCACAGGAAAGTGGTTGTGCACACAGCCTTTGATTCACAAATAAACAAAGAAACTTCAAACTGAAATTTCAAAATGGAACACAAAAAAGCACTTGCTTATATTCACTGTATGTCTGATCTACATTTACTCTCAAAAAGCTTACTTTTGCACAGAAGACTCTTGTTTTTAAGAACAATTTATTTCCAGCTATGCATATGGAAGATGCATTTTTTAATTTCTGCCAGCAGGATTTGAAGAGAATTCCTGAAAACTCTGAACCTCTGGTATATTGTCAGGTTGCTTACAGACTGCAAAAACAAACTTAAAAGCCTGTATGCAGAAATAGCATGCAGTTAATAATATTGTAGAATTGTCACTCTTAGAGAGTAAAATTTAAACCATATTGTCACAGGCAATAAAGAAATAAAAGGTCGGCATTTGACATAAATGCCAACGCTAAAGAAACCCCTTCAGAGAAAATAGCAACAGCCTCAGCAGGAATACAAAGAGTTATTCCTCTACCTGCCAGAGCACAGGGGCATGAAAGAAATTGTTTTTTTTTTCCCATGCTTTCAGGATGACACAGTAACATTTGAAAGGAGATGGTCTTTCATGTACTAGAAAATAAGAACATGTTCTCCACCTCCCTTAGCCAAACTGACTTCAATCATTAGTGCTGATACTGACCAAAGAAATGTATTCTATTAATGAAATGACACAAAATGCGTGGAAAACCTCAAGTGTAGTTGATGAGAGGACGGTGCAATTCAGAAAGGAGTGTGTGAAAACAGCTCCAAGTTAACCTTTCCACTTCACTGACCATGAATCAGCTGCTTGAATTTTTTATTGGCTGCTAATGACTCCAAGGGCACTTTATGTGAAGGTGTGAACAGGAGGGGGAAAAGAAAGTCCTGACCATGCTGTGTACACTCTTAGCTCAGTCTTTATAGATCAACCACAGCTTGGCAGGGTTTCAAACAAGGCAGCTTGTGCGTGGCCCAAGTAACACCCTCCCTTACAGGAAAACACCGGTATTTTTCTCAGTCTACCAGGCATTTTACATAACCATGGGTAATTCTCCCTTACCCTGACCATGCAGTAGCTGCACCAGCCAATACCCCAGGCTGCCTCACTCTTGGAAATCCTCATTTCCTCATCTCTGCCGAATGCTTCAAACAAGGACACGTTTCTTAGTTTGCTTTTCTACATGAGCATCTCTCCATAGGAAGGAACAATTCAATTCATTCTCTTTACAAATATGCAAGTTTAATTAGTAAGTGTGTTTCGTAGAGCCAGAGATTTTGGCACTTGCCCTGCTGTGTTATCTTACCTTAGTTACCCCCCCCCCGGGAAAAAACTTCGGGGCTTCGTACTGCTACCACCACCTGCAACAGCTTCTTTTATCCTCCATTATGCTCATGCTATCTGGGCTCAAAAAAAAAAAACAACCTTCCAGTCCTTGCTAGTCTAAGCTTATGCCTACTTATTTATTCAAGTAATTTTTAACTGATCAGAGTTGACAATGCCATTTTTCCACATCATTTCACTGGGGTTTCATTAACATCAAGTGAAGCTTAATAGGAAAGAGTCAAGTTTGGCTCAAGACTTCCTAAGTTTCAGAGTGAAACAGAGCAGAGCATGTTTCGGTGAAAAGAAAATTCAGAGTACTGCCTGACAGTCAGCACTCTCACTAGAACAGCTACCCAAGGCTGTCTCTCTACTGTCCTCCTAAAAAACCCACCAGGAGACACTATAGTGAAATACTGTTGTACTGCAACAGCAAACCAGCATTTATTCTCCTGTGCTGGCTCAGTAGCTCTCCTCAGTGAGTAGAAAGCAAATTGAAGGTACATATAGATAGGTGTATTTGAAACTGTACCGCTTACCCTCCACACCCAGGCCTAACACCTCACTCATGCTGGGATGCCAGAAATACCCGTATACTCCCTTCTACATGTTTGTCAGCTACATCCCAACCTACTACTCAGTATAAATGACAAACAAAAGCAAGCTGCTGTTCCCCTTTCCCTTAGACACCAGGCTGTTACTTCTCTGATAATAAACACATTCAGTGAAGCTTTCTGCAAGCACTTCAGAAAGTGGTTAACTCCTCCCTCCTCTTTCACTTGATCAATATTTATTTTGATGTTCGTGCGCAGTCTGTGCTAAATGAATGTGTTCTTCTGGAAGGGGTACAAGCAGTGGATAGCACTGGACTACAAGATTAATACAGATTATGTTTTTACAGAACCTCTGAAGAGATGTAAGTCTGACAATAGCTGTCATGCTATTGTCAGGCAACTTAATCTCCACAGCATTATGTTACTATGCCCTGAACTACAGGGATGATTTAGTTTAGTTTTAACTACACAGGACAGAGAGTGCTGCTAGATTTCACAGCCCAGCTAATAGGCAGAACCCACTAATTACTGTGACAGCACCATGGACCAGAAGCCAATTTTGAAAGACAAGCACAAGTGCTAAAGAAACTTCATAAGCAGCATAATTGATGATTTAACAATTCTTTGCATACAAAATCCTAATTAAGATGTGTTGAGAAACAAGAACTTCTCTGTAAGAGGTATTTACTATTACCAGCTTATTTTTGCTACCTGGTCACAGATACGCTGTAGGTATTCACAGTTTTTATTAAGCAAAATTACTACCCTACCAGCCAAACTAAGCTGGTTTAAATAGTTGCTATAAGTAGTGTAGACTCACCACCTTTTTAGTTATACTCTGAATCACAGGGGGAAAAAAATAGCGACACCTTAATTCTCTAATGAGGAACCTGACCAACTAAACACACATGAACAACAAAACATAGTGAGCTTCGTAGACATTATTATACAATGTTAAAGCATGTGTATAAAATCAGTGAATAAGTATATTTAATAGATGCTTGTTACTTTACAAATATGCAAAAATAAGTGGTAAAAACTACAAAAAATAGTGCTCTTGATTGCATTAGAGAATCTTAATAGAGGAAGAGGGGAATGCCTGCTTACACAGAAAAATACAAAGCATATCTAATGTCAACAACGTGCTGGCTATTAGAAATAGAAATACTGCTTTCAGTTTCTTGAAGAGCAGGCCAAACGTTAATCACTGTCACTGATGTGAAATGAAATTAAATCCACCAGAGCCATAAAGAACACAGAATACTTGCAAACACTTACCAAAGGGCACATTTATAAAAATGTAACTGATACAGTGCATTATGCTAAAACATTAACAGGAAAAGTAGAATTAGCTTTTAATTGTCCAATGCACTTGAACTTTTGATTAGGTCTGAAGTAATTATTGACTAGGGTACCTATATTTTTTCATTTCTGTAATGACAACATTTTGTAATGACAACTTTTTGCAGTAGTAAAGTCCATTCTCTACACTAATAAAAAGAATATTTGCTAAGAGGACACTCATAATACCTCAATTTTAAGAACTTGCTTCCTGAAGGTTTCCAAACTGTGTCATAAATGAAGGGCTAAATGAAGGGCCAGTAGCACAATCCTCTCTAAATGGGTTTATATGATGCTATTAATGCTGCTTTTGCGGCATTAACATACTTCAGTACTTCAGACGAGATCATTCCAAACCTGAAACTGTGTGCAGAGGCCATCTCCAGGTCAGGGACATTAAGTTGTTCTGCAGTCACAGTTACTACACTGCCTCGTCTACTATTGCTATTGTCTGAAAAATGGCAATCTGCTATTTTTAAGGAATATAAATAAGAGGGTAAATGTATTCTACTATACTGTGTTAAAAATAGTGGTTTATTCTAGTAAGTACATACACTGATATTCAGAAACCTTTGTTACCAGGGAAAGTCAGCACAAGAGACACAGAACAAACAATTTTGGGTCAAGGATACAGCATAAAGCCCCTGTATTACCAAAGCACTATAACAACTCCACTTTAGTCTCCATTCATTGTAAAAAGGACTCAAATCTTTAGGCTGTGGCAGAAAAGTTACATAATAAATTCAAGGGTATCAAATGTTTATTCTGTCATGGGAATCAAATGTTTGTATGATGGAAAGTGCTAAAACTATCCTGGCAGTCTTTGGAACAGTCACTGGAGAGAACTCAAATGGGTCACAAAAGTAATTCCTAAAAGCATTTTTCAATCATAAAATATCCTGCTTTGTTGTTTCCAAACCTTCCATCTAAATAATGTTTTACTATTTAATAAGAATAGGTCTAATCACAACCCTGATAAGGAGGTAACAAATATCTGCTTCAAAACAGATCCAGATCAAAACCTTCCATTCGATCTTTGCCTCACCATCTTCCTCTCCTTTTATGTAGTAGAATCACATATATTCTTATATTGGGATTAAATATATTTTAGTATTTGGTGCTTAAGAAAGCTTTCCTTTTTTTTTTTTTTTTTGCATAGCATTTGAGCAAGGCATTTAGCAAAAGAGCCAAAGAAAAACAAAAATTGTAAACAGAATGAAATCTTTTCCTATAACTACTATACACAAATAACAGAAGACTTTATATGAAAGAATTAAACTGAAAGCATGGATTTGATCACATAAGGTTTACCCCAGATTTATAGAACCCAAATCCTGAGATTTTCATCCTAATCTTCAATAACAGTTAATACTGATGAGAATACATTGCACAGTCTTCTCTGTTCAAGCTGTCTTCCTCTATAAACCACATGAGAATAATCAAAATAATAGTAATTTTAAAAGCAATATAAGTTCCAAATAGTTCTGGAATTTATTTGAATACATATCTTATTACTCAAAACAGTGTGCAGAATTTTATCTGACCCTGAAGTAACAGGGCATCCAAGCACTTGGCCTTATTCAATGTAATTTTACCCTTCCTAAATAATACCATCTTCCTCAAGAACTTTTGAAACAAGGGTAAAACCATCGTTACAGCATCAGTAGGGTAACATAAAAGCCAGGGGAATCAACAGACAACTGCTATGTCCATCCAGCAGTTTTTCTAAAAAATTCTGTTCTCTCCAGACATGCCAGTCCTTCTCTGTGCAGAAAACAGTGTCAGGATTTGTATGATCTTAAGACTCTCACAGAACTGTAACTATAGGATATGAAGGGATTAGCATGCATGCAGACCCTTCTTTAACTGCACAATAATTTTTTTTCTTTTCAGCTGTGCTTATTTCTTTGCCTCTCTCATTCCAAAAATCTGACAAGTCTCTGCTCAATCTAGAGAGAGTATCTGCAAACAAGACTATTGGGCTAATGGGACCTAATTCCTTTTATGGCTCCACAGGCATACAACTGTGAAGGGAATGGTTTTATAATGATAGCTGGAACAAGATGAACAAAGTACTTAAGCTTGCAAACACTGGAAAAAAATGCATTTCTTCTATGTTCCGGGCAGGGAGAGCACAGATTATACCTTTTTAACATCAGAATCTGCATCACTTCCTATTTTAAAAGAAACTTGCATCATATTCCAGGCAGTTACACTTCCAGTTGTCTTTTATGGATACTATATCCCTTCCAGTCTCATTGGTCCCAAGTGAAGAGAGAGAACTACCCAGAGACTGATCTCTCTCTGGAGATCATCCACCCCCTTCCTCTGCAAAAGCTGGAGTCTGAGATTGAAGGCTGCTACAAGGGACTTGGAGATTGCCTTTTACATGAGGCCAAAATGCTTCTACGTTGCCACATCTAAGACCATACTTAAATTGAGAAAAGTTAGCCATGTCAAGATACAACAGTTCAGGGACAACAGCTTCTGGGAACAGCTGGATCTGGTGCTTTTCTTTTAAATAAACAGAAACATTTAAGCTATGCCATCACTCCACATTTTGTCCTGGCGAACGCCGCCCTTGCTATATTAATATGAGTAAATTAATGACCCTCACATTGGTGACAAATGTGCAAGAGAAATGCTTGTCTCAAGCTCTGTAGCTCAAAATGTTGTCTGAGGTTAAATAAGAACAGCCCTTAAACTGAGGTTACCTTATCACTATACTTTTATATAAGACAGGCTCAGAAACAGTTGTGTTGCAATCAAACAGCTAAAAACCATATTCTATATTCTGAATTTCCTACAAAGACTATTTTGCTTTCCTGCTCTTTGATAAGTCTCTGATTTTGCCACATAAACTCCCAACTCAGTTTTTCATTGCTTTTCCTAAACAAATCTTATAAAAAAAAAAAAAAAAGCACAAGCTTTGTATATATTTCTAACTGTCCTGTTTACTCAACTCACCATCAATTCTGTGTTTAGTCCAGCTGTGGCATTACATCTTGAAAAGCATTAGCACTAATACAAAAGTTCTACATGTCCACAGATTACTTATAATCCAAATTGATTTCGGCTGTATTAAATGGTTTACTCATCATTCTGGATTAATATCTCTGTGCCTGGGGGTGGGTGTAAAAGAATTGAACTGTAATTTCAACTTTATCCCAAAAAATAAGAAATTCTAGATTTTTTTAAAAGAGAAAACATTTAAGTAATCCTTAGATACAGTATTAAAATCAAATGATGGGATTTTTAATGTCTGTTTAAAGTAAAAATTCTCACTAGTTGTTAGTGACAATCAAACTTTTAGCCTTCAAATTACTCAGGAAGTTAACTAAATTTACCTAAAGGAGGGTACACATGCATGTGACAGACCAACAATTCATGTCTGCATATCTGTAAGTAATTATTAAGAGTATGTAGAAGTGAGCATACATCTGTACTCTGATGAGAATCTTAAAGATTTATCAAAAGTTCTTATATTTGTTATTTATCATCCACTGACCAACATGTGGCAGCTGAAACAGCTGGGCTTGTGAACCAGCAGAGGAACATAAGGAAAATTTGTCAGAGCTTTCTCCCATCTGAAGTCAAGTACATGGAAGATTATTCAAAATTATGTCCTGCCCAATTTCTTCTATTCTGAAACATTCCTAATTATTAAACAGAATGTGCATGCCACAAAGGTTCTAAGGCACAGATTTCACTGCTTTCTCACTGATGTGAATTTTTGACAAACAACCACAATTCCACACGTGCACTTAACTCTGGCAGTATTGCTTCTTTATTAGGGAGCAGAATTTTAATTATCCTTTGAAAAAACAGATAAAAATTAATGCCCAACTGTTCGTATATGTGAATGTCATTGGAATTACATTATGTACAGTCCTGTGCCATGAAAGCAAGTTCTACATTATGTACACATCACAGCAGATCCCGTCTGCCAGACGTCTGTTCCAGTAGCTCTCTGTGCTCCTAACTTCAACCTGCCACTGCTGTACCCTTCATTCAACATGAACTGCATCCTGGGAAACACCACCCAGTAGAACATGCAAAGCAGTATACAAAACTGGAGCTGCTTCATCAACAATACTGCACGTATCAAAAGTAGCAAGCCAGAATTATTGTGTAGCCCTTAATCTCAGTACATATGCTGTGGACTGTTAGCCTGAGTTGCGTGAACATTTCACAAAACAAAACCATTAAAAATTGTGTAGCAGCTTTCAGAGATAAGGAACCTCTACCACTTGAAAGAACAATACATTATGTGCTGGGAGGAAATGAGGGATCAAAATACATAGTTCTGCGTCAAGTGTACAGTAAACAACGGACAGCACATTAGTCACCAATCTATTCTGAAAGTGATCTGAACTCCTCAAAATTCACTTTAACTAGTACTAGAGGAGTACTTTATCCTTACCCAGTACATGCATTACCATAGTAATAGACTGATTCTGTTGTTCTGTGTATGTTAAAGTCTGGTTTCAAGTTCTGAAGTCAACATAAAGTGATCCCAAATTGAGAGAAAATACTTTTGATTAATTCTCTGCTGAACTACCAAATTTAAAATTGCCAATTGCTAAATCCAGTGATTTCACAATGTTCCTTGACACAGGCTAAGCAGAGATGGAAGAAATTCTATAGCTATTCCCTGAAATTTTTTAAGTCAAATACCACTGTGCAGTCAAGAGACTCTATCCTTTGATAATGCAGTTTAAAATTGTAAGTAAGTGCTAGGAAAATAGTTCCTACGCATTAACAATGGTCCTATTAAAAGATAATACAAAAGGAAGTACAAAACATCTTGTCAAAGCCTGCTATGACAAGTAGCTGTATTATACAGCTCATTCATAAATGGACCAGAACCTTGAATAATCTTTAAGTAGTTAGTTCTGTCTCAGACCTTGCTCTCCTTAACAACCTTGTTCTATATTCCAGGCTGGATTTACTATCTACAGTTACATCAACACTACTGTTCTAATGTTAGAAAGTGTTACCTTGCTCAAAAGATACACTCCCTACATATATTTCAAATAAAACCTTTTGACTTGAGAGAAAAAGTCAACCAGAATTCACTGCATCTTCCTGTAACAGTTAATAAATGAGGAGTTAGACTTTACAGAATTGTTTATTAATTTCCAATTACAATATGTATTCAGATACATTAAGAACCATAACTTTGTTCTTGAGAGTAAAATGGGTCTAGGGGAGCTTTCACTGGAGATGCTCTGGAAGCAATCCCACCTAACTTTCAGAATGAACCCATTGGCATCAGGATTAGACAACTCTAAAGGCGTCACACAATGCAACAGTTACTGTTGGTCAATAAACAGAAAACCTAACAGTGCTGTCTCAGTGTTTATGCTCCTCAAACTGGAATGCAATTTAACCACAGTATTGACATTTAAATGGACATAAGACACAACCCAAAGCCAAATGTGAACATTTGTTCTGATTACCTTTTATCAGTTATTATCTCTCTTTGCCAATTCTCTTGCATGCAGTAAAGCCTTCCCATATTAATGCTGAAATCTGTTATTCCATCAACATTAGAACAGAAAAGCAGGAGGGAATGAAAGATGACTCGTGTGCTTTGAACTCATCTAATATGGATTGAGCTACTTTACTGTAAATTACTACCTAGGCAAGCTTTCCTGTACTCTGTTCCTTCTCTGCAGCCAATGCTATCTGTATTCCATCATAATCTCAAAAGAATGAACTGCTAAAGCTCAGGACTGAAGAGAAGTTGGACCATTACTAATGGGAAGCTTGATAAGAGGTTCCAAAGGATGCAAGTACAATATGGAAATGATAGCTCATGTCCTGAAACTTTGTCTATCTTGACAATACAACTTCCAGTTCAGGATATACAGCTTAGTCATATGTTTCTACATCACAGTTAACTGAGCACTCTCTAAAGGCACTATGTTCCCATTTACCTTAGATATATACCTCATTTTGTTAAGTTCATAATAAAAATTTTTTTAAAACCCCAAACAACCAACCAAAAAATCACCAAGAGCTTTGATTAACTTTCTGTTTAAATATCCATCTTGCATTGGTTCATAAAACTGCCTCTCCATATGGTTTCTCATTATTTTTAATGATATACAAGACTCAAGGTATAGCACTGCTAGAAAAAAGTAGAAAAGCATAGAAGATTAAAAGAAAGACATATGGAGAAAACATGAACAAAAGCACCCAAGAATGGAAAAATGCAAAGTAATAAACAAAGATCATACAAGAAATATAGGACTTCCAGTCACATTGTGAACACTAGAACTCTCATAGTACCACTGCATAGCTCCGTGTGCTCATTTTGTGAGGTAAAAATGTTAGCACTGCATAATTTTAAACAGTAAAGCCAAGTGTGTCCATTTTTATTTTTAAATTGCATAACACACAAAGATTTGTGGTGCATAAAGCCATTTTGAATAGGCTGCTTAATTGGTACTGTAAGTCCAATATATCAGCTGCCTGGGGATCTGGACAGCAGCCAAGCATCCCAAGTTCAACACATACAGTAGCTCTTATCTGTTCGTTCTCCTAACATAGAAGGACTACAGCTACTATAAGTTGAAGTTACCACTACCACATCTTTCTTAAGTTTTGCTTTATAAAAACTACTCCCAACCAAATAAGGTATTAGCAGAGCAGATCAGGGACTTCAAGATAGTCTCAACTGAAGAGCATCTGGGCAGGTTTTTGTTGCTTTGTTTCCAGACAGACTGATTAGCCTGATGTTAAAGGGCAGGATAGCTAGTCACTTTTTTGGCATTATATTCACAAATACAGCAAGTTGTTTTTCTGTATCTATGTGTACTATCACTATCTGCACATCATTTTTTCTATCAAATTTATTTACAAGGGAAGCTGTTTTTGAGAAAAGCTTCTATTTTAACTTTCCCACAGTGATATGGATTCCAATAGCTCAGAGAATGGTGATGCATTATAGTGCACAAACTAAAGCTGAAACAGCTCACTAAGATCTTTGGAAAAAAAAATGGAGTGGTGCAGGTTTACATAAAGGCAGAATTTCTTTCCCTATGGATACACATTTAACAAAAGAAAGGTCATTTCATTGCATTTCTTTCCCTTCACTCTCTCACATGAGTAAGTGGTATAAATATTTCTGAAGGTGAATTTGTGAATCAAAAACATTAAATATTTGCCAAAAGCAAAGTTTAAACTGTTATAAATGTAGATAAATTGTTTTACCACATTGATGACAATTTCTGACATTAATCATTATAGTTTAAATACGTTATCACAAATGAGCACAGTTACAAAGATACACCAGTCACCGATTTAAAAAACCTCAAACCTATATGTTCTCCTAGAAATTTCCATTCATATGTTCTTACAGTTGCTTAATTAAATACTCACTGCTCAATACTATATTTAAATAGGGTGACTTGTATAAAATTAATTTGGAACTATACAGAAACACCAGCTGAAAAAGAAAAAAATTATTTCCTTACAAAATCCTGCCAAATCAGCATACTCCTTTGGAAACATCTATTACTATCCATTATGAGATCCCAAAGGAAAAACCTAGAGAAACTGTTATTAAGTTTTGAAACCAATTCTATTATAAATATTTAGCATCATGGGAATACTCTGAACTCTACGCCTTATTTTGCTCTGGAGACATCACCTAAAAGCACTGTTCCATTAAGTGCAACAAATAATGAAATACTAGCATGTTTCTCAGCTTTTCTTAAGCCGTATGTTCCATGAAAACAAATAATTTATTTGTTCTTCATCAATTTGTGTTTGTCTTGATTTGTACGTGGACTGTCATGCTCTGCATCGCATTTATTTCCACCTATACATGGCAGACAAAGAGGGAATGATGAAATTTATTTACTAAATTATTAAACTGTTGTTTACATGAGAAAAATAACTTACCTTGCAAATCTGTAGTGACAACAAACTGTTCATTTTAAAGACCTGGCAAGTGTAAAATTAGCTGTTACAGAATTACAGGGTTTGAGCAACAACAGATAAATGCATACATAAAGCCAGAATGCTAAGAAACAACACATTAGATTGAAGGAGGCCAAGTAAATAGCACCTTCGGAAAAAAAAAAATCCTTCAATGGTTATTGTAATAGATGTGCTAGAGATTATAATTTCAGCTGTAGTTCTTAACAGCAACACGGTTGTCCTGGTCACAGACCATAGAAAACTGCTTTTATTCCTCTCCAATTCTTCTGCCTACTCACTCCATAATCACTCGCTAGAGCTAATACAGAGACCGAAATTTTCAAGGTTACATAAAAAAACAAAATACATTTCTAGTCACCAGAAAAAAAAAAAAAAATAACACAGGATTTCCAAATGACGTGGTCACCTGCATATCTCTCCCCAGAATCTGAGAATTTCAGCTATTTCACAAGCCTTTCTCTTTGGTATCCAGGAAATGGCCTAACTTTATTTTCAGAACAATGTTTTACATACCATGGGATGACCAGCCAGAAATAAATCCACCTGACTTGCATGCAGATTTTTAGGAAAGCAAAAAGAAAGACCTAATAAGAAGTAGTAGTATCAAACCACTTGCTCTGACTAGCAAATATACAAAGTCTGCTCATAAAAAATAGCACAGATGTATTCATCAGGTTACCATCCTACATTGTACTGTAGCCACTCTAAACAGATGAGAGATTCTATATATGGTATCAACCACTCCCAGGGTTTTGCAGAGTTGTGTTTATGAAAGGTTAACAGCAGGCACTAATATGAGTATCATGACTCTTTTCAGGCAGTAGGTGAAACCTTGAAGAAAAAGTGGCTCTGTCTTCAAAAAAGTGACCTGACCTTTGCTTTGGTGGGTTTTTACTCTGCAAGAAATAAAAAGCACTGCATGCTTTCCAATGCATCCTCTCTAGCTGATAAACTATTTTGTTCTAGCACTCAGCACAAAAGGACTACCTTTTATATTGATCAATTAGCATGTTATTAGTGCTAGCTAATGATAGCTCCATGCGTCATACTAGAAACAAGCTTCATAGACCTGGAATAACCATATGAATCATCAACAAAGTAAATACATAATTGGCCAAGAACCTTTGATATGCTTACCAATCAGAAGTAATTCTTATTGAATTAAATATATTAAATTTTACAATGACTTTGCAGTTCTTTGGATATCAAAGGCCTCACAAATCCAGCATGCGTATCATTTATGACACTTCTGCTCTGAGAATTTCCTGCAGCATGCAAAGAACTCTCTGTAGGGTAACTGTGATGTGTTGCACAAGCAAGCTAACCTAAGATTGAACTGATAATAAAATCTGTTTGAAAACCACAACAGTACGTAATATTTTTACCCGCAATCAATGAAATGTTTCTGAACAACCTGTAGTTCGCTGTAAGCAATAGTGGGTTTTTTATTGGGCACAGAATACATTACTAGTGAAAGTAATCCTAGTATATGATGTAGTAGTAAAGAACCCCTTCTGTTAATAGATAAGTATTACATATATTTAAGTCTAGTATAAAACATTGCTTTTATGGAGCCAGATCCTGCAGTCTCTGCACAGCTAAAGTCTCCATGGAAATCAATGGGAGCTTCAGCATAGCTTTACTATACTATAGTAATTTATTCACTATATACTAAAGTGTAGACACGTCCAGGGTTACAACAGTTCTGCTGCTATGCTTTATGTGTACACTCATATGTTCTCTGTCACTTGCAAGAGTATGAGATCAAAACACAGAAATAAAGTTTTAAAATAAAGACTATAGCTGCAAAGACAGGATGGTACATAAAATACTTTCACAAAAAATGTGTTACTTTGTCTTGGATGTTTACAATGCATTAAATTAATTTTAAGAGAAGTGAACTTCAAAAATAGCCATTACAATAAGCTCAATGGCAATGACCAATTTTTCAGAAAACTGTAGCAATGTCTATGATGGCAGAATTTGGCTCCATATTTTCTGTTAGCAAAAAAGCCAGACTGTTTATACAATGGAAACTGCTTTTTAAAATGTTACTGAGTTGTAAAGAAAGCGGGTCCAGCCCTACAGGTTATACATTCAAATTTCAGGGAGAGTTTGCCTCCATGAATCACAGGGAACTGTGCTTTATTTGCAAAATCAGCTTGATGCTATTTTTAAGGCAAACCCAAAGTATTTCTGATATAAATTTTGTGGTAACTAAAATTGAATCAAGGGGCCGATCCTCTATACCCTACTCCAGTGGAGATCCTATCCTGCGGAAGGTCCAAAGCCTTGCATTTGCACTGGAGTGTCTCCAGCCAGCCTTGCCCCAAGCAAGGCAGTGCCATAACTCCCGCTGACTTCATTGGGGCAACTCTAACGCATCACAAGACTACGGCTAGACTCCAGTTGTGTTGGGAACTAATGGGTTCACAGATAATTTTAATTATTTTTATCAGTTTTTGTGTATTCTACTTTCAACCAAGCATTGCTTCCAGCTCTAAGCACCGGTGTAATGACTGGATGGTTCTGGGGTGTGGTTTTGGGAAGCGGTTATTGCCAGGCTCGCTGCTGACTCGCGCCATTGTTGATTTCGCTGTTGTAGGGCAAAGGCTCTAGGGCGGCAGATAAGGCTGTTGCCATGGTGATGAAGGAGATTCCGAGGGAGGAGTCTGCAGAAGAAAAGCCCCTCCTTACTATGACATCACAGGTGGGCGGTGCGCGGGGCTCTGAGGAGGCCGCGGACACAGCGCGAGTCACCATCACCAACCGCAGGGACCCAGCAGGAGATGAAAAAGCCCCACACAAAACAACACACACAGCCTGAGGGGAACCCCACCCACTCCTTAGCTTCCCCCGGTGCAATTTCAGCTTTAGTGGTGCTGAACTCATCTGTTAGAAGATCTCACACCAATGTCATCACTTTTCCTCACTTGTGTAGGGAAAAAAATAGCATGAGGGTTAGATGTTTTGACATGAAAATTTACACAAAAATGCATTTTGCCCCCAAATGAAGGGATCTGTAGAAAGTATGGTATACATGTTCCGTATCAGAAAGCTATTTAAAATTAATTAAAATTTTCAATTCATGCCATCAATATTCACATCCCAAATAATCATTTGCAATGCATATATAAACCAGTCATATTCAGTAGATATATAATATACGAAACAATCACTTCACAGCAATATAATTTTCAGTATCTCAGGTCCCACCCCTCAGTTCTCACTGGGATTATACTCCTGGCCCAGGTCAGAATACATTATTTCAGCTTCAGTCAAAGGAAAGATGTAGTTATCACACTAAACATTACACCTCGGGGCACCCATCAAACCTTACGTGGCTTCATTAGTTGCTTGAAGACTGAGCACTACCATAAACCACAGCATATCACTACAAGAATGGATTTTATTCCCTCCTCTAACTCACATACATTAATTTGTTCACCAAGCAACTGCATTTAGTTTACTGTTAATATTTAGTGCACACAAGTTGTTCCAGATCATTAGGAGGTTTAACGGAAGTAATCTTACCACACAGTTACTCTTATGTCAAAGCCTTCAACAAAATCTACAATCCTGTTTTATTCTTTCATGTTTTAGGGTAACAGCTACTATACTTTTTGAAAGCATATAAGATGCACACAAGGCCAGCACATACTCCTCTTACAGAGCATCACATTATAGGAATATCACCATCCACTTGGAAACCAGGTCTGGCAATCTCCTCCTCAGGCCCTGTTGAACACCATGTTTTGCTTGTGGTGAATGCCTCTGAAATAACATCACAAAGGAAAATGATGCTCTCTTTAAGGCATCATTTCTAATTTCCTACCAAGTGATTAAAAAGCAATTAGAAACCCACATAAAATGCTGCCACCTCTACCTACCCACAACAATAAAACTGCAAAACTTCCATTGGCTTCGACAGGGCCAGGAGTTCAGACTGGGTTCATTAAATGTTTAATGCACCATTTGTAGTGGTTGTCCGTCAGTCTACTCAGCAATAGCCTGAGAAATGTATGAGTAAAATGCTTGTGTCTGTTAGTGAGTGTAATTTCTTCCACTAAATGCAAATACCTACTTCCCTGCTATGCACCAAAGGGGTGCAGAAGCCAAAAGGAAGCAGAATCAAGTGAAAAAGTGAGTATTTTCCATAGCCATCTCTGCATCATGCACATGTGAGACCATACTGCATACCTCATCTGTAGTCTAACTGTTGCTGTAATGTTGTTTTGAGATGCTGTCTGTTTAGTGTGTCTGTAAACATCTCGTTCAGACTGTTCATTCAGAATTACACTCTCCTGTATTGTGAAACACATTTAGCCATCATCAAAATGTTTGTCTGTCTTTACATGATGAAACAGATGGATGTGGTTGCTGCTCACAGGGTGAAACACTCAAGTTCCAAGTTGGCTGTGAACTTCCTAAGTCAGATGCAATTGGTAATGAGAATTAGGCCTGTTTTTTTCCAAAAATCACCACCACCACCCAACTCAGTATGAACAAATGCATATCTTAGGAATTAATTATTCACATCGATCCATCCCTACAACTAAGCAAGAAAAACACAAGGACCAAGTGCAGATAGAGCACCAGCTTTTGTAAAAGAAAAAAAAAAATCTCTCATTTCCAAAAACCTTGATGAAAGGAGGATTAAACATGTCTGGCTGTGGATGCAAACTCCACATAAGCATAAATGGAATCTGATCTATAAGGAAGAAACTCTAAATACTCATTTCAAAAGAAATAGTGACAGTGTACAGTGGTCTCTAGATTTGTATTCTAAAAAATGCTTCTTTCCTCTCTTCCTTTGGAAAATATTAAAAACATATCCAACACAGAACCAATCAGAAAAATATTTGCATTTTACTGTTTTGCTCCAAGCAAAGCCCTCCTTCTAAAATATGACATTTATTTGCTGGCATAAATACAGTGAATTAAATTTTAATTAAGTTTCCAATTCACCCATTACTTTATATCATCAGATCTGGAGGCCAATCTTCAGATAACATGAACCAAACAAGTACTGCAGACTACAGAGTCCATATACAGCAACAGGAAATCTTGACCATCATTCTAGCAGGAATGAGTATGCTACAGTAAGCAGAGGGGTATTCTTGGTAATTGAGTAGGCCTTTTTGTGATTGTCTCTATCACTTTCACTGAAAGTCACTTTATTGGTTTGGTGTGAGAAAACATCCAGTAGTTGCTAAATTTCACGCTTCAAGCATCAGAGTGTGAGCTCTCAGTATTAGTGGGATTTTGTTGAACATAACCCTATACCATGTTGCTGTCTCCCTTTATCTTTTTTAAGATAATTCACGAGAGACCAGAACAAATGAAAAAAGGTATTTTTTTATATGAAAGGAATCTAGAGAAAGTGAGAGAAAGGATCCGAAGGTTTAAAGATAAACTGGAAGTTAAGCTATGAACCAAGATGCTTCCACTAAAACAGAGAAATAAATGAGAGAAACTTTTATTCACAATTTGATTTTAATTCCAAATTAAATTTTTGGTTTAACCTCTTCACAGCTTCTTTGCATTTGTCAGGAGAAGAAAGAAATCTTACTTCAAAATTATTTTCTAATGAGAAATTTAAACCTAAATATCCCCTGGAGTCAAAGTTTAATTGTAGAGTCAGCTACAAAATTACCAATTTACTCCAGGTCAGTGAACTTCAAAGAATACGATTCAATAAATTACTTCGATCCACACTTACGCTTTAAAATACGATTAACTGCTTTACTGAGCAGTAAAAGAGTGCATGCTTAAATGCCTTGCCAGCCTGATTTTAAACAAACAAATCTCGCAGTGTCACAGGAGTTATTTGTCCCAGATTCATCACACCTAATTTAGATTCTTCTTTAGAGTACATAAATTGGAAAGCTAGTGATAGTAGGATCCCTATAAATATAATAGAAAGAAATAATACCTGCAGGGAGCAATTCACATCCAAGAAGATCCTGTGGCAAATATACCCCAGTGTTGTATGGAACAGAAATAGGAACCCATAAAAAAGTAATCATTAGAAAAAAGAAATGCAAAATATATATTCAAAGTTATCCCCACTTCTGATTGCAAGCAAAAAATAGGGGAGCTGCCTACTTAGAATTTAGATAAACTACATGGACTGCTCAGAGTATAGTTTTGATATTGACAGCATATAAATTTCAAAGTTAACACACAGAATACTTAGGGTTTAAAATTTGAACTAGAAAGAAGAAAATTAAAAAGTTGAAATTACATGGTAAGAGAAATGTTTAAATTCATCCTATCCCATGAAAAACGCAGACAACACCAAGTTGTCAAAAAAGAGATACATCTCATGATTACACCCCAATTAACTGCACCAGTTGCTTAAGCCTTTTTTGTGGTCTCTGTATGAGAGACACTAGTTGTTATTCAGAGTAAGAACTTGTATTATTACTTTTTTTAAGTGAACTTCATTTGCATGCCATTTGTTGATCCAAGCACACTTACATTTGCTCAAGGGCTTATGAGTAAGCCTGAATTCCAATGCTCTGTTTGTTTCATGGGATTCTTTTTTTGTTTTGTTTTCTTTTGGTTGGGATTTTTATTTTATCCTGGGGTTTGGGTGTTTAGTTTGTTTTCCTCTTTGGCTGGTTGTTTTTTTAAACTGTGACAAAAGATCTTTCAAACACTTCCTTCCAAACTCTATAAAGGAGGCAGAGTAAAGCATAGCCAATATTCATCTCCCACTGTTGTCAGTAGATTTTCTGATGGGTATATCAAGAACTTACTACATGAATTTGATTGCATAATCACAGTTTGCCATATAAAATTTAACAGTCCCATTTAAATGAATCGTGTGTGATTCTAGCTTAGGATGACTTGCACTGACTCACAGCCCACTCCCTATGTGTTCATTAAATAACAAATTATAACAGAATGACAGAAAATTAAAGTGACTGTAATTAACTTCTGTTCTCTATTATACCAATCTAAAGCAGAATTCAGTCCACTATAACTAACTTATTTATATTAACATAGAAAAAGGTAGAAATCACCCATTTTAGGTAACAATGTTAATTTTTTGGACAGTAATTCTCTCTATATTCCAGTATGCTCCAAGAACAGTGCCAGCTTCATCACTGCTCTTAGGAGGACTAGACCTGACATAGCATTTTCATGTTCTCTTTAAATTATTAATGATAAATTCATCACCAGTATTTTTCATACATGTCAAACCTGTCTTGTTTGATTTTTTTTTTAAAATGAGTTTTGAGTAGTTTAGCAAGGGACTCATCTATTTACAAAGGACTTCATCTATTTACAAATAAATACAAGAAGAGTAAACAAGAAAACACAAAAATTCATAAATACATGCTTAGCAGTGCAAATATTGATTGATTCTTCAACTCTAAGTTAAATACTGCTCAACACTATTATTGCTTTTAGGTCAGTATTCATAATTTCAGCAGAAATATTCTCAGGAGTATAATAAAGTTGCCTTGACAATATGCTTAACAGTCATAAATTGGCTGCTTGCCTAAAGTTATACAGATTTCCATCACATAAATTAAATACATTTTACATGAAATAACAGTTTTAATTTGAAATTACCATGGGAATTGATGGTATTTTTTTTTCATAAAATAAAAAAAGCTAACTGTACTGTTTCATACATTTTAAAATCTCTGGTTGTTCCACAGGCACAGAAACGTCTGGAGAAGAATTTTTTTTGTAAATAACATGCCAGTTTAACCCTGTTTCGAGTTATTTATGAACAGGAATTAATTTCCAGAAATTTGTTGGTTCTTAATTCATGAATACTCTTAAGTAAAAAGATACTACCCTGTTAAAGTGTTGCAAGCCACATACTACAGTCATTCTGTATTCAATGAACTCCTTGTTCATACAGTGAACCTGTCCTACTGACAGGTCTAAAAAACTCAAGCAGCTTTTGAGTTTCAAGTTTTTCAATCTGCATAAACCATGTCAAAGCAAACATATGCACCAGGACAGACCCTTCCAGAGAAAGGCTGTATAACTTACAGGAAGCAAGTCATAGCTTCTTCTTGACTGCCCGCAGTAACACATCCAAACCTACAGCCTTACTCTAGACATACTACAGAACCCTGCTTTTAAAGAAAAATCCTCAGAAAGGATAAGGAAAAAAAGTATGTGATTTCAAAGTAATTACAGCCAAGATACAAAGGTACAGCAAGGGTATGGTAAAAGACGAATTATGTTGCATGGGAAATGGAGAAAGTGCACTTTAAACCAAGTTGAAAATGAGCAGGAATGGCATAAGTTTACAAAAATCAATTCTGTGATAAAGCATGATATACTTGATATTGTTAAGTCTCCCATCGTCAGCTTTACCAGTCTTCATGCTGCTACAGAATGCAGATTTAAAAAAAACCAAACCAACCAGTTGTTCATCTTTCATCTATATTGTTTGATTATGTACCATACTTAGAACAGCACATGATGCTTTATACAATCCACTGCTGCTGAAATTCTTAAACTTATCTGTGGATCACCAGTGGGTCCCAAAGGATTTGTACATGCCACTCAGTTTCCATATGCTGTCAACCTTCTTTACTTTCAGCTAATGAAAAAACATTAAATAACTTCCTAATGTTTCATAAGCTGCTCCCAGAGATGCTGCAAGAGTACAAACGTAACACCTGCAGTGTGAGAGAGACAGACCTCCTCTGGTTTCTGTCCTCTCCACCTTATTTAAAAGCATTTGAGAATTACAGTTCTCCAAGTCAGTCTTCCTCTTCAGCTGGAGCTGCCACACTAAAGTAACTTCAATGAGTGATACAGAAACCAGAATCTAGCATCCTGTTACCATTTGCCTGTACATACTGTCACAATGCTTGTACTTCCTCCCACAATACAGGTTTCTTCAGGCCTTTATCAGGAAGTAACTTTGGTTTCATTAGCCTTCCTGTTCTACAGGACTTTCACAACTTGTGTTTGCTCAGTTGGTATGTCAGATTTAACTAGTTATCTGTTTGAGGAGCATAGGTGAGGTACTTCTGTAAACTAACATTACAGAAATAATTTCTTTAAAGGAACAGTTTGTAATTCCTTATTGACTACTTCAAGGATCTCCAAGCATCTAGGATAAGTTAATTTTGTCTTTGATCACTGATGTAGATCAGTTCTCCAGTTCAGAGGGTGACATGGGGAAGCAGAGGCTAAAACACCAACTACATGGTAATGCTACAACGACAGTGCATGGCCAAGTGAGGAAAGATAAATAAAAAATAAAAACCTTCTAACACTCAGGAAAGGGACCATTCTAACACCCCTTAAATAAATAACTTCCTTTACTTAAGTACAGCAGAGAGTATGCAGTTATTAATGCAACAATTTTACAGTAAATCATGTTTTTATATGAGTAAAGGGCAAACTGTCAATCACAGTCAAAATATGACAAGAACATCTTTCCTCCTCTTCTCTGATGGCTCTTATCCAGCAAGACTGTTAAACACACACTTAACCTTGAGTTTTGCAGGAGATGTTTAAGTGCTTTGCTGAAGCAAGGCCAAAATATAGGAGCCAGGTACAACTGCAAATCCCATGTTTAGTTTCCTTTAGACAGACCAAGAGGAGCGTAGGAAAGTGTGAGGTACTGAGTTCTCCCATGCAGCAATATACCCGAACTTGTATAGGTTAAGGCTTAAACACAGATAGGATGCTACTGTGACACAGCAATCACAGCAAAAAATCACATCATCACCAAACAATGCGACTGCTATTTATGAAGGTGCAACGTAAGCAAGTTCTCATTTACTGATTTAACCATTAAGCACAGGTTTTAAACAACACAATTAGCCCATGAATTTAAATATCTGGAATGGTGTCTGTAGGAACCCTCCCACAGCTTCTCTGATGTCATACAAGCCCTGTCAGGTGTTTGCATTAAGGCCCAGGGGGTCACTTGACTTGTGTGATTTCAGGTATGATATAGTCCCCTCTGATTCACAGGTCACTCCACAGATTGCCTACTACTTATTAACACGGTACCAACTATCACCTGCTGAGCAAAACTACTCTTCAGAGAGGTAGCAACACCAAACTGCTCTCTGCCAGAGGGTGCAATGAGTTTGTCTCACATATAGAGCTTCCTGCAATTCATGTTAGGGGGAAGTCACTTTTACTGTGTGTCCCCTGCTAATTGACTCTCTATTCTTGTGAAAACCAAGTATTTGTTTGGCATGTCAGTTTCGCTGGGACAGAAATTCACACTAGAGTGGCAGAGAAAAGATTAGTATGACCTTGGCAAAAGGGTGATGCAAAATGTCAAGTAGCAATCACACTTACTACACAATAGTAAATGAAGTGAGGTGATAATTTTGATTGTGAATTATTTATAAACATGCCAGAAGAGTGGACGAAGAAAATCATAACTCACGCAATTTGAAAAAAAAAAATTACTACACTCGTGCTGAAAGTTATCAGGAGTTCCCTTTCCAAACCTCCCTTAGGGAGGAGGAGGTCTTCCAGTTCTTATTCTTCCAGGATAGTGATCTGTACACACAAGTGTCAGGCCAGCACTTCCAGTTATGCTCTAGAGAACAATAACCTCAATTTCTTCTTGCAGTTCCCATTTATCAGCTTTTAGAAACAGCTCGTTATTGGAAATGAATTCACTGGTTTCCTCTTACCCTACCTTATGAATGCCACCAAAGACCATAATATGCCAGAATGGTTCTCTGTATCTATCAAGAAACCATTGTTGTGTATCATACAAATTAATTAGTGAATGAGTTTGTGCTTTAGGAGATACATCTGGTTAGAAGAACAGCATAACACTTACAAACTACTCAATGTAATTCATTATTTGTCTAGTTTCACCCAAGCAGCATAGAAGTTTCATACAGTTAAATTCAAAAACTACAATTTTTCTAATAAGAAAACCTGAGTTACAAGGTTTCTGCTTCCCCCCATGCTCACTACCACTTGTTCATTACCACACCCTGAGCATTCTAGGTCAGACCTCTTCACCGATGCAGACAGCAGCCCAACCACACTCTCACCAGCACCCTGAGCAGTTAGTACAGCAAAAGGTGTAAATGCCCAGGAGCAGTCCTGCTGCTGAACTGTTCAGGGGATTACCCATTTCTAAATTCAATCAGCCTCAGGTGACAAAATGGGTAGAATCCAATCCAACTAACTTGGGTAGCTAATTACTTCTACAGTTTAGGTGCCTTTTGAACCAGTCCTTCTAAAATAAGTTCCATATATAGCCAGTGGGAAAGCTAGGTGCCTTTGAGAGCCTCCTGAGGGACAGTCTAAATTATGCAGGCAGGATTTCCCTTTGGACTTGCTTTTCTAGGCATTTATCTATGCCTTTTGAACATGGAGGGAGTTTAGGTACTTAATTTATGAGAACTAGTTCACTATGTGCTCAAAACATAGGTTCTAATTAGCTGCCTATGCCTGACTGGACACACACACACACACACACACACACACCCCACCCCCCGATTTAGATTCCAAATAATTTATCTTAAAGAATAGCATTATATTATGCCCTACTAACATTTTAAAAAGAAACAAGACATCATATATTGTGCAACCAGATCAAAATCAAGAATGAGTAAGAGAGTGTATAAAATGGGACGTCGGGACTGTACCTTACTGATGGCCTTGGTGCACTCCAGCACTCCCACAGCATAAGCCCAGCAGTCTAAGAAAAGGCAGCAGACAAAGCACTTTTAGCCATGAGCAGGGCAGGCTGTCTAGAGGAACTTTATAAGCTGCAGATGTGACACAAGACAAGAAATTGCTCCTCTGAGCTGTCGCCCTGAGCACCAGTCATGTTCCAGCTTCTTCTGCCTTAAAGCCCAACTAAGCTGCCTGATGGAAAGTTTTCACAATGGAACCCTGTCAACTGCCCACCCGTTCATAACTTGGTTTTTAAAACAGGCTATTCCCTAGGTGTTTTGTAACTCTTACTACAACATAAGATGCAGACCAGGAGCAAAGAAAAAACAAGGCTGTAGCTGTTGCTCTGTACATATGTAACCTCACATAGTCTACAGCACAGTGAAACACACCACTGACACCAACATCATAAGAGGCACCTGCATTAAAAACACAAGCCAAAGGCTCTGAAGATTAAACAAGTTTTTACAAGGACAGCAAAGCTGCTGCCATGGTAGTGGGCTGAGCACTTGCTGTGCTCTGTGCAGGGACCATATGGCAGCAGCAAGCCTGATTGAAGGCCATGGGCCAAGGGTATAGAAAGGTTTTTCACCAGGCAGCATACTCCTGGAGGTACAAGGAGAAGATAAGGCCTGGGAGACCTAGGGACAACTGCAGGGCAGAGGAAGATGTGCTGAGCGGGCATCTCAGAGTAGGTGAGACCAGGCTGGGTATTACCTCAAAGGAAGAGGCTGCTCTCATGGCCACTGATCCCTTTCAGAAGACCAACAGCACACCTCTTCCACAGAAACAACTCCCCTCACACCCCCACACACTCAGGGCTTGACTTTTTTGATCCCAAACCATTTGCTCCAGCAGAACTCTTTAGGTTCCCACCTACCCTTCAATCCTGAAGGACATTCAGAGAATACTGCCAGAAGCTGCCTCTCCACCTCCTCCTCCACCTTTTTTCACAGATGCTCTGAGGCAACATAGAAACCACCAGCCAAAGCAGACCACTGGGGAAAAGAAAATTCATCAGTAAAAGCAGCTGTGGGTAATAAATTAAATCAGCTGAGTAAGTACAGACACCTGTGGATAGGGTGGGTGACAGGGCACATAAAATGAAGACAAGGTGTTTCCCCTCAGTATCCTGGGGTGTAAGATTGCCCAACCTTTGTTGAGGTGGGCAGACATGGCCTCCAGCACAGCAGTTACCAGTGCCTGACCAGGTCTTTGTGCCTTGTCTCAGGTCTCTGCTTAAAAATCCTTGTTGTGAGTAAACTTAAGCAGTGGGGCTGATATCAGCTACTTCCTTTTTTAGAACAAAAATAGGTCCTGTAGCAGTACCAGGGAGAGAAAAAGCACCTTTTTCTCCAGTGCTACCCAACAACAGAAGTCTGTCACAGAAAATTTGTTTCAGTTAGGAGCATTTTATACTATGGATGAGTTTCTTTAGATATATTAGTAATAGGGAGTATCACCCTCCACAGATTTTATATATCCTTCAGCTAAAGGAGTGTGTGGGTTTTTTCTTTAATTAAAATTGATTCTATAAAGAAAAATTGAGTTCTCAGAGACATTATGAGAATTTATGGCACTCAGTGGCAAAATTAGCACTCAGAAATCAACAGCTTCATGGGCTGAGTCTGTATCGCTTGGTGTGAGGACAAATACCGCAGGCAGTAAAATCTGAGTGGTTCCAGCCGCCTGGCTCCTGCTCCCAGCGCCGCTTGCTCCAGCGCCGGGTGACACTGGGCAGCTTGCTTAATTTTGCCTTGCTTCTTTCATCTGCAACGTAGAGATAATACTTCTCAGCTCTGCGATGGTGCCAGGCTTGATTCATGAATGTTTTAAAGCGTTCTGTGATACTCACCCTGAAAGGTGCTTGAGAACCATAAATTATTACTTTAATATAGATAATAGTTTTCATCTCATGAATGTTTTATAGCACTACTCCAAATTCATGCCTGATATAACTCTAATAACTTGAGCAGAGTTAAACTAGGGATAAATTTGGTACAATATATGAGGCAGCAAAATGAAATTCAAAGTGTGAGACTGAGGACATAGCAAGTGGCATTGCATACACAGTAATATCAGAAACCTACTGCCTGCTTACCTCCAGCAAAATTACCAGCTTATGGCACTCTTAAACATTAAGGTTTGATTTGTCATGAAATGTCTGCTTCACAAGAAAAATGTGGTTTTCTAATGTTCTATTCCTTTCAATAAGATACCTCTAGAGCTTCCAGTCCTTAGTCACCAGCACAGGACACAGGATCCTCTCAGCCACAGTCTGCAATCACATCATAACCAGAAATGTAGAAAGCTTGTCAAAAGCCATTTTACGTAGTTAGGCTTTTTGTCCTCTACCCTAAAAAAAAAAATTACTATTCATACACTTCACTGCTGTGGTAGTTAGAAAGATTCTTTCATTTCTCAGACCAGATCTATTGATGGCTGCTTTAGATCTTTGTTGTGACAGCCTTTCCCGATAGCTGAAATAACTTTCCTCCTGCGATGTCATCTAACTATTCTCTAATATATATATGCATGAGCAATAACTGGATTCCTACTCAATCTTCATTTTGTTAGCCTAAGCAAGTAAAACTTTTTTAGTGTCCAAGTAAAATGTCTTCTTTATTTCTTTGATCATTTTGGTGGCCCAGCTCTGATAAATTTCATGTATATGTTCACAAAGTAAGAGAGGCAGAGAAGAGGAACTTGTGTTTTTTCTACTTAAACAAAAACTGCTGCAAATGCAGCAGAAAGAAGACACAACATAGTAAAAATTAAATCTTGGTGTTTGCTAGCAAAGTTGATGAAGTGGGTATTACCACCAATCTTCTTTCAATGTGATGGTAAAATTTTATCAAGGGGCTTTGAACAATATATTGCTGGTAAGAAACTAATGAAGATCTGCTGAGCAGATCTTTCTTATATAAATGACATAACAAAGACATATCTAGGGATGCAATAACCAGATTTGAAAATAAAAAATATTTCCCAGACATCTGCTACTTGGTACTTCACTTGAACCCTGGAGAAATTCAGAATTTTGTTGATTCAAGTCTCTTTCCCCTCCATACTTTTGATTCTCTGCATTACTGCTGCTATTCCTGGAGTTTATCCCCTTACCCCTGCAATAGGTTTGGGCAATAAATTGCCTTTCCATCTAGTCTTCAGATTTTCTCTTCTTCACTGTCTCCAGTGAGAAATCTTGGCTGTCTTGGTTCTCATAATTCTTCTTTATCCCCTCCTTCTCCCATTCTTTCCTATTAAAGAAAATTTTCATGTATTGTAATGGGAAGCTTGATAAACATACAGATCGTATGTTCTAATGTATCCTATTGATAGACTCTAACAAATACAGAAACAGACTATTTTCTGTGAAGTTTTTACATTTAAAGTGATCCCTCTAGAACCTCTTTCCTCCCTCATGCCTCCCTCCAAATGGTGGAGGACTTTTCTTTATGCTTTATTTCTTTATATATCACAAAATAGATCACTGAAGATCCAGCTGATGCAGAGGCTTTGACAGTCTTTCTGTTGGATGCTATGTTCAGCAGAATATACAACCTGTTGCAAAAGTGTTTATTCCTAGAATGGGATGTGTAAATGCAAAAAGAAAAATGTTTTTAAACAATTTTTGCTGATATCTGAATTTGAGCATAAAGAAACTTTTAAAATATTAAGAGCAATTTGAACAAGAATTAACTAGGCATCCACCTTCACTTTTTCACCACATGATTAAGTCACCTGTTACGTGCATCTGCAGTCTGGGTTTAACATATGTAGAAATAGAGTTTGGGACATCACTGCCAGGTTTCTAAATTAAGTGCCCACGTGTGCACGTCCTGCTGCACACAGTTGGGCAGGCAAACACTCATCTGTCTTTCATGTTACACGTGTAAATGGGTATTTCAGTGCAAATACATAATGTCCTGGGCAAGTGAGTAAGTGTATGTATTATACAGTCAGTCAGCATTAGGAACCAGCTTAAATGTCTGATCAATCAAAATAATGGACTTTTTGTTTCAAGAGACAGAAATCATGTACTGAACAACAGTGAATCCAAGCTGGTTTACTGTAATAACTTTGCAAGCAGTCCTGCTACTGGAATAGCTGAACACCAGTGATTAACAAATACAGAATAAGGATGAGTAAATACATTTTTTGGACCAGTTTTAGTCCATGCTAGCATCCTAAATTTAAAAGTTCAAATAGATCTGAGAGAAAATATTGACTATTCATCAATGGAACAAGAGAACGAGATGGAGAGAAGAGCTGAGAGGATAAAAGTAAAGCTGAAATAGCTCCATATGAAAGCAACAGACAGAGGGAAAACATGTTTCCACATTATTAAAGATAAAGTAAATGCAGGCCACCATCAGACATCCATCCAGCTCAGCTTAGGTCTTGATCCACCAGAGATAAATTGCAGAGAGGAGACCTTTATTTATGAGACTGTTTTACCATTTTGTTTTTTAATCCCTAATACCTGAAATAGCCTGTAATAGAGCAATTTCTTTTAGGTAGCAGAAATCAAATGCATTCATGCAATTACAATAAAAACCTGCTCATAAATAAAAAACTGTATTAGGAGTCTTAACACAGGCAAAACTCATGCAGGAAGTTCATACATTGACCAGGCTCCATCCACTGTCATTCATATGTCTGTACATTGCAGAGAAGTGTTTTCTGTCTCAGCAGGTTATTGTTTAATGGGCTACTGCATATTTGCAGGATGAAATGGTATTGTGGAAGTTCAGTGGGGAGACATGTTACTGGGGAAAAAAAAAATACTGCTTCCAACTACTAAAAAAAGCCCAGTTTAGTCTCCTGGTGATAAAGGCAGCCAACTTCACCCACTGATTTAAAGGAGTTACATCAGGCCTTGTATACTTCAGCCCGTAAGCAATAGTATGCGAGAATTGCTATGGAAAAGAATCACCTTTCTGCTTTATTTTTGTGCAGTCTGTAAAACTGAAATACAATTTTGCCCCAAAACAGTGACTACAGATTTTTTTTTAATTATTTGAAGCACAGAGCTATTTGTACATCTTCTGATTGCAATATCTTACTCTCTCACAGTCAAAAATAAAGTGCATGATATTGTGAGAATATGTTTGATTTCTTTAATTCTGCAACCCTGCAACACACTGTGACCCTGGCTTTTTTTTGTTGTTAGCTGGTGAATGAGCAACAAGAAAGCAGACCTCTTCTGAGCCCCTCCATTGATGACTTTCTCTGTGAAGCTAAACCAGAAGCTGTGGCAAGGCCTGTTACATCAAATACTGCAGGTAAACAAAATTCTTTACCTCCCTAGAGATAAATAATTTTAGTTTTCTCTTAATTGTGGTACATTTTTGTCAAGTGATTCCTTGATTTGTTACTACTTGCACAAAATTACAAGCTGGTATTAGATTGCCTCATCTGTTAGTAGAAAACACTGTTCGTCACATTTGAGGGCAAATCTGGTGTGATCCAAATTCTAGCAGATCTCTGGGGTTGAATTTAAGGGAACTTGTTTAAGTTCAACAGGAAGAATTTACCAATTTGAGCAATTCTCTATCTTGGTTTTTGCAAAATTTTAAGCTGTTAGAAAAACACATTTAGTCTGGCTTTAACCAATCCTATTCCTTACGATAGGAAGATTTACTTTAATAAAAACTTGGATGGGATGTCAGAGAAGAAGGAAGAGTTATATCAGAACAGTTTATCCAGGCTGAGTCCAGACTTTATTGGTGAAAGGATCTAATGCATTTGTTAGCTCCTTTGTGTTGTGAAGAGACAGTAGAGCAGATAATAAAAAGTAAGAATGAATCCTGAAAGCCTTTTGAATTAAATTGAGTTGTATTTGAAGTATATTGTCCTTTGGAAGTGTTTTTAGAGATTGGCCTCCTCCTACTTGGTATTTGTGCAAAGGTAACCAAAGACATTGGGCAGATCAACTGAGATACAATAAAATTAGCATAGCACTACTATGTTCTATTGCTATCTCATACCTTGATTTGGCTTTTTAGAAGCCATTTAATTAAAATTTATATACATGCAAATTATTAAAATGAATGATTTCCAGATGGGTGATTAACTTCAGATCTAATTAATGTGTCTAAAGCAATATGCAAGTTCTAATAACAAAACCCGAAACATTGAAGGAAATAGCAGTTGTAAATAACACTTGTTTCCTTTTATATATAGCTAAAGATATTACAGGGATGAATAGAAATATTTCAGGTTGTGTAAGAGTGGTGTTTATTGTAAACAACGTAAGTATCTGTAGATCCTATATCTGCCTTGAATATTGGTCATATCTGGAGGGGTTAATAATATTTATTTAATAACAAAACTAAAATTTCTTATTCTATGAAGATTGATGAAATTTAGTGATTTACGAAGAACACAGATAAAGCACTGCAAGAGATAATACAAATTGATCTGTCAAAACCACCTACCCTATAAAACGATGATAAAGAAGGTTTTCTGTCTTTCACGTGCTAAAGAGTTTTAAATGTTACTCTTTGAGCAACTTTAAATTAAGAACTCAGACTGAACATGCCTTTTATACTGATACAGTCCTTAATAGAAACAGAAGTAGAATTTATCCCCCAAAAGATGAACACCAACAACAGTAGAAACCATTACTAAACATATCATTATTCCTTTATGACACAAGAAGTCCACCCAAGAAGCTCTCTACACTTCAGCTTTTTTCCTAATGGCATCAGGCACAGCAGTAGTGCCCTAAGCAGCTGTTACCAGTACTTGATAAATCAAAAGATTAAACAAAATCTACTAAAAGCTTAACTGTGGAGTAAGGCAACAGCCTGACACCTAAGATCTCTTTAAGATTTTCAGAGAAAAAGCATTTTATAAAAATAGAGCTTTTTTAAAGCATCCATTTAAGCACCTGAGCTCCCTAGTCATATTTGCATATGCTGGTCATCATCTTTAGCCAGGAAACATACATCTGCTCTAGCCAAATGCAAATACATCAGCATTTTTTTTTTCTCAAATTCGAACAATTTTTTTCAAGTGAGCTATTTGAATTAAAACAACACTGAATTCTAACGTTTTGTCTCTAAGTATTATCAACAGGTCTGGATCTCTTGGATCTTAGTGAACCTGTCTTACAAACTCAAAACAAAGCAAAGAAATCAGAAAATCCATCAAGAAGTGAAGGCTTAAAAGCTTCAACCCACAGAAAGAAGACAGACAATTCTGACCTTATCAGTGTGGATACTGAGCAGAAAGCCCAGACTGTCAGAGTTTCAGACAAGTCTTCACTAGATTTAGGTAAGAGCGTAGCTATTTTATCAGTGCTACATGGCCTTGCTTAGCACAAGTTTCTCCTTGCTACCATCACAAAAAGATGGGCAACACCAGAATTGCTGTGCTGCATTTTAGCAGGGAGTGTAACCTCTGTTCCACATTACTACTTGAAACACTGTAAACACATTCTGCTCTTGCCTTTGCCATTATACCTATTAAGTTGTCACTAAATGTGCAAATAAAGTTTCAAAAGGATCCTTTCAAAAAAGTATTTAGGCAGGGTCCATAAAATGGTAGAAAAATCATGAGAAATCGGTAAAGGACACAATCAGAGGCAGCTCATCCTGGATGTCCTTTACAGAAATGCAGATGTCTGAAATACACATGAGATTTGCAAATACTGCTTTATCTATGCATACAAGAGAGAAAAAAAATCCATTCTTGACAAAAGAGCTATATTTGTACAGATTGAAAAAAAAATCCTGAACACAACTCAATATCCTGCCAGGCATGATCTATAGATGAGCTTTGGAAAGGGTAAATTTAATTTAGTTCCATCCAAACTAAATTACTTGCACCACAGCTGAGAAATTTGCAAGGTAAATGTAATTTATACCAAGGTAGCGAATTTTCCATTCATCAGCACTGAAACTCTGTTAGAGAACTCTGTCTTCAAAAAGGAGACGAACGTTTGATTTTTGCAAAGCTAGCCCAACGTAGGACTGAACAATATCACTGCATCCACAGTCATTTTTAAATGGTAGGCACTAAAGGAAGTTTTATTTTTATAATTTGACTCCAATTAGGAAATTAAATATATCCAAAAATTATCAAATACTTCATATAATTTTGTCACAGCTCTAACAGAAAGCTGGAGAGGGACTGTTTACAAGGGCATGTAGTGATAGCTCAAGGGGTAATGGTCTTAGGCTGAAGGATGGTAGGTTTAGATTGGATATTAGAAATTCTTTATGATGAGGGTGGTGAGGCCCTGGCAGAGGCCGCCCAGAGAAGCTGTAGCTGCCCCTGGATCCCTGGAAGGGTTCAAGGCTTGATTGGATGAGGCTTTGGGCAGCCTGGGCTAGTGGAGGGTGTCCCTGTCCATGGCAGGGAGTTGGGACAGGATGGGCTTCGAGGTCACTTCAGACCAAAACCAGTCTGTGGTTCTGTGATTATATAAATTACATACCAATCACTGATTTTGAGACTTCAGCTGACATTCTGACCATGAAGGCTGATAGATGTAGAAAAATGTTGTGAAACCACAAATAGTTTCACAAAATTATCAGCTAGAAGGGTGCACAACATTTCCGTATATTGGACCTTAACTAAAATATAGCCTTTGGTGGTACCATTTTCTCTATAACCTGCATTTCACAGAGGAGCTAAAATTTTCACCAGTAGTTTCTTTAATAGATTCCTATCTTCTTATTTTTCAGTTGATATTCAGACACAGCTAGAGAAATGGGATGATGTCAATTATCACGGAGACAGGAGTAGCAAGGTCCACCCTTCTACAGAGAGAACGTCATCATCTAGAGCTCAATCAAAGGAGCTTTTATGGTACGACTGTTGTGCTTTCCTTACAAAATTATTTCCAGCCCAGATCTCCTAATTCACAGAAATGCTCACTTGATGACAAGTCATGTTATTACATCTGTTATGGTTTCATTTAATGTGTTCAAGCAGACATTTTGGACAATGTATCACAAGCAAGTACACTATAAAATGACATTTTGCCAGCAAGTTTTAATGTGAAAAGTGGCAGGTGCAATTACTAAATAAATGGTGGTGAGAATTCTAGAGGGGCCTGCAGTGATACAAACCCAACTACAAACATGTGAGTAAAATGAGTAAAAATGGAAAGCTTGGCAGTGATTTGACAGTCACTGGATATCCAGAGTATTTTAGCTGTGCTACCAAGAGGGCAGAATTTCTGTGTATAACTGGAAGAGGCAAGATAAAATATCCCAGCCAAGTGCTGGCTCTTTCACACAGTTCAACTAAAATTGCGGAGGATGTAAATGAGGGAAGAATTGGACTTTGCCTTTGGGAACAGCTCATGTAGATTAATTCTGCTGCCTTCCTGATACGTAAGCAACACTCATTTACTACATTATGCATAACCATGATTAGCATTTTCATATGCTAGAAGCAGTTTTCTGACCAAATGATGCTTATCCTGTATCTTAACCTGCCCTTCATCTGTGTGTTTCATTAACTTCCTTTTAAAAAGTTTTGCTCAGTTAACTTGATTTTGTTCTCTAAAGTTTCAATTTTTAAGAAGAAAAAATACTAGGCTATTGAGGCACAAAAATGCACATATGCCAAGGTGAAGTCTTGTAATGTACTGGTTGATTCTTAGACACTGACACCAGGTAAAGTCTTGTGTCATTGTCTGACCTCATTTTGCCTGGCTGTGAAATAGAAGCATAGCAGCACAGGCAAAATCATCATTCCATTCTACTGATTTCATACCAATGCATAGCCAGGGCTGTACTGGTGAATCAGGCCTGACTCTGTTTTGAATTAACTTTTGTCTGTTTGCGACTGAAAAAAGAGTGGGAATACTGAGAAGGGTCCAGGCACGTGTCATATCTGCAAGTTCAACAATTCAGTTATAATCAGTGTGTGCTTGTGAACCTGATAGATAGAAAGCAGCACGTCTTGGCATGCAGTGGTGAGTAAGTAAATGCATCATTTCTAGGTCCACAGAAAACAGATCACAGTCTGAGCTGGCTAATGTCAAGAGTGCCTTGGAGTCTGATTCAACATCAGAATTAGAACTTGGACCTGCAACACAGGTAAGACAATTTGGTAGATTTATTAAGAAAAAAAAAAAGGAATTGTTTATTAACAATAAAAAGGAATTGTCCCACTGGCTAACTGTTCACGTTCTGGAAGAACTATTTAAGGGCTATTTTCAGGATCATCAGTTCAAAGATTCATACAGCCAAGTCTTCACATAGCCTCCAAGTTAATATGTTATGAAATAGCTTAACTATGTCAGCATCTCAAACATTCAGAGTTTAATGGTGCAGAGAGCTGTGACCTTCCTCTACAGAGAGAATCCAAACTACAATTTACAGCACTATCTTTTTCCCATTCGGACAGTTCTGTAATTCAAACTCCTAATGGCTTCTTCTCCCAGTAATATATCTGTTCTTGAGATCTCTTGGTCAACACAGAGTTGCGAATTTCCCAGAGTTGGGAAATGCCTGAAGCATACAGGAAGAGATCGTTAAACTAATGTTCATTAGCAGTGGGAGAGCAGCGTGGTCAAAGGACTTTTTCCTGCTGGGAAAGGAGCTCTGATATGGAGGGCTCTGGGATGAAGGTTTGTAGATTTGCCCAGTTCCACCGCCATACTGTATATTAGACAGGACCTTGTGGAAGTGATTAATTAGAGTTGTATGTATGCATATATATGTACAAACATACATTTATATATCTATTCACATAGATCTGGTTTCAAATTTGGACAATGCCACTGGCAGGGGAGAGTTTGGTGGATTAAATTATGGTTGAAAATAATTTTCTCCTCTTCCACTGCTATTTTTAGGCACGAACTTCAAAACTTTTCTGTCAAATGGAAAATCTGGAAATTAATAGAAAATAATAGCCTGCTTTGAAAATGGAAAAATAAGACACTAAAATGCCAAATGTCTTTCCTGAGATCATGCACCAGTTCTTGCAGAAAATAGAAATAGAACCCAGTTATCAGGATGCATTCCTGTGTTTTGATTAGGAAAAAAGTCTCCTTTACCTCCCTGCCATCTCTACATTACAAACAGTTTCCTTTTTTTTCCCTTTGGGAAGCCCAACACTATTTGTAATGCATGATATCTTTCCTTTCTGTGCAAAAGATTTATACATCTAGGTATTGCGTAACAACACCCACTTGAGATGGACAGTGCATTCACATGTGCTTTGTCCGATTTAAGTACCTCTGACCCCTTTTAGGAGGCTGTCCCTCAGCCTAATTCATCTAAATGCCAGGAAGTTTGTACTCAACTGAGATGTGTGTAAATCAAGTAGACAGACACAGAATTTAAGTGTTGTGGCTTCCTGTAAAAGCAGCTAGGAATTTAGTATATAACATCTCTACTTTATATGGCCTATTTCCTGTTTATCTTCCACTAGAACAACTGCAGAAGTAACAGTCCACATTTTTAATTCAGTGTAAGTTCAGTCAGTTGGAGCTCCATAATATTTTATAAAATGACTGGTATTTCAAAATAGAAAACAAGGAATTGAATCGGCCAACTTGAAAAAGAAGCAAGAGTATACAATTATTATCTATGGTTTTGGTGTATTTCATGTTTTGATTTATCATAAAATGATTTTTTTCAAACTTGTAATCCATTCAAGTCATGAAGTGTTGTCAAACTGGTAATTAATAGTGCAGAGAAATAATCTGAAGTGAGAGTGTGTTCTTACTCTAGGTGGTTTACTTAGAAATTTAGTCTTTTCCCTCACTGCCTGCTTCGTCCTGCTTATACTTGGACTGTCAAAGGTGTCAGTTCCCAACAAACAGGCTCATCTGTCTCCACTGAGTTCTTAATCTGCTTGTAAAGGGAATCACGTTAGAGCTTCAGAGCATATGTTTTCCATACTTTGTCCTTTATAGATCTTGTCTATCGCATTTAAGGGTAACCTTTGCATATGCAACAGATTCTGCCATACCCTAAAGATTTCATCTTGTCAAACATGCTGCAGTTTTCCATCAGCAATTTCTCAGACAATCACCCTCATCAGTCATCTTTGACATGTTAGATTTAGTTCCTCAAAGTGAAATACTAAGTAACTAGGTCATATTTTCATTAAAATTATGCAATCTTCTTAACAAAATCCTGTGTTTACCAGCACCTAATGCCAATACCAAATCACAAAGGCAAGCTCTGAATTAATAAGGAAGAAATGTGTTTGATGGCTGGAAAGGGCAATAGCACGGTGACTGTCATCAGATGTGGCTGTCTTGCTTCTCAGTATTCTACTCACATCACACATTACCTGTTATTAACTTTTAAACTGCATTGGCCCAAATTATCACTGTTCCTTCTTTTATCTGCCATTCCTTGTTACACTTTTATTTGTACTGAGATATTCTGCAGTGCTAGGCGACTTTTAAAGGTTTATTTTCTCTCTTATAATTACAAACTGCAGAGGGAGACAATATGTTCAATTGTATACACAGATAGTCTGCTCATGTGTTAACTCTCTGAACGCCTCCTTGGGCATGTCAGGGGTTTTGTGCATGTATTCTGAGTGAGCATGCATGCATGAGTGCAGAATGCATGCACAAAACCCCTGACATGCCAAAAAACCTGTGCCTAGTTCTAATACCTCAGCACTCTTGGACAAAGATACAGCACAGTGCCTGTAAACTTTAAACGTGCGCTTTGGGGCAAGAATATTTATATTGCAAAATTTCTTCCCCACTGCTCCCACATTGCTACAGTAAGACTAATGGCCTTAGGTCTTCTTGGATGTGCCAGTTACTGTAATGAAATGAAGATGTACAAGGGACAGATTTAGCTCATTATTTGGAGACCTGCTCAAAAGTTAAGACTATAATTTAAGCCTCTCACCAACAGTTAAGGTCCAAGAGCACATAAGCAGACTACAAGCGCAGGAAAGTGTGTGCAAATGCATTGGAATGGAAGATTTTGTCCCTGAAGACAGCAGCCAGTGATCAGCTACAGTAGAGTGGTGAGCATATGAAACCACAGCATACGCAGAGCGTCCATGCCTCAGACATACCCATTCCACCCTGAACCATACCCCACTTTGGCTCCCCTCAGGGAGGCAGCTGCAGAGTCCCACCCCATCACCAGCTCAAGATGATTTCTCCAGTGCTGGCACTCCATTCCCATCCCCTCTCCTCCTGCACTAGCGAAAGGCAGCATGTTTGTTTTCTATGGGGTCTTTAATTTCTGGGTATCACAACTCAGAGTGTGACTCTGCATTGTCTATATGTAAATGCTGCTTATGTTTTGTTAATTACTTCTTTTTTTCCCTCTGGTTGAGGGCAAGTGTGCATTTAATGGAGGAGAAGGTATATTTCTGTGGGGATTATGTGGGGACTACGTGTATGCTCTGGCATGTGGCAGAGGAGCAGACTTCTGTGCACCTGGCCTCTTCCCACTCACCCCTCTACTCCCCAACAAGCTCTCTCTCCCTTTCTGCAGTACTAGTCATTCTGAACATCATGATTTACAGTACTGTCCTTGACCTAAGGAAACTGCAGTCACTGGAAACAAAAGATTAAAAGGCGGAAGTAACCAAGCAGTCTGCAAGAGCCAACTTGTAAATAATGAAAAGGCTAGGAACATAATTAATGTCTATCAACAGAGTGTGATGTCAAGAAATCCAAACTTAATTCTTTGATCACGTTACAGGTCGGGTTGATAAATGTTGCTGTGTGATATTCTGCAAGATGTTTGAATTAACATTCCATATTCTGATTTTAAAATTAGCACCATGCAATGCGAATAAAGCAGCTATTAAAATGGGCTAACAAGTTCTCAAGTTCAGTAGTTATTTACTAGGAATTATAATCACATGGGGTTCTTCTGTGCTTCCAAAGAGAACCCATGATCTTCAATAGTATTGATCTGAAAATGAATATACATGCCATTCCTAATAAAATGTGCATATAATTCAAGAGTGGAATGAAAAAATGTAAAAAGAATAAGTAATAAAAATGAGCGGGTGACCACGACATCTGTCTAAATGCATAGTCCAAAACAGTAACCTCAAAAATCATACATTTCAGAACTCGAATGCAGGCTCTACTTACAGCACTATGCTAGAAGGCAATTTGAAAAGCTTCTATGGCTCAGAGTGTACAAGGATGTCAACGTTACTGTTCTGCATGCAGTGCTGTGGCACAAAGAGCATGTAGAAGCAGACATTATTAGTGGGAGATAGAAGATCACCTGATTTCTGTATAAACAGCAAGACAGATGCTGGAATATAGGGCTGGCTCACTTCAGTTGACTCTGGCTAAAAAAAAAAAAAGCTATAAAAAATATAGAGGGAGTGTAAAAGAGATGCAAACAAGGTTGAAATCTGAATAAAATGCTTCATAATGAGAGAATTTGAGATCTCAATCTCTTTATATCTCTTGAAAGACTATTAAAACCTGATTAGAGTCATCAGTATCTTTCCTCAGAGAAAATAAAGGGCACTAAAAAGTGCTTTAAACTACTGGAAAAAATAGGAAGAGATAGTTGGAAACAGAAATTAAAATTAATAAGAGAAACAAAGAGGACAATTAAAGAAATTTGCAAACAGTGATAAGATTCATGTCTCTTGATAATTCTAGATTAAATACAAGCACCTTCCTCAAAGACATACATTCCCTCAGACAACCTCCATTTATTCTCTGTGTAATTTCAGTTTCATCCTGTAGATTGTTAAGTGACGATACCAACATATGGTGGATAGACAAATAGATGATATGAACCAGTTGTCTCTTCTGCTCTAAATCATATTAATCAGTAAAATAACTGTTTAGTGTGTAGGTTTGGTTTTGGTGGGTTTTGGTGTATAGGGTTGGTTTTGATGGGTTTTCGGTGACAACCTGAAATCTCTTCTTGGCCTCACCAAAGAAAATAAATGTTTTCCATACATGACCAGAGATGGTAGACGTGAGAATAGAAGCAAAAGCTCCTCTGAGTAATCTTCCCTCACATTCTGCTTCCTCTCACAGAAGGCACACACTGTGCCCCCCACCACGTGCTTCTCACAGATTCTGTCCTATGTCATTCTTTTCTAACTGTATGTGTATTGTCAACTCCATATACACTGTACTCATCAATATCTGAGAGACCAGAGACTCAGGAACAAAACAGAAACTTCAAGGCTAGATTGAGAAACAAATGTCACCTTTCTGGGTAAAAACCCATGTGTGTATGCATACAGACACATGTGTTTGACAATGCTTTGCATGTTACTTATATGAATGCCCAAGAATGTATTGGATATTTCCTCCCAGCAGTTCCATTCCAACACTTGCTGGTACAGCCTGAGTCTGAAGTAAGGAAAATTAGTCTTTTAGCAATATGCTTCACTGAAATTGAATATTATAAGTACAGTCATCAGAAATATAATTACGTAAATTAATGCAATTGGGACCATGGTCAGGCAAATGGCTAATGAGTTTAACCTCTGACAAACACAAGGGAAGGGATTAGCAGTCAGAGTTTTGTTTAGCAAGATTAGGCCACTTTGTGCTTTTCTATACTGTCATTGAACACTGTTTGGTTTTGTGCTGTGCCTTTTGTGAAAAACAAATATAAATAAAATGGTTTTAATTAAAGAACAGGGAGAAACTTGCTATGTACTTCCAATGAGATTGAGTGATAGCAAGGCACGAAAGAGAGCGCTGCTGGTTGTAAAAAGGGCTTGTTCTTCCAGTGAAATCCATAGCAAAACTCCCTTTTCAATGTGATACCCAAGCAGAGCCTGAAAAAAAACCCCAAAATGTACAGGGAAAAGGAGTTGCTTTCTTCCTGGAGCATAGCGACTTGAATATGTTGCCACAGTCATGATACAGGAGAAGGAACAATTACAGTAAAAATCTTATACAAAATAGTCAGATCTTCCCTTTGTAGCCCATCTTCTGCATTGTCTTGCCTTAGATGTCTCTCTATCTTTCATGCATCTTGAGTGAAAAGCCTGGAAAAGATAAATTACACTGCTTCCCATGAGGAATGATCTCTGCTACAGTGCAAAAGAATTCAGAGGAATTCATGCAGGGACACATGCATGTTTTGCCCAAGGAAAAGGCCACTTGGGGCTCTAGGCAATTAAGGAAATAACTCAGATATGTAGCAGAGAGTATATCATCCTTTTGTGATTTATTATTTTATTTTTTAGGCACGATCAACTAAGGAGCAACGTTGGGGAGCGCCTCTTCTCTCCAGAAATCACTCCTTGGAGGAGGAATTTGAAAGAGCAAAGGCAGCTGTTGAGGTATTATTTCATTTACTGTTTTCATTTTCAGCTAATGCTCTATGTCTTTCTTATGCATCCTGAAGCACAAGTATAAGATAAAGTTGAAACTGGATTATTTAAAGCAAAAAAAAAAAAAGATATATTTCCTGGAGTTACTAATTTAAAATACAAATTTCTCTCCTTAAGAAACCCTAACAACCTTAGCTTTAAATGGAGATTAGACAGAACAAACTTTTCAAACTCAATTTTTAATGCAATAGCGAGTGGGTCAAGAAAAAACCCATAAATGTAAGTACTTCCCAACTTGAAAGTGTAAGAGTGAAAACTATTTTTCCCTAGCAACTGAGTGTGTGCATTCAGTTGTTTAAGCTCAGACAAAACCCAGTTTTCCATGGTGAAACTGGAATTCAGAATCACTCATAAACAGACTGATTACCTCCTGTGATGGGTAACTGCAGGTATACCAGTAACCATGCATCAGTGCATTTTTATAAATAGTGGAAGAATGTTAAACACAGGAGTACTCTCATTTCCTGACAAACCAATTTAGTTGGAAAAGGTGCAGGTGTTTGGATAATGCACTTCTGTTTTTTTCACTAATACTTTTCCAACATGAAAACTCCCTCTCGAGTGTTGTCCTGCACCACTAGTCCCAGTTGGAAACCTGATCCTGTCTAGAGACAAGGTGGCATACGGGGTTTTTTTAACAGAATCCAATAAAAAATTAGATACAAGCATTGATCTTGAGCATCATATCTGCTCAGGGCTACAGTTGGTAACCCTTCAAAATCCTATTGCCACAGCAAGCCAGGGCAGCTGCATGCTGCTGAGGCCAGAAGTTCAGGCTGAGTTATGTAACAACCACTGAAATGAGTTTTTAGGGTGGAAAGGATGAGGCTGTGAAACTGATTCCACAAAACTGATTATTTTTAGCATGAACTGCTGACTCATTAGTCTCCAAACATTTAGAACACTTTACGGACATTTGGAGTTAGATTTAACATTTAGTGTCTGTATTTTATTGCTCCTCTAACTCAAGTGTTATTCTAATTCCAGTGTTGACTCTCAAACTATTCCAGATTAGTATTAGTTGATTACAAACAAAACTAGGCCTAAATCATATGCTGGTTTTTAGCTAGGAACAGAATTTCTTAATAAAGAAATTTTGATATTGTTTAAGAAATTTTTCATTATATTCTAAGGTAAGACTGGATGGTTTCTACCATGGTTTCTGAGGATCTCTTCTTTGCATACACAAAGAATTCTTGTCTCGGTGTGCCAGACTGAAATGGACACAATAAGTTATTAGCTGGTTTATAAATGACACACTGTCTGCATTTTCCTTTTATTTTCTGAGTGTGTTGTTTTTTCTGGATGCAATAGATTCTTTACAAACATCTCCTGGTGATGCACAACAGGTATTTTAGTGCCACACATCACAGGTATTTGCTCCTTGCAGGAAAGTAAAGACTTGCTTTCATGTTACCACTGCTTAAAGAGTTTCACATGTTCCTCCTTGCACTACAGACTGAGCCTTAAGGTGGGGTGTGCTGTCCTGTAGCCTGTGATTGTGACACAGAGAATCTGAGGAGGAACATTTCTGTTTCAGTTAATGGTTATACACATGGTGTCAGTCCTCTTGCAATTGCTGGAAACCATGTGTGCTGGGGTGCTCCCAGACATTCAGCAGACAGAAAAATTAGTTGAGGCCAACAATGGATTACAAGACATTTATTGAATTACTTTGCAGGGTGAAGTCAGGAGGAGAACATATTGTAAAAAAACCCCTGCACATTAAAAGGTCATTCTACAGCAAAAAAGACAGGTTATTAAAATGCTTTAATGTAGTCTCGAAAACAGCCATTAAAGAGAATCTAATTAAATGTTTCCCTAACTGCATAGCTGGCAGTCTTATTCTTTCTGCTTAAAATAGAATCTTGGACCAGGTAGTTAAAATGTAAAGGAAAGGATTCTTCCAGACCTTATAGAGCAGTTATTTCTATTTGCATATGAAAAGAGTTGAATTTTCATCCTAGCTAAAATGAAGTAGTAAGAAAGCTAGAGTGATTGAAATAAATTGCAGCCCATCTCAGAAAGATTAGTGCTTTCTTAAGCGGAGAATAGATACAGTTCAAAAATTCATCTTTTAGGCTTTGGATGTTTCTGTAATATTCTTCAACTGGGAAAGCTCCAAGTGGTAAGATTAGCCAGAAAACTGATCAAGAAAAGGAAGCAAATCTCAGGTTCTTTGTGGCCTACTTCGAAAGGAATTAATTAACAATTCAGTAAATGAAGACACCAAACTTTATCCTCCACCCAGTATTCAATTTAGAGCTTTGGGAATGGTTTTAAGATGTCAAACTTCAAGATTAATGAAGATCTGTGAGGTAATTCTTTCTTAAGAAGGTTTAAAGATGTCTATGTCATTGGGGAATCTTTTAAGACCAAAGAGGTAAGTAAATCAGCTTTTTTAGTAGAGAGGGTCCACATTCACTTGCAGCAATTGGGGCTTGCAGACCTGGCTACCTTTTCTGTCATGCTGGAAAATGGATTTGATTTTTGTCTCATCCATTTGCTATACACACATGGGAAGCACAAATATCCTAAAGCTTTCATGATTTTCAAGTGCCATACCAAATTTGTTTTAATGTAATCTTTCTAATAATTAGCTATGTTTTACCAAAAATTGGTACCTTTGAATTTTTAAACCATGTCCGTGCATCGGGATTCAGATCCAACCTGGACCTATATTCTCTTAAATGGTTTTTATCATCCAGCATCATATAGATAATGAGTTAGAATAAATATCAATGAAACCAAGAAAGTGCAAAAAACTTCCAACTGAGACGTGTCTTGGAGATGAAAAAAAGCAATTTTGATACTTTCTTATTCCACATTTCTGTGATGTAGAGATTAAGCTGCAGATGCTACACTGTTCTGTGAGTTTACCCAAAGGAGATTTGGAGCTGTCCTTCCCAGCATCATTTTATTTATACCACCATGTCACATGAGCCATCTGCTGTATAATACACTGAAGCATCATAACTTATTACAGATAAATTATATGACATATAGCAGTAGGAACAAGATGGGATTAATTTATTCTAGCCTAAGAAAACATAGTCCAGAATCATCAGCTTTGTGGTTTCCCTGAATACCAGTTAGAATCCTTTGTGTACCTACAATATTCCTCTCTCACTATTTTGACAGTCCTTTGGATGTCCTTAAGACTGCCCAAAACACATTTTAAGTTGGGCTCCAGGAGCTCAAATCATTCAGATGCTTTTCATTCAGTACCCTCTCAAATCACAAAAGGAATCCTTGCTTTGTTATAATTTTTTTATCTTTACACTTTACTAAAAAGGCAGCCTTAAATTTTGTTTTGAGAAGGTATCAGCTAAGGAAATCTTACATAGGTAGTGCATAAATTTAACTTACGCAGTTACTTGATGTAGTAATTCAAAAAAACACAGAACCTTTGTTTCTTTTACACTGGTAAAAAAGGAACATGGCAATTTATTTTTTGGCAGCACAGGGCAGGTAAAATTCTATTCTCAAAGTTATGAAAGTAGGTAAGTTTGGAAATTAGGAAGCAATATTCAAAAAGTTCACCCCCCCCTCCCACCCCCCTTCACTGTATCACAGGAAGTAAAGAGCCTGGAAATATTTTGCCTCCCATTCGTTTAACTGCTTCAGCATATTTTTAAATTCTAAGAGTAAAAATAGCCTCTCTGAAAAAAATGCAGAATATTCTGCTTGGAAATAGTCAGATGATATGAACATTTTCCCTGGTTGTCATGCCTCTTAACTGCTGCAGATGATCTGAGAACGTGTCAAATGCATTCAACTGGTCTGAAAACTTCTGGTATGTCCAAAGTAATTCAACAGCATTTTGGTAGCAAAAGCACGGAAATTAAGTAATTGGCACCAGTCACATTGGAAATAGAGTTAAAATTAGATCTAGGAGTCTTGATCCAAAGCCAGATTTTCAGAAAAACTCAATATACATTTAACCCTCCTGCCACTGAAAGTCAATGAAAAAATTGCTACTAATGACAGCTGAAATAAGCTTAGGCCTTTAGCACAGACAGTCCTCCTCCTCAAGGACATTAAACTGCTCTGTTATTGACATTGTTATTTGTCACGGCAACGTTACAGTGTTTTACCACACGCCACAATGGTGCATGATCCAGTTGCTTGGTGCAGTTTTGCCATACCAGTATCATACCATCAGACAGCTGGGTGTACTTTGAAAGAGCTGGGACCTAAATCCATTTGGCCCAAAGAAACACATCTTTGCTTATACTGGCAAAATAACACTTGGGTGCCATAGCAGTAATAACAGTTGGGTCCTGGGCAAGGAGTGTGCGATGACCTGAGAGACATTTATATCAAAGCAGATCTTCTCCTCATTACATTTTTCCTTCACCTTTGACTCACTATAGATTGACATTAAGCACAGCTACTTCAATGCATAGTAATTCATTAGCTTTTTAAGTGGAGTATTCACATGATGAACTTGTATGAGTTATAAATATGTAATTAAGCAGCCTAGTTTGAACTTAAGACCTAAACCCACTTATATGCCTGCTTATGCTCTGCAGAAATGTGATTTGAAATGTTTCCAAACCATTGATTCATAAGGGATTTTTGTGGGGAAAATACAAGCAAAAAAAAAAATCTAGTATAAACATGTTTCTATATATATAACTAGATCTAGAAGTTAATCTGTTTAAAAATCATTACTACTTTCTTTTCAATAGTGTTATTAATATTAATATGTAGGAAAGGGAAACTTCCACTCTTTTACCTCAACTGAAATCTCAAAATTGGTGCCTAGTGAAACCACAGCCAGGTAATTTTTTCCTCAGTGCAGTGCAGATTTGTACTGAATGCAAAATAGTTGATAGAGACATCTGTTTAACAGGACAGGTTAAGGGATTAAAGTGCCTCTGGTCAAGAGTAAAAGATGGAGTGATCTGATTAATTATCCCAGGCTCTTCAAATCCTAAACGGACATTCCAGCACAGTCTCAGAACGATTTGTATTTCAGCTCAGAACGAAGACTGTATTTCCTTCAGATTTGGAATGAAAGCAAATATTGAAACATTGGAAGTTGTACAACAGTTGTCATGTTTTGTTTGCTTCTGTTACAAAGAGTGAAATCTCTCCAGGAGTGAATGATTCATGTTTGTTTCCAAGTCCACAGAGAAAAACACAGCAGGTACCCTCACGGATCCAATAACTACATAATTCAGACAATTCTGAGTCTCCTGGAAGAAAGTGCTGGGTACCAGGAGGCACGTGCTACATGGAGGAAGAGCCAAAGCAAAATGCCTGTGAGATTTCTAGAGAGGGAATGCACCTTGCCATTTGTAAAGAGCTTTAGGGTATACAGCAACCACACCTAGTGCCAGCCAGTGCAGGCCTCCTGATCCTTCGCACCTAGTCTCAAATGTTCTCATTGCTGACTCATTCTAGCTCTGTTAATAGCCTCTGCTTTCCTTTTCCTGAGTGCCTAGGAAGGGCGGTTGGAACAAGTCCTGCAATCACAGACTAAGCTCTATTTTTGCAAATCGTGCCTGGCTGGGGAGCAGGAGTCAAGTGCTCAGTCTTGTAATGAAGATTCAGACAAAATTATCTGGACCAGTTTATAATACCTTCCATTAATTTTGGTTATCACCTCGCTCTCAAATTGTTCTGTCTAAACCTCAATAGAATTATTTGTGCTGTTGTCTTTGACATAAATAAGCAGAGAAACTGTGCCCTCAGTAGTGTCAGTTCACCGAAGTTCTGGCCATGACCTTGTAGGAAGGGGAGAACTTAGCAAAAGCTCATAGTGCTGAGCATATATTCATGGAACTGCTGTGGGATGTTATGACTAACATGAGGAGGCTGAAAAACACCACCTTAACTTGGATTGTCCTCTCTTGCTTTTTAATCCTGTTTCTGGGCATCATTTTCTAGTGGCCACAGTGGTTCCCTCATTCTGGTCATTACACATCTTCAATCTCATTCTTTGTTTTTATCATTTGTTTTGCACTTTTACCTTTTGTCTTTGAGCTGAATGTTGGCTGGGTTGCTTGTTCCCTTTTAAACTGTTTTGTCCACTGTTATTCTGTGGCATGAATGCTTAGTCGATGTTTTCATTTTTCTTTTCTCTCTTTCTTTGGCCAGGGACTAGCACCATTCATTGCCTTCAAATTTTATGTAAGAATTTGCTGTTAGCATCAGTAAGATGCAGCCTAAGCTGCTGCAAATTCTGCTTGAAACAGAACATACGCTGCCTCTGAGATAAAGAGTTTTCTGTTGATGAAATTCATTATATTCATATAGGAGATGAAGATTAATTATGCGGAATTCCAAATTTGTGCCGTAGTATTTCAGTCAGTGTGATTGTTAATAGAATTAATACTGCTCAGCAAAATCGCCAGATTCAGACCACTGGTAGAAAGAAAGTAAAAGCTTACCATTTTCTTTGAAGTTTCATTGTTCATTTTCTTCCTTCTTTTCCTCCTTTTCTTCTAGTCAGACACAGAGTTTTGGGATAAAATGCAAGCAGAATGGGAAGAAATGGCTCGCAGAAATTGGATTTCCGAGAACCAGGAAGCACCAGGGCAAGTCACCATCTCAACCATTGAGAAGGTAACACAAGTTTTTTAGTACAGCACATCTTTCCTGTGAAACTTTGAGATGAGCTTCAGCTATTCAAAGGAACCCAAGAAAACTATTTGGATATGGAAGCTAATTTTACCTGAAAGAATTTCACCCAAAAAAGTTCGTCCTCTTTCAATGTCGATGAGGGGGATAGATTTGAAAGACCTTACCATAATGAGAATACATTTAGACTTGCACACTGCTTGAATTCAGCTGAAAGGATCACAGAGCAAACTGCTGGATTATGGGCACTTTTGAAGACAGATGCTTCAGGAAGAGCACCAAATAATAAAATCTGGGCTGGCACATTCATACGCTGTTGAAGATAGACATGACAGAGATAATGTCTTTCTTCATTCCCTCCATTGTATGTTTTAATTTGATTTATATTATGCAGCTGATATTAGCATACCCCTTTACACTGCAGTGGCAAAAAGGGGAAGAAGGCTACATTTAAAGAAATCCTAAAATAAGCTCAGGTGCTTGCAACACTGTTCTATATCTTGAAGGCTAATTGAAGATTTCAGGGTATCAACTGAATAGCCATCAGTTTACAAGCGCCGTAGGGAGTCAATTGCTCCATGTGTGCTCTTTCCCATCAAATGGGATGTACTGGGATGGCACTAGGTTCAAGTCTGCAGTTATTGCAGTCAGTGGGAGTTGTTGTCGTTATCTTTGATGGGATCAGGAGAACCCAACATAAGTACCAGCAAGCATGACTTCACAGCTAAAGTAAAAATAAGGAGAACAGAAACATAAACCTCCAAAGATGCTGATTCTTTAAAAACATTTTGTCACTGAAATCACAGGGAAGCTCATACTCTTTTCATAGAACAAAGGATGTTAACATCCAGTTGAAAAATAGTAAGTAATTTGATTTTATACACTTGCCATTCCTTGCTACAGTGCTTCATCGTGTGTCCATTATCTCTCTTCTCCAGGGTTACTATTTCCATACTGAGAACCCCTTCAAAGATTGGCCTGGTGCTTTCGAGGAAGGACTGAAGAAAATGAAAGAAGGTGACCTGCCAGTTACAATCTTATACCTGGAGGCTGCAATTCTACAGGAACCCAATGATGCAGAGGTATTGACTCATGTGCCTTTTACTGATAAAGGAAAAGGGGACTCCTTTTAGCATGCAATGATGAAATGATTTGGGGGCCCAAATCTTTGCTAGTCATGACTGACTTAAGCATACTGAATGCTAAGGATGTTTTTTGAATAGTGTATGCCTTGAAGTAGATAAAGGTGAGCTCTTTGTAAGATGAGAATCTATTTTTGAAACTACAGAATTTCCAAGCTGTCATTTAAAAGTGTTCAGAAAAGGTACTTCAAACCTTTCCTTTTCCTGAAGTTTTCAAACTACCTTTTAAATCATTCTATTGAAAAAGTGAACGCTTTTGATTTAACAAGAAGGTTGACAAAATTTTAAAATTTAGATAATTTAATACAATATTGATGTTATCAATAAGTATATATTTAGAGTCTGTTTTCTGTGAAACATGAAAAGTATTTGCAGTATAAATACTTAGGTCTTTTGGAATCTAAGCTACATTAAATTAACCAGCAGTATTTCAAAAAAGAGATAGAATTCCTAGACTCTCGAGCATCCCTTAAACCTACGTGACTTAATTTTACCATAAAATTCTAGCAATATTTAAAATGTACAGTAATTTAAGAAGTCATAATGTGGTAATACACTGACAGAATACCTTTGCTTTCATTGATTATAAATGTTACCAGGCCCAGAGATATTCAAAGCTGCATTGATTTGTCCTGTTGGCATGCACACTGCAGAGAAACGTGCAGTTAGTGCTGGAGAGATCTGCTGTTTTTTTTCACCCTGCTCATTAACAGCGACCTTAGTTGTAACTCTGCTTGCAGTTGGGTATGTGTAACAAAATAACACAATGATGATTGTTTTTGCAGGCCTGGCAGTTCCTGGGCATTACACAGGCAGAGAATGAAAATGAGCAGGCAGCCATTGTCGCCCTCCAAAGGTAGATGAAGATAATTGCTAAATAAGGGGTCTGATCAGTATTAGGTAACGGAGCGTTAGGTATAATTAACGCCATACTTCTCTTGTGATATGAAACAACTTTTTAACTGAGGAAAGCATGACACAGACAAAGAAATCTTCCCAGTGACTTCAGAGGGATGACTAGGGAATTAATATTTCTGCTTTATTAAATAAAAAGAAAAGTTACATGGCCTGACAAATATGAATTAGGCATAATGCAAATAAAGGCCTTTTTAATATGCTAGCCACTTAGCATATTTTCTGCAGTCTGTACGTTAATGAAGAGATTTTCTTAATTGAAACAAGCTCCCTTCAGCTGCTGAATACTACACCAACAATATTTTACTTCGATAGACATGTGAAGATCATGGCATGCTTGTACCTTAAATGCCATCTCTAAAATATCAGCATTATTATTATCTTCCTGTTGTGCATTTTCATGTTTCCATTTGAAACAAGTATACTCTGCATTGGCAATGTAAGCCATCAAGTTGTTCTTGGATAATCTGTTACTTATATTGACTTATCAGCTGACCTGGATAGAAATCCAAGGGGTTGCCTGATTTAGGGCTTGGTCATCCCTGCAGTTTTGAAAAAGGCAGCAGTGGTGATGCTCATAAAATAGGCTAGTCTGCTTTCAGTTAATTGCTGGTGTGGTTTTGCATGGCGGGGTTCTGGTGGACAAGGGGAGTGAAACCACCACACCAGCCAGGGAGGAACCACCACACTGCATATAACCATAGAAAGCCTAGTCGAGTTGATGGGCTCCAGCTTTATCAATGAAAAACTGAGAATTCAGGATGACTGAGAAGATCCATAAGGATGGTAGAAACTTAACCTTTTTGTATAGCTGCAAACCGTATTAAGCTGTTCACTTGAATTTACATAAAGCTTCTTTTTGTTTGTTAGAGACATACCATAAAAATGAGTCCACCTACACATTTACTCACAACCAGAAAGATGAAACTTGTATGGACATCTTTCTGTACGTGTATCTGCATGCACAGCCATGTGCCTATATGTGTGTGTATACATGCATGCATAATGCCCTTATCACAGGAAAGCAAGTCAAAGTCCCTTCTTTCAAAGGATTATTGGGTAGATCTTACTTGTGCGAGAGATTGATTTAAATTTTTTAATGCAGATAATTTTGGAGGAATTCAAGAATTGTATTTGGCTAAAAAATACCTGAATATATTTTTATTTTCTGACTAGGTGCTTGGAACTACAGCCAAACAACCTAAAAGCCCTGATGGCCCTGGCTGTAAGTTATACTAACACTGGTCATCAACAAGAAGCCTATCAAGCTCTGAGAAACTGGATAAAGCAAAATCCAAAATACAAGTATATAGTGAAAAGCAAAAAAGGGTCCCCAGCACTTACCAGGAGAATGTCTAAGACATCAGATGAAAGGTAATTGCAGTGTAAATCCTGATGGTGGAGCTTTTAATGACATCACTAGAAATGATGGCGCATGCTGTGCCTCCTTACTCTGTAGAAGTCCAGCCTGTTCCCTTTGATGGAAGACTGTCTCTAGTGGCAGAAGCGGGAAGCCAAAACAGGATGATTGGTTTAGCAACCAAAGGCCCTATCTTATGTCATTCCTGAAATTTATTTAAAAAAACCCCAAACACAAAACCCCTTACCACCAACAAGACCCTTATCACAGGGTTTGCAAGGTAGTAGTGTAAGCAAAAATAAAATATGTAAGTTCTGCTTAATTGCTAAGAGTTTTATTCTAGTTTGTCCTCATCCCACCGATATCTGCTGTTGTCAGTGAAAAGGTTTTCTGAACCCTACAGTGAGTGATAAATTCTTAATTTTTGACATCTTTCTTCAGGGGCCTTGGCTAGTCAATCTATTCCTCTTATGAATTACTACTGATTTTGCCAGTAAAGAACTCTCTTATACTTGATAAACTCATCCAATTATAATAGTTTTGATAAGCCTTTTTGTTATCTCACTTGGGCTCATATCTGCACTTCGGCTTCATAGAATCATAGAATTTTTTTGGTTGGAAAAGACTTTTAAGATCATAAAGTCCAACCATTAACCCAGCACTGCCAAGGCCACCATGTTCCCAAGTACCACATCTACGTGTGTTTTAAATACCTCCTGGGATGGTGACTCCGCCACATCTCTGGGCAGCCTGTTCCAGCACTCAATAACCTTTTCAGTGAAGACACTTTTCCTAATACCCAATCTAAACATTTCCTGGCACAGCTTGAAGCCATCTGATCTTGTTCTGTCACTTCTCACTTGAGAAAAGAGACTGATCCTCACCTGGTGACAATCTCCTTTCAGGTAGTTGTAGAGAGCTGTAAGGCTTCCCCTTGGCCTCCTTTTCTCTAGGCTAAACAATCCTGCTTCCCTCAGCCGCTCTTCAGAAGACTTGTACTCTTCACTACATAGGTGAACTTCATTACATAGGTGAACATTTTTATTCCAGACATGAGCTCACAATAGCACCTGGAAGTAAATCTGTGCCACAATGATGTTGAAGAACATTTTCAGATTTTAGGAGTAATATCACTTCTGACACATCCACTCCAAGGATGTTGATTTCTGGCTATGCAATCAATATTGCAATATTTATAATGAACTGTACGATAGAACTTTATTTTTCACCCTTTTCTAGCTCATTACTTGAAGAAGTAAAGGATTTGTACCTGGAGGCTGCTCACCAGAACGGTGATATGATAGACCCTGACTTGCAGACGGGACTTGGAGTTCTTTTCCACCTGAATGGAGAATTTAACAGAGCAATAGATGCATTTAGTGCTGCTTTAACCGTTCGGCCAGAGGTACATTTTATGCTTTTACATTTCTAAGAATTTAGCTTTGCGCTTTACAGACCATTTTCTTCCTCCCTTCTTGATCAGGCTAATATTAATGAGATGTCACTTCAGCCATTAAAATTTTAATACCTGAAATAGAAATGTTAATTACAAGACAGTCCCATTTAGAAGCAGATTTATACATGTCCAATTCTTAGCTGTGTGTTGATTAATTGTACTAGTTATATAAAGTTGCCTATAATTATGACTCACAACCTCACATTCTGTATCAATTAAGAGAATATACAATACTGTTATTTTCTGCAGTCATGCTTATTTTACAAGCAAAAGTGAGCTATCATGTACCCTATTGACACCTGCAATAATTAACTCATTTTCCCACCAGGACTACACATTATGGAACCGTCTTGGAGCAACTTTGGCAAACGGGGATCGAAGTGAAGAAGCTGTCGAGGCCTACACACGTGCTTTAGAAATACAGCCTGGCTTCATTAGATCCAGATACAATTTAGGGATAAGCTGCATAAACCTAGGGGCATACAGGTAAGATACTAGTATGTGTAAACCAAAAAGTCAGGGATCATAACTACCAAGTGAAAATTCATTTTCTAGTTGGACATATTGAAGAAACAAAAAAATCAGAATATAGTTACATTGTAAAAATTGTAATAATTTTTTACAAAGTACTAATGAAGCTTTGATACTTTTCTTATATCCAGAAACTCTACTTAGCAGAATTACACCATATCTATCAAAAGAGATTAAATCCTTCATTCAACAGGCTGCTTTCACAATTTTTTAGCTCTACCTACAAGTACTCTTAGTATAATTCAGTGGGATTGTTCCCACACTTAAACTTAGACCTGTGCTTAAGTTTTCAAAAATAAATAAATAAATAGGTATATAAGAGCCTGCCTTTAGAAGGGAACTGTCAGTTGAACTGCTTCAAGCAGTTACTGCCATCAAAAACACTTTCAGTACATCCTTCAGGAGTCAGGGGTGATATTCCAGGATCCCACCTGTCACCTTAAAACAGTTAAGATGAAGACAGTACACAGCAATGAAGACAGTATCCCAAATGTATGAACAGACTGAGCTCTGCATTAATACAAACCACATCCACATGTTTAAAGAAAATCAAGCAAGAGCAACACAAAGACTGATGAACTGCACTGTAAAATAACATACTGGAATCTAGCATAGAGCTTTAGAAAGTTTTACTCTAGCTGTTAAACAAATTATATTGCTTGTTTCTTTTTTCTTCTTCCCTACAGAGAAGCTGTCAGCAATTTTCTCACTGCTCTCAGTTTGCAAAGGAAGAGCAGAAATCATCAACAGGTTCCCCATCCTGCTCTGTCAGGCAATATTTGGGCAGCACTTCGAATTGCTCTGTCTATGATGGACCAGCCAGAACTATTTCAAGCTGCGAATGTGGGTGATCTAGACATTCTGTTAAGAGCTTTCAATCTAGAGCCGTAAAATATATATATATATATCCCCACCAATTGAATAAATTGGATTAGGAAGAAGAGAACTCTTTTATTATTCATCTCAAAATGACCATGTTTTCCAAAAGATCATGGCTGTAGATCAGTAGGGGAATTCTCTCGGACATTATTCAAAAAGGAAAAGTTCAAAAGCACAAAATACTGTAAATAAACTCAAAGGGTTGGAATGAGCTGCAACTAATCTGAAAAAGCCCTGAACTAGACGAAATAGCCATTTCTGAAGAATTTTCATCCCATGCAAGCTCTTTCTATATATATATATACACACAGCTACAGAAAAAAAAGTATATTAAGAACAAACCTAGATAATTGTTATTGCACATTAGAATGGCAAGCAATGCATCCAGGGAACCTGCTTGGTAGCTCATCGCACTATGCTGACATCACTTTGACCTACAACATGGACTCCTATCCTTTGGTTTCTTTGATGGAAAGTCTTCTCACAGTCCATTTTGAACATACCTCTGAAAATAGCTGCATGCAAAATGGATGCATTTTTCTTTAAATATATTCATTAGATGGCAATCAAGAAAATTTTTCTTCCAAAGGTACCTTGATTCCTTTGGGCCCCGTTCTGTAGGCTCATAGAGTTGTAAACCACATGCAATGTTAAGAGAAACATTGTACGTGGAGGTCTACGGGCTTCGGCCATGTACATATGGGACCACCAAGAAGTGGTAATTTGCACTAGAATTGTTGCTGTTTAAACCAGCCATTTCTGATCTTGGACAGAGTATGTCTGTGTCAAGGGAGGTCATAGCAGGATCTGCACTTATCTGTGTACTTATGCACTTTAACCTTTCTTTTTGTAAAATAGTGCTATGCTTTTATTTTAGTTACTAATAATAGAATGTACAGGATAGCCTTGGCATAAAGGACCAAAAATCATTTCCTGAGATGTGATGAGAGGGGTTTCAATGTTCTTCTGTTTAAAGCAAATGCAAGTAGAGTATAAATTACAGTATCTATTACAAAGATTATTATGCATCCATCAGGTACTACATGCATACATGCATGTGCATGCACATACATGTTGTACGTGAATTCTGTCATTTCAGAACATAAGCCACAGATCTTTATCACAAAGAAAGAAAAGTCTTCATAGGAGTAAATGCCTGCAGACCATACCAAAGGGAAATTTTTTCCTGAAAAAAAAATGGTCTATATATAATGCTTGTAGGATTGAAACTCAGATTTGATCCTACTGTTACAAGAAGCAGTAGCAAAAGTCTCAGTGACCTCCATGACAGTGGACTAAATCCTTAGGTAACGTCAGTATTTGTAGCTGCTTAAAAATCTGTGTATACACACACACACACACACACACCCACCACCTTCATTTTCCCAGACTGGATGAGTGAGGAACAGTATCAGGGGCAATACACTGCCACATGATGAATGGATTCATTTGTCTAGTCAAACACAGCTCAAGGGGAACATGTCAGTCAAAGACAGGAACATAAATTTTTAAGGAGATAATTTGAAGTTACAGATAATTAATTTTTTTTCCTAAATAGTGAAAGATACAGTGTAATTAGATAGCAACTCTCTTGAACTGCAGTCAGGAATTCACTGTTAAAATGCGTTGGTATGCGTTCAAGTGAGACAAATAGCACATTTCCTATAAACAGCATTGAAAGAAAAATCCAGCTCAATCAGCCAGATTTAAAAAAAAAGAATCCAATTGATCACAGAGAAAGCAGCTCTATGAAAATTGTATGGTTTCACCAGTAGAAACCTAAAGTTTCTTGCAGCTGTCTGTTATTTTGAGCAACTACTTAAAGGAAAATTCCATGTAAGACAGTGTAATCACTGCATCTAATAACCAACTACAGTTTGTTAAATAAAAATAATCAGTTCATCCAATAATCAGAGTTAAACTGGCAGTGCTCAAGGCCAGGCTGGATGTCGCTTTGGGCAACCTGGTCTAGCGGAAGGTGTCCTTGCCCATGGCAGGGGGATTGAACAAAGATGGTCTTCAAGGCCAACTCAAACTATTCTATGATTGTATGGATTCTCACTACAAAACAGAAGGCTTTGCTCTCAACTCTCTTCCACAGAACAGAAATGCTGAAACAGTTACAGGACTTTTTTATAGTCCTTTATTAACTCATTGTTTATACATAATCCTGTTTATCTACAAATATTTCATACGTGATTCCTGCAATTTTCTCTAGGGACTTATTATCATTGCAATGTCATTTTAACTAAGTGGGCTGCTGTATGCATATCTGCTGACAACAGTTTGCTCTTTTGCTTTGACAGTGATGTGTGATGACAGCTCTTTATTGATAAGGCAGAGCAGAAGGTGCAGTGCAATTGAATCTGGAAAGTGATAAGAGAGAAGGGAGGCAGCTTTGAGAAGAGGCTGAAATGCAAAGGCATATATGCTTAGATCTTGCTTGATGCCCTGCCATTGCCAAGTTCCAGAATATCCTCTCTGGTGTAGGATAATCAGTGCTTATCCAGTGGAATTAGATGTTCAGGAGCATTATTTTGATACCTTTCAAATAAATAGAAAACCCAAACAACAAAGTCAAACGCTCGACTTTTCACAGTCAGCATGACAGGGATGTGGATAGCAATCAGTTCACTAAACCTCTTCCCCTTTAGCATGCGGACAAGTAACAAAGCACTTCTGTTAAGAAACCCAGCCTCCCCCAAAAGAGCAGATAGATAGCTCTTGATATATCCTGGGATAAATTGCTCAAAACTGCATTTATCTGCTGATACATGCCTACATCCATGTAATTGCTATGAGGAAATTTGTGTAAAACTAGAGACAAAACATAGGTGCTGAACTCTGCCTGCTAAGGGGATACTCAAGCCCCCAGTTCATCACAAGTACTACAGTTCTGCTGTATGGGACACAGGCTACAAAGCCTGTCCACAGAGATTGCACACATTCTCAGAGATCATCCCAACAGTTCTCTCCTGTTTTGATAGCCACTGACCAAGACACCATGTGAGGGAAAGATGAAAACAGATGATTTATAGGGGACAGTGGAACTTCTGATACCATAGAAAGCAGTTCTGGCCTGGTCTGTGTGGGAGAGAGGATAGCAACTGAGCTCACCCCACTCAACAGGTCAGGCTCAGCAGCTCTTGGTACTTCTGGGGACTTTTTCAATACATCCCTGGCTTTATCATTCTCCTTTAGCCCCCACTGCCAAGCACTGTCAGTGCGGAAGATAGATACAGCTTTCGTTTGATCTCCTCATGATGTTTCTCAAATATTCAGTGGCAAGCACGTATATTTGCCTGAAACAGCAAGAGGAAACAAGTGAGGAGGCTGCAGCATATGAACACCCTGAAGAGGAAATTCTTCTCTTACTTCTAACTTGGTACGAGGTAGGATAAATAACATGGCTGCTGAACAGTAACAGAGTGAGCCTGAGTGAGGGAAAGGAAATCTAGGACCTGTACTCAGAGCTCCCTGTGATCTTGGCCAAGTCAAAATCTCCTGCCAGCCCTGACTTGCCCAGGCATGCGAGGAAGGAAGATGGACAAAGAATGCTATTGCATGTGATGGAACTACATAAGAGCAGGGGAGTGCTGCTGTCTCATAGACCACATGGGTGAGGTCACCACCTGTGTAAATTGAAAGGTAGCACAGAAACACAAGGTTTCTCAGGTCTGAGTAAGGAAACAGTTTTACATAGACACTAGCAATTTCCCCAAAGAAGGGACTTGGACACATTTGAAGATTACATTTGTTGGCATCTATGGGGTGATACCAAATTAGAGTGCTGCAATGGTTTAATCAACATATCCCACACTGTTTCCCCTTCTTGTTACTCCCCTCTTTCTTCAGAGGTGATTTATCACTGCCAGGTAATTGATTCCAAGTTTTTGAGCCTTTCTTCTATTTTATATCCCATGCAATTAAAAAGTGCTTTTCTAACCTCAGCTTGGGACTGTTCCTCTCCTCTCCAAAGCTTTGTGAATATGTATGACCTGTAAGTCTGATCCATCAAGTTACTGAACACTGAAAGTCTGTAGTCTTCACAGGAGTGCTCAGCACTTTGCATGATCAGCTCGAGTGCATGTATTCAGCTGTGGAATGAGGACTAGCCTCTGGTACCCCTGCACATGCTGAACAGGCACGATAATCTAAGTAATTATTCATGGAGTGGGGATTTGTGATGAAAGCAACAGACTCAGATCTTGCTGATCGCTAAACTGTAATGACTCTAGAAACCTTGTTGCAACAGACCGGTTTATGTCAGTTTGAAGAATCAATTTGATCCTTAGGTAAACACATATACATATCTGTATCTAATGGTACTTTCTTATGATCTGATAAATTACAGCACTTGTAAAAATACTGGGTGGAGGTTCAAATCACACAAAACCTCCCATGACAATATTGCATGCAACCACATCAAAAAATAATCACAATGAAATATTAGAACAAAGCATGCAGTAATGCTACTTGAGTATATGCTTGCAGAATGCATGCAGAAGGCCCACACATAGGGTATGTTTAAACTGTTGATTGGTATCTTCTGTGGGATATTTAAAAGTACTTTGCATCTGCCAAACTCAAAACTGAGTTAATGTTACTTGGAACAGGTTTGACCAAATGCAGAGCCCTTTTTAAATCCCATCCTTAGAAATTACTTTGTGTTGTGGATTTCATGTTTGCTTCAAGTGTTTAATGACAGACATCTGTAGTAACTGCTTTTGCAGACATAATTTAGTATCCTCTTAAGCACTAAAAAACTACATGCGTGCAGCTTTCACAGTGACACCAGGTGTTTGGATTTTCACTGTTTCTTCTCTAGTGTACACCAAATAGCACCAAGCCAGAAAAAAATATTCCCAGAACCAGTCAAACAGCTGTTACCAGGCCAGACTTTTCAAACTTGCCACTAGCTCTGAAGGCAGGTCAGTGTCTGACTGTCCTGTCTGAAAAAGAGATATGTAAGAGCATCTGAGTATCTGCTGCAATCACTGATTTCAGCTGCAGACGCTTAACTCTCAGCTGAAAGTTCAGAACATGAGGAGCTAATGGGACAATTTAGAAAACTTGTGCCTGTCTCACTGAAAAGGGGGACCCTGACAATACCAACAGATCAGCCAGGTGATCCCGTGAACAACCATACAGCATGGGCCTCCATAACACAAAGGGCACCATGACAGAAATAGTAACTGATACCATTACTGGCAGCCACAGACGCAAAGCCCAAGGCATAAATCATTGCCCGTTGGAGCCAGTGAGAATTGGAGTGAAACAAATTGGCTGTAGATCTCTTTTGCCTAAACATGCATCTGCAAAATGAGACATATTAGTTACTTTGCATGAATAAACTGCACAGTTGAAAAACTGAGATTTCTGGTCACCAATGTTGTCAGCTTAGCAGTCTGTACAGTGAATTTATGTAATAAATGTTTATAAAATACCAAGTATTCACAGATACAAGTGATAGACAAAATGCACTGCACATTGTGAAAAAATGGTGGGTATGCAATACAGTATTATCTACTATTCAAACCTTATCTAGGCTAGAAATCAGATTCCTTCATTATAGTTCTACTATTTTTGACCAGTGAAATAAATCAGAGAAAAGGAGTGCCAAGCGTGAAGAGATCACCGACATTTTGAACAAACCCAGGCAAAATGAAAAATGAGCATGCCACAGAATCCCCAGAAAGTTTCAGAACCTCAGCCCACAAAGCAATAGGAGGAATCTAGAGTTTCCTAAAATCAGCTTTACAAATGCTTGCACCTGTGACAGCCCGTTGAGCAAGCTTGCATGGTCAGGACTTAATGTGCTTGGATCTTTTTTCCCCTTCCACATTTCCAGAATGCCATTGACCTTGGCAAAAACTTTAATTTAAATAGCCTTTTTAATATCAGTAGTCTATTGTAAATTCAGAAAAAAATCAAAACATTTATAAATATATTTTATATATCAGAGTATAACATCTAGAGTAAAAGTAAAACTATATGTTTTGAGAGGCATTCTGTGCGGCTTCTTCTATATGCTGTAAACCATTTGGAAACCTTTGCAATCTTGCATCAGTTTTTTTGGCTTTATTTTTAAGCCAACGTATGAGAAAGAAGAGATTATAGGGTTGGCAGAGACTTTCGCCTGGGCCATCTGAGGAGCCCTGTTGCTGCAAAGACTTACACTGCTCGCTTAACTCTTCGTGTGGGTAGTTAAGTGTAGGTGAAAGGCTTAGCAGTGAGGAGGGTGGTGGATGTGGAGGTGGGAGTTCAGCCCTACACCTGAATGTTTACATTCCGTTACAAAGGTTCATATTGACCCAGATTGAGAATCTGAGTCAGTAAGAACATACGGAGTAAAAGATTAGTTTCTTACTACAGGTAACTTTGCCTCTGTATACTTAGTGCATTATCAGCTGTGTATAATACTAAACACAGAACTGTAGTTTACTGATGCTTTAATTTGATGTTTCCTTGCACTGCTCTTTAAAATAATCTATTTCCTCAAAAATTAATGATGTGCATATTGGATGTGTTAAATTTATTAAGGTCATAGATTACTATTTGCAGAGCACCACATTTAATGTAGTATTTTTGTACTGTAATGGAAGCATGCCTTCCTTGGGTTCTTTTCCACATATTAAATTGTATTTATTTACCTGCATTTATAGCTGTGCAATTTTTAAATATGTTTTAAAAATAAACTTGGTCTGTGGCTTCAAATATTTCAAAATCTCTTTTCAATTTGTTAATAATCTTGACTATAATTACTTTGACTGAAAGAAGGGACCTCTGTCTGCAAGTAAAATAAAGGATGTTTTTTTTTATATTCTATCCTGTTGTTTACAATGTAAACACACTTCTCTGCTTAAAGGTTAAGCCCAGAACAGGCTTTTTTCACTACCAAACATTTTGCATAATGTCATCATTACCCTGAGGTAAAGTTATTTTTACAATTTATTTTTATTTCCACATGTTGATCAATTCACTGGAATTTATACTAGCTGAGGCCTGGCCCAAAGGAATTTGCACCCACGCTCCATGTGAAGAAAAAGAGGAAAAAAGTAGATCAGAATTTTTCCTGAGGATCATGCAACTGCACACCTCAAAATTAGAACAGAAGTAATTGCACAAGCTTTCTGAAAAAAGCAAAGCCAACTTTCAGTGACTGAAATTGTTACTCAGGCAACATCCCATAAACCACAGTGGGAGCTGGCTAGCGGAGTTCTTCAGTTTTGGCTCTTGTGTGGTGAGGTGAAAGAACTGGCAGAGTAGAAATGACATCTTTATGCTTCTCCAATGGGACACTAACATAAGCACAGACATAAAACTCTGGTAAGCCACTGTGGCCAGAAAAGATGACAACCAGCAAGGGGTCTATGACAATTACAGCTGAGGGTCATTCACAAGGCAGGACAACATTGGCATGGATCTTAAGGTTGACACTCTCAGTGGACATGTGGGCTGCACTGCAAAGAAACCAACCCAGATGACACAGCCAGAGTTTGCCTGTAGAAGGAAAACTCTGTCAGAAAAGCCAACTGGCTGCTATGGCTTCAACCAGAACCTTCTACTAAAGAAAAGGAAACAGACACTAAAAACACACTGACCCTTAGGATGCAAGTAATGCGTGCTCCTGACTCTGGCATGTTCTGCTAGGAGACGTTAAGATTAATCTAATTCTTGCCATTCAAATGTACCAACAAAGAAGCAGCTGGAATACCCACCAGTTGTGTGCTCTGTGGCAAACACAGACCAGGAACACAGCACTTCAGTCCTGAAGCCTAGTAAAGAGAGTAGTTGGGAGAAAAGTATTTGTGCCAAACCAGACAAAACTGCTCAAAGGAAAAAAAAAGGGGGGGGGGTTTAAGAAAAAGCCCTAGGAAATCTACTGGTAAAGAAATCTGAAAATACAATCACCTACTCCACACCAGCTGTCAGCCATGCACTGTCTGTCTTCAGTGGTTTTATTAGTATTTGTCTTTCACCACAGCTCTCAGTGCCTCCCTTATTCATCTTATCCTTGCAGCACACCTGAGGGACAGAGAAGTGTTACTTCCCATAGTAGTGAAGGGGAACAGGGATGAGGCAGTGTTAACTTGTCAGTTAACTAATACTGCCTTCCACAAGCAATAAATCCTACACAAGAAGTTCTTGCATGAAGTCTAAATAGGGCCCTTTAGCTTACACAAGGACCCACAATTTCCCACATCTTCTGGTTGCTAAAAGTGGTGCAAGCACAGTGCCCAGCGCAGCGTGACTTGCCATGGTCACAAAGGACATCTGTGATAGAAACCAAAAAAAAGAAAAAAAAATCATTCAATTTGGACTTCAGCAGCTGAATCATCTTTACCTTTCTTATCAATCAATACTTCACATGTCCTCTCCTTCCGCATCAGGAAACATCGCTCCTAGTGCAGTAGATTCACCTCTTACCTCTCCTCCAGTTCCTGGTCCCACGATCCTATAAAAGACAAGAAGTTTGCCATCCCTGAGTCTTTTTTGGCCTGTTCTTGCATCTACCAAAGAGTCCCAATGGTCACACTGCTATGTAAAGCCCTTACACATGAGGAGAAAGACTTCACCTTCACTGAATTTCCAAGATAAGGCAGGAATTTGGGTGAAACCCTTGTGTCGAAGAACATCAACTGGCTTGAAAGTTAAAACCAAAACAAATCAATCTTAGTTTAAATCCTATTTTCCATTTTTACCATGTTTTGTATCCACTCAGGGCTTGGAAATTTTTTATTTATTTTTTTCCCAATCCATGAAGTGGCATGAGTCACAAGAAATAAGACTGTCACAAATCTCTTTGTTGCCTATTCAGATTTCTTTAAGTAAAACACCAAACGTGACCACAAAGAATAAGAGGAGAGGCAGCATCAAGCCATAGTCAAGTCTATTCCTCTTCAGCCAGGAAAGAAAGCAGCAAGAATCCACACAGTCACAAGATGTGGGAATATTTCTTTTTAATTTAAAACAGATGCAACAATTTCATTCACAACCTTTCGCATCTTAGACAAATATTCTCCAAAATGTTAACAGTGCTTCAAGCAAACAACTCTTGAATGGTGCCAAGCAAACCAGTACAGACACTTCCAGGATACAACACTGAAACCACTGAGGAGTGGGTAGAAATCAGAAATTTATCTCAGCCATTATGGTAGGAACAGTGATGGGAAAAGAATTAGAAGGTATGTCCAGTTACTTTGCAGAGTCTTGCACAGCATGAAAACACCAAAGAGAAAAATGGCTGCTGCAAGGATGGAGAACACAAGGAATGAACTGGAGATGCTCCTAAAACAATTTCACGAGCTCTGGTTGCATCCACATTCAGAATGTGCACTATGTCCAGTGAATGCTGCCTGAATCAAAGAAAATGGGACCGAGTCTGGTTTCAGTTACATTTAAGTCAGTCAGAAGTAATGCTGCTGAACCCAGTGGGATTACAAGTTATTGTTTTTAAGCCATAGCTTTGAATAAATTACATTTTTATCCTAATTATATTTTAGTTAAGAAGATCAAACAGGAGTCTGTGACTCCGTGTGTTTTGGAGACTGAAGATTGTGACTTAGAATGAGGGATCTACTGGATCCAGCACACTGCTAGGAATGAGAGGGAACAAGGAAAACAAGGAAAAGTTGGGTTTGTCTTCCTTGCACTTTCCTTATCTAAATGTATCATAGAAAAAAAGTAAATATCAATCTGAGAAATATGAGTATTATTTGCTACCAAGTCCTGACTTGCCATGGTTCTCAGGTTAGATTGTCTCAAACAGCTCTCAGTAATTTTCCTCTTTAGTCAAGAAGCTCTCAACACACCTAACCCCCAACAACTATTACAGTACCCAGACACATGGAGTTTCCTCACCAACCATTGTCCAAGTTGAGCACTGAGGCCTGGCACAGCACAATTGAGCAAAGATTAATTTTATCAGGCGTAGCCTGATAAATTGAGTCATTGATTCCATACAGTCTGATTGTGACTTTTGTATGATGAAGTTTAAAACCACAAACGAATTAAAAAAACACAAAATCCTCTTCCCAAAATTAGGTTGAAAAGTCAGGAGTTTACATCCTGCTCCTACAGATTTGTGATGTTCTTCACGAAAGTGAGATGACTTAACTGGCTATTTGAAAAAGGCGGGAAACCACTTCTTTAGGAGATAATTTCTTAAACAGCTGAAGTGTTAAATTTTTTCACGTGCTAAATTTTAGGAGATCCATAGGCCTTTCCCCTAACGTGCTCCCTGCACTTCTGAGCCACTTGGCAGTACACAGGAGTGATAAACTGAAAAGAATTTCAGAAACTGGGCTGCTACGATTCACCTATCACAGCCAGAGAAGGCCTCTCCCATTTCATTTACCACTGCCAGTTTATCACCCACCAGCTAAGTGTGCCTCCTGTTAACTGAGATCAGTCAGTCCCATCGCCTTTCCAGTTTCAGGATGCATCAGCAAATGGTTTGCAAGAGTCCGAGCTCCATCCTCAATCCTACAAGACCAACCGTGTTTCCAGGTTAACAATGAACATGGGAACAACTCTGTTGGCCTTAACTTACCCGAGGTTCCTAAATAAAAAGGTATTGGCCTCAAGATCTTGTAAGTTTATAAATCGCAAGAGGCAAGAGGGATACTGTTGTGTTGAGCTTCCTTGAGATACAACCGGGCAGTCAAAAATATTTTTTTTTTTTTTAAAGATGCCTTTTGTCCATTTTCTACTGCCAGAATGAAACAGCACAAACGTGAAACAGATATACAGAAGTTTTGTTCTTTACCTTTACATAGAAGTTGTATCACTGCATAATTTCCTGATCCCATTTTTAAATCTAACATTTTCTGGTGAAATACACAAATACTCAAAACCTGGAAGAAGGAAAAATTTAGTGGCAGTTTTTATTTTGTCCAGAACTGGTGGCTCAATAATTACAAGGCAGCTGAATCTCACAGGAGCCACTCACTAATGCAGTAGGACACCATTCTTCTGTGTCACAGTAAGAGCACCAAGTGTCAGAAGCTTTCCCAGCAATTAGGCATTATTTGCACTCTACAGAATAATTGCACCAGAAATTCTCTCATAATCTTTTAGGATCAAAAATTGATTTTAAAAAAATAACAATCAAGGGGGCTTTGGCTCTGCATGAGGCTACATGACCAGAGGGAAAACTGATTTTCTTCCCAAGTGTTGGGAAGAAATGAAATTCCATACTCAACCAGATTTTTTTCCTCTTCTGTAGTGTGTAGCTGCCTGAATTTTGCTATTAAACTTGTAGGCACTGACTGCAGAGAAAATGTAACTATACCTCCCTGTCTTTCCTGCTGTCTTTAAGGAGGATTTTGGAGTTTTTTTTGACTGTTCCAGTTATTTTGAAGGCTCAGTAAGATTACATGAGGCAACTCCAACAAGTCTCTAAGAAGTGACCAACACTTGTGAATCTTTGGGTTTGCTTTTGGGGGGTTTTTTTGAATCATGAAAGGTTTCACACTCACCACTGTATTTTTTCCACACAATTAGTGTTTTCAAATACAATTTTAAAACCAATATATATATTCTTGCCTGTGACAAGCTGAACACCCCCGAAATAAAAAAAAACAAGGCCAGCCCCTACCTACCCACCCCTTCATCCCTGCCAGAGATATAAAACCCATTTTAGGACTGTGTTTAAAAGATCAGATTATTGGTGGGTTTGCAAGTTTAAGCAAGCTGAAACATCATTTCAAGATGGTGGGGTTTTTTGTTGTTGTTGGATTTTTGTTGTTGTTGGTTTTGGTTTGTTTAAGGGAGGGAAGAGATGGATAAATCAATAAAGCAATTTCCCCCACTCATGGATGGAACTAAATATTTAAGCAGAAAACAGAAGTGTAGAGTGGATACTTTGTCAGGGAGTTGAGTTCAGCTGGAATGTAAGTAGTCTAGATGCAAATTTCCCTGAAATACATATGAGATATTAACCCCCTCTTAATCCCCTTCATGAGATTAAGTAATAGCCTTGCCTTTCCTGAGGGTAGGTGTTTCATTTTATAGTCCATAAATCTGCTTCTTTCAGCCATCTGTAATTCTGAATCTGTTGGAAGAACTTGCAAAAGAAACATTCAAAAGATGAAGAAACCTATCTCTGTAAAAATAAAATGTACTATTTCTTGTTAGCAAAAAGTGTACAGGGTGCTGACAGGAGATTGTTTCCATCACCATTAGTTTTAGATTTATGCATCAAAAAGGCAAACCGAAAGAATATAAACCTGAATTCCAATAGATGTAACTTTAGCTGACTTTTCTCACTGTACAAAAAAGAAAACCCAACAAACCACCACCTCGTAATTAAGACATTCTGCTTGGAAGAACACTCACACACTCCCTTCCCTCCAACTTGATATGCAATATGACTTCTCGGAGTGTTCTGGACTTTGGTTGAAAACACTGGCAGCCAGTTACCAAAGATGCAAGTATTTCTTCATGGTCTTCAATGGATGGATGGACAGAACAGGAAGGAGCAGGGCTTAACAGGGTTATTTTTCTTCAACTCCAAAACTTCTGTTTTCTCCATATACTAGCTGCACACCCCACCAGTAATCTGCATAGTTTTAAGGTATCCTTTATGGTGTATAAATTTAAAGCAACGTACTGTACATTACCTAATAGAAATTTTCCCTCTAATACTTAAGGCGGCATCAAATGACTTTTTAAATAAAACTATAAACATCCCATGTTTTTCCTTTACTTTTTGGGATCAAAGGGCTAGGGATCTTTTGTTGGGTTTAGATTTTCTTTTTTATTGTACACTTTGGGCAGGTTAAAAAGGCTTACAGCTTCTTAAGGCCTAACTTGGTATTCTGTGGTAAAAATAAATGTAGCCCAGGTCTTTGGGAGGTCGTTCTGAGGCACAGACTCTAAGGTCATTGTAGATCACCCATCTGAAATGGAAAAACAAAACAAACAAAAAAAGATTCGTTATGTTCCATAAAAATCAACAGAAGTTTATTAGGGACTTCTCAGAGACAAATTTCGAAGAGCTTGAAAATCTAAAATTAGATATTGTAGCAACAACAACAGAATCAGCGAAACAGCCAAAGCAGCTTTACTGGCAGAGTTAGGAACTGAAAAGGAAGACGGATGTGCAGAGGGGGGTGCAATTACAGTTCAAATGAGCAAAAAAATCAAGGATTCCCAAGGCCAAATAATAGCAACATGTCAAAACCACAGCTAAGTCAACACTGCTATAGTAGCAACACTAGTATCAGCCCATAGTTTGATGGGTCTCTATTGTTGGGGATTGAAGAAAGTTAGGGGAAGCTCAGATAAACAAAGCCAGATAGAAAAATGATGCCCCAAAACAAAGGTTTGGAACAGCAAGCACAGGAGAGCAGATGATACATTTCAGTAAAGACTTCAGTGGAATCAGCATTGCCTCATTACATCTACAATCTGTAATAATCTTAATGTCTTTGGGGGGAAAGGTGTACATGGTAACAATGCATGTGTTTTGACTGCAGTGAATATACACCCTGCTCTGTACAGCTGCACACTTCAAAGAAAACATTTGCTCATCCTTTTGTTTGTCTCCCAATTCCACTCACCTTCCTTCTTTTTTGAGATGACAAACATAATGGCCACTCATTGTGGATGTTCCCATGTGGCTGATGAACCCAAACAGCTCATATCCTGTTTAAGAAATACAAATGGGATCATAAGACTTTTATTGCTAGCGCTACAATATGACTCCAGGGGAAACTTTCTAATACGGGAGAAGCAGCTAAGCACTAAGACTCTGCATCCCCAAACACAGTTTCTGTTAAAACTGCAGTATATTCTCACTTTAGCTAGCAGTACGATTCACTGTCAAACATCAAACCAATCCAAATCAAATGGATATAGATCTGTGCATATACAGCAGGGCTGTGATCACAGCTCCTACTAGGAAAGAAAAAGTGGCAGATTCACAGAAAGCACCACAGATATGGAGTTCATTCTGCTCACAAATTCGCTATGTCTGTAAGTGTGATCACAGACCCCCTATAAATCAAACAAAAACCACAAGTTTAGATTTCAGCAGCCCATAAAAGAGAACAGGAAAGAAACCCTCTAACTTTAACATGAGGGCAATTTTTGTGCTTAATGTCTCTGGAGAACTCAGCATTGGTTCTTGCTCCCCACCCATTCATGCCATTCACCCAAATTACCACCAAAAGTAAAAGGGTACCTTCTTTCAGGATATTGCATAAGGACAGGGGCCTGGATTTTGGTGGAGAGGGCTTTCTGGAGCCATTTTACAGTATCATGTTGGTTATCTGGATTTCAGGCACTCAGTAAATGGTCTCAGTCTATAAAGGCTAAGTACCACAAAAAATAATTATTCCAAATCTTTTTTCTTTTTTTTTTTTAACCTAACAATCAATGTTTCCCATGTCTCCAAGAGACTTAAGATTGGTCTTTATAATGTTAGAAACAAAGAAATGAATGTTTTTACATAACAACAAGCACAGAAACAAAAGTTCACTTGTCTGTTAATTATATTTTTTGTAAGGCCTTTACATCAAGATCATAAGTAAGTTTAGAACATACTACAGTTAGAGTTGGTCACCAAAGACCCTTCAGAAAGTGTTGTGTGATATCCTTGTTAGAACTACCGCTGAGCTTTTGGACTGTAGTGGTTTTACACTTTAAACAGGTTCTTTGCCTACTTCACAACTTTGCTGTACATTAGCTCCATCTTGTGGTTTATTTAGCAGGAGTGTAGCTGAGCATCTCACAGCAAAAAAAAACCCGAAAGAAAATAGCAAAGTACATGCAGGATACCTGCCATTTTTGGAATAGGAACTTGGTTGAAGGGATATCAATCTCTCAGACCACCAGAGGACAGAAACTCAAGTGGTCTGTAGCAGCAACATTATCTTTAGGATGCTCAGCCTCTGAAGATTTAAACATTCTAGATTTTCTTCGCCTTTTTACTTTATAGCAACAACAAAAAATAAAGCTAGGCCAGGAGATATGTATATGCTGCTGTGGCATCAAGAAACTCAGGTTATTCAGTGAGTCCAAGGAAAGAGCTTTCTGAGCAAACACAGCCCACTGAATTTAGGAGCCCCACAGAGTTGGGCTCAGTCCCAGAAGTAATTTTTATGGATCATGTCAAAAAACCCACAATAACTACTGTCTAAACAGCAAGAACCTCTACAAATGGTGTAGATATGATGCAACAACATGACAGTCAGTTCTAAACTGAAGGAGAACTTACTTCCAGACCCATCTTTGATCCTGGGTCCCTCTGACCCCGTCTCTGCAAGGATATTGGCGTTAGCATTGTTCTCCACATCCATCATGTCCAAAGCAGGCTCACGTTCTTCCTCAACTTCAGGGTGGCTGAAGATCCATTCCAGTGCACGCTCCAAATTATTATTCTGATAGTCAAACAATCAATAGAGCAGCCTTTAATACATTCTTTAGCATCATGCTACCATTCATTCTTTGAGCAGAGTAAAGATCATGTTTGACATAACTTAAAATTTGTAAGATACATACTCTACTTTCCTGGAAAATAGTATTCAACAAGCACTCTGCAGAAGCTTGACAGATAGAAAAGAAATCCTCCCACAATTAATCCCCATAGGCCCTGGATTCTCATCTTGAAGATGCATATTCTTTAGGCATCCACGTTGTTTCTCAACAGATGGTAAAAGAAGCTAAGTTTTCCTTACTTTCCTCCACATTTTAACATTCAAGTGAAATACACAAACCACCCTCCCCACTCTAACCCAGACAAGTCAGCCATCCCACACTTTGCCAGAATAGTTCTGTGCACATCAGCCACTAACTGGCTTTTTATATGCATGCTTCAAAGCTGAGCACCCACATGTCTGAAGCACAGCATATGAAGCAAAAACCAACTTCTACCAATAACTCATGGAACTCACAGTTGCCTTCAGCGCTTGAATTGCTAGATTCCTTTGGAAGCCCATGGAAATGATAATTGAAACCATCTCTTCAGGCGGTTGGTTGTCTAGCCCAACAGCTCCAAATGCAGCCGCTCCACTGGAAGAAACTTCTCTAAGTGCAGGTATGACCAATGGTTCGGCAAAGTCTGAAACAAACAATCATTGATCAGTTTGTTCTTTTGCCCTACTGAGCTGGAAAATCACCACCACAAAAGAACAAACAGGACCTCAAGAGCAGTACTGAAATCAACCTAGCTTCATTTCAGTGTCCCAGTTTGGATTTAGATGTGCAGAAAACTTTAAAAAACAACAAGATGAACATGCACATCACAAAATACCACCGTGGAAAAACTCCGGGCAGGCTGGAACAACCTGGCACATCATAGAAGTGAAACATGTACAGGAATGTAGCAAAGACTGGTATGGAAGCAATGGTGGCAACAGAACAGTAGACAACCCAGCTGATACATATATACATGTAGAATGAACATGTCATAAAAGAAATATGTCAGTTAAACCCAAGCAAAACTCATTCCTCTCTACACAAAGAACAAAAAACCCCACAGTGAAGTGTGAACTCAACCACATCTGGAGTTTCCTGGCAAGGGAGTGCTCAGGTATACTCAGTGCTCAATCACAGGACCACTTTGTATGGATAAACACGGGATGTGGAGAACATCTAGCAGCCCTGTCTGTCATTAGCCAGCCCAGGTTTGAAATACAGCATGAAGCATGAATGCTTTAGCCTGAGATAGAGAAGGCTGATATGGAAGAAAAGCATCTGGATCACAGGATTCTTTGTACTTACACTTGATCACAAGTCAGCTTCCCCCTTAGCAGCATGGACCTAATCAAAGGGTGGAAAACAGAGCTGGCCCACAGCATCAATGAGGACAGGAGAGTATTTCTGGCATAGCTTAGGCTTGTTGTCTTCTTCTAGGCAGAGGATGTCACACAATGAAGATCTGCATATCCCAGGAGCAGCTTAGGAAAATTCACTCACACCTCCAGGTCTCCTGGGGTGGGGAAGGGGGCCATTGTTTCTCTGTCACACACAAAATTTCTACTGACTGCCAAAATACACAACCAGGAGAACTGAGTTGAACCTACACCTTCTAACCACTGACCTGGCTCTTCCATGTGTGCAATGATCCAGTTGAAGGCAACTTCAGCACCCAGGTTGCCTGTATAGTACACAGCTTTCCGACATGCTTCCAAAGGAAAACCCATCTCTGCCAGTTGCATAACTGAAGACTCATCAACATCTAGAGCTACAAGAAAGGACTCTCTAAAATATAAAGGTTGTATTTCATCTATTGTATAGAATTTCTTATTGTTATTCATGGTGCCACATATTTCAAAACATACTTCTTGGATTTGTTTTAGTATCACAATAAACCCACACCCATTAGAAAACAGCATAATACAAAGCATTACAGTAAGTTACACACTTAGTGGTAATCTTTTTTTCTCAGTAATCTACATATATCCTTAAACCCTGATAAATTCCTACAGGACTTTATCAGAAAAAAACCTAAACCATTGGATTTCAAGGGGTGAAGTTAGGTGCTGAGCTTTGCTAGAGATGGCAGACAAAACTAATCCCATCTCTTAAAGACATGATCTTCCAAGTGAGAGAAACCATGGCTGCTGGATCTACCAGTCTCCATCTGAACTTCATCTCTGAACGACAGGGCCCAACAGCTTCACCTGAGGTCAGAGTCCAGTGGGAACCAAGATCAAGCATCTGTGATCCCCAGAACTGCAAGATCCTGCTGAAGTGCAGCAAATAGAGGAGCAGCTCATATTCTGGCTACACTGATAGTACTACAGGCTCTTTGATAGGCCTGCACACATGCAAGTAAATGCTGAACAAGTGAAAAAAAGTTAGCTGTTGTTTAGAAGCATTACTCCATGCATTTCTATGAGGGCAGAGAAGCCATTAGCTGAGCAAAAGCATGGCAAACTTTTGAGCATCTGAAATATCAATTTCAGAAAAACGAGATACATACCCTCCACAAAGTTGTTTGTCATACGATCTGAAAATTGAAAAAAGAAAAAACAAAAATTACATATATGAAGGCTGAAGAGATTCATATGGGAAAAACAATTCCATGGTTTTCAAGTCATAGAAACATTTGACCTCATATAGACAGGGCATGTTCATCCTTCGATCCCTGACCTTTTTGACAGGAATTAGACCTGTTTCTGCCCAGTAATTTCCTTAACTCAGAGCAAAGAATCACTGGTACTATAAACTAGTAGGAAACAACAGCTAATAGTTGGTCTAAGCCAACTTAAGCAAGAATCTATTTTGTTATAAATAAGGTACCATCACCCATGCACTTAACACTAAAACTAGGTCAGCCTGTTCCTCAGAGCAAGAGGATAAAAAAAGAATAGGCCTTCATAAGGAACCTAGAGATGAGGGATAAAACTAAAGCCTTTAGAGATCCAAATTTTACCCTAACCTTTGCTCTAACACAGAATTTCAGGTACTGGCTTTCTTTCACACACATACAGCAAATGCAGCAATCACCTCATGAGTAGTTGCATTACCACAATACCAAGGTACCCAAACATAAGTCACCTCAAGGAAATGAAAACAACCTGGGCATAAAGTCACACTATAAAAACCATTATTTTTACTTGCTTTAACAGGAACGAAGGAAGATATTCTAGTATTGTTGTTTCTGAACTTCAGCTTAAAAGAAACAGTATTTAAGAAAACACTGCAGCATAACACGTTAATCACCCCTCTTTCTTTCTGCTCTCCATAATTCAATCAGCAGTTTGACATCAGCTCCATGAGACCAAGTTTTTTTTAATGAGCTGTACAGTCCACAGGCATCCAGAGAAATGGACTATGCATGCATGCACAGCTGCAAGGGTTTACAGCAACCTAACAGATCTTGGACAAGTAAATAAGATTTTTATTCTTAATCTATGGCTGGAAAGCAGTTTTCTTTAATCATAGTCCTATGTATGAAGTATTGTTGTACTGTGAATGAATCAATTCTTCAGACAAGGTGCATTTGTTGTTTCACCTTGAGCCAAGGTGTTTCAAGCATCCTAGTAAGTCTTCTATGCAGTCAGAGTTGTCGGCTCAGAACTGTAACACTGAAGTTCTACAGCAAATAATCAGTGACAGGTTTTAAAATTCCTTCTGACCACCACAGACCATATACTGCACACAGGGGTGTACACAAGGAGAGAGATTGATCTAGTTGCCGTACTACCCAGACTACTTCATCACCATGTAGTAGATAAAATTTAGTACAAAAGTGCTCAGAAGATAACAGCAATTTGCTTAAGAGGTGCTAGTAAATATAAGAAATGAGTGGATTAACTCCACTTCTGACACCTATCATGAGGCACAGTGTCAATTCCTTTGCACCAGGCCCTGGTAAGTGCACAGTGACTTTACTGAAGGGAGTCCTCAATGTACACTAAAGGTCGATGAACAGACAGAAGACTGTCTCCGCTTGTAGTTAATTTTCAAAAACGTTTGTCAAAGATTAAGAAGAATCAGTATGTGCTAGAATGAAAAGGCAACACAGGAAAGAAATCAGTAAATACCTGTTGGGTCCTCAGGAATGATAATGGGAGGAGCAATGTCTGGAAGCTGCTCTTCTCCTGGTTGGAGACCTTTGGCCCGAAGGTGGTTGATATCTAGGAAATCTGGCATGTCTATAGAAACATCTGCAAAAATAGAGAAACACACTAAGCTTCTGAATCCAGCAAAATTACCTCAGGGCGCAACCTACTGCTGCAGAGAGGGGGCTCTGGAACTGAAGCTACAAAACACAGGATTCTCCTCCTGAAAATAGTTATTTGAAAAATATGGAACACAAAAGCACAATTTAACTGGGAGGTCAGACTACATAAAACTATTTAACTCCACAGACCTGACAGATTGGTTTAATTTGTCATAAAGAAGAAAATTTTTCATAAGAGAAAAGATTCACTTAGGATCTTCACAGCAGGAACTTGAAACTAAAACCAGGTCCTCATTACAGACCAAAGTGTGTACAACTTACAGACTATCTTGGATAAAGTAAGAAAAAGGTAAATATAAAAAGCACATACCAAGCTTTTTAGGTATCCAATCAAGGCCAAAGGTGAATTTCTTTATCTGCACCACTAAGTACTCAGGAAAAGAAGCAAAACGAGAAGTCCTGGGAAGGACAAGAAATACAAATCGGCAAAACAAGGCAACAAAATAAGACTTCAGTACCTCATGCATACTGAGATGAGTAACTTCAGACCTGGGTGAAGCAAATAACAATGGACTTCGTGAACACAAATTGCACAAAACGTTTTTCAAATACAGTGGAAAAGTGTGGTAGTATCTTTCTATACATTCATATCCTGAACATCAGCCCAAACCCTTGCAGACAATTTAGCTCATAGGAAGATTACAGAACTTGTTTACTCAAGTTGTTCTGAAGTTGAACGTCAAGAAATAAAATTTCAATGACATATTGGCTAGGACATGAGTTTAAAACTCAGTTTGGACAGAATGGAGTAACAATTAAATCTGCAACTTTTTCACTCCCTTTCTAGTAACAGTAGTTATCAGTCCACCTATAAAGTCTTTCATTAAGCAAAGATAAAAGAGATATTATTATAAAAAACCCTACATGATATTCTTATTGAGCTAATATAACATTTATCAAAAAATAGAGGATAAGTCTTGAGTTAAGGGGAACCCTGGTATTTCATCACATAATGAAAAAAGTTGTATCTTGAACACAATTTAACACTATATGTACCACCATTCTCCTTCTATATGTTCTCATTTCCCCCATGTTTAATCTCCTGCATCCTTCCCTTTATCTTCCATTCACACATACCATCCTGTCTTCTAATTCACCTAACTCAGAGAAATACAGTAAACGCATTATAAATAGAAGGCCTTCCTACCACACTATAAATATCTACTTTCTAAATGCTTGTTAGCACCACCTTGCAATTTTAGTAACTTTATCATCTGCAGTAACAAACTTCTGAATTTTAAATACCAAATTATTCTTCATCTTCCAATGCTTTTAAAGACCCAGGGAATGAAGAAGGACTAAATTACAAATTAACCCTGAAACTACTTAAAGACAAGCATGTTCTTCCAAAATGTTCACAGGTAATACAAAACCCCCTGTAAATTTCTGCTGCATTTTTCTCCACTATGTGCACCACTTGTCTCCCAGTTTTCAATACAACATCAGTGAAACGATATGCTGAGACAGCAACGAGCCATTGCTATGCAAAGCAATCTAAAAATAGAAGGTACCTAACCATAGCAAACCAGTGGCTGAGCCCAATTTTCAACCACTCCTTGCTGCTGACAAAAATGGAACCACGTAAGAACACTTGTTTTCAGCAAAAAATACTGCTCCTGTGCTGATCACTAACTGCTATCCTCTTTCTTCTCAGCACTTTTTTAAACCTAAGATGTTCCTCATTCTTTTATCTAACTAATTATGAACATACAAGACAGATTCCTTCTTTTATCAGTCCATCTTGCACTATAGCCTCCTGTAAGTGACAGCAAGCAATAGGTTCAACCAAACACTGCAGCATACAAAGGTGATGGGTTGCTATCCAGACACAAACAATAAACATAAAACATAACACAATAAAAACAGCACTTCACATATGCAAAATATTCGATCCAAGACTAAGCAGAGATCCAGACTGTACCTACCACACAATCCATCTACTGTCTCCTACCACACAATACAAAGCTCTATCCCTAGTAGATACTTAGGACCCAATTAAAAAATGGGGGAAGACAATTAAGCTAGACAGACATTTAAAGTTCAAGCCTCAACCAGACTGCAACATCTGGTGGAGTTTGACAGTTGAGAACAATTTATTTGCTGCTCAGTTGGCTCCGTACAACTGCCATTGGGCTTGATCTGCATGTTACATTTAGAAGCCCCAACATTATTACAACACCAAAGCCCACTATGGCTTTGTCTGTTTCTCTCTGCATCATGCACAGGTAGCACCTTACTACCATATAGGTTTTTAATGGCAACCAGACACACACACTTACTTGACTCCTGCAGATTTTGCTTGAAGGGCACTACTCCAGAAATCTTCTACATTGTTTGGTTCAGAAAAGGCCTGCAGACATGCGCTAAATGGGATCTTGGCACGGACAAGCTCTGGTGGAGGTCTCCTTGCAGCTTCTGCTTCTTGCCTCTTCAATTCATAGGCAATTAATTCATCTAAGAAATATATATGACACTGTAAGCTAAATGAACACAGTCATGGCTATGTCCCTCACCAGTCTCATTTTTGCAAGTTTCAGAAATGCAAAAACCTACTTATCAATAAAACTTTGCATGATTCTAATTGGACATCACATCTTATCTGCATTAGGGTCAGGAGCTACACTTGAAACCTCATCTTTTTCAATGGTTTCTGCTCATGGAGAAAACACATATCTGGAAATACTGGGCAATAGACAATTAATATCTTGCCATGACAGCCAGAACCCTGTGTTAATAGTAACACCAGCTACCCACTTACGAGATCGATTGGACTCAGCAAATTATTGCTACCTGTATCATTTGCCTTTCTAGACAGGACAGAATTATGTATGGTCTAGAAAAAGTCCTGACACTGGCAAGTTGAACAGCACCATATGGCAAATTCCAAACCTAATATACCTCCTCTTAAGCCATTACCTGGCAATAGCACTCTCTTTTATAAGCAATAGAATCATCACTGAAATTGTGCGAAGAACGCAAAGCTCTCCAAAATTTAATTTTTCAAATCAAAACAGTCTTTTTAAAATACATCATCCCATTCAGAGCTGTGGGCTAGATGAAAAGCCGTAGGTAGAATTCTGTATCCTGTGCTATTTCAACAGATCTGATTGGACTAATTAGAGTAGTTCTTTCTGGGATTAAAAGGAAAGGCACATTGGCCTTCTAGCATTCCTGCGATGTCCCCTTCACTTCGACCTCAAGCATGTATTTGTTATCTTAGTCTGCAAGACTCGTGCACACCGATTGCAAGGGCAACCAGAATTGATCTGTACCTCTCTCTTACTTCCAAGTTTTCTGGCCGCCTCAGCCATTTCCAGTATGCTTTCTCAGGCAGCTCACAGGCACAAAAAAACCCTCTCCTGTCTATTAAATCAATGTGCACCACTTCATTTTCCTTCCCTCCTCTCCTAAAAAGCCCAGGCTATCCAAATTGTGTATTTTGGCTTTATAGATGACAAACTGTCTTACACTCCTATTCTCTCTTGCCACTTTAGATTTCACAATGCACTGCTAACAAACACAAAAGACAGTTTGGGGTTTTGCTTCAGTTTTGTTTGGTTTGGGTTTCTTAATTATTATCATTTATTGTGTGTGTGAGGGTTTGCTTTTATGAGACTTTCTTTAACTAGTATGGTTCAGTTTTTCTTTTAGGATTAAGAAGTTTTTATACATGGGTTCACTGCCTAGGACATGGGAAATCCACAGCTTATGGTGATATCAGGGCATACACATGCGCACACACAAAGAAAACATATGTGTAGGACACATACGTTGTACAACAAGAGGGGTACATACATTGTACTACAAGTGCTGGTGCCACATCCCTGAGTCAAATCCGGGTTTTAAGTGACAAATCTTTAACATTTTTATCATACAAACTGCTAACATTCTTGGTGATATGTTCCTGAGTGGAGACACATAATGGTGGTCCCACAGTCTGAGAAGAAATCTATCTGAAAACTTGATGAGTATCCAGGTAGAATCTTTCTTTCCTAAATATATAATCAGTGGCAGTAAAGCCACAGATGGATGCATGTTTTAAAATCTGCTTTAAGTAAAACCAAATCAAATAACTATCTCCTCAGGTCATTGGTTTAATTTTTCCACAGAGCTTTGAACCATTTTATCTACATTGAAGACCACATGGGGATGAGAACTTCATTCCCTCGTTGATGACAGTCACCAGAAAGTCAGTCAATGAATCAGTTTCTTTCTTTACCTTTGTTTGTTGCTGCCTCCATGGCAACAGGTAACTGCATGATATAGTCCACCCTCTCTGTGTAGCGGACCTTTCTGGACTGGCAGCATTGTGTACGTTCTTCCACCAGGAACCGGAAAACATCACTAGGGTTTTCTGAACCTACAGGGTTCCTCTGAAAGGAATATTAGATCCAGTCATTTAAGCAGCTATCATGAAAATGACCGGAGAACCCAAAGACTGCTGCTATTCTATGGCCAGCACAAAGACACCCAACTTGCATCTAGATCTGACAGCTCAGCTTACATTTTATTGCATGCAGAACTCTTGTACCCCCAGAGAATCCCACTGAATTCCACAACGTCCACACACATAGCAGTATTTTCCCACATAAAGCAACTTGCAGAGTATGTACCTAATAAATTTGACTGAGAATGTGGGACAGTGGCAGGCTAGAATAAAGATAGAAAGCTCAGGTAAATAACATGGAGCATCCTTTCAGCAAATAGAATTGCTCCTACCACTCTGAATCTGCACCGAAACGGAACAATCAACTTGTAGTTTATTATCCAGACATCGTACACATAACATACCTCCTCTTTATCATTCGTGCTAATGTCTGTTATCAGACAAAAAATAGAAACATGTCTTCTAACCACCCTATAATCAGTTCATGCATTTGGGAATGTACAATCTTATGCATGCAAATGTGAGCAACTTCATTTAGACTGTAAAACATGAATAAACACCCTTGATTCTTGGGGAAAATGGGAAAAAGAGGGAGGAAGGACAGGAAAGAAAGAAATGCTTCCCATAAAAACTGCATGTGTTTGTAAATTTCCTTTTCAGAAAGCATTAAAATTCACAACACATTCTTTTACACACAGTGTTAAGCTGAAGCTCAGTGGAACTAACATTTTATACAGAAATATTCAACTGAGAAATCACCGTAGTGCTTTCAACAGAGAAGTCCTTCCTCCCATAATGATTCCATGACATACAGCTGCGATTTGTAACAGAACTGGACATAGTAATTAGCTTGATCGCAAAAATGCTAGAAAATAATTATAGTAATAGTAATAATACCAGCCAGTTCATTAATATTCCAAGACAGACTTCATGGTAAACAAATGGATTGTATGTTACCATAAAATGAACAGCGAGGTTCAGCCACAGATATTTATGAGTCTTATATCCTGTACAGCAGTGCCTGACCTCTCTACATCTCTTGCGAGTGTCTGAGGTAAAGAGTAGGGAGAATTAAAACCAAAATACATTATTATTTGTAAACCAAAATATATCTAAATTGGTGTCATTTTCTACATATCAAAAGCTAAAAGAGTATAATAAAATAAATTAGCCACTCATAACAGCTCTGCCCTCATTGTCTAATGTAACCAGGGAAAAGAAGTAGCAATTAAGATTCTCTCACCTCTACTAGATTCATCAGATGTAGGAAAAATTCCTGTGCGTCTTGTTGTCTATTAGAGGAAAATTCTGGGTGGCCTTTACTTATAAAAGCCTTAAACATTCGGGGGGATATTCCATTGTGTTGAGGCTAAATAAAAAAAAAAGAGAAACCATTTGGAGAAGGATTTTGTTCATTCCTGGACCAAGTATCCCGAAGTCAGTCCACTAGATCTATATATGGCCTATTTCTGCCACTGAAGAAAAAATTGTTCCCTTTTCTTCTGCTTTTCTACTTTAATAAAAGAGGAAAGGGTCCTGAAAACTGATTTGGGGGTTTCATAATATATTTTAGGAAATAGTTTCTACATTGTTCGCTCTGGGATTTCAATAGCATTTACAGTTTAAAAAAAGACTACTGAAGATTTGCTAAAGGTCAATAGTTTTCAAAAAGGATAAATGTCTACACTGTTGTCTAACATTTGACATCCCTTTCAGGCCCCTGTTCCACCAAAAATTATGTGGCATTGAAGTAGCTAGCAGTTTTCTTCAGGACAAAACCTTTCCAGGGATCTCTACAGAACGAAGCCAAGTACAACTAATGCATGCAGCATGCATTCCCAGACGGGTTTTTAAGAAGAGATATGCATTTGCAATTTGCAGGAGGTGGTCACAATGAAGGACCATAACATACTACTTTTAGCCATTCAGTTACATCAGCAGGAAACTAATCTCAAATCAGAGAGTCCCTAGCTTCCAAGAGAATCCTGGTTTTAACTTTCTCACCTTCTGTGTCACTTTAAGAAGCCTCCCCAACCACTCCAAATCGCATCCTTAAGACAACACTAGTTATTATCCTTTTTTACCTAACACTTTTGACAGGGTCAGAAACTTCTAGTCTGATTTTCCCTCATCCTCCACAAGGCCAAATAATTTTCAATAAAATTCAAGCAAAAGTAAATCTTTTGGGATATGTCAACCAATCTCAGTCTTTTCTAAAGTTGTGCTGTCATACAATATGAAAAAGAAGGAAAAAGCATGAATTGGAAGGCATACAGAGCACGTACTAAAAGAGCAAAATTTTATTCTTGGTTTCACGAGGGTCAGGTATTCTTAGACCCATTGAAATCTGAAACAGATTCTCGATTTTAATGTTTTTTCAGTTTCTGGCAGTACACCAGCAACCACATTAGGCTAATATGCTCTTTAAAGGCTCTTGTAGAGATGGTCTCAGTATTGCTTGAACACAGAGATGTTCTAGGGATTTCTGAATCTTCAGTGTCCTCAAATGCCTTTCAAAGTTAAGACTGGAGAAAGAAATGCATAAACCAGTTCAAATTACTATATGTCTGGTTTCTTTCTACATCAGAAGAAAGAATATGGCAAGGGGGCATATTTACCCTGATGTATAATGTAATGAGTTTGGAATTGTTTCTATCTATACACTTTTTACTCAGCCATTTGAGCAGAGATAAGAGAAATAGTCCATGTGTAACAATCTATTTAAGAGGATCAGATCTTGCCCTCTACACCCTTTCTACCTCAAGGGCAAGAAAAACAAACGGAAGAAATGGCAAAGCTCTAAACAGAAAATCAAATCCTAGCTGATGACCCTTTTAGGCTTTCAGCGTGGTTTTAATGTTAAAATGGGTCCAAGAAAACTGCTGCCAGTTCCAGACTAAATTCCTTTGGTGAAAAATTTTAACTCCACAGTACCATGAATATTTATAGAATACCTAGCATACTTTCCCCATCAACAGTTGCAGAACAGTTTAGCTAAATATAGACTGCGCTGGACCACTGCAGATCTCAGATGAATGCTTTTACAGGGAACAGCTCCCAAAAACTTTGGATGAATTCCAAAGACCCAGAAAGCTAGAAAACTTCTTTGCATGTAGGAGGGGGAAAAAAAAAAGTAGAAGAATGAAAATCAAATGAATAATTGATTTTGTAGACACAAAGCAGAAGCACTTGAAAACCCTGAAGGCCTAAATTTCTATGCAATCATGTTTATTATAAACATCACTACAACTCTCTGGATGACAAAACACTACCTGTATGTATACTGCTATTACTGGAGAGGAGAAAACCAAGCAAAAACAACCAACACACCCCCAAATCAACAAAATACAGTGAGGGAATGGAAATCATATCTATGCTCGATTCATTTTTCTAATAAATCTTCACTACAAAGAAGGAAAGTGGTAAAAGCTGTTTGAAATCCTAAAACATGCTATGAATTGCTTGATAAGGAAGTCATCTGAATGCATGTAACTACAACTTTAAGCTGAACTTAGGAGCAATACAAGCACTGATAATGCTTGTAGATGGTTACTACTACCCAACAAGGTTTTATACCATCTGTCATTAAAATGTTCTCAATGCTAGTAGTGGCTCCTGGGCTAAACATGAAGATACAGCTTTATTCACTACACTTCCAGTACATTATTCTTCATTTATATCCAGGATGTGTTTAAAAACCAGGTCATTCAGTATCATAATTTAATGTAAGGAGTCTGATGAAATCTACTCCACTGTTCCATAGTCACAGCAATGCATTGGTAAGTTTTAAGCTTTATTTAAAAGAAACAAGCAGGATTCATTTGCTGGTCCAAAACCTTGAGTAGCTACTTTACATTTATTTAGGAGACACAGGACTTTCAGATCAAGCAAAACTACTCTATGTCAGATCTTTGTTCAAAATCCCCCTGACATTCTGTTTTCAGAAGGAGAAATTCCTCTATCAATAACTGATAGATGAAGGTAGAGGAAGATATGTTTCCATGGAAACTGTCCCCAGGCTTCTGTGACAGAAGCATGTATGACTTCTACAATGTATAAAACTACAACCTGGTATTAGAGATTCATTTTCCATAAATACAACTTTATTCTACAGGTAGCATGTTTCAGTATTGGTCACTACTTGACCTTTCATTTCTAAATATTCTCATCCATGGAGTCTGTGGTTTGACTCCACACACTGCTTGGGGTCACAATCACAGAGGCCAGAAGGGACATATTCTAGGTCCAGTTTTCCCAGAATCACTCTAAACAACGTTTAAAGGTAGACAGTTTGAATGGTAAAGCAAATATAAAGTAACAGATCCAGATAACACTGTCACGATAACTAACATTTTGCTTAAGACAACTGTTAATTGGATGACGCTAAGGAAAACAAAGACAATTCCAAAAGCAGCAGAGTTTGGCAGTAAAGCAAAATCTGAACTAATCTCACTCTCCAAAGGCTGATGGAAACTTAAAATAATTTACAAAGAGAAGTTTCCCTCTCACAACTAAGCTACTGACAGCTTTTCTTCATAAAAGCAACCAAGAACAAGTAAAAAGATAAACCAGTGAATCAGGCAGTTCCCATGAACATTATTAATCCGAATAGATCAGTCAAGGCTTCGTCAAAAGACATCCTTACTGCTAAAGCCATGAGACTATTGGACAAAGAATATGAAGAGGCTTTCTGATGACTGTGAGGGTGAATGTATTCATTGCTGGGTAAGGAAAAAGCACAGATAGATGAAGACACAGGTTTATGGATGTTACAATGCCAACATGTCTTAATGATTTTTGCAGCCTAAGAGAAACATGCAACATGTATAACACAAAATCACTAGGAAGATTAGTTCTTGAAGCTAGATACTAGCTGGCTATTGTGAGCTAAATATCTGTTTTGCTCCAAAATTACTGCAAATTACAGTGAAAATAAAAGGATGGTCACCCACCAGTAACACTCACTATGACAGAGAAATAAAACTGCATTATACAAACATGGGATAAAGGATTATTTCATCCTCCAATTCCACTCTCCTTTGTGTGGAGCATGCTAGAAATACAGTTCTTGGTCCCCAATATACCTTTGTTCTGAAACTGCCTATTCCAAGAAAGCTGATTGCAAGGCTTTTTTCTGTTGTGAATTACTATAAATCAGGATATATACATTGTTTTTCCCAGGTTGTCCAGGAATTTGAGTTTCAACTTCTATCCAAAACTATGTATACTCCTGTGTTTCCAGGATAGATCCCACTGGCACAGACATGTTTCTACATGAATTCTATACCATGAAATACTTTAATAAAACCCCAGGGGGCATGGCTCTACACGGGTCCTTCTTCATCTACATGAAAGCCTCTGGCACCACTTATCTTGCATTACCTAGATGGCTTCTCCTGAAATCAGATGGAATACTGTCAGATGCTTCCTAGAAACCACTCTTGAGCTCTTTATATTACTTTCTGAAATTTAAAGAGGGTTCAGAAGTTTTTTTCGAAATACTCAGGACTCTCTGAATAAACTTTTTTTTTTTGCTCCTCACAGAAGATAAACGTATTTTGCACTCATCACTGGAGTAGCAGAATACTTTATCAGGAGAACCAATGGTTGTTTTAATGCTTTGCACAAATAACCCCTGACTAATATATTCCTGACTAGAACCCTACAAATTCCACCTTGCTAAGCATCCCATGCTGGATCCACATGTGTTCTTTAGTGCCCGGCACCTGTTCCCTTTTCTCAGGATATCACTTTTACCTAGTTACCAGGCTGTACAAACTCAATCAAATACCTTGTGTTCTTCTTTCATCACCTGCTCAATAAGCTCAGATTTCATGGGTGGCTTAGAGTACTGGCCTGAAAGGAGGCCGTGTCCCAATTTAGCCCTGTAAGGAAGAAAGTGGCAGGGTAGAAACATGTGAGAAAAACAGAAAAGAAGATTTTTATTCCAAGCAAAAAAAGAAATTTACTGCCTTTGACACCCTGATAAACATCATTACCTCAAACTAAGCAAGCAGATTTTCTCATCCTACTTTGCACCATATCTCATTTTGAAGCCCAAGCAGACGTGTTCTTTAGCCCTTGCATTAAATTATTTACATTCCATTTAACTTAACCAAGTAAAACATTGAGTGCCACTTACATCTGGGTGTTGAAATCTTGTGTTGGATCAAGAGGAGAGTAGTCGAATATTCGTGGAAGGTTTCCCACATACCTGGGCATCAAGAACAGAGCAGAAACGTTGAAATACTGCAGCTAGATTTACTCAAGGACCTCCTAACAGATGATACATTAGCAGGTTTTCTCTGTGCTAACAGATCAAATTTGGCATCATAACAATGATTTAATCTATCCCCAGTGAGTGCTTCTGTCATAGAAGAATAATAGTTGAAAGATTAGGAATTAGACATTTAAGTTTTGCTTAGAAGCTTGTAGTTATAAAGGATACGGCAGTTCTGTTCATCTGTAATTTCAATTCTATTCCTTGATCTTGAAATAGCTGTAGGATTCTATTTCTGAAAACTGTAGAGCTGGGTTGAAATCTAATGTACTTTCTATTCCAACATCATCAAAGAATTTCCATATTTGTCTCAGGACCAAAACAGATAAAAAAAATGTTTCTGCTGAGTTTCTTCAGAGAAACAAACGGTAAGTCCTGACAATAAACACTCAGGTATACGTTGTGCTAGAGAGTTTATTGGAAAGCGAAGCATTTCGTAGCACACTGTCTGAGCGCTGTTTCCCTTGAGCACAAGGAAAAGCAGGCTAGGTAGAAATGTCCATGTGCAAAGAGCAGATCTAATTTCTGCCTGGGGTCCCTTTCATCAAAAGTATTAACGGAGTAGTGGAAATTTAAGTACTCCAGGTACTCCTGGACCATGCTGTGGAAAACAACCTCCCTTATAAAGTCTATTGTGATACTTTTTGAAAACTGAGGTAGAAAAGCTGGGACTTTCTGAACCTACAGACTGTATGCTATCTGCCTAACAAAGTAAACACACACGATTTTTACCTCTTCTCCTCCAGAAGGCAATTGCTACGTGAAATCCTGGGAGGTTTTCCAAAAATCTAGAAGCCTTACTTCCAGTGCACACACACTACTACTGCTGTGGAATTAAAGAGTGCTTTGAATTTTATCACAAATCATAGACTGTCCTTTATAAAAAGGCTTCTTTCTTTAGAGAGATGTGTTTATCAGTCACAAATATTTCACTTTCTTCTGTTGTGCTTTTGTCTTTTTACTCTTTTAATTATTCAATGGACAAATGCTCACACTATCCTGTTCATTAAATGAGAGGGGGTTTTAATTTTTTCATTAAAAATGCCTGTGATAGTTTCCCTCTTCTTAGTGAGACCAACATGCAAAAGGTATTTTGCTTTTTACTAGCATGGATCAATGTTTACATGTTTCTGCCAGTTCAGTTTTTTGTACAAATGACACTGGAACAATGGAATGATTCCTGCAGCTATACAAAGGCATGTGCCAGCATAAAACCCCCTCACATGATACTGATGGTACTGAGATAAACAGGGACATGCATGTGTGCATATGGAAAGCAGCACAGAACAATCAAGATTGCAAGGTGGTATGATTTCCCACCTCTGAAGCTAAGTTAGTTCTGATTTCAAAGGCAGATCAGCTTTTGTGTTCCAAGCTTTTCCAGAACAGAAAAATATAATCACTAAATCCTCTAAGCAGCCACTGAACTGACTGAGACCTATCTGCAGGTGAGACAAAATACCACTTTGCTTAGATAAACAAGACTGAGGAGTACAGCAACTAGTGACAAGGACTAGTTCAAAGCTACTTACGCTCTCTGGAACTCCGGGATGGTGAAGATGGCTTGCATGACAGCATTGAGGTAGCAGCTATTTCCCAGGTTCTTCATGCCAGTGTATCCTGGGCCATACATGGGCTTGAGTTTCACGCCAGCTTCCTGAATCACTTCCCATTCAGAGACTCTTGGTTTTATATCATTATCTCTTAGCCCATTCTCTGTCTGAAAGCAACATTATGTTTTTTAATGTTTAACTTCTACAGTAACTATGCTGCTGCTATCATCGTCACCAACTTTGTGATCTAAACTCTAGAAACCAGCCAAACCGATGGGTAATGGCAGGCAAATCCCACTTGTAGAGGAGAAGATCATGGTTTAGCAGCTTATTCTTCCAATATACATCTTAGCTCTTTAGTACAGACAACTGACTCTGAGCGTTCCTAGTTGTGACCTCAATCCCAGCTAGGAGCTTGCTGTAATCTCTCAGGGCTGTAACCTCAAACCTCAGCATAAAAAAGCACTGCATTTTTTCAGGTTTCATATTCCATTTGTAATGAGTAGGAATAGCTGCTGCTGTAGAAACTGATCCTAGCAAATAAACCAGCTGAAAAGTTGCAGATCCAAGAACTTTGCCCTTCTTTCAAATGGGAAAAGCTAACATTTATGATGCTGATGTTTCCCCCTTTCATGACTCAGTTTTCAGCTTGCAGGTACAGGTCACTACAGTGTCATTTACTGCTAGAACTACTCTGCCACTTCATTACATTTTTTAGACTGGTCTGAAAATGTGTGGCAAGACCTTTGCAACAGTTGAGACTAAGTTTTCAAGGTTGCAGAGAAAAGTCAGTTTTCCAGAAAGACCACTGAATAAAAAAGTATTTTAATTCATGATGATGCAAGAAATTAGTATACCAAAAACATTATTAGTACCATGAAGGCTTTTGAAATAGCAGTTTAACTCTTCTCTATCATTTTAGAATTATTCATAGTTTTATCTCCACATGGACAATGAAACACACTAAACCAACATGAGATTTGTTCGTTTTTAAGATTTTTCATGTTGACGTTACTAGGTTAAATGCCTGAGTAAAGGGGAAAAAAACCCAAACACACAAAAAAACCCCAAAAACCCCTCACTTGCCTTCATAATCATATTCCATTCACTTCTTACATCATTTAAAGACAACTGGAAACAACATCCACTAAGACAGAAGTTATGAAAAAGACTTCTAATAGAGAGAACATGTTTTGCCCCAGTCTCAAATGTACATACTAGAGCAGGCTGTTTTCTAGATTTGAGAATTGTTTGGGTTTTTTTTTCATTTTGTAATGTATTCACTAACAAGATCTAAACTGAAATTTATAACTTTGCATAGTTTCAACCACTTTTTTTACTTCCCCACTGCTTAGCTCATTTTTGCTTAAGATTTTTGTCTGTTTACAAATGCAATAGACTTTCACTCACTGTAATTAAACATTCTAGATATTCTTCTCTAACCGGATGTTTTTAATCTTGAAGGAAAGTGTTACATTGCACATGAGAAATGAAACATGTAAACTAAAGGCTACAAAGGAACTCTGTCAGAAGGCAGCTTTTGGAATTGACAGTAATGATTTGTTCATCCCAGAAATCTTGAAATAAAACATGAACTGTCAGGCTGAACTTTGCAAAACTAAATACTCCCATACTACACTTACTCTTCTACTGCTTATCTCCTCCCCCCAACTAAACAAACAAGTAAACAACAAACTAAATGACAGATTTCCTACCACTTGCATCTGCAGCATATCAATTCCAAAGTGTGCCAAATGTTTTGCTATATGTGGATCTAAAACTGGCTCCTCTTCATCAAAGGAATAGACATCTACAAAAAAAGAGAGAAATAGATGAGCTATAGTATCAAAAGTTATCCCTTCTTTGTTCACCTATGTTGCATTCTCAGTACAAGACCACTTACAGAAGGTGCTTTATTAATATTCTACCAGTTTGGTTATGACCAGAGGGAAAAATGGAAATACATCCATATAGCTCAGTAAATATCTTAAATGTTCTCAATACAATCGCCTCAGCTACTCTCCTCAAGAGAAACTGCATGTGCTCACAGTATTAGAACCTCAGAATATTTATACTGATCACCGTCTTCTCCCCGTGCCCCTCCCATGTAAGAAATTTGTAGGGACAAGGGTCAGGGCAAGCAAAATTCTCCAATATGTGGCCAGTCCATATTTTGAACATGGCAACAAGAGATTCTGCATTTTTGTGGAGCTACTAGATACAGCTAGACACATTAAAATTGTGAGTATATAGCGCTAACTGACTACTACCAACTAGCTACCATTTTAATTTCTGGTACAGTTTAAGGAATTCGCTTATTCCTTTTTCCCCAGAGAGATTCAAGGGAGAACTATATAATGAAGCTGAGTCCAGAGTAGTTTTCACCTACTTGGGCAAATAGCAGTAAACTTGCAGGCATTGTAAAAGGTATGAGGGATGAGACATGCACTAGTAAGATTTTAAGCAGCTTTCCACTTTTTCCTCTTCTCTGGCCTCTTTGCTGGGAAGAACTACTTCCCTGCTTTGGCCTCTACTCGTACAAAAATCCAGAACTGCCCCTTTGCTAGTCTGCCTGCACTTCTCTCAGCCATGGTTTCTTCACGCCCAGCAGAGTTTCTCAAAGTGACCTTGCTCTGCATGACCAGATCTAAGCTGACAGAGAAGACTTAGCCAGGAGAAAGACGGAACAAACTCAGAAGAGAACAGGAATCCAGATAAAGTCACAGCACACATCTGAAAAGTCCTTAACCTGCTGTCTCCTGGCAATTACAGACCCTGGCTATGGCTCAGCCCATCACCTATGTAAGACTTTAACAAAAAGGTCAGCTAGTACCAAACCCACACTTTAATGATAAATTGAAGGTTAAACAAGACCTCAAAGACATAATGTAACTTTTAAAATTTACCAGCCCTATAAAACCCATCAAATCTTAATGCAGGGAACTGTATTTTTGAGTCATGCTGCCAGCTGCTGATTAGCCACCAGATCCTCTATTAGCATTGGTCCTGATGACCTCTCTGGCATGCACGTGGCTGTAGCTGCCCATCTGCTGGAATTCCACTGTATTAGCAAGTGTGCCCAAGATGACATGACTGTTCATCCACACACAAGAGATCACAACATTCCCATAGTCTTCTAGTGAGATCACAGCATGGACAGAAGATCCCATAAAGTTCAAACACCTAATGGAGTGAAATTACACATCAGCTGATCTTGGGTGGCTACTTTCGGTGTGGAAGCTTTGATTTTGTTTTTCCTCAGCTTTGGCAACAAAAGAGTGCAGCCATCTGGGACTACTGATCCAGAGCAGCAGAAATAGAACAGAAGACACATTAATCTTTGCTCAAGCCCAACTCTCGTGTCATCTACCTTAGCACTTTCTGTTGTGTAGCCAATTTAAGTTCATGGGGAAGAGATGAAACTCACTTAGTTAAGAAAACCAAAGCCACACTACCAACAACCCCACCTCCCCCCCCAAAAAAGTGGCAAGTCAAAGAAAGATGATGAGAACCCCCAGCCACAGGTCTGTAGTGCTGCCATACCGACTAGTAGATGAGGAATGTAGACAATTCAGCAAACGTGACAAAAGCTCGTATCATTAGAGTGAGAAAGGAAGAAAAGGGAGGAATATAAGGAAGGAAAAAATATTAAAAAAAAAAAATCAAGAAAAATCTGAGACAGACAACACAATATTATTAAACAGAGGATAATAATAATTATTCATATTATTGTAAGAAAACAAAAAAGGAAGTGCTACTTGTACTTTCTTCTCTGCCACAGCTTAAGATTTCTACGTGTTCTGGCTGTGTAGATATCACTCTCTCCCACTTAAAGGATAACAGGCAACAGCAACATTGTCTCTTAAGAAACAAGTTGCACAGGATCCCCCAAAGTAGTACCTGACAATTGCTGAGATTGGCATCCACAAAACAACTCATTCAAAAACCTGTCAGACAAGGTTTCCTACTGGCAAAACCCCATCCTCTTCCTCAAACTAGTTTCAAATGCATTATCTCACAGTGACTTGAAATGAAATCTAATGGCACTGTCCTAGCACCATCTGCCAAGCAGTACTCAACCTATAGAGGCAGGCAAATTTTCTGACTCTCTCAAGCATCCTGTCCAAGACCCAAGAGTAGAAGACAGAAATGTGATCCAATTTCTGCCCTGATCCCAGATATGTTTGTTGAAAGAATGCTACAAAATAGAAATCTTTCACAATTTATAAAGCACAGATTTCTCCAGTAAAGACAAGGAGAGTAAGTGCACATAAAGTAAGTATAATTGGAATACTGACAGCAACTCTTATCTCTTTGTTAATGGTGTGAAAAAGGAATAAGTCATGTCAGCCGAAGGACTAATGTTTATTACTCCTCTAACATCACCTCTTCACCTCCAGCCCATGGAAGGAGAAACCAGACAGACTTTGCATCACAATAAGCCACAAAGCACCTTTCCTGAAGGTCATCTGTCATCCAGCCCTATCGAGAGGTTATGATTATCACTGCAATATAGATCAGAGAGAATAATTACTGAAAAGGAAACAAGGATGATTGGAGGAGGGAAGAAAGCCTTTTCTATAGGAAAACCAAGTAAACATCATCCAGAAGAGCAAAGGTCTGTGGAGAACAGCTGCTACCCCTCATTCAAAGGGAAGGATGACAGCCTGTCCTTTGTTATCCCAAAGGCCACGTAATAGGGGAAGCAGCTGATCGGTGGGAGGCAGAAGGACAGCAGCCATAAGCAAAAAAGTACTGCTGCTAAAGATGAGAAGAGGAAAAAAAATATTCTATTTGTTTTGTAAATGCAGTTGAAATCTACAGCTGGGTAAATCTTAAACACCTTCAATAACTGAGAGATATGGATAATAATCATCCAGGACCAGGCTCATGCAAGGAAACAATATTCCATCTGGGAGAGAAAAGAATGAATTTTGCTCAATGTTTCTGTGGCACAGCTGGTTGAATCTGACTACAGTCTCCTTTCCCTGACACTGAATAGGGCTTAAAGATGAAAGACTCTCAACTGATGTGTGTTGAAAAAAAGGGGCTGCTCTGAAGAGCTATTTTTCATCCATATGGTCACAAGCACTACAACATAGCACTATAATCATGTCATGCGCTCTTCTGTTTGTTGGGGTTTTTTATTTCTCCATACAGCTGCACCAAAGGATCTCTTTCCTTATGACTTCTTCAGCCTCTTATGTGTTTACTCCATCTAATCCTCATGTACAATAATTCTCTCAACAGCAATGCTGCAGAATGTCACATTCAGAGAATATGCAAACAAGGACACATCTAGAGCTTTCTTCCTCTTTCAAGATCATCAGGTGTTTTACAAAAGAGCATCAAAGCAGCCCCAGGAAGACGAGTGTTCATTAGACTGAACAAAATGTTACCAAAACAATAAGGAAAATTAGCACAGATTCCAATATAATTAAAAACAACACATGCTGTGAAAAATGGACTTTTCTGACTTTAAAAACCTTTATACTGTTATTGTTTCCATGTTATCTAAGATTGAACCATTTGCCCCGAAAATGTATCACAACTGGATTTCCAGTTCCAGGAGATACTACTTCTCTGGATTCTGCTGTTTCAAAATAATACCATTCCTTTATCATAAACATACTATTACACTAACCCAAAAAGCTATTTACAGCAAATATGAAACAGGAGGAGAGCAGATAAAAAAATAAAAGCAGCTTTATCTGAATGGAGTGTGTATCGTTTCCACTAGCGCTGGCCACGATTCACAGACTCTAAGAGTTTCTTTCTATATCAGATTCTCAAACATTTGCACTAGAAGCACAAATCCAGCTGGTAATAGATACACACTGTTAGTCTCATGCATAGAAGATACCCCCATCTCAGAACCTGCCAGGTGCCTGACCTGCTCCATCAGGAGTGATGGTTCCCAACTTCACTGCCAGGGGATAACCTGTCTCCTTGTAGTGCTCCAGTGCATGCCCATTCCCCCCACTGCCATCAAAGAACCACTTCCCACACAGCACTGAACCATCTGTCAGGTTTAGCCACAGATTCTCCCGCTGGTCACATTTTGAACACTTCCAACCACTGCAAGACAAAACAGGAAGAAATGGCAGAAAATGGTAAGCCAGGAACTTGTTCTGTATTTCCAATTATGATAAGTCAAACCAAACACACACCCCAGTCTGGTGTCATCAAAGAGAACTGTTGTGAATTGCTGGCTTTAGTTTTGTTACTCTGTCCTACAATGAACAAACCTTATTACCCTTACCTGGGGGGAATTCTAACACCGTTGTCTAACTGTACAAGTGTTTTGGCATGTTTAGATGCCTGTAGCTCTTCTTCCCAGGAGTCAGGTTCCTGTTTCCTGTACGGTGATTTTGCACTGAGGAGTGCATCACAAGCTATCGTCACCTAGAGGACAAACATATGTCAGTCACAACCAAGTACCATGTGGTAACTGGACAGAACTTGGCTTTCAGCACATTGCTAACCACATAGAGAACTGGACATCATTAAGACTATTGATATACTTAAATATGCATGTATTCTTCTAGATCGCAGTTATTATTTTAGCAGGAGAGCAAACAAAACATGTACTATGCAAGCTTCCCTGAGACAAACTGGCATCACAATGAGGGAAGGAATACAGGAGGTGACAGGAAATTCAAGAAACAAAGACAAAGCAGACTTAAAAATTGTATTTGGTTAAAAAAAAAAATCTTTATGTAAAAACAAGCACCACATGTAAGAAAACACATCACCATCTCGATAAAAACTGATGCAAGAGACAATTCCTATCGCCACTTGCACACACTCACTGACCAGTGCTGGTAACTCCTCTATGTTGGGTAATGAGATTTCATAGTGATCAGGAAATATAATGAGTTTTGCTTCATCTTCATATTCAAAGTCATCACTGTTGAGATCACTGTTTGTCTCTAGATCTGGAAAACAAGATGGGAAATGTTAGGAGATTGTGCCAAGATTCAGGTTCCTAAATTGTGACAGGGTACCACTGTGAAGTACTGCTTGCCTGATGTACCAGACAGTCACTGACAGAATAAGGTTCAATGAAAACCAAGATGCAGTAGCTAAAGCTGTCTCTTATTTTCATTCCAAGTATGCATATGCTTAATGAGTCACTCAATACTAAATGAGCATTGGCAGCAACCACTGCACCCTCTGAATGCTTGAAATCTCCAATGCCTCTTTGGGAGAGAGGTGAGGATGACAAAGGCCAGATTCGGAAAATTAAGCTCACTATTTACCCAGTGGGTAGTAAATAGACTGAACATTGTAAGTGATTTAAAAAAACCTATCAAAAGACATTTTCATTTGACCCAGAAAGACCACTTCATGAGAGGCACATAATCCAGTTTCCATCCAATTCTTGGCTCACCTGCCTCACCAGTCAGTCCTGACGGGTGACAATACCCACTGTTAGTGGCTTCAGGTGTATGACTGCTTTCTCAGGAACAACCAACAGAAGGCCCTTCTCATCAGCTGAATACAGAGACAAATGCAAGAACTTTTTCTTATACTGAAAGCATAATAATGAAAATATTCACTACTAATGATTCCCTGAATCAAAATATTTTCATAACGATCCCTTCCCTTACTGCAGAATAATTGAGTTACTGGGCTTGTTTCTGAGCTTGTACTACAGTCTTGTGTTTTATTACAGGAGTGGGTCTCAACAGATGCAGTCTGCAACTGCCGTAAGCTCTTTTGCTCTGTGAAGTACAGAAACTATCTCCAAGCTGATGATACATACAGCAACGTATCACAGAGAATTTTCACTTAATTCCCACAGATTTGATGATGACCAGCACAGCAAAACCAGAAGTACCGACCATTTGCTAGGTAAGACGGAGGTTAATCAGAGAGGACAAAAACTTGGTGTATGTTCAGTGGTTTTAAGGCAGCAAACTCCCCTTCGGGGCCTGCAGTCGCACATTTCACTCAGCCACCAGAGGGAACCTGAGGACAGCTCACATCAGCTGCTATTATCTGTAGACAAGCGTAAAACCTACTGGTATTTTCATTTCCTTACCATACCGACATTTAATGTATAATATTTACAACCTGCTCTATAGAAACAGCAATGATACAGTCGCCTGCATTCAAAATTCAGGCGCTGCTTCAACTCATCTCAGAAGACAGTCGACAACAGTCAGATTTAGCGACCGCACTGCTACTGACCTGCATTTGAACTAGTGACCTAGGGATGAAAGACTGAGTATCCTATTAGCAATCATTTGCTGCCATCTGAGGACTTCACACACTTAGGAGCATAAGACTTTTGAGTGCAATGGATAAGGAAGGGAAGTTCCTTTTTACCAACTTGGGCTTCATACCATTCATGTTACCAGAGAAGCAGAACCTATGTCCTGTCAGCACGGCATTCCAGCTGTATGACATGCTGATACGGCAGCATCACACTTATTTTAAAGGAAGTCTCATAACAGTTCCAGGGGGAAAAAAAAACAAACCCAAAAACACAAACCAGGATGATTTAACTGGCAATTCCACTTTTGAATGTGACCATGTAAGCTGGTACATGTGTACTCGATACACCTTGACCCTCTGAATAGGAATTAAAAGGAATACCAGTGTTTTTTCACATTACCACACTGAAGACAGTTTCTCAGTGTTCAGATTCAGTATACAGGAGCTGAAAGGACTTCTGAGGTCACTGACTGAAATCCTTTCATACAGCAGATGACCATATAAACTAATACCTTCTGTTGACTGTCAGACAGGTCCCATAATGCTGCCTAGTTGAAAACCCCCAAATCACTACTCAACTTTAAATCTTGGCTTGTAAGCACTGAGAGACATACTTACTAAGTTCAGTAAGAAGTTCTATCTGCATTGTGATTTCTGTGCCTATGCAAAGACCAACAAAGCTAAGAAAGCATGGCAGTAAATAAAGTAAAAACAATTACTTTAGAAAGCAGTGGAGCCCACACAAAATGAGGTCAGAGGTTGGCCTGTAGCCACTGGGCATCCTGTGCAATCTGCAGACAGTTTCAAATGTGGATTTTAAAATGTGGATTTTAAAACTAGGGCCCCCAACATAATGACGTGGAACTGTTTGAGTGACTCCAGAGGAGGGCCATGGAGATAATCATAGGGCTTGAACATCTCCCCTATGAAGACAGGCTGAGAGTAACTTGAGTAACTAGAAAAGAGAAGGACAGGGAAATCTATTTGCAAATGATACATATTTGATTAAAAATTGCTGTAACACTAAAAACATTGAAAAATAGGGACTTTTTATAGGGACTATGCTTTATACAAAGCTGTTTCTTGGGCAAGGATGCTCTTCCAAGATGCATTGTGAGTAGAAGAATCTCTAGGCAAAAAAGGGTTTACCTAGTTCTAAGACTGAACCACAAGAAAACCAAACAGTCCATAATTTTTTTAAAAAAACTGATAGCTTGATGGTGAGTGTCCACATGACTTGGCTCCCCTTGCAGTAGACTAACAACTTCATAGTACCTCCTCAGAGCCCAAATTAAAAGTTGTGGTCGCTACAGCAAAGTGTCCATAGGTCATAACTGTTGTGTTGGGAGGCCAGGGCGACATGCAAAGCAAAACAACAGGCAGTTAAAACAGAGGCTCAACTGATGTTGTTATTTTGGGCAAATGGTCAGTAGAGGAAATTTACTCCAGCTCACAGGCATCACTGCAGTGACGGTGAGAAATGCATTGCTGCCAAACTGACTGAAAACAGCAGCTGGGAGAGGAAGACAGACTACTGTAAACCAACTCACCAGAGGGGCAGGAAAGGAGTGGACATGCCCAGATCAGATTTAGACAAGTTACCAACCAACTGCACTAATAATAGTGGCATAAGAAGACTCCAGGCAGCACCCCCAAACAGGATTTCCTGTGCCTGTGGATGTGTCTACGTGCATATGAAAGAGAATACAAATGTGAAAATTGAATGAGGATGTTGACTAGTGAGCCTACAACTAATTTTGAAACCCTAGAAAGACAACTTTGGAATCAGGGCTAGGATCCTGCTCTCACTGAAAGCAATGGAAAAATTTCTATTGACCTGGAAGTGGACAACTGAGTCTTAAAACAAACAATTTCTTCCAGAAACCTCTCAATAATAATGAATTGCAGCACCAGCACTTTGCAAACTATAAGCTATTCACTTCATTTTGTCTTCAGGCACATCCAAAACACTGACCTTGTCAGATAAGCTATAAGAACGAAGAAATTAAAAGTATATTCACTTTACAGTCACAACATTCTCCTTTGTGGCAATAGGAAAACCAAAACTTTCTATCAGGATAATATGGATCCTTCACTACTTGTAAATAACATTCAAGTTGCTTGCCACATCTCCAAAGCATCAGCATGCTGTTCTTATTGCTAGACATAAACCTCACCCCTTAGATTTCTGGCACAGTCATACGTTAAACAGCCAAATCTAAAACAGCAAAATTTAAATTGTGAACTCTTTAGCTAGTGGCATTAGCTTTTGTTAATCTAGACTAATTTCCAAAGTTCTACCTAAACCAGCCAACTATTAAGACTATTAGTGTAAGGTAACTGGTCACCATTTTATACTTAACTCAAGCTTTGATGGGAAAGCCAGAAAGCAAGTTCACTCATGCTCTATTTAGCTCCACTGCTACTGCTGGGGAGCATGTAGAACTTTACTGGGTCAAATTTAAAAATACAGTCGCTCATCTCCTCCTAAATAACAATTTTCCATTCATAGACATATATTCTATATGTGCTTACTTACATAAATATAAATGTCCTCTTACCAAACAAAAACATTCTTACTGAAAAGAGGGTTCTGCTACTGGCTGCTATGAGATCTAGGAGAGCTCCATGACTCTATACTGAAATCTAGTATGGCCACTCTTCTGAACAGTCTTTACACTTGGAAACAGTAGCTATAAGTATACTCATTGCTATATGTTGGTACGTGCCATCCAGGAACAGCTCAGGAAGTTCACACATTCTCCCAATGGAAGTTTTTTCTTCCTTTCTGAGGCCTCTGACACCAGCTGTGTGTCATGGATATTGCTCCTCACTAACATTGCTCCCACCAGCAATAACCATCCTCACAGATCTGCTGACAGAACTGTTCATCTGAGTACTTCAAAACACTATTAAATGATGGTCTAAGTTAGCCCTGACTTTGCTCAAAACAGACCTCACACAACTTGCTGCACTGGCAGATACTGCTATGGCAACTGATATGGATGAGGACATCTGTCTGCACACAAATTTTGTGACAGCCACTCTACTAGCTCTGTTTAGGCTACAGTCAAGGCTCTGGCATGGAACAACAGATGCCCAGGAAGAGGGAACCAGAACAAGGCAAAAATGCAGCAATTCCTCCCTCAGAGGATACCTCCTATTTTCCAGATATCGATTCCTTGTTTGATGGGGGTGCAATGGCTTTTGTGTTGTCTGGTTGGTTGGCTTTGGAGAAAGGCAGATGAGGAGAAACAGCTGTGTTTTCTCTATCCTAAAGACAGGTTAACTTCTTATCTATAAACCAAAATAACAGAGAACAAAACATAAAATGTGGCTCTCAACCTGATGTTCAACTTGATTCTTTCACTGCAGCCCACAGCTGTGCTAACATTTTCAGAGAACCATTCATATCTTCCCTCTCAGAGCTACCTTTCTGAACAGTAATAGCCAATTTAGACCACATCACTGTACACCCAGTTAAAGAACTTCTTTTGTTGTCTTTGCATTTTTCAACAGGTACTTTATCTACTGTTTAGTTAGTCAGTAACACATTAAAAATCCCTTTTAGATTTAATATCTTAGATAATGTTAAATCAACCAGCAAACTTTATTTCCTTATTTTTCAATCCCTTTCTAGGCCAATTACAATCACATTAATTCTTCATAATTAGAACATTAGGAAGGGCTCTGCTGATAATTCCTGGGAGTAGCAGTCTCAGGTACTCTGCCGGTAATTTTACTTTAAGAACTGTGCCTCCAATCCCTTCAATACAAGGATCTTCTGATTTATTCTAATACTCCTTTTGACCAGGATCATGTAAGGAAGATCACAGTACACCCTGTTAATTCAGTTGCTCTTATTCACATAGTCAATGGATACATAGGGGCACTATTACACAGAGTCCTAGAATATTCTGGCAGTCCCTGAGCCATTACTTCACTATGGAATATCCACATTGATTCTTCTCTCTTCTGTTGTATTTGTAAAACTTTTATCAATTCTGATCCGTTATTTCTTTTCCAAATGGGTCAATAAGAAAGTTCAGTTATATAACACTTTCTGCTCCAATCATGTCTTGTCTTTTTTCCAAAAATATCCTGGTATCACACTTACTATACTGTTGCTGATTTAAAGGAGAGGTTGTGTGCCAAAGACAATAGTGCAGCTTTTTCTTATCCGAGAGCCTTGTTAACTCACAAAGAGCTACCACCTTGTCCCATCAATTAATTTCCATTTTACAGATTAGATCTACAACTGTTTTGTGCAACAGCCTCACATATTGTCAATTGCCAAGTATCTTCAGACTTGCTACCATAGATGATAAAGCAGTGAAGATACTACTTCAAGCAATGTAATGCCATCTGTGTTAAGTATCACCCCAAATCCATGGAAAGCTTGCTTAGTCTGAGCTGAAGTTACCATGTTCACACTACCTAGCAACATTTAAACACTCTGGATTAAAGGAAGTTCATACATTTCAATGCACAATGTTGTTACGCTTCCAGATTACACAGAACACTCACAGCAAACACCTCATGCCCTCTCCAAAAGAAAACCAAAATAAAATGAGCCCCAAGCCTAATGCATGCACACACATGCACACATGCTTTTCTGTGTTATCTTTTAATGTTAAGGGAAAGACAAAACTTCCAGTGGACTGACCCAACCAGACTGTTTCTGTTGCATTTGCTGGATAGCAGCAGTGCTAGAAAGTAATCAGTGAGCATCCAAAAGATGTTTTCCTAATACTAAGGAGACTGAAAACGGTTTAGTATCTTTAATAGCTTTACATCAAAGAAGATTGTAAGAAGCAATGTAACAAATGCCCAAATTGGATTGACTTTGTACACAAAACTTAAATCTCAGGCCTTCAGGGAATTATTTAAAGACACCTAGAAACACAGTGATGTTAAGTTAGCCATTGATCATTACCTATTCTAGTCTGACAGGGTAAACCTTAAATGGCAGGCTACATATATGTGCTGATACCAGTCAGTTTGATGCAAAACCTCTACCATAGGTGCCTGATGAGAAAGACATAAATAAACCAACTTGTTAAAATGAGAAGTCCAGCAGCTCTGAACCAACAAGGAAGATGTTGGATTAAGAGATAAAACACCAACTTTTGCTAACCATCTCTGCTGCTGTCACATGCAAAATTATGAAACCAGCTCACCTCTCTGTTCTTTCATTTCCTCAGCTATGAATAAGGACAGTAATAATTCTTTTTCTCTTTACCCATGGTCAACCTCCTCCCCACAAAAAAAAAAAAGAAAAAAAAAACAAAACACCAACGCCTCTGCTGAGCCAAACTGGATACAAAGCATTTGGACACATGGAAGTAGTATCTGAAGGATCGGAGCAGAGCTGATACCATTTTAACTCCCACCTAGCATCAGGGGCTGCAAAGAGGACTGCAGTAGAAAAGACACCAGATCATGTAAATTTTCAAAAGTGCGTTAGATTCCACAAGTGCTGTATTAAATGGTGAGAGTTCTGTGTGCTTATTCACCCCAGTGAAAGAGCACTGCCTTCAGAAGTTTACCAGGCCCAGGACACTTGGAACTGCTGACACCAGATTTACTCAGTGGGAACAAAATGCTCATGTGCAAGGATGGAATTTGAGGACTCCAACATGGCACGTCAGAGATACTATGCCATGTACACTGTGTGCTGGCATATCACAATGACAGGAGCTTCAAAAGGCATGCAATAAATCGGCAAGAATAAAATCTGACCGTGCTTTTATATTTCTTAGTTACACTCACATTGCTAACGCTCTGCAACCACTGCTGTCCTGCAGACAGCTTGGTTTCTGAACCAATTATTTTATAAGCATTCAGTGGTAATTTTTTTTTTTTCAATGTAAACTAACAGTAAATGGCATTTAGACCAGCATCTGCAACTTACAGTCTCGTTCTACAGGAGAAGTTCTGATACTTTATGAGCCATCTTAAGACTTTTTCTATCTAATCCCTCCTTGCAAAACTTACTCTGGACATTAATGGCAACAATTTAATCGATCACAACATGCAAAAGGCTCTTAGGGCCACTCCACAGATCAAAGCAATTCCAAAGGGAGGCCATGCTATTGTTTCTCCTTAGCTGGAAGAACTGGCAATTGTAAAGAAAACACTTAACCTCTTAATTTCCAGAAGAAAAAAACTACTATTAATACACAGAGAAGAAATAATAGATGAATTAGATAAATACCACAAGTGGTGGGAGGAAGGAGAATATGGGCAACAAGTTCCCCCCATACATATTTATTAGGCTCTCCAGTTTCTGGGTAATCTGAATCAATGGATATTGAATGAAATAAACATGGTAAGAAAACTACTTTCCATGAATCAATTCTGGCCATCACAGAATAGGAATTGGTAAGAGATGTTCATGACATACGTACTGTTGCATTCATTACAGGGAGATCACAACATCACTTAAGAACGTTTACCTGTGTAACAACTTTGGGATTATAACCCTTCCTATGATCAGCTGTTGAGCAGAACAGTGCCATACTAAGACCCTGTTATATCTAAACATGAACTATAAATAAATATTTTAATAAAATAGTGCTTTGTGGGTATGACAAAGAGAGAAGGGACAGAATTATTCCAAAAGTACCTATTAAACCTTCCACTGTTTGGGAATAATTGAGGGCCTACTTTAGATTAAAATGTTTCATGTATACATTAACATATCTCTGTATATGTGTCAAAATTACTAAGAATTACTTTTCTGGACCAACTTTAAAAACTAAAACCAAAAGTTAAAAAAAAAAACATAAGAGAAAAAGAAAATCCACAAGTAACCTAAAAGCCAGACAGAAGGGTGGACAGAACCCAAGTACACATGCAGATAGGGCCAGAAAAGGACTCTGTGAAAGCAGCTGCTCACAATACCTAAAAATAGCTTAGCATTCCTCCTTTTTGGTAAAGCTCCACCAGATGCCCCTGGTACCTTCTGGAAAGAGAGAAACAAACAATTAAAAACCCATCAAGTGAGACAACAGTAAATCAGCAAAAACCCTATACCATCACCATTTCTGACACACATCACATCTATCTGTTCATAGTCCTCTTATTTAATAACAGTCCTTGCTGAGCAAGAATGTAAATCCTCTTCATTCTCCTCTGACAACGGGATTCAACTAATTATTTACTAAACTCATGGAGTGAGAAAGCCACCACCTGGATCCTTCATACTTTGCTTTGTCAGCATTAAGCATTAAGGTGTTTCTTGGTCACCGTGGGGGACTACTGTTCTATCAACAACACAGTGACACCCAGTATCACTCAAACCTCTAACCAGTAGATGCCCTATGGTATTTCTTCATGAATAAAAGGGGAAGAAAAAGCTATTATCTGCTCTGCAAAAAAGATTCAATCCTTCATAATTAATTCCAGTATGGCCACTCTGTTGTGATCTTTATTACGGCTAATTTTCTTCTATCCAGAAAAAAAATGCCCTTTCCGTCAGGATTCCTGCTTACTTCCATTAAGATCAATCCAACGTGCTTTCTTAATATGCTTTGCTATGTTTTCTTAATATTAGAGAATACAAAGGAAACTCGACAACACTCAGTCATTTAAGGGGATTTTTTAATTTCAACTCCACAGTAGAGGATGGTAACTTCTAAGTGACCTTCAGTTTCAAGCACTACTTTCCCAGTTCAAAATACCTCAAACTACTAGGACAAACACTAGTAGCTGAGGAAATGTAAAAGTCAACTCATTGGCACCATTAATTCAAATCAAGTTAAATGAAATAAGCCTCTGTGGATATAATACATAATGTCGTGTATAATGTTAGCGAAACTGGCAAGGTTGTTAGGCAACTTTCTTTTTTTTAAAAAATAACAACAATATTGGGATGCAACAGGTGGAGAGAAACCAGCCAAGAACCTGTCAGCCTAGAGCAAGTTCATGTTTGCCTCCGCTCCTTGGTAGGTGAAAGGGTCACATATTTTGGGTGGTTCCCTTCACCATGTAAATAAAGCATTGGCCAAAGCAGACTGCTTGAATCATCAGTGAGTTTTTATACATCACAAGAAAGTTTTCCATTCTTAGAAAGAGCAAACGCCAACACTTCTTGTCTGCACTTAAGAAGAGAACTTATTATCCATATATATGAGCCCCAGGGAAAGGAGCATTAAAACAAAAGCAACAAAACAAACACTCCCCAGTGAAGTGAAAATAACAAGCAGAACACCTCTTCTTTTTCCTTAATACTACTGTTGTGGAAAAAATGGAAATAAATTAGCCAAGAATACAAATCTATTTTAAAATAGCAGCAGTAAGATACAACATAACCTGATTACAAATATATTATGAATAAATTACACATACTCCTAGAAATATAGCTTCAGAACTACAAAAAATTAAAATATCTTGCTTCCGGTATCACAAAGCTTCATTTGTATTCTGATGTCACCAAGTGGGATGCTGTGAAAGTCATTAAGACTAGAGAGTTCAAAGAGGAACAATTCACACAGAGTGTTGATCTCTGCCAGCCTGACATCAGATATATTCAGCTGTTTGGAAAGATAAAGCTGAAATATTGAAACTGGAATCACAGATGCTCAATATACCTGAAAACCCCTAGAACCCCTCTGAAATCATAAAAAACATTCCCTGTTCACAGAACAATTTTGGCTTCTAACAGATGTGACATGCCCAGTAAACAGGAGTCCACACAATGCACCTGTAGTGACATTAAAATCCACTTGTGATGCTTCTCACACAAGGTGAGAGCGTAGCCTATTTTCCATCATCTTTAACTGCACCGTTGCCACATGTTTTTATACCAGGACCACTGAATAATATCCAGGAACCCATCACTGTTGGAAATTTCATGCTTCTCTGGCCAGTGTTTTCAACAGGGCTGAGGTACCACCAAGCTGAAGTTCTGCCTGGGACTGAATACTACTACCCAGGCAGTTGTATACAGAAGTCATACAATAGAGAATTTTTAAAGCAGCCACATTTCTGAAGAGTAAAATTTGGGGGGTGGGGTTTGAGAATACTTAATTTTCTTGATATAGCTAAAAGTTTTACTAGATGCTGCTCTGTTGATTCAGTAAATGCCTGTAGTGCTGATCTGCCACTGACAGATACTTTAGCTCTAAAGCTAACAAGCTGAAGATGTGACCCTTATTTTCTAATTGAACTGTGGCATGATACACAAGTCATACTTAATCCAAACACCTTCAGAAGCAAACAGGGATTTCTCCAGCAATGCAGTGCATTCTGCAAGGGTGATGCCAAGGAAACCACAGGCAAGAATAGCAGCCTCACTAGAAGAATCTTAAGAGAGCATATCCAATGCCTTTGTCTTTAGTGTATCCCATACTATCAAAAGTTTGGCTTTAAAAAAAAGCCAACAAGAACAAAAACAACAAAACACAACACAGCATGTACCAGACACTTCATAAAACTGTTCCAGTGAAAGTTTGATGTTTCACGTTGCTCAAAACACTGACAATAGTCATGATGAACAAAATCCACAGCTAATGTATGAGGAATCATATCTATGAGCTATGTTAGATAACAATGAGACCATTTTCACCTGTACTGTATAGTCAAACACTGCTTCCTACCACATGACCCAGTGCACCAGTGCATCACCACTTTCAAACACAAATGCCAAGCCCCTCTGCTACAACATAATTCACAAGTAGAAAAATAGGAATCACTGAACCAATTCAATTGAAGGTGTACATGACACCAAACAACACTTTGCACATTTGTTTCTCCCTTTTGGAGTTCTTCAGACTGATCTTTATCCAGAAGAAGAAATTTTTGAGGCCTTATTTTAACCACAGATTACCTTAATATTCAAAATTCCCAGATCATATGCTGAAAGACTGTTACATACGAGCAATGCTGATGGAATTTCTGGCCGCTTGCCTCTAGTCCTAGATAGAATCTTTCAAAAGTGTTAAATTCACTCAGAAGGACTGTTGCTAAAACTACATTAGGCTCTCCCAAAACTCAGTTACAGTGTGAAGGAAAATTTTGCTATCAACCTTTCAAGAAAAAACAATTCTGAAGTATAATAAACATCATTAACAATCTCAACCTGAGAGACATGCAATCCACCTCACTATAATTCTAATAAAACATGAATAGTCATCTACTGGAAATAAAGTGAGTGACCAGGGCACTTTACATAACTTGGAGCCTTCATGGCCCATGGGAAACATTGCAGTAGAATGACAGACGTGAATTATTTTATCTCACTCCAAGCAGCTATTTTTGGCCCTACAACTTTCCAGAAGAGACAGAGCTTAGAGAGTGAGCTATAAGCAAACCCAGTGCCTTCCATATAGTTCAGGTCAGAGGTGACTAACGGCCCTTTAAAGATGCCAGACAAACCACACACAAACAGATGTTATGAAGCACAGGCTATAAATGACTGTTGACATGCAGTGATACTATGAAAGAAGAGTGAACATGAAGTCTGTATGTATACATCCATGTGCATGGAGATGTGAAACTGAATTCAATGAAGGCTGTGTGTGGCTTTAGAAGCCAGCATTAATGTAAACTAAACTTTAATTTCAAGGTTGGGATTAAGGCTCATGGTTTAATTCTACAGAAATCTTAGGATAGAGAGAAGTCCTGTCACACTGAGATGAAACTTCATATAAAATAAGAATTCTCAGAAGCTTCCAGCCAAATTTGAGATAAACCCAGTAAAACTACACTTCAAAGGCTGGTTTCAGGAAAGCATTTAGTTACCAACACTAACATGCAGACAGTATGCATGTGATATGCAGAAGCACATAGTGGAAAAGATCAGTCAAAGTCAGGCAACAAGCTACCTTTAATATCTGACTCTAGGGCTTTTGATTCATTTCAAAACTGAAGCTATAGTATTGGTTGGGATCCATGCACCTGAATTTGATATTCAGCCCCAATTCTGAACATGTTAATTTCTGTCATTCAAGATTTGGTCTATGTTTGATATGTGTTACCTAATCAAGCACAAGAGACCCAAGAACTGCTGGAGTAGTTAGTTGGAAAGTCACAAGTCTCACCTCTATCATACGTCGTTTCAGATGCAAATACACACATTGTCCTGTTTTCCGGTAATGCCTTTCAATGTGTTCCCTTCCAAATCCCAGAAATGTGTTCATGCACACATAGACACCTCCTTCTGAATCCTAAAAGGAATGACACAAATAATTACAGCACAGAAGAAACCGTATAGGACAGAAAGGACTCAGCAAGCAGAAGAAACAAAGTGTGGACCCATTGTGTTACCAGACAAGCACTTAGAATCACTTTGATAGCACATCATTGTGTTTATACTGTCAGACCTCCAACAATCTTCAACATAGGACACCATATATAAACACATTGTAATGGGTAACTTTACAACTACTGACTAGTGAGTGTCCAAATTGGAGGTCTAGAAGTTAGTCTTGAAAAAGTGCCCAATCCAGAGATCTGTAGATGACAAAATTTGTAAAGCATAATGAAGCACAGACATTTCTTTGAAACAGAACTTTTTCTGGCCACTTGACTGCAAGACCAACATCTCAAATCAGAAGTATGGCAGACCTGATGGTCCAGGGATTCAGCCACACCTTGTACTCTTGATCACACACAATCTTGCATGACAAAAACAGATCTCACGTGATCTTACAGCTCTTAGATCTTGCTAACAAGAAAACCGGCAAGTTATTTGGGAACGTTCTTCAGTACCTTTCAGGGATTCTCTCTGCTCACACAATTAGAGTGCTTGGAGACACAGGCATTACAAAAGAAATATAAAGATATACATTCCTGGTACTGATCACAAACGTTGACATTTCAGTAACATAACCTGGCAGGAGTTCCATCACTTTTTACTCTCCTGAAAGCTGGGTGTTGATGCTGGATGTTTATTGGGATCTTGCTCCTTTTTAACTGCTCCAAGATCTCTACTCTACACCATTCAGATTGCCAGAAGGACTTTGAGTCATGTTGGATCGATTTTCTTAAACCCTTTCTAGCATGTATTGTTTTGAATAGATGGTGCATAACAAGGATTGAGCCTTTCAGAAGTACTTTGACCTTGCTTCTATTGTGAATGTGTTTGTGCTGTTGGATAGTACAGAACATCTCATGTTAAATGCCCCAAAGAACAACATGAACTCGACTCATTCATAGGCACCTTAGAAATAAATAATAAACACAACTATGAATAAGAGTCATTATCTCCAGAAACAAGTGACATTACGCACATACACATGCACAATCACGTATTGAGAAGTATTATAGCAACTATTGTTTTGATAAGATGACACCTGACAGTGCCACACCTGAAACATACAGTACAGTACCTCTCTTCAAGGCTCTGCCAGGCAGGAACCTTTGCCCTACCTCTGAGCAAGCACAAAGCTACCCAGCCTGCCATGGCATGGGTTAGGCTCTCACCAGTCTTGTGGACTGGCACAACTAGCAGAGGGCAAGTCTGACAGAGATCATAGCTATCTCCAGTACTTTCCTAACCAACACCAGGTTAATACACCTTGTTCTCTTTCAGGAAAAGGAGCTGAAGGGCTAGTAGTTTTGAGCAGTTGTTGCTCATTTGAAACCTGGTACAGACCAGCTAGGGCCTGACAGGTGTCTCTCCCCTCCCACCACTGCTCCACAGCCAGGTTCGAATGTGCCACTCTACACTCACTTAACTCTCCCCAACCTATTTCAAAGACTGACACTGAGTATTCCTGTAGGGCTTAAAGGAATCTAAACTTCTAGCTTACCTACAACCCATACTTGCATGCTACTCTTTCAAACATGCCTGTTTTAATCAATATGACCAAAGCCAGAACTGAGCAACTTCCTCAAACACCAATAAATACTGGTACTTCCACAGCAGCCACCAGTCATGGAGCTGAGGAACAGAACACAAAAAGGGACCAGAGAATGATGATTTACCATAAGACTAAGTGGAAGAGATGGATTATTATCTAACGTGAACCAACACATATAAGCTTCAGCTTTTCAGATTTAGCTGAAAGATAAACATGTAATGAACTACATAGCTGTTGCTTTACCAGTCTCAAAAGGACAAAAAATGGCATTGAGTTTTCCAGGATTCAAACATACAGTGTGAAGCAAAGTTTTACATTGTCTGTCATTCATGCTTAACATATACCATGAAGTCATTCTTTCAGCATCTAAGTATCACAACAACTGGCTCTGTAGAGTAAAAAGTAAACTATTTAGCCATCTCATTTCTGAGATACGTAGCCCCTATCTAAGATTCTATTTCAAAAAAAAAAAGTAAAAACACAGCTCCTTTGAACTGGAAATATTCACAGCCTTGAGAACAGGGGTGATACCTACAAGTGAGCTCGAAAGTAATAAAGTGGTTAAAAGAAAAAAAATACACGTGTGGTATTTAAACTATATAAAAAATACAATTGTATTTAAAATGTATTACATTTATTGTAGTTTCCACTAGTCTTTCCCAGATTTATCTACTTTAAGACCCATTATACCTTTGCTGTCTGCTCATATATCCTGTATGCCAAACCCTTTTGGATTATCTCCTTGTCTGAGAAAGTTGTGGATGTGTCCTCTGCAGGAAATCCTATAGGTACCCAGCCTAAATAAAAATCCAGTGTTGTCACTCTGGGGTCTCAGGAACTTTGTTTACAATTTTGTTTTCTTGGAGACTATCCTCTCTTTTTCTGAAGGGAACCCAAGAGACCACTGAACCATTTCTGATAAGCAGCCTATAACAACAATTTGACACTTTCAGTATATGAGCTAAATGCAGCATCTGAGTAAACTGTCTGTGGTTACTAACAAAACAGTTATTTCTCCCACAGAACGCAGGCAGAGTATTCTCTCACACAACTTAGAAAGAAGCATACAGAAGGAAAGGGGTTTGCTCTTCACTGTATTTCTCCCTGTACTTTGCTGCTAAGATGGTCACAGTAGACCAGGTATATTTATAGAAAGGAAGATACACTGTCCACACCAGGGAGAATAGTACTTAAAAAAAAAAAAAAAAAGCTCTTACTCTTACTTATTTATACAATAATTAATGTTTTTCAGAGGTAGGATGAAAAATGGTCAATGAATCCATGTTGAAAGAGAAGTAAAATGCAAGAGTTACTCCCCCTCAGGGCTGAAAAACAGAGCAAGTAAACTGCTGGATGAGGGGGTCTGTCAAACACAACCACCTGGCACAAGGAAACAGAGATCACCATCTCCCTTCACACATGCTCATGGCACCAGACACTAATACTTTTCAAATACTACCAACCTGATCAGGATTTGAATAACATGTATCTCATTACCAACCCTCCTCATGGAAACCTAGGGTTCAGCAATTTCAACTCCTGAGGTGGCATTTATAATGCATTTATAAATACACAATTGTTGTGGTGATGTACTCGAAAGGCAAACAGAGACTTGGGCACAGTGTCTAAGGCACAGGTACTTGCTTTAGATTCACTAGAACAATGGTAGAACTTGCTTAACAGAGGGTAAAGTGGCACCTTGAGTCTTCCCAAGTCTCCATACCCAAATATAAAAAGTCTGTTCATCCTATCACATATAAAGTTAAAAGTACCAGTTATGACAGAGGGTCACTGGGTCCTCTATGCCTTCTGCTGTGGTTTCCATGTGAGTGTTTCCCTACAAAGACCACAGCCATTTATTTAGAGTGTCTGTTCATCAGGAGTCACCATAATTAATCAGTCTGGCTGTGGTCACAAGACTCCTGCAATAAATGTGGTAACTTTGGGAGGGGGAAATCAACTAAAAAAACTTTGCCAAAGATAAGGAATATTCTAGTCACATTCAAAAAGAACACAGGGTATGAACACTGGAGTAATTCTGCATTTTAGACGACTGTCCTCTGCCACTCAAAGGTGAAAAGAAAGCAACAGTGACAAAAGGAAAGCAGGGAAGGAATGGTAAGAAAAAGGTGAAATCAGGAACCTGATAAAGAGGACGGAGAACCAATAGAATCAGAGAAAGTAACTGAACAATGCATACATAGACAAGCATTGACATGAAATCAGAAGGAGTGTGGCCAGCAGGTCAAAGGAGGTGATCCTCTCCCTCTACTCTGCCCTGGTCAGGCCCCACCTGGAGTATTGTGTCCAGTTCTGGGCTCCCTGGTATAAAAAGGACAGGCATCTCTTTGAGAGAGTCCAAAGAAGGGCTACGAAGATGATTAAGCGCCTGGAGCATCTCCCCTATGAGGAGAGGCTGAATAAGCTGGGGCTGTTCAGTCTTGCGAAGAGAAGACTAAGTGGGGGATCTAATTAATGTCTATAAGTATCTTAAGCATGGAATGCAGGGGGAATTAGCCAGCCCCTTTTCAGTGGTCTGTGGAGACAGGACAAGGAGCAATGGCTGCAAGCTAGAGCACAGGAAGTTCCGCACCAACCTGCAGAACTTTTTCACAGTGAGGTTGACAGAGCCCTGGGACAGGCTGCCCAGGGAGGTGGTGGAGTCTCCTTCTCTGGAGATATTCAAGACCCGTCTGGACGCCTATCTGAGTGATCTGTGCTAGGGAGCTGCTTTGGCAGGGGGGTTGGACCCGATGACCTCTTGAGGTCCCTTTCAACCCCTAGAATTCTGTGATTCTGTGAAAATATATACAAGCAGCGAAAAGGAGCCATGTACTACTGGAACTGGTGAAAGACAAGAGAGATGAGGGAAAAAAGAGCTGGTTCAGACAGAGAAAGAACAGACAAACGATCTGGCAGTAAGAAATAAAGGACAGGGCTTCAAATAACTGAACTGTTAGCTTCCAGTACAAAATCTTTCCCCTGCCCTCTCTAAAAAAAAAAAGCAAACCACAAAACAAAACCAAACAAGCAAAAAAACTCACCCCAACAACAAATACCACAATTACTATGTACTATTTTATCACACTTTGATGGTAACATGCAAAACACTGAGCAGCTTGAAGAAAGCACATGTAGCTGAAATCAAAAACCTATCAGGACACTGGGGTTCTGATGTTATGTGGACAGCCACAAACAAATATATTAGTTTTGAAAGGTTCAAATTCCTCCATGTTCTGGGCTACATTCCAACTACTAGAGATGGCACTGGATATTTCCCTATGAGCACACTATTTTACAAATGCTTGACAATGACATCCAGTAGCTCCGCTGTAGCTTGTCAATGGGCACATGGACAAGACCAATCCAATACAGAACTACATTTCTAGGGAACAAAAAAAAGCTGTGTAGGCCAGTCAGACACTAAAATGAAACCAAGCCACCATTCCAAGAGGTAGGTCACTCCTGTACATAAGCTACAGGTGGACAAGTCACATTCACAGGCAGGATCAAGGCTTCATGATAGGTGAACAGATACAATGACAGTATTAACATTAGGTCATAAGTAACCTGGAACTGGGAATGCATAACTTAACACAGAATCCATTACTCAACACTGTTTGGGGTCAGATTATGCAGGTGCACATTGCATGGGCCACTGACAAGAGATGGAGCAATTCATCATGGCTTACTTCCTAGCTCAAGTGCTGTACCACAGCTGAAGCAGTGCCAACTGTATTGCTTCCATGGCAGCTTAGTTTCAGAGAGAGCCTGACGATTTTTGCTTTGTGCAGAGCCCTAGCTGTACAATTCTGGCTTTATCCTCTAGTACTCCAGATACCTTACAAAGTCGCTCTGCTACCCAAAATCAAAAGAAAAAGGCTAGTAAGATCCAAATTTCGATCAAACCCACAGAAATGTACAATGCACATACACACTGGCTGTTCTACAAAGTTTCATAGTTCTCATTTGTGAGCCACTGCAAGCACAACTCTTACTGATTCTGCTGTTCTCCAACTTTGGAAGACCACTTAATCTTAGTGTCCTAGTGTACTCCCAGTCAGCAAAACACTTGACCATGGGACAGGTTTGGTATGTCCATCTGATGCAACACTACAATGCTGTTCTGATTTTTCACCTGCCACCAAGCAATTCACTGCCTTAATAAACTGGAGGTCATTCTGCAGCAAGGCCAAAATCCTTCGTCTGGAATATTTTATTTGTCTTGGCATATTCAGTCCTCTTGGTGTTTCCTCACTGCTGCTCCTGTCCCATCAATAGAAACAAGATAGCACAGCCTATCCCTTCCAGACAGTGGCCCCAGTGACTTTCTAATTTTCTTCAAGGAATGCCTACCAAAGGAACTGCCAGATACAAGGTGCTTGTTTCTAGAAAATTTTACACAGTGTAGTCACTGATATCCATCACACAATCCAGACTCTCAAGGATTTCAGTCTGCTAAGCATCAGCAAAGCCTTTAGTAATCATCCTAACATAACCATTACAGAGTCCCCGAGCCACAAAAATGAAGTCAGCAGGATTCACAAAGGAAGCTGTTGTCAGCAGCAAGGTTTTCCAGCAGAGTGAAGACAAACTTTAAGCTGTTCAAACACAGTCCTGCAATCTACAGAACCCAGAGTCCTCGGTCTTGTCACCATGTCAGACTCATGCCCTTTGCTGTAGTTGTAACCAATGTCCTTAGCAGGGAAGACTTCAGAGCACACCCGCAGCCTGCACACAAGCCTTTCCTATGCTCCAGTTGGTACCCCTTTTCTAGCAGTTGCCTCTCCCTCAGATGATCTAAAATAATCAAAGGTCTTTGAGATAAGGTTCCCAATAAAAGGTGAAATTTCCATTCAACTACTATACTTCTATATAAATAATAATAAGACAACACAAGATTATATAAATGCAACCTTTTTGCCTCCTGCATCCTACAGAACACAAAGGCAAGTTTATTCACCAAAAGAGTAAGAGGTGCCACAGCAGGCAAAAAAAGGAAAGAAGAAACATACAACACAGCAGCACAGACACACACACACACAAAAAAGTCACCAGGAGGGACTGCATGTCAGATCTGAAAAATAAGAGGTACAGGATTTCATCTGTCAAAACTGTAGGGATGTACTCAGAGACGCAGATCACAGCTACTGGGCCAGTTGCTAGAGGGAATGGCACTCAATACTAGGCCTCTCTTGCACCTTGTAGGCAGCCTTTCTTCCTTTCCCTTCCCTTCCCAACTTCCATATAAAGAATCAATGGCTAACTGGAGTAGGAGTCCTTATCGGGGAAATACGATTTTTCTGGAAGCCACTAAAACCACAAAAAAGTAATTGAACGTTAAGTCATAAAAAGGCATGTTTTCTAACCTTATGAGACAAGCAAACTGAAAAGTATCTCTAAAGCTTTTAAGTGCATAGAATTTTGCCTCCTGATTCAGCCAGATTTCTTGGAAACTAACCCTAGTAAGTTTTGTTGCAAATAGCCAAATCTAAGGACACGTATTTCTCATCTGTTTAGTCATCTTTCTGACAACACTACCCTTCTGACAAGGACATCATGCTATGGCTCATCCACATCGAAAAAATACACTGAATATCCACTTGTACTGCTCCTACATTCACACTTCTGAAATCTCTCAACTAATGACTCTCTTTGGAGCACAGAGGCACCATTGTTCTCAGATGTTCACCCAGGGAAGTCAGATTTCAAAATCATGGAAAGGGAACAGTAAATCAACCAATTTTTAGAACAGTCTGTGTTCCTGACTCCTTATCTCCTCCATCAAAAATTATAATCTGAAATTTTACCATGCATAATAAGAGCAAGAGCATGTTTTTAACATTGATCATTTGCTTTAATATCATACAAAACAAACAACCTGTGTATCTTCTTTCAAAGAGAGGCAAACTGTTCAATAGGAAGAACCTTGCTTAGGTTATACATAACTAATCTAACAAAACAAGTCACTAAACCAGCCTAAAACAAAAGATTCAGAGATAAACATCTCCCTTTAGCCAAGGCAACAACCTGTGTGTTTCCTTTCACTTTCCTTCTGAATAACTGTAAAAAACCACAGGATGGTGTTTTACCCAAGAAAGCAAACATTTGCCCTTTAAAATCACCATTTTAAAAGCGATATCCAAGCATCAGTTAGATTGCATGGGAATGAAAAAATCAAAATCTGAGATGAGTCTTTTTCTCAGAACAGCTGAGGAGTAGTATGGGCTGAAAAGCTGGGGAGAATAGTCTCAGGCTCTATTCCTTCATTTTTAATGGTACTACATAGGTTCAGCCAACCCTTCTGCCCTATAATGCAATTTAAACATAAAGCTTTAACAAAGGCCAAAATTTATCAAAATCTGAAATCTCTTCCCAATATAGCCAAGAAGGTTTGAATGTTTTTGGAAAAAAAAACAACCAAAACAAAAGAACAAAAGCCCCAAACCTGAAACAGTGCAATTCCAACTCCTTTTGCTACTTTGGTAAACAGTTTCTCTTAAGTTTTGATCTTTTTTTTTTTCCTGTTTCATCAAACACAGCTTTTGCTGTGATTAATTAAGTCTTGTTGGAGTGGTGGTGATTGGTTGTTTTGTAATTTGTAGCAGTATTTAATAAACCTTAGTGCTGGTTAACAGAAACTTTTTATAAACCATAATGTTGAAGAAAACTGAAAGTGTTGCTAGAAATCATCAACCGTGACTTTACCCATGCAGAAATTCTAAGGGAAGATTGTGGTGTATTAATTTCTCCCTCAACAAAAAACCCAAACACCAATACAAACACAACAACCCACATCAAAACCCAAACCTTATTAAGAAAGTAATGCAATTAGCACCTCCACAGCAGAGTCTGATTTGGCAGTTTTCATCAGACCGCCTCCCACTACAGTCAGGACTGCTGGGTGACACTTGAGATCTGAAGAGTGCGAGTAAAAATAACCTCTGTTCAACAAGACATGATGAACACCAGACAGCTGAGTCACCTTTAAGACCAATTTTGATTTTCTGTATTAGAAGGAATTATCAAAGAGTGGGGAGTAAAGAATTCAAAAATCTGCCTGAAACACACCTTTTGTTGAATATTCTGTACTTTAAATCCTGAACTTTCTTTTGATTGCTGCCACTGACTTTAACATGATTGTACTGTGCTCAATCACCTCTGGAAAACTGCAGCTTCACGTAGAGAAGCAACTGTCAATAAAATTTCAGCTCTGTTTAAAAAGTGTAATTCTTCAGCACCTCTTGCATAGCATCGACCGTTACTATCTACAAAGGCTTCCAAGTACTACCAGCGAAGTCAAAAACGAGTTAGGCCCCGAATCTGCCACTGAACACTTGAAGTCTGTGGAGCTTGCGGATGTTTTGCCAGACAGCTATAACACTACATAAAGTTTACTTTATCATTTAACACCACACTATATAAGCTAGTGGAGAAATACCACGCATTCAATGTAGTCCAGTGATGTAACTGAAACGTAGTGGTAAGAAAGCGTTCCAGGAGGACTTTCACACCGATTTTTAGGTTGAGCCTTTACTTCAGAAGCTTCCTCTGAAGAATTTAAAAAGGAAAGTGACCACGGGAAGAGCAGGAAAGCAAAACGATTAGCACTTGCTAGCCAAAATACACCAACGAGAATGCCAGCTACTGTCCCGTTTTACTACCTGAGCGTGAAAGTAAAAACAAGAGCTCGGGGGAGGGGAGGGGAACGGGCACCTCGGACAGCCAGAGCCCATTTCCCAGCAGGCAGGAAAGTTTTCCCGAAATCGCAAAATCCCCGTGTCTAAGCAACCACTTCGGACTGCCGTCAGAAGAAAAACAGATGAACGAGCACCGCTACTGCCTGCGAGCTAGCAACGCCGCGCCGTGAAGAGCCCCGGCCGCACCAGACCGAGCACCGGGGGCGCAGGGCAAGGCCCCCGCTCCGCCTCGACCCCCACGCGTGGCTGGGGAGTTATTGCAGCCCGGGCGTGGAGGGCAAGGACAAACCTAGCTGCGGAGTAAGCCACGGCAGGTGGAGGCGAGCGGGTTGGCAAAGGGAGGGATAAGGAAAATTTTGAAGCCTGAGGGGGAAGCAGCGGCCCGAGGAGGGGATGAGGGGCTGCTCTCCGAGCGGGGCGCGGCGGGGAAGGGACCGCAGGAGGGGCGGGTTTGCCGCAGGGCACCGGCTGAGGGCAGATCGGTATCCCGCGGCGGGGAGGGGGACCGGAGGCAGCCGGGGGCGGTTTCGCTGCACTCACAGGCGAGTCGTAGGAGAAGGCACACTCCGTCTTGTAGACCCGGTCCCCTGACTTGGGCACCCGGATCGTGGGCATGTAGGGAACGAGCAGCTCGCCCAGGTCCCCGGCGGCCATCTGCGCATCGCCGCCGCTGAAGAGCGCGGCCCGCTGCATGTTTTCTCCCTCCGGCCGGCCGGCCGACAGCGGCGAGCGGGCAATGCGAGGGCAACGGAGGCGGAGGGCAGCCAGGCCCGGGGCAGGGCGCGGCGGCGGGAGCCGAGCCCGAAGGAGAGGAGGGGGAGGGAAGATGCTATTTTTAATCCAATAGCAGCAGGAGCAGCACCAGCTGCGGCGGCGGCACTCGGGGGTCCCGGCGAGGGAGGGAGAGCGGGAGGGGCAGGGTGGCGGGGGCGGGCCGCGTCTGGCTGCCCCCCGCGCTCTCCGCCCGTCCCCCGGCGGCGGGCGCCAAGAGGTGCCTGCAGGGGCGCCGCGGACGCCGGGGCGGGGGCTGTACTCCTGAGGCGATTCCCGCCCAGCGCGCGTGCCACGGGCGACCGTTAGGTGGCAGCCGGCGTCGCGCGACCGCTTACTCGCCGAGGAGCAGGAGGGGAGCGCAGCGCCGCGCGGCTCCCTGCGCGGGGCTGCGCCGGCGGGGTGAGGGCCGCGCTCTCCGGCCACGCGTTCTGCCAGGAAACCTTCATTCCCATCAGCGGAGGACGCAGGCTTCCTCTCCTGGTCTGTCGCGTGGCTCGGAGCACGTTCCCCTGGGAGTAGCAATGCTCTGCTACAGGTGCTTTGATTTACTTTTTTTTAAGCAATTAAGTACCGTTTATATACATCTTTATCCTCAGCTGCAAGGATTTATCCTCAGCTGCAAGGATCACGTGCTTAAATGAGCCTTTTGACTTCAAAGTTACTAACAGATCATTAACTGCAGTACAGGGCTCCCTGGGTATGGATATCTTTGTGTCTGTCTGCCAGGGTCCTGCTAACTACAGTCTGTGTCAGCGCAGCTGGGTCGACCTGTGCCTTGGCAGTTTGTAACCTGCCAGGACAAGCAGAATACTTTGGCGAGGAGGGACGAGCTGCTGGGAGACAGAATGGGAAAGTCCAGCCTGAGATGCATTAGGAAGCCTGTGGCAGTGGTGGTAGCCATCCACAGGTTTTATGTCTTGAGAGTCAGCATCTCTAGCTTAAAATGACCTTTTTTTTTTTTTTTTTGGCATTTGCTGTGTTTCACCTTTATTTTCACAAATGACATGACCTTTGCTAGAACCACCATTTACCTCAAAGTTATAGAAGGTGGTTTTAGCAAAATCTCAGTAAATTTGTGTCCAGTTACAAAGAAACAGGCTGTGAGGGTGAGCAGACCAGTGCAGTCTGTTCTCAGCAAATTTTCTAGTAAGAAATCAAGTGCTGGGAACAATCTGAAATACCAAGAGTACAATTTGATGCCAATGGAACAGCCTTAGACTTACTCAAGAGCAGACATTACATCAAGAACTTGTGAGCATCGTTGAAGGACGGATAAAAGCCACAAGTTAGTACAAGGTCACTAGACAGATTTATTTTACCTGAAAAAGCTTTGAGCTTTTTAAAGGCTTCTCTTATGATTAACTCATCGTTTATAAGCAGTGAGAGACATAAGATTACATACAAGCCATCCAACCTGAACATTTGACTCAAACAAAAAGGACAAGTCAAAGAAGCACCTGTGCAAAATCAATCTGTCTTTCTAATGTTTGGCAGCTCTAGGAAACAGCAAACGAGGCAGTCCAGGCTTAAAATAGTCTATGCAGTGTTGCTGAATGTAAAGAAAGAAATTGATGTGTTTTAAGTTTGAAACTACAAGATGATCAGGGGTTACTAAAGGACTTGGAGTTACTTCCTTAAAGTGGGAATTTTGAATATGTACAGGTAGTTTATAGTCACAAACTGTAAGAGGCGTTTTCCACCGCTCCCTTGATGGATTTAAAACCGGAGGAGTACGAGACCAGAGGAGCCTGAGGAAACACATCCCTCTAGTGGGAAAAGTCTGCCAGATGAAGAGAGTACCCTCTACATTCCTTAAGTGTGAGAGAAACCATTGAGAGAATGCGGAGAAATGCTCAGTTGTTAAAGAATATGGAGGTTGGGGAAAAAAAAGTGAACAGTGAAAAATAAAATGAAAAACAATGTATGTGGAGTGGTAGGTATAATCTGAATATTCCAAAGATCTGAAGGTTTTTTTTTTTCTTAGTGTCCTGGTTTCAGCAGGGATGGAGTTAATTTTCTTCCTGGCAGCTGGTGCAGACACGCTGATGTTTTCAGTTGTTGCCAAGCAGTCAAGGACTTCTCAGCTTTTCACACCACCCTGCCAATATGAAGGTGGGGGGAGCCTGAGAAGCTGGGAGGGGACAGAGCCAGGCCAGCTGACCCACACTGGCCAAAAGGATATTCCATACCATATGACATCATGCTCAGTGTATAACTAGGGGTGGGTTGAGGTGGGGCAGATGAGGGTCCTGCGCAGCATTGACTTCGTGTGGTGAGAAATTGTTCTGTTCAGCACTTGCTTTGTGTATATTATCTCCCTTTTTTTGTTTGTCCTATTAAACTATTTTTATCACAACCTGAAAGTTTTCTCACTTTCACTGTTTTGACTCTCTCCCTCATGCCACCGGCAGGGGATCGAGGGAGTGGGAGGCTGTGTGGTGCTTAGCTACCAGCTGGGGTAAAACCACAACACTTAGTTCATCTTTCACAAATTATCTGACACAGGTCTTGTGAAAGATTTTTTTCTTTCCTACAGTTTCTCATACCTTTCATTTAAAACTGTACATACTAGAAATCACACAAGGACGACTTACATTACAACTTGTTTCATGTGTATTAGGTCACGAAGCCCTTTCTACACTGATCTTCTGAAGAAAATGTGTAATTGTTGACAACTGACATAAGGCATTTTTTCTGATTAAAAACAGCTATACAAGCTGTACTGCCACACAATTTCTTTCAAATTATCAGAATCAACACAGATACTGTTTATTTTTATTCATTTCCATCAGTAAACAGCAGGATGTATATTACCCAGCCCAGTCACAATTTGTCAGTATGCATTTAAGACCATGCATACTGTCTTAAAATTGTTTAATTGTCAGGTGTGGATTTCATAGAATTGTCAATAAGATTTTTATCAGGTGTTTCATAATGGTACCAAGGTCCATCTCCCCTGTGTCTCATCAGTCTGCGTGCCTCCATCTCCATCAGCCTGAAAAAAAGGGCAAGAGATGCACAACATGAAGTTTACTGGGTTTGATCATGCACAGATCAATGTGTAACATCAGGGTGTTCTTGACACCAACAACAGCAATGAATTTAGCATCTGATTTATAAATACTACTGAAACATAGGTAATACGAAAATATGAAGGGTTCAAACTAAAGCATGAGCTATTACATCCTTTTTTTTTCAGCAAGTCATCTCACAAAAGAATAATAAAAATACTTGTGGGAGTTCTGTCACAGATTCTTGCTTAATAAGGACCTAGACAATTCTGATACAGCTTTCAACTAAAAATAAATAGGAACAAGAAAAACAGAAGAAGCAAATACAATGGCAGAAGGAGCTATGCTGTTTTGGTCCCAACAGCCACAGCTGGTGGAATTCAGACTTTCTTCTACCACCACAATTTACTCTGTGTAAGAATAAAATAAACTCAGTACAATAACGTTGTCGTTGCCCACAGAGTTTTTAACAAGGAGCATGACCAGTCCTTTAAAATGTCATTTAGCTACGCAGTTAAGCTATGAGCATTAGCAGGAGCAAAAAGAGCTGCCCGTTTTCTGACTCAGGAGGATATACCTTTATAAAAATGAACTGTTCCAAAGAGACTGATGTTGTACAAGACTGCCCTTGGATCGTTCCACATCTGGTAACCTTACTACCAAGGAGGCAGGAACTGCAAACACTGTAACTTCCGCTTTGGCACCAGCCAGTGCAGCAAGCTCTCAGGGTCAAGCGACGGATGAATACACATACCATGTTAGCATCCAGCTCAGCAGGTTAACCAAAATAAAACAGGCAGCTACACTATGTATCAGTATTTTAAAACACTTGAATTACATAACATACCTCATTTCAGTCTTCTTTGCTTCAACATCAAGCAAAGCCATCTCTTTCTCATAGTCTTTTTCAGGGGGGTCAAGGATGTAACGGGCTATCCAGCGACTTATAGGGTGCTGGAAGATAGAAAACGCAGAGATTATTCATGCAATTTCCAAGTAGGAATGTCACATAACTAAATAATTTTGCATGTTTCCAGTCCTGAAAATGTCATCAGCATTACGGGTGCCGCCACTCAAACCATGAAGTTAAAAATGTGCTCAACTGTTTTTAAGATCACAACCCTAAAGAACGTATTTCTTTTGCCATTTTTAATGCTACTATTCTGTAGCAAAATTAAAAGTTAATGGAAAACATGCAATTTATTTTCTTTCTGTTCCTTGATCTGCCACTGTAATCACAGAAAGGGGTTCCAACCCCCCCTACCATAATCAGTAACAATTTAAAGTTCTGCTTCCACACAGAGGTCATTTTACTAGGAACAAAACTCTAAATTAATCTAACAGTCATAATAGCATTGCTGAATTCAATTACTTCCTAGCAAAACCAAAAGAGTGCTTGAAGCAAGAAGCTAGGGACTAATTTTAAGAAAATACAATGGAACAAAATAAATGTAACCTTGAGTTTCTGACTATAAAAATCTTCAGTTCTAGATATAAAAGCAAGTGTGACGTGGGACTTGGAAACAATCCTAGCAAACGATACAAAAGAAAGTAATTTCACTTTAAATTCCTTTATCTTAAGATGTTGTAGTTCCAGAATAAGAAACAAAGGCAAAAATTGCATGCTAAGAATAAAGAGAACAGAAGACTGTTCTTACTCTTTAGATATTAGAAAAGAATTACTGGCATATAGCGTCAGCGGTTTATTTGCATAAAGCTACAGATCATCTGCACCTACTTGTGTCAATAAACTGATTTCCTACAGCAATGCATACCTCCCATAAAACTGAAAAAAAAGCAAGTTTACTAAAATTATAATTGCACAGTTCGAGTTCTACTACACTTATAGTCAATGGCAGGGACACAGCTGTCCTCACTATCATACTCCACACATTTTACTCCCAAAAATATCACCAAGAGGAAAGCTGTCCATACCATGCCACCCTTTCACACGGTACACTTACTTTGTAGTATTCCCAGTACTCTGGAACATAACCTTCTGGAATCTCTGCAAGTTCAGCTTCACCTGAAAAGGAAAGAAGGGAAGGAGCATTTAATTCAAGTGCTTTTTTAAAAGTACCTTATATTCTGCCTTTCACATTAGGAAGAGGTCATTACTTAACATGGAGAGTATTTAATCCCTTGATCTGAGCTCTATTCAGAAAAACTGACTTGCCATTTTTCCACACTTCCCACTGCATGTACCCAGCTCAGACTGTAAGCCACACAGCTCACAGCTACAGGGTGAAATTAGCAGCTATACAGAAGAAATAACTGAGTCCACAGAAATGCCCTTTAAAGTGTATGAGCTGAAAGCATGAGTTTTCCCTATTTCCCTATTAAATTAATTGCATCTTATTACAGTAGTAGATTTAAAACACCTATTGCCAAGCAGAATTTTGGCTTTTTTGCTAGATAAAAAGGGAGTTGCCATCTCTGTGGCCTTCTTAAACAAGTATGTAAATGGAGGTAACACATTTGAGTACAGAAGAACTGTTTGCTAAACCTCACTGATGTTTGAACAACTGTCAAAAGATGGAATTTTTCCACTTTTAAAAAAGCAACTAAGGAAGAATAAAAGTACTGAGAACATCTTCGAAGTACTTACACAGCATTACTGTAACTCTTAAAGCTATTTCAAAGTCTTCCAAAGAGCAAACCTTAAAAGATCTCTTCTATCCAGCATGCTGAGTTTCCATTTAATAATTTTCACTGTGTACTTGGCTTAGTCATGACAGAGCACTCACCAATGAAGATGTTGACATAGGTTATGAATAGTGCCACTGGTATTCCTGTCAGAAATACATAGAATCTCTGCAAGGGGAATAGAGAGGAAAAGAAACAGTATGAGAAACTCAGAAACCTGACAAAATTTACATGAAGTTAGTCTGAAAATGACGTAATGGCCAATAATTCTAGAGATGTTGCATGTAAGTCATATTCCTGTTTAAAATGAGCTCATTAACAAACTAGAATACAAAAACAGTGATGCTGTAATAGTCCATGAGCCTCTTTAGTTCAGCTTTCAACCTCCCAGAGAGGTCAGTGTCTGTAGAAGCAGACAGTAATGCTTTCCCCAAATGCTGTCACAGCATCTTGTGATGACTGGCTTCAGCATTTAACTGTAATGAGGCACTAACACCAACGCAATACAATCCAGCATAAATGCAACCACTGCTGGTTTTAGTAACTGTGGAAGACAGATAAAGGAAGCCTGACCACACACAGGGGGTTGTATCAGGTTGGCAGCTGTCTGTCCCAATAGGCTTTATCCGAAACCTAGCTTTTTTATGGGTTGAACTCGGGTCAGGCTTCCTAATTCTAATCTCTGGTATTAGTGGTTTAGGTAACTGAAGGCAAACCCTGACAGAGAGTAACCTAATACATTTTAAAAGGGAGGATGGAGTGGAAGGCATTTGTAGGTTATGCATATATGAACACAGACACATAACTTGAGAATGCTGCTACTTCATTAAGTACCTGTCACGATCTTTGCCACTTAGCCAATCTTTTTTCTTCATCTGGCCCTGATTTTACAACATATGTCAAAATTTATTTATGAGGAGCACTGGAAATTCTTGTTTATGTGAATAGTGCCAATGACATTTTAGATGCTGTCATGTAAACAGTAGCAAAAATTGTATTTTAGACACTCTGACACCTCCTGCAACGGATGTGTTATACTGCATGCAATAAATATATTTGTAACTCACCAACAAGCTCAGAAATCGACTATCATAAAAACTTGTTGCCTTGATAATAAACATTCTCTTCCCATGGCCACTGCTATGCCGTACAGGAGCTGAAAATTGAACCAAAGTATTATGTGGGTTGTTTTCCCTGATGATTGCCAATATATGGTCAATAACGTATATGGGGAAACAAGAAGGATGTAACAGTGTCTGAGTCGTTACGAGCTGGTTTTCCAGAGGACATCAGCGTTCCTAAAAGCCTGCCTGAACTCATTTCCCATTTGTTGGAATGAAGCTATTTTTCTTCTAACTTCAGACACAGACCTATTTCTACCCAGAAACCCAACAAATACATCACTGAGCATCACACAGGGACAAGTCGGTCCACAAATTACTACATGACGAAGCCTGGCCTGCCGCAAACTTTGACCCGCGTTCTACCCACGGCAACCTCTCAGGGGAACGGGGCTCCACGCTGCCTCCCCCTCCAGGGATCCCGCTAGGTGAGAGGAGCCGCAGCAGCCGGTAGCGGTACGGCCGCGCCGCTCCGCGCTCCCGCCCCAACCCCACAGGCAAGGTGGCGCAGAAAGGCCCGAGCCCTGCGGCCGCCCCGACCCGCGGAGCCGAGACGGAGCCACTCGCCCCGCGGACACCGCCTCGCACCGGCCGAACCTCCCTGAGGCGGCGGCCCGCGGCCTCCCGCGCCCCTCTCCTGAGGGAAGCCCTCTCCTCCGCTCCCCAAGGTCACCTCGCCCCCAGCACACTCGCCCCCTCGCTCCCGCCGCCGAGACCCTACCGACGGTGCCGGGGAGACGAGCGGCCCCGGCGAAGCACGGGAAACGAGCACCGCTCGCCGCACCGCTCGCTGCCCGTCGAGCTCCCCAGGCAGCTGCTGCCCGTAACAGCAGGCTCATGGCCGCCATGGCTAGAACTGGCACGAGGGCGGGGCCCTCAGCGTCTGTCTGCACGGCGGACTGAAGCTAGCAAGCCGCCATATAGCAAAAGGGCAGAGCCTTCCTTCTGGTTCCGGCGCCCTCGCAGGACGCCGTCCGCGACGCCGAGCATTGTGGGAAGGGCGGCAGAGTCATGGCGGCCGCCGTGGCGGTGGCCGGTCTGTCCCGGCGCTTCACGGTCGCGCTGCGGCTGCCAGGAACGCGGCCGGGCTTGGCGCTTACCGGCCTTCCCGGGTAGGCTTCGGAACAGCTTGGGCTGGGGATGGGCGCGTTGCGGGCCGCAGCGCGGCTCCCGGCAGGAAAGCCGCCCTTTGAGGCCTTGGCGGGAGGCAGCGCCCGGGTGCCCCGGGCTGGCTCGTCCTGCAAGGCGGCGGCGAGGCGCCGTGCTGCGGGCGCTCCTCGGCCGCCGTTATGCCCGCAGGTCGCGGTGCTGGTGCCCACAGCCGCTGCTTGCTGCTCTCGCCACTCAGAGTCGGTGTGGCAGGAGGTGTGAGTTCATCTGTGAGGTCCAGTTCTTGTGTACCTCGAGTACAGCCCAAGGGTAATCAGATGAGCTGGAGCACAGGAGAAAACACTGACGGGACATCCTTACAAAGAGCTGAACTCACATCTGCTCCTAGGCTGTGGTGCTCAGCAGTCTGTAGGGCCTGTGCTTGTGTGAATGGAAAACTCTGATTTAGCCCAGTATTGTTTTTCTTACCATATATATATAGTTTTCCTTCTAATTTGTTATGCAGATTGACAATGACTCTATTCCACAAGAGCCTCCCCAGCGTTGAGCCCCTCCATCAGCTGAAGTTTCTGCATACCACTTTGTCTCGGAAAGGGCTGGAGGAGTTTTTTGATGATCCACAAAACTGGGGAGAAAAAACAGTAAAGTCTGGTGAGTTATGCTCATGTTTTGAGAGTGATCTCTGGGCCACTTGTGCTTATCTGAAATCCAACCCATTTTGCATTATGGGAACTATTCATAGCGACATAAAACATACATTTTGTATACATACACACACTTGGGCATCTTTTATGCATCTGTTAACTTTTATTTTTTCTGTGTATTGTTTCTGAAAGCAATTATGCATCAGAATATTTTGCTCTAAGTCCTCTCTCTTGCTCTAAAGAGCATATTGCAGAAGAGACATTCTTTGAAATACATAGTACCAAAGAAGAAAAATCATTTCAATATAAAGATTCATCTTACATCTTTCCCTGCTGGTTACAAACACAAATAAACTGTACATGTCATCTTTTTAATGGACTTGTACATTCAAAGCTGCCTGTCCGCAAGGGTAACTGTCCAAGAGGCAGCATTGTTTTGACATGATCCTTGTCGAGTTGGCTGAGCTTGCTGATAGAAGCTTTTATTTTGTAGAAGAACTTTGCTCTATTAAATTGATTTTAGTGTGATTTTTTTTACAGGGGATTCATGGAATATAAAGCAGCTAAGGGGCAAGAGTAGTGAAGACTTGCACAAACTTTGGTAAGTTTTAGTGAAATAGGTTCTCTCTTTTCAGAGCAGCTCTGCCTGTTTAATTAAAATGGGGCTAGTGAACTTAGCCAGCCGGCCCACTCCGCATGGTTAAGCCCACTCTGGGCTCAGAACAGCCCAAGGTCTGGTGCTGCTCAGAACACAAAAGCTGTACTGCCAGGTAGCTGTGTGATAGTTGTGCCCAGTACAAAGGGTTGGGTACGAAGAGGCTGAGTTCAGACTGCAGGACAATGGGAGTTGGAAGTGACCACTGGTGGGGCTCACCACTAAATTCCTTCAGGTTGCCAAGGGCTGAATCCATTCGGAGTCTGAAAGTCTTCTGAGGCTGGAGACTGCATCACCACTCTAGGCAGCCTGTGCCAGGGCTAAAGTAGTGCTGAAGTTACTGTGAATAACTTTTTCCTTGCTCTATCTCATCCTTTTGATGTGAACCCATAAGAACAGTCTGGTTCTGTCTTTGTCAGGTAGTGGAAGACAACCCTGTGTTAACCTCTTCCCTCCTCAGCCTTCTTTATTCCGGGCTAAGTAAACCTGTGTCCCTCAGCCTCTCCTCCAATGTCCTGTACATCAGCCCTCCCCTGCTCACCTCTGCTGGGCCTTCCCCAGTTGGTCAGCATCTTCCTGCTTTATTCCATAGCTAGCAGGTACAGTCCCAGCTCTCACAGGTTGGACAACTGTGCTCTATCCAGCAGGGTAGCAAAAGAATAATTGCTGATATGTGTAGAGGTTATTTTTGAAGTACTGTGCTTTCTGATCCAGGTATGTTCTACTGAAGGAAAAAAACATGCTTTTAACTTTAGAGCAAGAATCAAAACGACAGCTCAAGCCTATGCCAAGTCCAGAGCGATTGGAAAAGGTAATCTTTTCACACTGGCTAAACCTGTAAGTAAAACTGCTGAGTGAAAGGAGATGTGTTTGAGAACTTGGTAAAGACCATTTTAAAAATTATTGCTATGATTTTAGTAAAAGCACGACCACTGTATCCCCCAATGTGGGAAAGGCCTCTCCCATCTGTTTTGCCATCTTTATGCCCTGATGCTGCACTAGAGAATTCCTAGAAACTTCCTGGTAAACCCTTCACAACCTTATTTTTATCTCTTAACTCTTGCCAGCCATGGTCTTCTGCAAACTTGTCCCTTTTGGCTTTTTTTTCCTGTCCTCACTTCTGTCATCCCCTGTTTCTTTTGCATTATTGTGATTCTGCTGCTAATGTATTAAATTCTTTCTTCAGTATTTTTATTATGAAGAACTTAATTTACTTATAAATCAACTGCCTTCTCAAGGCTTAAGCCTTTCAGATGGAAATCTATCCCTTCACTGGTCAGTTAAGTAATTCAGCTGTTTGATACGAGCAATATGCTCAGATAACTCCTGGTTATCCAAATGAAGCCAGGGCCAAACCACCACAGTCATAGTTTGGTCAAGGTGTCTTCTGGCCAAGAGGGTAAATTACTGAGGCCATGACCAGACCAGGACAACAACCAGAACAACCACCAGCCCCTTCAGTCAGTCTCACAGAAATACACAAATACACCATTGTCTTGTACTTGCTTCTCCTGCTTCCTTCCTGCCCTCAAGCCTTCTGTACTTCAGGCATCAGTATTAGATGTCACTCTGTGTATTTGCCAGCTCGTCTGTAATGAAATACCAGACTGTCAGTTGTTTCATCTGCTCTGCCTGTAAGTTAGAGGATTTCAGAGCACAAACTTAACTGTTCTAGTACATAGGGCAGATTTAGCTGCTTTTCTCAGTCCACAACTGATGTTACTTATGATGGAACCCCTTGTGTATTTTACTTTTGCTTTTCCTTTACATTGCCTTAGTTATTAATTCTTTTAACTTGTCAGCATTGTGTTTTGTTGGCTCACCCTAAAATTATTTCCTATTTCCAGGTAGAAAAATCTATGGAAAATATTGACTTGGTTGTCAAAGAACGAGAAGTTGCCTTGAGGCTTTTACAAACCGGCCACGAAAAACCAGTACCTGGCGAGTGGAGACATGACTTCTTAGGACGCACCTACTGGTATGGAAGAGAGAGGTTTTGTTACAAAAGTGTGACTTCTTCTTGTGCTGTGGCTCTTCACCAGAACATATTAGCATAACTGAGAAAGGATGTGTCTACTGTATAGAAAGAGACATGTTTTCTGTTCAGCATTCAGGTGCTTCTTGGGTTGTGGGGTTTTTTATGTGGTTATGATTGTTGCTCAGTAACTCAATGGCAGTTGTTTATAATTGTATATTTAGAGGGAAAGACTAGTGTTTAGGCAAAGTGGCACTTGACTCAACACTCAAGCACTGGCATTTGAAAACAATAGTAGAAACAGCTCTTCACACAGTTTGTTCACATCAACTTTTGAAAACTTTCTTATGAGGAGCAACTTTAAAATATAAATAGAGAATCCCCATTTGTATTGGGCCCTCAAGCACCTCCAGCTGTTAAAGCAGAGCACTTCCTACAGGAAGTCACTGAGCTACATACGAATTGTAATTACTGACCCAGCCAGTAATGGAGCTGAAAGTAACTAGCGACACAGAGATTCTGTGATCTGCCAGTCACTTTTTCACTCCACTGTAACCAAGCCTAAGTGGCAGAGTCCAAGAATGAAGACAAAATAAAACCCGAAGCCCATGTTCTCAAATCGCTTTTACCTGTCTCTAACAGGTACAGTTACAAGGAATGGCCGATACCATGGTACCTGAACAGAAAACACCAGAAGAAGAAATTTTATTACTTACCTCACGTGAACCATTTCATCAGGTAAGGAGTTTTTTGACATTGAAAATTATTTTCTGTTCTGCAGTTCTTATTCCTCTTGGCAAGGAAAAAAAAGTAACAAATTAATTTTGTGGTTTGGTTTTTGGTGGTGTTTTGTTTGTTTGTTAAAGCTAGTAGGCTGCAAATGAGTCTTTTTAAAATGACAGCTTGCTCTGTTTCATTTTGCTGTTCCCATCTTAGTTATTGAGGGACTTGGTTATCTATGAAGTTGCATGGTAAAAGTCATTTTACATGCAGAGGACTTAAGATCCTCCCAGAGGGTGAATTTCTTTAGCATCCAAAAGCAGGAGAAAAGCTTGCTTTGCAGGCATTTTTGCTTACTGCAAGCAAACTAATACTGAAGCTGTTAATTGCCAGGTGCCTCTATTCAATCAGGGGACTGAGCTCATGAAGGATGTTACAAGCTGTCTGGAATTTAACCACACTGACTTCTTTCTTTCAGGCTCAGACTTGAAAAGTATTTACGTTTAAGGGCAAGAAGGCAAAACCTAGAGAAAACCAGGCAAAAGGTCTTAGAAAGGAAGTTCCCTCACCTTGCCCTAAAATCTCAGAGCCAGTAACATGCCAGAAGAGTACTGCAAGTGGTCGAGTGTCTCTGACTGGAACATGGAAGAAGTTCTGAAGCCAGCAACCAACTTGACTGAGCATTCTGAGACCCTCCGTTGTTATTGTTTTGTAATCCCACATTCGACCTAAATTAAACTTATGATATGGAATTAAAAAAGCAGCTTTGGTGCTTTCAGTTGCTTTTAGAAACATTTGAAAAAAAAAGGACATATTATGCAGTTATTACACACATCATTAACAGTGAAAAGCAGTAACTGACTGCCAGAGGCAAGTATAAAAAGCACAGGGGTAATATTTACCTGGTTTAGTTTAACAAGTATGTATTAAAACCAGACAGAACCAGGAGAGCCTCCGAAGCTCACACATGAAGTTTTGTTCCATGATCATCTAAGTTACTGGTATGTCACACAAGTTGCATGTGCCTTCTACATGAAAGTACAGGAAACTTTTCAGTCTGTTCTGGGGATTTTTTTTCATTGCTTTAGGTCAGCTCATTAAAAACAAGTAGTCTGTGAAGTTGAAGCCTAAGAGTACTGCTGCTGCTCTCAAATGCTGGTAAATGCTTCCTTCATGAAAGGTTTTAACCTTCAGAGGAAGCTGTATAGAAAAACTTAGGATAAAGCCACAAATCCTAGCCTTTCACAAAGCAAGTGGGTCATGTGATGTCATCTGGTCAACCAAGGGAAACTCCAAGGGAACCAAAACCATAGGAGATAGACACGTCTCCATCACCTTCAGCTACTCCTCTGCATCACACAAAATACCGTTTCTAGAAAGAAACTTTACGGTGGGGAGAGAACCCCAGAAAGTATTTTCCTCTCCATACAGTGTTAGAACATTAACAGATGCTACCATCATATTGTAATTCTTTGAAGACAACATACAGAAGATAGAAGTTCATTAGACATAACGAAGCAGTTATGTGACACAGAAGTAAAGCTTAAAATACATGGTCAATTCATGGGGGAAAAAACCCCTTTAACCCTATTTTATTATTATATCTTCAGCTCTCTCTACAAGCTGTCAGGTCAATCTTAGTACTTCATCCCTGCCACAGTAACTTTATAAAGCTGTCTGCTCAGACACAAGCTCAGTTGACATTCCACACTCTACTTGAATGCAAACTAGACTAAGTATTTTTCTTCCACTATGATAAGAGCATCTGGCTTCTTGTATCAGCTATTGTACCCGTCTTAAGTTTTCCTTGTTTTGTGAGAAAAACATGGTTTGGCAATAGCTTTGAAAATCTGGAGGAAGCAACTTCGGCTCAAGAACAAACTAGTGGTTATCATGATAAAACAAAAGCAGACTGTTCTGATAAATTACTTTATTGTTTGGAGGTAATGTAAAACTATTTTCAACTAGAACCTCATTGTTAGTTACCCACAAGGTCTTTTAGGACACCAAAAATGGAGCAGTACTGGTACTGTCTGTGGTTTTCTTTTTAAAAATCACTTAAATGCTATTTGGTTTTCTACAGCTTTAAAGATAAGGAGCAAAACTTTGGTGTGTCCCAGTACAGAACATCACAGAAATGTAAATAACAGTAAGCTCAGCCACAGCAGAACTGCATCTTGACAGCCAGTTCCTGTGGAGAAAAGAAATCCCTCCAGTGACCCTGAGCACTGGCTCCCCAAACACAATGCAGGCTCTTCTTGGCCTGCTCTGAGGCAGCTGAGGGAGCTAAACCAGCCACAAACTAGTAGCAACTCCCCCCCTCCAGCTAAAGCCCCCTGTAAACATGTCAAGCCACACCCTGAGATCTTGTAGGACATCTCTTGTAGACACTTTTTGCCTTAAACTTCCCTGACTCAAACAAGTTTTGCTCCTTACCTATTTCACAAAGGCATTACATACATTCTTAAAACACCAGTGGAAAGCACCGATTGTTTACTGAAATTTAACTGCTCTGTAATAGAAAAATCAGAAAACCAGTGCTGAATATAACATTCACTACATGGAATGTAACACTTCCATTAGAGAGCAAGAGTGCACACTGAATTGAGTCCCCCCTATCACCAAACACAAACTTCCCATTTGTAACACACAAGAGTAACTTTCTCTCCAAGTACTCACAAAGTTGCTCAAATATAAAAGATCAAATTTTATTTTTCAAGAGAGAAATAAGAGTAATTTAAGGCCAAAGTACCAGCAAGGAAGACTTAATATATGAAAGTAGATGAGATTTTTAATAAATTTGCATGGGCATTTGCAAGGTTATATACCTCTATCTATTAGCTAATCTGTAAAGCTGTTCCCAGGAAAAGATACTATAGAAAATAGACATTTATACAAAATTATAAAAAGCTTGTTACATGAATTATTGCTTTACAATGGATGTAAACATCCTTTTCCTATGATAGTACCAATTAGGTCTCTCAAAATGTCTAAGGTTTGTTAAAATGGAACTTCAATTAGGCAACAAAAAAAAAATCCAATATAAACTTTCTACAAAAGAGTCCATCCCATTCCTGAGTATGCTAAAGCTATAAAACAGAAGGAGCACTGAGCAGGCAGCAGTTTTCACAGTAAGAGGTTTAAGGACATTTTCTTTCTACACACTGTTTCCCTCCTTCTTCATACTCTTGTTTAGAAATCCACATCTGTTGAAAAGTACCCTACAAAAAAAACCAAAACACCAAAGCACACACAATTAAAAAAAATCAAATCAGAAAAATGAAGGTTAAATGAAACATGACTAGCTTCCTTAGGAGGAAAACCAAGCAAATTGTTACATTAAATGAAGAAAAAAGGAGTTGACCTGCTTATCTCTCTCTGAGTTTTATATTGCTAGCAATTAAACTGAAGACAGACAGCAGCAGTACCAAAAGCAGATTTCAATCTCCTCTTCCCCTGCTGCTAAATGAATCCATTTCAGTACTCAGAAATTTGTATAATCAAACTTAGGAATATGATGCAGAAATAGGTTTGCTACTGTAATGGTGTACTGTACACATGTAATTTCTAGATGACATATTGCAAGCCTGCACCTTGCCATTAACAAAAGAAGAGTGTGGCAAGGTATTTTTTGATTGGAAATGCTCATGTTATCTTGGCGGGGTGGAGGGGGAATTGATTCTTTTCGCCTTACCACAAAGGCAGACAAGACTACAATTGCTAGGGTAGCACAAGGCCTGCAATGCATACCTATGTGGAATTAAGAGTTTGGGAGGGACTGCTCTGCTTAGCATAGCAATGTAGTAACAGAGGTTTACTAACCAAAGAAGCCAAAATCGAACCACCAATCCATGAGCTGAACCTCCGCTCCACTGTGGTGTTGTTGGCTATCAACTTCAGGCGCATGCTCTGAACAGACAAGAAGGGAAAAGGAGAGAGCAGTCAAGACAAACTGTAGGCTGGTGACCTTTAGGGACAACAGGAAGACAGTACAAGGAACCTGGTGTATATACCAAACAATTCAAAAAGGTAAATATTATTAAACTTGCACTAATGCTCATCTGCCTCAGTCTGAATTCAGTAACAGCCATACTGGAGCAGAACACGTGTGGCTTTTAGCTGGTCTCCCAACAGGGAGCAGCACCACATGCTTTTAGGGCAGGTAGGGAGCAATAATACCTACAGTATCTTTCATCATCCCCAACACTGGGCTACTTCAAAACATGCACTGGGACTAAAATGTCAACACTGCTGAACTTAATTCATGTCATCTTTTTAGACCCATTAATTCCTTCTGCTTTCACAATGTCTTGTTGAAATAAAGTCTTTGAATTTCAGTGGGTTTCTCCTCAGCTATTATAAAAGGCAGTGAATAACTATCTTGCTCATTTTCTTGTAATGTTCATCATTTCAGAACTGATACAAGTAGACTCTTTTCTTGAGGATGAATATTCCAGAACTATCATAAGCTGTATGTGCTCATAAGAACACAGGTGTTAAGGTATTAATATTTTCTTTAAGATCAAGCAATTAAAGAGCCCTCAAAACAACAAATGTGTTGAATCACTAGGTTTTTATCTAGGAGTAGGTTTAGTTGTCTGTAGTATCCAGGAAAAACAATTCCCATGACAAAGTGACAAGACCTCCAGCAGAATGACTGAATATGCCTAAAGTTAGTCAGCATGACTTCAGAGAGGCCGTGAAGGGAAAGAGTGACTTGCTTAGGGGCAATTACAGAACTTTAAAGTCACAATCTGAGAGCAGGAATGGAGAAGGGAAATATTCAGAAAGCAGTTAAAATCTCTGCTGGAAGTTATTTTGTGTAAGAAATTATCAAGACATTGCTTTAAGAAAAGGAGATGATTTCCTACCCCACAGAAATCTCTTTGGCTGCTGGGTTCCTAACAAAGTCAAAGCTATGATACAGACACGAGCTTTCATGTGGCAGAAAAGCAAAGTGAAACGTAACTCAACACAGTAATTTAAAGAGTTGTTTTACCGGTGGAGTTTTCTGAGACAGCTCCCTGTTCAATCTGTCTGTGAAACTCTGTATTAGAGTGTTCCCTCCTGCTACAATCACGCTGCCATAGAGGCCCTACAAAGAGAAAAAGCAACCTGCAATACTCACTCTGCAATCATTCTGAAAACAACTGTTTCACAGCATAGAGAGGAATGGCACAGAAGTACATATAATTAAATTTTAAATTAAATTTTTAATCCCTTGAAAAATATTTTAAGTCATCTTAATACTAGACTATACAAGGAAGACAGAAGCTATGCGATTAATGGCTCTAAATGATTTCACAGAATCTTTTCTACTACAAAGAACCCTAGACCTACAGGTATCTTCTGTATCCAAGCTGTTCCATTTCTTATGCTTGATGTTCCAACCACAAAGGAAAACCCCACAGCATTGCCACAGTTTACAATCGTGTTCATGCTGCAGTTGAAGGAAAATCATGTCTGACCTACTCAGCCAGACTGACAACAGTTAAGTGAAAAAATTCTGTAACAACCCTCCTGCGGTCCATATCAAAGTCAAATATCTTCAAACTGAGACCTGAGAAAGTTAAAATAGCTTTTAAACCATTTTTTTCATTTAAAACATCTTTGCTTCTGTCTACTCTCTACAAAGATTCAATATGATTGGTTTTTGACTAGAAAATGCATCTGACACACCCTAAAATCTGAAGATAACACTCAAAGTTATGAGCATAACATGATAATCTGAAGCCAATCCAATGCACAGTAGGCAGTGTCAGCTACTATTTAAATAGAGGTATAAACCCCAATGAAATAAAAATCCTGATTTAGTATTTTTAAGACAAAACTGTAATTGGACATATTTCCATATACAAATACGTGACACTTATAGAATGACTTTAATGTGTTTATCATCATCCTAGGAAATCCACTTTCTTCAACAGTGTTCTAGTCCCCCAAAAAATTCTATCAGCACAAAAATAGCTATGCCTTAAAATAATCCATGTCTGACTAACACTTACCGGCCTGATATCTATATCACACATTCCAACGCTTGTTGTGACAACGTGGCTCACACCCAACATCGTGTTACCAGATAAACCCTAGAATTAAAATTAGGAATCTACACATCATCACTTCAAAAAAGCAAGACATCTAAAGGCCCAGAACGAGCCGAATTTACAAGAGAGGGATCTAAGCATTTAAGGCAAGGAAATAAAATAAAATGCTGTTTTCCCACTGAACTCATCACAATCCATTCTGAATTACATTTCATCCATCACTCGCCCAACTCTCATACAACACAGGTTAAGCTCTCCCCCCAGGAGAACCACAGCATGTCAGTTCACACATACAAATGAAATTAAGAACACCATAAAAAAGGAAGCCATGTGATAGTAATTTAAATCCTCCCAATTACTACATATCATAGTTGTTTTACCTTCACATTTGACGGGTCAAACAATCCCTCAGGAATTTTTAGACGCTCAGCACCAAAGTCACAGTTATAGCCGTTGGGGAACTCATAATGAACTGTTGGCATCTGTGCTGCTACCCTGGAGCATCAGTCAGAAAGTAACACATTAAAGTGCTATGTAAACAGGATGTTATCTAAGTAATATTATAAACTAAGGTTTTGACAGGAATACTGTGACTTAAAATTTTGATAACATTTATCATGATCTCATGAATCTTCAAACATTAAATAAAAAAAACTTTCACCTGGATATACAATGTATTTCTAGTATCAGAAATAAATAGTTTTTTTCTAAAGACTTCTGTAATCAAACTAGCCAACAGTAGGCTAAGCACCCAAGTGCAAATGATAATTTTACAAGAAAGAAAATAGTGACGTACTGTTCGTCATAGGTTGAATCCGATACTTGGAGGACAGAAGCCTGGAAGTCCTGAATGACACACTATGGAGTTCAGAAAAATATGATTATAGGAATTTCAGCCTTGAATTTCATAGAATATATACAACTGATACTGACTTTTAAAAGATTTTCTAGCTCAAGAGGAAAATCTGATCTACTTGCAAACAACACTTCTTTAAGTCACACCTAGGGGAGTTTGAGAACAGGAGCAATGACCCACTTACATTACACATGTAGTTGTGCCAAGACCTAGTGACCTGGGGTAACTTCTCTTTTCTCTTCCAATTTGCTGGTGACCCCTCACGAACTGCTTCCTGAGATTGTAGGAAACATGATCATCAGTTCCCATTTAAGCCTCTCTCCTCAAGCAAACCTTTACTAAATAAAGTTGCTTTCCTACCTTTGAAGCAATCATGTATGGAGGAATTATCTCTATGTTCATTTCCTGAAACAACTCCCGGCACTGCATAGTAATAAAGTCTCCTGCAAGTGGTGATTTTACAATACCTGGAAGAGAAAAAAAAAAAAAAGAGAAACAAAAAAACCCCCTACTAACCTGGAAAGCACCAAAAATCACACGTCAACTCTACCAACAAATTATTTGTCAGTCACCACTGTTCGTTGTTTATTTGGGGTTTGCTTTTTTTAATATTTAAGGGGATTTACAGATTTGATTATTTTTTAAAACTGTGTAAGAAGAAAGCAAGCTAACTGGATCTTGATACTACAATGCTCTTACCCGTGAAAATTTTTACCTTGCTGAAGTACATATCCATCATGGACTGGAATAGCAGTGGTGTGTGTTGCCCCACTATCCAAGATGAGGCCTGTAGATCTCCCGTTAGCAAAACTAGCCAAGGTGATTAAGGAAAACATTGTCATTTTCACCTTAGAAAAAAACGTTGCCTCCAGTTATGTTAGAATGTAACGAGGAAAGAGGAACCCAATGTGTTATTCCTTGGCGCTATAAATGGATTTGCTGTTTTTCAGTGTGTATGAAGTGCACAATCTCAGAGAGAATGAAATTTCAAGTTACAAGCAGAAGTTAGATTTGTAGGTCCAAAGCTCTAGACTTCACATCAATACTATGCAGAAAGCTCCAGGTACATCCATCTCATTTAGAACTCAGAAGCTATTATGTTATCAGTTAAATATAATCACACATATTCATCTTAAAGCTCTGATAATTTCAAACTCATTTTTCTACTTCATAGTCTGGGCGACAATATTCTTACCCATGGTATACAATGGGGAAATTTAAAAAAGAGAGAAAGATTTATAAAAAAAACCACCTCCAAGAATAACATCCAGATTAGAACTTCAAACCTGAACTCTAAAGCTTTCAAGTTCAGAAACAGACATTGTTTATTTCCTCCTTAGATATTTATGGAAAAATTGATTTGAAAGAAGTTGGACATGCTGTTACAGTAGGAATCGCCTAGAATAAGTTTACTGTCATTTCCGGGGCAGGGGGGGAAGCAGCGAAGTGTTCCAAAGGATACGCTGTCAGAACAGCAGTTTTGCACAGGAAGAAAGCAGGGATGTTGTAGTGTTCAAACATCAACTCAGTCAGTTTTTCACGCTTGGCTCTAGTATTCCACTAGAAGAAACCAAAGCCAAACCCAAATGACCAAAGAGAAGATACGGGCCATTAGATCACATCGAAACAATGCTAACATAAGGTAGTAAATAAAATTATTATAGCAACAGTTTCGAATTGTATCAACATTCTGGAGACACTGATTTCTAGTAATTTACTTCTTCAGAACCACTTGAATTCCAAATCTGCTATGATAGACTAATGATTATCTACCATACAGAACTAAAAGTGATACACACTTTCACTGTTACACTTCTTACTCTTCCAGTATCAGTATCTCCAAGAACTCTGCAAAGTAATTAGCATGCCTATCTTACAAAGGGTAAGATACATGAAATAATTTGCCCAGTTGAGAGAAAATGAATCTGTTTTCCTCTTTTTAAGTTATCTTCCTACAGTTCTACTGTATTTGCCATTAAGCCAGGAATATACATCAAATACTCTACGCATTACTGAAAATGTGGAGTTTTTCCCAAGTCATTACATTAAAGTAAGATTAGTTCTGTAAAGACAATGTTAATGGGAACCTCTATTCAGACACCCACTGAGCCATCAAACACTAAATAACCATTGGAAATTCATCCGTACTCCACAAGCTACAATTCAACACAAGGGAATAAAGAAAATTGTTTTCATAACATTTTATTAAGTAAAACCCTTACTTTTGAATGACATGCCTACTTTTTGTATTCTGACTTTAAGACCTGCTCTTCCAATGCTGAGCATTATTAAAAGCTTGTTCACATATTTTCCTAGAAATCTGTATTATCCACTTCACTTACCTTACCAGACCAGTTACAGAAGACAGAAAAATTAAGACTTCTCCATTATTAATATTATTCTCTGTTGCATTAGTTTTGAGGCTGAATGAAGCAACAAATTTTCAAGGGCATTTTATTAAGTGTAACTTAAGACATAAGAAGACATCAAAACATATTTTTTTCTAGGTACTAAAGGGAGATTTGTATTTCTTTGACTTCTTTTCAGCAAGTACAAAACAATAGCACATTGTAAACAGTAACACAACTCACACAAGCTATTTCAAATAGGGTTTTTAGCTGTTTTTCTTACACAGTTTACTTTACAGAACCTTGCCAAGTATTTTAAATTGTTACTTTTGTAGCTAAGTTTTAATGCCCAGAACCTACAAGCCAATGTCAGACTTTTCCATAACTTTGTAGAGTCAGCAAAAAAATTACAGTTTAGACTTAAGAAAATGCAAAGCTGCTTTTACTCACTGGTGCTTCAGACATAAGGACAGGATGCAAACTTGCTTCAGATTTAATATGCATCTTGTAAGTGTGATCCAAAATTGCTTGGAAACTATCCCAGTCTTCAACTGTAATAACATTGAAGGGAGCAGACTAGTTACTTCTAAGTTTTACTTCTGTTTCATAAATGCACAAAGGTTTTAAACCCCTCTTTTACGTAGAGCTCTTTACTCAAAACCTATCCTCAGCAGACATACACCTCCTCTAATAGCTTTGTAGAATTATCTTCCCCTGTAATAATCATGATCATAACATTTAAAGAATTATACTGAAAGACCACAGACACTGTAAACCAACTACATGTAATTTGTAAATTAGGTATTGGTTTCTATGGCTTCTGTGGCCTTACATAGCATCTGTTTACATGAAAGCTATGACTTTTTGCAGCCTGGCAACGCTATTTTAAAATCAGGTAGAAAAAGACAGAGCACCATACTCATTCCATTTTTTAAAGGTGAAATAGCCTCCATATTTTCCCTTGGAACTCTCAGGGCATTGGTATCTATGTAGTAAGTTGGGCCCCCTTGTTTGCCTTTGTCACCATCTATCTCCATCAGAGTGCTGCCATTGTCCCTTTCTAGCACCACACCAATGGCCGTTGGAAAATCCACCTGTAAGGCAGAAGGCAAGCAGTATATGAGAATTATGAACGTTTTGGGTGGCTTTTTTCTCATAAATACAGGACTTTCCTTATACAGTACAGTCAGAACAAAATCCAGCATATTCTGGTAACTCGTAACTAACAAACAAGCGCTAAGGCATAAAAACATGTTGCATTTCCATGGATTCAGTCAGATTCTCACCTTTGGACAGTCCTCACCCGCATAGCCGGCTCTCACTGTATATGAGCCAATGTCAAAAACAAGAGCCCCGACTTCATCTGAAAAGATTGTTAATAAAGAGGTAGTAAATGGTTATTACACTCTGCTACAACCCTGACCTTCCCCTGCCCGCTATTTTGCTTGTGGAGATAAAAAACCAAGCCAAGGCATCTTTGTCAAGGCAAGAAGCTTCTCTATTCAGAGCTCCAGTTACTGAAGAGCTATTAGAAGCCTGCAGATGGGCTTTAACTGGGACAGCGCAATACCTTCCTCTGGCACAGGTAAAAGGAGAGCTTTAACAGAATAGGAAGAACCAACTACAAAATAAAGCCTTCCAAAAGCACTAACTGAACAGCCCCACGAAGCCAGGGAAGCTCGGGCCTCCTGAGGGTGACCCGTGAGAAAGGTGGGCCTGAAAACACCGCGTACGGGAAGGCTGCCACACGTCCAAGGGCCCTCAGCCTCGCGGGCCCCAACCCCCGCCGAGGTGCCCCGCACACCCTCGGCAAGAACAAGCTGGGAAGCAGAACACGCGGGCGTTAGTCCTCGCAAGAGGGTGCGCAGAAGCGCTCCGGAAGGAAGCTACACCTCAGTTCCCAAAGCGCGGGATCTGCTCGGGCCGCCGGGCACCCGAGCAGCGCTCCCTTAGCCCAGGGCCGCGCGGCTTGGCCGGTCTCCGGCAGAAGTAGCGAAACGACGCCGGGAGGAACATAAACAAGGCCCGCAGCCTCCGCCTCCTCCACATGCGCGATGCCACCCCGCGCCTGAGAGACAGCGGGGCCATGCGCGCTCCGGCTCTGCTGCTGGAGAGCCGGGCCGCGGCCGCCCGCGCTCGGGGCCCGAGGGAGCGGCGGGGAGGCGGGAAGCAGCCTGGGGACGCTCGCACGCGCCGCCGCACGGGACGGCGCCGAGCTCAACGGCCGCGGGGCGGGAAAAGGAAGAACGGGCAAGCGAGGCGGCGCCAGACTCACCTCCCCCGTACACGCCGCCGCTCATGGCTGCTGCCGGGCTCGCGCCGCGCTGCCCGGCCCCGGTGTCTGCCGGCTCCTTTCCTCAGCGATCCAGCAACAATAGCTCCTTCGCCCGTCTCTCCACCGGCGCCTCAGCCTAACCTGTAGGCCGCTGCCTTCCCGCCAATAGCAGCACCGCTGCCGCTTACCCTCCAACCGCGCAGCGCCTCACCGAGCCGCCGCTCTGGCACAAAGGCCAATCGTGACGGGCGAGAGGCAGGCCCAGGCCCAGGACAACCAATCCTGAGGCAGGAAGTGGAGGGCGGGCAAGCGAGTCAAGCAGGCGGAGGGGCAGTGTTCGGGAGCGGCGGCGTGAGGAGCTGTAGTGAGGTGTGAGGAGCGGGCTGGGGCGGACTGGGTGGGCGGGCGGGCAGGACTGAGGGGAAAGCTCTTGGGTTCGGCGGAGTCTTGGGGGACAGCTCGGGCGCCCTGTGGGCTCATGGGGTGTGCTTGCTGCCGCGTCGGGGCTTACTGAGGAGTGGGGTGAGAGGAGAGCCGGTAGGGGAGAGGAGCTGTGCAGGGGCAGTTCGTGCAGCTGGGCCCTTCCTCAGGCTTCCTCTCGCTGCTGCTCCTTTGGGCTCCACCACTGGCTCTAAAGTGCGTTTGATATCCCAGCGCTGTGTTGTGCCGTCCCTTTCTTGCTTGGGGCGCTCCTTTGCGCCTGGAGCCTTGATTCCCTGAGGCTGGCCTGTCAGGAATTGGGCAGTTCTGTGCTGCCAAGTCAGCTGCCTGTTCAGCAGCTGAGCTTGTAATTAGGGTTTCAGATGGCCTTGATTGGTGTCAGGGTTCTCAGCTGATCTTGGTATTCAGCCAGGACAACCCGAGCGGGGTAGGTGTGAAGTAAAGGAAATGAAAGAAGGAAACTTCAGCCTTAACCAGAGGTTAGCATTGGAAAAGACTAAAACGTTTTAATTTGATGTGCAGTTAGATTCTTTGTTTCTTTAACAGGCAAAGTTTATAATGAATTTGAAGTTTTTTATGTAAATTATAATACAACTACAAAATGTAGATGCTAGCAATAGGAAGAAAAAATATAAATACTGCTGTTTCATTAACTATACCTTTATAAAGTCAGTTTACTTTGATTTTGTATTACAAAGTCTTTTGAAGTTAATGTGTTATTGTGATTTCCAGTATGTGGCATCGGTACTCATGGTAGAGTTGTCTGAGGAGGAGCAATTAATTGCAGATGGGAAAAGCACTTCAGAAAACATGGAATTAAAATGCCAGAGGATCTCTAGACTCTGCTTATGCTTTATTTTGTAGTAATGGCTCATTGTATTCATATGTTATTTGACACTTTGAGCCAGCTTCTGCTCTCTGCAAAGAGAAGTGTTTCTTCAGGCCAGAAACAAACCCAGCTTTATTTTTCTCCAGTATTCCTTCAACAAAGAAGAATTGCCGGTGATGCCATCAGAAAATGTGTGTCGGGGTAGAGAGGCTTGTGGCTGCATGAAGCATGGAGAGAGAACGTGCTCGTGCTTGACTCATCTTTACTGCTCCAGTGGTTGATTGGGACTGATAGTAGGAGCTGCAAGGTAATGTGCACTGTAAATAATGCTGATATCTAGAAGCCTTGGGATTTGAAGAGTTTAAGGACATAAAGCAACATCTGTGTAACCCTCAAGAAGCCTGGAGGATACAGGGAGGGAAATTTAGACTGACAGCTGTCTAGGTTTTGTTTTTCTCTGCCTTGCACTTTCATAGGTTTTTACATCAGTAGAAAGAGTGTAGAACATCATAACTTTGGTTTGTTAGGGAAAACTATAGTGACTTTGATTTACAGCAGTGAGGATAACCCTGTGAAATTCAATGAGCAAGACAGGTAGACACCAGGCATCTTTTTTCAGTGGATTCCAGCCTTGCTTAGAGGCACAAATCCAGGATTATTTCATTGAATACCTGCACATCATCCTGTGTTTGTGTAAGAGCAGGTGAAATACAGTGTTTTGCCACCGCTGACCATAATGTACCCAAATACTTTTGGGTTTTGTTTTTAATAACTTTGCTTAGTTTCCTCAGAAGCAAGAGTTATGAAATCAAAGTAGGTAGAAGGAATGTATTTTATCTAGGTTCCCATATTGCTACAAATGGCCATGGAATCTTGGCAGGAGTTGCAGGTGTAGGTATAATGTAAAGTGTGTGCTTTTCATGAGGATATCATATGCTGATTTACTGTATGTGGCATTGTATATAATAACTCTAGAGCCAGACACAAGCATGAATTGTCCACAGGAATAAACAGAGCAATCATTTTAAATCAAGACACCAAATGATCATGCTTAGTACTAAGCAAAAGTTAATTTCATCAGTGATAACCTGGAGAATCTGAAGCTTTCTGATTATTGCTTTAGGTTTTTAAAACTTCATTAAGACGTAATTGTTTCAAGCAAGTGCATTCACCCTTCTGGTAACATAAGGCAATGCAGGAAGTGATGTATATGTCAAGCCAAAACTGAAAAGGATGATTTTTGTTTCTCAACAACCTGCACTTCCGCATTGGGTGGCTGATGGCCTGTTCTTTTTGAACAGTGCCATACAGCTGCCCATCAGTCTCCCAGTCTGTGTTGCCAGCTTTTGGATGTGGCAGCAGACCGGCTGTGATGATGAGTTATTCATAATGTCTGTGTTCTTTGTCATTTCTTGATAGCAAAATGCATGTTAAAGGTTTTATTTTTTTTTTATTTTCAGAAGAAGTCTTAAATGTTTCTGTGAATTGAAAAAGCAAAATAATCATTGATACTCATTCACTTGAGAACTTTCACAGAATCACAGAATTGTAGGGGTTGGAAGGGACCTCAAGAGATCATCGGGTCCAACCCCCCTGCCAAAGCAGCTCCCTAGCACATACTGCACAGATAGGCGTCCAGATGGGTCTTGAATATCTCTAGAGAAGGAGACTCCAACACCCCCCTGGGCAGCCTGTCCCAGGGCTCTGTCACCCTCACTGTGAAAAAGTTCTTCTGCGTGTTGGTGCGGAACTTCCTGTGCTCCAACTTGCAGCCATTGCCCCTTGTCCTGTCTCCACAGACCACTGAAAAGGGGCTGGCTAATTCCCCCTATATTCCATGCTTAAGATACTTATAGACATTAATAAATTTGTATGATGTCTCAACTTTTCACTTTGATACAGTATTTTGTCAATTGTAATAGTTCCTTTCAGGGATGCTGTGAGTATAAATATGCTATCATACTGTTGCAGAGAAAGCCAGAACACAAACTAAATGCTAAACCTCACTAAAGGGCCTTAACATTACCACAGCTGACCTTTAGGTTCTTGCCTTGGACTAAAATCCAAGCTCTGGATTTATGTTTTCATACAAAATGTACTAAAGACTGACAACTTGAAACAGGATTTGCAACAGTGTAACCACTGCGCAGGATGTTTGGGCTTAGCGATTGAAAATGCTGAGGAGAGGAGGTAAGTCTGAAATGAGTCTGTGACTCCAGAAAGGCAGTGATGGGGATGTATGTCCCGGAATCTTCTTTTGGAGTTGGTGTGTTTAACTTGTCCTTTTGTAAAAGACCCATGACTCACTCTTATTTTAGAACATGATTGAAGAAAGAGATGATAGTGCTTGCTGTTGATATACCGTCAACTTTCCATCACCAATGGGCGGCCTGACTAGTTTTCAGAGAGGATTGGGACCAAAAAAAAGGGGGAGGGAAGGGGAGAGGGGGGATTCCATCTGACTGGGTGGAATAATACCCTGGAGAATGAGGGAAAAACCCATGTAATACTAGTGCTGCTTTATTGTTCTGACTCATACATGGTTCTTGTGAAACCAAATAGGAAGGCTCTGGACCACTTTCCTTGTTTAGCTCAGGCATAGTATGAATTCACACAGCCAGATTAGGTGTGAAGTTGGTACAGTAATGTTTGCCTGGAGCTGGTTCTGAGATTATAGCTGGGCTAAGCCAGCCCTGGCCAGAAATTAAGTGTGCCTGTATTGCCCTTCTCAAATGAGTCTCTTGTGGACATATGTCTCATTTGGCTCAGAGCTGGCAGCACTTACTGTTTCAAGCTTAGTGCTTGGTCTGTAGTCACTTTGGATTCTTGCAGGGCTTATTAGCTTGGCAGCTGGGCCAAACCTGACCTGGCTCTGTACCTCTCATCTGTAAAAACAAAGCTACTTACAGCTGGGAAGCCAGCTTAGCCTGTTAAACAGAAGATCTTTGTGTCAGCTGAGCTTTACCACTATATGAGGCATTTTGATCCCCTTTGCTTCCTACTGTTAGAATGAAAATTTGTCTATAATAGCTGGGCGGAGAGCACAGATAAATAACTCCTGTTTCTTGGTCAGATGCTCTGTAGTAGCCCCACAAGGTTCAAATTCCTGTTCCCAGTTTTCCAGGGCGGTGCTGTGATGCCTCACTAAGTAGTTTTGAACTCTGCAGCTAAGAATTGTGGCTCTGTGCAGCCAGAGGTAAGGAATCCAAAAGGAGTGCCTGCTGATTAACCTACTCCTCTGAGAGCCCCGAGTCCCTGTTTCTGCTTATGCATTATTTATTGAGCGAGACAATGCAGCCTTTTGGAGTAGGGCTGTGTGGGTGTGCTAATCAATGAACTTAAAGGAGTTGTGACACTTTCTGTGTAACTTCTTGGAACCATGTTAAGATTGGAACCTTGGCCTGCTTGACTATAGAAAGCTATTTTCACTTGACATCTGGACATGCTTTGTGTGAGGGGGAGTTTTTGGTGTAACCATGTCTATTCTGTGCAATGTTTATTGTACTACCAGGAGAGGGCATAGGCAAAGCAGGGGCAGAGACTTTGGGAGTCTGCATCAATGTAGCAGGTTTTGGAAAACAAGGTAGAATAGTATTACTTTACTGGATTTCAACCCCCCCCAAGGTATCAGCTTGGCTTGCTAGATTTATGTATTACTGTATCACAGAAAAATAGATTTTTATTAACTTAATTATTAAATGGTAGGTCACTGAGGAAAAATAATAGTATATTTGCTGGATGGTTGTGTCTGCAAAGAGATAAAGAGATTGTCACTTTTTTCCTGAATTCATTCGGGTCATTACTATGACAAGTATGTACTTTATCATCCAAAATGAGTATGTAGAGCAATGTAATTGTACTGCAGCAAGGAATCTGATGCAGAAAAGGGTGTGCTTTTATGCAGGAGACCCTGATTTATACAGGGAAGTTTAGGATTGCAGTACTGTATCTGAATATTCACAGAAAATCTGTATTCTAGGTCAGTCATGCTACTACTGTTCAGAAATATCAGCTGCCGAATTACAGCGTCACACACACATCTGTAGTAGCATTCTCCATTTTTGAAAGTTAAGCTCTTTGTATTGTTTGTGAATCATTAAGGTTGCTGTAATAGAGAAGTTGATGGCATTTTAAAGAACTATCATAAGATAGTTTATATCACATGGAAATTTGTAATCCCTTTTCCTTCCACATGTGTGGTTATCTTGGAGCTTGATTCCTCTCTCTCACTAACCTTACACTGGCATGGAGTCTTATTTTTGTGCAGCAGAATTGTAGCCAAGAGGTGCATCCAGGCCCGAGACATCTTCCTTGCATGTGAAATTGAGAGGAATCATTGTTTCCATGTGTTGTCAGGAAAAGATGTGGTACAGCGCAGAGCTTGACAAGCTCTGCAGACATTGAGGTTTCCTTGAGTCCTGATATGTCAGCTCATGTTTGTGTGTGGCTTTTGTTGTTTGCTCCTTTGTATGAAAATTAGCTATGGCATAGGGCATACTGGCTAGGAGGGTGGTCAGGTTTGTTATTTCTTGCAGGAAATAAGCATTATAGAAGAGCACCGCTCCATGACAGTCTTGGAATTTTCTATTTATTAATTATTTGAAACTTTTAACTGTAGAAGGCTTTTAAGGGAAGAGCGTTTTGTTTTGTTTTGTTTTGTTTTATCAGTCATGATACTTCTTTTCCTTGAACAATCAAGAAAAAGAGATGTGGGATGCTTGTGGTAGAGAAGTGTCTCAGGTGTTTTGAAACTGCTGCTTCTTGGAAACTCTGCTTGTGTTACCCTTTTGCTTTTACAGGTGATGAGGTTGCAGCTTAAGCTATATTATATTAGTTGGCAGCAGATCTAGAACACCGACTGCATGAATATCTTTACCCAAGTAAGAGCTTTGATTAGAAACTTTTGCTTTTTGAGACACACAACTGGAGGAAACCAGGCCTTTTAAGCTATGTAAGATGGAGCGAGACTAATGAATTGCTGGGTCTGGATGCGTCTGTGTTAAAGGGCAGACTGTGTCTGTGAATTTGATTAATATTAAGTACTAAAGGATACTAACAACAGAGTGTTCATATTCAGATGTATTTTCTAAATGTTAGTACTTTCTATTCCTTAGTTTATATCACTGAATTTCACTGTTACAATGTTCCCAGTTAAAGCCAAATCATGGGAAAGCTGGAGAATGTTGAAAGCCTATGGTTTCTGCTACCAAGGAATGTTTTTATCTTTCAATACGGACATCCTTGACATCAGCTAGCGTAGCTGCAGTGTTGCTAATGGAGAAGCACAAGGACACTAATAATGGGTTTGGAGTCATCCAACTGACAAGGCACACATCTGCCCTTTAGAAGGACAGAGGAAGAAAAAAATATTTTGCTTAACTAACAGTGCATTGCTCAGAGCCATATTCATAGCTTAGGAAACAAGAACGCATCGTTCACCTCCTTGTTAGTGTTTACATGACATGACAGTGTAAGGGCCTTTATAGGAATAATATGTTCTGATAGATGAGTGTTGGGTTTGTTTGGGTTTTTTTTCTTTAACTCTCTGGCATGTAGTGCACTGGGCCTGCTAAAACATGAGCTTCTTTACTCCAGCTTAAAAAGAGTTGGAGTAAACACGTATATGAGGAAGGACAGAACTTGGAAAGTACGGAGAAGACCCTGTGTGATTATCTCTTATGCCAGGTGGCTACAGGCATGTTTAAGGGGATGGATTCTGCAACATGATGCATTTCACAAGCGTTTAAATATTTGATCCAGAAAAATGCTGCAGACTTAACTTCTGAGTTGAGCGAGCTGATCCTTTCATGGGATAAATCACTTAAGTGATTACTGATTTTACTCTGTAATTTCTGTCTCCAATCTCTTAATGTACTGACCAGTTTTATATTTAATTTTATAATGTATAGGGAAAACTTTATCAGTGGATTTTGTCAGGAACGATTCTTTAAGAATTGGCAGCCCAATTTTCTACCAGGTACTACGTATGTTAGACTCTGCAGCATGGCTTACACAATGTCATAGCATGGGTGTAAGATTCTGTTATCGTGCCTCTTCCCAAGACTCTGTTAGAAGCTTTATTCCCTGACTGCAGCTCTGCACCAGTGTCTTCCCCTTCCCCAAACTTCATATTCATTGACTGGATTTATCCCTGTTGTGCTGCCCAGAACATTTGCGTGAGTCAATCTCACATGCTGAGACACAAGCGAGTTGGTAGGATTGTATATGATTAAAAAAGATCAAGGGTGGGGTTTTTTTTTAAGACCATCTTTTTGCAAAAACACAGAAAATGTTTGTGTATTTAAAAATACTTCTTGGTCTTACACAGTAGTAACTTTTCATATAAAATACGTCCATGACAGGCTGCATTTTGTTCTTAAAAGGCACATTTGGGAACAGATTTTTCTTCTGTTGTGGTAATGAGTGGAAGGTAGGTAGAAAGCTTGTAGTTGGATCTAAATAGGGTAATTGTGGGGGGAAAAAAATGAGAAACTTTGATTTGGACCATTGAAGAGAAGATTTATGTGAAGCATAGAGCATGCATTGGCTATCTACATATTGGTGAACTCTTGCCTGCTGGGGTTTCCAGACAGGAAATAGTGCTTTTGGAACAAATGCACTATCAAAGGTAATGTTATATGGAGGTTTCACTTAGCTCATATCAAGATGTCTGTCAATTTTAACATTTTAAACATTTTAACATTTAGCATTATCTTCTGAATATCCTTTCTATTCATTACTTATTTGGTTGCAAAATTCAGTCACAGAATTTTTATTCATGTTGTACAGTTAGGGAAATGTTTTGTGAGAATTCATCTAGCAAGCTAGTAGTGTTGAATAACTTGCGTCTCCTTAAATCTCAGCTCACTGCTCTCATCATGAGGACAGTCAGGAGCTTTGCTGCTGATCTAGCTCCTTTTCTCAGGTAGATGGTGATTCAGTATAGATCTAACTGTGGCTGGAAGCAGGTAGAAAAAGGATGATACTTGTCTTCTCCCTTGTCACTCTGATATCAAATTGTGGGGCTGGACAAGATTCAGTCAGGTGTCCAGTCTGACCCTCAGCAACCAGAGAGTGTAGCTGAGTGTATGCTGTGTAGCATCCTTAGGCTCTTTCCAGGTGCAGAGCAGTGCTGCAGCAATGCCATGCCTTTGCCACACCCTGAAGCCAAAGGCTGTAACTGTTGCTACATCTGTGACGAAATCTCACTGTTCAGAGCAGCTGTTCTGATTTTTGTATGCCTTTCTCTGTACAATTACCAGTTCAGAGTCTTTCTTCTGTTATACTTAGAAAATCATGGTTTTTAACAGGGTAGAAATGTGTACCTTGTGCTTAATATACTGATTCTTCCTACCTTCATAGTTAGTTCTTGAAGGATGTGGATGTAATTTTTTAATTTAGATGTTGGCAAAGATTCTTGCTTCCTGTATGAACAAGCTGGGTTTCTAAAGCCTGTTTATCCCCTTCTTCAAGGACACCTACATTTGAATCCATCTCAATCTCAATGAGTGCTAAATTTTACTCCAGAAAGTTTTTACTAATTGAATTAAGGCAGCTAGATACAGAAATATCCTAGTCGTGACTGCTGGTTACTTCATTTCAGACTTGAAGTTTGTTGGAGTTCAAACACATCTGATGTGTTTTCATCAGGAGTTCAGCACAAAACTCAGTTCTCATGGTAGAGCCGTTCCCATCCAACTTTTACATAATAGCTAAGTGGTTAGAGCAGCTACCTCAGTTCACTCACTTCCTCAGCTCTTATTTCATCTCTGAGAATTGTGCCCTTTCCTTTGGGTTATAAAATGATCTGAGTGCTAATGCTTTCCAGTATGCTCTTTGAAAGTTAGCTTATGTGCATTTAGGAATCCAGAAATCCTGAGGTCCAAAGGAGAGCAAGTAAGAGGACGTCTGATCCTGAATTGTAATTGCTAACATAAGTAAACAGGGGTAGAAGATGCTTTTCTTGGGCTTCGTACCCAGAATTCCATCAATTCTGCTTAATGGTGTAATGAAGAGTGGTGCAGATGTTAAAGCATCTCAAAGCAGACTTTCTTTGAATCTTGCTGTTGGTTTTTTTTTTCATATAATTGTGGAAGAACCAACCACACCCAAATCTTTCTATCTCTGTGATTAAAACACCACAATGTGATCAAATCGACTGTGATCACGCTGTGCAAAGATAACAAAATGCTTTTTCACTTGTTCTCTGATGTTTGGCTAAAATCGTGTCCTCTTTAGGCAGAGTATTGTTATTGGTAACACCAAATACAACTGCTAAGATGTTTAAGTCTAGTGACAAACTCAACTCTTGTACAATTTGTAGAAATGCATTGTTAGGGGGAAAATGATGGTATGAGAGCTAATGTGAATAAATGTAACAATAAGTGACTTTACCTAACAATAGATAAAGTGAAAAGGAATAATGAAAAATACATCCACACTTGTCTGAATACCACTGTGAACTATTTTAATGGGAAATTTTAACAGAATGGAAAAAAGGGGAATAAAACCAATGTCTGAAATACTAAAATAATCAGAAACCAATTTGCTTCAATTAAATACTTAAAGATGCTTCCAATGCTTTGATTAAGAAAAAAAAATTAAAGTTTCTTATTCACCTCTGCAAGCATCTCTGCAAAATGGAAGGTCCCTTGTGCTCCTCTGAAGCCATTTAATGCATATATGAGCATGGATTCTCAGAACTATCTATAATGCATATAGTGCTTTCTGCTCTCAGTGGCTTTTTTCCCACTCTCTTTACGTCATTTGCCATTTGTGAGGGTTGCCAGGGTAATGACCAATCATCCCTGGAGAGATGCCTGCTAGTAAGGACAACATAGGCTTTCTCTTTTTTGGTATTCTGCAGTATGTATTTGAGAGCTGTTCTAGCATCGAGATTGCAGAACTTTTGTTTAGTTAGTAGGGAGTGAAAGTTTGCAGAGTATGAAATAACAGCTTACAGCTATTGAGGTAAGTGTGGATTTTTCTTTTCTCTTTTATTAACAGTTCTGTCTGGATTTATTCAAAACACTGAGCAGCCTTAGTAATTTTTTTTGCTATACATGTAGCCGACCTTGAAATTAGTAACAGCAGAGAGGTTTTGCCTCATTTGAACAATGAAATCTTAGTAATGCTGCGTATACAGCAGGTCAGGATTTATTCTCTTTGTAATTATGAATCCCACAGCCTTTCTATCCACTACATTCACCATATACATCCACTCATCCCAAAAATATTTTCAGAAGAATTAATTAAAAACAAGAAAAACCCACAGTGTGTTGTAATGCAGATTACAGAGCGTTAACTGTGGTTGCCTCTAAGGCAAATGGGACGTTCTGAATAGCCTGTATTGTACTGTATGTATATAAAAGGCCACGTCAAATGGAAACTGAAAATCCAGAGTTGAGTGCTATCCTATAAGATGTTGAACTCCTGTGGTTTTTAAACATTGTGTATTAAATAGACACTTGCAGGCTCACAGGCTAAATCTTCACTCACTTGTGAGCAATAGAAATAGAGCCTCTGGATTGCAGACTGGTTTTATTTCTGGGATTGATCCTATCAGTGGAAGCAGGTGGTGATAACTGCCTCACGGACTGGGCCTGAATTTTGTTCTTTTGTGTGTGAAGGCACATAAACAATACATAGGAAAGAAGGAAAAAAAAAAAAACATTCAGAAGTTGCCAGTGTCCTTAAGTTTCTATGAAGTATTTGTGTTACCTGACTTATGACATCTATGACTTCAAGTGGTTGGCTTGGGGGTGGGGTTTTCTGTTGTTTTAAATGAATTACAGTGGAATTATGTTGAGTTAAGGGCATGTTTGTAGGTACTATACCCTGTTTGTGTGCTGGCTTCCTGGGAGAAAGGGGCACTTGATGAGGTGGTTGTATTATTTTCTGTAAAATTGCTGAAGTATCAAAGATCAAAATAGTAACTGTCTCATCAAATTTACTATTTGCTGCTTAACATATCTGTACTTATGCATAGCTTCCATGTGCTTCATGTCCTGGTTATCTTGCATGTCATAGAGGGCATGACTTAGGTTATCCAGGATAAAGCATGTATATTTATTTCACACTATTTCCTGCTTATAGCAAATGCAGAGTGTGAGTTTGACTCACACGTCTCCCCAGTGGAAGTATACATTTAGGACATTTAATTTAGCATACTAAACTCCAGTTGCTAAATTTTAGGTATTACTATGTATTCAGATTTGTTTATGATAGCTCTGCATTATCAAAACAGCTCTACCTCAGCAGTGAGTCTGGATGTTTATGTATGGGAGTGACAATTTAAGTCTGAGGTGAAAATGATCTTTTCAGCAGACTGTTGAGAAAAGCTGTTTGTTCAGAACGCAGACCTGTTTCTTATTTTGAAAAATAAAAAATTGTTACTCTTTTGTTGACATCTGTTCTGGATGTAACTTTTAAGCAGTTTAAGATATGAATAATAGTTAAATGCTTATACTGGAGGAAGAAGAATCAGTAAGCTCAAAGAATATCTATCATTATCTAATCTTCCTAGTTTATCAGCATTCCATATGATTCCACCTGTTATAGTAATCTGGGAAGCAAAACCACAAAAATATAATTTTGTATTATTCTAGGGGGTGCCTTACATCAGGAAAATAACATGACAACTGGATGAGGCAGGTCAATTACTAAAACAGGTTTTCAAATGAGAGATTGAGGTAAACCTTTCTGGAGAAGATGGTCGGTAGCAAGCCTCAGTCTTTGTCTATCTATTCACCTTTTCTTGCCTCTCGGCCTCTCCATCTCTTTGCAGCTTGAAAATACTCTGTGAATATATTATGCAGAGAATAGCACTTACTTTCAGACAGTGGGACGGGGAAAGAGAAGCTGAAAGGGGCGAGAAGGGAATGAAGTCAGCATTGTGAGTTGTTCACTGTATAATATCTGTCAAGAGGGCTCTGAGGAGTGGTGCAAGAGATGGGCAGTTCTGCAGCAACAGATCTGACTAGGAGTAATGAAGGCAAGCTGCAAGGTTAGGTGGAATTAAGTTATTTTAGCGGTACTGGTACTGGGAGTGCAGTAAACTAACCAAGTAGTAGAGAACTCTGTGGAGCAGGCTGTGAAGATTCCTGCATCTTGATGAGGCTGGTATGCAGGATTTGGGGTGGTGAGCCAAGGAGGATGGGTTGGATAGACACTAGAAACTGTTGATACAGTGTTTATCCATTACACAGTACAAGTGATGTTTAGCAGTTTGACCCTTTTAATGCCATGTTCACTGCTGGAAACTTTAGAGTGGTGAATTTCAATTGTTTCTTCTACTTTTGAATACACAGAAAAGAAGAGGAAGAATTAATGCCGATGATAAGTCAGGCTTCAGACCAGACTGGAGAGGTATGGCATAGGCTGGAAAATGAGGAGGTACTTGTGAGTGGAAAGGCAAGCTAGGATGACAAAAGAGAAGCAGTGCTTATCCTAGAGAGATAAACCATGCTGGATAAGCACAAGACTAAATGAAAACATTCAGTAGCCCAAACTCCTCGTCCCTTGAGAAATAGAAGGCAAAAAATAGATGAAGGTGAATAATCATCAAGTGAACAATAGTTTCTAAACATAGTGTATGACAAAGCAAATCATTATTGATCACAGTATGACTACTATCACTGCACTGGACAGCTCAGCCTAAACTGTGGCCTTTGCTATTAGAGGTTAATTCTTCTGAGATCTGATAGATTATTTTAGCTGATAGGCATCATCTATCCATCATCTGGCATTATCTTTGTTGTTGTCGGGGTGGCTTTTTGGTTATGGTTTGTTGTGGGGGTTTTTTAAACGAACAGTATCTCTCTTAAAGGCATACTGTTTTAATTTGTGACTGGGGTGATTAATGAGACCATCTGATGAAAAATTTACAAATTCTTTTTTTTACCTACCCAAAGCCCTGTGGCTCTGTATTTTGTTGCTGCTGTTTGGAATCTAAGTTGTTATTGCATTACCTGGGCCATACTGTCCAGTGCTATGAATAAGCAAAGCTCTATTGTTTCTGGGAAATGGTGACATAACTCCAAAGCTCTGATGTGAAATCATGAAATACATATATTCAGGGCATTAGAGAAATAATTTAATTGCGTGAACTTTGCTTAAAGTGGCACCAGAAAGCACAGGAATAGTTACAATATAAATGGTTGACTTCAAAATTGCCGGTTACTGACATTTTTCTGAGAGTGTGGTGAAAATATGCTTTATCATCCAAAGCTGCAATCCAGGAACACAACAAAGGCATGCAGAAGGAAAATTACTTGACCAGAAGTATGCATAGTTAGGAAAGATTGAAATCTAATACATATTACTGTGCCTTTCAGTGTCCCTTTTTAAGTGCATATTAAAGTTTGCTTTGAACAAGTAATTAGAGAGAAAGTGTCTTGTGGTTTAAAACAGAAGTGGTTGTCAGAAGATGGGCATTTTAAAGCGCTTTACTAAAAGCTTCCAATTTATACTTTTAGTTCTGTTTTCAAATTATTTGAGTTTCACTGCACATCTCTAGTCTCTGAGAGACAATTGCTTTTGAACACTGGATCACTTATTCCTGAATAGTTACATATTTACTATACAACATTTGAAAATCCATTAAATGCTTTAGGACTTGCTTCTTTCCATATGTCAGGTGGGAATAGATAGTATTTACCTTACAATACTTTGGACTTTATCTGTTATTCTTCACGTAGTATTTTGAGCAGTCATGTTCTTCATGACCTAGTTGCTTAGACATGCAAAGTACTACAACACACAGCCCTCCGACGTCCCCCAGTTCATCTTGTTTTTCCATTGTAGTTACAAGGTCAAATCCATATGATTATAAGAGCTTGTATGAAAAACTTTCCTGGAGAGCAACATCTGTTATCTGGTGGTAATAGTGATTCAAAGGAGCTCTCTGGGAAGAGAATACAGTCTGTCTCACATGAACAGGATGACTCAGTAGTTCACATTTGGAAAGAGAAACATTCTCCAGGCCTCACAAACGTGATTCTGGAGACTCATTACATGCATTATTGGTTGTATTCACACGCTTTTGTGAAGCGCTCTGACACAGCGCAATATGAGCGGCTTCTGGCAGCCATGATCCTGTCTTCCCCAGAAGCAGAAGTGATACTGAACCATCTGCAGTGCTGGTGCTGCAGACTGACTCTCATTCCTTTCTGAATCTGCAGTGGCAACACATGTGGCTCTCATTTCATGCGCTTGGAAACAAAGCTGAGTAGCTGGGTGTAATGATAAGGACTCTTAACAGTGGCTGAAGTCTGAAACAGGTTACCTTGTTACTATCCTGTAAGGGGACAGGACTCAGCCACAAGCAGTACCTGTTTATTGGTGAGTGTTTAACAGCTGAGACTATAGCTTGGCTAAACTTGCTTAGAGGAATTGTATTACTCTGATGAATATCATGGGCTATGGGCATGCATATCAAATTTCACAAGGATTCATTTCCTACTTCATCTGAAATTTAAGTCAAATTCAGTCCTTTAACATGACTGACCTTGCTATTTCAGGAGTACAAATCAAAGTAGCTTTGGAGCTTCACCTAGCTAAGTGAATAGGTGTTGGTAGATGACTGCAGTTCGCTTCAACTGGAACTACACCACTGAACTGCACAACAGAGTTACAGTCCTGTCTACTTTCTGAGACTTTCATCTTGCAAATATTGCCCTATACAAACGAAACTACTTGTAGGTGCTATGTAAAATGCTATAGACCTGAAATACTGTATGTCTTTAATTAAGTGCAATTTCTACTGACTTCAATGGGTGTTTTATTGAATTAGGGACTGCAGAATGTAGATTGTTGCCTTTGGCTTAAACCACTGCAAATATTATTGATGCTTTTAAAGCTTTCAGGCGTCTTTCAGGCTTTTAGACCACAAATTGACTGCAATGTGGAAGCCTTGCTTGGGGGTAAAAGGAGTGCTTCTATCTATCTCATCTTTCATTTACTTATTCCCGAGTCTGTGCTATTCCTTTGGGAGTGCTCGTCTAAAATATGCAGTTTAACAAAGAGGGGGAAAGTAGGGTTGTCTCAGTATTGCAAGATTCAAGTTTCAGTTTTGCACATTAGAAGTATGCCTTTGTTATTTTTTTGCCTAAAATGCAGAAGTGAATCTGATTTGATTAGCTTTAATACTCATAAAATGATGAACTTAAGACACAAAAAATTTAGTAGACTTGATGGAAAGTTAGCAGTTTCCCAGGATCAAGCATGGATATACAATGCTGGAAACTTTATGTTGCATGGAACGCTAGAAATTTTAACGAAAAGAACTAACCTGCTTTGGCAAGAAGGGGCTGGATGGCATAAAAGAATTCTTACCTTTAATCTGCATGCAGTGTAAAGCCAGTGCCTGAGTTGCTGTACGTGAGTAGTGCTAGCAGACCTCATAACGTCATTCTGACACCCTAGCCTTTGAGTGGCACAGGAGCAACGTGGAAAGGATAAATACCCTTGTGCTGGCTCTATGTTGCACCTAGAGAGAAAAAAGATACCATTTCTACACCTTAGCATTCAGTGTTTTGGGGAAAAACAGGGAGCATTTCATCTAGAAATATCATTTTAATGTATATAGTATCTCTTTTTCATATATATATATGAAATGAAGAAAGTAAATGAAAGCGAAGATCATTGGTCAGAATGAGCACGAGCACTTTTAGAGTCTGTATTGTAGAAAACTGGTTGCACTTCAGGCAATATATTCTTACTATAGATCTTCCCAGAAAAATCTGTGGAAAGAGCTAGGAAAAATCACACATATACACGTGCATATTTTTTGGTTCTATTTAGTAAAATTTGGGAAATGTATCTATGGGGAAAATTGATATACGTTCTGGCTAGAACTCTTGACTCTCTAATTCTGTCAGGTGAAGTAAAATTGGACTAAAGAAAAGGTAGCCTCTAACAGAAGGTATTTTTTACAGCAGCAGAGAGCACAATAAATGTTATCTGTCAGGGAAAGAAACAGGCTATTTAAATTCAGGCAGCATAGCATCTTCAGGCAGAAGGGCTATTTTTAACTTCAGATGTAGCTTAATTTAGAAACTGAGCAGTTGAAGTCCCTTTTTTTTTTTTCCCCACTCCTCCGACTGGAGATTTTTTATAATGATTGTAGATATCCTTGTGTGAAGATACTGAATAGAATGAAAAATATATTATCCTGAGCTTCAAGGTCATGTAAATGCACAGCTAAACAAAGCAGTTTTACGGTAACATTGTAATACATAGGAAAACACAGAGATTAGATTAGATTGATGCACTATTTTGTAAGCGTAAGGGCCACTTGGGCAATTTGCCAGAAGGCTACATATAATTTTAATATCCATTTAGGCAAGATCTTGCCCAGATCTGTTTGGGTTTTTGTGGTTTTTTTTTTTCTTTTCAGTGTAGGATGGGCTGTAATTTCATAAAGCCCTATACAACCCATGATAAAGAGAGTGTAAATTTCAGTGGTTCCTAAGGGAGAAATATTTATGAGAAAACTGGCAATGATTCCCTGCATTGATTTTTTTTTTTTTTTTTTTTTTTTTTTTTTTTTGTGAACCAGCTTCTTGTATTTGGCTTTAAGTTAATCACAAGAATTGAGACGCTCATCTTGCTACAGAAGATATTCAGCATTAAGAATTGCAGATTTGACTCTATTAACTGATTGCAGGCTTTTTAATGTATTCAGAATCAGAATATGAAAAAAATCTTACAAATGGAAGTACTTCCAAGATGGCTTGTTGCAAACAGTCTTCTTGCATAATTGCATACTCTATGTCACTCAACATTCAGCTATTGAATTGCAGTGGCTTTTCAGCATAAAACTTGATTCTAGCTGAATTTTAGAGTTTACCTGTTCAAGCTCAGCCAAAAGTGATTCTGAAAGCTATTCTAGTTGCATAACAATAACAAAAAGCAGAGAGGCATGTGCCATTGCGACAGAAATAATTGGGTTATTAATGAGCTGAATGTGACATGGAAAAGTTGTCTCTCTGAGCATAGTGACACCTTCACCATTAACTCTTAAGCTGACACAACTTACAGTTTCTGAAACTTTGCTTAAATGGTTGAGCATTTGTTCACATACAGAAAAGACAACTTTCTGTAGCTACCTAAAATCCTGCAATTATAAGTGAAAGCTTCTGCTGCCATTTATTCTTTAACTTATGACAGCTGAAATTAGAGGCTTTCATTCCATTGTTTTTATACACAGGGTAGCATGATGTAATGTAGTAGGAACATCATAAAACAAGTTAGAAATTCAGAGTTATCATTAATGTTCAATAGAGGTTAAAAAGAAATATTGTCTGGAGCTGGACTACTCATGAATTGCCCACCTTGGATGGGGATTCTTTCATCCTCCTCTTAAGGATTTTTTTTTTTTTTTTTGAGGAATGATTCTTTCCCCAGCTACTTTTTATGTGGAGGGCATATGAGAGTTAGTGTAGAAGCTGTTAGAGCTGTTAGGCTCTGCTGGGGGGTTTCCTTAATTCTCTGCTGGCCAGACAAACCTGAATTAAGGCTCAATTTAGTCTCTGGGAGGCATTTTAATAGTGCTATCAGACTAGGCAATTCATACTGTGACGCACAGCTTTGATTGAGAATGTAAATTTGGAGCCCTTTTTAATGAGGGTTTTCTTTATAGTAGAGCAGATATATTGCATGAATATTTGCTGGAGCATTTCAACTTTTGAAATATAAAGTGTTTTTTCTCATCAAAGGCTTGATCTGAAGCTTGTAGCAAAAGAAACACTTAGCACATATACTTTCTTGTTTTAGGTATGCTGATATGCTGTCAGGAGTCAGGATTTAGTTTGCCTATTAAAGAGGTTTTAAAAAAAGACTAAAACCATCCAAAAGGAGCAGCAGCATTGTCAAAAAAAGAGACAAATCTTACAGAATCGAGGGTAATACTTTTTTGTCTTACAGAAACACAGGATATACTTTAAATAATTTTCTGAATGGCCTTATAAAATCTAATAGGCTTGAAATTATAACTGTCCATTTGTATTTGCTTTTTTTTTCATTCAGTTTGTAGTACAGAGGAAAACAGCTGTTTTGAGAGCAAATAGTAATTCTATTTTCAGGCATTCTAGGTCAAATGGCAAAATGCAGCCGTGAAGAATTATGGTGACACACAGATGATGAGGCGTAGGTAAGGCTAGACTTTCAGACTTGAATTTCAAGTGAAGCTGGGGTTTCTAACAGCACTAATAGACTCAGAATTATCCTTAGGAGATTTCTGCCTTTTTAGGTTAAAATCTTCTGATAAGATTATAATTATAGCCACAAGTAAGGCTGAACTAGAAAACTGGTGACTTCTGCTTCTGGATCTAACCTAATGATGATAATTAGTTCTTATTTAGTAGTTTTCATCCACAGATCTCACCGTTTCATAATGAAGGTCAATAACATGGCCTTATTTCACAGGAGTGGAAAAGCAGGTAAAGGAAGCAAGTACCTCATGAGATATTCCTACCTTGTGATTTCTGGGACACAAAAATTTGTGTCCCAGAAGCATGACTAATCCAAGCAGGCATTCAGTGCCACCCAGCTTGGAATAACAAATCCTTACATAGGAGGATGGCTGGATGGAATATCCCCAGGGGTTCATAGTTAGCCTCCCAAGATGTGCTCAGTACCACACAAATTGTTCACTTTGCCTCCAGAGGGATTAAAACATGGATATTCCTGAACATGTGACACACTGCTGTATATTGTGTGTCTTTACCCATTGTAAAACTGTATCGTGGCAGATTCCATGTTTCTGCTTGTACAGTGACCACTGTGGAGCTGAGAATATTTTCTGCAGCCATTTAATTCTCTGTGCCCTCCCTAGGAGATACTGACATCTGTCCTGTAACAGAGAGCTTGGTTTCTCTCTTTTATGCTGTTCCTCCTCCTCTGTGAAGGAGTGATGGGGTCACTTTTAAAAGACTTGGTAGTGGTCCCTATTATAGCCTGTAGGCTGGGTCCAGACCTGGTGTATCCATTAGGGTCTCAAAGAGATGCTGAAGCCTCCTGACCTGTATCTCTGTCTGATCCCAGAACAGTGATGTACACTCATTGCTGTCTGTATAGACAATGACCATTGGCAGGGAACCACCGACTTTAATGTACTGGATCTTCTGTAAGAATTTTCCTAATGTTTTTTGTTTCAAAGAGCTGAAGCCTTCTCTTCCATGCCACTTGTTACAGATTTATTTTTTTGCGCAGCAAAGAAAATGTGTCAGTGTTTTCTGTGCCCACAAATCACAGGAGGGAGGACATGCTGTAGACTGGAGCTTTTATTAATCTGTATGCTGTCTTCTCAGAAATGGGAAATTGATTTTATTGAAGTGTGACAAATTACAAGAAGTAATGTAAATTGATATTTGGGTGAAATACAGGACACTGTAACAGTTGTACTGTGTATCTGATTAATTATAAAAAATACCATATGCTATGCCTCTATAGGGATTTTCACACATTAGTATGTAAGCTGTTCACAAACCTATTTAAGCATCATCTTCTGATGTTATATTGATAGGGGCACAGAATCATAGAAGCATTTAGGTTGGAACAGACCTTTAAGACATAGGGTGCAACTGCAAACCAATCACTGACAACCAAATGCACTGTGAACCTGTGTCCTGAAGCACCACCTCCAGGGATGGTGACTACACAACTTTCCTGGGCAGCTTGTTCCAATGCTTAATAACTCTTCCAGTGAAGAGTTTTCTTCCTTTCATCATGAAGAAGATGGTCATAGATGAGGTAGTAAAAATAGAGTGCATGCTCCCTAGAGGGGTTCAAAGACTGAGATACTGTTCAGACATGCCAACAACCAGAAGTATCAGAGCAGGAAAGAGTGTGGTTGAACCAGTTAGTGCACTGATAAAATCTGCTACTTCAAGCTTCATTGGAATTTGTGAAAGTAATGGAAATGGAGTGCAGAAACACAGGGAAAGAAATGTGTGAAGCAGTGCTGAATACCTATCCTTACATGCCTAACGCAGGTACCTAAGGGAGGAAGACAATTTTTCCTGAGCTTCTGAGAGATTAATTGCAGAGGACTTTCTTTCAGGAAATAACTCAGAATCCACAGGTAGAGCTTCTGCTCTGAAGCCCTTCTACAGGAGCTTGACACTCTTCACTGATTAGGAAGGAGATTTGGGTAAGCCAACTGTCTTCCTTAAGCCCCAGAGTTTGGTATCAAGCAAGCCATTGTAAAAACCCAGTCCAGGTATGTGCATTGCAAAGGCGACTTTGTATCTAGGACTACAGACCTAATACTGATGATACTCTTTCCTTGTATGCCATAACCTTGGGAAGCTTCTGTCTTCCCCTCTGATTTCTCTTTCTGTTCTTTATATGACATTCAGATCTCATGTGCAGAGACTGGCTAGTTTCCCTGAAAGTCAAAGCCAATGGAGGAGAGCATGTTAGATCTGTGTATTGCATTTTTAGTTGAATCTGAAGTCAGACTCAAGGACTTTCCTCTATGTTCCTAAAGATGGGAGGTTATTTCTGTAATCAGGATTGGCTTTTGTAAAAGTCCCTGTCAAGATCATAAACTGTGCTGTTTACTTCAACAGTATCTCTGAAAATTAGAGGAAAGGTCATAATCAAAATGAGCAATAGTTTTTGTGACACATCTGATTTAATGAGAGCCCAGTTTACCAGAATATGAGTAAAATATCTTTTCTTTAAAATGGATGAAAAATTTTAAACTCAAAGGATTTAAATTTTTATTTATGGTTAAAAATACTTGGTTATAGATGTGGCTACTAAAAATGTAGTGTCCAAAGCATAACTTCAGAATATCTATCAACTTCCCTGCCCTGTGCATCTGACTTGCAGCACTATTAATGCTGTTCATGTTTTTCTGTTGCACTTGTCTTCTTTAATGCAAGACAAGAAGCCGTGTGGGTGACAGCTCTGTATCAACAAATCTTTATAGACAGATGCTACAATTTGATCCTGATACTTTGTTTTACTTGCTGCTGCAACTGGGACTTTAAAATATAAGTATTAGCTTTTTTCCTGTTTATATCTCCATTAAAAGGTCTGTTCTGATTTAATGTAATATTAATGGGAAACTATTTTTAACCTAAATGAAGGAGGGGCACAAAATAGCATTAATATGTTTTATAGTGCAAGAAAGCCAAAAGGAAGAAATCCTGACATTTACCACCAGTTTTTACATAAATACTCACCATACCTAAATAAAGTAGTAAGAAGAAATTTCCTCCTTATTAAGTGGCTCTTTATACAGAGAAGACCACATTCAGCTGATAATGTCATTGGGAAGTATGTGCAATATTTAAAACCAGGTTGACAGTGCAAATACTGTTAGAGAAGAAAAAAAGGCAGTCTGCCTTGGGAATGATGTTACAAATTTCAGGTTGGTTAAGAGTTGATTAGAGTTTTTACTGCTGTATGCTCATTGTTAGATTTGGGAATTATGTGAGGGAATCTGAAAAGGAATTGTTTGTGCTGCATGTCACAAATCCAGTCTGAAACCCTGCTGCTAGACTGACTCTCTAAAATGGCACAGTGAAAGGCCAGTTACTGGAGTTATATATGCCTGGAGAGAAAGTATTACATAATATATGCTAAGGAACAATTTCTAATTATCTGAAGGATTAAATAGGAATATGTAAACTCTCTTGTGTAATTTTTGTTTGGTTTATTTGATTTGATGTTTAGTTCTTCTGTGGACAGCTCCTTTTTCACAGTCAGTTTTGTGCCTAAGGTGAGTTGGACTATCTGTGGTCCTACAGTATTCCATAATACAGAGGAGAGAGAAATAATTTCAGTTACAATAAAAATTATAAGCAGAGTGGACATGCCCTGAGCCAGAAAATAGGAAATTAAATCCCTTGTACTTAGCATGGAATTGCAAAGCTGTAGTGGGTATATACCTCCAAAACTGAAAAACTGGGAGCTGAGCAAGAGAACAGATGTTTATGCAGTGTGGTATTCAGTCTCAGAGAGGACGAAAGAACGAAGACCTCTTTTTTTTTATTTAGGAATCTGAATACTATTTTATTTACCTATGTAAATATGGATAAAGGTATGTTAAATAAAGGACTAAGGAAAATCAAGGGAAATAGCACAAGGACAAAGAAAAATGTTTTAAATATATAAAGCAAGATTTGTTCAGTGAATCAGTCAAACATTTCTAAAAAGTGAACAAAGTGGCAGCAGAGACAGCTAAAGGGAAATGAATTTTAAAATTGTAGCAAGTGGACTTCAGCTTCTAAATATAACTACTGTAATAAATGACTTTGAAAAGTTATACATAGAAACACAAAATATCCTCAACCTTGTGGTTGAGAAATGTCATAAATTCAATGGAAAAATACACTAACACTGTTCATGGTTGCATGTTTTGTGGAGAGAGAACTTCTGTTTCCTTGATAATGTTCTTAAACAATGAATTAATCCAAGCCCTTAAAATGCATGCAACCTTGATCTGTGTTGATGCTAAACTCTCCCAGTGCTAAAGAAAATACAGACAAATGCAATGTATTCATTGTGCCGTTGTTAAGCTTTTTTTGACTGTGAGGAGAAAATAAGCAATCATAGTTACAAACTTGTTCTTCTCTAGGCAAAAGTCTTGGTGAGCAGCGTGCTTCCCCATCCCTAGGCCTTACTACTATGTCATCCTGTTACTCCTGGTGCCAGCAATTCCTCTCTGCTTGTCTGATGTGGGTGCTCCTACACTGCGGCCTTTCAGCTGCCTTCAGACAAACCCTTTAAATGTCCCTCTTTGACGTCAGCTCAGCTTTGGGGACTAGTTGGTATTTTTCATGTGACTGATAACAGGAGGTTTCCTGATATAGCCTTTCAAAGGAATGGTCAAAAGAAGCACAGCATGATTCTCTAGAGGGCATCATCTTTGATGCTTGAAAAGGACCTTTTCATCTTGGAATTTGAGAGACTGCAGGCCCAACATAAGGAGATTTAAAACATCCTTGTTAAGATTTTTGCTTCAGGAGACTGCTATCTGATAATTAAGAATTAACAAAATCAAGGGTAATTTTTATGTGTTTTAATTCTTCATCAAGGAAGAAAATAATTCACATGAATTTCAGCCTTGTTCATGGGGTTCTGGGTGCTCGAGGTGTCAAGGTGCCTTTAGGGAGAAAAAGGAAACCTGTTAATAAGGAGATATTTCTGAATGAAAACATCACACACCATTTCTTCAGCGGTTGGTATTCCTGGTTAGGTCATTGTATTCATACTTGTCGTTTGCATAAGCAACCGTTAGAACTTGTGTGTACATACAGCCCAAAATGTATTGTACTGCATAGAAATTTATGTTCAGTATGAACTGAGAAGGAAGCGGGATGCTTTGTATGAGGGCTAGGATACAGATTAACAGTTTAGTAGCTGTGACCCACTTATCAGGTGAATGTTTTGCCTCAGTTATCAGTGCAGTTGATGAGCAGTGATAATTCTATCACACGATTTGTGATGAAGTCACAGCTGCTGGCATAGAAGCAAAGCTTACTAGTAAGACAAATTTAATGATGCCTGTAATTTCCAGAATGCTGGAGAAACTGGAGTGATGTGGCTTTGTAGAGAGTTCTGTTTTACTTTTGGTTTATTTTCTAGTGAGGTTTTTTTATTTTGTTGGGGTACTTTAGGAAGTTGGGGGGTTGATTTGTCCAGTGGGTTGGGTTTTTTTGCTGTGGAAAATGGCAAGCAATCAATTACAATGTATTTCTAACAAAGCTAGATCACAATGCTCAGTATGTTGAAATATGAGAGTTGTTTTCTTAGGAGTGGTGAAAGTGGCCTTGGTTACAACAACTGATATCTCACGGGATCTTGTTCTTGAATTTGGAAATGGTGGAGGTGAGCACAAGAGTTGTGAGCTGGCTGAAGTGCTGACTGACCAAGGGGAACATTCAAAAGGAAAGTGACAAGGCTGGAGAAACTTTGCTAGTTGTATTTCTCTGCTGCTATTTAATATGTGGTATTTAATGTTTACAGGTGTGTTGAGGTGAAATTCCTAGATAAAACAAATCTGGGATGTATTGCCAATGCTGAAGAAAACTGAGTTGTCATTCAAAAAGAATTAGACTAACTGTTTTACCCTTGCTGGTAATGTCATGTAAGTAGCGTACTGTACGAAGCTGTACACTTTGGTTTCAGCCATGACCTCATCTAGAACCCAGGGCTTTATGGTCTGGAAGTGACAGAGATGGAAACAAATAGGAGTGTACCTATTAGTCGAAGGATGAGTATGATTAGACTATGAAATATAATTATCATAGAAAAGATAATGCCATCCTGGAAGGTGAGAGCTTTTTAACAGAGAGGGGGAAATATTGTTACCATCTTACAAGGTGTGACAACTCCTTTAGTGTATTTCTACCATTGTGTTTAGCTGATTTCAGACAAATGATCTTAAACTGAGAGGTGCAAAGTAGAGCTACATGATAAGCAAGGGAATTAAGCTCCATCTTTTTGAAGGGAAATTAGAAACGCTTAGCATTCCCAACCAAATGGAGGTTTCTAGGGTGATGAATCCTCAAATATACTGGGAATACTGATAAATGGCTAAGTTCAGTGTCTGTGATCACCCAGTCCTTAGTCTATACTGAGACCACTAACAAAGCTGCTAATTGCTGCCTGTTTTTCAAATACTGGATGCAGATTATGTACCAAAAAAATCTTACTGAGCTTCCTCCTGTTTGGTCTTTTGAACTCCGTTCTGCTGGTGTCACACCCTTACCCTTGCCTAATGAGCGAGCTCACAATGATGACAGCTGCTGCTGTCTGGTTTTTAGCTCCGTAAGTGTGAAGTGTGATGACATCATGCTCCCCAGGGTGTCAGTTATTAGCTGCTAAAAATAGTTACAGGCGAACACAGAAAAGAAAAATCAAATGTCTCTTTAAACCACTAGTGAATGGGAGAGTAAAGAGACAGAGCTCAGCTGAGGGGGTTTTACTTAAATGCAAAGCGAACAACATTGGACTGCAGTCCTGGCAAATGTTGCAGAGGATGCTTTAGGGCTTGTGATCTGGGAGGACCCACAGAAACAAGTTCATCCCTGGTGCAGTTCCAGAACTGTCATGGTAAGAGAGCTTTCTGTGTTTATTTCCCACTGGTTAGGCTCTCTGATCTGAGTAATCTGTGTTTTGCAGTTCTTAATATAAGTGTAGCCATGGGATTCACAGCACGAGAATGATGTCAGCGTTACTGCCAGTATAATCATTGTTCTGTTCAAAAATAAAACACAAAGTGATATTCATAGTGTAAAATTAAGCATTCAAAGGTTAAGAAATAATATACAGTAAAAATATATGCAGGCATAAGCGATACCTCCAGTCTCAGTTCAGGAAAGTATCTGGCTCAGCAGATGTTCTGGGGCTCTTTGGTGCAAGTTCTTGTGACACCACGTATGACCTCTAGGCCCTGATTACAGATCTATGAGCTAAGACAGGGTTGAAGACAGAGGTCGCATTTTCAGGCTTTAACTTAATTCCAGTTTTGTAAGTGGACTTCTGTTTAATGTTTCTGTGGTACTAGCAAGGTTTTACAGATATTAAGCCACACCAAATTAAAGCTGATCTAATAAAGAAACCCTATAAATACAGAAGTGGTTCACTGAACAAGTTTTGCTTTCATATAACATGAAAGCTAAGAGAAACAGGACTGGGTATCTCTCGACCTTTGAAAATCTCACTGTGAATTTTTTATACTAATTAAGTCATGGGCAGAAATGTTCAGCTAGTCCTATCAGTGCTGTTAGATTTTTCTCATCTGAACCACTCGTAACAGTCTCTTCTACACCTAGCTCACTGTCTAAGGGCAGGTGGGGCTAGAAATGTTGAAGCCTCATTTCTTATGAATACTAGAAATTCTCAATCTGAGTTACAACTGCTATCTCGTGGGCCTGAAACTCCCTTGGCCAAAGTATCTCCTTCTAACATGTTTGGAGTCATGTGCAACAGCTTCATGGTGATTCAAAACCATCAGAGATCACTTGTAACTAACACTGGACCCCTTGTCAGGGAGAACAACCTGTTCTCCATCCAACTTTTGCACCCTGGCACCAAACTGCCTGGTCTCCTTTTTGCAGCCAGTACACAAGCTAAAAACACAAGTCTGCTGATCCTACAGAGCCTGACTCACATCCCTGTCAACCACTTGCAGCAATCTTCCCCAGAGGGAATGAAGAGCTTGATGGATGTTGTACTGTAGGTTATCAGAGTACGTGCTAATGAAGCAACAGATCCATTACAGTATTTATCCATTTTGCAAGATCCAATTACAGGAACTTTGTGAAGTATAAAATAGTTTGATTTTACCCTGTGTTCATCCTGTACAAGATGATGTCTCTAAAAGATATTCCCATCCTATCATTATTTCTTTGTGCTGATTCATCTGTGCTTAAGATTGTTTAGAGCCAGGATTTGATTCTGTCTTGTTACTGATAATATTTTTTGTAAATCTGTTTGATAATTGTCATGGATAAAGCTGATGAATCCCTGGGTCTTTTGCTTGCAGGGTGTGACATGTAAAGTAGAAGTTTCTCTTGCTATTACAGATCAGAAAGCAGGGACTGATGTAGGAATTGTTGTGTGAAATTGCATTGCCTCTGTTATGTAGGAATTCAGACAGTGATTGTGATAGTCCCTTTTGTCCTTAAAAATGAGAGTTTGACTCAAAGGTGCTTCTCTGTCAGTCACAATTATTTTACCCTTATACTGAATCTTCTTTTAATGGTCTAATACCCTGTCCTTTTAGTGGCAAGTGTGGTGCTTTGAATGCAAACTGTCTTTTTCTTCAGTCTGCAAAACATGCTCACACACAAAAGGAAGAAATTCTATATTGAGTGGTGGTGGCTGGTGGGACAAAATATAACAATAAGTCCTTATTGAAGAATTTTTCCTCTTTGCATGGATTTGTGAGGCTTTTTTTTTTAATTTTAGGAAGAGGACTATTTTTAGGTGACTCCTTAAAACTACCTGAAGGCATAGCATCTGGAAGATAATGGTAAGAAGAAATAGAAATACAGGGACGTTTTGACAACATAAAATGCATACAATTTTCAGCAGGTAGACAGCTTTAGAAAGATTTCCTGCTGCATTGAATTTTCCTTGCTATATCCCCCAGAAGGCTGAACATTGCTATCTCCTGCAGACAAAGCAGCAACGCCCTTATTTTGTACTAGCGAATGATTTTTCCATTCACAAGCTCTTCCAGTATTCCAGAGCATCTCACTGATCTGGCATGCATTTATCTGAATTTCAAGTAATTTATTCATAAAAATATTATTGTCTCTTGGTTTGGGGAACACTGTCAGGGATAAAGGCACATGCAGTAGCACGAACAGCTGAGATCTGGCAGACTTTTTGTCTGCTTAATGTTTTCACTGATGGCCTTGATGCTGATTATAATGCTGACAGAATAAAGTATCCTCTACAAAATACAATTTCCTGTTCGAATGCTGGAGAAGTAGTGCTGATGTGGCATAGGCTTACTGCATCATCTATAGGTGACAGCACTATATTGCATGTTCTGTTTTCCAGGTTAGAGGTGTACAAAATACTTCGAGGAAGAGGCAGAACTACCTGAACTTAGGTCTGCCTTTAGCTAGGCATTCAAACCCTTGTGCTATGCTTTTTGGTGCAAATGGACCTGCTGTGTACAGCAGTTGTCTCAGTTCAAATCGAAGCAGTATAGAAAACTAAACTGTGTAAGTGATTGTGAACAGATGTAGCTATCTTTGCAGAAAATCTAAGAGTGTTGGACCTAAATAATCAATAAAATTAGGGTAAAAACCTTTGTAAAACACCTGTGGGATTATGTATGTATTAGTTTTATATATCCCAAGCTAGATCACACTGAAATTATAGACAATTCAACCAAATATATGCCTGGAGTATATTTAGATCCAATAGCAGGAAGTTGAGTCCAGATTGATTCAGCCTGGAAATGAGGCATATGTGTTTAATAGTGTGGGTCGTTAAATAGTAACATCTCTAGACAAGAAACACGGGGTATTTCACATGCTCAGTAGATTGAGGGTTTGTCTGCAGAAGACTACACAAATGTAATCTGATTTAACTAACATCGACAAGTTAAAGGATCTGATGCAGGAACTACTCAGGGAATTCAGTTGTCTGTTGCTGTAACATGTCAGACTAAAAGATTAATGTCTGTGGCTGGAAAATACATGAGTATTGCAGTAGCTTAGTCCTATATACACAGAGCAGACAGAGCAAGAAAAGGTTTTCTTTCTGCTGCATATGAAGATGTTAATGGCACTGTCTCACCACGAATTTTCATGTAATTAGGTAGTGTCAAATCTTGGCTCATCATCAAGACTACTTGCCATAAAATTTCTGACATCAGAAGATGGACATCCATATTAAAGCGAAATCTCAAGATTGTCTAATATTTAAGTTTGTGGGACAGAGTCCTTGCCCACAGAAATAGTGTTGTCAGCAGCTGTTTGAATTAAAGCTGCAGATTGGATCTAGTCGTTGGTGCTGATCTCAACTTTTATGTAGGACATAAATTGAATACATTAGTTTTCAAACAGGCCAGGCCAGCATTCTCTGACGCAGATACCAAAGCTCAAGTAAATGGGAGCAGTCAGTGTTTTCCAGTCTGAGGTGTCAGGCCATTAGATATTTCAGGTGCCTAAAAGCAGATGTATAGATATCTAAGTTGAAAGATGTTTCAAAAATACATCCGAAGATTATATATATTATTCTGACAACATGCTGCAATCAGCTATTGCTATTGACACTGTGCCAACCCAGCAAAGGACTCTTTTGATGTATTTCAAGAAACATTTAAGTTCAGTGTCCTGTAACTGCATCTGTTAACACCAGCCTCTCAGGAATAAAACTTGAGAAGGCTGTTTTTTGTGTTTTTAATCGTTAACTTTGCACTCTTGTGCTTTTCTTCCTCTCTAAGCTTCCTTTTTGTGAAGATGAAACCTAGTGATGCAGTGTTTGCCTATATGTGGCCTTTTTCCTGTGAACATAGAGAACCCCGAAGAACAAATAAACTTTTTAATTTGCTGATCCTGCATGTTTGCAAATTCATTGGAAGATTTGGCTCACGTGTAAGGACACAAGGATCTGGCTCCTAGGGAATAAACGTCAGAGAACATGAAAAGAAAAGCCTTAGTAGGCACTGGGACTATAAGAACAAAGAGTGCTTCCAAACTGTGGTAGTGAAAACCACTGGGAAATGTGGAATAGTCTGACAGAAGCAATAAGAGTGATGGTTCTGAGTCAGGCACTGAATCAGGGAGGAAAAAAGAAGGGGGGGGGCGGGGGGGGGAGCTTGATCCAAGTGGATTGAAGACACCTATATTCCTGGCAATAAATTATTTCCTCTTTATCAAAAAGGGGGGGGGGGGGGGGGGAGGGGGAGACAAAGAGGTTAAGAATGTAATTACATGTTGCAGGAAGCATTGGATGGCAATTTCTGTCTCCCAGGCTCACATTCAGAGTACTAACCAAAACTCTGCCACACTGACTGATTTTCTGTAGTGAGTTTCCGCAGCGTTGCCTCCGCTGCCGATTTACTTTTCAGTACTTCCTCTTGGAGGTTTTCTTTTAGTCTGTGTTCTCAGCAGGCTTTTAGAGGAAGCTCTGGGTATTATTTTGTGTCCAGAACAAACAGAAAGCACAGTACTGTCTTCTGTGCATAAGCTCCCTCTCCTTCCCTTGTGAATTTGCAATATTGCAGGATCACTCAAAACTATTGCTGAGGACTAGATTTCTTGCTTTGTCAATGAATTCAAGTGTTATCAGTTATATAATTTACTATTTCTGTTGTGAAGGCCTCCAAGGAAGTGCTGAAGCCTATGAACCATCTCCCCCTTTCCTATCTTAGGCTGAGAATATTTTCATTCCATTCATCTCTGCTTAGATGCAGTGTCTGAAGACGGTTTCAGAGTATCTGTTTTCAATGCACACTGATGTTTTGCCAGTCATATGTCATAAGGGAGCATCCTCCCACTGGTATGAACAATATGACCATGAAAAAAGGCAAACAGTAACTTCATTATGTCCTCCAGAAGATGGTTAGAAGTTAGAGGGAATGTGTTTTTGTGCACTGTGTTTCAGGGCCTTGCTCATCAGTTGCACAACACTGCTAAATTTGTTTCCTAGCACTTAGAAATGGAATTAAATCAAGGTTATAAAACAGAAAATTGTATTCATATACTTTTGCAGATGGATGATGACAGGCATACTGTAAAATGCTTAAAAAAGATCAGCTGCAATTAGTTTGTGAGGAATATAATCACCAATATGAGTTTGACAACCAAGGTTTTAAACAGTTAACTTAATCCTGTCCTATATACTCAGTATCTTTTTGTGGTGATGTTGTTGACAGATGGAAGCTGGTTGGAAATAATTACATTGATTCAGTTACTCATAAAACTGTATCATTTAATAACAAAAATCCATTTGCTTATGAAAGCGTTTAGGTTGTTGCACTGAACATACCCAGAGCCTTATCCTCCAGTCACTGAAGAGGGTCTCTGTCATTCTTAATTGTCTGAAGAGCAGAAAGTGCCTGGGGCAGTTTCCTACAGACTTTTCTGGCTGTTCTGGTATGATGCCCTGAAGTAGATGAGATACTGCTATATGCCAGAGACCACTGGGTTAAATTAACCAGGATATAATTAGGATTACAAAAACAACCTCAGAAGTTTTATGGGGTTGCGAGCAGCATTGTCTCTCATTATCCAAAAGAAAGTTCATTCCTTGATACTTCCCTTGAGAGAAGAGTTAAAAATTCCCTATTAATGCATGAGGACTGCCCAACAGATAGCCAGAAAAAGCAATCTGAGAACTACCCTGGCCAGCTGGAGTCCAGCCAGTGTGACTGTGACTGGTGATCCCCTGAAACAAAACTGGGCAGCAGAAGCTGCTACCCGTTGCTGCTGCAGAAAGCATCACGCAGCAGGTGCCACCCAGAGAAGCAAGTAATAGCCTGGCCTGTGAGAGTCAAAGACAAAGCAAGGTGCATGGGAATGAAAGAAAAACAGGAAGGGGAACAGTAGGAAAATAAATTAGTCTTTGTTATGTGTGCTGGAAAGATCAAACCGCGTTGCACTGTTGTAGTGTTTTGAAGTACATTTTGTCTTGGGACCTGACTCTCCTGCCAATTTATCATCAGTGTAATACACGGTGATGCAAATAAGTATCAAGCCCTTGCTTGTCTAATCATACAATCAAACATTTAAGTTGGGTGCTTGCTTTTTAGCACAGTAGTGAAGCAACAGTGGTAAAACACCATTCGTTTGCTGTGTCAAGAGAACCAGCTATCACTGTAGCCACGTCACTAAATCACATTACAACCCTTGGTCTAATGACGTTTATATAGATCTCCAGCTCTCTACTGTTTGTCACTAATCACAGTAGTCTGAAGATAATCTTGCAGGGACATTATCCTGTTTGATGTTCTTTCCCTCTACCTTAGCTTATCATTTCTACAGTGCACACACAGAAGCCAGGGTATCATGACTTCTCCCATTCCTTTTCCTATCTTTATTTTCCTTTGTTTTAGTAGAAATAATTGAGAGATCAATGAGGTTATTGTGCCAGGTCTATTGCTCAACTCCCCAGTTTCCTCTTGCAGTGAGATCTACCAGGAAACTTGAAGAAATCCAAAGAAAGGCCAAATATCTTCTCATACTTTGAGAGGCCTACCCTGCCCATGTTAATTAATTGTTAATTAGTATTTAGCCTTGAAAGATTAAATTATTTGTATTACACTGTGCCTCATCCAATGGATACAATGTTAGGGTTCATATTAGCACTACTGGATGCTTTTGTTTTCTCTTTCTGTTTTAGCCATGAAAAAACCCACCAAAAACCTAAGTTCTCTTCTGTTGCTTGTTACAGGGATGAAACTGCAATGAATTTCATGAATTGGATGGAACAGTTTAAGACATAGCTGCAGATTTTTATGAACAATCTTAAAACTATTTTATTTATTTTCAAGATTCAAAATGTTATATTGACAATTTCAACATTTGTAGGGAATATCTGGTTATATTGACCCTGATAATATTATTAAACATGGTAAATACAACATTGGCTTGCTAAAAGGGAAAGATGAGATACTCAGTCACTGAGAGCTTCACATGGTAATCATCAGGAAAAAAGCTCCGTTTTAAAATGTCACTGTTAAACTGACAGGTTGCAAAAGAAACAGATTCCCAGCAATTCAGTAGCTGTAAAAGATCAAGATGATCTAGTTTAATCCGACCATCAAAGAGGGTGACTTAGATTTATGGAATTCAAATCAGGTTGGTGTTTTTTTGTTTATTCATTTAGACTGGTCCTAACCACAGGTTCATAAGAAATTCAAAATCAACTCTTGAGCTATTAGTCATTCCAAGATGGCACTGTACATCAAATTAGTTGTCAATTCTAAGGTGGCAGAGACTTGAATAAAAATGCAACTGTCTTTTTTTGAGAAATGCATTGGGTTGATTACAACCACTCTGACATAAGATGCAATTCTTTGCAAGTACAGATAGCAACTGGTTCTGGCAATTTCCTTGTGGGAATTCTTCTGGGGAAATTTGATGTAAGCAGGTATCTCTGAAAATAAGCTGTGGACACGCTGCAAGGATCATTTGGCAGTCTTTTCTGAAAAAGACACCTCTGTGTCTGCTCTACTTTAGACAAGATTGTATAACTTTATTGATTCCTGACCCTTTGTCCCTGTCTGGCGCTCAGCCCCCAGCACTCTAAACCAGCCTCTTCTTCTTTGGACATGTGGAAACCTTGGGTTTTCTCACATGCATGTTAACCTATTTGCCAAGATACTTGGGACTTCTTTGTAGAGGTGTTACTGCTCTCCTGATTGACATGCAGCATGGGCAGGCAGAGCAGGCCAAGGAAAGAAGTAAGAAGCCAGAAAGGAACAAAAACCTTCAATTTTTGAGTTCTTATTCCAAGTGTCTTTGAATCAGCAGCTCTGGGCCCTTCCCAGCTCTTGAAGGAATGCCAGTTCAGTACAGTGAGTGAATAAGGTGTGTGTGGGGGCGACTGCTGCTCTGTCAGTTGTGAGAAGCTTTATTTTAAAAACTGCCTCTTTTTTTTTTTTTTTTTTTTTTTTTTTTTCTCCTCCAGCTTTACAGAGGTTTGAATGGTTCAGAGTTGCTGGTAAGGGTTTAGGGTGTCTGTCGTGTTTATGGCCTGTAGCCCAGTCAAATCCAGTCTAGGTCATTAGTGACTAGAAGCTCTTTACCATGTTAACACAGTCTGATGGATGATGCGAACTGTGCCTGAGCCCAGTTTCTAGCAGAGAAAGCATCACAGAAACCAGTATTGATGTTGTCCCTAACTGACTCTCTTGCAAGTGAAGGGGGGACGGAGCTGTGCCAGCAGGTTCACTCGGGGCAGAGCTGAGCTGAGGCGTGCAGCTGCCTGCTGCTGTAGCGAGCTCCCTCCGCTGCCGCACATCCTTCCCGTCTCTGCGGAGACAGAACGTGAGCCTGCAGAGCTGTCAAGCTGATGCTTTCCCCACCATCAAAATGACACACAGTGAAAACAGGCAAGCAAAATGAACAAAAGTAAGGAGCACCTTGGCTAAGAAGTGCTGATTGATACATGATACATGGAAGAGCATGAAGGGTTTCATTCAGTTTTGGCCCAAATCCCTGTGTGTATGAGCAAAATAATTAACATACCATTAGCAGTCACATGTTAAAATGGAATTTAGTTCTTTATTGTAATCTCTTTAGTTCATAGTGTTTTTACTCTTTTGCTTTTTGCTTATTTGGACTCTTGTAATGGTCATTTTCACTTTGCTTATACTTAATTTTGTTCCTTTGATCATATATTCTTCCATCTGAAAAGCTCTCATGTTGGGGAACTTGCTCAGCAGCAAGGGTAGAAGGCAGGCAGGTGGGCAGGCAATCTGTATTCTGATTTTGGCTCTGCCACTGGTTGCTTGGCAAGCTGTTTACACCACTCTGCCTTACTTTCCAACAGAAAGACTCATAGTTGAAGAACAGTTTAAAATCTTAGAAGAGAACTCTGCATCTACTAGTGCCGTTTACTGAAGGTAAACACAAATGAAACCAAGTATTTTATTCCATGTGCTCCTTAAAGTGTATATGAGGTGATTAAGCCCAGTAAGCCTCTGTTCTTCATTCTTCTTTCCTGAATTAGGTCTAAATGGTGAGTCATCATCGATGTACACATCCAAACCACTAGACATCATAGCCTTCAAATTGTAAAAAATTCAAAGCAATCTAGATTCTTTAGCTCATTTAACAGATGTAATATGCAAGAAGCAAATCCTAGTAATGAGTAAAACAGTTCTAGTATAGATCTGCACTGGCACTGCAGACATCTGTATGTACTGCTGCTTCCTAAAACTTCATTGTCCTCTCTGTTCTCTCCCCCAATTTAATTTGGATAAAGCGCCCACCAATGGGGCACAATAGTTTAAGGGCACAGTTGCAATATAACTTCATATTACTTATGGTCTTATAAAGCTGTTGCAAATAACAATAGAAATAGCGTAGTTTCTCTGCCTAGGCCACAGTGCCATTTCCAGTATCATTAGCTTACTGAAACTGAAACCCTTTTCCCTCAGGAATGGCTGGGATCATAGCAACGATGTTGATGCAGATGCAGGTTAAGAGCCAATAGCAGTAATATGCTGGAAAGCTAACTAAAAAGGGTTTCTGTCTCTCTGTAGACCTCGAAACCCAGCCTTTTGTTTTAGATTTCCTCATTCATGACCATAAGACTCTTCATGTACTGCAAATTCTGTAAGTTAAATGGCAGAACTTAACAACTGTAAGCTCGAGTAATAGTCCTGACTGCTCAGTGTAAGCTCAGGCTCAGAGTTCAGGCAAAAGTTTTATAGGCTGCCCAGGAAGGTGGTGAAGTTTCCTTCACTGGAGATATTCAAGACCCATCTGGACGCCTATCTGAGTGAGATGTCCTAGGGAGCTGCTTTGGCAGGGGGGTTGGACCCGATGATCTCTCGAGGTCCCTTCCAACCTCTACAATTCTGTGATTCTATGAAAGGTGTGATGCACCTGTAATTAGTCTAACATGCAACACGTAAGTGAAAATTTCTTGCTGCACTACACCTGAAAGTTAACTTAGACTCCAAAACTGAAGAAAGGACATAGAAGAATAAACAAACATGATCATGCTCCTTCAGCTGGCTTAAAAGGGTTGTGAGGTTTTTCAAACTGAGAGTTAAAAAGGGATCTTCATTGTTTCTGCCCCTCCCATCTGCTGTTCTCTGCAGCTGAAAATGGGGCAGAAAGCCAACATCATGACATTTGAGCAGACAGCAGTTTATGGAAGCCTCTATTACAATTCCACACCCACACCCTTGGTAGAAAGGAGCCTTCTCCCTGGCCATTTCAAGCAAAGTTGCTGCCAGAGAGTTACAGCTGATGTGAGGCTTCGTCCCTGGAGCCTGGGATTTGTAGGCAGACTTAATTCTTTCTGTGTAGGTTTTAAATACAGATTCCCCTTCCTCTGCTTGCCTACTCCTCTCCCCTCTAGAAGAAATCAAAAGAATTTCCAAAACATGCTGCAGAGTTTTCTCAGCCCTCGTGTGCCATTATTACAAGTGGGTTGGACTGTGGCATCAGAGAACTGGCAGGAGCACAGTGATTAATATGAGCATTGCCTTTTGCCTTGCTTAGTGATCTTAAGCATTGGTGAAATACCTTGCTAATTACAATAAGCACATGAAACCTGCTGCTGATCTCCGTGTTGCAACTGGTCTTAGGAACAGTGTAGATCAAATGGCTCTTTTAATCCATTTGGTTTTGTTGCTGTTCATTTATGATGAGCACTTTTGGCTGTTCCACAAGTATCCTTTGTCATTTTGTCTGAAAGAACCATTAACATATATTACTCATAAATACATGCATCCATATAGCCCATACATAAAGCATCTATGTATATATATCCACTCCCCTTTCTTTTATTTAAATAGTATGCAGTGATTGTTCACTTCTCTTTAAAGGATGAAAGGATGAGTCACCTGGCTCACTCTGGAGTCAGTACAGCAAAACTGTAGCTGTACAATGATCCAACTGTGTAGCTTGATCCATTGTTTTACCGGACCTCGAAAAGTAAACGCAGTCTCTGACATCCACTGTTTCTTCAGTCTCCTAAATAACAAGAAACATGTTATTACTGTTTCTCCTTACATTCTCTTTCCTTGATTTTTTTTTTATTTGAATAAGCATGGAGATGGAAAAGGAACTGAATTATGCTGGATTAGCAGCTCTAGAAACTGAAGTTCACTGCAAAGGACACTAGTAAAACACAGCAAGGATACTCCCTTCCACCTGCCCAATTAAAGAGTGTTCCAAAGACCAGAGCTGATGGTGAGCAACAAGCTCAGCCGTCATACATATTCTCTCTTGGATTTCTATAGAGATATATACACGATGTGAATTAACTGCCACCTTAGATGCATTTCATGTAGAGCATCAGCTGGTGTGCAGAGAGATCACCGCTCCTTGGTGCTGTGAAAGGTCACCCATATGTAAGCAGAGCCACTGACAGAATGACAAAAGATAATCTCTCCTGCTTTGGTTGCGTGGCTGAGCAAGCAGAGAGTCTTGAAATGAATGAATATTAGGCTTCCGTAACAATAAAACAGGAGATTGAAGGTAAAGCAGGAAACTGTTTTCATATTTAGGAATGAATACAGGAAGGGATATCTGAAAGTGGATGTTTTCCCACTGTGTGTATAGAATGTAAAGATAATGTGTAATCCGGTTTAAGAGAGTAATTAAAATATTATCAGTAAATTAAGTGAACTTTTTAGTCTCTGGCTCTTTGAAAGGCTTGAATAAAGAATGATGTCAGATTGCCTGCTTATTAGTAAGGAGTTAATAACCATTTAAATTCCTAGATCTGAAGAGAAAGATGGAAATGTAAGGGGGAAAAAGATGTACATTATCCTATCTCACCTGAATAGCTGCATGGATGGCAGTACCAGAAGTGCTGTCAGATATAAACAAAGAATGAGGACAAAGCAAAAGGAAAGTGCATGTACTGCAGGAACAGCCTGATTTAACCAGTGAGAAAATAATGATGAAAGGAAACGAGCGTTGGCATTATAGAGGTGTCAAGAAAAGTGGATTGCTACATGGATAAATTAATTCTGAAGTCTGAGTGAGCAATTTCTTTTTCCTTTTGTGTTCCTGAAGTCAGTCAAAGGGCTGGTGTGATTCAGTCACGCCAGTGGAGGGGATTCCCACTGGATCTTTGTCTCTTAGTTATCTGTCTCCTGAAGAAACATGATTACTTCACGTACATCCTGAACTGTTTGGGAAGGAATTAGATAATGGCCTGGTGAAATGTGGGGGCTTTCTGGAACACGGAAAGTACCAGGCTGACAGTGAACTCTGCGATTCTCTGGAACCGAGAAAAGACATGCCTAGGCTTCAGCAGTATTGTTAGCCATTTAGATTATACATGTGCATCTTCATGCCTTTTGGTCTCTGACCCTGCCAAGACCGAGGAGATTTTAGACAAAAGTCTCCTTGCTTCCCAGCACCCCTTCACTATCCCAAAATTTCCATCAAAAGGGTGTTCAGGGTGTTGCTGGAGCTATCTTGGCTGAGGTTTTTGGTTACAGCTGAATCAGCCCAATCTCCAAACAGGTTCCCTTTCTCTCTACCTTCCCTTTGGAGATGTTTCAGACTTGTTGGGCAGGAATCCAAGTACTGGGGGCCTCCAGTAGCATTTAATCTATCAGAAACCAAAGTTGCTGTGTTGGCTGTAGTAACTCATAATTCAAAGAGAACATGTTAGAGAAACTGATCTAGATATTGATTTTGAAGCTCTCATCTGGCACTGTATCTCAGCATTTCTCCTTCACTGCAGAACAAATTGATTCCTTATATAAATTCTAAAATAATACGAAGCGTATTGCTGAATTGGCATACGAATAGCTCCATTAGGGGTAGCTCTGATTTTGCAGCATAGGGTTTGGCATGTGAAACTGGTGTTTAGAAGCAGAACTGGATAAAGACTGGTTGTAGCAGTAGCAGGCCTGGGGATTTCTGTTTCATAAGGAATCTATAACTTCTTCATATGATAAATGACTAAACAAAATACACAGTAGGTGAGTTGACTATCATAAGGAGAGGCAGTTACTCTTATTTGTATCTGTTGGTCTAAGAAAAGATACTCCTCCTTGCAAACTGTGCTTTGTTGTTAGCATTGGACCACCACAGCACTCGTGCAAGATGGGTTAGTTTCCCTGCTAAGAACCATGTCCTGTGTGCTTTGTTTTCCCAGTCTGCAACTAAAGAAATGCCCATCTCCCAAGTAAGTCATGAGGATAAGTTAGTTTTATAAGGATGAGGATAAAACATTTTTATAAAATGTTTTAATTTGTGCCATTGGAAGGACAGAGATTGATAATTTCATAATATGTAACTGCCTAAATACCATCTGAACTTTTCTTGGGCTTTGCTTACTGCCTGTTCTGTTCCAGAGCTGTTTCAAAACGAAAGATGAGAAATTATGTGCTCATTCTGGGACCATATCTCGTCAGGAATCACTACTCAGAGATCTGAAGATTGAATTAAGAAAAATATAAGGGAACAAGCATCATTTAAGGGAGACCTATCCTTGTGCCAATTTCTCCCTTTTATTAGAAGTTAAGCAGCTTTTACAGTGATACAGTGACTCTGAGGAAGGTTTTTTCCTCTTCCAAGTATGGTCCACAAAATCAAACTCATTCCTTGTTGATTTTTGCTATGTGATCACTCATTAAATGCAAAGTAAACACATTGCTGAATGACATCTGTCCTTTGGATAAATGGAGGACAGATGTATTGCAGTGCAGGAAAGCATAATGGAGAGTTTGCAACCAGGACAAAGCTATTAAAATAATAGGTTTGAGTCAGTTAAGGAAAGCACGTAGATGTTTTTTAAAACTGATTTAAGGTAAGCAATGAGCTGTTTCATTACAGTACGTACTGTACGTTCCAGTATGTACTACCATTAACATTGGGCCATTCATCAGTAATACACTAGTAGCTCAAAGATTGCTCTACCCACAGCAGTTATGATACTCATGTAAAATTCTGAGGCTGTGTGGTGCTGCTGATGGTGCAACAGACCTTTGCTGAGAAGATGGAAGATGCAAGTGTCCCATCTTTAGGCTGGAGTCCTGAACAGCGCTGGCTGCATTGTGTGTGTGTACTGAGGCAATGACTTGTACAGAGGTGTCCCTGTGGCATCGAGGTCTGTGGGGCAGGCAAGGCTCAGTGAAGGTGTGGCTAATCCCCTGAATTAGCTCTTTATGTAGTCTCAGGTCTCACCTTGGCTGTGATTGTAGTTTGGCAATTTGACTCTAATTTTGGCATCAGATGTGGAAGGGCAGCCAGATCCATACTGAGACCCACACAACCTTGGTCAGTCTCTGTCAGTCTTTCTGCTTTGCGTGTGTCAGGGTGCATCATTAAGGCACGTATGACTACAGCTTTGTGAGGAACACCAGGCTTTGAGCATCCATTTGCACGTTGCTTCTACTGGCACAGTTACTCCTTGCTACTAACCAAAGCCCACTGGGCACTGTGGGCGAGATCGTTTTATTGATCATGTCCAGAGAGGCCAGGGCTGCTCAAGAGGAGGCACCTACCACTGCAGAGGTTGGGGCCTCACCTGGTGTCGCTTCCTGACGCCTTGTGAGCAGCTCTACCTCCTCCCTGTGTCTCCGGCCTACACCTCCTGCCAGGACAGGTCCTCACACTCCTCCCCAGGCAGCTCCAGCTGAGCAAGGTGACACAATCATCAAGTACTGGGTGGCCGCTGAAGAGCAAGCCCATCTTTGGGCACTTGGGAGGTTAAGGTCTTTATGGAAAACATGCTCCCCTTGGCTCCACGGAAAGGAGAAGTTTTGGCTGCAGCTGCACGAGTGATGTAGTGGCCACCTGTGCCCCAGCCTCTGCCAGGGGAGAGGGCGCTGAGCCACCCTGCTGCGGGATGCCTCGTGCTGTGCCAGCCTGTCCTCCGCCCAGGGCTCCGCACTCCCCCCTGCCAGGCCCGCAGCCCCCGCCAGGCGCCCTGACAGGAGGTGAGAGCTGTTGCCGGCTGCAGGGAATAGCGCGTGTCCGTGCTGCCGGCCCTCCGCCGCGCTGCTTGCTGCCCCCCGGTCCGCCGCGGGCTCTGCAGCACTCGGCCATACGGCTGCACAGCCGCCGCCACGGGGGACGGCTTCCGCCCAGGATGTCTCCGGGCTCCGGGGACCTCACACGAGGGGCACCGCAGCTTCCTCGCACCGAACGTGGCCGCCCCGCTGCGGCCGAGGAGGCCCAGCCTCGCCCCGCCGCCCAAGGGCTCGGCAGGCCACGGCGCCGGGACCTCCGGGGCGCTGTCGCTTTAAGCGCTCTGACGTCAGCGCTCCGAAGTCATGGCAACGGGCCGTCACGTTGGCTGGGTCCATGCGGGAGGGGGAGGAGCTCCTCCCGTCGCGACCGAGCGCCATGGAGGCGGCGGCTCGGTGACACCCGTGCGGACCGTTACCCGGCGGCAGCGAGCCGGCAGGTATTTGCGGCCCGGGCTGTGGCGGGGCGGAGGATGCCCGCAGAGTCGGGTCCCCGCCGGCTGGCGGAGCGAAGCCTGGCCGGCGGGTGGTTCTGCCCATCCCCCGGGGCTCGGCGGGGGACGCCTGAGGGCGGTGGCCGGTCCCGCGTGGCGGCCGGCGGCGCCCCTCGCCTTGGCGCCGGGGAGCCTCAGTCGAGAGGGCCGCGGGCCTCACTTCCTGGTCCGGCGGCAGTGGCGGCCGCCCCCGCGCCGCGCTTCGCTTTACGCGGGGCGGAGGAGAGGGGCCGCGGGCGGCGGCCGCCCGCGGCCGGGCGCAAGGTTCCGGCGCGCTTCCCGCCCGGGGCGGCGCCGCTCGGGCCGTGGAGGCTGGGGGCGGGCTCGGCTCCGACGCCCCTTAGTGCGGGCCGGCCGGACGCGGAGCTCCCCGTGCACAGGGAGGGCTGCGGTGCCTCGCCGGCGGGAAGCCCCGGCCTCCCTTCCGCCTTTGCCCGCTGCCGCGCCCCCGCAGAGCCCGGCCGGGCCGCCCGGGAGCGCCGCCGCCCCGCGCCCGCTGGCCCCCGCCCCGCCCCTCGCGGGCGGCCCCATCCCGCGGGCGGGGAGGGGGAGCATGGGCGGCACCACCGCGCCGCAGCGCCGGGGGGGTAGTGGGCGGGGCTCGGTGGGGAGAGCCCAGCCGCAGCGGGGGTGAACGCTGAGCGCCCGCGGGCGTCGCCGCCAGCAGCGGCTCCAGTTCGGGCGGCAGCGCCGCTACGACCCTCCCAGCAGGTAAAGTCCCGTCGCTGTGGCTGCGCTTCCCGCCGGGGCGCCGGTTGCGGGGGGGGGGAGGGGGGGGAAGAAGGCTTGTCGGGGCGCCGCCCTGAAGTGGCGGGCGAGTGAGGGGCGCGGTCCCGCCTCGGGCGCCGGGGTCCGCCGGGAACGTCCGGGCCCAGCAGGGGTCGGCGGCATTGCCGGCATCCCGTCCCCGCCGCTCGGAGCGCGGATACGCTGTGGCGCCGCGCCCAGCTTCCGCGGGGAGGGCGGGTGCCGGGGCAGGCAGGGCTGGTCCTCTGCAGCGCCGGGGCCTCGGCGGGCTCCCCGGAGGTGGGGCGGGGTGGGGGGGGGGTGCGAAAGGGAGGGAGAGGCTCGTCCCTCCGGTTTTCAGGCTGAGGGGCGGGAAGCGGGATGAGCCATTGCAGCCGCCTGGGAAGTCGGCGGCACCGAACTCCCGGTGCTGCCGGCTCCGGCACGGCTCCGCCGAAGGGAGCCCGCGGGACCTACAGCCCTGCTGCGAGCTGTGAGAGCAGCCGTAGGGGAAGGTTACCGAGAGACCGTCTGGCAGCTAAGGTACCCCTTCTCGCCGAGGAAGTACCTCTTTGTTGCCGGGGGTCGTCAAGGACAGACCTGGCGCAGGAGGCGGTGGGTTGGCGATGCAGGTGGCACGTTGTACAGGGCTGTTTAAAATGCTTCTGTCATCCCAGCAGCATCGGCTGGCCCAGCAACTCGGGTTTGAAAGTCTGTTCAACTGGCAGCAACAGGCGGTTTCCAGGATAATGGAATATGTAGGGAAACTCTTGTGTTTTCTCTTTTATTTCCATACCCATCCAGCACTTGCTTTGGCATTCTGTAAATTTGTCTTGTGGTAAGGGTCTGTGCCTTACGTGCCTTGCGTGGGTGTTGTGACAAGGGTAAATCTGAAGATACTCCCTGTCTTGAGGAAAAGTGCAAAGTCATTAGGTGCTTTTTAGCTCATACTTTGTAGGTATTGCTGGTTTCTGGTTTCAGCATCCAGATTAATTTTTTTCCCTTGCAAAATCGGCTGCCCTTTTATTTTTTTTTTCTAATTTACACTTACTGTTGAAGTTATTGTTAATTTTTTGTTTGGTCTCTCTTAGAAATTGTGGAAAACATCCAAATTGCTTATATCTGGTAGACAACAAGTTCAGTTTATGCTGTAATGTTATCTGAGCCACTGCAAAATAAGCCTCTGATCTGTTCCCCCCTGTTAATTACGTAGGTTGGGAGTAGACATGTTGTCTTTTACAGACTGATTATTATAGCTTGGAAAAGACGTGATTTTCCAGGCCAGTTTTCATCTTGAAATAGGAGCTTAGTAAGTCCAGAGGCTAAGTATGAGTTGAAGAAATTGCTTGGAGTTTAATTTAAATATTTATAGTCAGTTTCAGAAACAGCAAAATAGTAGTTATGCTCTGCTAGGTAGGGAGTGTAAGGAAAGAAAGGGAAAAGAATGGCGGAATGGTCTAGAGAGTGATGAGTAACCAACCTTTAAAACTCACCATAGAAGCACTGAGACAGATGGAAACCGTTTTGAGTCTGGTGGGTTTATATATTCATTAGGGTTCTGTGTTCTGGTTTGGCCTGCTTTGAGAAAATGGGTTTGTACCTTTTCTGCTGAGAATCTTTAAAAAGAGAGTGGAGCAATGGCTGGGCAAGGAGTGGTTCCCCTGTGGCAGCTGGGAGCTTTTCCTCTTTTGCCAGTTGTCAGCACAAGCTCCTTCTGGTTCCTAGGAGTTGCCATACTTCACCTACAGAGTTAACCTGCAAGAGCAGCTGATGTGTCTTCCAGAATCTCATGCACCTCCCAAAATATGACTAGAGGATCTAGAGATTTTTGGTAGTTCCCGTGGGGAGTGCTGGAAATACTGGGGGACATGAGCCTGCAGAGGAAGACATAAAACTTGTACGAGAAATATTAGAAGCGATGTAAAAGATGGTCGCTAATCAGAGAATTAAGTGATGGATATAGTAGATGTAATTACTGGTTAAGTTTGGGAAACGTCTGAAGTAATGTTAAGAGGAATAATAACTGTATCACCAAATTAAAATGAAACAAACCACATGACAAACTCCTTTCAATCCTGAAAGTCTCTTAATGAGATGTGGGTTTTTGCAGTGTTTGTGATTCTGAGGTGTGATAGCTGTGGTGAAGTTAATTTGTGCTTCCAAAGAACAGACTGATTTTTATCCTGGAAAAAGTGGACTGGGGAAAATAGGGGGAGATCATAAATAGATGGATTTCTCTCACTGTGTGTCTAATGTAGCACAATATAGGCAATATTGAATTCTGCTAATTTAAAAGAAATAATGCGTGTTTTACATTGGGTAATGGAGATGAGACGTACAGATGTGTTGAGAAACGAACACTGCACTAATATGTAATAATATCCTTCATTTGTTAATCACAAAAGATGTGAGTTCCAGGTTATGTATATTTTATATTAGAGTAGATGAGCAAATACCTGGTGCTCCAGCTCTTGTATAGTCCTTTTCCCTAAGTGCTTGAAAAGTTGGTCTTGACAGACTGCTCAGGTCATTTACATCTTAAGTGGAAGATTTTTGGCTACAAATGTCATCTGTTGTATTTGTGTCGGATAATGAAAGTTTCAACTTTACATGTTGCTTAGTTGAACACTAATATATCTAGTGTTTAATTTCTCCAAGTATTTTATTTTTCCAAAGAGTTTCTAAAGAAAAACCTGCAACTCAAAACCTCATTAGAAAACCTTGCAAAATATTTTTTGATACGGAGCTGTGCATAGTTGTCTCCTACAACATTATGCAACTTCAAAAAGTGATTCGAAATTTATGAATATAAGAATTTTTGACCATGGAGTAAGAAATAAAAACAATCTGACACCCCCCCCCCCCCCCAATATGCAGTGCATTACAGACCTTCCTTAGTTCTTGTCACACATTAAGAGCATTGTGTCACTGAAGACAGGGTCACTTGATTTAACTTTTTGATCTCAGGAGTCACTTTTAAAAGTCTTATCAAACTAGAAAAAATACAGAATCTCAGAGCTTGATATGCATTAATTGCTCATGGAATGTAACTTCTTGGGGAGGATGATAATGCAGTGATTGTGGGTTTTGTACTTAATGCTGGCTGAGAATATCAGTGCTCAGATTAATGTGATTCCCAAGTGCCTGGAACTTGCTCTTTAGAAAGTATGCATAGTTTTGCTAATCAAGACAATATTTTTTTTTTTTAAGTTCCACCAAAATTTTTCTCTCCTCTTAATTGGATACAGACCTGTCACTTATTTCATCTTCTGAAGTGTGTAATTAAATTTAGTTGTTATTGTTTTGTTCTTGTATGAAACCTCTGTGTTTTGCAACCCAGTGTTTTGTAATAGGATTTATGTGAAAGATGCTAAACAGAACTGTAACAAATAATCACAAAAAACATGAACATACGCTGTTCCTAAGGTTGTGGTTTGGTATCTGATGCTAGGGGCAGAAGGCTTCATAGAGCTTTCTAGATAATGCAAGGCTGTATAGGAAGCTGTAGCTTTAATTTAATTTAGAACTGTGTTAATGTGTTCAGCAGCATGTGAACTGTAGAACAGCCCACCTTTGCCTGAAACAAAGGACTCAGACAAAGGTGAACTTCATGTTTCGAATGGATGTCAACCTGGCTGCCATCAGTGCTACTCTGATTGTTACAAATTGCTGTAGTTAATGTGGGGAAATGCTGTAATGAGAGGATGAATGAGAACTGAGCTGAACAGACTTCAACCAAATATAGAGGGACGTAGAGTAGCAAATAGTTTTGTTGCACAGTGAAGGCAGTTTCATTTCCTTTAAGTTATTTCAGCTTCCAAAAGTATGTGAAACGCTGACACACAGTAAACTAAATCCTGGTTCAGTTACTGTAACTCCTGCAGCCTGTTGCCTTCCAAAAGGACTTCAGACTGGAAGGGAGGGGAAGGATAGAAGTGCCTGACTGTGATGCAAAGCAAAAGGCACTTTGACGTTCTGCTTATTACATAAAATTTGTTGTTTGGAGGCAGAATAGGTTTGCCAATTTGCAGAAACTGTCGTTTTCTTCCCCTTCTTATGTTAGATTTCAAGCAAATATTAATCATATGGATTTTCAGTGTAAGCCAAGTGTTTGAGTCATTGTGAATCCTACTGTTTTGAAACATTAAAAGGGATGAGTAATGTTAAGATTAAAATTATTTTAAAAGATTTTACTTTTCAGATGGAGGGGGGAGGGGGAGTAAAGTAGAATAATCAAATCAGCCCTGGGATTGAACATGTTTCCTAAATGAGATTGAGCATCTTGGAGCTGCTCTCGATGACTGGCTCGGCGTCTTTGACAAGACAAATAGCCTTCTCGCCATCGGGGCTGGGAGCTCTTGGACCTGTTTGGTTTGTTTTCATAGTGCAGAAGCGCTTGTCAAATCCTGATTCAACCCACTGTAAATGTAGATCCTGAGCGTGTATCTAGTGACTTTGGGCTTGGTGATTTCACTTAAAGATTTCTGATGATGCCATGTAACATCAGAATGCTAAAAATTGGTAAATCTGCGGGGTATTAGTTTTTGGTAGGCTTGTTCTATAAAGCCCTGCTCCCCCAATTATAAATGGGGTTTAAGCAACTGTGTTGCTGTGTGGGAATGTAAACTGGAGTCCTGTCCTTTACGTGTGTGGGTTGGGGATGGGAAGGAAGGGAAGAGCTAATCATGCTCTGTAGCAATCTCAACAGTGGGTACAATGGGCGGAGTTCAAACAAAGCCACAGCGGTTTCCCAAGGTTTCTAAGTCCAGATGCCCAACAATTTCAAGAAACTAATGAAGATGTTAGTACCATTTTCTTTCTGTTGGATACAGCAGGGATGTTGGGTGCGCCTAACAGTTTTTGGGGAGAAGAGCGTTGGTCCATGGGGAAGCGTCATTGTGTTTTAGAGACTATAAATGTCCCTTCTTAATCTTACTGCCTGACACTTGTGGGACGAGAAACTTCTCTGTTGTGGTTGCTCTTTCTAGTACTTTGGAGTCAAGGTGTCTAAGTAAAAAGAAATACAATCCAAATATGGAGAAGGAGGTGGCTGGGAAGTAAAACTCTTGCTTTGGGTGTTTACAAGCACAACCTTAATGTCTTCAGATTGTGCAACAGAAAAGGGGAAACTCCTTTTTTGTCTTCAGAGCAAACCAAAGGAGGGAGCTGATTTTTTCATTTCTTTGTACAACAGGATGCAAGTGTAATGTGAGTCCAAAGTAGAAGTGTTATAAATGAGTATGTAATGTTGTGAGTGCTGCTGTGCTGTTCCCCAGACATTAGTAAAAGCCACTAATTGGGAAGGTCAGGTAGCTGGAGACAGGAAGTCATTGAGGCTTCCCACACACACACACAGACACACTCCCTTATCTATTACAGTTCGTTACAAATGGAAGTAGATGGGCATCAAAAGCCAAATACCACTTTGAAAAGGGATGAAATGAAGACAGTAAAATGGACTTTTCCTAGTGGTGTGGCTTCAGAAGCTTGAGCAATTTTCTGGTCTCGATTCCTACAGAAGTCTTGTGGCCCTGAATCGCAGACCTTCATAGGAACTTAGACAGGATGATAGCTGAAAGGCCAACATCCTAAGCAAACAGTTAAATTGCTCAAGAGTTTCACTGGTAGGGCTAATGTTTGCCTTTTTATTGAGTCAGATGTCGTTTTGCTTTGTGCTTAGGTTCTGGAAGCATGAATTTAAGAATACTGAGCCACTGTTACTAGTCTGCCAGCCACACAATTGTTGAGGAAAACTCCAGAAGGGTAGTATGTGTATCCCAAATGTTAAAACCAAAAGTTGATGTACATGGCAAGGCTCCTGTTGTCCCAGCTCACTTTGCTGAGATCCATAGGAAGCATTTACAGGAACAGAAGTGTCAGTGGATTGGAAAGATAACCTCCAGCAAGGCAGGTTGTGGAGCCATGGGTCTTGTGGTCATGGTGCCTGGCACACAGAGTCCTGTCTATAACCTCAGGCTTTGTCTCTACACAGGAATTGTGCTATTTAGACCCCAGCAAGTATCATGCTTTCACAGAAAATTTGTTCTCATATTAAAAAAAAAAAAAAGTGAAACTGTTTCTAGTGGGAATATTGTACATCTTTCCTTCAGCATTTTGTTTCTCTTCCATCCTCTTCTTTTGGAAACTTTATCTCAGGTTATTTTCCTTCCAATATCCATGTAGGTAATTTCTGAATTTGACCACTTTACTCTCTATGTTTATGTGACCTGAGTAGGGTGGTTTTTTCCTTTCTTTTTGGCTGTGAACTGTACTAATGCATTTGGATTTTAATGCATTGCAAGGGTGTAAAAAATAATGAATCACAAGGTTAATTTATGACTTCCTTTGAACATAATGCTACCTTTATCTAGAGAAATTTTTTTATAGGAAAGTTTTTTATCTTGCCTGAAAGTCTTTTGCTAAATAGAATCTCTGTGTTAAAAATACTCACACTATGAAGACAACCTTTGAGAACCTTGCAAGTGTGAAAACAGAAGCACTGTGATATGTGTTGCTTTGAAATAGCATCTTAAGTATTTGCTGTAGCTACTTTTATTTAATAGGTGACAATTTGAAAAGAGGCAATACTGCATGAGAAACTTGAGAGTATGGATGACACCTGAAGCAGTTATGCAGCCTATGTACTCTTAATCCCCTACTTGCAGGGCTTTCATTTTCTAGTATGGAGTTTCTAATCCTTCAGTGTCTCTCTGTAAAGTGAAATTTTTGATTTTTTTTTTTTTTTAACATGCGTATGATAATAAGACATCTACAATTGAAACCAGTAAAGTAGCCTGAACTCTAGTCTGGAAAAGAACTTAATTTTTATGGTTTAGAATCACAAACAGTTGACCAGAATTGTGTTGTGAACCAAAAGCAAAATTAAAATTAGACCTGAGGGCAATAATTTTATCTGATCTCTGGATAATCACTATAAAAAAAGCAAATGTTTATATTCCCTTGTTTTCCTGTGAAAGAGTACAGCTGTATGCTAAATGTTACAGCTGCATAATTATGTGAACTGCATAATGCCTCGCTGTAACTTCGGTACCAAGGGAGTATGTGTGTGGTGCTGAATGGTGAGGAGGAGGGAAGGGTGCTGAAGACTATGTATAGATCAAATGCATTTTTTTTTTCCCTTCCTTCCCCAAGCTGGTGATAGATTTGAAAGGATGCAATGTGTATGTGTAACTGGTACTGCTGGGCTTTCAGCTCCTGAAGGGTGTAAGAATGCTTCACTTTGAAAAACTGTCAGCCAGGAATTATTTCAGTCAAGTGAACAGTCATAGTTGAATCGAGGCGCTTTTCCTGTACCCAGTATTAGCTTCTCTTCACGTGTATCTTCTATGCTAACTTCGGACCTAAAATTGTCAGTGTTCTTCGTGCCTTTCATGTGTACTGTGCAGTCTGCACACTCTCAGAAAACAGGAGGCTGCTTAAGTAAATCCTTTGTGCATGTAGGTGCCAGACCAGATTTTATATGCACAACACTGCTTGGCCCTACAAAATGCAGGGTACTGTGCCACTTCAGTGAATCGCAGAGTGTCAGATGTTCATCCTTCATATTCATCATAGAAAATCAAATATCAACAGACTAGCCTCTTAAACTTACAAAATAAAATTGTTTAGATAGATTTAAGTCTAAGTGGTCTTCTGAAATTACTTTGAACTGTCACTTTCCAGTACTTTTCATAGCAAAACTTGTTAGAATAGCTTCTGGGTATAGCTGAGTATTTGAGAAGGTGAATCATGTAGTATGTCAGCTCACTCTCTGCGTGTGCCCGTGTGTCCACCTGTCTGTCCCCAAGGAAGAAACTGAACTGGAACCATCTCTGTCTGTCTTGTTACTTAGGGTTATGTCTCTTTGCTTCATTAAGATCCTTCTTGCCACTTCCACACGTTGAATTGTGAAACCAGTAATAATTTGTTCAGCGATAGAGTGTCCTGTGGTCAGTGAACCAAATTTTCACTGGAGAATCATTATTATAGTCACTAAAGACAAGGTAATTTGTATTTCACATGAAGTTCTGTTTGCAGGGTGTGTGATATAAATAGATCTCTGCTTGCATACACATTTTGACCTGGAAATGAACATAATGAATGATGCAAGAATGTTACTTTTGGAAAAAACACTCTTTTAGACTCTGAAATATTCATGACTTTTAGAAATACCCACCTTCCTGTGCTTTTTTCAGCCTTGTGCTTAACACTGAATTTTTTTTTTTTCCTGGAATCTAGTGTGTGTGTGGGTAAAGAAGAGATGGGGCTTTCTGTGTTATATGAATGTACTTGGCTTACACTTTAAATTGGGGTTTAGAAATAAACTCTGAGCTTAAGACACCAGTTTAGTGACCTGTCAACTTATTGTCTAAAGAAGGGTAAAGCCCAAAGTCACTGATCATTTTTTTGCTGGTGAACCTAAGGAGAATAGTTCCACCCTAATTTCTAAACTGTGATTTCCTTTGTCTGTTTTGCGACTCCTGTTAACAAGGTCAGTATTTGTGGGTCTATTTGTCTTCCATGGAAACAGTAATCAAAGCAGTGATCAGATGCAGAGTGGTGATCTGCTCAGGCTGCCCGCGCGTGTCTGCGCTCTCATTTGCACGCCGTGCATGTGCCGTGTCTGAACCCGGCAGCACTACTGCAAGGAGCCCACAAGCTGCCGCTTCCTCTGCTCTCCCATTAGCTGGAGACCATGAACCCTTGATTCTTGCAGAACAGAAGGCAAACGCGGCTATTTCTATGTGCCTGACTCAAATTATTGCTGTAAATATCTCCGAGGACCTGTGGCAGTGAATACAAAGGTGTTTGTGTGCCAGGCTGACTTTCCAAGTTACGCTAAAATCACAACTAAGCGGCTGTGTGTGTGTCTGGTGTGATGTGTAGGGGTGTGAGGTGTTTTGTCAGAGGAAGGAAGGAGCAGTGCTGTTGGCTTGCAACTGATTCTGCCACGCAGTGGGTGGGGTTGTATTCGTGATGTAACTGCGTGGGGCTTGCTGGCACACGAAGAGGCAAGACCGCTTCCATATCCCCCCGGTCTCCTTTGCTCTTGGGTCTCTGCTGTGACCTCGCCTTTCCAGCTCTATGTGTAATTTTGAGCATATGGCTCCACCAGTTCTTTAGAACTGGGGATAGTGTCTGGTAGAGAAATGGGTGTTTAAATAAGTTCTCCTAATACCCTTCCTCTCAAGAGGCGTTGGTTGATTATTTCCTGTTTTTGTACGAAGCTATAATAGAGACGTATCACTTTAAAACACTTCCAAAATGTGCAGAAGTGCAACAATAGCGCTGACCTCAGCGAGCGAGGTCACACCCAGGCTGCTTCCTGTTTTCTTCGCGAGGAGACCGGAGGCCCTGAACATGGGAGAACTCTGCTTGTCTTGGGGGCTTGGGAATCAGCAGCCATTAATTCTGTCTTACAAAATGAAGATTCAAAAATCTGAAGGAAAAGATTCCGTTAGGATTTCCAAGCTTATTCTCTTAATAAAAAAACCCCTAAACCAACAACAAAGCAAAATGAAAACCATTGTTCTCTTTCTTTACCAAAATGTCGGAGGTGCTCTGCAGCACAAGCACCCCTCAAAAGTACATGTTAAAGATCCAGAAGGGAAGGAGATGCACTGGAGATGTTTGAGGAGACTGCGACAAAGGCCAAGGCACGCAACAGCAGCCCTTATGTACCGTTACTTCAGATTATGCTCCCTCCGCTCCCATTTAAGTAGTAGTTGATCAATATAAAAGCTCCTTCTTTGTTTACTGATGCAGTACAGCTGAAAATCAGAACAAAGAATTCTTGGGAAAACGAATAGCTGGAAAAGGTCTCTGAGAATCAGAGAAGAGACAACGTAGGGCCAAGGTACAGTAAAAAAGGGCATATTAAATAGTTAATTTTCCTCAGTGGAGAGCTGAGAGTTTGTGTGGTCTTTAAACAGCTCCACTGTAGTAAATATATTATGTAAAATTCCAATTATATACTTTTTATCTATGAAGGCATGTAACTGTGGTATAGCATTAATGCATTTATTTTAAATGGCTGTTGTGTGGGCAGAGATTTTACTTTATGTAAGGCTTTGGCCACTATGTCAAAGAGTATAGAATTTGAACTGTTCTTGAATATGTCAAATCCACTCCCTTCAGGCTGCAAGAAATAAAAACTCATTATGTTTTTCTTCTCTATTCATGGCTTTGGGGAGGCATAAATGAGTGGGCAAAGCTGCCGAAGTCTTGTTTAGTGTCACTAAATGAGGAAATATTTTATCAAAGTCTTCTATGGTGCATCCTGAATATATAAAGAATTAGTCTGTGTATGCTGCCGGAGGTCCGGTTCAGAGCCAGAACCCCAGTCTGCCCAGTTGAGACAGCAGAGCCTGTGTATGCTGCCAGCAGTTACAGAAGACAAGCAGGTAACTCCCCACTAGTGACTTCATCACGTAACGGTGTTGTGGACTGAAGCCTGAATGTGTGTGAGTTACCAATATAGCTCCCTCGAGACAGATCTGGACTGTTTCTCGGTGTCTTTTTCCTATAATTAGGAAAGTGCTATAGTTAACATTCCTTATGTTTAGCCACCTGTGTGATCGCTGAGAGGGATGATCACATGAAAGCTGTGTGAAACCTCTTACTTTCTGCTGCTCTGTGTGGGTCACTTGTGAGGTGGTACTGCATGTGAGTTGAAGAAACAGAGGTAGATATGTACATATAAGCACTTAGTTCTAAAGAACTGATGATTTTTGGCTACAAAATAAAATTCTTGCCTAAATAACTCTTAGTCAGTGGCTCTTAAGAATCCTGTCAGGCAGCCCGTTCTTTCTGCAGCCCCTTTAATCTCTACATATTTGGCACAAAAATAGCAATGCTTTGTTGTGGGGAAAGGAGTGTTTACATTTCTCTCCTCGTTTTTTTTTCCCTCCTGTCTATATGGTGATTTTACATGGGAATAAGCTAAGCTTGCTGGGGCAAATGAAAGTGCCTTTTTTTTCTTTTTAAACCAAAATTACTTAGAATCTTAGTTTATAAACTGTAATCTCTGAGACAGAAATAGCTCTGCTTTGCAGAACTAAAGGTTCCTATCACTACATGCCTGACTATTCTGCTTCCAGTAATCTGCCAAATACCAGCCCAGTTCCTGACTTCCCAGAGCTGTGTCAGCTCTCAGCCCCTGCGCCAGCCTTCTGCTCCGGGCCGTGGGGTCGGCAGGTCCCTGCCTGACAAACTCCCTGCATCCCAGGTTGGAGAGGTGCTTTGTCCTGCCCTGCTGCTGGCCAGTGTGTCGCAGAGGTCCTGGGCTGAACACATCATCTTAGGTGTGTCCTCTAGTGCCTTTGGAGCGAGTTTTTGCAGAGAAAGTGGTGTTTTTCCAGACACGATGTTGAAATTGCAGAGAAAGTACTTCTGAGGCAAAAACCTGTGGTAATGTGTCACTGCCTGCCCATGTAACAGAGAATTAAACTCTTAGCGAATGATGCTGGTTCGGAATCAGGAATAGTGTAAGGGGTAATTTATCCATGGAGCACTCAAGCCTGCCAGTGGCTTTCTTGACACTAGATATGCTGAGGAATCTCACTTAGTTAATTATTTTGCCTCAGGAGGCACTTTATTTTGGTATCAGTAAGTTCACTTGTACAAGTCCTCTGAGGAAAAATTGCACTGAGGTACAGTTCAGCCTACAAATGACATTGCTTTTATGAGGGCAAAGATGTGCTGCCTTGGTTACACAATAGCTACCACTCACACAGTGAGCTGGCTGTATTGGTGTTTCTGATGGGAAGCATCTTGTGTCCTTGACCCCATTTCCTAATCGCTTGGGTGTCCTGCAGTGGTATACCCCCTGGCTACCAAAGGTATTACCAAGTTCTCCTTCCTCTTGCTCATCCCCTCAAGGCATCTTTGCCGTAGCAGATGATAATATTCACAATACATCATGCACATTGTGAATTGCATTTGAAGAGAAGTATCTGACTTCTTCATCAGGGTTTCTGCCTGTGAATGTTGAAAAGCAGATTCCACTAGTATTCTACATCTAAGGTAACTCAGAATACTTTTTCTCTGGCTAAACGTTTATTAGAAATACTAGTAAGTCAGGGGTGTAGATGCTGTGTTACCTCCAGCCTCCTGTGGTGGCAGGAGAAATCCTGACTCTGTTCATGTGCTGGTGCCCTCGATGAATGTATAGGCAAGTATGGTATAGCTTGGCTCCTGGGGAGGTCATGTTCAGAGTGACCAGACTGTGGAACAGTGCTCCTTCCTATCTGTAGTATTTTGATTTTCCTGGCAGGGAGAATTGAACGAGCATGTGTCATTTGTAACCTAGTACAGGCTGGAGTTGAACCCACTGAGGTTTTCAGTAATTCGTTGTATGAGGAAAAACTTGCAATACAGAGATCACCTCTGTTCTTTGCAATCCCTTAAAGCTCAGCAAAAGCAGTCCTAGCATTAAATCTGATAAAAAGCAAGTCAGTTTTTATCTGATGACTGGTAGTGTTGGGAAATAGATGCTTGAATGTTGTGGTGGTGACCTGCTTCTCGGCACTGAAGACAGCTTTATACGATGCAACCTCTGCTTTGCGATTGCTGCCAATCATCTCAGTTCTGTGTTTGTGCTGTGCTTCACTGGCCACCATACTTAAACCCAGTATTACAAGTAAATCTGCTCTGGATAATGGTCTGTGAACATAACTACACCTTGACTACAGCTGCCTCTTTTTTTTCTCTCTTTTACCCATATCACCATGGCATCAGAAGCATTAAAACAGATGCATCTGCATGTGCAAGTTCCAAGCACGTGCTTATGTGTTGCGGTGCTGTCGTGAGTACAGCAGCAGTAAGGTGTTTGCACAGTAGCTCGACAGGAGTTCAGAGAGGCTGCTTGCAGAGTTAGTGTGAATCTGGGAAAGCGTCCATGAGAGCTTCCTCTCTACCCACTCAATTTCTGTAATTTCCTGTGGGCACCTCGAAATAGTGCTTAAAAAAAATTAAAAATCCCAAGTGGAAGCATCTTGCTCATGGTTCTGCTAAATAATTCAGGGTGGATGATCGTCTGAACACACAGGCAGTTGTTGTGGGAGCTGCAGTCAGCCAGTGCAAGAGAGAGAGAGAGCATTGGATGCGCCTCAGTTTAATGGTTAAACTGTGCACTTAGTTTGTTTACTGTAGTATCCTGGTGTTTATATATCGCTTAAGAGTATCTCAGAGTTTGCTGTTCAGCTGCTGCATGCTGGAAAGGAGCTTTAATGCTCAAAGCTAGAATAACCCAGTTCTGAAATGAATCGAGATTTTGTAGAAGTGCCCGCTGGCTTGGGGACCGTTGTGTTCACTGAGGTAGAGCGTGACCTTGAACCACTGATACATGTCTGCTGAGCAGTAATGCTAATAACCTTTCAGATTTCAAGCATGCTGAAGTTGCCAGGAGTTTTCAATTTTAAAAAATTACTTATTTCAAAAAAGTATGAAACAGCACCATCCTTTAATTTGCTTAGGAATGCTTTTAAGCTAAAGGTGGATGGATAGCTGGCTGGCTGGCTGGCTGAGAAGGCTTCTGAAGCTGGATTATGTCCATGTAGGAACTTGTATGGGTGTAACACAATTTAAAGCTTTTAACTGCTGGTGCAGCTTGATGCAGCAATGGCATCAGTGATGAACAGTACTGATATAAATGATGTTACAGTCATTAACACTGACTTTACGGTCATTGATGGTCTTTGGGAGCCAGTGAAATGCTACAGCTAATTTTCTAATATGTTCATAGTTTTACTTATCAATTAAAAAGAAGATGCCCTGGTTTAGCTACTGGTGACCAGCTGTGTGTCCTTCCATTTGAGTAGTAATGTCACTTTCTTTATGATCAATTCTCTGTGTTGAAGTTATTGTTTACTGAGTACTGAAGTGTGTGGCACACCACAGGCCAGAAGCTGAATTCTCTGTTCAGAAAATAAGAAAAACATAAACTTCCCTGTTAGGAATTGTTATCTTCTGTTAAAAATAGCATGCAAGACTGCAGAAAGGTTGGCAGATATCATGGCTGGCTTGCTTTAGACATTCGAGTCCCTTGTTTTGTCTGTGTTATCTTTGTGAAAGTTCTAGCATGAAACAAGGAAAAACATTTTTAAAAGGATAATTTGACATTGTTGGAACTGGAAGTGGGGCTATATTTCATAGAGGTTTAGTATTCCAGTCAAACATAGCAAAATTGTAATTAAGCTTTGAAGACTATAAAGGCACGTGGTTAGCATGAGTGCTGAAGTGAATACAGTTTTTAATGCTTGATTTTTGAAATCTGACATTAGTGTCAACAGCTTCTGTTTTACTCCTCCTGTGTGTTAAGCAATATTAAATATTCTTATGAAATTAAAAGATGGTGGTAAATAGCCTAGAGTGTTCACATATGTGTTATAATGTTTTTGTACTGGGACAGAGCATAGGTTTAAGGGAGGGAAAGGTGTGAAATACATAGTGTGCTGATATATAGCTGAAAATAGTAGACACCTTAGTCACCACTGTGCTCTTACTTAGTAGGATGTGTTTTGGAGATGATCTGATTTGTGTATGTTAGTGGGTTTACTCTGAAACAGGCTTTGCAGTGGTATCTGTGGAATCAGACTGAAAGAAAAAGTAGATGGTTATTAACGAACATAGGCTTTTCTTCTTGAGTAGTGAGAAGTTTCCCAAACGCTTGTGTAAACTGTTAGTCCAAGGGTGATTATCTTCTTACTAAGTTACTATGAACCAAAACCTTTCACTCTTTACATCTATGAAGTGCTTTTATATATGGAAAAAAGCCTTCCAGAGTATGTCTTTTAGAACACATCATGACTGAACTAGAAAGAACCTGTAGCTTGAGCAATAAAGGGGTTTCCCTGGAGGTCTACAACTTAACCAGACACACTGTGACCTATCTTCCTCTGAGGTTTTTTTGCCATTTTTCAGTGGGCTAAATTGGAGGATGCCACTTTATTGTCTCATGCTTAAATGAAATATATTTTGAATAGGTTCTTCTCCCCACTTTTCCTTCCTCCCTCGATTTTTTTTTTTTTCTGAGCAGTAGTCTGACCTTTGGTTTTCTTCTATAAGCTCTAAGTGGTTTGGGCTTTTTAGATAATATAGTGGGATCACCATGTCGACCTTTCTGGCATGCTTTATCTATCATGAAAAAAAAATACGAGTGCCTGGCTTGTTTGTGAGCAACCTACTGACTTCTTATACTTTCACTGCAAGGGTATCGAAGTCTGTGTGTATGTGAATAGACTTAGAGGTCTCTGTAGTGGTGTCTGGCAGCACTGCTGAACTGGGGATAAAGAGGAAAATCGATTCAAGGAAACTGTTTGACAGACTGAAAAAATCAGATGCAAAGTCTGATTCAAAACAGTTACTAACCTGAAAGTGTGCTTGCATGTGGGTTTACTGCGTATTGATCATTTTATTACGGTTGCTTTGAGCCCCTGTTGAGATGGGAACTGCTTTAGGCTGCTGTGGGCTGTACTGTAGCAGCCAGAGGATGCTTTTAGGGTTGGTTCTGTCTTTACTGTCCCTTCTCACCGTGTGGGTGCTTTTGAAATGAAAACATCGTTGTGCCTTGGCCAAGGGAAATATGGAAAAAGGTTGTAGGAAGCTTGCTATTTCAGCTGTAGTCTAGGATACAAAATTTACATCTTTAATTAAAACAAAACCCACCTTGGATGTCATGTGCAAAGGTGCTTATATGGTTAGCACTCTTGAGCTTAAGGGAAAAACGTTCAAGGCAACCACCGCAGTCTTTGCTCTCTGTTGCCATCTTGGGGTGAAGACTGACAGAGGTTTTGGGGTCCCTGAGAAGAATGGTACTGCAAATGCGTTCAGTAACAGGTTTCTGAAGTTCAGTGGGTGGTTCTGTTGATGGTTGCTCCTGTATTCAAAATGCACTTCATTTAATTCTGCTTTTCGTTGTAATTCAGGAATTGAAATCACTCAGGTCTTTCCAAATTTATTAGTGTACTGGAAGAAGTATCTATTTGGGAGCTATTCTGGAAGCAGAATAAATATGGTTATGGTTATATAGGTTATATAGATTTTTGTGCCTTTGTTTTTTTAAGAGAAAATTATACTGAAACTTCTTTTCCCCCCTCTTTTTTGACAGGTTTTTTTCACCAGTGGAGTGTGAGATATAGAGGCTGGAGAAGATGAGTGAGCTGGAACAGTTACGGCAGGAGGCAGAGCAGCTGCGAAATCAAATCAGAGTAAGAATTGCTAATTACTTATTTTTCATGATAAATTTCTTCTTTTAAAGGAATGAAGTGCTCCTGTTTTCAGTTGTGCAGGGGTCAAAATATTTTCTCAATTGTTTTAAAATCCGAAGTAAGCCATATATATTTATATGTAACTAAATACATTCACTTTCTTGAACCAAAATGGTTTATTTCCTATGACAGTTTGCTGTGCTTTCTTACTAGGGGTGTCTGTGTGGCTGGAAATGTTTGAAAAAGTGAGTAGCAAACCTCTAGAACCGAGGCACACCAAGTTGAGAATATTAGAAAAGTTTGTTTCTGGGCTAAAAGTGACCATTGCACAGCCACTTGTAATAAGCATGCAGATCAAAGCATGGAGTGTGTGAGTGCCTTCCAGGGGCAAATGTCATTCCTACAGGCTCTGTTTCTTTGCTTCCTGCTGAACTTACATTTTTTGAAAGTGTGGATTCCCCTCTATGCATTAAATATTTGTCAGAATTACTCATTGAAGATGAACCAACCTCATGCCCAAAGTCAGTTTTACCAGGAATCGGTTGCATCATGCCTGTGTGTTTCAGCAATTGAGTTTTCCGTAGAGGAAAAAAAGTACAAAGCATCATAAATCTCTTCAAAGCCTGTTTATTCTTCATCAAAATTTCCTTTTTCTGAGCGTGACACATGCCCACGTCAGGTTTCTACAGGAGTGCCTTCAGTCCTGACTCCCAGCTGAGACCACGCGCTTCTCAGAGTGTGGTGCGTGCGCGCTGACTTTTCGCGTGGCATTTGCTGGCAGCAGTTGGTTTGTGGTGCTCTGCTGCCCAGTGCAGTGGATGTGAGGCTGCTCTTCAGCATCAGCCTTCCAACACCTCATGTGTTGGTGCTGGTGTTGGGGACATATGTTGTGTTCCTTGTGCCCATTCAGTGTTCGTGGAGAGTTCTGAGTCCTGTTGTCTTCACTCAATAGAGTGATGAAAGACAGGCCAGGGGTCGGGCAGTGTTGTGGCGCTGGGTACCCCTTCTAGCAGGTCTGCAGAGGAATGCAAGTTTCAGTTTAATATTATTTTTTTTTTTTTTTTAATTTAAGCTTTATTACAGTATTGCACAAATAAGATACACATATTTTTAAAATTTTTCCTCTGCCTGATGTGTATAGGCTTTCTCATTACATGATGCTGGGGAGAGCCAGTTGGTCTTTAATTCAGTCTCAGTAATCAATTGGTCTTGTTTTATGCACAGTGCTATTGGGTGAAACAGCAGGCAAGTAAGAGAGCTAGGATGTGTTTCAGGAAGGGTTGTTTTTATAAATTTTGAAGCATAAAAATCTGCCAGGGCCTTTATATAAGGAGTTGGTTTTGTACTTTTAGGTCAATTTAACATTTCCATTGTAACTCTCACCCAAACCTCAAACTGGATCTATGCAGAGGTAGCGCTGGGCTATTGCCATCAGAGTCTTTTGGCTCAGCATTGGCAATCAGTGTTTGCCTCTCTTGATCTGAGTGCAGGGCTGGATGCCTCATGTGTAACTGTAACTTCAGATTAGTATGCAATTAAAAATGCTCCTGATGACAGAATAGTCAAGAGACATTCTGACCAAATAATTGAGTTTCTTATTTGAATAGGTGACTGTTTATCTGGCTGATTAAATCATTGCACAGTGTTTTTTCCTAAATAGGTGTTTTACTTGAAATGGGTATGAAGATAGATATAGGATCTGAAAAAAAAAAACCAACCTTTTTTTTTTTTTAAATGGCTCAAATATCTAGCAGGCTGGTAAATTTCAGGAATTATTGTTGATGCACTCTATAGGAGGAGGTTGCTAGCAGCATTTGATGTTATATATATACAGCTAGCAGTTCGCTGTCGTAGTTGTTTACAAGGCTTGGATTTCGCCTGTTTTCACTTAGCAGTGTAAAAATGAAAGATCAGCTTTGTGCTTGTGAGTTGCAGCTTCCTGAAGTAAACCATGATGCATAGTTGTCAATTTTCCAATAGACTTCTTGTAGTCTGCAGTGGTTTAGAAAAGCTTAAGGAGGATTTTATGTAATTTTTGGTGATACCTGCGTGGTGGGAGTACCTTTGCCTCCCTGTGCAGTTAGTACAGCTGTAGCTCTGTCCTGTACACAGACAGACTGCACTGGAGGGGTAGAATAAGACTGCATGAATTTCAAGTGCAGGAAGTTTGAAACATCAGTGATCAAGTTGCTATTGGATAGCAGGGTGGCTTTGTGGTTAATGCTGATTCCTGGTTCTGTCTGTAATAAAGTTCCTGTGTGATGTGTGTCCTCAATTTGAGAATTGAAATTCTGGATACGATTTTTGGAAGTGTTGCATACTTGACGTGGTGGCACTTGAAATTGAATGGCATTTTGAGCAAACAAGATGCTATATTAAAAAAATGCATATAGGTTGTGTGAAAAAATGCAATCCTAAGTGTGTGTGTGCAGGGAAATCACAGAACGTTGATTGAGCAGGTAGATGTTTCTCAGAAATTCTACATTGTCTACTGCGTGAGCTGAGAAAAATTACAATTACATAGCACAGATTTTTTGTTAGAACACTGATGATTCTGTTACAGTGAGGCCTATGCAGACAGCCCAGTTAAAATGTGAGAATTTTTGCAAATAGCCTGTTGCAACTTTGCTTTTTCCTTTATCTTGGATAATTGCATTAGCCTCAAGCACAGGTGTTGCCAACAGCTTTTTCTTGAAGAAAAATAGCTTTGTTTTGTTCAGACTGCATTCAGAATTCATTTTATGTTGAACATCTTCAAGTGTTTTAGTTAAACTAAACAATTAAAGTTGTGTAAAATCCAGTGTGTTTCTTCCTGTGGATGAAATAAGTCCTGAGTGCTAGGGGATTTGCTGCTCTGGTATTTTAAACCCCTCCTGATTCCAGACGTCAACATTTTATAAATATTTCTACAGTTCAGACATTTTAAAAATAAGTTGAGATGACTTAATCCACTCTCAGCCTTGCTCTGGGAGGAAAGCTATGAAGGGTGGTCAAAATAAACATGCGCTAAAATAATTGTTGGAGTTGTAATGTCAAGTAACTCTCAAGCAACAGCTTGAAAGATTTTAAGATGCTAGTTTGAATGCCTTGGTGCAGTTCCAAAATGTGTGAGTAAATGTTTCCTTTCCTCCTCTTAAAGAGGATGTTGCCATTAGTGTACAGATTGGATGCTTTCTTGGGGTGGGGGAGACACAAATCACTGGTAAAGAGTGCCATCTGTCATTTGTGGGATGCCTGCTTACAGGAGTTGGAAGGTATTTTGAGAAATTGCAGGGAGCTAGAGAGGGGCTTAGGGCTGGTCCTTCAGCACTGCTGTTGCTAGTTTTATCTTTAACTTGTGCTACAGAGTTCCTGTCTAATTTTAAGCCAGTTATTTCAAACCTTACTTCTCAGAAGTGGCTGCTGACTCTGTGCCTAATTCTGTTGTTGGAAGAGGGAGCCCGAGTTGCAGGGGTGCAGTGCAGTTGCAGCTGTGACTAAGTCAGAGCCTTGCAAACTGGGCTCGGCCGTGCCCGTTCTGTTTCTCTGCTGATACCAACCACAGTGAAGTTTGTTTTCTAGGTAGAGTTGGGTTATACACAGAAATAAGCCATATGCCCCTAGAGCCTGCAGTAATGAAAGTGTCTGTACAGAGACCTGAACACCACGCGTTCCGTGACGTGAAGAGGGGGTTAGTTGACTGGTTTTCCCTTCGCTGTGTATGAAGTGCCTCAGCAGTTAGAGCTTTGGCAAGCCTGCAGCCTGTCCTGCTCTGCAGATCCTGCCTGTTCATTTTCATCCTGCCCTTCCTAACTGGCATCCTCCCCCCTGCCATGCCAAGGAGATTGATGTGAGACCCTCATCTAGCATAAACCTTCCTAATCCTGCATAAAGTGTGGTTGCTTTTCCAGGTTCTTGCCTTGGTGCTCAGCACAGCCTGGGTGAGCAGATCCACACACCAGGGAAGGCATACAGCGGATAGGTGCTGGGACTTCTGGGCAGCTCCACATGCCTTGGAGTCACCTGCTCTGTAGAAGGGGAGACTCCAAGGTTGCTGAGGCATGGCCCTTAAGTCCCACTTCCTCCCCTACCCCCAGGTTGTGTGCCAGTGCTTTAGATTCATTGGACAATAAAATATACTAGGGTGACAGAAGGCTTATTGAACAGATTATAACACAAGGGTTCTTTTTCCTTCAAGACTCTCTCTCAGTCGATGCTCAGTGTTGCCTTTTAGATTCAAATTGTTCCATTCTTTGTTTCAGGATGCAAGGAAAGCATGTAGTGACACAACTCTGGCTCAGGTATGTTCCTGATTCTGTGTATAGGCTGTTATGTGACATATACAAAAATAAAAATCCCTGCAATTTACCACTGTGGTTTGTTCTTGTTTGGTAGCTGAAAGAATAAAGTGAAACCAGCCTTTGGAAATGTACCACATATTTATACTGTTATTTAAAACAAAACAGTGCCAGCAAAACAACCCCAACCAGTCAAAAAAGCCTCCAGTGTCTTAATGGGTCCTGCTTCCAGTTTACCTTTTGAATAGATTGCATTTATTCTGTTTAGTATATTCAGCAAGACTTAAATAAATGCCTTCTAGCTGTGTTTTAGAAAAGTATTTTGAATTCAAATTTCTGCCATGCTTTAAAAAGTAACAGTGCATTCAATACTGGAAGATTTTCCTCCATTGATTTTAAGTCAATAGATTCAGTATTGCATGGTATTATATGTAAAAGCTTTGTGAACTTCCAGTCACAGCCATTGTGAACTGTATTTGTTTTCCTCAGTGTTGCATGAACCTAAACCTGGGTTGTGCCCTGGTACCCTTTTTTTTTCATATTGCATGCCAAGATAGCTTATTTTCTGTCAAAGGTGAAATGTGTTTTGTTATCTTGTGTGTTAAAAATAGTTCTCAGTATCTCAGGGGGTTGTTTTATTTATTTTTAGATCACAACAAGTCTGGACTCAGTGGGTCGGATTCAAATGCGGACACGGCGTACGCTCAGAGGTCACCTAGCTAAAATCTATGCTATGCACTGGGGATCTGACTCAAGGTTTGTACAAGTGACCCCTAAACCTGCTGTTTAAGGGTTAGAGCTCAGGTTGTTGACTTTGGAATTAATACCAGGTTTTGGGAGCCCTTGCAGGGGGAACACAGACCACGACTGTGGTGGATTGTTTGTCTTGAGTTATAGTTTGCCTTTTAAAAACCAGTGAGGATTGCATAGGGGTGACAGAGAAGCCATGGTGGAGAGGAGAGGTGCTTTCTCTCCTTACCACTGGCTTTCTGCCTTTCCCTTCATTTAGTTTTACCAAAGTTCTCTGAATGTTTTAAGCAGAGGAGGGTATGTGGTGGGGCATATTTTTTGAATGATGAATATTGTCTTTTCCAAGACATTGAACAAGTATGTAATTTCTGTGATGGCAGAGATCTAAAATCTTTATGGACAAACTTCATTTCATTGGGAAAAAAAACCCCAAACCCTCTTGTACATAGTGAGAAAGGTTACAAAGTTTCTAGCATGGGTTTCATTATGCTGCCTTTAGAAGCAGCTCATGGACAGAGGTTGTTAGTGCCTCATGGTCTGCTCTGTCATGTAACCTAGAAAGAAATACAGCTGGAATCTGCTCTCAGAATAAGATTTATTTTCCCCTAAATTTCTTGTGTATTTTTGTGTAGCTATCTGATTAAAATATTAGTAAGTGAAAAATAAAAGCAGCTGTGGAGAGAGTTTATAAAATGTGTTGTCATGAAGCTGTTTGGCTTTGTCCATGGTTGAAATCATGAGTCCTTGTGGGCATGTGATCCTTCAGTCAGTTAATATACAGATCTGTGCAGATTTTTTTTCCAACTAATCCCCTCTTCCCCCCCAAAAAACCCCAAACAAAAAACCCCAAAAAGCAAACCAAAAACCCAAACCCACCCACGCAAAAACCAGAGGGTAAAAAAGGAATTTTGGAATTTCTGAATCACTTGGTGACCATGCATGATATATGTCTATTTTGAGATTTTATGTTTGGTTTTATATTAACATGCTTTATTTTGTGTTTATATTTAGGCTACTAGTCAGTGCTTCTCAAGATGGAAAATTAATTATTTGGGATAGTTATACAACAAATAAGGTAGAGTTATTTATAATCCCTATCAATAATTCATGCTTAATTTGTGTATTTGAGGGGGTTTCATAACTTTTTTTTCTGTGTTTGGAAGGCAAAACTTTAAATCATAGAACGTGTTATGTTGGAAGGGACCTTTAAAGGCCATCTAGTCCAACCCCCTACAGTGAGCAGGGACATCTTCACTAGATCAGGTTGCTCAGAGCCCCATCAAGCCTAACCTTGAAAGCTCCAGGGATGGGGCTTCCACCTCCTTCTAAATCTACCCTTTTCTAGTTCTCCCCACACTTTCTTATAGGTGCCTTTCAGGTACTGGAAGGCTGCTATAAGGTCCCCCTGGAGCCTTCTCTTCTCCAAGTTGAATAAGACCAACTCTCTCAGCCTGTCTTCATAGGAGAGGTGCTCTTTTATCTTTTTTGTAGTCCTCCTCTGGAAGCCCTCCAACAGGTCCATGTTGATGGCTCCAAAGCTGACCATGGTATTCCAAGTGAGGTCTCACCAGAGCAGAGTGGAGGGGCAGAATCCCCTCTCTTGATCTCCTGGCCACACCTGGTTTTGGTGCAGCTCAGGATGCAGTTGGCCTTCTGGGCTCATATCCAGCTTCTCATCCACGAGTACCCCCAGATCCTTTTTCTCAGGGCTGCTTTCCAGCACATCATCTCCTGACCTGTATGGATAACAGGGATTGTCCTGACCGCCTGTGCTTGGCATTGTTGAACCTCATAGATCACCTGGGCCCACTTTTCCAGCCTGTCCAGGTCCTTCTGGCTGGCGTCCTGTCCCTCTGGTGTGTTAACCTTAGCACTCAGCTTGGTGTCATCAGCAAACTTGCTGAGGGTGCACTCAATCCCACTGTCAGTATCATTAATAAAGATACTGTACATCACTGGTCCCAGTACAGACCTTTGAGGAACACTGCTTGTCAGTCTTCCATCTGGACTTGGAGCCATTGAACACCACCCTTTGAATGCGACCATCCAGCCAATTCCTTATCCACTGAACAGCCCACCCATCAAATCCGTATCTCTCCAACTTAGGGAGAAGGATGTTGTGGGGGACTGTGTCAAAGGCCTTGCAGAAATCCAGATAGATGGCATCCATAGCTCCTCCCTTGCCTACCGATGCAGTTAGTCCATTGAAGAAAGGCACCAGATTGGTCAGGCAGGACTTATTCCTAGTATAGCTGTGCTGGCTGTCTCAAATCACCTCCCTGTCCTCAGCATAGCTTCTGGAAGGATCTGTTCCATGATCTTCCCAGGCACAGAGGTAAGGCTGACAGACTGGTAGCTCCCAGGGTCCTCCTTCCTACCCTTTTTTAAAATGGCTGTGATGTTTCCTCTCTTCCAGTCACTAGGGACTGCACCTGACCACCGTGACTTTTCAAATACCATGGAGAGTGGCTTGGCAACTACATCAGCCACTTCCTTCAGGACTCTGGGAAGCTTCTTACCAGGTCCCACAGACTTGTGTACGTCCAGGTTCCTCAGATGGTCACGAACCTTATCTAAACTTACAGTGGGAAGGACACAGTCTCCCTGGTCCACATTTTGTGGGCTGTCAACTTGAGAGCAGTGAGGGAGAGGTCACCGGTGAAGATGGAGGCAAAAAAGTTGTTGAGAATCTCAACCTCTTCTCATCCGTTGTCACCAGGTCACCACTGTCACTCACTGGGGGGGGGGTACACTTTCTTTAACCTTCCTTTTCTGGTTTATATACCTGTAGAAGCTCTAGTTTTTCTTGGCATCCCATTTCCAGTTCAGCTCCAGCCATGCCTTGGCCTTCCTGACCTCGTCCCTACAAAACTGGGCAGCATCCCTGTACTTCTCCCAGGATACCTGTCACTGCTTCCACTGCCTGTGGAGTTCCATCTTGCCTTTTAGTTTGACCAGCAAGTCTCAACTCAACCTGAAATTCAGGGTCCCCACTAAACTTCTCATTTGGCTCATATGCCTCAGGACAGAGAACCCCACCAGTGTGTGATCACTGCAGCTCAGGCTGCCTCCAGTCTTGACACCCCGGATGAGCTCACGTGCATTGGTGTGACCATCAGGTCCAATATCTCTTCCCCTGGAGTAGGGCCATTTCCTGTCTCAGGAAGTTGTCCTCAAGGCACTTACAGGAGTCTCTTGGATTGCCTACAGCTTGCCAGGCTGCTTTTCTGACAGGGGTCAGGGTGGTTGATTCCCAAGGATTCCCCAGCAGGATGAGAGCCTGGGAGCTCAGTGCCTCATGGAGTTGGAGCAAGAGGGCTTCATTGGTGGGCTCCCCTTGATCAGGCAGCCTGTGGGAGATGCCAGCCACCAGGCTCCCCTTGTTGCCACCCCCAATTTCTACCCCTGTTCTTTCAACCCACTCATGACTGTTCTTCAGAGACATCTCTTCATGCTCCATCCATTTCTTAACATAGAGGGCAATGCCTCCACCCCTCCTTCCTTGTCTGTCCGTTCTGAACAGCTTGTAACCATCAATAGCCACACTCCAGTCATGGGATTCATCCCACTAAGTGGTAGCTTTCCAATTTGGCAAAAGACTGCTCTTTCTTTTCCCCTTGCACAGCTAGCTGCTTACTAGTGATAATGTTGTAGGTTGTGTCTCAGAAGCAGTAGTAAGTAACATTCTCACTCTGGTTTGCTGGTGCAGTGGCTTGAAGGTATGGCCCTCTGCCTCTGTGGTGTTGCTTTTGAGACTGATGTGGTTTGTAAGTGGTAGGGATACACAGCAGTGCCCAACCTCAGAGCTTCCAGGGGTGCTTCACAAAAAAGAAAAACAGTTAAGCTGTTAAATGAGGAAAAACTTGGGTAGTGTGCGGAGTGGTGAGCTGGTTCTGTAAGCTGGTCTCCAGGGAAACAGCCATCCCCTTCTATAACCTGTAGCTCAGACTTGTAGAAAAATTGGACAAAGAAATCTATGGAGAATAAACAAGTGTTGTAAATGTTTAAGTTTAGGATAGCTTTGCTATTAAATAACCTTGTGCTGAAGTTCCCTGTACCAACCCCGGAGACTACGGGTATTTTCCATCCTAGTATGTGTGTGTAGGTAAGATTGTGGGTTGTGATACGTGTTCTAGAACCAAAGCACTGAAACTTGGGATGTGTTTAATCTGCCATAACTCGTTAACCGATACAAACGACCTCGGTGAGAACTGGAAGCTCACCCGTGCCGTGGCACTCACGGGCTCTGTCTCTCTCAAGATGCACGCCATTCCTTTGAGATCCTCCTGGGTGATGACTTGTGCCTACGCACCCTCCGGAAACTACGTTGCCTGTGGTGGATTGGACAACATCTGCTCCATATACAACCTAAAGACACGAGAGGGCAACGTGAGAGTGAGCCGAGAGCTGCCGGGCCACACAGGTCAGCCACATCCTTGCTTTGGCTTAGGGATTTTTATGACACCAGATGAAAGGCTCTTGCTTTGAGATGTGTGGTCAACTGTGAAGCAGTTTTGTTGGCTTACAGTCTAGCTGTGGGAGAATTTTAATCACTGCTCTTGGGCTTTACTTCTGGATCTGAAACTAACAGAACTGTTTTGTTTTTAGGGTATTTGTCCTGTTGCCGCTTTCTAGATGACAACCAAATTGTCACTAGCTCAGGAGACACCACTTGGTGAGTTTTTGAGCTCTCTGGGCCTTTGTGTTTTGGGGTCTTTTGGGGCTTTTTTTTGTGGGTTGGGTTTGGGTTTTTTTTTTCCTTTCTTCTCCAGTGCCTTAATTTGTATTTAAAACTTAAACTCTCATAACCACGTACCTTGTGTTAACCTTGTCACTTTATCTGCAGCGCTTTGTGGGATATTGAAACTGGTCAACAGACCACCACATTCACTGGGCATACTGGCGACGTGATGAGTCTGTCTCTAAGTCCAGATATGAGGACTTTTGTTTCGGGTGCCTGTGATGCCTCCTCGAAGCTTTGGGATATTCGAGATGGAATGTGCAGGCAGTCGTTCACAGGGCATGTGTCAGATATTAATGCCGTTTGTGTAAGTGATCATTTGTATTTCCAGTGGGAACAAAGGGGGAGGATAAAAGCTCTAGTTGCATGAATCCAGCTTACAGTTAAGGGTTACCTTGATTTAAATCAGTTACTTTGTCAGGGTGGAGGCCGGTACAGCGTATGTGACGGAGAAGGCTGGCTAATAACTCATGTATTATCTGAATTCTTGGTATTATCTGTGATGCATTGAAGCGTTCTTGGAACAGTTCCAGCTATATTTTGTTCTGTCACTGAGACCTTACTGGTTTTATGAAGGAAAAAATGGAGGAGGGGCACTTTTTGTAGTGTGGCAGTGTGTTGAAAACTGAAAATTGTAGATAAATGCGATATGCTGAGAGGGAGCAGAATAGCAAAGCATCCTCCCCTCAAAGCTCCTTGTGGAACAGAAGCATACTTAATAGTTTCTGTTGAAAAGAGCTTTCGGCGAAATATTCTGGAAGGCAAAGTTAAAACCAGGACTTGTGTTGAATATTCATCCCTGGAATCATTTTGTAATATTTATAAACCGGATTATATTTCCTCTCTGTCATAGTAACACTATGTTCTGATCTGCAAGATACAAGCTCTGATAAATAGGGAATGAAATCTAAGTCTGAGCTGCATCTGTTTTTGATAAACATGAAAAATTACGAAGGCTGAGAAAATACCCAAAGCATGACCAGCAGAAACATGCAGTTCCTATACTTAGACCTGGAGCCTGAGATGTGTCAGGCTCTTTTCATTCCCCTTTCAATCAGTGTGGCTGTTTGTAAAATTGACTCTGATTTGGAGTAGATTTTTTTTGGGGGGGTGGTTTGGAAATTGAATTGCTTGCTTGCAATCTTCTATCTTGGCTGAGCCAACCTGGCTGACCAGCTCAAGACAGAACATTGTGTACTGCTTCACCCAGGTCTTGCTGGCCTGCAGCCAGGGTGTGCAGAACTGCCTTCTGCTTCAAGTTGTAGGAATTAGTCGCATCCCCTTTGACTCCTGTTATACCGCTGTCAGGAGCTGTCTGGGTGAAATTCCAGTCCCTCAGGTGCTCCCAGTATTACTCCAGGAGCATTTCGTTGCTGAACATGTGCAGCCTTTCAACATGCAGAATCAAATCATTCTGCTTTTGCTCACCCTGGCAAATAGCCCTGTGATGTTTTACAAGTACTGCATGAAACAAGGTATTTTGCTGGTGTCCAACTCCTGTCTTTTAATTAAAACTTCCAGTTTTTCCCTAATGGACATGCATTTGCCACTGGATCTGATGATGCCACTTGCCGGCTCTTTGACCTTCGTGCAGATCAGGAGTTGATGATGTATTCACACGACAACATCATCTGTGGGATCACTTCTGTAGCCTTCTCCAAAAGCGGGCGCCTCTTGCTAGCGGGCTACGACGACTTCAACTGCAACGTCTGGGACACTCTGAAGGGGGAGAGAGCAGGTGAGTTCCTAATGGTGCCGGGCTGAAGCTTCCCAGTTCCTTAGCAGAAGATGGACATGGATGATGTACACAGCATTCATTGCCAGTGGTGCTGCTGCTGTCAGGGAGTCTGCTTGCTTCATTTTAGCACTCTCTTTTCTTCTCTTGGAATGGCAGCCTTGTATTTTGTTGCCTTTGGTTGTATCTCACAGTTGCTGCGATGCGTTAGGGTGAATGATGGGTGGAGTCAGTGACACACTCCTGTTGTTGGGTATTGGCCATTATCTATCTCTGTGCTGGAAGACACCAGCTCTGGAGGCTAAGGAACAGCCTCCAAAATGACATCACTTCTGCAGAAAATCTGTTTCACTGGCCTGTATGAAATGAAGTAATGCAAAGTCATACATATTTGCATTGAGTTTTGCACCCATCAGAGGAAGCAACTGGATAGTAGGAAGTTACAGTCATCTTCTTGCTTTGGGGACTGCAGTTTCCTGCTGCTGGGAAGGAAGTGGATGCTTTTAGTCCTTGAATTAGTCACTTCTGTCATGATAGACATCACGTTTATAGCAGAGCTACACCCTTTTCACTTCCTACAGTAGCTGGTGAACCCAGCGGGGCCTGGTTCAGTTCTGAACCTTGATTCTGCAGTTGAGACTGAAAACCAAATCCTGTCCCTTTAAAGGACAGGCTGAGCTTTAGTAGTCCTGGATGTGGGAGAACAGGGAAGTGCAGGGTTGGGTAGAAGGAAAGCAAAACCAAAGTGGGAGGAGGCAGGGTCTGCCTTCTGACACAATACAGGGAGGGGTGCTGCTGACACTTGGGGTTTGCAAAGGGAAGCTCAGGGTAGTTCCTGTACCCAGGGTGCTGCCAGAAGACATTGTGTTTGTGTGCACAGAAAAAAGCAGTTGGGAGCCTGGTGAGGGATGAGGAGTCTTTGGAGTAGAAGGAAGAAGTTGGCATGGCAGAGGGAAAAACAGAGGCAATATTGTGTGTAGGTACTTCTAAGAACCTCACTGTTGAGTTTCTTGATGGGGCTGTTGTGATGTACGTAGTTCTTCAGGGTAAAGACAAAGAGGATGCTCAGGTCTTGCATTAAAACTCTTTTTTAGCTATTTTGAAGAGTTCTGGGAGAGCAGAGTAACAGCTGACAACCGTGACATCCTGTGAATATTCATTTCCACTGCTTCTTCTTTTTCAGGTGTCCTTGCTGGCCATGACAACCGTGTCAGCTGTTTAGGTGTCACTGATGACGGCATGGCTGTAGCTACAGGGTCTTGGGACAGTTTTCTCAGAATCTGGAATTAACTGGGAGCCAAACATGTACATTCTCCATTTGAGATCTGGAGAGATCAATGCTGCAGCCTATAGCTGTGAAATAACATTTCTACCTTGTATTTGCAGGTGAAGTTTTTCTATTCACTGATTATTACACAAAAAGGCTTTCTGTAAACTAGAAAAAAAAATCAAGTGAAGAAATAGGGGAGGGGGGAAGAAATCACTGACTTTTTAAAGGGGCCAGCACACATAATCATGGTGACCGACAAACTAAGAGCCAGTCTTTTTGTTTTTGGTGGTTTGGTTAGATTGTCCTTGAAGGGTTTTTGCTTGTGCTCAGTCTGCTAATCCTGTACTTTTCTTTTTTGTACATAACAGAATATACACATTATAGCAGCCAATCATGTAACATTTGTCTGTATGTAAAGAAATGTTTGCATTTTTTAAGGAACTACATTTTTAGCTTTGCTTTTAACCGAGATGTCACTTCTGAGTTACTTTGTAGTGGATGAACTAGATCGCTGTTTTAAATGTTTTTGTGAATTTACTGTAGATAAAGTGAAGCCAATGGTATGTATGTGTTTTTATAATGGAAGGCATTTGAATTTATTTTTTTTTAAAGGCCCTGGAGACTCCCAGTTAATACCCACTGCCTTTATTCACTCACTCCTTGACCTGCTTGCCTAGTTTTAATTGGGGGGGGGAGTTCCCTTCAAGCCAGTGGTTCCTGGTTCATCCATTGGCAGTCATGGCCTCCAAACACCAAGGAGTTAACGCCAGGCAGACTTGCAACAACAGCAAAAATCATGTAAAAACCAAAATTTAAAAAAAAAAATAATCCAGTTCCAGAGGTATTAATTAATTAGCTTCCTTACTGCAGCTTTTCACATCAGTTACTCCACACGGTCCTTGGGCAGGGAAGCCAAGTGACCCGCATGGCTGTCGTTAAGCGGCTGAGTGCTTTTCCTTTTGACAATTCAGCTCTAACTCTGAGGTAGTTTTGGCCCACCACACACTCCAGCTGACTGGCACTAACAGGACGAGTTGGCCTGGTGCTCGGCGCGCAGGGAGCAGTCGCAGAGCTCGCTCGGTTACCCCGGTCAGCTGAGAGGTTCAGGAGGACTTCGCTTAAAGCAGAATTAACGGTGCAGTTAATCGCCTGTAAGCCCCCTCCGCGTGAGGAGGTTGCCAAAGCATACCACAACCAAAAGCGCTTGTTGTCAGTTATGTGCAGTGTGAATTATAAAAGGAATTGTGTAACTTACACTGAACCAAATAACCTTACTTACCTGTGTGACCCTTGAACGCTTCATACCAGAAATTTAGTGACTTGCTTGTTCTCCTGTGGCCACAGAGATCTGTACCATGGTGGCTTATTAGATGCTAATTGTTCTGCAGCTCCCTCACTGTAAATAGCCATTTCCTCTCCCGTTCCTGATTTTATTCTGAACTTGATGCCAGTTGCTTATAAATGAAGAAGTACAGTTGAGTGTAGCTAGAGGAAAACCAAGTGGCTGATGCCCGTTTGAAACTACCCTGGAAGATCGCTTAACTTTTTGGTGCCTGGCAGCATGTCTGTGCTCATAATGGATGTTCTCTTGGGAATCTGAAGGTCTGTGGCCTTTTGGAAAGGGGAATTAAGTCTACTGGCTTCTCTGAAGTGACTTATTTTAAAGATAGATGGATAGATGGATTTTAAACCATCAGGTTGGAAGATAATGTTAATCTGCCCTCATCTGGTGTTACGGGGAGTCTGGGTATCTCTGGGTCAGGGAGTAAATACAAGTGCCCTGTATCTTGTATTATGCCAAACCAGATTTGTGGCTGAGATGACCATTCGTGAAGTTTCTGACGTTTGTAATGCTAAATTTCAGTACTTCCAGACTGTGCCTGTGAACTTGCCTTGTCTGTAATGGTGAAGGTGCCAATAAACGTACCAGTCATTCACAGGAAACTCACTTTTACACAAGAAAAAGGCCTGTCCCGTGCCGGAGCAGCAACCTTCGCTAGCAGCAGACTGGGGTGTAGGACCAAAATCACACTGTATTAGTGTATGTCACAGGAATTCCTCAGCATCTTGCTTTGTGATCTCTGTGTCACCAGAACTATTAGGGAATTCTTGTTACACTCTTAAGCAAGCAGTTCTGTGGGATCTTGCAGACTTGCTTTATTTTTTAGTGGTGCAATTGATTGTTGTTTTTTAACTCACGGCTGCCTTGAGTGAATCATTCTGGAAACTTGTTACTAAGGAATTTTAAGAAAATATTCTTTTTCTAAAATTTTTTTTGCCATAGAAGTGTGTTTTGAACCTATTTCCTGGTCAACACCGTTGTGTAAGGCAGGTGCCATTTTTAGGTTCTGGTATTAAAACCAGTTTCTACTCACAAAACTCCAGACATTTTACAGATGTATATAACTTTTCTTAAAGTTCAGGTAGGCTGTAAGCAGGGCGCTGGCTGATCCAGGTATTATTGCAGACACTGTTGTTGGATGGGCAACTGCCTGTTGGATTCAGCTGCTTTTCAGATAAATAAGGAGTGCCAGCTACTCACTAATGAGGTTTCCCAAAGCACCATCCAAGTCCCTGCCAGCTGCTTCTGTTCGGTTAGCCGGTGTTTGCAGTGCTGCAGGTCCTGAGGTGGCTCCTCCTGTGTTGCTGCACAAGGAAACCTGGAAGAAGCCCAAGCAGAACTGGGGAAACAGTATCTGATGCTTCTCAGGAGCTTGTAGACAGCCTGTGAGTAAGGGTCTGCCAAGGTGTTGTTTGCTGTTGAATCACTGTCCTGTACAGTTTGGGGTTTGTTTTCCAAAGCCTGTGGGTATCATGTAACACATCGTTACTACATGAGGCCAACCACGGTGCATGTACAGGCTGTGGTGGTTCCTTCTGTAGAGGGCCATAGGTGCCCTTGCTGAGCTGGATGGGGTTCTAAGGGTAAAAGCTCAGACTCCTCCCTTACCCTGCGGAAGGGAATGAGATGAGATGAGCCTTCGAAGGTCTCACTAGAAGGTTCCATTCCCGGCTCCGAGTCGCAGAGGAAACGTTGTGCCTGTAGTGTAACATAGGCTCAAGTGTGCAGCCTATGTGACGCTGTGCGCCATGGCAGCACGCTCACGCACATGGATTTGGCAGCACTAGTGGGTACATCTTACCCTGTCTCTAAAAGAAGTTCGTTGCCAGCTACAGCATTATCTGAATTCCCAATAACTTGTGCAGTTCCAGAAGGGGAGTAACTGAGAATGTGGTGCCCAAGTGGTGGCAGCAAGGAATGCCTTCCCAGCCTCCCTCCTAAACCAGCCACGGGGTTGTGGCTCAGGAAGTGGCTTCGTGATACCAGATCTGGTTTATCCAGGTGCATTATTTTTTTTGTCAGCATTTTCTAATGTTGATTTAACTTGGCAATAGAGAATATGAATCAGGCAAGCACCCAGCTGGGGCTTCTTCCCCTGTAGACTGGGACACCCATCTATTGGTTGAGATCCTGAAAAACCATGAGAAGTTTCTATGTGGCATCTTGCTGACGTATACTCGCTCCCTCCAGTAACGTGGGCCTGTTTCCATCTGTCTCCAGAGCTCTTTTCTTCCAAACATCGCTACCCTCTGCCTTGCTAACTTGCAGATACGTGGCGGTATCTGGCAGACCCGATAGTTCATCGCATTGACAAGGTGATACACCCCTTGAGACGGAACATGGATTGAACGGGCTTTTCCCCTGCCGAAGGAGAGGGCCTGACCTCGCCTTGGCAAAGCTGACTCGATGTAACAGCTGGTCCTAGTGTGCTTACTGTAATGCATGGGTTGGAGATAGTTAACTCTTTAATTCAGTTAGTGTAACCGCTTGTCCCACGATGAAGTTCACATTCTTTAAGGTGGAATGAAAACATTGTGCAAAACATTCCAAGAGTGCTTAGTCTTTCCTCCTTGAGGACACTGTCACCTCCACTAGGTTTAGTGCTGTGCTTTAAGATGTTGGTGAGAGTATTGGCTAATTCAACTAGTTGGTATAAATGGTTGTGTAGCAGAATGACCGATTTTTGAGATAGCATTTCCTGTACAAGTAATTAAGCATGGGTTGATGGTGCACTTTGTACACAGTACTCTGGCATGCATGCTGGTCAAATACTTCCTACACTTCAGAGGCACCACGAGCCTTTTTATCCAATTGCTGGTTATGTAAAATACATGCAGAATGTTAATGCAGTGTTGTTATGGTAAATGTGTGAACAGTGTTACTAATTGATATAACTGATAACAGATTACATGTGCCTGACATTCTTATACCACACAGTATGTTTAGGTTTTAACTAATATGGACTTCGGTGGAATAGTCTTAGGTATTTCAAGCCTTTGTTTTACTTACACGATGGTGCTCTATTTGTGTTTTTCTCCTTTTTAAAATAAAAGCATCTGAACACTCGTAGTACATATTACATCCAAAGGAGTCCAAAACAAAACGCTTCTAAACATGCTTGACTTTAATTTGCCTTTACTTTCCAGCATTTCTCACCAGCTAGGGTTCTTTTTGTTTTTTTTTTTAAAACTTGTTGCTGACTACTTTGGAAAAAACTTTGGTAATGTTACCAATTATGAAGTGATTCTGCACTGCCTTTGGATTGTGTATGTATACAGAAACAGTCTTAAAGCTTTTATTTAAGCTATTAAAAAAAACCAGGGACTTGTGCCATTTGTTCTTTAACAGTGCTGTTGTAAAAAGACATCCCTGTGAAAAAAAATATCACATGCTATGAACTCTGTTTATAGCTCTTTTTTTTTCCACGATGGATCTTTTCCTTTGTATTTGTACAGTGGCTCAGTGAAAGATGTTGCCATGAGTTGATATTGTAACCAATAAACAAGTGCTTTTAACCAGACTGCTGTCACCCAGGAGTGTTTTATCTGGGCTGCGAGCTCGAATGTCCCTTTCCTAAAGCTCCTGCTGAGCCCCTGAACACGCTCAGACCCAGCACACGGACAGCGAACCGAACCCCCGTGTGTGCCTTGAACAGCAGGTTTCACAGACACACTGCCAGAGCAGCAGCTAACAGAGGGGAATTTTCTTCCCCAAAGCAGTGTGGGGGCTGTGGGGAGGCCCCTTGTTACCACCACAGCAACAGTTCCACAGCAGAGAGCTGCAGCAGAGGTTTTCACCTTCCCAGGAGTTCCCAAATAACTTACTGAGCAAAGGGGTAGGTTGGTTGGGGTTGCTTTTTAATAAATAACCGCAGAACACATGCAGGTAAAGATTTGTCTCGATACAACATCCATAGAAATGCTCCAGAAACAGAGCATTAGTACAGGTTGTAGCCTGATACACAACAAGGCCGGACTGTTACTCAGCTTTGTACTTCAGTTTCCCTCAAAAGCTTTGAGCCTTCTCACACACCCTAACCAAAGGTCCAACCAAGACAGCTGCTGGCCCAGCTAGAACCAAACACCAAAATTCATCATGGTGAAAACAGTGTTCTCCATCTTCAAATACTTAACTGCCTCTGCCATTAGATTTTTGCAGTCAGTTCCTTTAAGGATAGCCCTTAGTTCCTGGAAAACAGCAAATCCCTACCTTTTAAAGTTGAATATTTCATTTAGTCATGTTCACACTTCCATAAAAATATAGAGATATTCTGAAAAGGCCTGTGCTTCTAAAATAAGTTATTTTTAAAAAGTTCAGTTAGAAAAAGGTGTTCAGTGATGGCAGATGGCAACAGCAAGAACTGTCTTCAAAAAGAGGCTTCTGGAAGGCTGCAGGAGGGGAGCAAAGGCTAAGCTCAAACACCCCTCGAAGGACCAGGGGCCTGCTCAGGATACAGCACAAGTCCGAGCTTGAGCCCAGCCTCTGCCTGCTCTGTGAGCCCAGCAGTAACAGCTCCAGTCCTGCCTCACACCCCAACCTTCCACCCCCTCAACGTGCAAAAATTAGTCGAGCCCCTCTTCCAGAACAGAGGCAGCAGCAACAGCCCCAGCTCCCCTGAACAGGGGTTCTAGCTGTGCTCTCATCACTTGCCAAACTGCAAGAGCTCTGCCAAGCTTGTTGAAACAGATTTGTTTTTACTTAATGCCATCTTGGCTAAACAGGGCAACCAGAGGGGCAACTAGAGCCCGCTGTGCTGGGGTAGTAAATGCTCTGCAGGTTACTGTCATCTCTCACTTCCCTCTGAGGAAGTGCTGCCCAACCCCACTTCATTTGCTTTCAAAAACAGTCCTTTCCCCACACAGGACTCACCCTTCCCTTCGTTAAACAGAACCAGAGAGACACGAAAAAGCCACATCCTCCATCCCTGGCTAATCCCTAAGCGTCTGGAAAGAGGAGATGGTGACAGCTGTGATAAGCTCTCTCTCCCTGCAGAAACTCCTGGATGCCAGGAAGCGAGACTTGCCACTGCTAAACACTACTGCAAACCAGTAAGGATTTGGGGTTTTATTGTCAAGTGCCCAAAGAAATTTAGTGTTTGAAAAGAATTTTTAACCCAAAATCTGCAAAACAAATGTAACAGAGTGCCACAGCTCTTCAGTTTGGTTCACCAGCAGAGGCCAAGTTTTACAATAATTAACAAGTGTAATCAAAGTAACATTTAAAATAGAAATCATTTCATGTGACTCCACAGAGGAGAAGTGTTATCTGTAAAATTACCCTTCACCCTACAAAGGATACAAAGGGGAAGTTAGCAATGATGTTTTATTTACTCTTTTGAAGAAAACGCTTTGTAAAGCCATCTAGTTCATTCTCAAGGTGAATGGCTTTATTTCTGCAAAACAAAAAGCAATGGATTTACTTCAATGCAATGACAACCCAGGGTTTAACTTCTTCTCCTCCGCTCCCCAAACATGCAGCACTAAGAAAGCCCAGACACATCTCTGGTCAGAGCCCCAGGCCTGTGAGTGTGGGACTGGCCTAGGCCAGGAAGGCCGCCTGCCCCGTGTCCCCTTCTCTTCCCACTTCTCACCCCAGACCACCCGGGTCCTGGCCCGTCAGTGTCTAACCCGGAGCAGTTCTGCGGTCGCCAGGGGCAGTCAGCTGGGCTCCTCACCAGCCCCTGTGTGCCACAGCACTGCGGGCTCTGCAGACCTTCACCCAGTGAAAAGGGGCAGCCAGCAATGGGGCGGAGCCTTACGGCAGCTGAAAGAGGATGCAAAACTATGGCTGAGGCTGCCCCCAAGTCCCTCAACCACCAACTGCTGGAATTTTCTCTCCTGTAACCACCTGTAACAAGCACTAACAGAAAACCCGTCCTGCAGTGACTGACCCAGGGGGTACAGCTGCTCCCATGTGCCCCAGTGGGAAGATGCCACCTGATTTACCTACAGCAGACCAGTATTCCTGGGAAAGCCACCTCTGCCACACAACAGAGACCAAGGTAAAGGCAATCTAAGCAGGAATGTTTCTGGAGCTTTGCTCATTCCCCAGGCAGAAGCGTATGTATACTTAACTTCACCAGCACATTTCAGTAGCAAGTAAAGAAAACAGGTGTTGCTGTGCACTGTTCTGCACCTGTGCCCACCTCATTTCAACCAGAAAAGAACACCAAGCACCTATCCCACTGAATCTGCTCATGGCCAGTGGCACCCAGACCTACCTTAACTGCTTGGAGTTGCTCTGTATGGTCTCCAGCTGATCTATTTCTTTGGAAAGTCTAGCAATTTCTTTCTCCAGGTTTTTCTGGGTAATATCCACCTGCTGACAGAGCCGAGCAAAGGTAGTGGCCATCTCCCTAAAGGGAAAACAAGCTCGTCATCATGGTTCACAGAAGTCTGTGTTACAAAAAACAACAACAGAGTACGACAAATAAGTAAGTAATTAACATCACGTGGCATTGCAGTGTGCAGTAGAACACAGCAATCAAAGTCTCCAGCTGCATAAAGGATTATAGGATAGCAGAGAGCAGGAGAATTATGTAATTTTTTTCAATTCTGAAAAACCCCTTAAAACATAAGAAATGCACCTTAGCCTATGCCAACACCATCTCTCTGCTCTGGCAATTTTTCACTGGGCATCAACAGGTGTAGGTCTGAGCTGGGGTCTCTGGCAGCAACGTGTGCTGGAGCAGCACGTGCCCACCCATGCAGTGCCCCGTGCCACACTAAGCACCCTGCTCACAGGGAACGTGGGCTGTTTGCCAGGCCAGGAGCACCCTGGGCTTGCTGAGGCACCCAAAGCCTACTTGTCTCCCTCATCACAAGCTCCCACTCCAAGTAGCAAGACTCCTTACAAAAAAGAACAAAACCACCCCGTTAACACCCAGGCAAGCCATCAGGCTCTTGTATAGGAGAGGAAATGTCACCTCTCCTCTGCTTCACCTCACAGGAGCACTGGTTTGAGTCCAGCTCTTCCATGTCCTCACAGGGACAACACGGCTGCTGGACACAGGGATGATTTCCTCTGCTGAAGCTGAACCTTTTATTAGTAAAGTATTCCCTGGGCTACACGGGAGAGGAGTTCTGCACCCTGGTGGCTGGAGGGCTCAGTCAGCAGGCCTAACGTTCTGAAATAATTTAATCAAAACAAACTGTTTCAACAGGACAGGCTGAGGGAGACAACCACCCAGACATCGCTTTGCAGATAATGGTGGAAAAGTATTTGGGAAAGAGACACAATAGAAGCAGAACAGTTCAGAGAGGCTCTCAAGTTCCTCTTCTGCAGCACAGAAAAGCCAGGACTGGCTGCCAAGAGCTCGGCTGTACCAACCCTGCAGCACAAGTGCTCAACACTGGAGTGACTGGAGCAGCCCAATTCAGCCTCCGCTAAGCTGTGCCAACTCCCACATCTTCACAGTAAGGTGCCAGACAATGAGAGGCTACATCTAAGACTAACTCTCAGGTACACACACACACATATGCACTGACCTTCCAAAAGGGTTAAGTTCAAACTCTTAAAACTCCCTCCTAAGTAATGCCAAGGGGCACTACTGCTGTGTTCCCAAACCATGTCCCACCTGTCCCCACTCCCCCAACACCACCACCCCAGTGAGCAGACACAGTCCCCTGACACTTACTGTTGGACCTGATGGCTGCAGTTAGCACTGGTAAGACTGACGATCATCTGCAGCTTTTCAGTAGCATAGTTGACAAACTGCTGTTTAAAGGCTCTCTCTTTTGCCTTTGTGGTCCAAGTTAGTCTCTCGTAAAGATACAGCAACCCGTACATGCTCAAGGAGACAGAGATGAGTTTCCAGCCTACTGTTCTCCAAATCTGAAAGAGTTGATTCATCATTAGTTTCACTAAGTTGCCCTACTGAATAAAATCCAATTCTACCCATTTTTAATTGCTCTTCACAGCCCTTCCCCCAGACCCATTCAAGGAAATGCATTATTTCTGCACTGTTACTGCAGAGCAGTACAGCTATGCTCATGTGAGCTGCTACCCCCGCGGCACGGAGAACATGCAGGTTACAGAAGCCTGGCTGCCTTTCAGTGAAGGATGAAGGAGAAAACAAAGCTCTCAATCTAACCTGAACGAGGCACCATCAAACCACCTGTTAATCCAGAAATTGACCACAGATCTATGGTGTAGAAAATACAGCCAACTATGCTCAGAGTAATTTTCTCCCTACGTGCTGACCGCAGGGGCCCAGCACACTACACACACCCACCCGGCCCAGCATTATGAAGCCCCCCAGACACTTCACGTTGCCCCCTAACAGGAAAGACCAGCTTAATCTTTGCCATGGCTTCCAGTACAGTGAAAGTCACTGATGCTACTTGCCACTCCGCCAACAATGATGATGCTCATGGAGGTCCGTGACGTCAGTGAGGCTAAACTCATTACCAAAGGAACCATAAAGTCATCATGCGACACGCTGTCTGGAGTTATGGCAGGAAGGCTGGCAGCAGACGGGGTGGTAGCTAAAGGACGAGGGATCTAGAAGAGTGGAATACTTTGCTTGAGTCAAAAGCATTAAGGAACTACACAGCAGACTGGGTTTATTTTATTTTCATATATTCAGGGTTTGATTTACTAGAGGAAACTCCTCAGTGTGGAAATCTGAAGGACGCTCCTGAGAAGCGGAGGAAGTTTGACTGTTCCTTGTGCAACAGGGGACTGGGATAGAATAAGGGCTTTGTGGAGGACTGGCTCTACCTTAAGGATCCCAAAGTCACAAAAGGAAAGGTCACCCAAAGGGTCCAATCCAAAGGAAAAAAAAAAAGCCCTCAGGTAACAGCTGCACAAAGTTTAGGAAAGGATTCAGTTCCATTCTAACCCTGAATATAATCCAATAAAAGAAAACTCAACAAACATATTCCACACAAAGGGACAAGGGGAAAGGAGCAGCAAGCGTGTAAAACAGAGGGAGACACCGTAAAACTCAATGTATCAAGGTGAAACGAGGCACTTGATGTCAGCCTCACCTCTGAAGAACTCACTTGTAAGTTTGGATCTGCGAATCCCAGTAGGACTCTCTGAGCTTGTTTCGGACCCAAGAACCGGTTCACAAGAGAAGTCCAGCCCAAGGAGAAGTGGAACATGATATCCTCCTGGAAATCTGCACACAGACTATGACAGTTTAGATCATAGCTAAGGTCAAACCTCCGGCATGGAATTAGCAAGTGGAGCTGATTCTGAGCACCAGAAGGCAACAACGGTTTCAGGTTTTCTAGAAATAAAACAGAACAGTAAAGATTATTTAACATTAAAACCTTTACAGCGTTATCACAAGCAACATCCTTGCAAGGATCTGAACTGACCAATTTATTTACCTATAAAATTGGTGGGCATGTTAGCAGCATTGTTCATAGCAGAGCAGGCAAGTTATTGCTCTGATAGAAGAAAACAGCCAAGCAAAATCAACCCTCACAGAAAGCACTACTGGAAAAAATGGCCAAACTAACAGAGAGAGCTCTATTAATGGTCAAAAGATCAGGATGGACCAAGAAAAAGATGGTTTATCCAGCAGCTCTGTGGTACCACACACAAAAGGCAACATTATTGCCTGAGATGGCAGGATCCTTCACATAATTCTATTATCTAGCTCTGAATCTTTTATTACCAGAAACAGATCAGGAGAGAGATATGGACATGCAATAAAGGTCCCACTTATTAAAAAGAAAATATGAAAAAAAAAGAAAGTTGAAGTGAAGTGCACAGACACTTTGTGAAACTATCCTGTGTTGCACTCTGAATCTGGAGGGACCTAAGGAGAGGATTATACTGCAGAAACATTACCTATCAATTAGTGTATTTCACATATCTGTTGTGGAAGCCAAAAGTTTAAATGGGTTTATAAGGATTAGACAAGTTCCCAGAGGACAGGCCCATTATTACTTGCTTAAGCCATTAATCCAGATGCAGAATCTTGGTTCAAAAGTCTCTAAACTGGGGAGGGATCACTGTATTTACCCTGGTTCATGATTCTTCTCCCCAAACATCTGTTAGTGGTTAATATCAGAGAGGGGTTGCTAAGCTGCACAGTCACTCAGTCCTGATCTAGGATGTCTTTCCCTTCATCATTTTACAGTCTTAACACGAAACCACAATAAGAAAGAAAATTCTTTTAAAAGCAAGTTTTCTTAGATTGTCTTCTTCTAAACAAAGTGTTAACATTCCTCCTTCCCATCTCACCAATCATCTCCTGCTGCGACTGATGCATCGACTGGTTGACTTCACTGGAGCAACGATCAGCCAGGTTCTTTCCCAAACCATCTTCTATATGCTTGTTCAGTTCCTGAAGTTTTATAAAGAACACATGCTCATCACTTTATATTTAGCTAATGGATTCCATTTTACAGAGCATAGATATGTTAAACACTAAGCATTGTTACTTACAGTGGGAACAAAAGAATGTTAGCAAGACTGTTACCATGGAAATCCCATGCTTTGAAATTGCACCTCCTGAGTGAAAACCTAATTAAAGTGACATGGGAAAGATTTCTCTAGGACTGTGATCATTAAAAGCTGCATGGAAGCACCTGTATATTGGCAATAAACACTGAAGAGATACCACTACCACGCTGTCCTGCAAAGCCTTTATGGTCATCATCTGATGGGAGCCAAACCCATCCCATCACTCCCACCGAGATCTGCTCTGGGCACTGAGCAGAGCCAGGACAGCACAGCCTGTCCCAGCCACAAAGCCCTCCCAGCCAAAGCAGGTGGGGGTTATGCCAGTCCCTCATTAGCACCAAGGTCCGAGGTAAGGCAAACACTCACAGGTGTTCTTAAAATACTCCTCTAAAATACTATGTTTGATTAGGAATTTCTATAAGTTTAATAAAATACTAATTTTTTTCTTAAAAAATATATATTAACCCATGAAATGTTGGGTATTTACAAGTCCATCTGATTTTTGGACCCGTTTCATTTTAGAAGTAGTGAAACTTGCTTATGTAAGGGCTTCATAAAGAAACAGACCACAAATCAGGATGCCAGAGAATTAAAGTTTCAGTATCCACTCTAGTAAAAAGACAGTTAAAACAAAAATTAATTTCCTTCCAAAAGCAAAGCAGAAAAATATTTTTAACCTTTTCCAGTTTTGGGTAAAGAGAGACAGACATATGTCAGAATGCAAAAATCCTGCCAACCTTAAACAAGCATCACAAACTGCTACCCAAGTTATGAAAACACAGAAGTAGAAATTAAAGAAAAGACAAAGAGCCTGGCTTCAAACCATGCAAGAAAACTTACTGTTTTATAGAGCTTCAATACTTGAGGAGAAGGGTGAAAATCTGAATAAAATTCATCAACTAAAACTGAAAGTCGGCAAATCTCATCGGTCATGGCAGAGGAGACCTGGAAGAGAGCAGTAAACATGTAAAATGTTTCCCCTCCCTTTTGCAGCCAGAGTGAAAACAGATCATGGCATTAACTGTCAGGATAAATGATTCAATTGCCCGATGGGCAGGAAGGATTGTTGGTTTGAGTTTTGGGGGTTTTGAGGGGTTTTGTGGTGGAATTGTCATTATTTGGGAAAGGAACACAGTACACATTTCAAACATTTTGTAAGATGGGTGGGCACCTAAAGGAGCTGTCTCATACAAGGGACAACACTTGAACCTAAGTGATTTCTCCTCCTGCCACTACTTACTTTATTTTCCACCTCCTCGGTGACGCGTTTGATCTTTTCCTTGGTATCTTCAGTCAAAATGTTCAGCTGATTTCGAACAAAGTCCAGCCGGTCCCTCTGATCCTCCCGCTCCTCCATGGAATGGACTCTAGCACAGCAGAAAGGAAAGCACCATCACCAGCAGGCATTATCCCAGTGATGGAACAAGCCCCACAGTCAGGCACAGAGTGCCCAGCTGATGGTTTACTGAGCAGCCACAAAGAATCCAAAGCGATACGGGCCGAACAAAGCAGAGGCACTGCTTCAGAGGAATGACAATGGAGATATATCAAATATACAGGTGCCTCAAAAGGCTGCACTGATCCAACCTAACTCATATTACTGGGTTTTGATGTATTGACATAAACAGTGTTTGGAATGGGAACTGTCATCACTGTACAGACAAACTTACAATTAAAAAACAGTTGGGGTGAATCATGGGCCTTTGATACTTAGCCTATCCCAATTTAACAATTAAATGAAAAAAAAGAAGAAAATGGATCTGATCAAACTGTCCTCCTGCTGCTCACTAGCACCACTCGACTATTCCTTAACAGTCACCTGGATCCGATGACCCTGCTAAGCAAAGGGGGGGCAGCAGAGACTAACCCTGTCACAAAAAACCCTCTCCAGAAGTCCTCAACCTATCATTTAAGCAAAAATTGCTTAAAATCTAAAGCAGTTCTACCTTGAAGGGCCAGCAGAAACATCAAACAGCAATTCAGATTACGAGGGGTCAGTACAAAAGCTCTGGCAGGCTGACTGACAGAACAAGTAGAGTAACAGTATTTTCAAACACTTCACAGGATCTGACAACGTGAGACAAGTCAGTACAGAAACACACAGTTTGGGAAAGCTGATATATTCAGGAAGATGAGTGTGTTTGACAGGCACAGTGGAGTCTGTTGAAACACAAAGACACACTATTACCAGACACAGAAAGGAGATGGATGGAAAGGATTAAACACGACAGCAAGTTCATCACATACAAGAGTAAACCTGCATGTGATGAACTTGCAACTAAAGTGAGAAAAAAAAACCCAGACATATGCAAGCCTCAAAGAATAAATGAAACTACCAGACACAGCAGATGAGCTGCTATCATTAGCTCTAAAATACATGAGCAAAGAGAAAATAAAGATATTTAAGAACACAATCTGGAAAGAGACAGAGGCCAAGCCTCTGTTAGCTTGGGCTCTTCTCATCCCTTACAAATCCTAAGCATTTGCAAATTACAGTTCATCCTCCTGCTTATTTTCTCAGTGTTACTGTTAACAAAAAAAACACCAAACCTTACATAACACAGGCCCAAACTTCACTTCTGAAATGCTGGACACAGCTAGGAACACTTAAAATTTCGAAGTTTTAGGGGAAAAAAAAAAAGGAAAGAAAACACCCACAGACTGCTTTAGTAACTCTATCAGTAATGAAGAGCAACAAAATAAACCAAGTCACAGACCAAGGACAAGGCTGAGCAGTGCAGGTGAACAGAAGTAAGACTGACACACCAGAGAAATGCTCTATATCTTACCAGGCCCGAAAAGTACATTTTTCAGTCCATAATGGCCCAAGAAAACCACCAGCACAGAAACGGCTCCTCAGAGGATCTGAATAAACCACAACCAACCAGCCCTCCACCCAACCTACCTTTTCTCTGCTGCTGCTACGTTTATGGCGTCCATAATGTTTTTCACAGTATCTATTATCTGTTTAGCTCTGATAGTGTGCTGTTCAAACTTGGTTTTCACGGCTGACTGCGAGATACACTCCTGCGAGGGGCCCAAGCCACAACACATTACTGCAATTCCATGCCAACACATTCAGGAATTTCACTGTCAGAAAGCACCTGCTGCTAATTTTTACCATGAACTTAAACCAAAAGGAAATAAAAAGGCAGAAAGGATACAGAAATTAAAAGACAACAGAACTGAAATCTCAAAATAGCAGCAAATTTGTACCTTCGTGTTCATTCACAGTAATGTGCATAGGGTTTTACTCCTTAAAATAAATTAATAAACAAAAAAGAAAAAACCTCAGATGAATAAATAAATGTAGCTCCTCAGAAAATTTTCAAAACTCTCTCTTTGGAATTATAGATATCTGATATGAATCCTGGCATTGCTTGGCTTTAGTTTTTTTATTGCAATAAATAGTCTTAGCTTCAAGAAGCAGTTCTGTCAATAAAATTTGACACACTCATGTCATGACTCATCATCCAGGTACAAAATACACAATTAGGAATAAGAAACAAGGATCTCTCATAGGATATAAAAGCTGCTAAGTAGTCCTTTATCTGTTATCTTATTTGCAGATTACTGAAGTGTGGAATGAATGAGCAAAGTATGTGCTACTGATACAACTTCTAAACAAACTTAATCTTGAATCTTGTGCAGTGATTCAGAAACTCCAGGACACTGATTAATGAGAGATTAAACTGTTCAATTTGGGCAAAAGAAAGTCAATTGTGGTCAGCCATATATTAAGACTTTGACTTCTTTTAAGCAGCTGCACATCCTGAGTTGTGTAGCCAATTTAATGCTGTTGGAGCTCAATCTGCACTAAATCACCAAAGTGTAGCAGCATCATCTGCATGTGAGGGGAAGAAAGCAAGCAGCTAGTTTCTGCACAGCAGATCTATGGGGGTTTTTAAGTGTTTTCAGTCTATGGATTCACCTTTCATAATGCAAAGAGGTTGAGGTTGCTTCTAAAAGACTTGCCTATGACCTTAGCATACCATGTGATGAGAAATTTCAGCTCTTTAAAAACAATGTATCAAAACAAAACAAACAAAACAGGTAAAATATATTCCCAGTTCCTCGATGAAGCAGATCTAGAAATCAGCAATGAAAAGCCAGAGTTTCTTAAGTATCAGCACATTGTAAGAGCTAGACTAGACACAGAGGAAAGAGTCTTCCCAGCGTTAGTACGTGGTAGGTAAAAGGATGACAGTCACTCACAAACAACCAGAAAATCCAAGTTAGAGCACTAGGAAAAACACAAAGGTTAGTTAATCAACCAGGAAAGGTAAGATGGGGGCAGCAGCAGTTTTGCCATTAGTCTGTGAATAAGTATGTATCAAAAGAAGAAAGTATGCCTCAACAGTGTAGCCAAAACCAGGTACCTTCCAGCCCACTTCCAGTACAGCAAGACAGTCTAAGCGCACAGCTTACTGCATTCCCCTGCAGCGTCAGGGAGGCACTCTGCAGTACTAACTCAGGCTCTCTCCTTCACTCCAATTTACAGCCAGAATTACTACTGCACTTTGTCTCCCTCTTCCAGTCCTCCCCACACCATTTCTGTTACCAGTTTTTCTAAGAAGCTCAGCCAAGGTTACAACCTGAGGCACAGTGGGTTTGGGCTCCATGCTGAATACCCACTAAGGTCCACTGCACACACTGTGCTGCGCTTCTCTGCTGTTCTGAAGCAGCATTTCTGTGTCTCCTGATGTAAGATTTCAGCAGACAGACACACAGCCTACTTTCTATTATTCCAAAATATAAAAATTCAGAATTGATCCACTAACTGAACCTCATCCTTTAAGACCCCCTGTCTTTCTTGGGTTTATTGCAGCTGACATACACAGTAACATCACTTCTTGAATCTACCACATGAACCACTAACACCTGAATTCCATCACTGGTTACAGGTGTTTCTAGTAGTGCCTGGAGTAGTTCTTCTTTTAGCAACTTAAACTATGCTGTGTTTTGCAGAGAAACACGTTATATCTATTTGTGGAAAGCCTACTGCCCTCACACAAAAGTCTACATAAATATCATTACAAACTTTTTTTAAATGGTCCAAATTTTCCCCATATTATATCAAACTAGCACTGATGGATTGTTTCTAGATCTTTTGGTGAAGATTCTAGCTCCACTGAACTCCTATCAGTCCTGGGATGAACAGGCTTTTCTATCAGGGAACTGATACTAAAATCAGGAATGTGGAAGTACTGGAGAAGTAACAGTTCCTCTTCTTGGCCCACATGGAGAAGAGGAAGAAGCTGCCCAATTTTAGCGCAGACAAAAGCAAGGTGAGAGAATCCACAAGGACCAAAACCAGCAGATATAGCCAGTGGCAACATGGAACACGTGGGCTGGTTTATGAGGTCATGAGATAGCTCAGAGATGTGAACTGGATGGAAAGTCTGAGCAGGTCTCCTGAACACAGACAAGGAGCTACAGCAAGACAGACAGGCAGAGGCCGAGAAGGGGTCAGTGTTCAATGAGGACAGACAGAAGCATTTGTGCTCTCGTTCCTTCCCTATCACACACTGGAGTGTAACTCGAGTCTTGGGACTTGCAGCTCCCCTGTCAGGATGCAGAGTAAATGCAGAGTAAAGTGCTCAGGCTGCACCCATGGCTACCCACCATCTGAATCTGGCCCAGCTGTGTGTAACGCGGGGCATCAAGTAGGACTTCCTTCTCAGACCAGACACAGAAAATGCTACCCGGTGTGTGATATTCTTCATTAATATACAAGCTGCTATAGCCCAGTGCTGAGAAATGTAACTGACTCCAGCACATGAGTGTCATCAGTTACTCTGGCAGCTCCAGTAACAGTAATTGGAGTATTAGGTCTGAGGATTTCAGACCTGGTGAACCATTTACCTATCAGGCTTGCTGGAAAAGCAAGGAAAAATGACATTTTTACTTAGGAAATTGCCCACAAAACTTGCATGTGAAAGAAGCTGCAACATCAGACACTTAGTTTATTTTAGCACATGTTGTCATACTCTTTAAGTGATGCAATCACACTCCAAAACCTTCTGTTATGATTTCAGGATGAAACATGGCTGAGCAGGGAAAACCACAACAGAATCCACTCTCCCTCTTGGAGTCAGAAGGCATGCAGTAAGTAAAACAGGTAATGTGAAAGAAGAAAAGAAGCTAAGAAGTTGTTTCAAGACATACAGTGCTGTCACAGAATTGTTTTTTGTCCCTGCCTCTGCCACAGAAACTTGTCGTGGTTGTGACCTTGTGATGGACACTTCCCTTTTCAGTGGCCAGCTTGAGACTGTGACATCTGATTTACAGATGTGTTGAGGACTCATAGCATCACGTCATTTAGTAAGCCATATGTCTATCTTAATCTTGAAATACCCTGAGTGTAGAGTGCTTAACTGTAATTATATGAGATTTTGTTTAAAAAGCTTTGGGAAAATACGTTAAAACATGTGACAAAACATGTTAAAGAACAGTAACTGCATTTACTTTCCACTTTTTTCCTACTAGTTGAAAGTTTCCTACTGTAATTCTAAGGACAAAAGTTACAAACAGAAGTGCAGGTTTGGCTACAACCAGCGACACAAGCAAGAAATTTCATGCCTCATGGACTTATGCCCTGCCAGTCCTCTATACCAACCATTTCAACAACCAAGTAAGAGTGGGGACAAGGATTAAATGTAAACATCAGCCTGAGGGTTCCTTGCTTTTTGCAAGGCTGATTCAAGCTGTTCCTTTAACACCTTTTTATACACACCTCATTACACACACCTCATTACTTGGCTCTGCTAAGGTCAAACAGGCTTGCTGTAGTGAGTGAAGACTTTTTACAGATGCAGTAAGATTATTAAAAACATAAATAAATATACCAGACAAGGAATTGCTGGTTGAAGCATGCAAGAGCAGCCTTCAGCATCTGTTGTGTGTGAACTAGTCAGATCATTCAGGCTTGTGTCGCATGAGATACGCCGATACCTGCCAGAGGAAACCATCGAGGCATACCCAAGATGCCTCCTTAAGATACCTAACGATGGGTTTAAGTAATTAACTATCAAACTCAGCAAGAGAAATGGATCCCATCGCAAAGAAAACATTTGACTGTCTAGCCAGTCCTATTTCTGAAGAAACTGTAAACTGCAGCTGTGAATACAGGTAAACTGAGGGTGAAGGATGGATTCTGTACAGCAACAAGGATGCAAACACAGCGTTAGCATTCAGAGTATCAGAGGTAAGAGGAAGATAATGGTGATAATTGCAAAACTCTGGCTTGAAAAATGCAAGTAAATATTGAGATTTACATTGGTGAAACAGAATGTAAACTTTCTATTTGTGTCCTGAATTATAACAATTAATTATAAAACTTCAGAGCAAAATAAGGTTTAATATACAGCAAATGTTTCTCCAGCTCATGGGTGTAAGTGAAACATTCCTTTCTAAAAGCACTGCCTCTTTTTATATAGACTATATTGATATTGAGATCTCAAAGCACAAGCTCAGAGTCCAGGTTTGCTCCCTTTCCTCACTGAACAATACTTATTTCCAACAACCTGCTACTCAAGGTGGGAACAGATGATCAGAGCCCAGGGACAAGGCAAAGCTGTCACACTGTCTGAATACCTTACATTCCTCCTCTTGTTAACACGGATTATGGTCAGTAAAATTAAGCTAAGCATAAGCAAGAGCTACCTTTGCATTAAAAAACAGGCAGTCTAAAAGCCCATTATAAATACCTCAAATATCTGCTCAAAATGTTGAAATTCCTGGAATCTTGTTTGAAATCCTTCAGCAAGTGCTCCACCTATGAAATATAATGGACCATAAGGGAGAGAGCAATACCGCACAGCAGTGACTGCAGCTTAAATGTTTTATCAGGTTTTACAGTATTTTTCTGTATTTGAGGAAAAGCAAGAGTTCCTACACACCCCCCTCTGGCATTCCTTGGGCCTTCTGTCTCCTGGCACTCAGAACTTCTTTTGCTGAAACAAAGAAGATGCGATTCCTTGCTTCTACAGGATCAATAACTTTCAGTTCATCAACTAGGAAAGTCAGGCAGCGCTCCATGTGCTGCCTGCGCACCTGGGGAGAAGGTGAAAAGCTCATGAGAAAAATGCAAACATTGAACCTTTATCAAACCAGAACATCAGAGTCAGAAACAGATACTGAACAGCCCCTTAGATAGCAGATGCCTTCAAATCTTCAAATCCTATCAATGCAGGCAGCAGGTGCCTTTAAGCATTGAAACATCCCTGAAAGCATCAATACTTCCTTCCACAACTGTCTGTGTTGATGCAAGTCAGGCACCTCAGCCAGTTACTGGGGTAGCCACTTCATTCGCCACATAGAGAGCTAGTTGCTGTTGGAACGATCTGAGGAGCACCCCAAACTGTTGCCATCTAACACTGTACTTTGCCAGCTGCTTGATGTGCCTATACACATGTAATCTGTACCCTCAGATTGTATAACCATTACAGAAATAAAAATTAACACAAAGATTTAAAACAAGCTTTCCTGCAGAGGGAAAAGGCTCTAAACAAGCTTCCCATTGTATAACCTGCCTGCACATATTGCAGCTTCAATTGCAGGTTGATAACTTGCTTGTACAAGCAGCAAGCTATTTCCATGTTGAGACTAAATAACTTATCCTTTTATTAAGAAGACAAGGCTGGTGTTTTCATATTAATAACTGTATTGCCTAGGCAATTTAGCATGCTTTTAATGCACATGGAGGCCTTTTCATATATATATATGTATTTAAAAATAAAATCAACTCAAATAAGAGCCATCAAATCACTTACATCTTCCATATATTCTGGTTCTGATGCAGAGGCATCCCATCTATTATTCAAGATGAAGATGTTTGGCTTGGAAAGTCGTTCGTTCACTTTATGGAAAAAATGTTTTTCCTGAGAATTAAAGCACAAACAAAAAAGTCCCCAGACATCCAAACCAGAGTCATGCATTCTTCTGCAACCAATTCTGAAGTTAATCCAGCTCTTTAAAAGTTTATTTAAAAGAATTCATTAAAACCCAGAGATACCCAATGCAAAAGAGGCTTATCATAGTTCAAAAGTCATCAAACGTCTTAAAACTGATGCCAATGCTGAAAGTCAAACATACTGCAAACATCTCTAAAAATAGACAGAAATACAATTTAAGAAATCTTCCAAAACAAATAGTTTAGAACCCACTGGAAAATAAAGTCTATTTTTTTACAAATCTATCACGTCATTCAGTGTCCTTTTTTCTCCCTTTTCACTCTTACTGTCACAAAGCTCATTTTTTTTTTAAATTTTAAGAACAAGACACACAGGTACCTGAGAAAATGTATTTGTGTCCCCTGCCTGTACCTACCACCCATCACTGCTGTTTTCACAGCCATAATGAGTAAGTTGTGATGGAGCAAATCCCACTTCTGCAGAGCTGTGACAGAAGAGATCTCTCTGCTGCTGTGAGCTTTTTGTATCTGCAGCAGGACATGGCCACATATTCAGGACACAACACTGGAGATACATTCATTAGTCTCCACCAACCAAGGAGGAAGCATGTATAAACAAGACTACTACTGCAGAAATAAGAACTCCTATTAAGAAAACCCATGAGGGAATATTAGAAAAATAATATTTGGGGGGGGGGGGGGGGGGCGGGAGGGGGGAAAGGCAGCTGTGTAGCAGCTGCCGAGTATTCCCAAACTTGTTATGGTAAGAGGTAAATAATGCCTGAAGAGGATGAGAACACAGTTATCATAAGCTTTACCTGAAGGATAAGAAATTACCATTTGATGCAAAAATATGAATGCTTTAGAGCAGCCATATAATTGTTAAAGGCAACTTCATTTGTGTCTACCAGGCTGAAAAACTTAAAAAGCAGAAAGAGTAGAGAGCTGTTTACCGAGCCAAAGCTTCAAGCACAACTAAGATCTACTTCCTTTCCCTCCACTATACAACTCATACACTGGTTATTTCCAGATTCTAATAATTACAAGGAGCTCAGTGTTAGGTGAGGATTTATAGGCATGACAACCAAAAAACCTCAGCAAGACTTTAATGCTTCAAGCCAATTGCAAGACTAACCTATTTCTGTTCAGCAGCTTTCAGCCCTGCCCAACAAGGAGCACAGACTGGCCAAAAAAAAACCCATTAAAAAGCAGAGTAGCACTTCTTTGACTGGGTGTTAAGCATCAGACAAATACAAAATTACAAAAAAATCTTCCAGAAGATATATAGACTGTATGTGTTTTCTCCACATTTACTACCTCAGTCTTTAATGGTTCATTTCTCCTGAGCAAACTCAAGAACCAAATCAAATCTGGTCTTTTCTCTGTTACTTCATGACACCAACCTGACATCTGGCACGCAGGTTCTTACTGTTTCTGTGTTTTAATGTAGTAATGAAATGTTCACTAAAACCTAATTTTTATTTCTTCTTCCTTTTTTTAATTAAAAAACTAAACCAATTTCTAGACTCTTTCCCTACCAAAAGCCAAAAAGCATCCTTCACATGAGACAATGGAGAAGATAAAGCTGTAGTTGTGCCGAATCCTCTCTGTGCCTTGGATGTTGCCAGAATCTCCTTTCCTTTCAAATCATCTCTCTCTTGTATTTGAGTCTTTGTGGATTTGACTCAGAAGATGGTATGTAACATTTTAAAACTCACTTTATGTTCTTATCAGATTTCTACCAAACTATTTCACTTTGCCAGACTGCAAGGAAACACTGTCTTTGTACATTCAGTTCTTTACTGCATTAAAAACTGCCCCAATAATTAGAAAGTTCAGACACTGGATATGTCAGAACAATAAGAGCATTTTATTTGTCTACAGTAGGCTTGATAAAAGTTGTCAAGAGATTTCTCATTATACTACACTTCCAATAATTTAGCAACCTTATATTGATACCACCTGCATTCATAATACTTTATTTTAGTCAAAACTGGAGATCACTACAAAATTAAAGCAATTTTTGAATATTACAACAGTTCTTTTGGCCACCTTGTACGCTCTCCTTCTATGAGTTATACAAGATCTAGGCTGTGAGGTACACAAGAGTCTTTTCTGTCTCAAAACACAGCTTTACAGAATGAAACTGTTAAAACATGTTCAGTTCTTCACATTGCACAGACCAATACAACATGAATGCTTTTTGCTAGCCTCTTCAGAAGAAGAAAAATCAGCCCAACATGGGCAATCTGTATCACCTGTCCTCAATACACAGCGTATCAAGGGAATTCATCCCCTTATGAGGCAAAAGCACATGAGGGGTAAGACAGAAATTCAGCTTCCCTCACCTACTCTATGTATCTTACTGGATATGAAATACTACATCATTTATTTCTTTGATAATACAAATGCCTTCAGATGACAAACATCAACAAACCGTAAAGTGAGACAAGCACTACACCATCCACGTATCAAAAAAGAAATGGAGATAGAAAGGGCAAATGTGATGCTCAAGTCAGAGTAAGTAAAGCTGGTTAAGAAACCTGGTTCTCCTTTCCCTAGTGAGGGACACACATTGTTTCCTGCTTCTCACACCCAAATCCCATTCACAAGATCCAAATGCAATAATTCATGGAAGCTTTACTACTTCTACAAGAAGCCTTTTAAGTTATGGAACTGCTGAGTGTTTAAATGAAGAAATAAGATGAAATCATTGCACATCATACCGTGTTCATGAGAGTTGACTCAGAATTGGCAACCAAAACAAACACATCAGCATCTAAGCAGAATTTGTCAATCCAGCTGTCCAGTTCTGTAGTGACATCTGTGCCAGGGCTGTTGACAATAAAGAAAACCCACAAACTCATATTTACCAAACAAAAGAGTATTTGATTTTTAGAAACTGATAGAGTGGGACTGCCTAAAAGCTTTGTAAAAAGATAGAAAGCTTTGTATCTTTACACTGATGCTTAACTCAAGTTTATTCCAAACACAGCAAAAGCCAATTACCATTTATCAGTTACTCAATGGACCACCTACTCACTCCAAAATACAATTTCTAATTAATAAGTATGTAGAAAAGTGACAGGTAGTCTGTCAGAGATCCAGGTGCTCACAGAATGGTCCCCTTCCCCATATTACATATATCAGGACATGTTTGCAACACCTCAGTTATTCCTTGTTCTAATCTGCTCTACTTTACAGTAAAAAGATTATAATCTCCTTACAACTACCTGGTCTCAGATTCCAGGCTGTTTCCTTTCCCTTTACATTACACCTTTAGCCCTTCTGAGCTTTGCACAAGTCCCCAAGGAGACGGCACAATGGATTGAGATCAGCAGTCCAGCAGTACATCAAACCAACCAGCTCCCTGTGCCAGCTGGGCTGGCTTTCCCTGTGACTAACAGGACCTGAGCTTGCACCCAAGAAAACAATGACAAACTCCCAGTGATTTCAAAGGTGTGAGGTTTGAGATGCAACAAAAAGCACTAGAGTTTTCCAGAATATGCTCTGGACGTTATTTTGCTGGGTATGAAGAAGTCATACTTAAAGATTCACTCACACTTGAGTGAATTACTCACAAATTCAATCTATATTGATTGACATGTTAGGTATAGATCACCTAACAGTTTCAAAAAATATTACCATCTCATACCTCAAAGTGACCAGGAATAGGGGCATTTGACAGAGGAAAAATACAGCTTTCAGAATTCTATAAATACAGGAATAGCCCAACGCACAGGCATACACAGACAACAGTCACAATTATGTTTTGAGGTCACCCATTACTTCAACATGCAAGACTTATCAGAAGCTTTAAAACATGAAGTCCAGATTGCTTATGTTTCACATCATCAGTCTGAAGTGTTTAAAGACAAGAGCTAGGCAAAAGGTTGTTGCTGCAACAACCCCATTCACACGTCTATACTGTTTGCTTTAAAGAATCCTCAGCCAAGGCCTGTCCCTCATTCACCTCAATCACAAGACACTTGTTTGTTCTGTTACAAGGCCAAAATCAGGGGGGAGAGGACAGGCAGCAGTGTACACAAAAGAACAAACTGCACTCACAAAAAAGAAAGAAGAAAAAACCACCAATTTTTCAAGAATTTGGCCACCTAACAAGCAAAACATCATTAATGAGTAAACCAGTCTCTTTTCTAAACATAGTAATGGCTAATTTATTTAAGAAAATATTTACTAAACCAGAAAACATACCTGTCCACTAAAACCAAATCATCTCTCAGCAGGGCACACTTTGACTTGGGCCAGAAGACATGGACCAGACAGCCAGCTTGCAAATCTTTATCCATGTGAAGTGCATGAGCAAGTTGATTGACTGTCTATAAACATCATCAAGAGAAGACAAACATGAATATACACCAAAAGCAAGTCTGTGTACCAGTCTAATTTGGTTTTGAAGCAAACCCAAACACCATCTATCTTTGAAGAGGATAGCACAATTCAAGGTTCTTTCTGATGAATAGTTGTGAAAAAAAGTTTTTTTAACCTTTTAGATTCACTGGCATTTATAGAATGAGTTGTGCCCTGAAACTCAGAGAAGAGTCACTTTGGAGCCACAAAGTGCTATTTCTTTCAGGGCTAGAGTGCATGACACTGAGCATCATCATCATGAACTTGCCCCAGAGGTTGAACATATCAATGTGAGCAGCTAAATAAGCTAAGCACTGCAAGGCCACATGACACACACTTTCCAAACCTTTAACAAGTAACAGAACTCAGTCCTATAAAAACAGATCCCTTAACATACGCTACAGTACAATCAGGGACATGTTTGTTTCTCTGAAACACCCCAGAAACACTGTGAAGATGAACATCTTAGTTACTGCCTCCTAAGTAAGAACTTAAAAGTGCAAAGTAAGTTAGCCTTACACTTGTTAGAGTTTAAATCGTTGTTAAAAGATAGATCTTCTGAGAAAGTTACTATGAAAAATAGCTTTAATCATTAAAAAAATCATACCTTGACACTCTTCTTTTCATCTGATCCTTCTGTCATAAGATAAGCCTTATCTCCATCTGTCCCTTCCACACTGAGAAAGCAGTTAGTTGTATGGCCAATCCCACTAGGAAGTACCTTATCCCACAGCATTGCATTAATAACTGAACTCTTCCCACTGCTTGTTCTAGAGGGTTAGAAAATAAAACCATTCTCAGGACAATATACCAGTGTTACACATACCTTAGTGTTGAACTGAATGCACCCCTTCAGCTGCATCAGACCCACATACCCAAAGCTGTTTTGACTGACAGAGCTTCAAGCCAGTACAGCATAATAGGGAAATGCAGGAAAAGTTCAGCTGAGCAGCAGTTCCAAAACCCTTTCTTGGTATCCAACCAAGAAAACCAATTTTCATTTGCATAACAGATACTGTCTCAACAAGCTCAGCCTGTACTGGGAAGCATGTGTTATCCACTACACCTCAATGTCTGTAGTGTATTTGTAAGAGACACTGGCTCAACTCTGGCCAAATGACACTTAGTACAACTCCTGTAGGAAAGAAACAAATGAAAATCTGTGTAATGTTTTGGGCAAATTTATGTTCTCATTAGACAGTTCCACATGTCCACTCATAGTAAAGCAAAATAAATTCCAAGGAATGCTGGAGGAGAATGCTGCGCAACAATTTAATAAATGATAATTTCAACTGAATGAAGATTTCTACAAGAAGTGAAGCAATGCTCAAATTAAAACCTCAAATGTATTTATTGTGCATAAGCCTTAAAACACAAATGCTGTCTTTAATGGTGGAACTTAATTTTGTCCTTATTTCAGAAGGAAAATGTACCCAAATTAACCAAACCGCTGCTGATTAAAAGGAACTGCTTGCCAACTCAAGATTCTGCAAGTAATGTCCTACTTCCCAGTAACCCTCTACCCCTCACCCATACAAATTAGAGGTTTAACTATTACACAACAGTATGAAGTTACATAGACTGTAACTTATTTTTGAGCAGCTGCCTCTTTAAAAACAGTTCAGTCCTCACTGTACAATAGTTTACAAATGTATCCAATTTAAATATTCAAGTGAGACTCCCTTTTTCTCGTGCTGAACTTCTGCCCTTTGCAAAAGCAACTTCTAACTTTGTGAGATATCAAGGCTGAGATATAACTGGTTTCTTTATGCCAGATCCTTCTGAACTATTTTTAGCAGAGCAAAGGTAAGACCACTATTGCACACATCCTTTCCAATACTGCCATGGAATTTTTAGAACTAAAGCATGACGATTCATACTTCAGAACAAAAAAACATGTAACCACATGCTTGAATTTAAGCACAGAAAAACCAAATCTTCCTGAAGCAAAGTGGACTAAGACACCACTATGTACATAAAAGCATTTGCAAGCACTAGACCATAGTCTTTTAGAAGGACTTCACTATTTATATCTGACTGACTGTCCTGACCCAGGACACTTCGCATTCAATAAAGGCAGCTTTTCATCAGTGTCATACACCCTCCAAATCCCACAGGAACAGAATCCATGGTGTTCAGAACACAGAAATTTATTAGAAGTAGTAAGACCCAATCAAAGCTTAAGATTTTTCACTAAGATGAAGCTGAAATCCCAAACACAAACAAGGAGAGACACATAAAACTTCAGTGCTCTGGCTCTAAACACGTAACAGCATCTCTTTAGAACACTTCTTATGTCATAACACATTTCAGGTGGAGCAAATAACTTTCTTTTTAACTCCCTTTTTTCCTGCTAATAGTAAATTAAAAAAAAAAATATATAGCTCAGATGACCCCAAGCTGACCCAAGCTAAAAATTTTCAAACACTGAAAATAAGGGGGTTTTTTCAGAACAGAAATGAATCTAACTCACTCATCATTTTGGAAATGCAATCTAAATATACAAAAAGTTTGACACTTAGTCCACAGCAATACCTCCAAGGACTATGAACTAGAACATTTCCTAACTAGTGACTCAGGAAAGCAGAAATTCCTTGCTTCATTCAGACTGATCTGTAGGCCAGACAATACATGGTTACTGTTTTCCCTTTCATCACCTACATCTATCAGACTGGCGATTCAAACAACAAGGCAGCCCTCTCAACTATTTTCCTTCAGCTGTTTGTATACAGAAACATTAAGCAGCAAAAAGTTTAGGTTCTCAGTACCTGTGGTCAATTACAAAAGCTCTTAACAGAAATATTTCAGTAAAACAAAGATATTAAACTAACAAACCCTCCACAATAGGAAAAGAAAATCCATTCTACAGAGATAACAACAAAGCTCAGACCTTCCCAAGTCAAATAATGGATCTGTACAGGATAATGATTTTACAACATTTATCAATGAAAAGTATGTAACAAGAGATACATAATTAATCTACAGTCACAAAGCAAAACAGCATCAAAGAAGTATTCACCATCGATTAGATAAGACTGAATGTGGTTTTACATTAACTTCAAACAATAATTCTACAATGAAGCACTAATCCAGTGTATTTAACTTAGAAATGAAAACACTAAGACCTGCTAGAGAAAAAAACCTAAATCAAATTAGGTTTTGGTAATTCTGTTCATTACCTGCCAAAAAAGGCCACTTTCATGTGTCTCCGGGACAGCACCTCACCGATGACTGCTAACTTATTTTTATATGCCTGTATTTTTGCTAACTCGTCTTCTGTTGCTACATGTTCAAGCTCTGGGTTCTTGTATGTTGCTACAAATAGAAAAATAATATAAAAGCAATCACGTATAGAGTACAAGATATAGATTAGCAGTACTTTATGTGCAAAATACCCCTGTAAATTGTAATTATACAGTGGTAAGAAAACAAAACCCCACTACAGACACTGGTATCAGCCCCTTGCCATCTGATAGCTCTACCACAAGCACTTGTGAAATCACAACATAAATCACTGCAGAGGAATCAACAATCACACTGTTGGACTCAGCTTGCTGGGGTGATCTGCCCTGCTCTTTGCAACACTTGCCTCCTTCAGGAAGGAAGGCTGGGGACTCTCATGGATACACCAGCCAGGCTGGGCTATCTTCTTCCAGAGCTCACTGGGGTGATGAGCAACCAACTCCATGTGGCGACACACGCGCCTCCACGTTGCTGCTTCTGAGGGTGTAACTGGTGATTCTTTGTGTTACATCATGTTGATCTACTTTCCTACTGAATAATGAGGGAACCTGTTTTTCCTTTTCTCTATGCAAAACAACGAGTGCTGAGTAGTTAAGCTTTCACCCTCACAGAAAGGCAGCTAAGCTACCAGCCCAAATGATGCAATAATGTATTACTGCATATTTTCCATACGTAACCATCCTAGGCATTCCTAAGTTGAAAAAAGCAATCAGTACCAAACATGACTATTTCTGAATAGTCACCTAATACACCTACACAAACACCACACTGATATATATTATAACACATGCCACACCGCCCTAAAACATACCCAAAGCAACAGACAAGGCCCTTGTGTTTAAATCAAATGCTAACCTTCCACAAAAGTTGCTCCCTCGGTGACATAGTCCAGCAGCTGGTCGAAGATGGCAGTGATTGTCTTTTTGGCCAGCACAAAGTGCTTCAGGGGAGAGACGGTAGCTTCTGCCATTGTGAAACTGCAACGAAAGTTACATGCATGTGACTGAACCCCTCCGTACCCACACGCCTGCGGAACGCCATCGGCTTCTCATCGGCTCCTTTGAAAAGCCCAACCCAGCCCCAACCCACACAGGACTCCCGGCCGCAGCGAGCGCCGGTAACCGGGGTTTATGCTGGCTCTATCCCCCTGACCGACTCTCGCCTCTTCCCCTCACCACAGGGGCCGACAGCGGCTCACGGCGCCGGGGGACAGGCTTGAGGCGGGCGCGGTGCGGTCTGCTCTCCAGACGCGGCTTTCCCCGCGCAAGACGCGGCTCACAACCGCCCCACGGCCTGGAGGTCAGCGCTGTCCCCGCGGCCGAGCGAGGGCAGGCCCTAGCACGGGGGAGGCGCCCAGGGGACGGCGAGGACTCGAGGTCGGCGCGGCCACGGGCGGGACGAGGCCCTTCGCGCCCCCGGTGACTTACGGTGCCCCGGCTCGCTCCGCCGTTACCCGGCAACCGCCGCGCCGCTGCCGGGGCCCTACCCGCCGCCACCGCCTCCTCCTGGCCCGCCGCCGCCGGGACGGGCGGACATCACTTCCGCTTCCGCCCGCTGTCACGCCGCTCCCGGCCCCGCCTGAGGGCCCGAGGGGGCGGGGCGCCGCCATCTTCAGCCAGGGCAGAGGAGGGGCGAGGTTGCGGCGCAGCTGCCGCCGAAATGGAGACGGGAGGCGGCCCCAGGCCGCGGCAAGGGCCGGGGCTGCGCGAGGAGCCCGGCGGCCAGTCGCCGCACGCCCGTCGGGCGCTTCGGAGGGGGAAGGTACCGACCCGAAGGAAACGGGCGGCCTCCAGCTCCGAGCGCTCTCCCCGGCGCCCAGGCGAAGTCTGGGCGCGCTCCCGGCGCCGAGGCCGCTGCGGCGGGAAACGCCCGGTGCGCGCACCGGGGGACAGCGCTGACCGCATCGCACCGCGTACCGCGGCGTGGGACGGCGGGATCCGCCACGACCCGCGCCAGAGATCAACGAGACGAAGCACTGCAGAGAACAGGGGGCGGGCAGTACTGATGTGCTGTATTTTAAGGTCCTTGCAATAACCGGCGGGATTTACATGCGTTCTGAAGCCAACAGAGTCCTTCACACCAAACAGTTGGTTTGTCCGGCCACAAACGTGGCCCGGGAAGCTGAAACATGCGACACACACCGACCCCAAAGTCATCACAAAGGCTGAAAGGCAAAGTACAGGTTACAAAACACTTCCATAGCCAGTCTCATGACTGTGGATAGCTTCGAGGGAGAGCGCTGGTCCTGAACCACACCCACCATGTGGGAGCAGCTCCGTTCCACACACCGAGTGTCCCGGAGAACAGAATTCTACTGGTGTACGTGACTGTGACAGTGAATCTCTCACTGAGATGAGCTGCTCATGCCACAGGGCTACTGACTGCTGAAACTGCTGCAGGGCCAGACCAGCTGCATTCACGTGCTCCTGGCTCACCTTGCCGCAGCAGTGTCAGAGCACTGACATTCCCCTTCACACAAATACACCAAGCTTCCCTTCCACAGAACACTGTGGTGCCCTTGTCATGACAGTCATTCCTTCCACCCTTTCATCTGCTGGACAGGCTCCACTCATTACCTGTTTTTCTACTACTTAATACCTGGTTTTTTTTAGCATGCTGATGGTGTGGAAGCCGATACCCTACTTGTATTCCCCCTAAGGTAAAGGGACACTGTCACTCCTGTACATTTCCACTTACTTTCTGGTAGACACTAAAAAGAAAATACTAACACCAGTCCCTTGTTTATAAAATCCAACCTCAGACAAATTTGACTATTTCCCAATTAGCCACTGCAGGTGCATGTTAGGAATGATCTGGCTTCCTAACACTCCTATGGTGGACTCCTCTTTCCCAGTTCAGACATAGTGACTCACAGCTAGGCATGAAGTTGCTTGGGAGCATTTCTCTACCACAGGGCTCTGCACTTTTACAAAAGCCACGTTTACCATGCAGAACATAATACTGGCCTATACGACCATGCACACTTCTTAAGCCCACTCAGTCATTTGGGGGGGGAGGTGGGTTATGTGGTTTCAGGGTTTTTTTAAATGCCTTTTTTTTTCCCCCCAAATTCTTGTTACTGTCCCTAGAACAGCTCACACTCCAGAGCTCAGCTGTGCTGTTGTCACCAAGAGCAGGGTTTAAGAGAATCAGCATGTGCCTCCCTTCCCCCCCCCCCAATTATATCCCCTATGAACAAAATTAACTTTCCATATATAAATTAGTTCTTATTAGTGCTTTGTTAGCTGTATGACTGCTAGCATTTTAAGCCAGCCAGGATGAACACGTTCAAAATAGGAAATTAGCAATTCTACTACAGACATTGCCATTCTCTGTAGGCCAGGCTGGCAGAGTCAGGACATCAGCAGGTTGCCTTTTCAATGACTACACAGAGGACTTAGCAGTAAATCAGGACTTCAAAATGACAAAAAGAGTCTTGCCTCCTACAAAGAAATACACACTAACTGGCCCACAGCAGACTTTCCAAAATACTTCTCTAGAACGCAAAACTTCATCAATTGACTATATTCAACCAATTTTTAATCCTCAGCTTTAGAAGTCAAATGCAAAGACCCCTGTATGCCTTGAGGTTGGTAACACCAAAACCTCACCAAGCAAGAAATGTTTTATACATTATCTCTATACAAAGCTTGCATTAGACGATCTTAACATTACAAATTTACAATCAATGCACAAAGAAATGTAAACTCCACCACTAATTCATGGGTAATTTCACCCTGGTAACTAGCACAACCTAAATGACCTCACACTTATTTATATCTGTCCAAATATCCTCTCAGAAAGACACAGAGTTACAAAATGCATTGTAAAAATTCACTTCTAGACTATAATGGCAGGACGGCACTATCTAATCTGAATGAAGGTATGAAATCGTTTGGAAGTGATTAGTTAATAAAATTTTGTACAGTAGCAGTGATTTTAGCCAGTATATACAAGTTAAAAATTTTATAAATATACAGAATAATAGAATTATAAACTAATAGAAGCTTGCTCTAGATGAGGTTGATGACATACATGATTTCAGTGAGAGCTGAATTCGGGATTTAGATATGAAAAATCAGACTCTGCACTCTCAGCTAGATTGCTTTGCAGGTTCCCCTACGCTTACTCCTTGAAAAATGACCCAAGCTACACACAAGCCATGTGTGTCTCCTTAGTGCCTTGTAACTGAAGGTAGATAAAGGAGACAAAAACCACGCGGGAAGCCTGTAGTGCATGTGTGGAAGACAGTTGGACAGTCCCACAGACAGGCACTGGAAATTAAAGACTGAACAAAGAAAGCGAGCAATGAGGTCAGATAGGTACCCCATCAAGAGCATGAGGTGGAAAATATAGGCTGGTATGTGAATTTGGAGACATCTGCACTTAGGAATTTTTGGAACACCTTTATCTCTGCAATTCACTGAACGTCAGCACACTGACCTGCTGCCACTGAGGGTAACACGAGCTGGATATGCAGAGATCAGTATGGCATCACCTAGCACGGGACTAGGCTTTCCCTTTGTCCCTTTCTGAACGAGATAGCCAGTCTTGTACACAGGACACGGATCGACCATCAGGACTGCTACCACAGTGTGCAACTACTCCCACTGTCCCTCCCCTCATTTGATCCACCAAACTGCGATTACTCCTACCAAAACCCCTAAGTAAGGAAATTTACAGCACCAAGTTGTTGCACATGCTCTGCTGATAGAAAGATGAATACATTAGAACTGTACAACTGCCGTTAAAATCATATTTAATATCAGATTGCAGTGACTGGAAACTAATTCCAGTTCTAACAAATTCATTACAGGGACAGAAAGTAATCAGGCTGTCTCATGTATCTGAAGGTGACTTAAAAGATCTTTTTCATTTCCAAACCTCATCAAACAATCGGTACATTTATGAGGCAAATCTGCTGAGTGCCTGAAATCCAAATGAGTTTTAAGGTCTTCAATCTGTCCCGTTGAATATTCACAGTATTGACACAGGTAAATCCCTTCAGATAAATGAGAGCTTAAATGCTTGCAATATTCCAACATACCTGAAAAGCCCTTCCCACAGTCATCACAAACATGAGGGAATATTTTGGTGTGTTCAATAGCTACGTGCCTGTTGACATTGGTGTGCAGCCTGCTCCTAAAGCCACACACCTGGCACACAAAGAAGTTTTTGCACTTGTCAAAACTGATTTTGTTGATGAGACTGTACTGCCCACGCTCCTTGTTGTGATAGCTGTCGCTCAGCTCGATCAGTCGGCAGGCGTGCTCGTTCACCACGTGGCTGTGCAGATCCTCTGGATCGTTGGTTTCGTGCTCGCAGAACTGACACAAGTACTGCTCGTCGCAGCTGTGCTCCTGGAAGTGCAGGTACAGCTCGCTGCTGGAGGAGAACTGCATGTCACACTGCTCACACCAGTAGAGGTGGTCATTGAAGTGAGTGTCTGCGATGTGCTGACTCAGATTCTCAAATATCACTGTTTTGTAATCGCAGTATTTGCAGATGTAGGGATCCTCCTCGTGCAGCTTTACGTGTTCGATGAGCTGCACTTTACTGGAGAAGCTTTCTTTACAAACTTTACAGACATGAGTGTCTGTGCACGTCTTGTGCTTTAGGATCATGTGCTGCTTTAAATCAGAAAAGTACTTGCTATTAAACTCACAGAGCTCACACTTGTATAAGCCACTGCTGTTAGCTCTTAGCAAGGGCCATTTCTGTTGAGCTGTGATATTCAAAGCCTGGTTCTTCTCAAAGATTTTACAAGTTTCCAGAGGGATTTCCTCTAAGTCCTCAGCTTCTAGCTTCTCAGGTGACACAGTCTGTGTTTCTATATCATGAACTTCTACAGCATTCACTTCTGTTGTAGAAATTTCTACAGTTTGAATATCTAGAGGCTTCTCTTCTTCAGTAGGACTGTCGCTGAATATCGGTGAATCACATAAGTCTCTGCACATCCCATTATTAGTACCTTTATCTGCAGGAGATTGATAATAAAAGCAAAAGGTTAAAAAGCCCTGCAAAACACCTGCATCCACATTTAACTTTTCAGTTAACTACAGCCACTGATAAATGCAGAAAGCAGTTATTTTTCCCCAGCCTATATTTTATGTTTAACTAACCAACAAAAAATGTAAATTACAAATCCTTCACTTCTTCTGTTAAGGCAAAAAAGTTAATTGGAAGGCAGCACCCAAGCTCTCCAACACTTCAGCTGTAGATACGCATTTACCTTTATCCTTCTTTTTAGGGTCTGTATAGTGCAACCCCATAACGTTTGAATGTGACCCACTCCAGTGAGAAGTCCCAGCATGCACTGGACTCCCATCATCATCTGTGTCCAAGCTCTGCACAGGACTGTGGAATCTACCTGCAAAGATAAAAGAGGGATTTTCCTGTCATCATTTGTCTATACCAGCATCATTGTGATTCTTTAACTATCGGTGTTATCTACTACTTATTTATTCAAATTTCATACATTTATATACTAATCCCTTCACTACCTACACTACAGAAAGTAACAATAAATACCTCAAATCATTTCCATACATAAGGCAGGCAACAAAAGGTAGCAACTTGGTCTAAGATTTCAACAAAACCCAGTAAATTGAGTATAGTGGAAAAAACTCCAAATCCTTAAATGAATCACATTTTAGAATACAGTACTTCGTAAGAATTCTGGAGCTTTTCTGCCTGATTTGAGTGAAAAGGAAAATTAATATAATAAAAATCTATCAGCATATTTTCTCTGTTAAACATGACATCCATTATTGGACACTGTATAAAGCCAAACTTGTTTTCTCTAAGTAGGGTCCAATGCAATCACTGGCAAATTCCATCTGAACTCTTAAGAATATTTACATCCCCTAGCTAATGGATATTTAGATAAGTAAGTCTGATCATCATTACAAGTGCTCTAAAACAAAAGGATCTTTTTGTCATCATCATTTCTACTTTGAAAAATGTTTTGATTACAATGATGAAATAACCTTCCACCAATCTAAAAACATAGCAAATCACAGGCTCAGAAGTTACCCGCTACGTATTTCACATTCTATTTACTTCTTTCTGTGAATAGGAGCATGACACACTTACTAAATAACTACTAATACCCCACAATATACTCTTACCTCTGTTTTCAGAAAACTTTATATCTGGCTGTTTCATAGAACAGACGCTATAGCAGTGGTCAGAAAATATCCCACTGTTGTCTATGTATTTGCTGGCACCTGAGGAATCTGAAATAAAAAGAGAAGTTTTTACACTAACACATTGGTGTAGTTACAGGTGTACTTCGCATTCACCAAAATTCTCCTCGCCAGCTGCATTTTTACTTAGCATGTTGTAAGAGTTCTGTGCTGGCCTGATAACACTCCTGTTGTGATTTACAACTTTCAGCTGCTCTCCGGATGTTTGGAGTATCAGATAAGAATTATTACCAAATTCTACTGCCACTGAAGGCAGTGACAGGAACACAGTTTGGTCAGTGCTGAACACTTCTGGACACCCACATCCCAACTTTTACAAATTTCCTCCCCTTGCACTAGTAGAAACATCTTTATTTTGTGGCTTGAGCAAGGTTCCCCGTTTCCAGGGCGTGCAGAGCTGTTCAGAAGCATTGACCCAAAGTGGCTTAACAGCAGAGCACGCACGGTGGGGGCTGCATCCATTCAGACCAAGATTTCTTACCCCACCATTTATATTACTGATTTCCCATGTATTAGCATGTGTGGCCCCTTCTCATAAAGTAATTACTCTGAGAAATGGATCAAGCTTACTAAAGAATACATAACAAGCTCTAGACTGACCTGAATATCGAGATGGATGTAGAGTCTTCCTTTTCCTCTTTTTAGGATGTTCATTCATTTTGAATAATCTAAATTAATTGTAAAGTGGAAGTATTAGATAATCAAGACTTGATTGATCTGGTTTATCTTTTATGACTTTACGAAACAATGCAAACATTTGAAAAGCAGAACATCAGATGTAAGAGAGCTTTTTCCCTACTGCCATTTCTTGCACTCTCCCCTCCTCCCCAGCCTATTTTGTCACAGTTAAGAATAACATTCTGCCTATACGACACACAAAATCCAGTTTCATATTCCTGCCCTGGAACAAAAGAAGGTTCACTGAACAGACAGAGCAGTCAGGACTCCAGATCCTCAGTGTAACCTTCAAGGCAGTTCTCTACCACTCCGTTGCCTTTTGTCAGAGACCAGACATTCTGAGACACAGTCCTTAATGATGAAAATACCAACAAAAGCCATGATCTCTTACCAGAAATCCTGGACTCGTCAGTACCAGCAAACAGAGCAGCTAAGAAGCTGATGGCTGCACAGTGTCCCAACGTAGTGAAAACATCAGCTGGAGCAGCTTTTCATCTGTGGACTGGCAGCATTTTCAAGTACTTTAAAACTAGAACACAAACAAAACAGAGTCAAACGTACAAATACTACAAAGAATGAAGTTATGGAAATCAAAACTAGAAAACAACACAAGAGTTGGTATTAACTTTGGTTTAGAGTATCAAAACTAATGAGGTAGATGCATCAGAGCATTCATTTTCCTTCTGACCCAGGCTAACTGGCTTTTGCAGCACTCGGCGGCTCCTGACAACAGAAAAACATCTGAAGGATACACAAAAACCACCTGAGCTATGTATGGGTCCAGAGTTCTGAAGAAGAAAGGGCTGCCGTGTCCTGATGTGGTTTACCGAGCTGTACAGTACTTTTGGGCCCAAGATCTCCTAAAGGCAATGCCACCCGCCCGAGCTGAAAGCACACAAAAAAAGACCCCATATCGCATAAATTTTATCTCTTATGGGATGAAATAATTTGTCTGAGTTACAATTTCATTTTTAAGGGGGCAATAACATGAAGAAACAGTTTAACGTTACAGCACAGGCTAGAGACATCTGATACCTTCATCGCTTTCCCTGATGCTGGGAAGAACCTCGGCACATCGCGACAGCGAGTTTTATCCCGGTTATCGCGGCTCACCCTCTTCCCCACGGCCCGGCCCACGGGAGCAAAGCCTGTTATTCTTCTCCCTTTCCCCGGCACATCCTTCCCTCCCCCGCTGTTTGCCGCCGCTATGGGAAAGGATGATAAAAGCCCTAAAACCCGATCTCCCGCAAAGATGCCCGGCGCCCCGCCGACCGGCTGCGGCAGCTGTAGAGGCCTGAGCCGAAGGCAACCTCCAGGAACCACGGGCGGGAACGCGGCAAACGCGCTGCTCCACCCCCTTCGCCCCGGAGGCGGCGGCGAGACGCGGGGCCGGGGGCAGGGGCGAGGCCGCGGCCGCGCTCCGGCGGCGGGTAAAGGGCCCAGCCCGGGGCCGCTACTGGGGAGCGCCGCAGGCCGGGCCCCGCCTCGGCGCGGCCAGACGCACGGCCCCGAGCGCGCCGCGGAGCGTGAGTCACTGCTCGCTGCCTGCGCGGAGGGCGAGGGATGGCGGGCGGGCGCCTGGCCTCAGGGCAGCGGGTGCGGGTCCGCGCTTCAAATGGCGCCGGGGCGAGGGGCACGATAAGGGCGGGTGCGGGGTGACGGTCAGGGGCGCGGGGGCCGCGTCCGGCCGGATAAAAGGCTGGAAGACGACGGACGGCAGCAAAGCCACGGAGCGGCCCGGTAAGGCGCCATCGGCCGCTGCCCCCGTGCCGCGGCGGCGGGACTCACCTTCCGCTCCGCGCCCAGCCACGGGCCGCGGCCGCCTCCGGACGCGGCGCTCCCTGCGGGGGAAGGGGCGGGGCGAGGCCAGCGGCCGACGACGACTTGGCGCCCCCTGGCGGCCGCGTCGGCACCTCCGGTCCGGTCCCCCCTGCCCGGCCCCTCCGGTCCGGTCCCCCCTGCCCGGCCCCCGCCCGAGCAAGCGCGGGAGGGAGACGCGGGGCGGGGGATCGGACACACAGGCCGCGCAGCACCATCCTCTCAGCTTCATTATCTTTCACTACCCTCAGCCCACCGCTGCTTACAGAGGCGCGGGCAGCGCGGACCCGCAGCGTAGAGGGTTACATGTAAAAGCAGCAGGTTTCCCCTTCTCCGTGACCTGAAGTTATAGTCATGCACGCCCTGGGCCCACTCCCTGCCACAGGAAAAAGCAGAAGATTCCAATCAGCATCTTTCTCACAATGAAAAGTGACTTATTTTGAAGCAAGAAGGGACACTGGTACAGGCAGGAGGATGACTTTTACCAAGCATCGCATGCATGGAGCTATTCTGCTCAGGTGTAGCCTGAAGTTGCCCAATTTTAATATCACTCTTCAATTTGAGGTAGCAGAGACTCCACAATGGCCCTGAGGATGTTGTTCCAGTGATCAGTAAAAAAACTATACCCTGGTTCTGGCCTCAGTTCGTTCATTAGATGACAGCTGAAACTGGACTGCCTCTGTTTATAAATCTTACCTTTAGCCTTTGTCCTGACAGTCTGAAATGTGTTAAAATTCCCATGAATTGCCTGTAGCCCCACAAACGGGCAGATGCCTGCATCATTCTCCCTCTAGTCACCAAAATGCTTACCATGTAAATACATATATATTAAAAAAAATACCCACTTTCCCAAGTTCCCAGCTGTGGGCAGTAACAAGAATGTTATTTGCCCAAGGAGAAAGGAAAAACCCCAAAACAAAACGAAGCAAAACACCAAAACCAACCTCTTCCTTTGAATTCAGTCCTGCTTGGTGAGACAGACTCAGGCAAAACAACGCACAGTACATATTCTGTGCCTTTTGATTGATTCCTTCTCCACACAAAGCGGCACAGCCCAACACCACCTATGTCAGATAAAAATAGGGCTTTGAGTGAGAGAAGCATCTGAGGAGGATCCCCTTTGAAGCCACAGATCCAGTTCAAAGTCACTGGCATCAAACAGCATCACTGATGCGTCAGAGAGAAAAGTTTGAGTCTCATTTTCTAAACCACCACATGCTTGGGATGCTCAGACAGCTCTGGGTCAGGTTTTAATCTCTCAGAACCCCTTCCAACTAGAAATACAGAAAAGCCTGTGTGCTACTCACCTTATGGTTGAAACAAACATCATCTATGTTGATCATTTCACTTAGTAGGGATGTATCCTTACTGGAATGAGATAAACTTTCTTCAGTGAAAGCAGCAAGTATAGTTCACAATAGCAACCTTTGCTGAAGACAGTTTCATCACTGTTTAAAGGACACAGAGGAGACTGTCTGGGGTATCCTGTCCAGCATCGGTTTTCTTGTTCTTTTTGTATAGATTTTGGATCAAGGCCTCCCAATGCAGGTTGGAAACCAGACCAATTTCTGAGCATAACAACATCAGGAGAGCTCATTGATATTCCCATGCTAAAGCAAACTGCCCACAGTGCGAGCAACTCTTCTGTTTCACCTGCATCATTTTGCAAGTTTTCCGTAGTTTTTTGATGCTTTAGGGATTGAAACCCAGAACTACCACAAATATCTCGCCTTGGGAGTGACAGTAAAGGCTAAAATTTGCATTTTAACAAAAATCCCATTTCCCTGAACCATCCTGTGCATTCACAACAAGGCAGTAACCAGTCATAACCATTTCAGATGTAACACGAAAAGGTGAAACTCGCCTTACGCTGGAGCTTCAAAGTAACTAAGGATAATGCCATCCACCTTTTATTACAGAGTTCAAATCCCACATGGACTGAGCACTTGCTGGAATGCAGCCCTTTTCAAAGCTGGGCAGCAGTGATCTGAAACAGTCGACCAGTATATATAAAGCTCACCAGGGACAAAGATGTGTAGAAGTGACCTGATTAAAAGCCCCAACAATTCCCTCATCCCTTGAAAAAAGGGAAATTCTCAGCAAGATTGCTCAAATCCTGCCCATAACAGTTTGTTAGCAATTGAAGTTCAAAGGAGACCAACGTGCCCACAGCAGCAATTCCCTTGCAGCCCCGTGCTCTTATACTTACCAGCAATTTCCCAAATACATTTCTCACTCTTTCAAAATTCATACTGGATACAAAAATACAACCTTTTTTAAAAAAAAAAAAAACCCACCAGTTTTGGTACTAAAAGCATGAAGAATTTTTAAAAGCCTAACAACAAAAAAAACACAGATTGATTTAGCTGGGGCTTTAAAACCATCCGTCTGAAACATTCCTACAACATCTGTTCTCTTATTGCAACTTTTACAGCCCACAGCTAAAATAAGTGACTTATATTGAGGAGCAACGTGTGCAAGAACATACACCACATACATCCAGGACTCCTCACCCATGAATAATACAAATTCTACTTCTGCATCTTTCCCCCCCCACTGGATTAGCTGACGTACAGAGTCATCCCCTCCCTCTCTTTGAGCCTTTTTCAAAAGCAGAACTGCAACACAAAGTCACCCCTCCAAGACTGAAGATTCCTTAAATCCTCACAAGTGTACCAACCATATTATTTTAATTTAGTTGTTAGTATATACATTAACACTCCAAAATGTGGTAAAAAACCAAACAAAAGTAGGGTTTTTTAATAAACAGCATGTGATACAGGCCGCGAAGATAAATAAAAAGCAGACTTTTTACAGTTTCCAATCAACATGAGCTACAATAAGTATCATAGGCCAAACTTTTGAGTAGCACAGCAGAAGGGGAAAAAAGGTGGTGGCTCTAGTTTGGTTTTTTTAAAAACATACCGCAAGACTATTCTCAGTATGACAACACATGCATCTTGCTGTATCTTAAATACTTTTTTTGGCCCATTATTACAAAAAGTGTCTTGCTTTCTAACTACTTTACCACAGGACCTTTATTACAGAATGACATACACATGGCAACAGCACCCCCCCAGCACACCCCCCCTCCCACCCCCGTAGTGGTTATTTCAAAGATAATTGTCTCATTTTAAAAAAAGGTATTTCAATCACTGGTGGGTGTTTAAACTCTCATTTTGATGCAGACACGTAACTGCTATTAGCTTCAACAAATTAACATAGAAGCCTCACCCTCCAGGGCTCTATTTATCCAAAATGCCAACAGGATGCGGGGCTGCCCAAGGAAGGGCGATGCCAACACATCAAGGGAGGTGAGCCTTCACCCTGCCCCTCTGCTCAGAGGCCACTCTGGGAGTGCTGGGTCCAGTGCTGGAGCTCCCAGTACAAGCCAGGCATGGACATACTGGAAAAAGTCCAGCAAAGTACCATGAAGATGAAGGGAGAGCAGGGGAGGATGAGAAACCTGGTGAAGAGAAAGCTCACTTGCCAGCTTATCAATGCATATAAATATTTGATGGAAAGGAATAAAGACAACAGGCAAGGCTTCTCAGTGCTGCCCACTGTATGGACATTAAGAAATGAAACAGAAATTTCATATGAACGTGAAGAAAGAGCTTTTACTGTGGACTTTATTGGACAGACTCTAAACCCAACTGGATGTCCTGGGCAAGCTGCTCTGGCTGACCCTGCTTTGAACAGGGCAGCTGGACTAGACCGTCTCCAGAGGTCTATGTCAACCTCATCAATTCTGTACTATTATCTGAAAGTTATTGTCATAGTGGTGCCAGTTGACAATACTTCCAAAATTTCAAGTCTGAGAACCCAGGACACCTGGATTACACCTACAGTCATAGATATTGAAGTCCTTTCCTTCATCAGGGAAGTGGATTTGATAGCACATGCAGATATTCACAGTTAAAACTTGCAGGGGTGTGCAGGGGCAAGGGGAAAGGATGATACTCCCAGGTGATGAATTACATATTTATCTCCAAGAGAAGATGAAGAATTGGGACCACAGCAGCTGTAAGACAAGAGAAGGGTTCATCTCTTCCTCTCTTCCTTTTCTTTCCCCTGCCTAAATTAAAGGGTAAGACAACATTGGATAGTCTGGGGTAGCTGATAATTCAGGATATAAACCACTATTAATAGAACCTGGAAATAGATTAAATGGGTAGTTAAACCAAAGCAGCACAGCAGATTGAGATTTCAGCTCTGAGTATCCATTGTTTGGCTCTCAAGGATTAACTGAACTGCAACAGAAATTAAATTCTTCGGAGAAACAGATTCTACTTGAATCGGGCTTTCTGTAACTTCAGCAATACAATTAAGTCAGGTTTCAGTGTGATGAATTATATTACTGGAACAGGTTCCTAACAAAACTGATGCAGTTACACTGAACCAAATGTTTCCTAAATCAGTGTAATAGCTACTGGAGAACTGACACCAGAATTGCAGAAAGAGTCAAGATAGAATAGTGTATTTTTTGCCTTCCTTATGCCAAAGGCATATTGCACCACATACAGAAGTGACAGTAAGGACACTTAAACTTAAGACACATTAATACAAACCAATGGGGATAGTAGCTTCAATTACAGGCAGGACACTTCTTCAGTTGGTGATCTCGCCCAAGATTTTACATTGTTCTTATGCTATGGGCACGTCTCTTTTTAGGGGAGAGGGCAAGGCAAGAGACAGGGACAGAGGGATCCACCGCTGGCTTTGAGTCAAGAGTACTAAGAGTAAGACTTCCTACTGTAAGAGTCTATCCCATAGAAGTTCAGAAGTCAAGAATACTGTACTGCAAAGTAACCATTTTTCCTGAGTGTGGGTTCAACAAGTCTTTCTACTACGACAGAAAAGGAAGGGGAAGCATTTAAGGAAGCAAGTAACAGGAATCCTGGAAACTTCAAGAATGAAAGTAATGAGATCAAGGTACTTATGAACTGGAGAACTGAAGCTTGTTAACAAAGTCTATTTCAAAGTAAAACCGACAGGTGTTTCATTGGGCTGCTAGTAAACATTGCTGTCATTATGAATAATCTGGGACCTTAATATACATAACAGTCTGATTTCATATGCTGTTGTGCATCCAGAGCCATTAAGTCAGTCAGCATAAAGTGAAATCAGAGTTTCTGACAGACCAGAGCACGTACGGGTTTGGTTAGTGTATTTAAATAGAGAACTTCTATATCCAGTTTCCAGTTGGCTTCTCTTCATTAACACAGATGTAAAAAATAGAAACAAAACCAAACCCTGAAACAGGCATCAACTGTAGGGGTAGTGAGCTGCACATCATTTTGGACAGATAGAGCCTTGCCTAAACAGACAGCTTTCAGCATAAAAAAAAAAAGATACAAATTCATTATTTGTATGAAATATGTATTGCAAAATTAAATTGGGATTCAACAACCTGCCACAACATCCACAGCTATATAGTATTTAAAATAAACCCAAGTGTGGTTTCTCCATTCAAGTAAAACTAAAACAAGAGAAAGAAGTTAAAAGAAAAAAATCTTAGAAGCAGCATGTTACAATTCTTGCTGTAATACCACACCATTTTCATTAACTTGAAGCATTTTCAAGATGTCAGAGACATCAACAAAATAGTAATTTCAAGTGGCTTTTCTGATATTGGGGTTTTTTTTTGAATGGGTCCAGCCCAGGTCTGCAACCTGTACAGACATGCAAAACAGGAGGAATTCACAACTATTATTAAGAACAGACGCTGAAACATGCCAGTTACAAAATGACAAAGCAGAGAAAATGCCTTCAAACTGTCAAACATGGGCTACTGACTCCAAAAGGCATTTAATATTTTACATAAAAAGGGAAGTGGGAAGAAAAACAAAAAACAACCCTCCAAACCACCAACAGCAGGGTCATCACATACAAAGTTCTCTACAAGCTTTGTAATTTCTATATTGCCCTTAATATGCAGGCTTCTATCTTTGCCACGAGATGCCAAACCACTAACAATTTTGGTTTTATTTAAATGCTTTTCTTTTTAATTTAAAAAAAAAAAAATTATACTGAAAGTCAGTTTCACCTATGAAAAAGCTACTAACACACCCTTTCAGAAAAGTGTGCATATGTGAGCCAGTACAGGTGTGTTTTCTGCTACCTTTAAAAAGAGATTCTTCGCTTTTGTAAAGAAAAACTCATCAACAGCAGCCTCTTCTGTCATTAGATCAAAGATTGTTTCACAGTTGAAAAGAGTTACTGTTTTTCAATTTGTGTTTCACTAACTCATGATTTCTTAATACTTTTTATTAAAACATAGGGCCCAATACTGGGCACCTTGCTATGGTAGTCCTACTACAAAGTTGTGCAGGAGCAAGGTGTTCAGATTCAATTCAAGCTCAAAATAAGCTACTTAGTGTTGTGTGCAACTAATTTGCAGAATAAAGGGAACACTTCCAAATCTCAATGAAGTGGGAATAGTTTAAAAGTAAAAATCCACATTCTAAGCAATGTGTAAAAGTCTAGAGCTCGGTTACAGGTGCTTTCACAGTCTGTAAGCAGATCTTAGCTCTGATACTGAACACAGATGACATTCTCTCATTTACACCACTGCAAGTAAACTGTACCTTCGCATCTTCAGTGAGGTTACATGAGCACAAAACTGGCATTAACAGGATAAGGTAATTAGGGTTGAATGCTTTGAAGCTCTAAAAAAGAACACTGGCAGAGTGTTTCCAAATGCCCATCCTGGTTATGGTAAGAACAACTGCTTAAAGCCCATGAGCTTCTCCTACTTTTTTTTTTTTAAAAGTTGAAAGGCTATAATTATCCCAAATCATATGATGTCTGTATCACTATGAAGTTTCTTTTCTTTTATTATTTTATGTTCATAACTTTGACAGCTTGTGCGCAGCATTAGTTGCAGTGACTTTTGGAAACAGAGCCTGATTCCTTATACCTTTGTGCAAAAAGGGTGCAGAACACCCTATGCTTGAACTGAAAGACATTTTATACTCATATCTACAGAAGCAAATGGCTAGGAAGGGGCAAAGTACAAAAGAAATCAGGCTCATAACATCCAATGAATTGGAGTCGATCTTTTCATCCAGGCTGGAAAAGGCTGACCATCTCTTAGCTAAATGAGGAAAAGCATTGTTTCAATACCAGATAAATAAGGATAACATAGCACCTAATGTGGCATTCGTGCAAGTTTCACTCAGTTAAGAGCTACAGCCAACAGGGTTTCAGATTTAGTGAACCAAATTTCAAGTGAAACCAAGCCCTGCTTTAAAAGAGCTAAACCATTAGAGTGTGTTGACTGCAAAGTAATATGTACAAGGGTGATTTTGCTCTAGGAAGTATGGCCAAGTGTAGCAGGATTTAAAATATTTGTATGAACAAAAGTGAATGTGTAACAGTCAATAAAAAGAGTAATGGGACTCTATTGGACTACTCCAAAACATCTAATAGAACTAAGGAAATAAAACTTCACATTCCTCATACTGTTCTCAGAACTTCTGTAGTTTTCACTAAAACAGATTTCCCTCTACAACATCAAGCATCCACACGTGCAGTCATCAACTGCAGGATCTTGACTATGAAAGTGTCTTGAAAGACTGAAGTCTTGGCTTTACAATCCCCAAAGTCTTTCATAGTGTAACTGATTGCACATTTTTAATATATTACAGTTTGCTAAATGAAGCCAACCACTCATTACCTCATCAGTACAGCCTGCACAAAGTACAGTTTATTTATATACTTATATTCTAATCTAACACCAGCTGTCAGCATATTTTATATTACATGTGGTATTGCACTTTCTGAGTGGCACCTCGGTGTGTGTTTGCAAGTGAACAAGATGAACCCCCAAAAGCCCCAGACCTTTGGAATTCATTCCAAGTGCTGCCAATTTAGCAAGTTTAAAATGTTAGGGTGAACATCACCCTCAATCATGGGCTTCACTAATTAAAAAAACCTGTTTAATAATTAGAAAAAACAGTCCTACCTGAAGTTGCACATAAGGGCAATCTGAAATCCTCAGTACTCTGAACGGTTTAAAAAAAGTGGTGCCAATTTAATTGATTGCACACATCATAGTTGTGTTAGAGGACACCTAGATTTACAAATATATATTACACGCACACACATACACAAAACAGACATAGCCTTAAATGTTTGGTAACTCCACATGCTTTGAGCTATCCAACGTATCTGCTGTAGGTCAAACTGCTTATTACCGATCGTACTGAAAATCTAAATTGCTATTTTTGATGTATCTGTTACTGGATTAAACAACCACTTCCAAAGGAGGAAGAAAGAAGAGAAATGGTGGACCCAGAGACTGAGGGTTTAAATGTATGTTCCTTGAATAGCCAGCATATCACTTCAGTAATGTGAAGAGTGATGCCCAAAAATTTGTGAAGAGACTTAGGCCAAGTTCACCTCTCGCCTTAGTGGGTGTAACTCCCACTACTTCAATGGTACTTGTGTCCTCTTTCACCAGGGTTGAATTTGGTCCTAGGAGTATATCTGGTCACCTTCAGTGACGTTAATGGAAACGGGAGTCTTGGACAGATAGAACTGGGCTGCAAAATTAAAAGAGTGAATATTGGACAAATCATGTGAATAAAGAATATATATTAATAATAGTTCCTATTATATAAATAGCCTTTATAAAAAAATAATCTTTCAATAATTTTAATAACTCACCTTTCTTTAGGTTCTGGAAAACATGTATGAAAAAAAGCTATTCAGTTCAAGTTAGATTAAAGCAAACCTAATATGAACACTACAACTCTCCGTTGCACTAAACCCAATTCTGACCATTCAATTTCCAGGTTAGTCAGGTTTTGGGGCTGATAGGGAGTTTCTTTTTGAAGGTATGAATCACACCCCTAGAAACACTGAGCAGAAGAAATACCATACTGAATGGGCCTATTTCCTACTGCTTTCAGAAACTGTGCAGATGACAGACCCAGAAATCAGAGTCATCTAAACCCCCTAAGTGTTAATGCCTCTGAGCACATTTAAAAGGCACTGTCCTCTCACTATTGTTTTTAGATCTTTGAGCTTAGAATTCCTTCCCCTTCAAACTATGCTGTCCCTAAGTGGTCACTATGAGTTCAATTTTCCTTCCACTCCTCTCAATCCAGCATAGTCTCTACCTGCTGTACCAGATCTAAGGTAATATGTGATGGACTATGTTCATGCTAGCGCTGTTTTCTTTTTCCTTCTCATTTATCCTATCAAATGACAAAAGAAAACATTCTTCCAAGTTTACCTTTCTGGGCTTAAGGCATAACATGAAGTCACACATCATACTAAAGCTTAATATTTGAAGTATACAACTTTAGTGCTATCTGAAACCCTGTTTTACATTGCTTTTCGACAGTTGTCTGAACAATTCATCTCCTTGCCATAAAGTCTAGTGTTGTTCACGGTTTGTGCAATTCCTATGCAACCAGTCTTTGCTGCTAACGGGTATTAACAGTGCAGAACCCACGAAGCGGGCCAATCAGTTCTCCGTGTCTTTGCTTTCATTTCAGTTCAAAGCATGTTGCTTTATTGTGTGGAAGATCCAGTCCATTTTTGTTGTCCAGCCACCATGGTGAGCATCGTTCATTTGCTTCATGAAGTACTCAAGAGCCTCCTGCTCAGTTTTGTCCAATGCAAGGGTCTTTCGAATGTAGGCAATATCGTCAAAGGACTGCAGTTCTGGCATTCCTGAGCCAAGCATCATGGAGAAGAGATTGATGAAGAGATTCGCATGCTGCCGAATCGCAAGGTACGCCTTGTAACACATCTCCTGAAACCTGGAACACGTGGGGAAAAAAAACAAATCTCAGTGTATTTACTTATTAGATACATACTATTTCTTCACCTCCCAAGGCAGCTTTCAGGTAGCTGGACAGTAAGAGAGCAGACAGTTGTAGCCCAATAAGAACACCATAACGTTGCTGAGAAAACATACTCATCTTCTTACTTAGGTTACTGTAATTCCTGTAAGAATTAGCAGTGCCCAGACTAACAGGATAGCCAAACTGAAGACAAGTTGCTAGCCTTAAGCCTCATTTGCAATTCATACAAGTATTCATCACAAGTTTACCAGAGTTCAAAGCCCTTTTAGTCACTGCTACTGATATTTTGTGATTCAAAGGACATGTGCTGATTGATACACTGTTGCGAATAGTGCCTCCTGGTTATCATCGGAGATGCACTTCTAGCCTGTAGTTTTATCAGGGCAGTAGCTGTTGCTCCTTAGATACTCTGGAGAAAGCTAATGTCCCATCCTGAATGCAATGTCATAACGCTGAGTGAGAAATGCTTGTTTGTGCTGAAATCACCAAAATAATCAGGTTAAGGAAAAAAATGCAAAAAGATTCACTGCAGTGTTCAGGCACTGCAACTTAAAAACTGTCTTCTGCCCCAACATAATGAAATTAAGATTAAAATTGAAACCTCAAAAGCTATCTCTGGAAAGACAGATATTAAGAATGATGACATCTACCATATTTATTTGTTTACTTAGTGTTAGTTTGAAGTTTGTTCTTAGCAGGCTCTGCAGAACATCACAAACTACACAGGCCAGCTGAAGAGCTGATACCACAGCAGCTATAGGAGCGGGAAATATTGCTCTGACCAGTGAGGCTCTGAGGCGCATTACATCTGACATTTTACAACTCTCAATTTTTGCAGTGATAGAATCCCAATGGATTTTCTTTTAACTGTTAAATTTAAAAAGTAAAGAAAAAAAGAGAAATTTTTAAAGCGAAGTCGTGTGCTGACCCTGCAAAGTTTGAGTGAAGTTTCATGAACCAAAAGCTGTATAAGCGCTAAAATCACCTACTGATTAACAAGTGGATGCCTGATCTTCAACTGAAAAATTAGAACATACCTACTGCAAGACAATTAAAGTAATACTTTTCAGTTAAAAAGTCTTAATTATTAAATTATTAAAAGGTCATCAGTAGTAAAGTGCATTTTAGGTATGAAATACTCGGTAAGTTAAATGCTTACAAAAGGCTCACCTTTCAAATTCCCTTGTTTTGGTACATTCTTGGGCTCCTTTACTAATCACTATTAAAAAGTCCTGTGTTAAGACAAATGGCACACGCTCTCTTTTATAACCAAACTTTTTCTTCTTGTGATCAAGGAAGTGCCCAAAGTCAATGTGAAACAGCTTGGAAAGACAGAAAGGTATTTAAAGATTAGTAAGTCCTTGTTCAAATGATGTCATAGTACAATTCGTTTACTTATAGTTCAAATCTATTTATTCATTTATTTCTTAACACTAGCTCATATCTGAGTGACATAAGAGATTATGCTTTTTTTTAAAAAAAAAAAAGTATCTTACTTGTCCATCATCTTTTACCATGATGTTACTGTTGTGACGATCACCAATGCCCAGTATAAAGGTAGCAACACAGTACCCAGCACAAGAACGTGTAAACAAGTCAATAGCTGCATCATACCTATTAAAAACAAAAAAGGAGATGTCTTCCTAAAGATATTCTAATAGTGAAAAAATCTGCACCTTTTTTTCCTCCCCCACTAAGGAAGAACCAACTTCTACAATGTTCTCTCAATGAAACAGAGTTCTTGGGCTTTATCACTTTATCCAAGTAAGGAAGAAATTCAGCACACTCAGAAAAGTGTAGTACTTACACTTAGATCACAAAACAGTAACTAGCTGTTAAAGTGACTGGCCTTCTTTTGAATGCCATCAATTTTCCTTCTGATGAGCTACTATAAAGTACAGACTTAAGCTGTATCTCAACAGTTCTATCTCCAACTTCCACTTGACTGCTGAGAAGTCACAGAACCATGCAAACACATTAGAAGAACTACAAGCAGGAATACTAGGAAAAGCTGAAGCACAGGGAAAGACAAACAAGCCAATTACAGATGGGCAAAAGTTTCCCACTTCATGGACTTCAGTTTCCATCAAGAAAAGCACACTAACAAGAAAAACAAGCAACAGGAAATCTCACATTTCTCCTTTGTTCTTGTCCTTGAGCCACTGGTGCAACGTATGGCTGTTGAATTGCAGTGCTCCTTTTAAGCCTCCTTTACACTGAATCTGCATGATCGTATGAGAGCTCCTCACTACCTCGATGAGTCCCACACAGTCACCAATAGACAAACAACCATAAGGCAGCATCCTGAAAGACAAAGTTTTTGGTGCTTTGGGGTTGGGTTCTCTCCACCACACCCCTTTTTTTCTTCCACAGGTAAGTTTTAAGAGAGCAAGCAAAAGACATGTTTGCATGTACCAAAAAGCAGCCTTTTTCTCTCCTGAGATGTCTTTTTTGGAGGTGAAGTGTCACAGCTATAGTGTAATACAGCCTTCTAAGAACACTGGAGTATCAAAAGGTTTTTTATGATGGCATGGTAAAAAATCCCAGAAAAAAAAACAATCTATCATGGCTTTGTATTAGACCCAAGAATCTACAGAACACCAGTGCAACACATAACTAACAGCAGAGCTGACTGCTAGTGTTGCTGTGGAGGTGGGCTTCTGATCTCTAGATTAATTGCAATTCATTTGCAGGTACTACAAGTATATTTATATCCATCTACACTTGCATTTTTAGATAGAAGCCTAATTTGGAGGTCAAAGGAAAACAGGCACCCATCCTTCCTAAGGACGGGGCATAAACTGTAGACTTTCTGTAGCAGAGACACATCCAGTTCAGTGGCCTTAGTGGGATGAATCACAGTTTCTAGATCCTCAGAATAATTTCTTACTGTCTTCTGTAATCCGTACCTTGCTCAGGATTCAGAGTCCATCTCGGCTGCCTTATCTTGCCTGCTCATTTCAGTCTTTCAGGATAGCAAATGGACAGCTGTGAGTGTTTTGTTTTTTATATTACATCAGCCTGTCACACCATGTGTGCACCTTCTCTTCTAAAGCTTTATGCTGCCTCTTTAATGAAAGAGTAGCAAGAGGTGGGAGAATATATATTTTTGCACATTTCCATTGCTGGCTACTCTTCAAGACATGGGCACTGTGAACTGCAAATCTGCAAACCATTCCTAGACAATGCCATTATTCTGTCACTCTAGTACTGTAATGAAACAAAACAGTTGCTGAGAGGAGATAACACAGACCAATAGCTCCTCTTGGCTGGGTGATTCGGAAATGAGAACCGGGGGTGCAAAGAACATATATGGCTTGACAGTGCAGAGGTTGCTCTGTTACGCTACCACACAGCAAACACACATTTGGAAGCATCACCTGTCCAGCACTAATTTTCCAGAAGCAGAACAGTCTACACTGATAGGCATTCTGCAGAAGCTACTGTACTCTCAGACCATTTAGAGGTGGAGAAGCTGCACGCATATCAGACTGGGTAATGCCTACTCTGCATACTGAGGTAAAGATACCAACTACAGAAAGTCAGCACTCAACAGGCTGCAAGTGTGGCAACTTGCTGAAAGCAAATCCTACAGATACAATCACCGGACTGCAGTGTGGTTAGTGTGTTGGATAGCTCTTGTATCCATTCCTGGTACGTAGACCCCTCATACCCACTTGATTGACACTTAATCATATTTGAAAAATGCTCTGTAATCTTTAAAGAATCTAGTTGTTTAGCTGACTGAGGGTTAGTAAAAAAGTGACTCTAACATGTACAAACATGCCTATTTATAGCATATCATTTATTACCCTTAGGAAAACAGAAGCCATCTCTGGTAACAAACCAATGCAAAACCCATTAAGAACAGTAGTGTTTGAGAATGAGCTCTAATGCTTACCGAAGATCAAGACCCTGGTTTTGCCAGATGTTTTCCATAATTCTTATTATCTGAAGTGTCAGCATGTCCTGACGCAAGTCTAGAAGAGTGAAATAGAGATTGCAAGTTTCATAACATCAGAACACTGTTACATCTTTTTACTTTTCCCCCAGAAAACACGTCTAAAGGAAGCAAGGCTTGCATTAGTTTAGTGTATATTTTGTTTTGTCAATAGAGAAAAGCAGGTTTGAAATAGTTGAGAATAAAATTTGCCACCATAAATTTCTATTTAAAGCCATTCACAAGTATGAACTGAGAACACAACAGTTATATAGATTATACATCTGTAATATCTTGTATACACAAAAGTAAAAAACCCAAAGTATTGCATAGTATCATGTTCCACCACAGACTGAGCATCTTAGAACATGGAAGATTTGTACATAACTTACTTGTAGATGCTTAATTTTTCTGGAAAAGAAAATGGCTTTGTTCAGATTATTTTCTCCAAATTATTTCCCCCATTATACACATTTTATATGCTTAGAAAAAATACTAAACAGTAGATTAGGAAAATAAACAGACTGCACCTATGTTTCCTTACCATCTCCATTTTTAAAGATTATCTCATTGTTCTGAAATAACAATTCAGACATAATATCTGGGTTTTCCCAGTTCAACCACAATGGCCTTTTTGCAGATGACATTATCCTGCACTCCTCAAGCCTATAAGAGAGATAAGGTTTTATGAAATCAGCATTTGATTGTCATACCATGTTTTGCTAAAGCTACACGTCCCCATTTCCTTTAAACTCCTTGAACTATCAAATTAAAGATGCTCAGATAACCAACACTCAAGCACTTTTACTTTCAGCTTTAAACTTGAATTACTAAATTCTATGTTAACCATTTGCTAATTCCAACTGAAGACCTGACTATAGCATAAATTTTCTTTTGGCAGTAGAAGTGCCTTACAACCAGGAGGACTGCGGTTTTTGCCACCTTAAAGGAACAGCTAAGTGTTATGTTGTTCCCTAATTGTTAAAACAGTAGATGGAAAATACATCACTCCATGAAGTACTCTGCTACAAATTTGATTCAATTAACTTTGAAGATACTAGCATTTATTATGTTTACATTTAACCTTAACATTGTTGATGTTGACATTACTGAATATTTACTTAAATATCTAAGCAAATTTCAAAACCAAAGACGATACCGAAGATTTCCCAGTTGATGTGCAGGATTAAGAGGAGAGATAAAACCTTGTAAAGCATCCATAAAATCCGGCCGTCTCATTTGTTCAACAAGGAACTTCATCTGTACCTGATAAATAATAATCACATTTCAGTTTTGAGAACATTAACTATGTGTAAATGAAGGTAAATGTTGGATTTTAGCTTTGGTTTTGCATCGTTCCAACAGAAATAACTCTGCTTACATTACTGTGTTACACAAATTAGCCATACATTACACCAACTGAAGCCTTCAACTTTCATTCTGTTACCTTAAGAGGTGGACAACAACAATGCAGATAGAAAATACTATACCTGCTTGGATAATGTACTATCTACTGAAGTTAGTGTTAATACTTTTCTAGTTAGTTAATCTAATTAAACTGTTCTAAGTAATTTCTGTGACTCAACAGCATCAGTTTGATATGTGGACAGCTTATAATACCTTCTGGGTCTCATCTTTTTTTTCCTGCTTGAGAATATCTGTGAGGTTAATCAACTTCTCCATAGCCTCCACCTGCCTGCTCAGATGCTTTAGGTACATTCCACACGCTCGGCAGTAGGACTCCAGAAGTAAACCAAACCTCTGACTTACAGTTTTATTGTGCATTTCAGACCTACACAAAGAAGAACAACAATTATAGTTGAAACACAAGACCACTTATAGCTACCAAAACTGAAGCTATACTTGTAACATCTTCTGGAGGGCTGCTTTTGGATCCTTCTTTCCAGGTAAAAACTTGTACTGATCTCCTCAAAAAAGCCAAAATTCACCTCACTGATTGGACTCAGACTTCTGTACCCTTTAGAACTACTTCAGCACAGTTTATAGCCTTATATCTCCATTTGTTCTTGCTCCATTCTGCCCTTCTCTACCTCCTTGCCTGTATTCAAAATCCATGCTTCCCAGAAACTCTAGTAAACCTCCAGTTTTCAATCTGAGATTTCTTTGCCAAGAGCAAAAACAGCCTGTTCATTTTCTCCTTGTCTCATTAAACCAGTCCCAGGCTATAGCCCCTCTACAGCTACTCTGTCTTTGTACAGTCCTAAAGAAGACCCCCTCAAAACAAGTTAAACAGGCAACCTATTCCATTGCCCTTCATGATTACCAAGGGAAGTAGAAAACAGAAGAAAACAAATCTTTATGCTTTCAATTTCTGCATCTGATCACACTGTCTTAGAACAGCCTTTTTAGGCAAGACCTCACAACAATCCAGTATGCTCTAGGCTAATTTATGCTTGGCCTTCTCAACACTGGGAATTATAATACTCCATATTATACTTAGTAAGGAAACACTGAGATGTTTTGGTTATCAAGCTTTATAAAAATCTTTAATAAACATGTATGCACAGCTATTTTTCAAAGCCTTATCTGGTCAAATTGGGTGGCTTGCTTTCTTTAGGCCTTGACTATTTGTAAAACTTTCTGGAAGAAACTGGGGGCAGAGGGGGTCTGGCATACAAAATACAATTCAAACAGCAGAAATCTGTCAAAGCTGTAAATAGTGAACACTACAGGAAGCTTCCAGAAATCTTCAACTAACTTTTAGAATAATCATTACATAAAGAGAAATACAAGATAAGGATCTAGTATTAACTAGCTTTTGAAGCTGTGAGGGATGACACTATTACCAAACTATGCATTCAAACTCTTAACCAATATAAACCAAACTTTAATTGATAATATTTTTTAAAAGGGACATCTAGTATGCCAAGCCTTTATAACAAGTAATTATTTACAGCTAATAGTAATCTGACCACCCTTTAAGATGACATTATGCTTACTTTAAATGCCAAAAGAAGAAGTGTCCTATCCTTTGATTGGTGAGTGCCTTCTTAAGTAAAAATCTCACAAGCTGGTTATCTAAATACTGTTCATATTTCAGAACCTAGTTAAAGAGAAAATAATAATAAACAATCAGCTCCAATTATCTCTGAACAATTTACAGATGAAAGGCAGTTAAATAAAAAGCTATATATGTTTTACATTACACTTTGCAGAATTATTGATTTTGGTAGTAGTACTTACATTTGTTAGGATCTGAACGATATCTGCTAACAGTGCACTGGCTACTTCTAATTCAGGAACTTACCATCTGATGCTTCCTTTACTGTTACCAAATATTTTAGCCTCAACTTGCTCAAAATTTTGAGAAGATGCTTCTGCTCATATTTTCCCATATGTTAGGACAGCTGAAATAGCTGCCTGCTCCAGCTGGTTGAACAGTTCTGCATCTCTGCAAAATTTTGGCATGAAATATCAACAAGCAAAACCACAGCACTACAGAAAGTCAATGACATTTCCTTTCCTCCTGCTAAATAAGCTGCAATACAAACAGAGATGCCTGATTACCTCTTTTTCACATCATAACTTTTTGCTGTATTTATGCCTCTGTGATCACTGAATATACACAAGACATCAAGCATACCAAAATATGTTATATACCTGTACTAGCTGGATTAAGTACTGAGACAGTTTGTCGTCTGTCAAGTACTTCTCTAGACACCGAACTGCAAAAGCTCGCACCATTGGATCTGGATAATTACAGTCCAAAAGCTCCATCGCTTGCTCTGGCTTGATTGGAGGCCAGTCTTTTACCAAACAGTACATCTGTGGACAAGAAGTCCAAGCACATCACATGTTTGCATTGATTAGGAAGAAATTCTAATACACAGCCATGAGGAGGTATTGTCTGACACAAACCGCATCTGAGTAGAAGGTAACTCACCAGTCCTCTCTCAATAAACAATTTGGTATTAGTTGCTACATGACTTGTGTTATTTTATCCACTATAGAAAGAATGAAAACAAACCCACACATTTTGTAAGTGACAAATCAGCAACATATCAAGGATTTAAGCAGTGACACTGAGAGGAAATACGAAGATTCAGACTAAGCTAAGTAACAAGAACTATGGACCAGACTGATCAGTCAGTGACAGTGGCAACTTGAATCATCTGAGTTTTCATTCAACATATCATGCACATTTGATGTGTTTTTAACTACCAGAAGTTTTCTTTAGAAAAGTACATTTTAAAGCTTCTTCAAAAACTTTGAACTAATTCAGTGCTATGTGTTACCTGGGCCACTTCATCTCTAGAATTCCATTTAACGGACAAAAGTAGCTTGGGCAGAATTTCTGGAGTATTCACGCAATAGTGTCTGCAAAAGAAAGAAAGTTCTATGTACAAAATATCACTTTTTCCTTAGATAACCATCTTTATGTCCCCTCAGTCTTGCACCTTATTCCTCCTTTGCAAGCAGTATCTGACTGATACCAAAGTGATGTCAGGGACCACGCGTGAAGGTACGCTGCAGTAATGGGGAAAGGGTAAGCTAGTTCAACACCTTACTTTTCCTTGGGCTCACAAATAAAGGCATGGAATGCCCAATGCTTTAAAAGCCTCTTCCAAAATGCTAAACCAAATGATACAGAGTTTTTAAAAAGTATCAAAACCTGACACTTGTAACATATTTGGAGTGAATGGGGTGAAGTTTGACTATGGCAAGGATTTTTCCTTGGTTTGTTTATTGTTTTTAAATACCTGTGGCTCCAGAGGAAGTCCTTCTCTTGCTCAGTAATCTCAGACAAAGGATCTCGTGTGCATATGGCTCGAAGTTGCTCCTTGTCACTTTCTCTTAATTCGTTATCTCTGGCTATTCTGTTACTCTGCAGAGAGAAAATGGTCCATTAACACTCCACATATTTCCCTCTGTTGTCATGCAAGATACGGAAAGTATTTTAGCAGCAACACTTGCAGCCTATGCCATATAATATCATCTTGTCATTTCCTTTTGTTACAACTGAGGACTCAGAATTTAAATACAGAGAGACATGAAAGACTAGGGCTTTGATGTCTGCAACTGCTTTTAGTCACTACTGGGACAAGAGGAGGTACATTTCAACTAAATCAGCTGTGTTGAGATACAGCAGCAAATGACATCTGATGTGCAATATAATGCATAAATGAAGTGAAACTAGTCATTTCTGCCTCCAGTTTTGAGACTGCCAAGAGCTGATGAAAGGAGTGAAAAAGAATCAGGACTGAATAAGCAGAGTATGGGGAACAAAGCTAGGCAGACAAAAGGTAGAATACTGCAGGAAAGCCTGAGTAACCAAAGACTGGAAAACACTATCCAGGATTAGCGTAAGATAGTCTTCAAAGGGCACAGAAAACAACTGGTACACAGTGAAACTAATTTTACTTAAGACTTCATTCATTAGAACCAGCTTAGACCAATTGCAGATGCACTGAAAATACCATGCTTCACTTTTGACAGCTCATGTGCCAAGTCCAATTTTTCTCCTATACTTTCCATTTCTTAGATCTTTTAATGCGTTTTTCACAGAACAACATATAAAACAATGTTGTTTCTGAGGTTTCAGCTACGTAATCAATTGCATAAGTCATAAACAGCTTCTATTATTGCCATTAGTATAAATATAACTATAATAAACTAGTTGTACATTAAATGAAGCTACCCCAACAATTCTACAAGAGTGTTTTTATAGTGGACTTACAAATATACCTCCATATCTTTTACAGAAAGTCTTTTCAATGGATATGGATTTAAAAAAAAGAAAAAAGTAAAGAACAGCTGAAAACAAAAGCTGAAAAATCTGAAGTTTCCAGATAAGAGACCAAGACACCCTTTCAAAGGAAAATGGGTGTTATTTCTACAAATACACACAAGCTTTGTGAATAGTAGTCAGATTAAATGACATATCTACTTCAGACTTTAAGTTCTCTACATTTATCTTTAATTACATAAACTGCGTGTTCTCATGATGGGTTTGACAACTACTATATGGGACAAGAATATTCTTGCCTTTAAGTTTACATCAAATTTCGCCACAGGAGGTTCAGATTAGAAGTTAGGAGAAAATTCTTCTTACAAAGAGCGGTTGGTCATTGGAATGGGTTGCCCAGGGAGGTGGTGGAGTCACTGTCCCTCAGGATACTCAAGGCAAGACTGGACAAGGTTCTCAGGGACATGGTTTAGTTTGTAATATAGGCAGTAGGGGGACAGTTGGACTAGATGATCTTGGAGGTCTTGTCTAACCTTAATAATTCTGTGATTTTGTGATTAATATTAAGGTACAAATCAACTAACTCACATGATTTTTAGTACCTTGCCCTGTCAGTAGTAGGATACTGAGATCGTAGTGCAGCAGCACATACTTAGTTTTATTGTCCTTCTGAAGCACGTGGATTGGACTTGGAAGTGGAAAATTATTCAGGACAACTCTCTATGTGGCACAGGAAAGTTTCTAGAACACGCTCTTAAATATTATGGCAACAGATACAGTGCAAGTGGCAAAGCCAGAGTCATTTGATAAGAAAGTAAATGACTAATAAGATGCCCTACACCTGACACAAGATCACATAGTTGATACTGAAGAAGTGATTAACTGTACATATTCCTCTTGATTGAGTCATCCTAAATAGTAAGTGAAAGTCAAAAAAGTGTAAAAAGTACTTGCATAGTGGGTCAGAAAAATCATAGTTTAGGTCAAGCCCAGAAGGAAAATGCATTTATCCAGTAGTGGTCAACATCAAAAACTTGAAATTCTATGAATTGTGAGACAGTAAATTAGATTTAATATTTAAAAATTCTTTCATATTAAAGATAATGTTTGAGCTATAAATGATCTCCTACAAAGATGTATTGACTGATTTTAAATGCAGTGTAAAGCATTTCAAGGTTAAACAACAAGTTATGCTCTTCATATCATAACAAAGATTTATATCGAAGTCGTCTCTCAGTGACTGCTTTGCTGATTTTGACCATTTCAGACAAGCACTTTTATCTCTTTCAGATCTGGTCAATGCTACACAGCCATCTAGTATGTGATATTTGGATGAGAAACACATTGCCTTTTCACTCCCTAAATATAATTAATATTGCAAACAGCTATAAATTTGCACACTACCTGAATATAGAAGGTTTAGTTTCAGTACTGAGGATGCCACACATTAAAAGATAAAGGGGATAAAGATAACCCTAAGAGATAAATAAATAGTAGTGTTCAAGCTTACTAAGCATTTAATGAAATTATTTTAGAAGGTCTAGCTAGCAACAGGATTTTGGGAGACAACAAAGAGTTGAAAGAGAAGTGCCACGAATAACAAGATTAGAAAGCAGAGCAGGGTGTACAGTTTGTCTCCCCATCAAACTTAGTCATTGATGGAAATACGCTTTCACCATACTTAACCTCTACAGAATTAAGATTAGCACAAAAAGAAAAGGCAATAATTTGAGGCTTTATTCTATCTCAGTATGTTGGTAGCTTGGTTTGCTTTTGTTGTTGTTTTTTTTTTTTAAAGTGTAAGTTCATCATTAAGTTGTCCCTGAATTGAGAGCTTGTTCTTCTTGCCATTCTCTGTTTTTGCCTACAGATGGAACAAAACCATGTGTTGAGCATATATACAGCAAGGTAACAGGCTGTGTTACAGCAAAGGAATGTTATTTACCAAGAAGCCAGCTGTCCTTAAATGTTTAAGAGCCCTGCAGCACTGCACAGTCACCATATATACTATAAGCCGATACACCACTCCACGAGGGACTTCCTGAAGAGTACCAAGAGAATTCAAATGCCTACAACGCTTTCTTCAAGATACATTGAGATGGGAATGTTACAAACATCAGAATTCCCAAACTGGAAGCTGACTGACACCTACGCGCCTTTTGGCACACAAACTTCCCGCCCAGTGACTCTTCTTCACACAGACCACAAAGGTCTCCTGGGGAAACTCACGAGTCTTTGAACCAGCCTCCAGAAGAAAACATAAATCATACCAACTATTTCTGCACCCTTGTTTCAAAATACATAGCATTTTAGCTTTACTGCTTTTCTTTCTTTCTTCTTCTGTTCATAGAAAATGAGCTTGTATGAAAGCTCCAAACCTCACCAAGTCAGTTGTCAACATACACATTTTTTTCATGGAACATAGGAGACAGAACTACGCTTGGGTGTATGTCAACCAATTCCCTTAAAATTTCCCGCTAGCCCATTAAACAACCAGTGAAAAGTTATAAGCACCTTTATCTTAAAAAAGCAAGCCTAACTAGACAAGTGAAATAGCAACAAACAGTATCATTGAAGGAGAATAACAACTTCTGAAAGGTTAACCTAAGTAGTTCAGACATCTGGTTTAGCAATATGAAAGTGTCAAAAGGGCCCTAGCAGTTTGCACAGTAAGACAGTTTCCCTTTAAAGTGTTCTGGTTAATCAGTGAAGCATTCAGTTTACTGGTAATATAAAGAATATATTACTTTGCTAAACGAAATAACAAAATTCAGTTTCTGGCTTTTAAAATAAGTTAAGCTATAAGAAAAAAGGTTTCTTTATCACTAATACATGGAGTAAAAGAACAGTTTCATTTTTTAGTAGCTAATCTTGGAATGGCAGTTTGCCTTACCAGTCCTGCATAGCTGTAGTTAAATCCAAGTTCACGTGATATAGTCCAATTGGCATGTTCTTCGATCACCGTCATATCTGGAAACTTTACAGGATTGCTAAACCAATCAAATTCCAGCTCTAAACATGGAGTTTCCTATGTAAAGGGAATTTAAATTAATTTTTCTGTTGAATGATATTTACTAGAAAAGAGCATATTTTGAAAGCGTACTCTCAAGGAGAGCTGGCGTACAAATACTTACCTTATTTGGATTAGATCCAGTAACACCAATAGGATTCAACAGATCCTCCAGCCCATGAGGTACAGCCCACAGGTTCAAAGCCATTTTCCCAGATACCAGGGTGTCTGTGTAATCAAACATGTTTATATTTCCCCATGCCAACGGACAATGCTCCTTGAAGAGATTAAAAGATGATTTTTCAGGTGTCATCTATTAATCAGTGCCAAGCAAGGAAGAAGAAATAACTTTTCACCCCAGAGCAAGTTGTTACATTCCCAGATTAGCAGAAGCAGGTTGGGGAAACTGTACCATATCCTGAAAACACATGCTAACGTCTTTCCCACATCAAAGTAACTCAAGATTGCAGAGAGTTGTTTTTGACAGAGAGAAGCTTTTTACCAAGGCCTGTAGCGACAGAATAAGGAGCAACAGTTTTATACTGAAAGCCAGTAGCTTTAGATTGGACATAGCGAAGACATTTATTTGTTTTACAATAAGGGTGGTCAGACACTGGAAGAGGTTGCCTAGAGAAGCTGAGCATGCTCCACCCCTGGAAATGTTCCAGGTCAGGTTGGGTGGGCCTTTTGAGCACCTTAAGAGACATCCCCTTCCCACGGCAGGGGGTTGGACTAGATGATCTTTAACAGCCCACTCCAACCTATAATCATTTCGTGATTTTATAGATTCATAAACCTGGTTGTAGACAGAAAACTACCTGATAAACACACTCAAGCGCCAAATGTAACAATGCTGGTGAGCAGAATTAGATGCCAGATGTAGATTCTTAAGAAATACTACTTAGAATTTTGCATCAAATGTTAATGCAATGCATGTTTTCTTCACCTTAAAAATAAATACAAGTATAAATACTGCCCTTTAAGAAATTAGTAAATAACATATGGATTTAGAAAACTGTATTAAAAGGCACTTGCACCTCAAAAGATTAACACTGATCTTTGTGCCTGTCCATACAGTATAGACACAAATTCCTGTGTTGAACAGATAAGCATTTTTCTGTGATGCTTAATTTCTGATCACAAAAAAGGGGTAAGTCTGATTACAAGGAAAGAAACCCCCTATTTTAATCAGATTCAAATCTAACACTGCACTAAGACTCATTGCCAGGATAGCACTTACCAAATAGCTTCCCAAACGTGATTTAAGTAGCCTTTGCTTGTAAGTGTGTCAAAGCCACAAAGTATTTATTTACCTCTTTAGCACCCTTTCGGCCTTTAACAGAACAGATAGAAAGGCAGAGCCGAGCAGCACGGGGCAGATCAGGAATGTACATGTCATACAACAGCCATTCATTCCATCTGTAACATTTAAGCATAATAAAGCCACATTTTAATGAATAGTTGCACTAAAAAACATTTGTTATATTCCTACCTAAACCGTAGATGCGCTTAAGGACTACACTTTCTTACTATAAAGGGTCCTCCTACACACACTTGGCCACATCTACTCATGGGAACGGAAGCTTCCCCAGTTAGGCTTCTAGCACCAACACTATTTAACAAGTCATGCTAGGTTCAATTCCTGCAAATTTAGCTATAGGTTCATTCACTTTCACTCTTACAAACATACTACCTGCAACTGTGAGCACAGGTATAACCTGAAGCTAACGAACGTGCATACATACAACACTAACGTAAGGTTTAGTTCGTGAAATAATTTTTCACTTCAGAGAAAAAAAGCAAATAAAAAGCGTGGCATAGCTTTCAAAGCTCAACTGAATTTGAGCTGCTAGAAAATAAAAAGATAATTGCAAGACAGACAGATAACACAACCTAGAAATCCAAAGCAATAATCCTAACTCAGATATTCCATTTACCATAGCAGTAAGAGCACAGATTGGTTCTACAGGAATATATATTTTGTTTTCATTTACTTCTCACTAAGTAGACTTTCAGATTGTAGACCCATGCTTTTGAAGAGTAACTTCTGGATACAGTTTCTTTCCTAAGCAAATTGTCATGCTGAATTTCCTCAGTTGGAAGAGGCAGCAGCCTCCAACACTGCATTAATTTTTCAATGTCCCTGTAGCTACTAAAAACAGAGTTGTACAAAGAAATCACCATCCAAATCCTTCTCTAAGAATGAAGAAGCTGCCAACCTCACTGAAATCTGAAAGTTACATTGTATCACACTGACCCATTCTGAATGTGAAGTCTGAAGTGCAACTGTAACACCTGCTATTGATCAACAGTCAAAACTAGAGCTCAGTCACCGGGAGTTATGCTGATTTCACTGTATTAATGAGTACTTATACTGGAGTTTAAGAGGCAATGCAAATGCACATATAAAGCAGATCTGTTTGGTAGGAAAACCATACTGTCATACGCAACGAGACAAAATGCTTTTGCATTAATTCATAAAGAGAATATAGGGATATGTAAAAGTATTCCTAAAAAACTTAGATGAAGGATTTCCAAGCAAGGAGCTCTACAGTAATAATGGCTAAGTTGAGCCTTTACTCCTTCAGTGCTATTGTTTGTAATGCCCTGGAAGTCACGTTCTTTATAGTTGTCTGAGTATTTATCTTACCTGGGATTAGAACAGGGTACCCTTTGAGTATTCACATTGTCACACAAAGGCTCCCCTCCATGGTAGATACCTGTTCTAACATAAATCTGAAAATAATGTTAATATTAGTGCTATCTTTGACATGTTACTATAAACTTTGTCACTCCTATCAACATATACTATGATTACAATGTAATACTATTTAATTTTCATTAAAAAAATCCCAAAAGCCAATAAACCCACAACCCTGGAAACCAAACAGCCCCATCATCCCCCAAGCCAAATTCATTCATGCTCTACAAGGTGTGAAGCACAGTATATAAGCATACCCTTCTAAAAAAAACTGTAGTCTTTTTGCTCATTAATTGCAAAACTAGTTCTTAAAAAACCCCATAATAATAAACTTCAACCACCCCCCCAAAAAAAACCCCTGGAATTTATTTTAAATTCTTCCTGTGTTAAACTATAGTGAAAGACAAAACAAATTCTGAGAAAAGAGAGCCAGGCTTGTAAGGATTTCAGTAGGACTGAACCCTACCTGCATCCCTTTTTAAAAGCAAAGGCAGCAGCACACTATCCAGCACCCCTTTACCAAAAATATTCCCAGTTACTAGAACAGATTCTTAGTAACAATTGTTATTTAGAATATAGATAACAACATGGGTTTTGTGGTTCTGTGCATTGCATACTTGCTGAAGTGAAGTGAGTTCTGCTCCTATCAGGCAGGATATTCACCTAAATACTACAACCCCAACCCTTTTAGTACACGAATTTTTTCAGATGCTAACACCTATCTGTATTTGTCAGAATTGAATGCTTCATTTCCACAACAAAGCGCTCTCATTTTCTAACATGTTAATTAATACCCCTATTCAAATGCAAGCACAGAACAGAAAACTGAGGGGGGGAACCATGAGTTGCTTAAAGCCATATACAATGCCATAGAGCACTTGCCTTACCTTGTCAATGTCTCTGATGTTCACATTTACATAGGTTGCACAGAGGATTCTTATTCTGAGAGCACTGTTTATAGTCCAGAGGGATTTGGCTGTAGCTTCTCCATTCATGTATGGTGTAGCTGTAGAGATACGCCTGGAGTAAGATGGCATGGTAAAGGTGTCCAGTGGCAGCTGTGTGTATAGGCTTTCCTTCGCCATCAGCATCAGATTGGGCATGCGACCAAGCATTATACAGCTCCTTATATACTGCAAGAAAACAAAACCAAGGTTCAGAATGTTTTCAAAGCCTGCCCTCTTGGTAATCTATACACCTAAAAATATGCAGGAAAATACAAAAGCACAAACATATTTAAAGACCTTGTCACTGTCCCTGTGCGTGCACCCTTGTTGGGCTAGATCACACAGCAGGGCCTCATACAGATTTTGAGATACAAATAACATATACAACAGTGGAAAGGTGAACTGGAGACAGAACAGAGCTGACAAAATGACAGGTCTGGTTTCTTGTAGTGCTCCTTAGCTCCGGTGCAGCACTGCACAAAAAGCAGACTCTGGAAGCTGCTGAACTGCTTTTGCACAGCACACTGCCACACTAGTTCGCTGTGCAGACCTTGCACTGGTGACTGGTATTTGTAGTCACAGGCAGAGAGCAGAAAACAAGTGTCAGACACTCATTTTTCATTCAGTTGTACTTGTTAACCTTAGCTCCTCACTGATCCTGAGAGTCTCTAGCTGCAAAGCTGTATGGTGTCCATCCAGGACCGAGCGCTCAAAGCACCATTTAATCTGGCAACACAAAATACAATGTGAAAGGCAGGTCCAGCCCTGGAGCGTAATTAGCAAGCTCTTCTGCGGCACAGGAAAGGCATAGCAGATACTTCTAAAGAAACGACGCTGGATCAAATAGGTCTAGTGTTTGATCTCAAGATGACTGTGCAACATTATTCATATATGCTTGCACTTGCTCCCCAGCTCCCACAGAAGAGCTACTTTTCCCATTATTCAGGATCCTCCACCCTCCCCATCTTCCCCATTGCTCTGGAGAGCAGATCGTCGACCATTTTAGATGAAGGAATGGAAGCTGTTTATTGCAACAATACATTCCTCAAAGAGGAAGCAGCAGCAGCCTGTCAGGAAATCTACAGGGTACCATTGTTGTCTGCTCCAGAGAGGACTGCTCAGATGCTCTTTTGTCAGCAGTTCTGTCTTGCACTCACAGCGCTAACAAAACCCAGGCAATGAAGGACACAGTCACAAGGAAGATTTAACAGAGTTGAACAGTGCTGGGATTTTATCACTCCTTTAATAAGACCAAAAAATTTAAAGGTGCAAGTAACAGGAAAACAAATAGTGCATTTAGATTTTCTCCACCCATAAAGGGGGAAGGGACAAGATCCGCAATAGCAATGCCTGCTTCCACAGTGAACATCTGATCAAATTTCCTTTTGTACATCAACCCCATTCAAGCATAACACGTGTTTTAGATTTCTGATGGCAAGAGATACTGAAAGTACCTACCACTGATTTATCACTGCTGTTAGACGCAGACTATTTCATTCATACACTTTCATTTTTATGTTTTGGATTAATTTAATGAACGAGAAAGCCAGTCAAAATCAATCATTTTTCTCCCTCACAAATCATACTTCAAAAAAAATCCATTATGTTACTCACCTTATACTGGCTCAGGGGATACTTTTCTAGCAAATATTCATCACAGCCACACACTTTCAAAATATATTTGCCCTGGTACTCCAGGACACAAAGTTTCAATTGTTCAGATGACAGCAACATACTTCTTGTTTTCTTCCTAATTGCTTCAGCAATAACTTGCTCAGGCACACAGTCATGATTGATTTTTAAGGTGTATTTCTGTTTGTCATTGTTTGGTGAGACTATTACCCATATTACCACGATAATTTGCCCTAGAATAAGTGTAAATTAGTGTTAAGTATATAATTTTCAATACAGATTCAAGATAAAAAACAAAAAAAAAACCCCAAACCAAGCAACTCCCACCTCCCTCCCACAGAGAGCAGTGTGCAATACTACTAAAAGATGTAGGTAAGATTCATAGCCCAAATGGACAGAATGTTTATAAGGTTTATAACTTCTGAGGAATTACTCAGCTTATTTTTTACTCTAGTGTAAAATTCAAACTTTTATTGCTTGAGTATTTTTACTAACTGAATACTACTGACTATTCAACCTTTGAGAAAACAGCAGTAACTGTTTACTGACTGCAAGATAACTCAGTGATTCAGCATCATTTAATTCCAGATTTCTGAATGTCAGAGAAAAGAAAAACTCAAAGCCAACAAGTTCTTTCTACTCAATAAAAAAAGAAAACACCACTATTCACCAAATTATATTTCCAGAATTAGTTATTAGAATAGAAAATAAACCCTAAGTGTTGTTTTCGTTTTGAATCTACACTCTATCAAGTTACTTGGACTAAGATATCATTATTGCAGTGTACTAAATACAGGTAAATCACTGTTTTCCGTACTAGGTCACCAGCTGTATTCTGATTTCAATCACTGAAAAAACCCACAATGTTTCTACTGTAAATATTTCTTACCTTTATCTAGTTTATTGTATATGTGTTTGGGCAGCTCAGATGAAGACTCCACATTGGGAGGATAGACATATAATGCTCTACTATGCGGCGCATTGGCATCTCGAAGATCCACTGCTTCTTTACACACATTAAGAATATTTCTTCTGAAGTCTTGTACTTCTGGATCCTTAACCATGTCAAATTCACAGACAGGCATGCCAATAGCAAAACCTACGGTATTGGAGAAGCATGAGGAAATAAATCATAACTGAAAACTAAAGCTTCCTTCAAACAAAACACAACCTAAAAGGGTCAGAAATTGGGTATACATTCACAGAAGACCCTGGAAGCCCTAAAATCACCACACACACAGATAACACTCCTCCTGAAGGAAAAAGAGCAGTAATAAACTTCCTTTGAAGTCAGCACAAAGTTTTAGCGGACCAGACAAGCTGTTGTGTCCAATTTTTTTCTAAGAATCTAGCAGAACTCTGAAGCTATGATGACCATGATCAGCTGTCCTTACAACTGACTGACAGCTAATTAATTTTTTTTTTTAAATGAAAATTTAAAAATGTGACAAGCACTCAAGAGAAATATTGAACTTAAGCTCTTTGGCATAGATTCACATAATGAATCAATTTCTCTCAGGTCCGCAGTCTCAGATGTAATCCCATTTGCTTTAATGAGATTACTTGCATAGATAATTATTTATGCATGAACATTCCAATTGAACCTTTCAATTGTCCTGTCCCATGATTAGCTGACCACTGATCTCTCTAGGTCCCAAACAGGTTAAGCTTCACAAAGCAGAAGCAGTTTACCTACATAGGATGCATTCATAAGAATTAAACCATTTGATTAGGAGCACCCCAGAACAAACATTTCCATTTAACAAGTCTCTACCACTTCAATATACATGTGTTAGACATGAAGAGGGAGTAGGTATGCTTGTACTGGCCAAATTTAGACACTTAACCTAGATGCTGAAAAATATCCTGGCCTCCCTGTGCTTTCTCAATGGATAATGGAAAATAAACTACTCCAGAGAGGATTCAAAACATCACAGTTTGTCTCCCCTCTGCCCTTTCAACAGGGGTTTTTGTTTCACTCCCCTCACCGTGTTCTTTTTGTAGCAAAGTGGGGAAAACATCACTTTTTTTAAATTTTACTCTCTAAATGAGAAAGCCCATGTTTTTAATAGTGTTCTATTGCAAATGTGGGTTAAGATTTGTAATTAAATCCAGCATTTACAATTCTGTAGCCTTAGCAAATTAAGATTAGCTTTCCAAACAACAGGTACAATAAGACTTCTCTCTGTAGTAATATGAAATACTGCTAATAAGAGACAAGCATGAAAATACCCACTAAACCCCACACAACTAAATACAAAGAAAGACTTTAGCTGTGAATGAAACAGAACTGCAGAAAAGTTTGATATACAGTCTCCAAATGTAGGCTTTACTACAATCAGCATCTTTGGACAGTTGATGCAACAAGGGACAACTACAAAATGCAAACTGACAGATAGCGGTGACAAACATAACTCATCTCAATTCTTGAGTTTGAAGAGGAGAAACCAGTTAACCAGACAACAATGTTGAAATAAAGATCGTCTCACCTATTTCTCTATTAAGAATCTTTTCTTCTCTGTTACCTACTGGTTCAATGACTTTTAGAAAAGGCTGAAACAGTCGCAGGTCACAAAGTCTCCGTGTTTCATCAAAAAACTCTTCTCTTTCTGCTTCTTGTGTAACACTTACAAAAATGTAAGAAGATTCATCTTGAAGGAGCTGATAGAGAGGATATTTTCTTGCTTCTTTAAAGAGTTCATGTTTAATAGTTAGTAAGGTGGCCTCACGGAGGCATTCTAGAGTCACTATCATTCCATTAGGGAGAAGACACTCCACAAGGATCCTCGGTGGCATCAAATGGATGCCCCATAGTTCACCAGACGATGGTCGTGGAGGCATTTTTGAGTCTTTAGATAGCTTTGTAGTGGAAGTTTTTCAAGCAGTGTTCTGTATGAGTAAACCTAAAGTAAAAATTAGAAATGTAAATATTAGAATTGAAAATATGAATAGAAAAAGGAATTCCAGATAAAATTGTTCAAGCATCACTTAGAATTATGGATGAATATTGATGGCTATATTTTCCATCCATAAAAAAGGACTTTTTTTTTAACCTTAACTTTATAACGTTTAATTAAAACACTTAAATAGCATAGAGGATGAAAATGTCTAATATTGAAATTATTATTCAGCAAATGTTTAAATAAAATCAAGAGAAATCAAAGAGAAACATTTATTAACACTTGGATGAGATACAAGCCATCAGCTCTATTCAGTTTAGCCAAACCAGTGTTCCAACTTAATTCTTAAGCTTTTTCGCATCCCAAACTTAAGCATTCAAACACTACTAAGATAGCAGTTTCAAGTATTTACTAAAAGCTCTACACTTGATTTTTAGAAGCCATGTATGCACAAAACTTGACCTTAGCTTTTTTTAGGTCAATATAAGCTACTCATACCAGGCACCAAACCCTTTTTTCGGCTGGGCTTGTTTTATTTAGGATCAGTTCCATGGTCTAGTTCCCTTTGGCAGCTGTGTGAATATCCTTCCCAGGCAATGGACAGGAGTGGAACAGGTTATGCTAGCTAAAAATTGTATCTGGTCAGAACAGAGACATCTTAGAGCCCAGTGGCCCAGGACAGATGCGAAACAACTGAAGAAAGAAGTCGGCACACAGAGATATGTCATCAATAAACTCTCCTAACTGCTACCTATTTTCAATTTCCTTAACCAGGGGCAACATTTACATGTTCACAAAATAAATCCATCAAGACTTATTGAGTTTGTCCAGGAAGCTTTTGCACACAAACTGGCAGAGTCCTGTGGCAAGAGTGAAAAACACTCCATGTTACAAACTATTTGTTTCTCTTTATGTCATTACAAGCAATGTATGATGTCAGGTGAAAGTAGCAGGCTTCAGAACAAAGTTCCTTATCTTTGTACTTATTGCTCTTAATTTTACAGAGATCCATCAAGTCCTCCCCATGACTTCCTTTCTGTAATAGCCCCAGATTATTTACTCCTCCTCTGACCAAGTCATTCTGTATTTCTGTTAATCCTTGTCAAGCTTCTCTGTATCTCTCCCACCCTTTTTGCAAGGTAGAGGAGGAGCAACCATATCTGCACACCACTTCAAGGTCCAAGCCAAGCATGCGTTTACATAGTGATGTAGTATTTTCTATTACTTTCTTAATTAAGTTACTTTTCTGACTATCATGGAGCAGCAAGCAATTTTCACTGGACTATGTACCACAGACCTAAGCTTTCACAGCAGAACAACACGTTATCACGGAGGTCACTGTGTCATGCAAATCTCAAACAGGGCATTACTTACACCTAGCCTGGACATTAACTTCAGCATGTGCATTATGAGAGCGTAATATTAACAAGCATCTAAAGATGCCATTCTTACTCATATTTTAAGTCAAGAACCCTCTCAGGGTGCCTCTCTATCTCAGCTCCTTAAGAAGAGAAAGGAGGAGGAAAACTCAAACCAACAGCTTCACACATCTTACGTTTCATCAGCTTTCTGAAATCTCCAACTTCGCAAAAGCCACGTCCGCTATGCACCGTTGCACTGCAAGTTTTGAAATATAGGTTTATATACATAAATATAAATAAAATTTATACAAAATTATCACTACACTTAAAAGTATGTTAATATAAAAAAATAACATTAACTATCCTCATTTCTGCACTTCCATGCCTTGGTACTTAATTTTTCAAAGGTTTTCTCCCCAGTACATTCAGTACCTACTTCTGCCACGCTTCAGTTCTTAAAAAGAAGCCCTAGAATGAAAATGTTTTCCCAAATCCACTGCTTCCTAAGCAACTCTGAGTAGCAACAGGGTTGTCCTCTTTTTTTTTTATCCCTCCTTTGTAGTTGCAGTTTGGGCTCTAAAAGTATTGATGAAAGTACCGAGCCACTGTGGGTTTAGAGAAACACTTTTCCATTAACACTTAATGCACAGTTAGAAGGGCTTCACAACTGACTTCTTAAAAGAGCTTAAAGAAGCTATTTTATTTTCCACATGACTGTAATAGTCTCAGTGAACAGATGCTGAAAGTTCTAAGTGAACTTACAGTGTATTTAAGGAGCCAAACTTGGAAAACTGACTGATTACAAGACGTTACAAGTGAACCCAAGTAACACCATGCAGAGTGACTTGGAGAATTTCGAACTACCAATGATATCCTCAGTTTACAGATAAAAAGAAATATACAGAAGGTTAAATGGCATCTGTTTCATCAAAGCATGAACAAGACTCCTCCTCTGTATGGATGAATCACATGCTTATTTACATTTCTTAATTACAAGCACAGTCAGAAACACATTACTGTTAAGGCATATACCAGCATGAAAAAAGCCAAAACAAGAACATGCAGTTTTAAGAACTTTGCTGTCCACACATACAAACAATATCAACGGACCACAATCAAAATAATATTCACAGCACAGACTGAGTTTATACCAGCAGTCTTTTTAAGTTCAGTTCTACAGTTCTGTTGAGGCTTCTCTGAAGTGATGGTTTTAAGAGCCCCTCTTCTCCCTGCCCAAGGCAGGTGTTCTCATTCCGCAACAACCTGGCACGGGTGGTCCCTGAGCCAGCTCATCACAGGGTCAGATGGATAAAAGCTCAGAGAACTACCCACTTTTCCTATCTTGGGTTTGCTTCTGCTATTTTAGATGCCTTACTGAGATCACCAAGGAGTCAGACTACTCTCAGGGTCTCAGAGTGAGTACAACTGCAGCAGTGCTGGGCAAGTCCAGCTGCAAAAATAGTGGCTGGACTGCAAATTTTTCCTCCCTCCCCATCATTAATTGCTAACAAAGAAAGAGAGGCAGGGCTGGGGGACACATACACTTTTAGACAAGTATCCTTTCAAAATAAGCATCAACCACAGCTTTTTAAAAATTGCAAACGTTAAATGCCAACCCAATACCATTTCTTTAAAAAGACTTGTGAATGGTCTAAAAAGGACACCCCAAAAATCTATGCTCTCTTTAGAGCGACTGCTCTGAAATAGCAGCTTTTGTTTTAAGCTGGGATACAGACATGTGAGGGAACAGTGCATACAGTCATCCTGTGTGCACAGTTGTTTTACTTGCACATGTAAGCACGCCTCCAGGGTTTGGATTTGGAAAGCAAAAACGTAAACAGAAACAGTTTTGAAGTATAGTTGGCAGCTTGTGTTTCTGTGTACACTTTCAAATCTGGAAGGCTGCCTGGAATAAATAGAATCAATTATGTTCTTCGACAGTAAGAGGACTATAATTTAAAAGGAATTCTAGAGAGCTGTTATTTAAATCCAACTAAGGGTACGCGTGAACGCTTCAGATGAACACTACATCACACCTGCAATCCCTGACCTTCCAGAAACACATTCAACTTTTTTTTCCCCTGCCAAAAGCTTTGGGGTATCACAGGTGGTCAGAAAGGCCAAACACCAAAACACCCACTGATCAAATCACACTCTTCTGAACTCAATACCTTCTCCATCACTAACCTTGCCAAGCACTCAACCTAGAAGTGATCAAATTTTGAAGCTATGTTCAAAAATAATAGACACACACAGAAGAACAAAGGGAAGTTAAACAACACACCTCCCAAAGTACTGATTCCTACTTGCTTCCAGATAACTCTTCTCATGTTCATGTGATGTGAATTTATGCCATCTGTTGTCTGATAGAAATCCCCTATAGTGAAACAACTACACCATTTCAAATAAGGGATTCCGAGCTTAGAAAGTTTGGTTTTGGTAAACTATGACACCTTTATCACATCAGTGCTGAACTGAACAACAGCAGCATGATTAACTCAACTTCATTCTACTGAGTATTGGATGGCAAGTTCCAGCCTGTAGTTATTGTTCTCTTTCTTGATGATATATAAATATGTTAACTCTGGAACACTTCACATGAGACAATCATAAAGTCTGCTGCTCCTTCTGAAAATTCCTTCCACTTGAGGAACCTCATGAGCTCAACAAGTGAGAAATTCAGTAAGAATCATACTGCAAGAGTTAATCCTGGTTCCTAACCTTAGTACTCAAAAAAGTACTTTCTTGGTTCATAATTTAAGCAAACGAAGCTTGGGAGAAGTTAACTTGAGCCAAACCTCATATATATTTTTTCTTAAGACATCTGAAGCTACTGCAGCTGTTTTTACCACAGCTTTACACATAAAAGCCTTGTGCATCTATAGCTCAGCAGGACACCCTGGCAGTGTTTTTTCCAGTACAAGTGGTTTTTTCTATATTAACGTTTTGCCAGAAGTGTCACTGATCTAAGTTTTATGTGTCTTGCTAAAAGGGAGGACTGTTACCCCTTCAGCACAAATGGAATCTACATTACAAAACCAAGCAAACAAGAAACAATCTGTCCCAAGCTCTTCTATCAAAAAGTGTTGGAGAAGTGCTCCTTGCTAGGAGAACACTCATTTTTACAGATTAGCAGTCTATTAGTTAGATCACATGAATTGATTTTTCACTATCACCATCTAGAGATAACTCTCAAACATTCTAGCAGCTCCACCCAGATATCAATATTTGGCAATTAAGACATATATATAAATATATATATACACAAAATATATATAAATAACAGGGTTAACTGATACAGCCTTCCCTGCGTTTTGTAAATTATCTGTAGGCATGCTCCCCAAAGACAGGAGCTCCCACCAGTGTTAACACGTCTTATAAAGCAAGTAAAGACCCACTGCGTAAGTTTGTGGGCCAGCCTAAGGTAAATAAAAAACATTGTTCACTTCAGGAGGTTTAAGGATGCCTGTTACCAACACAAGCACCTATTACAGTTACTCTTCAGGCTGTACATCTAGGATCAACTATCAAGAAAACTAGCAGGCACAGAAGGAAGCAAAAAGCACACAGTGCTATAGTACCGTATTAAACACATAACATAAGAGATACTCAGTGACTGGGAACAGCTAGTACTTCAAAATCAATTCAACAGGACAGACTAAACACTCGATACAATTCATCAATCCATACTTGAAACTGAATTAGTCGTTCAGTAAACTACTACATTTTAATTGAAGTCCATTAGTTTTTCCAGTCACAAGGCAAATCCCATTACATAGCTTTCAGACACAGGATGCTGCAATGTTTTATAATAATTTGTGGTATCTTTTCTATCACAGAGCTGCTCATTAGATTTTGTGTCTAGATTGGATTTCTTTTCCAGGTACAATTTCCTTCTAGACCCTTAGCCTTGTATAGATTCCAGTTCACTGTGCACTCATAGGTAGGTTTTATGATTTTCTTGTTTCTTAATCAAACCAACAGAATAATCGACTACAGGTATGTCCCCAAATAAGCTGCAATTTCTACGGAATCCTTGAAAGCTATTGGGGGAAGGGAATATTTCTGGAATAAGAGTAACACTTCTCAGAATGTAAAACTTATATTCTGCTTTGGGCCAGACACTTGAAACTTGCTAAAACCAAAATTTATTCTCATCTTCAGACACGAGGCACTCAAACTCAGAGGGAAGAAAATCAGACAGAGTTGCCTGTGTAACTTTGCTGCTGTCCAAGTCTGCTGTGGTGACAGTAAAACTGTCCCAGACTAGATATTCTCAGTAGCGTCCCTGGGTTCTTCATGCTCACCAAGCTGACATTTTTCCAGAATCCAGACTAATACAAAGATGTCTGAAACCGTCCTCTACAAAAAACACTGCATGCAGATTTAAAAAGCAACAATATTGATTTTAGATTAGAAAGCAGGAGACTGTGGCCCTGCAGTTACGTCTTCACATTTCTCACATGCCTCTTTCGTCATTATTTCACAGAAAAGGCGCAGATCCACAGAACTGCTTATCTGATCACAAGCAGCAGCTCAAGGCAAAACAAACAAACAGAAGCATTTAACCATCAAAAACATGTCTTCTTAGCTTTTAGTTTCCTTCTGAAACAGGCAAGCGTTTCCAAATACCACTAATTTTATTTGTAGTTACCTATTTCTTTGCCCTGCTCCCTACCTTGCAAAAAACCCGTGCTTGAGTCATTTGCATTATTCTTGACAGAGCTACAAAAACTAACTGTAGAATCACAGTACAGCAGAAACACAGGATCATTCTTCCCTGTGAATGTAAAATCTGAATGGACATTAGAGAAAAGTTTCCCTTTAGATATGAGAACACAGGCTGACTACATTTCTTTAAAGTTACCTTACACACAGTTGTGGGTGTTTCAAAATATAATATTTTTGGATTCTGGTGGTAGTGACTTTCAGATACTATGAATAAAACTAATGTTGAGATCATCCTGAAAAATTCAACTTACTATGTAGTACTGTCCAAGTAGTAATACACGTATATAATCTTCCACTGAAAAAATATTGGATCAAACAGCTGAAAAGAAAACAAGATGAACAGTTTGAAGATATTTACTATTGCTGGATTATTTTTTTCCCCTTCAATAAAACCAAGAGATATTTGTATATTCATATATTCAAATCCTCTTGCTTGCCCTCCCCCATCCCTGCCAGCATATTGTTTATCGCTTCACTCACTATCTGGGAGCCATGAAAACAGGATCATGAGAAAGAAACATTTGCAAGTTGCTGGTGACCTCTACAACTCCCACAACGATTGTGCTTTTTCCCTAGGGATCCCGTGACATACCCATAGTAGAATGTCTGTCCTAGAACATTTTCTTCCAGTTAAAGGCAGATCTTTTTTCCTCTTTGTTAAACAAAGAAAAGCCCAGAATTAAGTCTTCCTCTTTAGTCCAAAGCTCATTCAGTAATTCTGTTTCTAGCTTCACCTCAAAGGCAAGGATTTTATTATTTATAGAGGACTAGTGGTCATAAAGCACAATAAAGAATTAGAAAAAGTAATGCATCTTCTCTTTACACTTCACATATCTGCTCATTCATTATTTCATTGATTTGCTTGGCTTGCTACATAGAAGGATGAGAATTACTCTCCTACCTGACTCTTTTCTGTTTGGAGCTGTTCCTCCACAGTTCGGCATGTGCTCAAATTCAGAGTAGCACACTTAATTCTTTCAAGCTCTTTAAATCTAAAGCATTAAACTCCAGCAACGTAATCAGAGCAACAAACCATTTTGACCTTAAATAATGCTGTTTCCTTTTCTTTCCATGTTTCTTCCCATCCTCCCACCTTCCTCGGATATTTGGAACCCAGACAGTAAACAGGATCTTTAAAAACAGGAAGTGCTGGCACACAGACAAGGAGCCAGAGCAGAGTGAATCCAGGTGTTCAACTCGGCTACTGGGTCTTTCCTGGTGCTGACCTGCCCCAGGCACCCCGTCTTGGTGTTTGGAAGTAACTGCTGCAGCATGATGAACCTCCAGTTGTACTCAAGAAGAGGAAAGATTTCCTCTCCTGCTGCCCATTCTCAGGAGGGCAGAGAGAGAACTGCAACAGACACCAGATGCACTAAGGTCCTCATGCTATACTTTTGCCTCTCTACCATAACTAACATTATCATAAAGGTTCAATCTACAACGTTCACCTGACCAGATCCTCTGGATGGAAGGCAGAGAGAAAAAAAAAGCGTGTTCATGACAAAATTTGATTGAGATTAGCCCAAAATTTGGTTTATTAATTTAAATCCATCTTTCCTCAAAAGATCCACCCTTCCTTTCCTAAGAAGTCTGTGTTTGATGTCTTTTTCAGCTGCTGCCTTACAGCAGATTGTGTACTTCCCACTTAACATTTCTTAGGATAGAGTCTGACAGCCACTTTAAATTAAGATAAAGGATTTCTTTTGTACTAAATTACTGAAGACCCTGAAAGCAACTGCTGAGTAAACAAAAAAAAAAAAAAAAAAAAATTGAGTGGCAATGGCTAGCACTGATGTTGCTTATTATTACAAAGTTGCATAGCACTGTGAACTGGAAGATCAAAATTTCTGGTCCATAACCCAAACATAAATCAGCTTTTCATTCATTCCATCTTAACTGACTTCTGTAGCCAAACCATGTTTACAGAAGTATTGGTTTAGTCTGCATGGACTTCCCGAATCTGTTACCAAAAGTCATTATCTTTTATTTACTGGCAAACAGAGGAGGGGATGAGACTTCACTTTCGATAGAGCATTTGTAAGGAACCACCTGCTGCAGCAGAAGTCATGGATGTATGATTTTTTTTTCCTTTGTTCAAGCTTAAAAAAAAAAAAGCAGCCATACATCCTCCATTGAGCTATTTCTTAACTCCTGTTTTAAAAGCATTTGTTGAGAGAAGGAAGTTTGTAGCAGAGTTAACACAAAGGCACAGCAACAGCAATGGAAGATTTCAATCCTGCAGCTAAACACTCTTGCCCTATAAACAGCTGGAATTAACATAGTTCTTAGCAAGCTGTCCTACATAGACCCATGGAACAGACAAACAAATCCAGTTCCTTGAAAACCCTGCTGTGTAGTAGTAGTTGCCTACTTCTACACAAGGTATAATCACAACAGGAAAATACCATGGGTTTTCAAGAGTCATTAAGAAATGATGATGTACTACTCCCCAGTGGGTTTGTTTGTGATACAGAGTCAACATATTTATTTAGTGGTGATGAATACCTGCTGAAAGCTAAGCACCGACAGTTTTCCAAAAACTATCATCAACAGACCTTAATTTCTCCAGCAGCAGACCAAGACTGTCCTGCCTACCCCACAGTCCAAGGGTGAGAGCGGCACAGCGGGATGCTATTGAGCTGCAAAGCATTTAGCACCACTACAAGCCCCCGTCAGGCTTCCTCTCCCTGAAGGTCACAGACCACTTAGATGTATCACACCTAAGCACATCAGAAAAGACAGGCCTTCTACGTGAAACAACATTGTTAAATAATTACTGGGTTTGTAACTATATTTGACTATTTTATGTGTTACAAAGAAACCAAAGTTTCTCTGAAGCCTTAGAGGACCCATGGGCTTACTCTTGCTCTAGCTGTTGACTCTGGTGGATGAGGTCTTTTCTCCGCATTACAGGTTAAATGTCGAAGCAACAATCATGACTCCAGACACCAACATATTTGCATTTGTGGAAACAAACATGATTCATGGTGACTATGTCTGTCATTAGGTCCTGCAAGCTTTGGCCTGAAGTATAAAAACAGCTATGGTAAACTGCAACAGATGGTTCTTCTGCATGTTTCACCAAATGTTTATCATTTCTGTACCTGTTTGTTGGAAGAAGGAGCTTTGCAAACCGATGTTGTGCAAACACAGAAGTAACATTTCAAGTGTGAGGCTACCGAGACATTAAGCTTGTTACTGTTATCTCTCTTTTTCCTATCCCTCAAGCTGTTACCCAAATTTGTTTCTCTAACAGAGCCAGGGTACAGCAATTTGTGTTTACTATTTCTCAAAGACATAGCTAACATTTTCCTAAATAAATAATGTTTGCAGTTAACATGAACTTTCCACAGAAGAAAGTGACATAAGCTCATAGGTATTTAAACAGTAAATACTAGCAACATCTCCATAATAGTTTAAAGTTTCTCAGTTTCCCAGCTTGGAAAGTCACTTTCCTATCCAGATTAAACGCTTTGAGACTAAGGTACACACTGCCTAATACAACAGAGCTCTGCAAGAGGGATACATTTGAAATAAAGACCTTAACTTTAGAAAAGCGAAAGAGATACTGGTAGTAGTCAGTCACTGCTATTAAGAGAACTTTCACACATCTGCACAAACAAGGAAGGATTTTTAATACGTGGTTCATTGGAACATCTCATTACTGTTTTTATAGGTGTGCGTGTTCAAAAAGACTGAAAGCAGTTTTCAGTCTGGTGAAGTTTAACCCTGGGATACAACAGAAGACAAGAGAAGTTTAAGTGTTTTGGATTTAATTTCAACACATTAAAAAAAGACCAATTACGGAGGGGTGACTATATTGCAAGTCATTTCTTTCTGTTGTTTAAATAACCTGCTCACATACCACGACAGCAGGAGATCAGCAGCTATAATCATGGCCTCACTTCTCGTACCACCTTGCAGTTGCTCGCAGTACTATTCTATGTGAAAATGAAAAGAGGCTTGGAAAAGAGGTGATGAAAGAAGAGTTGAAGAGCTGGATCGTGAAGTAATTTGACAACGTGTTTAAGAAGAGTTTCCACAGTCAGGGAGAGGTTTTGCTATAGTTTTCATATATCAACACTGCTGTTTTGTTGCTCATTTGGATTCTATTTTCATCTTTTACCTCTTGGTGGTACTTATGCCATCATTCCCTATACAGCAAAACATTTCAAGTTAGAGGTACCCAAGATCAAGGGACCGCTGCTCAGTACTGATAACAACATCAGTGCTCTATCCTCCATTTCAGACTATGTTGAGAAGACAAGTTATTAGAATTTTGCAAACCACAACCTTGGCAAGCAGCTAAACATCAGGAAAACAGTTGAACTACTTTCTCAACTGAAATGTTAAAATCAACTTTAAGTGCTTTCTTTTAGCTAACAACCACTTATTTAAAAAGATGTCAAACAACTGGTTACATTTATCATTTGCAAAGACATCATTTCCCTTCCACGTTTTACTATTTTACACCAAAACACTGAGATAATTTATTATAAAACAATCTTTGTAAGAAACTTGCCTGACTAAGCACCCTATTTGGACACATCCTCAATTATACCCCACAGTGAAGAGTACTGAAGATGTCTGGAAGTTCCTTAAAAAAAAAAAAAAGCTCTTCCACTCACAATAGATGTTTTCTTGGGACAAGTGTTTTTCTACAGTATGTAACATCAACACTGAAGGACACTGCAGAGGTGACAGCATGAAATTGCAAGAAAATATAATACATTAATCACTTTCCCCCCCACCAACAGAGACTGTCCTGAGAAACAGGTAAGTGGAACTGGCTGTTCAACATCCACAAACTTTTTAGAAGGCAGCACAGGAGTAATTTTCAGTTTCATTAGTATTACTTCCACCTTTACAATCCAGCCATAACATCTGCTGATTATTCTATTAAGAGCTGGGAACATAAATGCAAAAATGAAGACTAAGTGGTATGCTTTATAGTCTAAGTAGCTTAACGACCACAACAAGCATATTTTAGAGTATTTGGAATGGCAGGTTTTACTTCCCTTTTCCCAAAGGGAGCTGTTCTGTCTTGAAACTTCTGTAAACTATGCCTGTAGTCAAGTTAGTGCTTTTCAGGCTCAAAGAAAATTAACTTAAAGGCACAAGCACTGAAGCTGGATAAAAACATACTTATCACACACAGCACACGTGTTGAGTTTAAGAAAGAAAAACTCATCTCCACTTTGCTTGCATGGTAAAGCAGTCTTTACTCCCTCCTATTCTTACATTTTTATGCTTGCATTTTCAAGTGTTTAGTTGCCTGCATCGTTACAGGTCTCCTCACTTTTCTAGGAAGTCAGACACTGAAGTCCTAAGGTACAGAAAATGTTCTATTAGATTCAGAACACAGAACAGGCAGGTGTTTCTACTTATGGTTGATTAGTCTCAGATGAAATACTGAATCTTAAGTATTTTGTGTTTGGCAACATTCAAGGTTTCTTGCATTCTGAGGATGGAAGGACTGTGATCCAAGTTAACAGCAAGAGTTAAATATCAGCAACACTCTTGGAATACGTTGGGCAAGAGGCATTCATCATCATTAACTGCCACATTAAGTACTGGAACAAGATGGACTAATTACTATGGCAATAACAAAACCAGTGAAGTCTTAATGACAGGCAAGGTTTCTTGACGCATACAATCTAGGAAGCAACCTTCCAGGTTGTTTTTTATCTTTTCTGTTCGGACTTGAGAGAAAACACCCAAGGGATGTTTCTCTACATTGCTTTGCCTTAGATGATGCTCATAATGTACAGCCAATAATGTGACTCAGCCATCGCAAAGTTTCAGGGAACTTTACAGTAAGTCTTACTCAATTGAGTAAGTCTCTGGTATTTGACAAATATGCTTTGTGGTTTACAACTCTCAAAAGCTACATTCACAAGGATTTCTTTAATCAGAAGCTATAAGAAAACTGCCAACATTTTTCTACATAAAAAACATTAAAATAATTTAATGTGTTAATGGATAGGCAAAAACCTATTCAGTTTGAGGTATATCTAACCTTCTACTGGTGAAAATCATTAGGATATGAAACAAGAGATTCCTGAACCTTAAGTTCTGTGTTTGACCCACCCATTCTTAAACTAGACTGAAGTAGTCATTTGCCTGTATCTATTGCTGCAAGTTAGCAATGTGCCAGAGGTGTGAAAGTTTCACCAGTACTCCATCATTCTCTTCACTTTCACATCATTCTCTCCACTTTCACTGGTTTCTCTGAATTTTGTCTTAACGTTTCTAGAGTTCAGGTCTTTAAGCACAGTTTTTCACAAACAAACTATAAGCATTCCCAGTGAGTACTTGGTCAGTTATGGCTGCTAAGTGCTTTTATTCCCTGCTTTACTGGCTTTAAGAACACTCTTAACTGAGAACAATTCTGGCTTGAAACGCACCTGCTTTAGACTGCCTTTCAATAAATATGCATCCAGAATCTAGAACTGAAGCATAAATGAATGCTATATAAAATAAAACAATGTACTGGCTGCAAAACCTTTCATACTATATTGACTGAGGAGACCGATCCAGAATTACAGAGCCTGTACTCAGTCTGCTGCATTTCCACTTGCCCAGAAGTTAACTTGCCCATTTTATAACAGTGCTCTTTTACACACACACACCTTTTTGTTTTTTTTTTCTTTTAACAGTCAATTCCCTCTACTCTCCTCAAGTCGGCCTTGGTTTTGCATTGGGGTTTTTTGTTTGGGGGATGGGGTGTGTGTGTGTTTGTTTTGGAATTTTTTTTTTAAGTTAATACAACAACAGTGTTATGGGGAAAAAGAACCAGAACAGTTAATACCTTAGAGTATTATTTCTGGTTCATTTAACACTCCATTAACCATTCAGAAGTAGCTTCATAGAATAAATTCAGTCAGAAGGGACCTCTGGGAGTTATCAGTACTCAAAACAATTCACATGTTTGGTGCCCAAATAAGTAAGGAGAGAAACAAATCCATTTGGACTAGGATACCACAAAGAGAAACTTGTAATAGAATTCTTTGCTATGACACATTCAACTTAAAGGGCAAAAGAAAATCCCCATCCAATTTTAGCGTAAATATTTTTGTGCCCTCCTCTAGCCACAGCTACAGTTTCAGACAGGCACAGTCACTTGGAGCAGCTGAATGTCTGGCTCTTTAGAAGGATGAGACAAAACTACTACAAGCATGGAATGCAATGCAAACAAAAGCTGCAGAAAAGCCAACAAACCCTACACCTTAGCTTATATAGGTCTGTTTCTTTGGTTAGCCATAATACAAACTCTTTTTTCCCTAATCCTTCCCCTCCAACTCAATCACACACACACACAAAATACACCTATGGCACATGCTTTCCTCAGCTGGGAGATTTACTGGATCCTACACATTTTTCAGTAATCACAAAGAAGTAATGACACTTAGTTTTATAGCCGTGTTTTAAGAATAAACCAGAAAGATGAACGTGGCAATACAATCCCCGCTCCAGTTATAAACCATAAAAATCAGTTTCCTCAAAGTTTTAAAAAATATCTTCCCCTCACCCAAAATGCAACATTTTTTCAAACATCTTATTAACACAACCTTCATTAAGCTTGATTAATGTACCCAACTAGACAGAGCAAACCTACCTATGATACCCATCTATGAGATGGTAGTGTTCCTTGGAATTAACTTATCTCAATTTTCTTTCCTCCAAAACAAGCTAGAAAAGCAACAGCAACAGTTATCTATTTGGAAGTGACTGATATTTGGAAGGTTTTCAGAAATCCCAGCGTTCCCAGTACCCAGAGATCTGCACCAGAAGTCTAGAAGACTAAATAACAAATCAGTCTTTTATTTACATATTTAAGGAAACAGTTTTTGCAGACTAAACACCAGCCTTTGGCTTGCTGTCTAGCAATTTATAGATAGTGCTAATCTCTTTCCAAGTTAAAACTACGGAGATCATCAAGACTGTTCAGAATTGTATTACCCACAACCAAGGCATTAAAAAACACTCCACGTGTTTGAGTCCAAGGAGCAACTGTAATAGAGAATCCATTCTTTACCTGATAACACCTTTTAAAGGCGTGTTTTTCTTCTAATAACTGGAAGCTTCTTATGATCTACTTGGTCCTGTGAGACAGCATGATGGTGAAGCAGAAATCCCTATTCTACAGCTCCAATGACTTTAAATAGTGAGCCATCCAGAAAGAACAATCTCCCATTTCCTTTCAGAAAGCAGGAATAGCCTGATTATCAGAGAAACGGTTAACCAACTATTGAAATTCTTTATGACTTCCAATAAAGTACAACTGTTCTGTTAACAGCTCAGCTATAGCACCTTTCCCAAAGAATCCTCCAGAAACAAAACCCACAACACAAACCGCTCATTTCCATTATTCATGCAATTAAACTACAACAAGGAACAAAACAATTTTTCCATTAACAGAGAATGACAACTTGAAGCAGCCAAACTACTAAAACATGTTGGCATGAATTTATAGGCTGGGCTTCTATCATGCTTTGAAAACACAGGAAATGCTGTCTCCAGGTTGCTAACAATGGCATCAAGTGAACACCTATGAAATGCTGGGCATCCGCTCCAGACAGACTCCAACTGTTGCTCTGGGATTGTTGTATTTATTGTCTTAATGGAAAAGCAGAATATTACACAGATCACTTAAGGAATTGCGTGGTTTCATAAATTCCTCTCTAAACACTCCAAGCTGGGTTGATGTGTGGTTTGCCTACACGATGACTAAAATATGGTTCCAAATAGCTGATTAGCTAAAATATGCTTCCAAATAACTAATCACTTTGGAAAAGCTTGCCAAGGTTATTGTTTGAGAAGAAAGTTATTTATTGTGAAGCTTTAAGTTCACATGGAGCTTTTTCTCAGGACCTCTTACCTAGCCAGTTCCCCACAGCAGAGGAACCACTAAACCCCACCATCCCAAGCACTAAAATATTCCTAGGAACTAACAATGCTTCTGCACAAAACGTGGACTTTGACTATCATGCTGCATTATAGACTTGCAGCATGGAAGCAACAACTATAACAGCGTTATCTGTAAGTTAACTGCAAGGTGGAAGAAATTTGAAATCCTGCCATAGCCCAAAGCTGGGATGTGCTGGTAACAAATGGAATAAAGTCACGATTCCTTAAGTACTACAAAATCCAGATTTAGAATCCAGGTTACTCCTTCTTTACAAGTTAACTGCAGAATACTCAGAACTGCAGAATCAACCCCAGCAAAGCTCCATAGTCCATGCTGTCTACCTTCAAACACGTACCTCCCTTGTGCTTGTTCTAAATACACACTATTTGTCAACCCACCTCCGTTTAGTAACATTTTAGCTCAACAAGGAAAAAAAGTTACAGCGACATACTAGTAACAGCCACAGGGGTAACAAGCCTGATACTTAATAGCGTCAGAATATTGACAACAGCAACAAAAGCCCTAAAGGAAAACCAGCACGGAGCTGGTAGGAGTTTGACCAAAGCTCTGTTACCAGTCTACTAGGCAATACAGAAGTACGAAGCGGCAGTTTCACATCTGGCATCAATAAAAACAGGTGACTGTAGAGTACGAAAGAGCAAGTACATGCGGCCAGCGCTAACGTGACACCGGGCCGCGGGCTCCCACACGCTCCCAGAGCCAGGCACCGGCCGGCTCGCCCCTCACACACGCTGCCTCACCGGAGCCACTGAAAACAGCCGCGCTCCGGGGACGGGAGAGGCGCTCCCGACAGCAACAACCCGCCACAGCTCTTCCCCTCCCCGGCTCGCGAGGGGAGGGAGCCCCACACTCCGGGACGCGGCGGAGGAACGCCCTGCAGCTTTCCCGGCCGAGGGGAGCCCCGCCGCGGCGCTGCAACGGGGGGTCACAGCCGCGCTCCGACCGGCCACCCGAGGGTCGCGCTGCCCCCTCCGAGCACCGAAAGCGAGCAAGACACCCCGCAGCCTAAGAGGGCGCGGCGCTCCCCGCCGCCACCGCCCGGCCGGAGCCAGGAAGCCCCCGGCCACAGCCGCAGGTCGCCCCGGAGAGCGCTACCGTGCCACGGGAGAACCAGGCGGCCCCAGGCCCGACCCCCGCCTCACTTACCTCACAAGCGCGGCCTCCCCACCTCCGAGCCGGCCCGCAGCCACCGCCCCGGCGGGCAGGGCAACGCTGGGCCGGACAGCGCCCCGCAGACTCGCAGCGCCTGGAGCCGTTCCGCAAGCGCCACCACTCCCTCGGCGGGTGACCGTCCCCACCGCCTCCCCGGGCGCCGACACCCCCCTCCCCAACCCCACTCCCGCGGAGCCGCCTCCCGCACGGGCAATAACAGGAAGGGAGCGGGGCCCCGACCCCGGATAGGGATGGCACCGCCCGCCGGAAGGGGAACCGCGGCGCGCGGGGGAAGCGGAGGCGATGACGGGCGGCGCGGCGAGGCGCGACGCCGTTACGTCACCGCGCGCCGAGAGGAGCACCGCCCGCCTGCGCCTGCCGTCATCGCCTGCCGTCATCGCCTCCCGGCCCGCCCGGGACCGCCCCGCGGAGCCCCGTTTCGGTGTCCTGCTGCCCCCTAGCGCGGCGGCCGGGCCGCAGCCCGCGATACCTGCACCTGGGCCGGGGCTGCCGGCGGTGTCAGCGCCGGGCCGCGGGGCCGCCCTGGCTAGAAACGAGCTTCCAGAAGAATAACGGGCGCGCCCTATCCCGGGCAGGCTGGGTGTGACAGGATGGCGCTGCGGCGCGGCCCGACGGACGGTGCCTCAGCCCTAATTCCTCGGCGCTCCTCCGGGCCCGCAGTTAGCGGCGCGGCGTGCGTAGAGCAACGGGCGTGACCGAGTCCCGCAGCTTCTTATGCCTCTTCTGGGGGAACGGTGGTTTTCTTTAAAATCCGAGCTGCCGCTGAGGCCGAGGCACCGTGTGTGACCACAGCAAAGAGCGGGTGCTGGGGAGCACGCGGAGAGGGGTAACACTTCCAGTGTCTGTGCCCTGCAGGCTTTGAATGAGGGTGCTGGTCCCAGCTCAGTGAGGGCCAACAAGCAGAAGCGAGGGTGGCACTGAGGTGATGATAAGAAGGAGGTGGCAAGGTAGCCCAGGTGATGAATCAGTCAGGCGTCCTGGTTAAGGTGCCTTGTTTCCCAGGGGATATTTAGCCTCTCATCAGCAGAGGTGACATAAGCAAGTTTTGGGGCTGGGGTGTGAGCATGGTGAGGCCACAGTGAGTTCTTTTCCTTGAAGTGCAGCAGTGTGGGGCCTGGTTCACAGCCAGGACCAGGCTGAGCAACGGGCAATGGGAGCACCAGCCACACGGGTGATGGCAAAACATACCCCAGCAGACACCCAGCAGCGGTGGCTTCCATGAGCACCCCTGGCCATGACCTGCCCACTTGCTGCCGCTATAAGCCATCATGGGTTGTGTGATTCAGACCTCTAGTGATGTACCCAAAAAACAGGTTTTTTTTCTCAAGATCTCACAAAAACCAGTGGCAGTGAGTGGGACTGGCTGGCGGGCTCCCCGGCAGGTTGGCTGGCTGCTGCTGTAAATCTTGATGGTGGCTTCAGTTTATAGGGACTTCTAGCACAACGGGAGAAAGCGACAGGCTTTGAAACAGGGTGCCCTGATGTAAGGGCGAGGCCTGTGGGAAGGGGAACTGGCTGGCTTTGGCTACTAACAGCACCAACGCGCTAAGGGTGTTTATGTATGCAAATCACGTTAATTGCAGTTTCTGCTGTCAAGACCAGAAGGCACCGGGGCTAAATGGAGATGAAATAAACCTGCGCAAAACCACAAGCTAGGGCTTGACCGAGCAGTTAAATACCGGGAGTAACTTTTCAACCGTTTTAGCCCAAAACGCCCAAAAGCCCGTTCCCGGCAGCCCGCTGGAAGCGCTGCGGGGCGGTAACGCCGGCGGGGCACCCTCTGATGTCATGGGAGCCTCTTCCCGGCTGCACCGGGCAGGAATAACCCCACTCGGTAGCCCCGGCGAGCAGCCGCGGGTCCCCAACACCCCGGGCCCGACCGCGCAGCCCGTGCGCCGCCGCCGGCGCAGTCCCCGCCCCGCCGCGCTGCGGTCACTTCCTGCAGCTGGTCCCGGCCGTGCCCGCCGGCCCCGGCTCTCCTGCGGCCTCCGGCACTGGCTGAAGTTAACGTGGGGGAAGCGGCGAGGAGCGCCGCGGGGAGCCGGGGCCGCCGCTCGCAGCCCCCGCCGGCGAGGTAGGTGCTGGGGCACGGGGGATGCTGGCGTGGGGCCGGGGGTGCGGGGGGTGTGGGGCACGGCCCTGGCCGCGGTGGGTGCGGGTACCGGGTTTTTGGGGAGGCTGGGGGCCGGCTCGGCCTGGCGGTACGGCACCGCGGCGGGATCGCGATGTTTGTGGCGGCGGTGGCGCTTGAGCGACTTGGGTGATGCGGATGCCTGTATCTGCCTTTCCTGTACGCTGGGTTTTAAATCTGCCTTTCTGTGTGTTGGTGCCGTGGGTTTTTTGCTCAAGTTGCAGTTACACAAAGGTATTCAAAATCAGGGATTTTTTGGCTTTTTTTGCCCCTCCCCCTCCCTCCCCCCATCAGACTCCCGGGCTGCAAGGCAGGCAACTTTGCAGAAATGTCTGCTGGGATGTCAGAAATTACACCGTGGTTCCTGATGCCCCATTGATATCAGGGGTGAGAGACAGTTTCCGTTTCTGGGTTGCCAAATCCGCATCCTCACCCCCAGAGGGTTAGTGGGCCCTGCATCGTAAGGTGGAATTGTATATGGTGCGTGTTTGTTTTGGTGCGCTGTCTTAAATCACTGCAGTGTCCTTACCTGGCCTTTCAGGGACAAGTCCCTTAGGTTTAGTCTGTGGCCCGATGTAAACTGTCTGGCAAAGCTGGGTAAAGTGGTGTCAGTGTTTTAAGGTAAAAGTGGACTTGAGACCAAACACCTCCTGTCTTGGAAAGAACCCCACAACAAACCCACAATTTGTTTATTGTTTTTATAGATTTCTATCACTGTTGTTAATTATTAGTAGTTATCAGCTGCATTTAGAAATTAAGCCTGCTGGCAACAGAAGGCACATAGATGTCTCAATGTGGTTTACACTTATGGCCAAGGAAGGTCATCTTTCACATGTGCCTTCCCAGCGAATGGTGCTCAGAGTTAAGGCCATACCAGTTCCTTTCCAGAACTGTGCTCTAACAGTGGGGGAGGTTGCATTCTGTTACCTATGCCACAAGCAGTGCCTGGTATTACCAGGTGTGAGACTTGGGGTATGGCAGCTGGGTCTTATCCTTCAACACTGCCCTTGGGATGCCCCAACCTGAGAGTAGCAAGGAGGGCTGCGTGCCTGGCTGCCTTGCATCCACCTGAGGACAACTGGCACTGGTTGGAAGCATGTCACAGCCCATGCTGCATGTAGGAGGAGGCATGGCTGAGATCTGAGAGATGCTGTCCTGAGGCAGAACTGACTCCCCAGCTCACCCTGGAGTGCTGCAGGTCCTTTCCCTGCCTCAGGACGTACTGTTATGCGCATGAGTTCTTGATGACAGAGGTTCCTAATTCCTTTACTGTTTTCTAAGGTAAAGATTTTGCAGCTTCTCCTGTGAAGGGGAAGCAAGACTCCAAGATGTCCCGTTGCCTTCTCTGGGACAGGGTGCATGTAGTGACCAGCAGCAGAGGGAGAAAGGAACATGTAAATAAGCTGAACTTCAGTGATTTGTTGTTGTTGTTTTCTTATAACTAGTATCTGTAAGAAAGAAAACATTATTTGAGCAATTTCAGTGATGAAAGATGACCATTAGAAGAAAATCAGAGTTGCATATGCCAGGTGCCAGGCCAAGAAGCTCTCTTTTCAAAATTGCCCATCCAGCCTTAATTTTATCTGTAGGTTACTCTTTACTTCAAGAAACAGTAAATAATCTCACAGTTAAAGATTTTTAAAGAATATTAGGTTCTACCTTTTCCACTATGTATGTAGATGCTGTCAGCACTGTGTCCTGTCTTGTGTATGGCAAGGCCCATCCATGACAGTTGCGTATGGAAGACTTACTGCAGCAAACACTCATGCAAAATTAAGCAGATGGATCCTGATTGCCATTTAGAGTAGATCTCTTTATGTTGCTTTGCAAACTATTTAGATACAATTTACTCCCATTTTAAGGTAAGAGGCCCATTATGGTGGTGAAATAGAACTCTGAAATGGGATGGTGTTTGCCTGCTTGCATAGCTGATCTGAACTGCCTGGATAGGCCTGCATTATGATACATTTAACCATCATGGATATGAACTTTAAATCAATTATACTGTCTACAGAGTGCTAGCTGAGAAAACGAAAAGATAGCAGAATCTTTTTCCATCGTTCTGCTTAACCAGGAAAGTGTATGGCTGTATGTTGGAGTGAAGTTAGGTAACACTACGACATTTACACTGCTGGCAGCTGACTTGTACCACACCATTCCTATGTCCTGTCATCCTCCTTTGTGGTGGGTTCCATTTTATCTTGTTTCAATTAGTTTTCACAGCAGTGGTTTTGATTTTGGTTTTATGGTCACATCATGCTAGGTATAGCTATCCTGGAATTTCTCAGAGCCTCTATGGTGGAGGGCTATTTAAAAGCATAAAAACTCCTCCTGGCTTTATTCCTGTCTTAAAAGCTTGTCCCCAAGGCAATTCGTGCTCCCCCATTTTTTCCTTCCCTTCAGTTACTACTAATAGCTAAATTGCCTCCAATTTTTAGTGGTAAGCATTTCAGAAATGCTTGTGTCACTTCAGTGCTTTAGTCCCACTGATTTTCTTTTTTGTTTAATTATTTTTTTAGTTCTCCTACTAGAACATAGATGTCTCTGGAGCCAGACTTTCAAAGGTAATACAGTACCTAAAAATGCAGGCATCAACTGGGATTTTCCAGAGCTTGAATGTAGCAAGGTATTTATGTCCTGCTAATTTTAGCAGATTGAAAATCCCAGAATTTATCCTAGATAAATGCTATCTGCTTCTCCAGGTTCCTAAATGCCTTTGAAGTCAAATTCTATTTTCAAAAGCCACTCAGGAGCAAAGTTCTGAGGTGGCATTTAATTTACCTTTCCTTAATTTTCCAGAAGTGTTATTTTGAAATGTAGATGTGGTTCACCATTTCCTTAAACAAACAAACAAACCCCATAGCATAAACATGGTTGCTACCAGTGCAGCCCTAGCTGGAAGTGATCTGCAGCGGCCAAGATAATGCTTCTCTCAATCCCAGTGTAGCCGTGAACAGGATTTGTTATGATAAGAAGCTAATAAGACATTAACAAAAGTAGCTGTGCCTTGATTCATAATATCACTGCTCTGCATTATACCAGGAATGTTCATCCGGGCTTTAGATGTGATTCATAAACTATAATTAAATAAGCCTCTCAGAACTCCTTGTTGGAAATGTAGGGTTAGTTCTAAGAAGTTGAATTAACAGAGAAATAATTGAATAAAAGTTAATATAGGATAAGCTCTCCGTTTTGTAGAAGAAGCAGCTATAGCTTTAAATGTTGCATTGATTACAGTTAGCATAGGAAACAAGAAATAGTGCAAGGTCATTGAGCATGACCATGGCAGAGAGCCTTTGGGAGTTGACTGCATACAACAAGGTGTGCTCAAGTTGATTCCTGCTCTTCTGTTTTTGTTAACTTACTAGAGAGAAGCGAACTGTAGAATGCCTTTCCTCAGGAAGGTCTTTGTGAGTATTGGAGGGATGTATTTGTATGTGCATTTTACATTTATATAAAATAAATCTGCTTTAAAGTATTTGAGTTCTTTTTAAGTCATCAATGGCAGTAATACATTGTAGTATTTGTTTAGGTCTTGGAACATGAGCTTATCCTTAGGCTGCTAAAAGAGGATGTGGCTAATGGTTGTGTCCCTCCAATTAACACAGCTGTACCTGTTATAAGGCTGTCTTCTCACAGTCCTGGAGCAGAGAGATGTGTGTGCTGTCAGTCAGGTGCTGTGGGTGGATAGGAATCCACCGGTCCAGGAGGGTGCTGTGGTGTACCAACAACTAGTTGCAGACTTCAATCCACTTCTTGTACACGTAACTTTTAATCTGGCCCTGGTTGTCTGTGGTGCTGTTGTTCCTGTGGGGTAAAGTGCTATAAACTGGCATTATCCTGCTCAGTGTTGTAGAAAGGCATAAAGTAGAGGCAATGAAGTTACAGAAGTTGTCCCCTGGATTGTTGATGTTCCTGCTAGTGCTGCTTATTTCAGTGTTTGTGTGTATCTCTGGTCTAGATCTGAAGACGACTCCTTATACTTCAGAAGTAGTATGCCCACAGTCTTCCTGGCCAATGATTCTTCTACAGCAAGCAGGACTTCTTCCTCATCCTGAGAAGCCTTCATCCCTTCCTATGTCAGTGGCTACAAGGCCAAGACCCAGCTCACCACTGTCCCCACCAAAATCTCTCGGACTGGGGCCATCTTTTCATCACGCACAAGAAGAGGAGCTTGCAAAGGTGGTGGAGCAGGACCCTATGCTGGAAGAACTATGTAAGCCTCTGTGCTGTAAGCTTTGCAATGTCACTTTGAATTCGGCACAGCAAGCCCAGGCTCATTACCAGGTAAGGAAGGTGTAGCAGGAAGCTCTGCAGCTTGTGTAGGCATACCTGTGCCAGCACGTACTCTGCCAGTAGCGTTGCTGTGATAGCACAGAGCTGAGTGTGGGCTAATGCACAGGGACTAACTTTGCTTTTTAAGGGGAGTTTTGAGTGCTTTGAGGTGGCTGCACACGAGCAGCCAGCAGTGTTTGAGTTAGCTTATCTGAAGGTACATCTACACCATCTCATGGACTGGCAGCTATGGTTAGAACTGTTCTGTAGACATACCTTCACCTTGCTTGAATTTGCTGTTCACCCAGACATGTTGCAGTGCTTTCATTTAAGGTGTCATCACTGGAACATCATAATTTTCCTTTGGTTTATGCAATCTGTTTTCCACCTGTATGCTCATAAAGTAAAACTTGTGATTCCACATATGTGATTTTGTAAGGCCTGGATAGATGTCATAGTCCTATGTTACCCCATCTCACTAGTATCCTCTATTACTAGTGCTGTGTTTGTGTGAGATGTGGAGGTAGTAACTTTTGCTGCTGGCATATCCAAAAGGGTGGTTGGCCATATCATCAGGATACCAGACCCAGATCTCCACTCTGCTGTTGGCCCTAAAAAAGTAATACTCTGTCAGTAGGTTTAGTTAGTGTTACACTTCAGCATCTGAGTTCTGCAGTATTTCTGCCATGAGGGGAGAGAAGTACATAACTTGCATTTATGCAGATGCCTTACTGTGCAATGCATATACATAATCACGTAGCTCTGTCAGGCTTTCAGAACACCAAGCAGAGCTGTAGTGTAAGTTTCCCAGGAGAAAATTAAATGTGAAGCAAGGTTTTTTAGATTCAATCTCATGCTTGCAACCTCATGAAAAGAAGTGCTTAGCTTATCAGAAAGCTCTGCAAAGCAGTTAACATTACATGTTTAACATACGAAATACTAGTTTTAAGTGAAATGGAAGCAGGATGAGAAACTAATTGTAACCTTACTGATTTGAGAAAATAGGTTGAAAATGAAGCTCAGTCGTGCTACGTGATGAGCATTTTAGAGATAAGGGAGGATCTTGAGTCCAGAGCTGTTATTTTCTGAGTGGCAGCTCCTTGACCTGAGGTACCATGTTCATGGCCACTGTCTTATTTTGGTCTCTGCATCCTTTTTCTTTCAGTGCAAGATACTGTTACTAGGACAGCAATTAATTTGATTCTCTTCTCAGGGTAAAAACCACAGTAAGAAACTCCGAAATTACTATGCTGCCAATAGCTGCCCGGCACCCACCAGAATGAGTAATTCAGTTGAGCCTGCCCCACCTCAGGTTGTCTCCCTTCCAGCTCAGGTAAGGCATGAGAAGGTGACTGAGATTGTGCTGCTTACTTGTCACCTGGGGGTTACCCCAGTAAGGGTAACTAGATGTCATGCTTTGAGAATTACTGTGGGACTTGGTAAGGAATTTTCCTTGTGGTGGGACAGGGTGGTGGAAATGGCCTGTTGTGAGCTGTTTGCTTCCCTTTGAAGATGCAGGTATTGATCTGCTCTTGCAGCAGAATATTGGGCTTGGAAAGTTCTATTTCTGCATGGCAAATACTTTGATTCCTGGGAGAGTCTGGTGTGCAGCTGATTAAGGCTGTTTAAAGTCAGGTATAAAGCGGCATTGTTGGAGCTGGATTTGGGCATGAGGGTGTGGCATCAGCTCTGCACAATCATCCCTCCTTTGTGTGAGGAAAACCTAAGTGGAAAAAGTGTTTAGGTGTTCCTATACCCATTGCCCAGGGCTGTTAACTAACTGCATTTTTGTTGTGCCTTTTGCAGCTCGTTCAGGTGTAGGATGAACCTACAGTGATCCAGATTAATTCTATTTTAGGCACATTAGAGGCGAAAGATGATTTTTGCTTCCTTCTTAGTTGCTTCTTATTGTCATGGGATTTAACAGCTAACCTGGCTCTTGCATGTGACTGTGCAGGGAACCACAGCTGGGCTGGGGGGCTTGAAGCTGTGCCTGTCATTTCCGAAAGCAAAAGCCTCCGTTGTGCACAGAAAAGCAAAGCAAAGCACATTTGCTGTAAGGGGCAGATCATTAGGGTGCTGTCAGCCTGCAGAGAGGGCTCAATCAGTGCAAAATAATGTGGCTCTGATCTGAATGCAGAGGGCATGGGGTCCGGCCCTAGGTAGTGTGAGGTGGGTGCCCTACCTGCTAGGCTATCTGGTGCCCTCTCAGGAGAGACATAGACCGTTTCTAATGGTCTGTAACAATAAACAAGACCACTCTGCCGCCTTGTGAGGATTCATGTTGTAACATAGAAGTCAGAATTGTGTGCGTGCCTGTAAGCTTGAACTTAGTAGCAAAAGAGATGGGAAAGGAACTGATGGCTGTAGGAACTTCTACACTGTTTAAAAAAGCACTTTTCTCTGGATAGTAAATGCTGGGGAGACATGCTTGCTGCCACAATCAGTGTGTGGTCTGACTAGACAGATAAAGTATCCTTCATATGGCAAGAGCTACTCATGTGAGGCTGGGTCCTGTCTCTTTGTGTGGTCAGGGAGCTGTGTAGAGACAGGGTACAGGCACACAATAAATAAGAGGAGCATTGTTACCTTTCAGTGGGTCTTGCTCAGTGTGAGAAGGAACTCATCAGTTCCCAGCAGTCAGGAGTAGAGGAGTTAAATCATCGCTGTGAAGCAAACAAGCCGTTATAGCTATTGCAGAGGTACAGGGTGTTTGTTCAGCTTCCTTTCCTCTCCATCTGGGGCCAGGGATTTACCTAAATCTTGAGGAATTTGCAGATCCTCCCGGAGGATGAGGCAGGGAAAATTAAGTTCTTGTAAGAACAGTTTGGGGAGCACTTGAAAGTGTCCTAATCCATATGCTCTATTTCCACCTCTTTCACTGCCTGATGAAGATGATACTGGTTTTGGTCCCTGTGATTCATATATTTCGACAGTCTAATCTTGTGTTTCACATGCTGTCTCTCCCTTTGCTGCTAGATGGGATCCAGTAAACCAGGTGGCCGAGTGATCTTGGCTACAGAGAATGATTACTGCAAGCTTTGTGATGCCTCCTTTAGTTCTCCAGCTGTGGCACAGGCTCACTACCAAGGGAAGAATCACGCCAAGCGGCTGCGTCTTGCAGAAGCACAGAATAACTCATTCTCGTAGGTATTGTTCAACTTCAAGCTCAGGCTGAAAGCATGTGGCAGTGTCTCTGGCTTTGTCTCAAAGATCCCTGAATTGCAGCTGTTCTTATTTGTTTAATCTTCAGGGATGCATCAGAACTAGGCAAACGGAGGGCAAGGAAAGAAGGGAATGAATATAAGATGATGCAGAACAGAAGAAATATGTATACAGTTCAAAACAACACAGGTAACTGGGAACTTGCATCTGCTCTGTAGTTGGAATAATAAGGGATGATACACAGACTTATTGTTCTTCTGTTTCTGAGGTCTGTTTTAGCAGAGACACGTTGTGAAAGGAGCCAGTCCTGGCTCTCCTAATCCTTCATGTCTGCTTTTTTTCCCTCCCAGCTGCTAAAGTTGCTTTGTTTTGTCAGCCTGCTTGTTAGTTCGGTGTCTCAGTTTGTAACTTAATTTACCATCTGCCTGTCTCCAAGGCTGCTCTCAGTGGTGACAGTTTTCCTGCTTTATTTTCCTGGCAAGTGGCCAGGTGCTTTGACTCCTACTGTAGCGCATCAACCTGTACTTGCACTCCCATGATCAGAATGAGAGAGCATGTTAGCCTCCCTCTAAGACCATCTGCTCCTAGTGTAGAGTCCTCCCTCAGGTGTTGGTTACAAACTTTGCCTCTTTAGTATTTAGACTGTGTTTATAGTGTCCAGCTCATCCATTTCCCTTTCTCATTTTGAGTTGCTATGAGCACATGTTAGCTGAACCCCTGATCCCTGGTGAAGCTTGGCTGCATCGTGTCATTCTAACCACTGTTGTGTGGAAAAGAAATATTTTTACCTTCTAATAAATAGAATTTTGTGATAATTTTAAACTGAGGCAGCTGATTGTAATTAAAAGGCTGTGGTAATTCTGGAATTCATAGAATCTTAAGAAAAAAAAAAAAACGTATCACTTAAGAGGAGTTTTAACATTAGGAGTCTGATAATTTAATTCTTCATAAGACTGGGGTATTAAGACAACTCCACTGCTTTAGGAAATACCAGCAAGTACTACTTCCCTATGTGCTGCACCCATTTAAATCTGGATCTCAGTGGAGAAGTTGTGGGAAAACAAGATTCCCTCTCTCATCCCTTAAAGAAGCTAAACTTTGTCTTCTCTTAAACATCCTTTGGACTTAGAAGTTGTCACTGAGCTGCTTCAAGCTTTTCTTTTTTTACAGATGAAACAGAATTGTCTGTCTCCTCAGGTCCTTACTTCAATCCCCGCTCACGCCAGAGGATTCCTCGGGACCTGGCCATGTGCGTCACCCCCAGCGGCCAGTTCTACTGCTCCATGTGCAACGCCGGGGCCAGCGAGGAGCTGGAGTTCAGGCAGCACTTAGAAAGCAAACAGCATAAAAGCAAAGTGTCCGAGCAGCGGTATAGGAACGAGATGGAGAACCTTGGCTATGTACAATGACGCGCCGCCCGTGGTAGTAGTTTGCAAATAGAGCAGCTTGTCTCTCGCCTGCTGTTTGCCACATGCCCTGCTTCGTGCTCCATTCGATAGGAGTATGCTCTGAGCTATACATGTAACACCTGCAAACTCAATGGTATGGTTAGGTTTTTTTTCTATCATAGTTGGCAGGATGACGCTGTGCAGGACATGAAGTGTTTTTTGATGTTTGTTTGCTAATTATCTAAGGCTCTTCATTGTATTGAGTGGCGGGGAGGGCTTTGGCTTCTCCCCAGCCTTCTGCATGAATATGCAAAGCCCAAGAAGTGCTGGGAACTTCTGTGGTTCTACCACATGGGTGGACCATGTGCAAAGCCTGCTCCCCTCTTTGGACACCACCGAGCAGTGCTCCAGAATGCCTCCCTACCGCAAACTGAATTTCTGGGCAGCTTGTAAAGGAAGGGCAGGAATGGGGCCTGTGAACGTGTGAATTAGGGAGTGTACTTGTCCACAAATTGCTGCTTGTGACCCCCATTACAGCCCAGAGTAAGTTCTTTCTGCGTCCTTGGGGAAAGGCTTTGCATACTTCTCCTTGGAGGGTCATGCCTCTTGCTGCTGCTTCTGTGATGCAGTTTTCATTCTGAACGCCTGGCATTGGATATCACCTGATAAGCCCCATTCAGAAATACTCTTTTCTACCAGTTAACAGTGGAAAAAAAGATTTTCAGTGTTGTTGCAAGGCTGGGCACCTTAATGGAGCATGGGTGTAGCGCATCTCCATGAAGAGAGTCTCTGGGGGTCTCGGTGGCTTAATGAACTGAATCAGAAAGCCAACCTGCTCAGATGAGATGTGCTCTTCTCTGATTCTGCCTTAGACTGAGTAGGGTTGAGAATAGGTTGGAAGGAGCTGTCAGCTGTGATTTCTTTGCATACTGATGTAGAAGAGAGCAAGTGTTGGTCTCTGGCTGGCAGCTGTATTGCTCTGGGAAAGCAGGGCTGCCTGGACCTTGAGGAGCAGGTATAATTGTGTCCCACTTCCATGCCATTCCCTGGACAAAGCCCAGTGGGTGTTACAGAGGATAGGTGAAATGCTCCTTTGAACTAGAGCTACCAATATTGGATGAATTTTTCCCCCTCTTTCTTTTCCCATCTCAGAATGGGTTTTAATTCCATTCCTTGATGTGAACTTTGCTGTTCTGGGACCATCAAAAATTCGAAGTTAGGTAGGATGTAAATGTCAGGAATGCTGATTGTTTGAGTAACAGCTTTTTGGCCATACAGTAGTATTCATGAAACTTGTTAAGCAACTTTGTAAGTGTAGACAAACCCAAAGGGTGTGTATCTGTTTTGATTCTCCTTAGCAAAAGTAGAAAGGGGATAAAGAGCAGAAATAGGGCTGACATTTATTTTTCTGCTTGTGTGGGTAGATGTGAGGAGCTGCGATTGGAATCCGGTACACAGTGTTTCTAAAACGCTGGCTCCAGTGGCAAGTGCAGCTTGTAGGTGACCTCCCTCAGACCTGATTCACCACTGTGCTGCTACAGCTGTACAGTGGTACAGCTTCATTGACTTCAGTGGCAGGTGCAGGGGGGGGGGGAAGGTATTGTGGCTTGTCCCTTGCTCTTCTTTAGGTGGTAGGTTGAATTAGATGCAGCTCCATCTTAGGATAAATTTTACTTAGTGCGTAATGTTGAAGGTAGCTCCCCCAGCCCCTTTGCCATTCTGATCCTGCCTCTTGCATTCCAGAAGGACTTTCTGCTTGCCTTAAGAAATGAAAAATGAGTAAAGTAACAAAAAATTCAGATAGGTTTTTTTGTTAATCTTTCTCTAGTCCACCTCAAAAAAGGTTTGTTGTGCTTGGCTGCTCCTCAGAAATCAAGTATTGTTATCCTTAGCCACCTGAGCATCAGGTAGCGTGCAACCTTAACGTAGCCTTCCTAAATGCAGGCAAGGTGAGCTCTTGCACAGTAGTTGAAAGCAACCCCCTACATCATTCCATGCTGATCCTTGCCCTGCAGATACAGGCAGAGCAGTGGACACCCTCTTGAATGGGATTCCCTCCCCTCCTTTCAGCAAAGAGTCTGTGTACTGGAGCACATTAGAAGGTAGGAGGACAGGTGCCCAGGTTGCAAAGCACTAAGTGGTTTTGACAGCCTGTAAGTCTGTTTCTTCTTTCCTGCCTGTGGCTCATCCTCTGTGTGGCCTTGAAGAACATTCCCCTCGCAAAAAACTTTCATCAGCCTTTTCCCCATCATCTTTTGCAGTCAAAGAAGGGCTCTAGTTTTCTCTGTGTTCTGTCTTTTGTTTTTCTGGTCTGACACCACTGTGCAGGGACAGAAGGAGCTGGATGAGCCTTGCCACAATGAGTTTCACCAGAGTGATCCCTGCATTATGCTTACACATCCCTCTTGCTGTAAATTAAAGTGTGGCATTTCCCATAGCCTGCAATTAGTAGCAGAAAACCAACACTTTGTAAAATGTGAGGTGGAGGAGCTGTAAGTATTGGTGTTGTCTAGCTAAGGCCAAGAAGGGTTTTTTTGCCTGCTTTCACATGTCCCGAAAATCAGCTGTTCACCACTTTGCTTTGGTTGCTTCTCCTGCTCCCAGCACTGTGATCTGCTCCTCATTTGGCATTTCCAGTGACTAGAGGCATCAAAACTCAGTTTGTTCCATGAGTTGTTCTGTCCTGGGAAGAGCTGGTGCAAATGTGCCCCAGCACACCAGTGTGCTAGTGCAGGCTTCTCTCTGCATGGGTCTGAGTCTGGTTTGAGGAATGGCCCTGAACAGAGAGGTCTGCAGCTGCTTTGCTTTGTTCAGGGAAGTACATTCTGAGAATTTTGGAGCTGTGAGTTATATAGCAGGTATGAAGTGAACGGCGGGGTTCAAAGATCAAGAGAAGGGCAGGTTTCATGCATGGGAGGAAGGATATTTCCTGCTGGGAGAAGCAGCTGAAACTCACTTTGACCCAGTGCTCTGTTGTGGTCCTTCCCTACAAGTGACCAAACCTTACCTGCTTAATGGTTTGTGATCTTCCCACTCTCCCCTCAGCATAGAAAATTGTTGACTGCAAAGACAAAACACTCCACCTCATTAATATCACCAGTGTTCAGGCCAATCCAAACTCGTCAGCATGACAAACTGGGTGGAACCTGATTTTATTTTCTTGTGAAAGCTGTTCTCCAAATCAGTGTTCAAAACACATATTGAAAACACATCCTGGCCAAACCCTGTTTGACATGGATGGGCTAGTAAGAATACCATCGAGCTGTAATACCATTTTCCAGACCCATCCATTCTTTTTCTCACATTAAACCAAGTACCAAATGCCAGAAACAGGACTTTTGTGAAGCTATCACATTGGCCAGTAGATTAATGACCTTTGCTGCTAGAAACAAAATATAAATCAACGTGTTCGTATTTATTTTACTGTGCTGACCACTAATTGATTTGTTAATATTTAAGGCATTATTCTGTAGGTTGTTTAAATAGAAAATTCTATATGGCACTTTGTTTTTTGGATCAGAACAGGTATTTATTATATTTGTGAAAATTATTTCCCTCCCACATATGTATTGTTTTCTTTCCCTGTTTAAAAAAAAAACCCAAACAATAAGATCCACCCCAAAACAAAACAAAACCCCAAACAACCCAAATCCAACTAATGAATCTTTCTTGTTTCTCTTCATGCCAAACAAAATGGGGATTTCCTTGCAACTCCCTCTTAAATGTCCATTTCTAATTTATTTCTTTTTTAGTCCAATGGTTCCTTCAGTAACTTGGGATGATATTTTTAGACACATGAAGTCCATACTACATTTAAGCATTTCTTTTAAGGCAGGGAAGTAAATTATGTGGAAACCATGTATTTGTGAGAATTATGGAAGTGATACTATTTTGTTTGTATTAAGCATTAGCTGTTATTTTGCTTTCTGCACTAATGAGTAAATGTGTTATTATCTTGGCTAACATTGGTCTATTTTTGACTTTTGCTTTCTTTGCCTACATCAAAAGGAAACCTGAAAACTTCTGTGGAGTTGCTTAGGATGGTCATCAATGTAACAAAACTGCAGATTTTTTTCTGTAAAGCTTCTTGTCTTCTCTCCTTTTCTAGATGCCCATTATAGGGCATTAGAAGAGAAAGCTATTGCCATAAGCACGAGTTCATATTTTAGCTTACTAATGCATGATGTCCTTTTGCTACGTTACTTAAGTAATACTCTCACTGTAACCAACGGGAATCTTGCCCAAATCAGGAGTAAATGAAATACCCTGACTAAAGATATTATGTTGGTTAGGGCCAGGCAAGGTACATTGCTAAAATTCATCTTTTACTCCGATGTTTGGGTTACAACACTCTTAAGGTTTTGCTTTTTAAGGAATGTGTATCTGGTTCTGTAAGGATTTGGTCCTGCTCCAGCTACAATAGTTTGAAGTATGTTTACTTTGGTTGAGTAGGAGCAAACCTTGAAGCCATTCAGGAATTTCATACTGCTGATGTTTTCTCATATGTGTGTGGTTTTGGTTTGTGGTTTTGTTTGTTTGTTCTTTTTTAATTTAAATGTTACAACCATATATACAAGGATGCTCTGGATGAGATGGACAACAGTTGCTGATTATGGAAAAACAAATGCTGTGGTTGCCAAAGGATTAAAAGAAAATGCAGAATTATCGACCTGATTTCTTTGAAGTTAGTTTCTAAGCTCCTGTTGTTCTGAGCTGGGCTGGCTGCTTTGCCATCTGCATACAATTGGAAGTAAAAATAAAATCCACTTTCAAATAAATGTGATCAAGCTGTAGTTCCAGGAACGTCTCCTTGAAAGAATGTATCACAACTCAGATGGTGTCTTTCTGCCTGAAATATCTGCAGGTAAAGGCAAGACTGTGGATTTTAAAAAATAAAACCTTCAGCCTGTGTTTTGCAGGGGAAAAATTACGTGATTTCATTTCCTTCTGCATCTGTCCAGCAACATCATTTGCAAATGCTTAGAATGTGTTCCATCTAGAGCCTTCTTGTCAGGTTGGATTTGTACATTTGTCCTTCTATTCTTTATATTGTACTGACCCCTGTGAGGGAATAGTTGATGCAAATGATTTTTTTTTTCTTATTATTAAGTATACAATAAATCATCTTGCTCTTATCATTGTACAGTCTTGGTGTTTGGTGTTGCTGCTGCTCGTGATATGGCTGCACTATGCATGGCTAGCACTAGCCTAGCATTGAGTGCAGCTACATGAGTAATATACTTTGATACACTGATACAGGGGTGTAGTCCAGTGTAGAATTTGTTAGCCTGGAGAGGGGTCAATGTACTTTCATCTGTTGCTGAAAGTCAACTAAGTTCTCCCTCTGAGCTGTCTAAGCTTCTGGAGGGACTGGGAGTGCTCAGCATCTGACAGGATGGGAACCAGAAGGTATGGGAAGGGCTCTGTTTCCACTGTGCTTTCACCATGAGTAGACATCACAAGCTCTGAACCAAGCACAGACTTTCAACTCTTAACTGTAAAAAGGTAGGGACCAGCTGAACCTGACCCTTACATTTGCACATTTTTTCTTGCCAGTGTGCACTTTCATTACTTGAGGGCTCCAGAAGAGCATATGCTTGTGCAGCATAGATGAGTTTGCAAACAGAAAGGACGTTCTGAACTAGAGCCTTGAAGCAGAGAAAATCTGGGGTTTGCTGGGTTCAACTCAGGTAAGAGAAAAACGTTGCTTGTCCTTGGTGCTGCAGCTGTGCTGTTGCTGCAGAGCTCCTGACCTCAAGGGCAGTTTTTCGGTGGCACACCTAAGGCATTCAGGGTGTGTGACTGCTCTTGGGGCATAGCTCTGAGTGGATGAGCAGCCATGAACAGGGATGTGTCCCTTCACTCTCCCATCCTCTCTTATTGAAGGTGTCGGGCCACGATGGGGAATAGTGACACCGTGGTGGCATTTTCTTGATTCACTGTTTTATTGGGCTGGGAGCTGCCTAATTGCTTGGGCAACTTCTCTGCTAACTCTGAAACGGAGGAGGTTTTATGTGTTCTCATTTCTAGCAAATAGGCTCGTAAAGGCTTGTAAGTGGAGCTTCATGCTAAATCTGACCCCAGCCCTTCATTATCTTATGCCCCAGCAGGCTGGGTTCCTTCCTGTCATCATAGAAATCAGAGGGGTAAACCTCTACAGAGGTTAAAGCTATGCCTTTTTAATACGTGCACATGATCATTGTGTTCTACATTCTATAGCAGTTTGGTACAGCCCAACCATGGTGACACGCAGAGATACCTGGGCAACCTAATTCGGTCACAGGTGTCAGTTAAATTGGGCAGCAAATAATACAGTATAAAAATGGATGATAATCCAAGACTAACTCTATGATTTGAAAGCACAAATAGCCCTCCTTTCCCTTCTTAATTACCTTGGTGTCACAGGATGTCATTTAGTTGTCTTGTAACATTTTACACCTGAGGAAGTAAAGTTTGGAAAAAATAAGCGATCCGCCCAGGAAGTCTGGGGCTGAAAAGCAAGATTGAACCCAAGGCCTTCAACCACCAGGCTGGTGACCCTGCCACATCTCCATTCAGCCTCTCAGCTCGCAGGCTGATGAAAGTGAATGGATTTTAAAAACAATTTGATTAATAATCGTTTGATTTTAGTTGTTTATACTATGCCCTTGCAGTGGGGTAGTGTGGTTTAAAACCAATGAATCTTGGCAGGGAGAGCTGTCGGTATCGCTGCTGCCATTAAATCTTAGTGGAGAGGTGGAAAACTAACAGCTTTTAGGAGAATTGTAGAGGGTGCACATTTGCAAAGTGCGGGTTCCGGAGGCTCTTCTGTGTTCCTTTATATCCACTTCACATAAATTCCCTCTGCTCATACCTCTAGTTCTCCTAAGGCATTTGGATCGGATGCCGCTCGTCTGTTTTGGAACAGTAACAAGCTGCTGTAGCAGATAATACCTGGAACTCGCTGGCCTAATCCTTCAGCGAGTGACATGCTTTGAACTGGCCGTATTCCACCACGCTCACTTCACCTCTCTACCTGCTTGAAACAAGAGCAGATCTATTTAAAGTCGGTGGAATTACACAAGTGTAAAGAGAGATAGGAAGATTATCCACAATGTGTTATCTGAGGCTAGAGAGCGTCTTTGCAGCTGTTTGCTGTACATGCAAAGATGTTTAAAAGAAAAAGGATTAATCTAAGGCTTGTTTCTCAATGTGAAGGTACAAAGAGGTACTGTGAATGAAAGAACAAGGTGGAAGGTTATGAAAATTGAAGACAGCTGTGTGATAAACTAAAGATGCTGCATTTGGTGTGGCTGGGATTTTCTGCAGGGATGCAGTGTTTACCTGAAGAAGCCAGACAATGTACTTAACTAAATGCAGTGAGACCCATAGTGTCAAAAAAGCTACATGAGCATGTGTCTTACCCTGGGTTATGAAAGGTGAAACATAGGTAGGAAAAAAGCCATGACAAGTCAAATAGCAAAGGCCCTGCACACCAGAAGAGTTGCTGATGTGTGGGTTAACACATGATATTTTAGGGAGTCTGTAAAGGGTTAAGGGACTTGCAAAAACAATTGTGTGATGCCAAATATCTTTGATTGCAGCTGAGATGTCATTTATGTGTCCTTTTCCACTATGACCTACTGTGTCCCTTTGAGGACTCTTCCTCCTTGGTACTATTTATAAGAGGTCATTTGCCAGTAGCTCCTTGTTGCAGCTACCTCTAACAGTGTTTGCAGGATCTCGGCAGCCGCGTCTTGGGCTTAATTAGGAAATAGCCAAATTACCAAATACATGGGACTCTTAGACAAGTGACTTCAGTTTGTTTGTAAAAGCTAGTGAGCACCTGCTGCTCATGTAACAGGGATACTCAAGAGCATATTTGGATTAGCAGGTCCAAATTCAGACAGAGAGACAATGCAATTAATCTCCAGGATATTGCATTTATTTAAGTGAGGTGGAATTACCGACTGCTGTACATCCTGCTGGTCTGTCTGTTAGCTGGCACCAAGATACCCAGGCACAAGAGTTGGATGCTTCTCATGCCTTCTCCTATGGCTAGTCACTGTGACTCTGTCTTTGGGGGTCTGGTTTTGACTGGTCTCTCTTTGGTTTACCTCATCACACAGTCACAGAAATGTAATTAGTGGGACAGCTTTTATAATGCTTGTTTAATGACTTCAAATTAAACTTTGTTTACTCGAGTGAAGCACAGATTTTTATTATGCAAAATCCAAGTAACTTCTAATGAACATTATTGAAAAAGCACAACAGAAAAATGTAAATAAACCCAAGGCAGGTGTTTCAAGGTTGCAGTGACCCCAGGCATGTGAGACTGAGGAGGTGGAAATGGGAGGCAGCAGTGGATTGTACCAGCCTGCCTTTTGCCAGTCCCACAGTCCCAAGTCACATGCTGGATGTTCAGCTGCCGTATTTGCAATTATACCCTTTAAATAGTGTTGATAAAACTCAAGGTGCACCTCTGACCCTTTGTAGTGGCCTTCCCTGGAGGCTGATCTACTGCAGCCCCAGGCAACAGGCAGGATGCAGAAGGTTCGGGGATGGCTACATATGGCTGAACAGACTGCACCTTCCCTTGCACTCTTCCTACAAAGGCTGAAGACAGCAGGGTTGAGTTAAGCCCTTGTCCTTAGGGTGGGCTGTGTGTTAGCCTGATACCGGCACAGAAGACATGACAACCTTTCATACAATCTAAGAGGTAGCCACATAACCTGAAGCTTTGAAGGAAGCATCAGAGATTGCAGGTGAACAGAGTATGGAGAGAGACATTGGAAGTTCACGGTGCATGTAGATAGGGGATGCAGTATCTCTCCGCTTACTAAGCATCTCAATAGAGACACCTTTAGATCAGCCTGGAGTCCTTTCATGCACAGCTTAGTGTCTAAGACCTGGGACAGATTTCTGAAGACATGTTGTTAATCTAGTTAGCATTGATCTTTGCACAGCTTCTCACAGCTGCTGAGAAATGCCTGGATGGGTCAGATCGCAGCTATATGGATATATGTGTGGGGTATATATTAGGATATAATAAGCTTCCAAGGGAGGAGTTCTTGATTGGGTACCGACTATATATGTTGATTATGTGGCAACAATCTTGACAATTAGCATGCATACTTTTAACTTGCATTTCTGATTGCAGTGACAAAGCCAGCATTGCCTTCTCCTCTCAGTAACTTCAGAGGCATTGTCTTGATTTAAGAGACAGTGTCCTAAAGCTGCTATGAGAAAGTGGCTGTTGGGCTGTCCACTTAACAAACTGCATGATAAAAGGATGAGCAGCCCAGGCCTCTAAACTGGTTCATGGGAGCTTCGAGGTTACAAAATGCCAGCCAGCATTTATTGTCATATGAAATAATATTCCCATGGTGAATACAGTACAGGTCTTCCAAATGGAATGCTTCCCTAAAATATTAGGACCCAAAATGGATTGCAGGCAGTATTAGTTAAAAGACAATCTAATGTACACATCCCAGAGGGGAAGGTAATGATCGGTGGAAGAAATGAGAATAGAAACAGAGACAGAAAACTTGAAGTTCCTTTGGGTGATTCTACCAACCCCTGGACATGACTGGCATTTAAAAACACTGGGCACTTTAATCTACTTGGGTGTTTCCATAAATCTTAGCAGACATCAGTGTTTTTGTAAATCTGATTGTGAGTCTTCTGTGAAAACAAGCGGTATTCTTTTGTAAAATTTAACCCTGCAAGGAGAGCCATTAGCGCATGGTTGTGCCACCGCAGGAGGGGCAGTGCTAGCCTCTGAGCCTAGCTAGAGCTTTCCAGGACAATTCCCCATACAGACCTGGGGTTGCCTGAACTGCCTACGTCAAAATGAAAGACAACAGTCCTCTGTCTCTGCTAGGGTGCAGCACTGGGTCCCAGTCTCAAGCTATATGTTCCATATAGAAACCCATCATCTCTGTGCTGCAGTGCCCACAGTCAAGTTATAGATATTTGAATGTCTTCCTGGAGACTGGTTGAGGTCACCCTGTGCTCAGCAGGTGCTGCTGAAGACAATCTAGATTTCCTCCAGAAGGAAATGAAGCTGTGTCACATCACTAGGGGGAATCACTTGCATTTGGCATTAGAGATAAAACTTAATGTTCTACAATTACAGTGTCGGGTGGCTGGCAGCAGTTTTGCCAGACAAATACCACGTGTCTTTCCCAGAAGGATTCAATCTTTAATATTGTTTTGATGCTGGAGGCTCTTCCAATTTCTGTTTATATGAAATGACTTATCTATGTTGGAAGTGCTGCCTTTAACCCGATACAGCTGGTGCCACCTACAGCACCCTGGAAAAACCACGGCTGCAGCGTTTTGCTTCCCTGGAGTTGCTGTGTGACCGAAGCAAACTGTCACCTCGCAGGAGAGAAGCCTTTGAAGGGCTAAATGTGTGTTAGCTCTTCATCTGCTTTGTGCACTTTGAGGCTGTTTCCAAGTAGTTCCACTTTTCCAAGCTCAAAGCATGGGAATCTATTGCTGGGACTGCAGGGAGATGTTGAGAACCAGGCAGTACATGTGGAATGCCCGTAGAAGGAAAAGCATAGCAGGAGCTGTGAGCTGCTAGGGCTGTGCTGATCCAGAGCCAAGCTGCAGAGTCCACTTAGCCCCACTCCTCCTTTTTCTACCTCTATGTTATTACCATTTTTTAAAAGCCAAATCACTGACTGCAGTGGAGGTTCTTGTAATGATGTCAATTTGGTGATGAAATGTAGTATTTTGGGGGGCAATCTAGTTAATTTGCAGCACATGTGCAAAGAAATCTGTGTGCCCTTAGTCCAGGCAGGCTTTATTCCTTGGAAAATATTTCCATGCACACAGCAAGAGGCTGGCTTTAATCCTCATCCCCATGCCCAGCCATACTTAGGAGCAGGGAATGGGGAGCAGCTGTTTGCCCCATCTTCACCTATTTGAGCCAATGCTTTTCTTTTATGTGACTGTGGTAAAGCTGTGACATTTGTCTGTCTGGGGGGAATCCAGCCTATCCTTCTGGGGAAAGAGCAACTGTGGGATGGCTGGATTCATTGTTATTTCATAAGGATATAAATAATATAGGTGGTGTAATAGATGAGTGGCAGACCTGACTGTGCTGAATGTAAATGCAGCGAGTCCTTGATCCTTCTTCAGAGGGCTTTTACTGGGTAGCTCAGGCATTTTTCTGGTGGTTTTATAGGGCAGAGGAGACAAGCGAACAATCGTGTTGTGAGATCCCAAGTCACCCTCCTGAAACACCCGAACGAGCGTTTAATCATCGCTCCCTGGAGAAATGGCTGTAGTAACTGCTACGATGGAGAACAATACAGAACTGAGACCAGTTTGGGAAAAAATGGGTCATGGTAATTCATAATTATGAAATACCTCATGTTAGTTGCTATCCACTTCTCTGGGCTTCGTTTGTCTCGCTCAACTGCTGGTCCTGAAGCTTTGCTGGGGGCTGCACCAACCAGCCTCACCCCAGCCCCAGATTCAGGCTGTGGTTTCCTAATTGGCTACCAAAAAACCAAGCATGAAATGTTCAAAAGTCCTGTAGCCCCTTAGAAGCTGACATGTTTTCATGCGTTTGAGCCTCCAGGATGCAGAAGTCACATCAGTCTGGAGCTGGGTGGAAGCTCTGAATTCCTGGCTGGAGCCCCAGGGATGGTTGCAGAGGTGCCGTACATTGCAGTGGCTCTCATGGGGGCCTGAAGCTGTCAAGACATAACTGTCCCTTGAAAGATGCATGTGGGATGCCTGTCTCCACGTCCACACACCAGCTTCAATCTGTCCTGACAGCTGTAGTGCCTAACGGGGCTGGCCCAACCTCAGCTCAGGCAAGCTTTCACATGCTGGGATCACACCTCCTGATGGCACTGCAGACATACTTTTAGAAATCCCAAACAACTCCCTCCTTAAACTGGTATTTCGAGTTCTTATTTAATATTGCCCCATTTTTAGATGTTTTAAGAAAGGTGGCAGTGCTTTATTGATACTCATTTGTTGTTTGGAGGCAAGCAAAGTGATGATATTTTATTTTGATTCAACAGCACACCCATTAAGATTTCAGAAGATGGTAATATCCCCTGGAAACAGAAGAGGGCAGCTGATTTTTGAGAAATGAAGAGTGCATTGACTATTTTTGAGAATGGAATAGCAGTCACTCAGATCTAGATGAAAGGGTTTGGGTTTTTTTTCATGAATGAATAAAAATAGCACAGTATTCCGGGGCCCCTGCTAGTGTAATTAGTGTATAAAATAGCTGAACCCCCATCACTTTCCACAGAGTCCCTGGGCTTCATCTGGCAAAATTAGATTCCTTGCAATTTTATTGCAATGTAATTAAAAAGTAACCAAGGGAATACAGAACTCAGTCTTCAGGGATGGTCAGCATCAAGCAGAATAAAAAGCATCCGGCTGCTCACCGGATTAATAGCCATTTTCTCTGTTTGATGCCCAATCCAAAAAAAATAAGTGCTGTGAGTTGTCACTTGGTATGTATGGGGAAATACAGAAAAATTGGGTTTTGTAAAATGTTCCTCAACCTTCAGAATGTGTATTTTATAACTGAAAGATGTTTTCTGCTTGCATTTACCACCACACACGTGCATTCCAAAGCAAAAGGTTTCTCAGGAGTGAAATCTGTCTTTAAATCCAAAAGAATATGTTCTGTGACTGCTTAATTTTTCAAGCCTCAATTTCCAATTAAAACAATTACACAAGTCTGACATGAGTTTACTGTGGGGTTAAGTCCCCCTGAACCTGTATTTCCTGGCCAGTGCTTAGCTGCAAACCCTGCAGCTGCTCTGCGGAGCAGCCCGGAGCCCTGATGGTAGCCACAGAGCCACCACGCTCGGGCAGCAGCACCAGCCTGCCTCCCTGTCTGGATGTATTTTTAATGGCAAAATAATCATACTGGTTGGCATGGGAATGTGTATGGTGTGTAAGGAACTCAATGGAAGGGACGGTCAATGCCTGTTCCCCATGGGGCTAAGCCCCACCTGGAAGGATGGTGGGAGGACATACTGGGGCGATGCTAAGTAAAGTGCAAAGTAAGAGAGATGGTGCTGCTCAATGTAAGGCTAGATATCTGCATGGGACCTAAACCTTCCAGGGCCTTCGCTGGCCCAGATGGTAGGTAATTTGGAAAACTCAACTGTGACTCCTTCCAGCACCTTCTTGGCATCACTGTGCTTTTCTGTCTCAGAAAAAAAAAGGGGGAGTTCCGCATTTAGCTTCAGTGAGGAGCATGTGAAAAGTAAATTGCCTTTTTTTTTTTTTTAATAGGTCTAGGGCAGGAACAATTAGAGACCCTCTGTAATGAAACAGTTCTGACTGAAAGGGTAACCCAGGAAGACTACTCTTCTGATGCAGAAAATAATGAGGGCTGCCCTAAACTTCTAATCAGGAACTCAACTTTTATTTGCAGCTCCTGACAAGGATAGCATCCCTTAATAACACTTCTGACAGTTCCAAACTCCTGAAATTAATATGAGAGCAATGAGAATTTAATGGAAGCGCTAATTGCAGATGCTGGAATTATTCTGCCGCAATTCAAAACCTCTGATGTGGAGAAACTCTTAGCACGGATGGGCTGTCATCTAATTTCTGTGAAGTTTTGCTGTGGAAGGTGACCCTGGCTTTATGCGCCTTCATGCTGCAAGACATGGGCATCCTTCCCTCCCATTGACTTCCACACCTTGCAAAGAATTAGGATGCAAGCAATTAATTCCTCTTGCTCTGGAGACTGTACTACTCATACCCCTCATGCGTGCAGTTGCCTCCACTTCCCTCTTGTGATTAGTCATAATGTCCTGGAGTAGCAAGCTGGTGTCCAGGCTTCTTCCAAAAATGTGGACTGATTCTGCAGGTGGGTTAAACGCAGGCAGCTGCAGCAGTTTGTTGCCACCTCTGCAGCAGAAGCAGCCAAACCTTTACACATGAAACAGCTCCTGCTTTGCTGTACTTTGACTGTAGTCGAAGGTACTAGGACAAGTTGGTACCAACACTACAGTTGCTACAATGTGTTGTTGTAAGAGGTGGAAGTGGAGGTCAGGAAGGCTGTAGGAGAGGTGAGAGAAGACTGGTTCATGGGAAGGAGCCACCTCAGTCTTTAACCTACCTGAGTGAGCATCCCAAAAATCACGGATCTTGGGAAAAGTGATTTGATGTTATCAGTGGATCTACTCATGTCTTCCTCCAGGGCTACCTTTCACTCTGGAATTCCTCCAAAGCTCAGAGGGGTGCATGGACACCTTGCCAGGTCCCTGGGTCTTGGTGGGCTGTGGGAGGGGATCTCTGTATCACAGAGCAAACAGCCATCCCTCAGCGTGCACTGTGCTGGTGGGCTGCATGCTTGGTGTGCGACCTGGGTGCTTGCAGCCTTCATAGCAAAGCTGTGAGAGTGCTGCCACCCCAATGAGATGTTCTAGACACCCAGAATCATCCTTCCAAGGGTTGTACCAGGTTTTTGGAGGCTGTATACACAGCAACAAACTCACACTGTCCTCCTTGCATGTCCTGAAAACACTCGGAGCTGTCCATCTGGTTTAGAGCTCAGGAGAGCAAGAATTAAGTGTAAAGATTTTAATGGGAGACCTTTGATTTTAGACCACTAGTTAGAGATGAGAGGAAGTTGGAGGCCTTGGGGCCGAACATGAATCCTTCTCAAAAAGTGAACAATTTCTCATCTGTGTGACATTTTTCTTGCCTCTTTCACAGTTTCAGCTGTGGAACCTGCACCTCGATATTAGTTCCAACTGTTGAATGGTATTAGATGATTCATCTCTTCTATTAATACAAAAAGTAATAACCGTTTTCTGCTTTGCACATAATGCCCTTTGAGAAATAGATGAAGACATAAGGGACAGCGAAGAATTATTTAATCTAAGCTTTTTTTTTTTTTCCCCTCAGTCCTGTATTTTGCTGCTTTATTGTGTGATTACACTCCAGTTCCTGCCCTTCCCCAGTTACTCTGGAGACGGTGCTCAAAAAGGCAGGAGCCATCTCACCCTGCTTCAGGGCCCCTCTCATAAAGGAGGGGTGTGCATCTCTTACCAAAAAGTAATAAATACCCCTCGCTGTAATAGAGGGAAGAAAAGGAGGGTAAAATCCCAAGCTGGTTTTCACCAGGCTCTGCTAACAAACCAAAGCCACCATCATAAAAATGCCAGCATGAGCACTGAAAATCAAAGTGTGGCCCCAATGATTCAGCTGAAAAATCTTATTTGGCCACAGAAGCAGCTTGGAGATTTCCCGCCTTATCTGGTCGATGTTTACAGAGCCATATGCATACATACAAACACTTCTGGGAACGCTGCAGTGACTCAGGACAATTGCTCTGTGTCGTGGTAATACTTGGCATATGGAGTGGATTTTGCAGCTGAAAGACAATGGCCAACTTTATGGATTTTTGAGTTCTTTCTCCATTGTGAGGACCTTGATAGAGTGGAATTTGAACACCCCTTTCCCTCTGCTATTGATAAGGGGAGGAATAAATCAAAGATAAGTTGACAGAAGTAGAAACGAGGGTCAAAAGAAATCTTGTGACATTGAAGTTTGGGGAAGGATAAACCCAATACTTAGCACCAAATGTTACTGTAAAATAACATTCCCTCTGCAGTTCCCTGGAACCACGGACCGCATACTGACCTGGGATGCTCTCAGCCACACATAGAGTGAGCAAGCTTCCCATGCTGGCAGACACATGTGCTGCAGACGCCTGCAAGTGGTGGGAAGGATCCTTCTCAGGACCACTGAGCTGCTCTGCACATTACAACCTTGTCAAAATGCTGGCTCCCTCCAGTGCCACATTACAGAACTAGTTTCCAAGGCAGAGACCCCACTCTGCCATTTCTCATTGCCTTGCTACTCTCCTCAGTCGAGGAGCTCTGCCAAGCCAGGGTGGGCTGGCTGCTGCTCCCAAAACCGCATCTCCATGTCTGCACGTGGGTTCTGTGAATACATATTCATACTGTTTTCTCTTGACTTGCTCCACTCTTCATTTTGTTACGTCTGACAGTAGTTCTATGTCCTGTGTTGAGTCCAAGTTCACTGGGCTGTGACTTTTTTTTATGTTATGTTTGCACATCACCTGCCATGGCAGTCCCCATCCCTGAAAGAGATGGGAGGAAACGGAGCCCCTGTGCTTCCACTTGACAGAAACTCAGTCTTTTCCTTTTTATTTTGCTGGGTGTTGAGGCATTAGGTAGTAGCATCATAGGAGAGCTTCCCCCAGCTCACACTAAAGCTCCTTACTAAAAGTAAAGAATTTTTTACTATTTTTTTTACTAGATTTAAATAATTTTGGGTGCTGTGAGTGGGGTGAGAGCAGCATTTTACATAAGCCTCTAAAAGTGCCAGTTACTCATATAACTCTGGGGTAGGTGGCCTCCTAATGAATCCATACTTGTTGTTTACTGGGGTTCATAAGTGCTATGATAACCACGGTAAATTACACAGAAGGAGGTGAGTTAACTTCCTGGGACCATGAAGGGAAAGTCCTTGCTCCCTTAGTCAAGTTCTCCCTGCTGTTCCAGGTTTGCCAAGAGGAGGCTGCATTTTTCTCAGCACATTATTATCATGATTATTTCCCCAGCACTGACAGCGCCCTCAGTACACTCTCATTACTTGGTAGATGTGCAAGAGCCCGATCTGTCTCACATTAAAGTCAATAATGATCTCCCTTAATTAGCTTTCAAATTACGATCAGTCTCTTAATGTTACTATCAATTAGGTGCAGCACAGCCATGCTCTGTTGTTCATTTCAGTTCTTTGAGGTGAGCCTGGTCTGCAGAGGCCGGACCGGAGCCAGACCCCAGGGATTTGGGTTGCATCCACTGAGGAACCCAGGCTCCTGAAATGCTGCTGGAGGAGGAGGTGGCTCTCCTGAAACAATGGCCACAGCACAGCTGGTATAATTGCCCTGTTCCAATCAAATGGATAATTTAAAAGTGTCAGAAATTTAATTGTATCCACAGGAAAGGAAGCCTTTCCTCCTTGTCCCTCTGTGCTGGATCGCTGAGGGCTGTAGTGACCTTGGCACGCAGTGAACTTTCACAGAGAGCTGGGCTGGGACCCAGGAATTAAGACGTGAGGGTGTGTGAGGCCAATTACAGCCCATGGGAGTGAATGATAGCTGGCTCAGACGCTGCGGCTTGGAAAGCCGGGGTGTAATAGCACCAGGTTTACTCTGCTCCGAGCGCAGTACATCAAGGAACTGATGTAGATGTTGAGGAGGTACAAGGGGAGTTTGCAGTGATTGATGTGTCATCGTGACTTTTCCAAAGTACCCAACGAGCCGGACACGGGACGGTGCAATGCAGGTACCAGGAGCTGCGGACTCTGTTAGCTGTGCAAGATTCTTTATTCTGATTGGGATCAGAAGTATTTGCAGTACTTCAGTGGGGAAAGAAAAAGAGAAGAAAGGAAAGAGAGAATGTGCTTTGATGAAGTTAAAGCGCAGAACAAACCTGGCTCCCTGCTGACTGTACTGAGGTTTGCTGAAATTTAGCTTATCAGCACATGGTGATATTTGCCTGCAAACAGACTAAACGATCTAAACCAAAGCACATGGGGCTGTTATAAACCTCCCCTGCCTTGGAACAGACAATCGCCTGGCTCTGGCAATTTTCTCCTAACATCCCTCCCCAGTCTAATAGAGATCATCCTCTGGAAATGTCTGTTCACCCATGTTAAGTCAGGCTGCACCCATCTTTTTCTAGCCCCAAAGCCTGTGTCACATTTGCACTACTTAAACTCCTGCCATTTTTTTACACTATCGTGTTTCACAGCCACGTGGCACATCCAGATCAATTCTGTATGTGGGATGCCAAGGCAGGCAGGAACCCGTGCTCTGTCTTGGGTCCCATAGGTTAACGTGGGAACAAGGATTATTTCCACTTGGAGGCACCCCCTCTTTCCCTTTCCCTTACCTGAGTCAATGGAAGACTTTCCTGACAAGGACAGTGGTTGTCCATGTGGAAAAGTGACCTTCTAATCTCTATTTTGCGTTTGGATTCAGTGAGCATCCGGAAGAAGGAGCGCAGCTAGTGCCATGCTGCCAGAGGACTTTGGAGGACCACCAGCGGCTGGTCCATGGAGGTAGACAGGCAACTCCAGACCAGAATGAAACCATTAGCATTAATTTAAAGACAGAGGTATCTAAAGGAGATGGTGGGTGCCCACATTGCCTCTGGAGAAGACTTTCTCTCGCTTATTAACCTCTTTGCTGCATGTTGAAGGACAAACTCCTCTTATTTCAGGACTGTCTGGTGTGGAAAGCATCAGCAGATGTTGACAGAACCAGGACTTTTCCTGCAAGATGGAGAACATCAGCAGGGATAAGATACTAGCATAGTGCCCAGGCACCACTTTGCCTGGCCATTTAGCCAGGACTGCCGTTTGAAGCAGGAGATGGGAGTTCAGAAGCAGGAAGGAGGCACAAGGCCCCCTCCAACTCCACCTTTCTGCTGTCTTCTTTATTCATTTACATCTCACAGTTGGGTTTAAATTATCTAGATGTGCCAGCTTATCGAAACTTCAGTTTCTTCTCTTAACTGCTGCAATAATCTCACCTCTGCTGCCTTTGGAAAATAGAAAAGCCACGATGCTAAAATGGACCGTTTTGATGAGTATCTGGGTGCTTTTTTCAGCTCTTTCTTTGCTTCACATCATAGAAAACTTCAGAACTTCACCTCAGCACCTGAAGCGCTGATTCCAATTTACATTAATTTCAGACACCACAAAGTGATTTCCTAATAGCTGAGAGCATTGTTAATGCTTCTATTTTATTTTCCTTTTTTTTTGAGATAAAGAATGAAGAAGCAGCTCTAAAAGAAATCCATATATTGTATGCAGTAACAATTCGCAGTGAAGCAAATACCATTAATGTCCCAGTGAAAGTTCTTGCAATGAAATACATACAGTTCCCTCTCTGCCTGTTAATTCTTATTTCACACATTTTATCTGCTGAGCTTTTCAATTTTCTGAGCAAGATGAGAAAACTGAAATCTCAGTGCTCAGAAGCAGTTTCATCGGAGAAGAGCGTTTCCTCTCTAACTTTGGGTAATTCCCTTTTTGCAGGGAAGGTGGGGAAGAGGGAAATCCCTCACTGAACAGGGTCTTCCAGCTACATTGCAAGGTCTGGTGGGGAGTCTCCAGAGGAGAACTTCAAAGGGTGGTCAGTTAAACACTAGAATTGTAATACATATTCTTATGAAGAAGTCATAACTTTTTTTTCCTTCTTTTTTTTTTCTTTTCTTTTAGCTTGGAAAACTGAAAAATGGCTTTGTTTAACAGCGATGTACTTATCCCCCTTGGAAGACAAAGAAAGATTAATCCCCAGACACACAGAGAAAGATGGAGATTTAAAATGACTGTTACAGTGATTTTAAATTAACATATACAGCACACAGAGTGAATTCTTCTCCTCTATGTGTGGCCACTCCCAACACTTTTTACCACAATTCAATTGAATGTCAATTAATGTAAAGCAGTCACATTTTTAAGGCCAGTGTTGACACTTTCCCACATTAATCTCTGAGTTGGCTGATAATTAATGAGAGATCTGTTCTCACCAACCCAGAGATAGTTTTACCTATTGGACATGAGGCATTTGTCACTAAAAAAACCCAATTATATCTTCATTTAAAACAGCTTGGGAACAGTGTTTATTTCAAGTTATTGTGGGCAACGGACTTGCATATAGACAGGGATTTGAGTGGTCTGAGTTAGGTATTTTGCTTTGCTGTCAAGGTTGAAGGCCATCTGAGGAAATCATTTGCTCCTTTGTGCTTCTCTTTTGACCTTCTCCCTAACACCAACAAAAGAGAATGAAAAAAGTTATATCAGGATTAACCCAACAAAACCTCTCCAAAGATTTATTTCAAACTGAAGTTATTTGTGACTTCCTTTGAAAGCATTTTGAGGAGTGAGTCTTCTGCAGAGCACACTGCCATTCCTGCCTGCACCAGGCTCACACGTTATCACTGGAAGCCGGGTGAGGTGAAGGCACAGGTGCTTTTGCATTTATGTGACATTTGCCACTCACCCCGGACACACGGACACAGGGTAACGTCAGGCTCGTTGTGGGCAAAGCCTCTGCTCAGTACTTTCTTTGTTTCTTCCCCTGACTTGGAGAGATTCCTTACCACCCACAGGAAAAGCATTATCTCGCTGTAGGATTGTCCTGCGTCTTGACATAGCACAGCCCTTTCCAGGGCGCCGTGCTGCGCCTGGTGCTACACACAGCAGCTTCCCAGGAACGCCAGAAACACGCGTTTCATGTCTTATCTCCTTTCTGAGTGAGCACAGCCACCTGCTTACCGCTGCCTAACGATGAAAACCATCTACTCCGCTAGCTAATAACTATGGCTGAGCCAAGCTAGTCCTTGAAAGAGACAAAAAGGAGCTGGCAGAGCCTTCTGCTTTCTGCTGGTAACCACCCCACCTCCCAAAGCGCCGGTGACTCATGCTTAGATCTTGAACAACAGACGTGTTGCCCAGCGCTGCTGCGACAGATGCTGCAGAAACCACTGGGGCCTCTTTTCTTTGCCTAATCAAAGCCAAATATTTAAGCAAGAGAGACCAAGCGGATTATCCTGCTCCCAGGACCCTTGTTGAGTTCGTAGCCTCAGGATTCGCACCAACACTTCAATGACTAGGTCTGCTGGACCCACAAATGCCCTAAACCCTAGCAAAATGTCTCAAAATTGGAGTGTTGCAGGATCTGGCAACTACAGGCTGGACTGGGCTGGCCAATATTCCTCATTCAGTCATACCAATTAGGTACTGGCTGTACCAGGCTAGGGAGGACAACTGGAGATGGTGCTGCAATACAAGTACCAAGGACATCGACAAATACACTCATACCCTCAGATAACCATAATAAAAAAGCCATCACCCTTCACTTGCAAAGATGAGCCTTAAATTATGACTTCCCCCCCACCAAGGTCCCCCCAGGTTTGTCGATACCCCTGTGGTTTAAGGAGAAGAAACTCCTGCCAGGTTGATTGAAGAAAAGCCCCTATACAAACATTGAAAGTGTCTTCATCAAAGTCAGTAAGCACCAGTGCAAAATTAATTGAACTTTGGGGGGTGGGGGAGGATGGCTTTCCTATTTAAGAAAGGTAGATACTTTCTATTGATTTTTATTTTGCTCAGTGTTTTGCAGTGAATCTGTGAAGCAAGTTCCACTGCAACGTTCTTAGAAATAAACGGGCCACACATTATGCACATTCATTTAAACACAGCAGATCTATTTTAAAAGAATAGGAGCTGATTGAGTTAGCTTTCTGTAATTGAAAAGGAACTTGGCTGTACCAGTCTTTTTGCAAAGTAATTTATCTGCTTGAAAGTTGGATCACCAGCTGTAGTTAAACCTCATTCTGCTTTCAAGATGCTTGTTTTGTGTCTCCAGTCCAGGTTTTTCCCAAACCATCCTGAATTTAACTTTCAGCTTAAGCTTGCACAGCCTTCAGTGAGTTACATGTAGGGATGAGCCCTGCTGCTACCACAGCCCCTGACCCAGGGCAGCAGATGGAGGTGTCATTGGGGCAGCTCCTGGTAAATTGGTCCTCGGTAAACAAGTGACATCAATGCAAAACATAAGCTGGAAGAACTCTGCATTTTTTAGTGAGGATGTTTATTTAATATTTAATGTGAAGTCCTGGTATGCTATGAACCTGCAGGGCCCCACATCTTATTGCCCTTTTTGTCCTCCATCTAGGCAGCCACAGAAACTATGCACCTAAAACCCCTCTCTCCTTTTTCCATTGCATTCTTATGGACAGTACAGCACCTCTAAATGTGTCACTGCCACTAGTCATCTCTGTCTCCTTGCTGAGCTTTTTTCCTCACCACCCCAGGTCTTGGATGTTAGCCATCCTACTGCCCACTTGCTTCCCTTTGATATCCTCCCTCTCAGATAGAGGTTAATCCTGAGAAAACACTTCCCAGAGGAGCCTCTTTCCTTTCTGCCTGTTCACATGAATCAGTGAGTTGCTCCCATGAGCAGGTCTGGGAAGAGCAGGTCAGTGCTCAAGGCACATCCCCAAGCCCCCATGCAGTGGTAATGGGGGAACTAAGAGCTCAGCACCCCAGAGATGCTTTGATGTCAGGAGAACACCAGCTCTTCATTTTCACTCACATTAGCTTGGGTTGGCCCTGAGGGATGCGGTGCATTGCTCCCCTCAAGCCACAGTCATGCCAGCAGAGAGTGCCTCAGAGTTCAACGTTAGTTACCCACTCAAGGAAGGAGCTGTGATGTATGTGCTCTGAAAAGCTTGAGCAGCAACATCATTATGCCAGTGAGGAAGCAAGGAAACCAAGCTGATGTAACATCCTCAGCTTTCAACTTCGATTGAAGCTGATACAACCCATGATATCTATGGATCAGAACACACAGAGCCCGACCAGCAGCTGCTTTGTCGGTTGTCCCCTTACCTGCAGAGAGAACTGCAAAGCCTGGGTGGAGGGTGCAGGAGAGCTGCCCAGCCCATAGCAGCCACACTGGGTGCACAGGCTTTCCCCAGAGCTGCCAGATCCTGGCTGAGGTCTGGAAAAGCTGTTGATGGGGGCGGGGGGGCGGGGTGGGGTGGGGTTGCCAAATCCTGACAGTATTTTCCTGATGTGTAGCCTTGGGGGAGAAAAAGCAGTCAGAAATAAACACTGATGGATTTTAAATGAAGTACTAATTTACCTCACCTGCAGCCATAGTGAATTTACTCCAGAATGATTCTTACAAAGAACTTACTGGTTTCTGATACTGAGGAATATGTGGTGGCTTCAGCATTATGTACCACACTTCCTGAAATAGTAACAGTTACCTCTCCACCTCACATCTGTGTAAAGGCCTCTGGATTTACCTCACAGAGAGTTACTGGTGAATATAGAATCATAGAATCATTTAGGTTGGGAAAGACCTTTAAGATCATCAAATCCAACTATTAACCCAGCACTGCCAAAGCCACCAGTAGACCGTGTCCCTAAGCACCACATCTACATGTCTTTTAAATCCCTCCAGGGATGGTGTCTCAATCACTCCCTGGACAGCCTGTTCCAGCACTTGATAACCCTTTTGGTGAAGAAATTTGTCCTAATATCCTATCTTAATCTTCCCTGGCACAACTTGAAAATGTTCCCCTCAGACTCCTTTTCTCCAGGCTAAACAACCCAGTTCCCTCAGCTGTTCCTCACAGGACTTGTGCTCTAGACTCTTCACTGGCTTCATTGTCTTTCTTTGGACACACTCCAGCACCTCAATGTTTTTCTTGCAGTGAGGGGCCCAAAACTGAACACAGGAGTGGAGGTGCAGCCTCACCAGTGCTGATTGCTGCCCTGGTCCTGCTGGCTACACTATTCCTGGTACAGGCCAGGACGCTGTTTGCCTTCTTGGCCACCTGGGCACACTCCTGGCTTATAGTCAGCTGTGTATCGACCAGCACCTTTTCCATAAGGCAGCTTTCCAGCCACTCTTCCCCAAGCCTGGGCCTGTTATGACCCAAGTGCAGGACTCAGCACTTGGCCTTGTTGAGCTCCATACAGTTGTCCTCAGCTCATTGATCCAGCCTGTCCAGATCACTCTACAGAGTCTTCCCGCCCTCGAGCAGATCAACACTGCTGCACAACTTGGTGTCACCTGCAAATTTAGTGAGGGTGCACCCCTCATCCAGATCATGATAAGGATATTAAACAGGACTGGTCCGAATACTGAGCCCAAGAGAACTCCACTTGTGACTAGCTTTAGCTGGATTTAACTGGACTTAACTCCAGTCACCAAAATCAGCTCTTTGGGCCTGTCCATCCAGACAGCTTTTAACCCATCAAGAGTATACCCACCCAAGCCATGAGCAGCCAGTTTCTCCAGGAGAATGCTGTGGGAAAAGCTTTACTAAAATCCAGGAACACAACATCCACAGCCTTTCCCTCATCCTCAAAGCAAGTCACCTTGTCATAGAAGAAGATCAGGTTGGCCAAGCAGGACCTGCTTTTCATAAACCCATACTGACTGGGCCTGATGTTGCCCTGTATGTACCATGTGATGGTATGTGAGATGATCTGTTCCATAACCTCCCCCAGCACCAAGGTCAGACTGACAGGCCTGTAGCTCCCCAAATTCTCCTTCTCACCCTTCTTATAGATAGGTGTCCCATTTACAACAAGTAACCTTATTTGTGAAATAAACCCCTCTGCATTACTGCTGCACGTGGGACAGATATAGCAATGACATCATACATAACTCTGGTGAGTTATAAATAACCAAACAGAATGAACTGTGAGCTGGTTTTTCTCCTCATGGCAGTGGGGCCAGGTGTCAATAGCTGTAATCAATGTACACTTACACAGCAGTGGAATGCAAGCAAGTCTTTTCTTACACTAGGAGAGAAACACCTGTGACAGAAAAACAGCAATATAAATACTTCATCATTTCAGCCACAGCTGCTCCGTGGCTCCTTGTGCAGAATTCTAAGAGACAGTAAAACCCATAATCATTCCCCTCTTCTGCAGCTTGTAGCCAAAACATAATTATAGTGAAACGCCAAGCTTTGCAAATGGAAGAGGTAAAATTATGACCCCACCCCCACCCCAACACCATCCCCAGGGTAGGATGAGCTTGAGGAGACACTATTCCACTCTCTCATGTTGCTAAATGTCCCAGAAGGAACAGCACCTGAAACACCAAGGAATAACATTATACTGTAGCATAATGGTGAGGCTATGAGGACCCATCCAAGGACCAAGAACAGAAACAAACATCCACAGACCCAAGGATAACACTTAAATGCAGCTGGGCCATTGCTCAGCACTGTGTGGGCAGGGCCCCAGGTGAAGATGATGATGAGTGGTTAAGGCCCATTGGTGCACTCAGGGTCCCATACTTTAAAAGTAGCAGAGGTAGGAGCATTCCTTCATTTGGAAGGTTTTGGTCTTTTCTGTACTATGTGTTTTGTCTTCTGAGGCTGCTCCTTCAGGTATGTACCTTGCTCTAGAAAGCTTAGAGTCTTGAGTGTGCTTCATCTGATGATCTTAGTGCTGCTGTGCTGTGGCTGCGGTCAGAGGGCGACCTGCTAGTGGAAAGGATCTTCTGATGGTGCTTTAAGAAAGGGGTGAATTTCTTTATAAGCTGTTATAGTTATAGGCTCTTGGTTTGATTCAACCAGCAACTGTTAAATGCTCTAGATGTGGATGGTCTGTCCAGTCTGGCAGGTGTTTGGGCAGTCCAGAAAGTTCTTGGAACACTGAATTTGCATACTAATGCAGAAAGCTGTGGATAGATCACAACCTGTCTGTGTAGGGCCCTTTGTTAGGTGCATTTGGCTGTATCTGTACCTTATGAGGAGAATAGGAACCTGCTAGAGTTGTGTGCATGGGCTGGTAGCCCTGGGGGTGTAGGCAGTAGCTCTTGTCCCTGGAAGTAGGTGAAGTATGTAAAGAATGGGGAGCTCTAGGCATATGGAGATGCTAACGGATGGCCAGCTTATTCTAGAGAAAGCACCTGTGATAGTGGAGGTAGTGCCCTAGCATTGGCCTTACTCTCCTCATCTGTGTGTGGGTGTGGATTGTGTGACAAGTCAGACTTGCACTTGAGGAGAAAAGATCTCTTTCCAAAATCTGGCTGTGAACTGGGCCCTCTGGTCAGTACTGGGGGGCTGTAGTATCAGCAAGCATGCTGTGGCAAATGTTGGGCTGCCTTGTGGGGGTATGGGCAGTTTCTTGTGGCAAACCCCATCCCAGCTTGGCCTTGGCCAGATGCTCAGTTCTTGGACCTGCTCTCTTGCAATCTCCCTGCTTTGTGAGGCAAATGGCTCCCACCAGTGAATGTCAGGAGTACTTGGTCATAAGAGTTATGCTTTAAGTTTCCTTGAAGAAATTTAAAGAGCATCGAACTCCATACACTGGTGCACACATCTTATCTAGTAATTAAAGGTTCTTATCACAACAAGCTCTAATTTAAAAATAGTTCACAGTTCCCCCTGGACTATGGAGGGGAAAAGTAATTCTTAAACAACACAGGATAGTGAAGCTTATGAATTTCCTCTGACTTCTGAAAGCTGGGTGGAAAGCCCTTTCTCAAGGAGGGGATCTGGAGATACTCACGAAGTCAGTGGGAGAAAAGGGAGAGGAAGAGAACCACAACCATAAAATATTCATCCCTTTCAAAAAAAATCTAAATTGCTTTACCATTCCAACTGGGTGGGTGTGGAAAGATACCCCTAGTGAAATGTGGGATGGTAGAAGGAACAGGGGATGAAGTTTCACTCTGGCTTGAAGCAGCTCACTGTGAAGGGTACAGGAAGGGTGGAAATGTCAGCAGGGCTTGTCCCTGTCTCTCTGGGCTTGGTTGTTTCTGGAGCCCTTTGCTGTGTACGCCACCAGCCTCCCTGGCTACCATTTCTAGGTCAAAACCAAAGCAAACACCAAAAAGAAAAGCTTATGTGCTGAATAAGAAAACAAGGGTGGCTTTTGCAACAAGAGAAGCCTGCCTTTCACTTCACCCTCCACAGCCCAGGATATCTTTTGAGGGCTCTGAGTAGTCCTGTCCAATGTCTGAAAAATACCAGCATCTCTGGAATATTCGTAATGCTCTGCTGAGAAGTCTGATCCGAGAAGATAAGGAGAAGCAGCAGGCACTTCTTTCTTTACTCTTCTATTAGTTCAGCTTGACAACATAATAAGGGGAAGGTCACCATGTGCGCTGGTGGTGTCAGGGTGATGCATGGCTGGGGTGGACCACAGGTTAAGGAGTGTTCTTTCAGTTCCAGTATGAAGCCCCCTCCTCACTATGGTGCTGCAGCCTGTGACACATGCCACACACATCACCCAAATTACATGCACAGCTGTTCCAGCACCAATTAGTCATGTGATGTTTGAAACATCAAATATTCTTTCCCTGCTTATCAACACTGTAATTATGGCCTGTCAGGGTTTTATGCTCTTCTTAAAATAAACACCCAAATGATTACATTAACCCTTCAGCGTTCTGCTGCGGGCTTTCACAGCAGCTTGGAGGCAAGTGGGGACTGCAGGGCTCCTGTTGTGGGGCAGAATGGGGTACAAGGGTAGCGACTCACATAGGGCACATGCTGCCAAAGCCGGGGTTAGGTTCTAAGCTCTCAACTACCTACTTCAAGGCCATCATGGTATGTCACCCTTCTCCTTTTCTCAGCGTATGTATGAAGTTATGGGTGTCCTGAAGCTACCCTGGCTATGGAAATGTCTTGAGCTTCCTGGGTAGAACTGACAATTCTTTTGATAATGCCTTTGCCCCCTGTGTGATGTGTTTTTCCAGTGTAATTGAAGCTTTGCTGTAAAGAACTGCCTTTTGAGGGAGGCTTTTTCATGTTGTTTGGTAAGAGCCAGTTTACTCCCAATGTATCAGCCAAAGATGTTCTTGCTTTCAGTTTAGGGAAAGGGGCTGGAAACCATCAGTGTTGCTTTAAGTATCCTTTTGAGAAAGAGAATTTGTGTAGTTTCATGTAAGAAAACAGACTTGCTTTGTTTGCTTAGCTGCCTGAGCCTGTGTTAGTGTCAGCTGGTGTTGGGAATGCAGGGCTGGGCACACTGCAACATCTTCTGCCTGGACAGGGGCTGTGAGGATTTTTGCTGGCTTTGTTCTGGTGACCAGCCAGGTCCTGTGTACCGGGCTGTAGAACTTGCAGCTGCTGCTGCACTCCTTGAGCTGTTACCAGGCTGGGACAGGGGCTGTGAAGGTGATGGAGCCTTGTGGTGCTTTGGGATTGCAGCAGGGGAGAGCTCAGCTTTGCTGAAGTATGTGCACTAGCTCACTGCTGCTGCAGGCTGGATTTTTCAGATACAGATGATTTGGGTCATCTCTCCTAGGCCACCTCTGCTTTTTTATGGGAAGAGTCTGGCATCTCATGCTCAAGAAATCCCCTGGTTATGTTAGGCACAGCCATCCCTGAGAAACCTGCCCTGGTCCCACCTCAGGGGGTGATGGGGTCCCTGGCTTCTCTTTGGGCTTTTGCCCCAGCACTAAATTCACCTTGAACTGCTGATGAAGTCCATGAGCAGTGTGAGGCTGCAGGAGAGGTCATGTACACGCATTGGCTCCGAGTGACAGACCTGGCTCTGTTCTCACCTTCTCAGTGACCTTACTCTCTCCACTCTTCATGCTTCTGTTGGCTTTGCTATGCAGCATTTTGTTTGGAAACTTGAAGCTACACAGCGCACTGCAGCTACTAGTAATGACGTGCAAGCTTGGGGTTTTTTCATTATTCTCTATTGCTGCTTAATGACCTAGACGTCTTGAGCAGTTTTGATAAGTTGACTGAGGTGGATAGATTAAATTCCTGGAGTTTCTCCTGTGAAGGGCTCTTAGTGATGAGCAATGATACAGCTAATCTGCAGCTCTTGGGGCATGCTGCAGAAATGTGGGGGACCACAGCAGGACCACAGTCCTGTTTTATGGGTGCAGCTTCAGCATCTCCCTCTGCAGCAAATGTCAAGTGTAAATTAGAGAAGAAAGGTGAGGTTGGCTTGGACCAGGAGAAGTTCAGCTGTAGCCCAGCTGGCTCTTTCTGCTTGTCCCACAGGATTTTCACTGTCCAATTTTATCTCAGCCTTGTGGTTACTTATTTCCTAAAGGACAGAACTTGCTTTTGGTTTGCATCCCAAAGGGCAGCATTAATTCAGTATTTCAACTGTGTAGGGACAGTTACCCAACTTGTGCCTCTGCATCCATTCTTAAAAAAGTAGTACTTCCATTATTTGTAGGAAAATTTCAGGAATTTACGTTTTCAAACAACCCTTTTGCTGTTGTCTACTGCTTTGCTGTTAGAGGATGGTGTTTAGAAACACTGCTTTTCCTTCAGGACCTGTGTCGGGTGCTGTCTTGCACTGGTTGTTGATCAGATCTGGATCTGGCTCTTGCCCAGGTCTTGGTGCTGTGCTGCCCAGGTGGAAAGCTCCGTTAGGTCCTTCACATCCTGCCCTGCTCAGTGACTCCCTAGAAGCAATGTGACAGATGCAAAAACAGCTGGAGCCCAGAAACTGGGGTGGGATGCTGCTAATGAGGAGTATCAGCCCAGAGTGGTGCCTCAGTGCAGGCTGGCAGCCTGAACAACTTGGCCATTTAACAAATGTTTCTCTGCTTCTGAAGGGCTATCAGCCACTGGGGACTGAATTAGCAAAACGGCTTTAGCACAGCCTCTAAAAATGCTGTAATGTGGCCCTGCTCTTCTGGGCTCTTAAAAAATCTGAGCTTTGTGTGTGTCTGGTGTTTCAAAGGCATTTCAGTAGCTGAAATGTGTCCGTAGCTGCTCAGGTACCTAAACCTGCACTGTGTATGAGCTGGACATGACAGCCTGTACTTTGAAATATTCACAGAAGTCATGTCTGCAAAAAGACACAGGCAAATGTTAACTCCAGGGGCACAAGCTCAGCATCTGGCTTTGAAAAAGTGCCTCTAAGAAACGCGTGTTGCCTGTTGAGTGCCTCAGTTTCCCCTCCTGCATGAGCCAGCTCAGCTGCCTGGCCTACCCCAGGACAGGCTGCTCTGCCCCTCACAGCACCCAGATCCTGCCCTTGTCTGCTCCCTGGGGCCTGCAGACAATTGAAACAGCTCCATGCAGCTTCAGCTTTCAAACCCAAAGCCTTACCCAGTTTAGTGAGTGCTTTCCCTGCTGAGCTGTTGCAGCTGCAGGCTGTGCTCTATGCTGAAGCAGACTGTCCTCACACAGAAAGCTGAGTGCAAGTCCTTCAGGTTTTCAGGTCTCCCAGGCCAAACACAGCGGGCAATTCCCTGGGCTCTTCACCACATTGTCCTTTAATCTGTGCATTGCCAGAGGATGCAGCTTTCCAAACTCTTCTCTTGTGCTTGATAAAGGAGTTGTGCATCCTGGGGTGCTCAGAGCATGAAACACCTGCTCTGGGTCTAGTCACCAGAGCCTGGAGTTCATCGCTCTGTGTGACAGTCTGGTCTGTGGCTTCTTTCAATGTGACAGTTCAGGTTCTCTCAAACACTGCAGTCAGGTGGTGTCTTGTTTTGATAACAAAATGGCATTTGAGTTTTTTATAGTAAAAAGGGCATTTATTTATCATAAATAATTGTAAGTAAGAAATGCTACTTTGAGTTGCAAACAGAAAATCCTGATCTGAGGCTGCCTGGTACCCTTTCTTGTGCCTGAAGATAAAATGTTATTGATGCTTGGAAATACTCTAATAGAACAACAATTTGCAGAAAAATTGGTTATCCTGTTTCTGGGAGTCAAATCTGACAGCTGTTGAAAGTGATGTGAAGGAGCAGCCTCTCAGGGGTTGCACATGAGGACACAGAAGCTCCTGACCTGAGTGATTCAGGGCAAGGGTGCAATCCTGCCCAAGCAGTGTGGCACCCAGAGGTGGCAGAGGCCAACATTGCTGGGCTTCTTGCTGCCAGGCTCTGGCAGTGACTGTCATCACCTTGCTCATTCTTCAGACCTTTCTCTGTGCCTGAGCTTTTATAGTGCTGTGATTCAAGAGGGGCAAACTTTGCATGCTAAATCCCCACTCAGAACACTAAATTTGGACAGCAGCTTTTCCATGACACTGGAGAGCCATGGAAGTATAAATATGCAGGGGTTTGACTTCATCTGGTACAAACCACTCAACATCTTTATGCTCAGTAGCACTGTCCTTGCTGGTACCCAGGGCAGAGTTGTGGGAGGCACTGGTACGGCTCAGCTATGAACAGAGTTGCTTGACCTCAGCTCCAGTATTCTTGCTGACAAATTCCCAGTCCAGTGGTGAAGCTGGAGCTATAGCTGCTGGCATGTGCTTAGATATGCAAGGATAGTGAGGATGCTGTTATCAGCGCTTGTCTCTTACAAGCCATGGGCAAACTTGTGCTGACTGCTGTTGGCAGGTACGCAATTAACCTTGCTAATCAGCAGCTCTCTGAGGAAGGAACTGTACCGCTACTCCAGGGAATTTATCTTTTTTTACTTCAAGTTGATTGAGATTCATGTACTTCAATATTTTAGCATACCCCTGCTAAGAGCATCAGCTCTGGCTAGAGCAGGAGGGATTCTTGCTCAGCCAGAGCTAGGTGGAATAGCTCTGTGGAAGCTGGTATCTCCCTGCAAATCTGCTCTGGGAGCTGCTGGATGCTTAATGTCACTTAAGGACATAGGGGAAAAGGAAGAGAAGGGATCAAAATCTACAGGGTGAAAAAGCATCAAGTGAACGAAAGTAGCAGAGAGGAAAAATAGGATGCAAAGTGGAGTTTTGTGGAACCTGAAGGTTGTGCTGCCAGGGGTCCCACAGGCTAATGCAGGTCCTGCCAACTTGTTAAAGCTCATGCTCTGCACTGGGAGACCTCAGATGGACACCACTGGGTGTGGGGAGCAAACAGCTGATCTTGTTCAGACTGAAGTTTACTGCAGAACCTTTTTCTCTATCACCTGTTCTGTGAAGGGGAGCTCCTGGGCTCTTGAGAAGCTTTCTGGTTTTAGTCTTTTTCAGTCTCCTGCTTCCTTCTCTCTGCAGCAGCCCCTGAACTGTGTTGCTAGCAGCAAAGCTTGCACTTCTGAGCCACCCCAAGCCCAACTGCAATCATGTATGGAAGGTGAGGCTCAAGTACAGCTTGAAGCCCACACTTGGGAGGATGTATAGAAAAGTCTTGAACCACCATGCAGCCTGGGCCTTAGTGTGCTGCTAGGCTGTCTTGCCTTGAACACAACAGTGTAATGCTGACAATGTAAATGGATTCATTATTTTTCAGTTCAAAAAGCTTAATGGTTTGCAACTCGTATATGCTTATTTACTTCCTGAGAAACAGGAGGTGCCACACACTGCAGATGTGTTCTGCACTGAGATTGCATTAATTCTTCATATTTCTGATACCCTGGAGTCACTGAGCAGGGACTCTGCCAGATTCAGGCCAAATGTTTTTTAAAAACAAAGCGGAGACACTGAAAACAAGGACTGGGGAGAAGTCTGTTGCGCTGTCTGTGCTGCCTGTGAAGCAGTAGTCACCAGGGGAAAAGTTCTGAAACAATCCAGGTAGGTCAATTAGTTTTGCTTCATTTCTCCCTGACTGTTGCTTTGCCTTATCATGTTTCAGCACACTGTGCTGGGATATGGTGATGTACACCATGGCTGCTGCTGGCTGACAAGTGACAGTAAATCCAGGTGGATGCTCATGGGTTATCATGGGGATTTTCTGGGAAGACTCCTATGAGGGTATGAGGATTTGGTCTATCTGTGGGGCCAAGGGCTACTTTTGGCCACTTCCCACTTCAAGTGCATGAACACCCTGAGGTTTGCCTTGGCACAGAGGTAAGGCTGGGATGAACTGGAGGAACTTGAATTCCAGTGGCTGTAAAGGCTGTGTCAATAGATTGTTCTTCTATCTGGGGAATGGCAAGAGACAGGGGTTTTGGGGGAGTCTGTTAGCTCCCTTGTTGATCTGGTCTGCCTTGAAGCAAATCAGCAGACCTCCCCTCAGAGGTGAGGGAGTCAGGACTCCTGGGGTGGGGCTGGCAGAGTGCTGGGGACCCCTCGGTGCCAGGGGTGGCTTGGTAATGTGCTGCTTAGCTGTAGCAGCCATCCAGAGCCAGGGGGTGAATTTGACCCTAGAGTCACTGAGCAGAGCACTGACAGGGAGCTGATGGGAACTTCAGTCTTGCAGCCCTTTCCTAGGGTTTTAACACTATGGGTTAAAAGCTAAAGCAAACTGTTCCTGCTTATCAGGGTCAGAAATATCTGAAAACAGTCTGGAACTGTCAAAATGCTTCCTTCAGCCAGTGTGGCAGAGACCTGACCTGCTTGGGCTGTGCCCTGCTCAGAGCAGAGCCCAGTGTTTGCATTCCACCAGGCAGCGCTGAGCAGGAAAAGGATCTGTGGGATTTTAGGGAAATGAGGGCTCCACCAGCCTCCCACCCTGACAGTCATTGCAGCTGTGTCCTCTGAAGGACATCAGACATGCCTCCATCTTCTGTTCTCAGTCTGATGCATAGCTAACTGATGCTCTGCTGTGGAAAGCCAGTGTCATCTGGGTGTTTGCTAGGGCCCATCTCTGAGCTGTGGGGCTCAGGGGTTGTGTGAATGTCTCTGCAGAGCCGTGTTGTGCCCTGGGGAAAGAGCCAAACAGCTTTGCTGGCAGAGTGACATGTGGCTGTGGTGCAGTAAGGTGTTAAGGGTGCACACTGAACAGCAAGGGTTAAAAAAAGATGTAGAATGACTCATTACCTAAAAATAATTTGTCTGGGGCAGGGCCAGGGGTCCTGTGGAAAATGGTATATCACTGTTTGGTTGGAGCCTGGATCATAATGCGTATATACAGGCGGTGCTGCATGGAGGCTATTCAGGCAGCTCTATTTCTGGCATTGGTAACTTTTGAGTACTTGCTTTTGCCACCCGAATAATGTTCTTTTAAGTGTAGAGATTGGTTTTTTTAGGATGTAATTATAATCTTGTTCTACATAATTTAACGGAGTCGGGGCAGGAGATTTTTATCCAAGGCTGGAAGTAATTGCCAGGCTGGCTTGTTAAACGGCTGAGGCAGCACGAGGGAAGGACAGAGGGGAGTGCTTCCTGTCATGTAGTGGAGAGGACAAGCCCACCCATGGGTGGGCACACTGCCTCTGCAGTGGGTGGGAAGGCTTGTGAGATTGGGACAGGGGTGACAGCGTTGCTATACTCTAGCCAGCTCCTGCAAACCACTGTGGGGGATAAAGACCACCACTAAGATACCTGCACCACAGATCTGGAAGAAATGGAGTGGCTATTTGGGCATTAGTGTTGCATGCTTGATGGTGTGCCCAGGCTGGGCTGTCAGCTCCTGTCCTGCTCTTGGTATGAGGTATGAGAAGCTTTGAGAGTTCCCATGCACATGGCAGCAGGGTTTGGAGACTTCCTCACAGCCTCCTTTGGGGGCCATTCAGTCATTTGTGGTAATGGGTCCATAGCAAGCTGCTGGTAATGATGACCAGCACCACATAGGCCTGGTGACACCAAGGCTTCCTTGCCCAAGCATCATAATGTGGGTTAGTGCTGACCTAGTTTGGCTCTGATGGGAAGTGGATGGTATTTTGGCTTTGCTTCTCCTGCTTTCCTGTGTGTGTTGGCCAAGTCATCACCTGGAGAGAGGCCAGAAGGGGTGGGAGGGGACTCTGAAAGGGTATGAGGGAACAACAGATTTCCTAGATCATTAATTTGCTGTTTGTGAACAGGATGTTATTGGCGCAAGATGAAGGACTGCCAGAGATGGCAGCAGAAACCTGGACTGCAGATGTTTTCCCTCCTTAAGGTGACTGTTCAGCAGCACAGGGTTTATGGTCAGAGAGCAGAACGTGAGGAGCAGTGGGTGCTTCCTAAATTCCTGCATGTAGATGTGCAGGGTATTCAAAGCTGCCCAGGCTACCCTGTGCCCCTCTGGCTCCTGTTTCAGGATTAACCTGCTGGTCAGAAATACCATGAGAAGACCAGGTTTTGGCAGGAGAGGGTCTGAATTCCCTCTAATGCTGGTTCTAATTTTGGTGCTCTTTAGCACAGGAGAAGCCTCCTGGATAGCTCTGCCTGGTATCCTCTGTAGGATGTTTTCAGTTAATGGTGAAAAATGAAGTGTGGTGGAATATTAGCAGATAAGTAGATTTTTAAACAAGAGTAGTCAAATGCTGCAACCACAGCCAACTCCATTATAGATTCTTAGTTGATTCCCATTCACTTGACAAGTCCTGTGGTCAGGGTACCTGCCTACCAGGTGTTCTTTCCCTGATGCCACCAGCTGCTGCTGTCCTCAGGGCCCAGCCAACCTTTCCTGCTGCCCTCTGTGTGGGCTTTGCAGGGTTGGTAGTCCCTCCTCACCCACTGCTCAGCTGGTGGGACCCAGATCTGCTGTTTTATCATGGTGCCTGTTGTGGTTTTGCCCCAGCTGAGAGCTGAGCACCACAAAGCTGCTCTCATTGTGTGTGTGTGGATGGGGAGGTAGGGAAGGCAGGGAAAAGAGAACCAGAAAAACAAACCTCATGGATTGAGATAAGGACAGCTTACTGGGACAATGGAGAGGGAGAGAGAATAGAAATTTATAGCAAAATATACAACAGTTCAGGCTGCACAGCTTGGAGCCATCCCAAAGCTGTCCCCTGGTGAGGGGGATGAGGATATCCTGTGAGGGGACCTGAGCAATTAAATATCCAGCCCTAAAGCAGCTGAATATATCAGTGCCCAGTACTGCAGTGTGTCCCAATGGTGGCTGATCCTGTGTGGCCATGGAGGAGCAGGTCTGTCTTCGACATCTTTGATAAACAGCAAAATCACCAGTGACTCTGGAGAAGGTGACTCCTGAGGTCAGTGGAGGTGTGCTGGAAACAATTTCATTGCAAGTTTTTGCAACATTTTTTGAAACTTGCACAACAAAACCTTTTGCCTTTGACATTGAGCTTGCTAGTGCCTGATGATGCCTGGGTGTGAGTGAATGTGAGAGCAGCGACTGAGACCACATGTGCAGACAGCTTCACTGCTGGAAAAAGCACTTGCTTTCTACCTTGATTCAGTCATCGGGCTGCTCTCACATCCTAACTTGTCTGAAATCAGTGGAGGCTTAGCTCATAACCTCAGTGGACCAAGGCCAGGCTGGAAGTTCTTTCCTTGAAAATTTTTTGTTCTTTTTGTTTTGACACTAAATACTCAAAACTTGTAGCATTTGGTTTGGTGGCACTAACAAGCAGCTACTCCTTGGGAAGCAGAGATTTGTGAAGGGCTGCATGATGTGCCCATGAAATGAAATTCTGGGCACCAAGGGTTGTCTGTGTCAGACCACACCACCAGTGCAGAGTGAACCCCAAAACAACTTGTGCCCTGAGAAACACCTCTGTGGGAGCAGATGATCCTTGTTTCTCCTGGGCAGAGCAGCAGGTCTCATTTATTCATGTTTGTTAGCTGTCTCTCTCCCTCCTGCTATCCTGCACCTTTCTGGAGGCTGTTTAACAGAAGCATTGGACTGATGGGCAGTTTAACAGCTGCAAAGCAGTGCTCTCTAGCAAGACAGAGTGCTGGGCCTGTGTTTCACTCTCAGGTGGGAGATTGTGATGAATATTTGGAGGCTGAATCCGTGTGATTCCTCAGTGCAGGGCAGGAGGTAGCATGTGCTGGGGAGGGAAGCGTGTCTGCAACAGGGAATGTGCTGCTGCTGCTACTGACTTGGTTTTCTATCAGTCTTCAAGCATATGGTGAAGTGGGGCAGAGAAAGCAATGACTAATTACACCAGGACTCCACCCGTGCTGGGTTTTATAGCCTTCCACAGTTTTAGCAAACTCCTGTTCTCTTGTTCAGCTGTCTGGCTGTATTAATGGCTTTGAACCCTCGCTTGTAAGGGGAGTGATTAAGGTGCTACTGCTTAGTCATCACACTTTGCTTCCTACTTAATCTATGATGAATGTAACAGAGCTTATGTGTGTGGTGATTAAAGCCATGAGTGCCTTTCATGTGGAAGGGTTTCAAAGTGCTCTTCCTTCTTGCCCACTTGATTTTTTGGGCCCGGAGCTGCCCAGCAGCCTCTGGCACAGGAAAGCCTTTGCTTGTTGTCTGGAGTTCAGTGTGTGGGTGGCTGTGTATTAAAAACCCCTGCTTTTATAATTAAATATGGAGTAGTAATAGTTGGAGACTTTAAGGGGAGAAATGATGGGGAAACCTCCCACCTTTCTCATACACATCATCGTCATATGATATATAAGAAAGCCTACTCTTAGGAGAACTTTGCTTGAACACCTCAGCCAGAGTTGCAGGGGAAGGATGCTTTCAGTTCTACAACATTTTAGCCATGTTTTTTCCCTGTCCTTCGCATGGGATATAAAAACAGATCTTCAACATGTTCTGTCAATGGAAAAACCTAAAAAAATCCCAAACCTGGGTCAATTCAAAGAGCTCAGTGGGAGAGTGGTACATCACTCCATTTCAGGTTCAAAGTTTGTGTGTTTTCTTCCAAACCAAGTGAATCTGACTTTGAGAACAAAGCAGTGCATTAGAAATGGTGTATTTAAAAATGAACATAGCTTGGAGTGAACTGAGCAGCAAAAAAAAAGTTTCAGTGGTTTTCTAACTTTTATCCCTACAGTGCGTTAGAACTGGAGAATGCTTCTGAAAAAAGCATCCATAACAATTTTTGGCAAGCTACAGCTGTGCTGTCAGATGGAGTGACCATATCTGCTTCCCTAAATCTGACCTGCTTGATTTCTGGAGAGGGTTCTGCTTCTCACCTGCTTTTATTGGACTTCCAAAGTAAATAACCCCCAATGTGTTGGGTGAGAAAGCTGATTCCCCATCTCTGCTCAACTTTAAGTCCTTTGCTGCTCTTTTGCCTGGAAATGTCTGTGCTTTGGTTTTGGTGGACATGCAGGGCGTTTTAGAAAGAGCTTCTCTCACCCTCTATTGCAATAAAATCACTAGGCGATGGAATATGCTAAATTCTCACCTGAGTAAATGTAGTTCAGTTAAATATATACTCACCTGCCAACCCCTGTAACAAGCAGACAGGCTTGTATGGAGGGTTCTGCTAATGGTAACAGACTTTTCAGTGCGTGGAGAAATTTGATTCATTTAAAAAAAGCCTGGTGTGAATTCACCTGGCAGCACTTCCAATTTTTTTCAGATCATTTCTGAAGGACAAAGATGTTCTTCATGTGAAATGAGGCTTGTTTTACAAGTCAGGCCCAAAACCAGCCTGTCAGGGGACCGGCATGTGGCCAGAGGCAGTGCAGCTTTGCTGGGCAGCATGAGAGGTGTCCACCCCTCCTGGTTCACTGTGGTTGCTCAAAACACAAGAGGACAAAGCTTGGGAGAGCCAGCTCAAAGTGGGCCATGTGATGTGCTCCTAGGGCTGAAATGGCATCTCTAGTCCCCCCCACCCTGGGCCATGGCCTCTGCCCAAGGGGCCCTCAATTATTTGCAACAGCTCAGACAATTGAATCACATGGCTTAAACTCTATATTTTTATTTTTATGCAAGATGGAGCTGATGTGGTATAAAGTGTGCAGAGAATATGCACCCAAATGGCTCTCTGGAGTGACAGCATCTTCTGCAGGGGTGTCCGCACCTGATAGAGGAGTGGATGGCTGCTGCTGGGTAATGATAATGGATAAATGCCCCATTCCTCCTAACTTAGCTGTTACAGTCTTTAAGGTGGGTGCTGTACTTTGCTTTACTTGGAGAACATCACTGATGGTTGCTCTGAGATGATCACTTCAGCCTGGCTGGGGCCCAGCTAGGGCATGTCTGCACTTCACTGGTGGGTGAGGGAAATGGAAGAAAGGAAACGTGTTTCTGGTCAACTTCACAAAAAATATTGTTCAAAATGTTTGGTTTGCCAAGCAATTGCTGATAGTTTTGTTTCATGTCAGAGAAATGATTTGTGTTTATTTTTCAGGCTTTCCCCCAAAAACCCCCAACCTACTCCCACCCCATGATTTTAAAAGGCAACATCAATTGAAACTGAAAAATGCAAATATCTTGTTTTCAAAACCCTGAAACAAAATAATTGGTGTTTACCTCTGCTTTTCTCTTTCCTGCATAACAGAAACAATTTGGCAAAGTTTGTATTGAGTTCTGAGACATTTGGGTACACCAGAAACTAGTTTCTTTCTGAAAAAATAGTACCAGGGAATGACAAGTGTTCAGTGGAGCAGAAAAGTGAGGGTTTTTTCCCAAGTCTTTGGTAGACTGAGCAGTTCAGCAGCTAATGGAGAGCTGATGTCTTTGAAAAAACTAATTGTATTGCTGCAAATGTATTGGTTCAGTCCACTTGAGTGGCTGCAGCTATTTTAACAAGGGCATGACTTGATGAGAAGGGAAATTAGCTGATGAATTTTTAAGGTGGTATTACTTGAAAATTATCATTTTCTTTAGAGGCTATGCTAGCACAGTTGTGTTGGTGTAAGGTCACAGCTTTTGTAGTCAAGTGGGTGCAGGAGTCTGCCTGGACCAGGCTTACTCAGTTCTTTCTCAGCAGGTTCTTTCATTGAAGCCTTTTGTGGCTGGTGACAGGGACACAAAGCCATCAGTGTCCCCAGCCTTACCTTCAGTCTTCATTCCATTTTTGTCCCTTAGGTTTGCAATTGCTGCATTTGTGTCTTCCGGAGATGTGTGGCCCTTTTGTTTCCTGAGCACACTCTCCTTTCTGTGTTCACCTCCAGCTCCCATGGGAGTTGGGTACACTTGGATTCCATGTACATCTTGTGAGATAAGGTGATGTCTCCTCAATTACAAAAGCTAAACCACAAAAGCTCTCTGTCCTAGCTGGTGACATTTAGTACATCTGCTGCAAGGTGCCAAGTTTCAGAGTATTACAGCAGGGATGTTCACACTTCAGTTTCAGATTTAGATGTTCCAGAATAGAAATAAGACCTGACATAAATAATCTAATTAGGAAAATAACAACTATTAAAAGGCCATGTGAATTTGGCACCTGGAATACTTATGCATGCTTTAAATCCCACAAGGATACCTCTCATAGGCTCATAATGCCTGCAAATACTGTGCTGCTGCTTCTGTACTGCACCTCCCCTTCCCAGAGGTTTTGCAGCACCAGTTGTTCCCTGCTGCCCTGAATGTCCACCTGGTACATCAAGAGGTGAAATCTTTGTGCCCAAAAGAGTCAGGACTAGTCCCAGCTTTGCTGAAATGAATTTTTTATTCAAGCTGCCTACAGGCACATCAGTTGTGCTTTATGTATGTTAGTTCCCTGGAAAAGCAAGTAGGGAAAGAAATAGCAGAGGGCAATACCCCCCTGAAACACAACCTCTCTTGGGGGCAGCAGGAGCTGTCAGAATTGCATTTGCAATGCTAAGACATGAGTAGGGGTTTAGCTGTGCTGGTGATCAGCTGGATGGTTCCCTTTAAAACCATTGTTTTACCTCACTCCACACCATTACTCAAGTTGTTTTGCTGTCCCACACATCTCTCTGTTAATGTCAACAAAATGATTACAGACTGCAACAGCATCAAGATGCTTCACCCACAGGAGTGCTGGTGAAATGTTTATGGTGAGACATGTTGTAGCAGTGTTTAATGTGTAAATGTCAGGAGCCATCAGCTTTCCTGTCATCAGAAACAAAATGCACAAATATAGGTGCTGGAACTGAAGAGCTGCTTAATTGCAGGCCATGTTAATTGTCATGTAAATGGCCATCAGTGTCAGTAATGGGTGGGAAAGGCACCACATCTCTGCTGGTGATGCTATGTACCGCCTCTGATTTGTGAGTTGGGATTGGCAGCATGGTCCTTTCTGTGGATTGGTGGCTGGGCTGACAGCAGGGAGATGGATTTAAGGAGGATCCATGAGGGTGACAACATGTGGCGTGGATTGAACCTCTCTGCTTGAAGGGAAACACCTTTGTAAAGGATGAAGATGCCTCATAGGAGCTGTCTCTGCTTTTGTAATAACAATGAGCATCCGGAGCCCCTTGTGTCATGGGCACCAGACAATGAATCCCTGTGTGAAAGAATCCCAATGAATGCATCATGGGGTGCTGCAGCAACAGGGCTGGGGTAGGTAGGCTGGAGGGTCCTGCATCTGTTTCCCCTGTCCACACTGGCACTGAGGGCAAGTCATGTTTTCTGCTGGTGGATGGGTGTGAGTAGAGGTTGCTGTCTGTCAGTTCACCAAAGACTCACTTCAGTTCCCACTGATATTAAGGTACCTGGATCTGCTGCTGCTGGTGGCTTCTGCAGATCCCACAGGATCATCAAACCTACATTTTTGCAAATAAACCTTTACAAATTCTCTGTTGCATCAGCACTCCTCGTTTTTTGGTAATAGCAGCTACAAAGAAAAGTCTGATGAAGCAAGCCAGACCCAAAGGCAGAAGATATTGAAAACTGGAAGTTTTAATTTAATATTTTTATTACATTTTTTTGGAGCCCTGATTATACCCCCACCCTCCAGGAATTTATTTACTTAAGGAAAATTATACTACTGATTACAAGATTGCAGGTTCATTTTCACTGCTGAGAACTCATGTTCTTTTTTTATAGCTCACGTTACACTCCCATGACTTGTGAAGTTTTGTAACATCTTGAAATTTTTAATGCTACATTGCAGAAAGGTACTTGTATGTAGATAACTAGGCAGAATACTTGCTTTGTGGTTGTCTTTGTGGGGAGGAAGTTAGTCTGGTTTGAATAGGCCTGTAAATGGTTCCTTTGAGCTCTTAAGACAGTGAGTTCACAGGGCGCTGGCAGGAGCTGCCTTGTGCTTGTCCTTTGGGCTGGGCATGAAGTGAGAAACTGAGAGGTGCCTTTAAAGCCTAACAAAAGGAATGCTTTCTAGAGGGGAACACAAATAAAAGATGCAGGAATTGTGACTGCAGTGTGTGTGAAATTATCCTGGCGAGATCCCTGTGGTAAATATTTGGCAGCTAGGACAGCATCTTAGTCAGAATCTCAGTTTTCCCAATAAACCATTGCACCTGGCCCTTTCAAATCATAATTCATGTCAGCCAGCACTGCATGCTGAGTTAAGGTCGGGAGAGATTTCCGGATGTATTATGATGATTATCTAACAATTCAGTTAATAGAGCTGTAGAATTGGATGAGATCTTTGTCAATCCTGATGTCACAGTAACAGACACCTTTGACTGAAGCAACATCATGAATATTGAATAAGATCCTGCAGTGCTGCTCTTCCATGTTATGATATTATCCAAGGATGAAGGTTATAAATACATGAGCTATACTGTTTGCTTTCCAATTGGTTAAAAAAAAGGAAAAAACCCATAATCAAGTTCCAATACACAACTAGATATAATATAGTGTTTTCTTTATATATATCTGTTTATATATCAAGTAAAAAAATCTAAAATAGTTGGAAGTAAAAAATGAAAAAATAGCTGATTGTGTTATTTTTTTCTTTACAGTGATATGGTAGCAAATACAAGACAAATGAGTAATAAAACTTTACACAAGGTGGTCTGGTCCCATCTCCATCAATAGGGCTCGGACTAGAATAGAAAAATGGAACAAGGTTTTGTTTTTTTGGCTACAGCTTATGCAAGTGACACAGATGATGCTGATAAGACAGAAGGAAATTATAGCACTAAATAGAATAAAACTCCAAAGTGTTTTCCCAGAAAAACCTTAAACACTGTAGAGTAAAATTTACTTCTGAACTGAGGGAGCAAAGACAGAGCATCACCAAGTCCTCCTTAGTCTAAAAATACTGCATGCTTATCCTTGACTAAAAATACAACCCTTTTTTGCCATCTTATCATAAAAAACCCACCCATATCAATGCTTTCCCCTTGCCTTCAGACAATAATAAAAAAGCAAAGCTGCAAATCCAATGAATGGACTGAGCTGGATGTGAGACCTTGGTGATGTGCAACTTGTTGGCTTCCCTTTGTTCAGCAGTGAATTTTCCCCGGCATCCTTTACATTGAAAATGTCAACTGACTAAGCCTGGCAAATGGTCACACTGAGCCCTATCTTGGTTGTAGAAAAGCAAGTAGTACTAGTCTCAGCAAAAAAAAACCAAGATCATATAGACAGTCAACACAACAGGTTTTTTTTTTTCAGTTTTCTGCATAATAATAACATCATGTTTGCATATAGAACAGCTTTTGCATTATTGCTCTACTTAGAAGAATATAGTAAGGAACTTATAACAGACTTGCACATTACAAACTTAAGGTTCTTTGGTGAAGAATGAGAAAACAGTATTTTTAGCTGTAATTAAATCTCAGAGAAGTTTTCCTTTTTTATCTGTTGATCCTTTGGATTCTCTCACAGAGGAGGGAAAGGTATTGAGTCAGCTTTACCATCGCAACGATGGCGACCCCGCCGATCATCATGCAGGTGGGCCAGAAGAGGGAGTGGAACAGCACGTTAGAGCTGTACAGTTTGGTTAGTATCACGTTCTTCTGAACACCTTCAGGGTCGTAGAAGCAGGAGAAGCGTTGGTACTTTCGGAAGTTTTCCATCACAACGCTCACCAGTGACATGGATTCCTCATAGTTCTTGCCACACTTGGGTATGTATGAACACTGTGAAGAAATTAGAGGGAGAAAAATGTATCTCCAAACCATGTATAGTGTCTTGTTTTCAGGTGGCAAGCAGGAAAATCTCAAGATGATTATGCTTTTGATAATGAGTGGAATACTATTAAGCTAATAATAAATTTATCACAGAGAAAACTCAATATTTTGCACATCTACGGAATTTCCCATTGGAGAACCTCCAAGTGCTGTACAAACATTAATGCTTTAATCTGCTCAGCGGCCTCATGAGATAGGTGAATATATTATTATTGCTAATTTGCACATGCAAAAATGGAACTGATGAAGTACCTCTTCATTTTAAGTGGCATGCATATGCTTGCAGTTAGATGGGTAATTGACTCTCTGTAAATACAAATCTGGTAGTTCAGACCTCACTTGGACTGGATCAAAGCGATTATAGTGGGCACAGGAGTTCACCCATGGAGAAAGCTGCCAAGAGATCTTTGTACAAATTTTCCCTTGGGGGTAATGCCTCAGTTAGGGACAAACAGTGTAGGAGAAAACAGTTTTCCTACTAACAGCCCAGAAGGTTTGAATTCAACATTTAGTTGAAGATCAGCCTCTTAGGTTTGGTTTTTTTTTTGTTCTTGACCCCAACTTAAGTCCAACAGTTCCTTCTCTCTGAAGATGCTGCTTGAATTTCAGCCTCCATCACACAGAGAAGACTTGGGGGTGGCTCTCATTGAGTTTCCATCTAGCATTCCCAAAGAACACCAAAAGTAAATTCATTAAAAAACTAGCTGATGGAGTCCATGTGTTGAAGATAATCCATGGAAAATGCAGGAGAGTGGCCCTGGGCTGTGTTGAACATCCTAACTAGTGTGGGCTGGTGAAGTGGTGGGCAGACACACAAAGACTGAAGCCACATCTAAATTTTGACCTAGAGCGGAAGCACCTGAATTTGTTGTTGCTGTTTCTGATCTGGAAAAGGATTGTTGGGAGCAGCCCAGGGCACCTCGCTCCCTGCTCTCTGCATGTCCACACCTGAAGCTTTTCTACACCTGTATGGGATTTTGATTAAATTCCCTTCCTAGGCAAGAACTGCTTCAGAATAGGGGAAAATATGCTGCTTAACTTCTCACTGAATGTACCTGGGGAGACCTAGTAGGTCATTACTCCCTGGCAGTTACGATAGGAGATGGTGGGTCCCTGCCATGCTCTCTGCCTGTGCTGCTGAACCTGCTTGTCCAGGATGAGCATCTAAAGTAGTTCCAGGTAATTTAATAAGAGTAAGGTGAATTTTGCAAATGGGGAAAGATGTTTTGATTAAAGTAACATGACTAGGCTTTTGACTGCTACTGTTTTAATGTGTAAGCTTTATCAATGTCCCTTGGTGGTTCTTCATGACTGTGCTGTGACTTTTTGCAATGTATGTGACCAAATCTCTAGTTCTAAAAGTGATTGAAGGATTAACCTCATGGCAGGATTTGATTGATGCATCGGCAAATTTATTAGCTGGAATATGATTTGGAGCACAGCAGACAGATTCTCTGGTGTTAGCAGACCGAAGCATTAAGGGTAGAGCGTGGCAGCACTGCCATTATGAATATTTTATAGAGCTCTAGAAATTAGAGATGGAAAATATTAGACACTAATATCTCATCCATCTTCCTGCTGGTGCAAGTCTGCTCCCTCCAGGATATTTTCTTGCGCTCTTCCCAGCTTTGTCTTAAATATCCAAAGCCACAAGCCCTCTTTCAGGGCCCATGACTCTTTAATAGATCACAATCTGAAAAGTAGAGGAAACTCATTTTCTTTTACGAACTCCTGTGCTATCACTATTGTAACAGCAGTATTTCCTGCTCAGTCGGGTGGAGGTTTTGGGGTGGGTTTTGTTGTTTGGGTTTTTTTCCTCTCAGGGTTGGTGCTATACATTTTTGTTTCTCAAAGTCCCAGTTGTTACTATCCTGAGCAAGGAGACTAAATGAGGACTTGGACACTCCTGCCGAATTCCAGTCTTCAATGCCTGGCAGGGAATTTTATACCCACAATTGTTATGCTGTACCTGTGTACATAAATACCAAATCTATGCTGTTTTATTACACCTCAGAACTGTCAAACACTTGGAAATCTGAAAGTAAACAATGTCTGGCTCTCCACCTCAAGTGAGGATTCAGCGATACGATGTGAGAAAAGTGGTTCTTGTGATCACAGTCTGATCTCAAGAAGGTCATAGAAGGCAGTTACAGAGACAACTGGTTAGCATGTTCCCAGCTCAGCTTTTCTAATTTGAAGGACTGGGTAGGTAGCCTGTGTGAACCACCTCCGGTTAAGTGGCTTGGTCAGTGCGGAGTTGCTCAGGGACTTGTCAGTCAAGTTATGAATATACCCAAGGATGGAGATCTCACAGTATCTCTGGGAAAGGTGGAAGCAGTTTCATTTAAGACCATGAAGTTCCTCCAAGAAGCCTATTGGCAGAGAGGCCCTTAGTTCGCTCCGGCTGGGCAGTAAAATACACGGCTCCTGCTGTATGTCTGTGCTTGGGGAGTGTGTCCCAGTCATGCTGAGCTTGGGCACTTTGATAACATGTGCTGTGTCAGTTTGTGTGAGGAAGGGGTCAGGGTGATAATTTGCGCCTCTTTTGGAAAATGCAGCAAGTTTGACCCAAGGGCTGAAGGGAGAAACTCTGTGGCAGCCTTGACCTGATACTGATTCCCACAGACTGAATTCTCTGGCCCAGAAACAGATCTGTTGAGAGCTGCAGCCCAACATCGCTGCTCACCCTGCACCAGGCAAACTCCTCCCTGGGTTATAAATACCTGAACCTTCAGTGAGAAACCATGAGATTCCCCCATCAGTTCTGAGTCTCAGGCAGTTATAGCTGGCATAACGGTGATTCTGGTGATTAAAGCCTGCTTGTTATCGCACTTATAGAGCACAGGTATAAATCAGCAGCAGCTCCGATGACACAAAAAGAATCGAAATGATATAGTATGAGATTGAAATGGGGTGTCTAGAAGTCCTTTAGCTACCGCAGCCCTTCCTCAGGGTGACAGCCTGGCTCTGTGTTCCAGGCACAAGGGGACACTGGCCGATTACCTTTCCCAGAGGCTGTTACAGCCTCGGACAGCTGAGAAAGTGTATCTGTGAAAGCATTTAAACACCTGTGGTTGTAGCATTGATGGGCTGGGCTTGCCTTAAAGGCTAGAGATTAAGTGTGCACAGTGAGAGCAATGAAAAGCTGTGAAAAATCTCATGTTCCTTTCTGGGAAAGGCTCGAGCAGCTTGACTGGTATCCATTTACTTCCCACTGATTCCCACCGGAGACTGGCAGCAGCACGCTGTAGATCTCAATATAAATTGTGCCTACTCCTTACTGCACCTTGTGGGACAAGGGCTAGGTTAGGCAGCAAGTCTCCTAAATTAATCCTTATTTAAAATCGAAGTGCATTTTTGCTCCATCCGTGCTGGCTGGTGGAGAGGAGAGGGACGGGCTCCAGATGCTGCTCTGTGTGCGTGGCGGTGCTCAGCGAGGTGGGGAGCTTGGCGGGGGGATGCTGACCTTTTGAAGGTCACTGATGTTGGCCTCGGAGAGTAAGAACTATGCTCTGCAGTATCCCCAGTAGCGTCAGGGCTCAGTGAGCCAGGCCTGGCTTTTCTTTATTTATTTATTTTTCTTTGACAAGGAGAAAGATAGGAAATGCAGCCCGTAGCAGTTGGATGGAGAGAGACAGGTAGCACCCAGCTAGAGCCTCAGGAACCCTGCCATGCTTAGGGATGATCGTCCCACTGCACAGAGCTGCTCTCTGGATGGGGAGAGGGAGTGCCTGTCCAGGGACCTGAGATGGGTTGTAATGGTCTGAGCTGGGAGGCTCTGCTGATTGCCGCCAGGTCTGTTACAGACATTGCAAGCTCCCATTCAAATCTGCATTTGGATTCAGGTCACATAGCCAGCAGTGTGTCAAGAAAACCTAGGAATCCTCCTGAGAGCAGAGCTTAACCTGTAAAACAACCTTGGGCTAGAGAAGTATTAACTGTGCCCACGTTAAATTAAGAGGAGGGGGCATCTGCCAGAATTTCAAAGTCCATTTCAGCAAGCAGAAATTGTCAGTAACGGGATGTGGAGATTTCTGCTGAATCTCTCGATTCATTTGAATCAGAGACTGATCTGATCTGTTTTAATTGAATTGTGATGTGAGCGTCAATGGCTTTTGCCTCTGCCCCAGCAGAAAGTGTGGCCTGTCCTGCCACAGGCTTTGCACCAATGCTGAACCGGAAGGGAAGGTGGGGACACTGTTCTCCATTTCACACCTCAGATCCAGAGAACTTAGTTTCTCAGCCTCAGGAGCTAATTATCCAGCAGAATAACCGGCCCAGTGCAACCACACCATGCTTTGACTAATTTTAATATCGCTTCATCTTAATATGCAGAAGTAATTTGGTCTACTCAACTGCTGCCATAAATAGAAACACAATAGGTTATGTTGTCAGCAGCCTGAACCTGGGCTCTGCTGTTACAGCCTGTGCTTTGCCAAGCACCCATAGTTTGGGGTTCAGTGACCTTGGATAACTAAGTAGTTAATGCAAATCTGGTATTTGTAAGTCTAATGAGTTAGCTGCATCCCAGCTCACTGCAGCTCGCAGGCTTAGGTACCCAGGTGCTGTAGATATGAAGAAGGGAAGGTGGGGAGAGGGATGTTTTTCAATCCGACTCTGCCTTGCTGTATGGAGGTGGCCAACAGGGACCTGTGAAGAGGCAGTCGCTTGCCCGGGTGTGATGCACAGCCCCGGGTGTGAAGCACAGCCCCATGTCAGCTACACAGCTGTGGCTGTGGGCCAGCAAGGAGATGATTTCTGTGCATCTGCTGTGTTTGTTATAGCCTCCAGACAGGAGCTGTCTCCATCCCACCTGGATGGAGTTATGCTGGATTTTGGACTTGCTGAAGCAGAGAGAGGAGTTCTTCTGCAGATTTGTCAAAAATATTGTTTTGGCTCAGTATCTGGAAGCAGGGAAGCTGTGCAGGAAAGGTGGGCTGGCCTGTTTAGCTCACCCATGTCCAGGAGCCAGGTCTTTTTATTTTTGTGCTACTGCTTTTATCTTGACAGCCCCTGCTCAGCAAACTTTCATTGTGTTTGCACCATCTGCGGGGGTAAGGGCTGTGCCTTCACCCCAGCACCATGGCTGACCTCAGCAGAGATGCTCAGAGTGCAGAGTTTGTCACCAGAGATGGAGACAGAGACACGTCTGCTGTTAGACATGGGGATTTCATCTCTCCCTGTCGTCTTGCCTGGCCATTCCATCCCATTCCTATTCTCACTGTCACGGATAGTTCTGCACATGGCTAGGGGCATTTGTTATCAAGCAGATCTGTACCTGGGTGGGAAGTGGCTTGTCCACAGCTCTACGTGCGTATCAATGTGACAAGTTGTCCTCGCTAGTCTGTGTGAAGGACAAGGGAGGCTCCAGCCTCTGGGGCCACCACCCCATATGGGACAGGTTGTGCTCCCAGCATGGGATGGAGACAAAATCCTGCTCCCTTCAGACATGTGAGCTCTGTTTGCGTGCCAGTTCCTGATTTCTCTGCCCTGTGTTTACCAGGGAAGCAGGAGCTGGGGGCCTTATCTTGCTTTAAAGCAATGAATGAGTATAACAAGGTAAGCAGCCCTCCAGAAACACATTTAGGAAGAAATTTTATTCCTTGGTCCTACCTCAGAATTAATTTTCATTGTTTCCTCAGTGTGGTACAGCAGAAGCTTCTGGCCAGAAGAGGTGAGATTAACGTACACCTGGAGGCAGGGGTACTGGGAGATCTTCCAGCAGTCTGGACCGCAGCTAAACGAGCAGTTGAAGGTTTCTGTGATGGATGCATTGAGAAGCGAGCACTGAGCCTCTTCTGTCCAGACACTAAGCAGGAAAAAAAGAGATGTTAGAGTATGACAAAAACAAGTGATAAGCACTAAACACAGCTCAGGCTTTCCATCAGATATACCAGGGGGCATCATCTTGTAGGAGATGGCACATGCTGCAGGGCTTTGCGCAATGGCAGGACTTCCTCATGGCACACATCACAGCATATTATTCTGTAGTGCCCATAGTTTGTGCTTTGGGCACACAAATACCCAGTTCCCTGATGCCCATGTACAGACAAAAAGGTGCACTGGAACTTTTAGTCTGGAGAAGGTGTGTTTGAAATCAAAGGAATCAGCAGAGAAATCAGTGAAGAAAACTGAGCAGCCTGCCCTGGGGAGAGCACAGTGTGTGCAGTGCTGTGTGGTGGGGATGGCTAACCACAAAGTCCAGCTAAAGAGGCTGTTGGAAGGACAACTTTGCATTATCAGGGTATGTACACTCATGCATGAAGCCAGAGTAACAGAGAAGCAGTGCCACGCACAGCTCCACCTGGGGAAAGGCTTTTTCCAGTGGCAGCTTGCTCAGCTTTCCAAGAGTTAAGTCCACTGATGTGATTGTTCTGGAGGATTTCAGCTTATCCCCTGTTCGCCAGAGGCTCAACCTGGAGTGATGGAACCTAGGTGTGCACTGGCAATGTTCACTTGGGATTCTTGCTTGTATTTAAAAATCTATGGCTGCGTTTTCCTTTGGAATGTGAACAGTGGGAAGGGTACGCTGAGGGCTCTGTGAAAAGTCCTTCACAGGTTCGGGGTGAGGTTTCACCCCAAGGCTCCCCCTGCTCAGCCCCTGTGCTCACACCCAGCACGGCTGTCCTGCCCCTCGCCATGCACAGGCTGAGGGTCTGCTTGCCCCTTGCCAAACCTACCCAAGGCTTTACACAGCAAGCGATATCAAAGATTTCTGACTAAATCTCTTGGCGTTTTACTTTGGCAGTTACTCTGCTTGTATATTCTGTTTTATATTCATATTAAATTTCAGTATGATTTCTATGGGGAAATCAAGTGAAAGGATTTTTTCCCCCACCCAGACAGTATTCCGTTGGAGGGGTATTGTTGTCTGTAAAGGAGAACAGCCCCAAAGGAGATCTGGCTGTGCAAAGAGAAGTGACAGAAAAGCCTCCCAGGTTGTCGGCTTCCTGACTGCTGTTTTATTCATGCATGGGGGTAATAAAGTAACACCTACCTACCACAGATCTGTGAAGATGGAATATTTGATACTTCATAGGTGCTTTGATATCTTCTGGCAATTTTTCACAGTTTCCACATGAGCAATTTTGACCTTAGCAGCCTCTGCAACTGACCCTGATATTGCTGAGAAGTCTGGGAGAGCAATTTGGAAAAGCAAGTGCTCTTGGATACTTAACAGGTCTTGACCTCTGTTTTCAAAATCTAAACTTAGCCTGGATTTAAAAAGGGACAAGTACCTTCGTTGCACAAATAAGATGTTGCAAATCAGCCCTGTTCATCCTCAGGCAATGCTACTCTTTGCTTATCGTTGCAGGGTCAAGTAGGAATATTTTCCCGCAGGCTCACTGAGGTAGTTGAGGATGTTCATACCAGTTACCTGAAGGCACTTACTGTACGTGCCAGCAGAAGCAGCCTATGGTGGGTAAGCCAAAACATGTCAGGTATTAACCCCTGCCTTGGGAGGGGGTTGGGGCATGGCAGACCGATGTCTTGACTCCCAATTACACGTTTCATTCTCTTAACTCCACTGATCAGGGCAGAAAAAACAGTGCTGACAGTCTTATTAGAGCCTGGGCTGGATTTTAAATAGGGCTGGTGCTTGAAAGCTGATTTCAAATGCTGCTAATGAATCACAGGCCAAACTTTCTGCTCTGTGGCAGAGAAGGGAACCAGAGAAGGCCTCAGAAAAATTAAGTGTAATGCAGTAATGATGAAAGATGATCAACTTTCAGCAAGTTATTGTATTTCAGGAGGATTTCAGTTGTTAAAATGAATGCAATAACCTACATGGAAAACTACAGGCTACAAAGCAGCTTGATTCCTTTCAAAGTTAATTCTCCGTGTTTCACGTAAAAGTGTGTTGCTTCACTAAACATTTTTGCCATTATCTCCTGAGTTTGGGCTTTGCAGTAGCAGGCCCTGAGAGGCTTCCAGGATTCAGGAGACTGCTGACCAGCTGACATGGATGTTATGCTGGTCTTAAACTGTGGCAATTCTAAAGCCTGTGGATCAAGAATTCATCAAATAGGGATCTGATTCGTCCCTCGTTTGTGCCTGTATTGCTCACCTTGTATTCACTGTAGTTATGCCTAATTTATGCTGGGGTAAGGAAGTGCAGAATCAGGCTGCATTGACCAAAGGAAAGATGACAAAACTTAAACAAAAGAGAGTCAGAAGAATAAACCATGTGAAGCCAGCTGGAGCAGAGGGTGTGAGGTAGGGTAACCGGCAGGAAATTACCTTTGCATGTAAGACCGCAGCAGGGTGATTCCCAGGAGAAAGTACATCATGATAGAGCACACCATCATGGCCAGCCCGAGGAGTATGGCTCGGTCTTCTCCGGCTTTTAGGGCTGTGACTGTTTTCCTTTTGTCCAGTAGATCGTGATCCCTGATTTTTTGGTAAATATTTCTGAGGTTGAAAATAATACATTTTTATGTGAAGTTCATACTTAACCAATGAAGCCTCTACAGGGTGGGTAGTTCCACCTCCATACCCATCTCATGGGAAAGAAAGGCTAAGGGTCCTTGGGTGTCCTTTATCATTGGATTCACTCTGACCTGGTGGAAACTTACTCGTCTCCAAAATAACTTACAGCCATTTCTGAAAAGGTAAAAGCCACTTATAGCAAATATAGAGATTAGACCCTTGTGCCAGCTCAGTAAATCCTTCTTTGGTACAGCCTCATTGGCTCAGTTGAATTACTCCATAGGTGAATCTGACCTGCCAATGCCAACTTGGACCACCATTAGAAGATGTTCAGGTATATGAGGTGCCTTTTCTTCACTTGAATATGGTAACAGGTCTGATGTAGAAAAAACCCCAAAGAAAGTCGTCACTAAAATTATCTGAAAGGACCATGTTCTTTTCTGATTCCCTACAGGCTAGTGGTTTGGGTAATTGTCTGCCTTGAGTGTGACTCAAAGCTCATGAAACACTATGGGGATTTTGCAATTGATTTCTGTGGGTTTTTTGATTGGAAGCTTATTTACTTTATTTATAAAACAGCTTTCTGGAAACCCAGTTACTCATTACAGTGAAAACCCTTGCAGAAAATTATCCACCAAAGCTATTTGTTCTGGGATTAAAAAAAAAAAAAAAGAAAAAGAAAGAAAAAAACCACAACAAACCATTCCCCCTTCAGCAGAGAGTCCTTTGCATTTTCTAGCCATAAGTCCTTCTTTCATCTCTGAGCCTTTGATGATTCAATGGGTCATGAGGACAAAATGGTGAAGAAGGAAATATTTGAGTACATTTCAAACACACTCAAACTTTGTGGGTTTAAAATGTACTTACAGACCTGAGGCTGGTCAAAATCTCCTGTGTTTTCTGTTACAGTTCTTTTGAATCATCCAGGCAGCACCCGAAGCATGTGAACCGCACAGCTCTGAGCCCTGGCACCACCATAACATGGACATAGCAGTACACGTGGAAGAAGTTCCTCTTCTACTGTCTGCAAAATGGCAGGTGAGCAACATCAACATCACTTTGGGCTCTAGCAAACCCGCCACTCATTTCAAGTGAAACCACTGAGCATCACTCAACCTTGGGAAAAAAGCACCGTGTGTCAGGCCCGCCGTGTAACTTACATTCACCAACTGGGACAAAGAAAGAGATTTAAGGCAGATATACAATCATACATAAACACAGTAGAAACAAGAAAATAGATTAAATCATAAACTCCCTGAAACTGGAATTGAATTTGTATTTAGATGATGAGTCACGGCCAGGAAAAGCACATATGATATGGGGTTTTATAGCAAGAATCTTGCTTAGATGACACCGCAGTCAATAGTCTCCCATATTTAAGACCCCTTGAGGTTTCTTCATCCTACTGTAATTTACATATTTAGATGTCCATGATTTCTCTTCAAAACCATCCTTGAAAGCTTGACAATGTTTTCCTAGTTGGAAATGAAATGGTAATTCAGCCTGTCAAATTTTTCTCTGGTGTTGGGGAGAAAAAAATATATATATTGTGAACTGGCAGATGCAATTGCCTTCAAAGAAGTAATGTAGAGTAATAATCTGATGTTACTTTTCTATTATTATTTATCAAACTGTATTTAACTCTGAGAGCTGCTATTAGGATTTGCATCAGTCCCAAATGGAAGCAGGCGGCAAGGCAGAGACCGTCACGCAGTTCCAGCACATTAACCGACCGCACAGCATAACTTATGTCAGCGTGTAGACACAAAACAGACACGGTGCAATCGCTCACTAATGTCACCAGAGCAGCTAAGACATAAAAAGGGATACAAATGGACGATTCAAAAACAAATAGCTAATTGAGAATGGTTACAAATACTTCCCATGTGGCCCTGAGCCAGGAAACGTGTGATGAGAGGTAAAACAGGATGGACTGAAGGATGTGTTGTAAAAATGATCTATCTGGCAGGTGACTGGCAAAGGGCAGGGTGTGCAGTGACCACCTGCCAGGCAGATCTCCCACACTCGCCTGCCATGGTAAATAGAATTAAACAAAGCTCTGCCTTGGGGGTCATGCTTTTGGAGCAGTTGTTAAAGGCCGAACAACAGAAGAGTGGGAGCTTGGTGCATCGACTGAGGGGTTTTTTCCTCCCGAATCCTTGCCAGGTCTCAGTCTGGTAACACACACCGAGGTGCGTGGTAACATGGCACGTGCCAACGTGTGATGCGCTGGTCCTGACAGCCCCAGAGACGTGCTGAGTAACCACCCCTCCTCCACCTCCCCGCTCATGTCTGCACCAGGTAGGTGCCAATTTGCTCTGTATGACACTGGGAACATCTGCTATTACCAGGCTTCATGTTTTTGCCCCCGAGTGCCCTGGTTTTGGGAGGCACAATACAGCATGCAGAATGTTTTGCCTCTAACAAAGCAGCCATCTCCTTAGCTGTAGTAGCAGCAGGGGCTTGCACACCTGTGTGTGCCTCTCCATAGGGGTGGCTGTGTACACCTGAACTTTCGGCGCAGCCCAGGGACCTCTTTCTGCTCAGTGAGCTGGAAGAGTGCTGTGCTTAGCTGGCTGATTTTGGATCCCAGGGCTGCACAGCTACAATTAGCTGACAGCCGCTATGTGTTTAAGTACAGATCGCTGCATCCCAGACACTACTCATCTAGGTGACTCCACCTAATACTTATGACTGCCTATAATAATCCCCCACCTATGACACAGATGGGGTCTGGGTTTTTTTTATGGATGTCCTGGCTGTTAGCACATGAGATCTCTCTGCCCTGTGCAAAGAAATTTAATAGAAAGCCTCCAGGAAAAAAAGGTCTTCTCCTGATCATTTCCAAAGCAAAGTTATCCCCTGCTGAATCTCTCTGTCCCTGTTTGCCAAATTGCTCAGATGATATGGGTTGGCTGCTCTACCTGGGCTCAGCTGCCAGAGAGGGAATCTCAGCTGTGTCTGTGCCTGCTGGGACAGAGCAGAGATTTCCCTCTCCATGTCCCTCTGCAGCATGGGGATTCCTCTGCAATGTGGTCAGCAGCTCCTTACATCATCTCCAGAGGAAGGCTTAGGCTTTATAACTCGTGTTATAAAATTAGGCATCCCAGCGTACATTCATCAGCCTGAACATGAGATGTTCAAGGAGAATGTCAGCGCTGGGTTAAACCCACTGCCCTTAATAAGAAATTCTATATCTTCTGTAGAGTTGCACATATTTGTTGCAGCCAAGACCTGTCTTTGCCATCATGAGGAACATGGTCTTTCAGACTCAGTTGTGTGAAAGACAGGGCATGCCTCCTGCATCCTGTGTGCTCTGCTGGCATAGGGCTGCACTGCAGCGCTGGGGGTACGGCGAATTTATTTGGATGCATTAGGATTGGTCTAATATGCCAATTAGACCTATTGGGCAGTGCCACATAGAGCAGGAGGGGCTAAAGTTTTACTGACATAGCACAAGAGTACCTGTTTCACTCTAAAATGAGTAGAATTAGGAGCACTGGAAAGGGGATCAAGTTTCCAGCCTAATCTAGAAAAAGCAGGCACCTGCAATTACTCTTTTTTTTTTTTTTTAATAAACACAAATTACTTACCCTCAAATCCTTCCCTTGCAAATGGACCATGGTGTGACACTGAGGGAGATGTTGCCTCCTCCAGCAGTGCGCGATCACGGGGCTTATCAGATGGGAATACCTGCCTGCCTGAATTACTCAGAGTGACTTTGAATTCACATTCACTGCTCTGATATCACGGCTGTTATGCAGATGTCACTCAAATTACCTCGTGTTGAGGTGTTTACTGGCATCAGAAATCCTTGAATGCAAGGGTCAAAAAACCCTCTTGTAGAAACTTGCAGAATTCCCAATGCACAGAAACTTTCCTACTCACAAGCCAATTTCTTTACACTTTTCTTTACAGGGTATGTTTACTGCATCAGTTTCTGTTATTAGAGTTATGGCAACAGGAAATCTCTCCAGAGCTCTCAAAAAAGGTGATGGTTGTAGAAGGATTCCTGTTGATATGAACAGATTTTGTTCATTCGGTTCCTTCCCTCTTACCCACCAAACTGGACCAGGCTGATCCAAGCCAGGCCAGTGCTTTGTTCTCTGAGCTTTCTGTGTTGTGCAAAGCTTAATTGACAGCTGAGAAAGAACAAAGGCTTGACTAGTTTTCTGAAGCATAAAAAGAGGAGGTTGGGGAACAGTGGATGTCTAAACCAGCAATGAAATGCATAAATTTCAGGCCTGCTCCTGCAAAAACAGATGCCTGAGAGATACCTTCCACCCAGGAGGAGGTGATTCCTCCACAGAAAGTGGTGCAGTGCTGCACAGGTTATTATTACAGCGCAATCCCTCAAAAGTCTGCAGATGTAGCATGTGTTAGGTGACAGGTTTGCTGCCCCACATGGCAGTCTTTCTGTTTGAAGTTCAAAGAACAAAAATTCCTCCAAAAGGGTCATTTAGGGGAAGCCACTGTCTGCTTGATAATGATGCCACTGGTGACCTTACATGTGTTAAAATCACTGCCAGACACTGGTGGATGAGTTTCTCCCACCAGCAACACTTGCTCTCTGTTCACACCTCTCTTCTGCAGTCCTGATGCTGCAGTGAGCACTCTCCTATTTCCATTTTCTCTTCCTCCCTTTCCCTCATGCATTTTATTCGTCACTCGCAGGGTATGAACAATTCTTTCTGTATGGCTCTATAGGACCACCTGGGAGATAAACCCACCCAAAACTTTGAAAAGGCACCTGAAGTTACTGTAGTTAGTGTGTAAGTACAGACATACTGTTCCCTCCCTCCCTATTTCTGTAGGCAGATATAGCAAGCTCAGCTCTGTGTTTAAGCTGGCCAGATGCTGGTGAGCCCTGTTTAGCATAGTGCTCAGCCCAACTTAGTAAGTCCCACCAAAAGGCATGGTGTGAGCTGAACGCCATGCTAATCAGGAGCACATGGCTTCCACGCAGCCCAACGTGTGGACAGATATCTCCTGCAAGTGTCTAACCTTGGACCATCTTGTCCCTGACTCTGTAGGAATGCAGAAGAACATTAGCCTGGGGAAAATTCAATTAAATAAGAGACTTGGAGAAGTACATGAGGCAGTTAGATAACCAGCTCCAACTCAAAGTCCATGGAAACCTGCTGCCAAGCTGGTCTTTGTGTCTTCAAAATATCTGCTTGGGACTGAATTATCAAAAGAGCAGACAACCTATGCAGCCTTTGCAGAAAGTTCAGCAAATGGGTCAGTTCTCCAAAGAAACTCATGAATGCATTTTCTCAAGCAGATGCCAGCAGTAATGTCTCATTAGATAACTGAAGAGTGTGTTTTGCTAATTAGCAGTGTAGGTACATCAACCTCTGGTTTTGTTTCACCAGAGTCTAATTTTTTACGATTACATTTAATAGTGACTGCAAGGGGAACTGAAGACGAGGGAAGGGGGAAAGCATAGAAAAGAGGGAAATGTGTCCGGTTGTGACAAGACAAGCAGTCCAGAAAATCTTACTACAAAGGAAAGAGATTTTTAGGAAGGATGAGCCTGACTATTACTGACAATTGGTCTTTCATCGGTGATATTTAACTTCTTTCATTCCCAACTGAGTGCTTTGGGCTTAAAACCATCCCTTCTCTTTCCTTCTCTTGTGTGTAATTCCCCACTCTCCTGGGAGATCCAGTAACTCATTTATTCCTCTGTCTTCTTCAGCCTATTCCCTCCAGCAACACCATTTAAACAGGTGGGTGGCTGCTTGTCATCCCCCAAACAGTGCGTGGTGTGTTGGCAGATGCTCATCCTCACACACGCATGCATATAAACAGAAAACATCTCTGGCGGCTGGATGCATCATCGGGCTGAGTACAACTTGTACAGGGCAGTAATTCAGTGGGGGGAGAGGCGGCGCCGTGTGTGTGCTGTCTGTGTGCGGGAGCTGTGAGGGCTGACAGCTGGAAGCAGGACACGTGCAAAGGCCATAAGGGTTTCACAGGCATCAGGGCTGGAGCTGCAAACCTCTGGCTGGGGATTAATGGGTTTTTAAACACGTGATGTGTGTGTGCTGGCCTCAGAGTCGGTCATGGTGTGTTGCTCATGTCCTGTGAACAAGGAGGACTTTGGCCACGGCGCTGGCATAGCCCCTTCAGTCTGTTTTGACTTGGCACATTAACCCTGGCACTCATCGTCTGGTCTTGGTGGTGGAGCAGCAGCTGGTGGGGTGAGAGGCAAGGGGGACCCCTTGCATCCCTCCTCACCCCTCAATGCCACCACTAAAGGGAAGCTACAGGCCACACGCCTGAAGATTCAAACCCATATGAGACAATCAGTATAGATGCCATTTACCTTTTCTCATCATGTCTGTAAGATGTAGAGCTCCGGCCACTGGTCCAAATGAACATTTTAGAGGATTGCCCAGTGTTGGCTTTGCTCGCTGCAGTGGGACGATGGAAGGACCTGGGGGAAGAGGGATAATTTTTGTCACTGCCCATCCAACACAGCGGTCCACACTACATCCAGTGTGCGAGATCCCCTGTGGCCATGCCCAGCATTTATTAACTCAAGGTGAGATGTCAGATAATGGGGATGACAGATCAGTGGGTGTTCTCCTGGTTAATCAAGTTTAGCTGTGCTCCACACTGCCAAGGATTTGCACCGTGGACAAGAAATCATCAGCAGATTAAGAAAAGGTAATAGCTGCATCCAATCATCTTATGGCAGTATTTTGGGGTAGAAAGTGGCTGTTTAAGCACACACACATTCATTACAGCTTATTGCCTTTATGGCAGCTCTCAGTGTGAGGAGGTTCTCAAGGAAGGAGACTGAATGAGGCACAAGTATGAGATGTAAATGTGGCATTTTGTGGAAATGCAAGTGATATGACAGAGATGCCTTTTCCCACAGAAAAATTACTATCCCAAGGCCGTTTGTCCACACCAGTTAGATTCCAGCCCAGGGGTTTCTTTCACAGCAGAATATGAGACCTGCTGCATTCTCTCAGGCTCTGAGGGTCTTCTGAAGAGGCTTCATTTTAAGGACTGTTATTTTAAGAGGGTTCTGAGGGGATTTCATTTTAAGGACTGAACTTGAACCCTGTACTTCATTGGATCTCTCAGAATCAGAAATACAGAGTTAAAAGTATCTCAAGCAGTGTGGTCACTCTCTTGCCCTAATTTGCTATATCTGTGTTATTTCTAGCACATGTTGGACATCCGAGATCAACTGAATGTGAACAACCATCTCTCCAAACATTAACTCCATTGTGAGGCTGGAAGCATATGCTGTGTTGGGCTTTTAGTGAGGTTTTTAGGGCAGCTCAGTTAAAATCTTGACCTCTGAGAATTGGGGACTCCTTGGTGAGGGCTGTATTTTGCGTTATTTCACGGCACAGCACTTTGTGCTTTTACTGCACTTATATAAAAGCTTAAGAGAAAAAATATTCCAGATGCCAAATACTTTATTGCTGAAGTTTTTCATACACTGGGCCCATTCTTGAGCTCACTGAAAAATGAACCTGGCTGTTGATGCTGTCAGCAGAGAAGGCACAGGAATCCCTCAGTGCTCCTCGCCTGAAAAAGCCTGTAATGTCACTATCTACATAATCATGCAAAGGGGTAATTTCAATATTTGCATAGTGGTGAGCCTCAGAGAATACTTAAATGCTGTAGAGGTGGATGCAGGGGGCGACTGACATGGGCAGGAGCCAAAACCCATCTGAGTGCCGGCAGACAGATGGGTGCCAAGGGACTGGGCTCTGCATCTGGAGTGAGCCCAGAGGCCCAGCGAAGGAGCCATGGCTCAGACCCAGGCCAAACTGACAAACTGGGCAAACTGGTGACCCTGTCACCTCCTCCCTGCTGGGATCCTGCTGCTCCCTGTTTCTGCGATGCTGAGAGCTGTGGGTTCAGGACCAGGCCTTACAAGAGGGGACCTTGCTTGAAATAACAGGCAGTAATATCTGACCAAGCTTTTGTGCTGCATTCATGCCCAGCAGATTGGACAAGAAGGTGGCCCAAAAGAAGGGAGGAAGAAGGAGGGGAATTTTCACCAGCCCTTTCCCTGACTGTGTGGTCCTTGGTGCAGCTCTGAGAGCCAAAAATGTGTTTTTCCTTTCCTTACAACCATTATAGTTAAGTATTGGGTATGAAACAGGAGGCAGCACTTCCTTCCTGAAATATCTATAGTTTAGAAGGTGAAACAGTACCTATCAGGATCTAATCAATATAGACACTGATGAAGAAGTGTTTATATAGTGATTATAGCCAGAAATTTGGGTTGCAGGACCTTAGAAGTGATCCTCACTCCAGTATGTAGGACTGTGCCTACACTACCCCAGGCAGCAAGGCAGTGCTGGTCAAGCCTGTGCTGAATGAGCTGGTGTCTCTGTGTCGAGCCGTGCAGGAGGGCTCAGAGCAGCTACCCAAGGGCCTGGAGGCCACAGTGGATATTGAGCTGAGATCTGCCCTAGGCTGAGTCCCTTAATGCTAGGAAATGAAATTATGTGTATATATTTGCCACTGCACCCTTTAGGATGTCCCAGGTGAGTTGCACGGCACAAAAGCCGGGCTGAGTAGTCTCAGAGCACCACAGAGACGGTGGTGAGTGCTATTAGAGTCTGTTCTTCCCGAAGCAAAACTTGGGCACGCAGCAGAGGTGACCAACAGCTTCCACTGCTTGAGTTAACAGGGACACCTGGCCAGGACAGGCTGGGCAGGGAGGCAGGTTCACAAGCTCCAGAGCAAACTGGAGGAACACCGCTGGTGCAAGAGCTGGGCAAGAGGTTTCTGTCCCATGAAGGGGAAGCCAGAGAAGGAAAAGGGGTGTCTGTCTTCTCCCCAGAGTCAGAGTGATTTCAGACTCCCTCATGGTGCAGTGCCCTGGAGCAGTCCATATGTGATAGCATTGATGCTGCCTGCTTCACTAGTTGGACAATCCAAGCAAAACCCTCATTTATTTAACAAACAATTACACACCTAATTTTGTGTAATATTGTTACACTGATGACATCACAGCAGAGGTCAGATCTAAGTGACTAAAGTTCATGTGTCCTTTAGGTAGTGGTTGGCTGTAAGGTAAGAGCCTTTTGCAGAACAGTAACAACACAAGCTCCCCAAGACCCTCCTTTGAAGGCCTTTGGAGGACTTGTCACCTAGAACAGTTACAACCTATATGACTGTGTCCTACTCCACCATGCCAGTTAGGAAGCCTCTGTGTCTTTTTCCTCCCTGGAGTTAATCCCAAGGCAGGACTGTGAACCCCATTACTTTCCTGTCCCTTCTCTTTTTCCTGAGAAGAAATGTAGCACTACTTTTCTTTTTGCTCATTGCCTCTCTGAGTCTGCTGCTGGCAACTCATTTTTTACCATGCAACAAGTAATCAGCTTGTGAAACTCATTACTGCAGGATGTCAGCCTGGCATTTAGAATGAAAGTGGATTGTGCTGTTGCTTGAACAGACAGAGCACCTAAAGTCATGACAATACCTGTTAAAAACAGTTTAGAAGAGGTCCTTCGAGCTGCTTGTTGACTCTCAGGTGTCTGTAGGGGATATCTCTATAGGGCAGGTTACCAGCAAACTACTCTACTTGATGGGGCTTTGGGAGGCTCAGGATGCTAGGTTGGGATCTGGGCTTTCTGGTTGACTTTTCCTGAATATTTCTGTTTCCTTCATTATCTACCAAGCATGGCATCAACACAGTTGTTTCTCAGCGCAGTTTCCACAGAGACAGGCAAGGAGGACATGCTTTGATTTTTACAAAACACGATCCAGTCTCAGTGTTTGGGTCTGTTCTGAATAAATGCATGATGCTTGAGAGAGAAGTGAAGAGTTAAAAATGTGCAATCTCCTCTGAACGTGCCTGTGTACATGCCATGTACACCTGTGCCCAGGGCACTTTGCACTGGCCAGGGAGCAGCTCTGGGGGCCCATGATGCTGCCACAGTGGGTCTGCCTAGGGCTGACCCACTCATTCCATCTTCCCCTCTTCTCATCCTCCTCTTGAACATTATCTTCTGGTGAATTTTATAGGACTCATCTCAAAAATGAAAAGGTTTTTCAGCCATTGCAAGATGAGGCAGTTTTTATAAAATTTGAACCTGCCCTAAAGAGTGTCAACGTGTCCACCCAACATCAACCACCTGAAAGAGGACTTCAGGTTGAGGAAAACGTGATAGGGCAGCATTTTCTTCAAATTGCTCAAAAAAAGATGTAATTCTGAGGGTGAATCTCAAAATCCTTAGATAGTACCTTGGTAATTATATGACATGTTCTCTTGTCCTCACTGTGATCCTGGTCTGGCTACTTTCCTTCCTTGGGCTTTGTTTTATGTCATGATTGCTATGAAAAGTTCCTTACCTCTAGGTCACCACACTTGAGAAAGAGATACTGCAGACCACTTTTTTAGATGGAAAGCTGAGTTTTATATGTGTGTTTATTTTTATTTGCCTCTGTCTATGTTTATGTTAATCACAGGGTTTCTTGGACCTTGGAGAACCATTTACAGCACCAGACTAATGAACTCTGCTCCCTTATGGCATTTCATTTCCTGGGCAATATGGCCACTGTAAAAAAACCAGCACTTGCATTCATTTTGCCTCATAAAAGACACCCTGAATCATCAAAACCCAACAAAAGCTAAACATTCACCTAAAGATACAATAGCTGACCTCTTAAGCTTTGTCTGAAAACACCCTGCACTGTCCATGCTGCCAAGCTCTCTGGATGCTTCTTCCCAATATTTGCCAGCCAGAGGATTAATTTGAACTCCAAGGCAGTTGTTCCCTGTGAGTCCTAGAGTTTCCTGCTAGTCCACGTTTAACCTCTCTCCATGTCACAACACAGTGGTCAGTAGCAGCTCTTGAACAGACAGGGTGGCTGCTGTTGAGTGATGGGAGATATTTGGTCTCTCCCATGTCTGGGGAGTTGTTTTTTGAGGGTGGTCTCACCCACCATTATTCATGGGAAAAAGAAGAAGCTGAAACCAGGCTCTCAAGGCAGCCTGCAAGGAGATGGTGGTACTTTGGGGTGAATTTACAGAGTACAGACAGTTAGACTTTATGTCCCAATAGGTCTTACCCATGCCTATGACTCATGACCCTATGTTTTGCTATGGCTTTGCTGAGCCACAAAACAGGGAGAAATATTGTGTGATGAAGAATGGAAGAATAAATAAAATGGCTGGTTGAACTCCTGATGTGAAGTGTAGCCCAACTGCTGGGAAGTCTGGCATTCAGGTATCTTCATGCATGGAAGTTTCCCAGGAAGAGAGGTGGACCTAATTGTTAAATTCAGATGCTTCTGTTTGATTCAGGATGTGATCCAGGGGAGCTGTTTAGACCTGGTATTGAAAGAATGTAAGAGCTGGAGCCAGGACTAAAACCAGTGCCTGAAATTTCTGACTCCTAGGTATGGTCCATGGCAAAAAGGAGGTGTAGATGAAAGCAGAGCCACACCAGGATAAGGATGAGAAGAAACCCATCCGGGTGGCAAAAACTGAGTGGGTATCTGCCTTGGATATCTGAGTGAGACCCCACTGTGGCCATGGCCATGGTGTAACACAGCCCCAATACGTGTGTACCAAGGGACGTTTCACACTCTAGCACTGAAGATGCCAGCAGAAAACAGGTGAACACCTAGCTGGTAACTCCCCTGTTCTGACACAATTCAGAGGGGAGTGTTTCTCGTGCAGTCAAAATGCCTATTTTCTCTCCAGGTCTCCATCTCAGCACAGCATCTGCCTGCCCTAATTTCACTTGTCTGTGGCCATAACAGAAGACCAGCAAGCATGGACCAAGAAGAACAGCAATGAGCTAACTCATAAAAGAAATGCATCTGCATTAGTAGAAGACAGTTACCACTTAGGGGACATTTAACGCTCTGGCAGCAGCAGCAGTATCAAATGGGGTATTTCTGCCTCGTGACTGGACTTTGCTGTGCTGCATGCAAGCTAATGGGCACGATGCAGGACAGGGTGACATAAATAACTGTTCTCATTGGAGCATCTCAGGAGCTCTGGCTGTGCTGACTGACTAATCCAACTGGCAGATGACCTTGAATTTGGGGTTCCTCATGAAGGGAAAAAGGGACAATGGGCAGCTGGTGTTAATGTACTGACAAGAGTTTAGAAAGACTGGTGGCTAATAAGGCTTGGTTAATGAGCTCACCTCTATTTCTGGCCCTTCTCCTAAATCTCCTCAGAGCTCAGATCTGAAATCTCCATCTAGTTTTTGAGCTGAATGAGGGAGACACCCTGGATCCAGAGCAGTTTTTCTGGGATCCCATGGTACAGGCATATCTAGGACAATCCATGTCTGAAGGAGGAGGAGAAAGGGGCTGCTGGTGACAACTGAAGCCATCACATGGGCATGCAGCTTAGCCAGGTGTGGAACACAGTGGCATTTGGATTTGTTTTCAATGGTGAAATTTCCTTTAACTTCAATTCATCTTTATGATTGTTAATCCCTCTCCCCTGTATGCACAGGAAAAAGAGAGGCATTCAGAAAGGCTGAAGTATCTCCTTACTATATGACAACATGAAGATGTTCATGCGTCAAAATTAAATATTCCAAAGTAACCCCTATATCTTCTGTGTTTTCATCTCATGATGTTTTTTTCTGCAGTGCTGGATTCTATGTTTTGGAAAGAAACTTTCAAGCCTTGCCATTTATTGATGCCTGACACCCCTAGGCTTCCTCTTTCCCGAAAGCTGCCTTCCTGACTCAAATCTCAGCAGCCCACACAGCTTGGCTATAGACTTTATAGTCTTTATTCTTCCTGATTTTTTTAACTTTAACTTCCTTCTCCTCTTCTACGTTTCTTCCTCCCCAATGCCTCTTCCTATACATTAGTATCCCCATGATGACTTGTTTTGCTCCCTGTGGCTGTAATGTGTTAGTTTTAAATATTGTGTTTTAGCTGACCAAAACAGTAAGTTTTTAAAGAAATGCTCATGTTCCTAGGTCATCTGTAAAGGAGGGAGCTGTTGTCTGTCATCACAAGCAAGAAAGTCTCAACTTCTCTTCTTTGGTGACCTTCTGGCCGTCTTGGAGCAGTCTAGTGCTATGGCCTCAGAGTCCTCATCTGTGCAAGGGATGTGCCAGTCCCATGACTTTACCTGGCAGGAGACACTTTCAGGCCATCTCCAGGTAGCAGAGCATACGATGAAGAGCCAGCCCTTAGTTCCGTCCTCATGTTTGGTGCTGGTGAGTTTGCAATCCAAGCACGAGGCAATGCCTCTCCTGGCACGTTGCAGTTGCTGGGGATCAACATTTGTGAGGAACAGCTGAGGATAATTGTCCCCTTTGCCTGTCAGGATTCTGCAAACATTTTTAGCTTTCTGTGCTGAATTTGAATTTGTGTAGCAAGGGACATGTTGGACAAGCACTTTATTCACCATCTCATCTGCTCTCTGCCTTGGAGAAGGGCACAACCCCCTTTGGGAGGGGGTGCACCAGTGGCAAGTGCTGGGTCAGTCCCCTGCAACATTCCCCAAACTAGTTGATCCAAGAAAGTTTTCTGGGAAAATCTGCTCTGCCGAAGACCAGGTAGCATTACACTGGTGCAAAATGGTCCTGAGGGTGAGAATGAAGGCAATGGAAGTGCTGTGCTACCTCACTTGACACGCTCTCTTAAATCTTAGCACAATAGTCTGTAATTGCAGAGGGACATATCTGGTGCTGTGCGGCACTAGAAGAGCTGTACAGCCCTGGCTAAGAGCACATGGCTGGCAGTGCAGATGCTCAGTGTCTTACCATTATTTCATTATAAACCCAGTGGGAAATAGACAGAGGGTGAGAGAAAGGAGATGAAGTGGAAGTTTCCTGCTGCATTGCTCCTCCAATCCCAGAGCTGGGAGGTGTTTCTAGGTCTAGTTCCATGCAGAAGTTAGTCTGTCTAATGGTCATCAAGAGGGAATAACCTTCTTGCTAGCTGAGATTTTGTGGGTATGCATGTGACTAGATTTTCAAGGAGGATGTTTTGTATACTAAAAAGACTATTTTAAAGAATAATTGGTCGCACAGTGGGAGTTGGACATCTCTGACTATGCTGAAGTGGCTTCTGACTCAACTCCCTGCACCACTGCCATCTCTGGCCCCTGGGATTTATACCTCAAGATGTAAAGCAGCAGGGTGTTGGTACTGCCATTTTACAGGTGATGAACAGAGGCACAGAGGCTGCTGAGACTTGGCCAATGTCTCCCAGGATGTCTGTGGTGGCTGTAGTGGAGAAAATAGACTGAAAGATGGTGAACAACCACCTTCAACTCAGTGAGGAGGGAGGAGAGCCAAGATACATGCAGATTCCCATGTTGGAGAGAAAAGGCAGAGCCTTGCTTTGGGGAAGTGCCAGGGCCCATCCACAGGGACATCCCCTCCAGCTTTGTGCAGCTGTGCCTCAGCTTCACACCCCCCCAGAGAAGACCTGATCTGAGAAGTATATGGCTTTTAAATATTCCTGAAAAGAGTGCTTCATTTCAGGAAAGCAGTGCTAAAACCTTGATGCTGTGTTTGCGAGGGGGACCACAGGGAGGAGAAGGGTGATGTGCTGCTGGGGACAGGGAGGGCACCATCAGCCTTTCAGAAGGCACGAAGGAGAAGCAGATCACACAAGCAATATGGCTGGGGAGAGAGGTGAGGACAGAGAAAGACAAACAAATGCTAAGCAGCACCCAGAGGAAAGGCACAGACAAGCAGGGCAGATACAGCCTGAGCAGTTTTTCTTCCACCTAATTCCTTGAGCGGGTCAATCATCTTTTATCTCCTTTGAGTCAGTCCCTGTGCCATCGAGAGCACCAGCCAGAACAAAGCAAAGGCAGGGGAGAGCTAAAACTACTGCCCAGCGGGAAGTGAATGCTCTGGCACTATTTATTTTTGAGTCCACATTTGGATTAGCTGTAAAGAGCTGTGTGGATAAGCAAGCAGGCAATTACAGCTGGGACGTGCTGCTCATGAATGGAAACAGCTCCAATCTGCTCAGGACATATTGAAATTCTAATTCAGTTAGACTCCTTTAGTTACAGCGCTCATCACAGACACTAAAAGAGATGGGATTAAAAAATAAATACAACTTATGTTTCCTTTGGTCTGCCTTAGCTGTTCCCCTTTCCTCCCTCCCTTCCCCAAATTTAACTGCTGTTTGACTTTATTTTCTGTGGCAAATACGGCAGTCTGCATTAGTCTGCTTGTTAATTTTTACGAGGATATAGCAGACTGCAGCTGGACGAGTGTTTGCAGTGCTGACGGGTGGACAGCCGGCATGGACACTAGGCCACTGCTGAGGGTTCACATGTCACATCTTACTAAAGACCATTACCCAGAGATGTCTGTTATTACTGCAGGTGTGACACCAAGACACAGAACAAGGAGATGATTTGCACAAGCTCTTCGCTGGCTTCATCCGTGGTTCAGACCAGTGCTCATAGTCCACCAGATTGCAATGTTCTACCAGAAAGTAGGCTGGCTTCCTGCTTTGGTACTGGTATGAAGCATCTTCTCCATTGTAGGCAACCACTTTCACACTGGGTTTTGCAGGTAAGTTAGGTAAAGATCTGATCCAAAACACTGGCCAGAGAAGATGACCTAGAGCACTAGATCAGCCCTACCCATGCAACCTGGCAGTTCAAGCAAGTTGTTTAACCATGTGCTGGTTGAGTTTCTCTGGCTGTCAATGAAAGGTGTTCTATTAAACCTGCTGGCATATGCAAGGAACAGTTAGATGAAATCTAAATGTCTGAGATCGCCAGATGGGAGGAACAAGAGGAGCATGAGCTCAGGTCTCCACCTGCCAAGTAGTCATGCTTCCCTCACAACCAGTCTCATGGATCTGCTGGCAGACCTCCAAACAGAGGGATGCCTACAGACGGGTTGTGAATAGTACCAACCAGAAACCTGGTTATGACAGGCACTGAGTAGAGATTAATTGCCTCCTTTGAAACTAAGAAATGGGCTTGATGGGGAAAGACAGATACAATAGCTCCATCCTACTGATATGACTGAGGCACGGAGCTGTGAAATGAGCAGGCACCCAGCTCAGATCTCATGAGCATTTTTACTCTGTGCTGTTACAAAAGGGCAAGTTTTGCAGCATAAACACTCTGTGGTGGCTCCTCATCCTTTCGAGACACAGACTTTACCATCTGTAGCCCTCTTAGTTGAACATGATCAATTGTCATGTCAACTTCACAAAGCAGAATTTTATACCTAAGTGCTGCAGAAAAGCACTGGAGATATTTTTTCATGCATAAATTTAATGCAATTTTAACAGAATTGAATATTTTAAGTGCCTTTTCTTGTTGTTAAATACAGTTCTGTAAAGGCAGCTGCCTATTGGCTACTGAATCGAAGTTGTGTAGAATGTGGTTACATCTCCGTGGGCCACTGAACTCATGCACGTGCTCTCTGGAGCTCCCTGTTCCCTTTGCCCACTAGTAAGGATTTCCAAGTCACATATTAGTGACAGAAATCTCCTGCCTGATCAGAAAAACAAGGCAAAATCCCAATTCTTACAGGGAAGGTGCATACCCCAGAGAACAATTACCAGCATAAGAAGAAGGAAGCGTTTCTAATGGATTCATTTATAGTTAGGACACTGATCAAATCCATCCTGATGAGCGAGAGTGGGACAAAGTTAGAAATGAAGTGGGTTACAATAAGGCAGAGTATTAGAAAGAGAGGGAACACAAGATGAAAGATAATAGTGATGGGCACACATGACAGAGAGTAGGAATGTCTGCATATTGCAGAAAGCAGTAATCAAATCTACAGAAGTAGTGGTACGAAGTGGATGGGAAATTTGGTGGAGTCAGTGAGTCAAATGACTACTGGGACAAGTCTGATGAGTTGGGCTTAGTACAGCGGTCCACCAGTCTGTTAGGTCAAAAATCAGTATAAGTACTAAATCGCCTGCTTGTTCAGTGCGTGACACACTGGATGGTACAGGTGCAGATTTAGCCTCCTTAGAAAACCAGTAGCTGAAGAGCTCATGAATCTCTTTATAGATGTGTTCCTGTAATATACTTTTTAGCATAAACCCAATTTTTCTTAAGAGTCAGGGAAAAAAAGATAATGAGAAAGAACAAAAGCGAGTCTCTCTAAGAGAGAACAGTGTTCCCGTGCCCTCTACGCAGCTTTGAACCAACAAAAGGGAACAAAAGCTCTGCAGTCCTCTGAGGCCAGCAGAGGACTCTGAACAGTGATGGGGCCATGTCCATGAAACAAAAACCCAATGTATTTTGGTCTCATAACTTGTCTTGAAATGAAAACAATGGTAGGAGCAGGCACAGACTCTTCCATTCCTCATATGGCAATAATCTATATTAATTACAGCAAGCGTCCAGCTTCGAACAATGTCACTGCAGTGCTATTACTGTTGAAGAGTATTGAGTTTCCAAGGAGGTGAATGTCTTTTTCTCTCCCTAATCATGATTACTTGGCTTAGTACTTGGGCTAAGCTTTCACTTAACCAAGATAAATGGATATTTCCAAACCCAGCGAGTTAACACTATGCAGCACATTATTACTCCCTTCCCAGATTTCTTGCCTTGTGTGCTGTTTTACTCGGCTAAACACAAATAACAGTAAGAATAGGAAGGAGGAACTGTGAAGGATCCCATAGGGGTTAAAGATCAAAATAATAAATAAGTCTTGTTTTGACTCATTACTTCATCCTGTTCCATGCTGGCATTTCCCCTCAACCCACGGAACACAACCACATTATTTTCCCTATAATTTCCCTTTCTTTAAAACACGAGGGCCCACACCACATCTTTGCAGACACCACCAGCCTATCTGACTAATAGTTTGCTGCTTTCCATTTGGAATCCCTCTTTGTCATTTAAGCCTATGTGCCAATACTGTAGGTTAACATTCAGAAGAGCAGATGGGGAATTAGAGGCAAAACTTCTGTCAGTGATAACGGGACTTTCACACTTCATTTCCCCCAGGGCACAGTGAAACGTTTTCCTTTTCAACCACGCCGGGCAAAACTGCCTCAAGGAACTGGTGGCAGCAAAACTGCTCTGGCAACACACTGAAGCTGTCAGGATGCAGGAATAGATTTTCAGTTGCTGGGCCATTTGTGGGAAGTTATTTTGTAGCAGCTTCTGGAAGATACCCATCTCAGTGCAGAATTTCAAGCACAAAATAGGCAGCAAGAGCTGCCTTTCTAGCAAAGCCAGTGACAGGTCTGGTTCTCAACAGCTTCTCCTACACAGGTGGGTTCACCTGACCATAACCCTGCCCAGCCATCTGGCTTTCGATGACCTGGGGAGGCTGCAGATCCAGGTCAGGTCTTAACTCAGGTCCCTAAATTCTACAAATCCCATTATTTCAGCTCTCCAATTCTCTGCCCCACTCCTGGGGGAACTGCAAGACTCTGCGCGGGCATATTAGTGCGGGTGAGAAGCCTCCTACCCACCTCCCAGGACTCCTTACGCAGCAGTGGTGTCTGGGACATGCCATGTGTCCATGTGTGCGGATGTGCAAGGTCCACACATGTTGGATCCTTTGTCAGGGATGGGCAGCTCTGTGCACCACCCCCTTTCACATGCTCACAGGGACCAGTACTTGCAACACAAAGGATTTCACAAAGCAGGAAGGGGTTTATCTGTTGTAGGCACAAAACCGCTCATCGTCAAGGAGCGACAGTCAGCCCAACATCCCATCTCTATCTTGGGGTCACTCCCAAGCTAGAGAGCCCCATGGCACCTCACTGGGATCGATTGTGCCCCTACTCTGCCAGCTTTGCTTGGGGCTGCAGGGCTGTGCTGCTGACGCTGGCCAGCTGCCACCCAGCAGTTGCTGTATGACAGGAACGATCAGGATCAAGATGAAATTCAGCATCCTAACACATCAAATGTCACACGGGCAATTAAAAGCAGCTTCTGGCTGCTAAAGCTTTCATTGGAGTCACGCTAGAGGCCTGCCCAGAGAGCAAGAGCTTGCCCCTAACCTTCAGTGCCACGCAGACGGGATGTGTTCACATAATTACTGCCAGATACAGTCTGCCCCATCTTACCTTCCCCAGTCTTTTTCTATAAGGTATCCATCATTTGGCCGGTCTCCACCCACCTTCTTCCCAACAACAAAAGGCTTTTAGGACACATTTCGTACTGCCATTAATGAAACAAGGAAATAGATGTTGAAAATCAGGACACGTGTCTGTACTCTACTCTTTAGGGCAGTTAAACTATTGCCTGTTAATTTTCAGCCTTCTTGAAGCTTTTACAAAATTCCTTCCGGCCTCTGTCTCTCCTAAGAATCCCTGAGCCTCAGTAATCATGTGAATTACATTCAAATCAAAATGCAGAAAAGCTATGTTTTCACATTGACCTTGAAATCCTGAAGGCCTTTTCTACCTCCCACTGGATACAGTGGGTGTGTGTCTCATTGTAAAGGTGTTTTACTGCATAGCTTGTGACTGAGGAGGCTGGAAAGGTAAGTTTAACAAGAAATGTTTCTCCCATATAGGTATTTGAGATCCTATCTGGCAACTAAAAGCTGGAATTCGAGTTCTTCAATTTATTTAGATCAATTTAAGCAAACATGCCTGTGGGAAAACTGGTTGAAGTACCTGCTAACACCAGGCAGGTGCCTTGAGCTGGCCCTGTTGTTATACTTGCATGCCTCTTGCTGTAACACAGTGTAGGAGGTAAATAAAAGCTAGTAGTCTTCCTCCTAATGTGGTCAGAGGGCTTTTCTCCACGTTAATTTGACAGTAGTAATTAAATTACAGAAACTGCTATCAGAGGCTGCTGTAATACAGACTGCAATTTTATTTCATAGGGTGCAAAATGTCACTTTCATCCCTACCTGCTTCTCTTCCTTGCACTGGAGATGCTGGTGTGAGTTCTGCAGCTCTGCTTTTCTTATTTTCTTTTAAAGCTGATGTACATTAATGAAGCCTATAATTTCAATGCTCTTTGATATGTACTTCAGAAGAGGCTGGGTACTTGATTCTCTTCTTATTTACATCAGCGAGGTCAGGAGCTGAATGCAGAAGCAAGTGAAGGGGCAGGGCAATGCCACAGACCACAGGTCAGCACCAGAGCAAAGGCACTTTTTCAGTTTGCTGTGGTCCCTTGGGAAATCCTCACAGCTGGACTCATGTTGGAAGAAATACTCTCCTTAAACTGGCAGGAGGTTCAGTATCTAAATATAATCCCTGCTGAAAGAACGTTCAAAACCTGAATTTTGACCTTTATGCAAGCCAAAAAAGAGGGTTTTTTCAGTATCTGTAAAGATTAAAAAATTATGTGGAACGCTTTGTCCAATAGTAGGGGGTTTTATTTCTTCATACTGTTGGTATTTATTTTTACCCTTTGCCACAATAGAAATTCAAGTCCAATACTCAGTCGAAATGAAGCATTTTATCACCTTTCCACTCAAATGCCTGAGTCAGAGGCTGAAAACGTAACACCAGCTGCACTGTTACCAGTGGATGTATAAGGACATGGAAAATCAACCTTTAGCTCTACAGCCCAGAGAAGGGCCTCTTCTTCTTTTATTCATCCTGGCGGAGTCAATTGCTATCAGAACACGTTGCCATGAAAAGTAGTCAGCTATTGACACCTTACAGGGATCTGAAAATGTTGCTGCTGGAGAATTTCAGTTGCCAGAGTGCTCCTCAGTCAGACCAGTTTGCTGGCTCATGGTGGGAGCCCTGCTATCTAACCCCCCCTGCCAAAGCAGGTTCCCTAGGACAGGTCGGTGTCCAGACGGGTCTTGAATATCTCCAGAGGAGGAGACTCCACAACCCCTCTGGGTAGCCTATTCCAGGGCTCTGTCACCCTCACTGTGTAAAAGTTCTTCTGCATGTTGGTGCAGAACTTCCTGTGCTCCATCTTGAGGCCATTGCCCCTTGTCCTGTCTCCACAGACCATTAAAAAGAGGCTGGACATTTCCCCCTATCTCCCACACTTCAGACATTCATAACCATTGATCAGATCCCCCCTTAGTCTTCTTTTCTCAAGGCTGAACAGCCACAGTTCCTTCAGCCTTTCCTCGTAGGTGAGATTCTCCAGGCCCTTAATCATCTTCACAGCCCTTCTCTGGACTCTCTCCAGGAGATCCCTGTCTTTTTTATACCAGGGAGTCCAGAATTGGACACCATACTCCAGGTGGGGCCTGACCAGGGCAGAGCAGAGGGGTAGGATTGCCTTTGACCTGCTAGCCACATGCCTTTTAATGCACCCCAGGATCCCATGAGCTAGATCTGCTGGCTCATGGCCAACCTGTTGCCCACCGAACAGGGGAGGTCCACCACCAGCCTGGCAGTACCTGGAGGAGTACCAGCAATTACAAGAAGTAACTGACGGTATGTCCTGAGCATCTGTATTTTCACTTCTATGGAAAGCATGGAGCTGATCTAGGAGCACTTAATTTGGCAGCTGTAGCATAATCGCAGTGGAAAGCAGTGCTGGAAGACCACCCGTGGATTTCAGCAGATCAGATCCCCCGTAGTTAAACTAAATGTCATCACACTGTACACGGCAGCTGATTTCAGGTTTGCTAATTTGTAAAACAATGTGAAGAGGACGCCGCAGTTCTCAGTGGAGCAGCTGAATTATAGGTACTTAGGCAGTGCTATAGGGACATGAATTCTGTTTATTGCACAAACCTGACTCTATAATTAATAGAAATAGTAACATTTCCTTGCTCTGTTTTCATTAATTCAGACTGATAGCTTTGGAAGATCAGAATGGATTAGGAAACACATTTTTGGAAGAACAGGAGACAACCAGAGGACTTTTTTGGCTCTTCAGTCAAGAGCTTCTTCAATGTGCAAGAACAAAACTACTAGCGATGCTCTGTGGGTAACAGACCATCTGTCACCATAATTGCAGCTTTATTTTTCCCTGCTTCTAGGGGGAAAGATCCAGACTTCCCTAGCTGCCTGCCTGTACTGAGCCTTAGGGAATGTGGTTGAAAGCCTTGAGAAGCAGCCACAGCCAGTCCAAACCCTGTTGAAACCCCAACAGCTCTCTAACATCAAGGCCAGAACCTCCCAACAGAAACTGGCTTCAGGGTTTACCTAACAAGCCGCAAATGATCCAAACAACATGTCTCCTTTAGCCGGAGTTTTATAGGCCTTTCCCCCTCTCTTAGGAGGTGTAAATGTTTCAAGGTTTAAAATTGTGCTTTATTTATCTCTGTGGCACAGTTTGATATTGTTCCCACAGAAGCACCAGAGATAATTCATGGTGGTGAAAAGGAGGGCGCTGCATGAAGCAGAGCTGATGCATGAACCAGCTTAGCCATGGCTGGTGACAGCTGAAATGTTGCACAGGCTTTGGTCTGGGTGTTATTTTATCAGTTTGGATGCTTTGGAGACTGGAAGCAAGAAGTGCCCAGAAATCACAGAATCACAGAATGACTAGGTTGGAAAAGACCTTTAAGATCATCGAGTCCAACTGTACCTGTCCTATGCTAAACCATATCTCTAAATACCTCATCTACCCATCTGTTAAACACATCCAGGGGTTGTGACTCAATCCCCTCCCTGGGCAGCCTGTTCCACATCTTGACAACTCTTCCAATGAACTTTTTCCTAACATCTGACCTGACCCTGCCCTGGTGCAGATTTGTGACATTTCCCCTTGTCCCATCTCCTGTCGCCTGGCTGAAGAGACCATCGCCCACCTTTCTACAGCCTCCTTACAGGTAGATGTAGGCAGTGATAAGGTCTCCCCTCAGCCTCCTCTTCTCCAAGCTAAACACCCCCAGCTCCCTCAGCTGCTCCTCATATGATTTTCCCTCCAGCCCCTTCCCTAGCCTGGTTGTCCTTCTCTGGACACACTCCAGGACCTTCTTGTAGTGAGGTGCCCGGTACTGGACACAGCACTTGAGGTGCAGCCACCCTAACGCTGAGTACAGGGGCACAATCACTTCCCTAGACCTGCTGGCCATGCTATTTCTGATACAAGCCAGGATGCTGTTGGCCTTCTTGGCCACCTGGCCACACTGCTAGCTCATGTTCAGTCAGCAGTCACTCAACACCCCCAGGTCTTTCTCCGCCTGGCAGCTGTCTAGCCACTTTTCCCAAGCCTGTAGTGCTGCATGGGATAACCAAGGTTGCTGCGTTAGCATGATCATCAGACAGCTACACAAGGGGCTTTTCCCTCCATCCCCATCCCTCGCAGGGTCAGAAGCACAGGAATAGGTGTGTCAGAGATGACTTATTTTCCCAATGATACGCTGAAAATACACCCATCTTAATTGCTCTCTAAGATGAAGTACGTACCGATCATTGAACCACTCTGACTAAGGAGGGACTTTTATTGATATGACTCCTTAGCCAAATGTAATGCAATTAAATGATTGGATTTCATTACGTATATTGACATGGTGTCAGTGACAATTTCCATTCTCCCTATTATTTCTATAAATAAAGTCATCTGCCATAATTAGAAAATATGAACGTGCTAAGACCTCCATTAATTCTTCCCTATATTAATCTAAGATCTGGGCAGATGTTTATTAATACCTTGTTACACTGCGTTCATCAGCTGCTACCAAGAATAGAAAGGCTGAGACCTGATCTCATGATGAAGGTTAAATAAGAGTAGATCTGGCTACATTTTGGCTTTTGGATAACTTTTTGACAATATCTTAGGGGTTTTTTTAATCAAAATGCTTTTTAAATCTTTAACCTCTCTCTTCCTCCCAGTGCGCTCTGGACCAGGTATGAAACTCAGGGGTGTTCCCCTCCCTCCAGCATTGAGCTTGGCAGTCCTTTAGCTGCACCCTGACAGGCATTTTTATTTCAGTGGGCTGAATTAGACCAGTCCATGACCCTGCTTCTCCCTCCTGGAAGGTATTTAAAGAGCAGCCGTGCTGAGTGAGAGCCCATGTCCACCCCATTTAGTGCCTGGCACCTGCTGAGGGGTGCATGGGATGGATGTGAGGAACAGCAGGTACAGGTGGACCCATGCCAAGCTGCGACAGGCATTGTGACCAGCCTGTGAGATGTCATGCTCCCTCCAGGGATCTTGTAGTTGGCAGGTTTCAGAACTGGTTTGACTTCTGTCCCAAGCCACCTCTCACTGCCACCTTCATTGGGTCTTCTGCCAAGAAGCTCTACAATTTACTTATGTTTTCTGGGAAAGTACTTTTTTCCTGTTTCTTTTCGATCTTGTGCTCAATAACCTGAGGTCACTTCCTGACCTTCTCTTTTCCTGTTTGGCATTTTCTGTCTCTTCCTACTCTGTTCTTTCTCACCATCACCTGGATCTGTTCTCTTAGCCCTTACTGTCCAGGCTGGGTGCCTATCAGGGCACCTCCACTGACTTCAGCAGTGCTGCATTGACTTATACCAGCAAAGCAGCTGTCCCGTGATCTCTGCAGTCACGGCAGATGCTTGGCTTTATCTGTGGGGCAGTATCCAGGAGCTCTGAGGTTCAGGCTGCTGCCAAACTCCTGCTCGCTCACGTTCCCGGTGTGCTCAGGCTGCCTACGGGGAGAGGAGACGCTTGATTTCTGGGATGAGTCAACTGAAGTACAAACAATGCTGATTCACATCAGATGTTCACTGAAACAGCGTGTAAGATATAAGTCTGTTTTACTGCATTGGGACTGCAACAGAGCCTATTTCCTCATTGTAGGAAAAGTTTAAATGTTGCTGGCAAAGCTCGAGGAACTTCTGAAAGGCTCAGCCTTCCAAGCTAAAATAGGGGTTTTTTTCAGCTGATAATTATAGTAATTTAATTAATATTTTCATGTACACTGAAGTGGATGAGATGAAATTATAAGTCTTGTGACTTTTTCTCCCCAGAATACTGGGCTATTGCCATTCCTCCTTTAAAGCCAAGCCAATCGTGACTGTTCACCGCTGGGATTTATGTTGCAGGGTAAGATGTAATGCACTGAAGTGGGTGAGGCAGCACTTGGTCTGAACCTGCTGATATATTTTTGGTTGGGACACATGTGAAATGAAACTAGAGCATGTTGTGAGCTGGCCAGGGCTGGAGCTGGCCTTTCTTTACTGCTGTACACTGGACTGGGCAGTTGTGGCTCCCAGACTTCATCAGGCCTTGAAGGAGAATTTAAATAGTATATTCAAGACAGTTTGTCCGCACTGCAGTGCCCGACAGGCACGACCCAAAGCCTACCATGTGGTCATCAGACTAAATCCTGACCTGATGAACTGGCTGATGTGTACTTTGAAAGACTGGCAGTGGCGGCTGGCCCATCCCATCCCAGCTTCAGAGGCAACCAAGGTAGAGGAAGAAAGGTTTGGCAAATCCAACAAACAGGATTGATGCTAAAACTTCTCATGACCTCAGAAAAAGAAGGTGGGTGCAAAATTAGACTGCCCAAGCATGGAAAATACATGTATGGGGATACCCATGCTGCTCTGGTATTCTCCCCTGGGTTTTGTACAAACTAATTTTAAATTCATATATTTAAAAAAAGAAGAAAAAATCCGATGTTGCTTCCACCACTTTCTAGACTTTGCCCATCTCCTTTCACCTGGATGTTGCTTGTCTCTTCTCCTGTCTGCCACCTCTGAAATGATCCACTTACCTTTTGCACTTTCTTTCCCTTTCTTGGAATTGCCTTTGCAGAAAGGCAAACCCAAACAGCTATTCTTCAGGTCTGCATTTCAGTTAGCTCAGAACTGTATATTTCTATTTCCTGGGTATTTACTTATTTATTATTATTTGTATTGAATCTTTTTCTGAGCGTTTGCATTGATTCTGATAACTCTGAGGGATGCTTATCTGTATAAATAGGTCGATAGCTTTTGGACTCTGCTTTCTGAAGCACTAGACTGAGAGGCTTGCTTCAAACTTGAAAGCTTCTGTGCTGAATTCGTTAATACAGCAAGTTATTACAAATGTGTGATCCATAAAATTACTTCAACCTCACACTAAAGTAAGTGGATTTTGTACCTTCCTGGTCAGTTGTACCTCTTTTTCCCATTACAGACACCCTCAGTTCATCAGGGGAAAGGACACTATCGATGTCACAGTGATGCTTTGTCCAGAGTTGATGGGCTTGGGTTAATTACTGGTCCCAGCAGACAAGAGCCATGTGGATCACCCTGGGCTCCTCCAAGGGACTAATCTAAGGGGAAGATCTGACAGGAACTAATCTCCCATCTCAAATGAGAGATGTTCCCTGCTCTTATAGTGAAACAAACCCTGCTCTGAACTTGTCTGAACTAGAATCAGGTGCAAAATAAGACCTTAATTTCTATTTCCAGCTTGGCTAAGGAAAGACCTCTTTGCACTGTACTCCTACAAGCCAATTTTGGACTAAGTGAAAAAACATAGTTCCACAAAATCTCTGTGTGAAGCCACCAGGAACACAGGAAGACGATAGTGTAGCAAGATAAAGGGGATTAAGATTACTCCTAGGCTTTTTAAGAAATAAGGGGTGAAAAAGTTAATGGAACGCTCAACTGGGAGACATTGCTGGGGCCTGCAAAAAGTGATAGACCGACATAGCTGGGCACACAGCAATTACGTTGTGTGAAATACCATTGCTTGGCCGGCCTTTTCCACGTACATTGAAGCCTGCCGAATTCCACATGGATTATGGCACGGAGCCTTTAGGCTGGTCATTTCTGCTGATGTGTGTAATAAAGAAGTAGCTGAAATGCAATGAACTGGACATTACCAAAGTGAGAAATACAATGGCTGGTGATGCAGTGGCACAGCCGTGACAAGATGGGTGGTGGTCTCGTGCTGACTACTCATGTATCCCTCAGAGGATGAGCCTAGGATTCTTGTGTGACACCTGTCTATTGATTACACATCAGGCAGCGAGGTCTGATGTTTGCCTTTTGCCTCTCCCTCTCTTGGGATTTTCCTGGGCCAGTTTAGTTCTTGTTTAATGCAGGGAACGTCTCTGTTGCAAACAGTGGCGCCTGCTGCGCCCCGCTTTCAAGAGCGGCACATATTGAGAATTTGCTTGTATTGTTGTGGAAATTAGATGTTACTTTAATCACCATGGCAAGTTTGAGTGGACTATTCTGCAGAGACAATAACCACTAACAATCCAAACCCAGTGGAGGCCTGATCCAGCTTGTATTGAAGCTGGTGAAGTATTTCTATTGTACTTAATGGACAGCGGCCTCGGCCTCAAAAGAGTGCACTTCAGATTGAACTTCTCTGCTTTTGCAGAGATCTTATTAGATTTGCAGAGTTGGTATTAGATTTGCTCAGTGGTATGAGAACATTACTACACTGTTAAATTACTTTTTCAGTTAATAACATATTCTTTTCTACAAGAATTTTTCTTTCTTAAGTCCTTTTTACCTGTTTGCCTTCAGATGGTTAGGGAATTCATTCTCACTTTCTGCCTTGAACTACTACATACCATTACCTGGCAGGATTAAACAGCCCTTGTCCACTTCTCAGGAGAGTGCTCTGTATGCTAAACTTTAATTTTGTTCCTTGGGCAGGAAACTAGTGGAAACAAAACAAGAAGAGCCTTGTGAATCATGAGGAAACCTAAATCAAAACAGGTTCTTGGCCCCCAAATCCTTCTAGGGCAAGGCTCAGCACCAGTTTCTGGGGAAGCTCTCCTCACTCCTGAGCCTCACACCAAGAATGATGGGTTCATTCTTGAACCTATCACAACATACAGCTGCACTTTGTAAGTCCATTCTTCACAAAACAGATCTCTGAGATCCAAACTGCATTATATTATTTGTAGTATTTACACCTGTAATACCAACAGCATGCTAAGGGCTTTGAAGAGATGTTAGAAGACAAAGTCCCTGCCTAAAGAGCTTAATATTAATATTTTATTCAAAATAAAAAATAACCATACTTTGAGTCTGTAAGATATCGGATTAAAAAGGCTTTTCTCCTTAAATTAGCTCACAGAAATAGAACCCCCTGAAGGGAGTGAAGGAGACAGCTGCAGAGGGAAGGGAGCCAGCACTACCGAGTACAAAGCGACTTTCAGCCACCTCATCTGGAGATGCACTTTCAGCCCCAGCCTGGGGTCCTTATGGGCACTTTTATCCCTGGGAGCCCAGCTGGGATCAGCGGGTCAGATCCACTGTGCCCCCCTGCACAGCATTTCCTGCACAAAAGTGAGACCTGGCCCTGCTCCATCAGGGATGGGGGAACCAAGGGTGGTTTGATGGGGATGCTGCTTTCTTATCTGCCTGTTCAACTGGCAGCCCTTGCAGCAAAATTGGACAGCTCTTTGTCACAAGTAAAGAGTCTATAATACAGAGTTTCTCAGTTTCGATTGCTGCACACAGATAGCACTGTTCCCAGTATTTTGTCACCTGATAATTACTGCTATTTCTCATCACAGTATTTATAAAATATACTAAATTATTTAGTTTTCCTTTAGTTTGAAATAGTAGCGTATGAGGAAATCTTTGGGGAAAGGTTCTATTTCTGCACCCATTATACCTGAAGCTTAGTGGAAGTAGGATAATTTGCATACTGGACAACAGAGAGAGTGAGATAGAGCATGGTGCTCAGGAAGGAAACAGTGAACTGGACTTGTATTTTTTTGAGAAGAGGAAAGTAGACCCCCCCCCCATTACATGTTGACAGCTGAGAAGCATAGCTGACAAGAGTTTTGAAGCCGTAAGTTCCAGCTTGTTGCAGAATTTGGATGTGTTTCCACATGAGTGATATCTGGTTAGATATTGTGAGCACAGTGCTGGAAATTAGGATTAGCAAATGAGTAAATTAAACTGGAAATTGGGCAGAGATTTGAAAGTAGATGTAAGTGCTTCAATCATGATAGGCTTTGCCCTCCAAGGAATTTTTGCATTTTTTTTTTAAATAGCCTGTGAATTCTTATTGGATTTGAAATTGTTTCCATTACAGACACTAGAGATTTTGCAAGGAAACCTTCCAGGGTTATAGAAGAACAGAAACAGAACAACAACAGAAGAAATGTAGGTTGAAAGTGATTCAGTTTTGACTTAATGATCTCTCCTTTCTGAAATGCTTGTCACAGATAAAATTTCTGGGCTTTGTTCCTGGCCACAACACAATGAAAAAACCACTCAATATGGACCTCACTGAGCTTAAGGAAAGGTCTGTTATGCAGCCAAAGCCTTTGCAGGGTTAATCACTGCTGAAAACCGAGCGAGACACAAAGAAAACTGCACAGAAAGATGCAGGACAAAAATAACTCTGGCTATTAGCAGCACAGCAGGGAAATCACCCAAAGGCAGCGGGCAGAGGAGATGGGTCCGTGGTGGACTCTGGGGTATGCCAGCATGCCAAAGCACCTGGACCCAAGCACCCTGCCACACATGCTAAACTAAATCCACTTCCCCAACAATTGATTAAGGCAGGAGCCGGGATGCTGTGCGAACCGGACCCGTGCTGACACTGAAATGAACCAGACAGCTCAAATATGAGAAATGGGAAAAGCAATAAGCATTAGTAAAAAAAAACCAACCCAGAAGGTTGTATGCAGCCCCGGTGACTTTGTCAGCATATTGTCTTTTCCACAAAGATAGGGAAAATCTGACATTTTTCTCTGTTGGTTCTCAAGCAACATGGCAAGAATATTAGAGATAGGGGAACGGAGATAGGGAGCAGCCCGGTAACTTACCCTGAGAGTACCTACCGAGTCAAAATTACGTCCAAGGTTCCCCCCGCCAATTTGTAAGGTTAGATCACGCTGATTTTTATCAGCAAGGTCATTTTAGCACCCATGCTTAATCCAAAATCTGGGCTGATATTTGTTTAGGAGATTTGAGTAATCGCTTTAAGAGAATTAACAAGTGCTGAAGTCCTAAGGAACAATCTTCTCTCAGCCCAGTCTGGAGCACAAAGATTTGAGGTCAAACCTTGGTGAAGGCACTTTTTTAAGGTAGTGTGGAAGCAAATGAAATTCTCTACAGAGAACAACACGTGAATGTTTTGCTGCCTTTTCCATCATCACTGTATGCTGCTTTGGTGGTCCTTCACTATACAGCCCTGGCCCTGGAGCTGTGTGATGGGAGCTAACTTCTAGTTAAGGGAACGGATGGGAAGATTCAGTGAAAGAGAGTCACTGATGCTCAAATGCCAAGCTGTTAAATCCTTGGTAAGTTTTAGTTCAGAAGCCAGTAATTATTTTTTTCTTTTTTTTACAAATAATTAGAAAGCTGATCAGTGGGTATGAAGTCAAATGTTCACTTGAGGGTCTTGGGTTAAATTTTGGAAAGGGCTTTGAGGATTTGATGTTGAATCCTTGCATCCAAAGCTACTCTGTGTGTTTGGTTGTTGGATAGATCTAAAATAAACCATTTCTACATGTTCTTGTCTGAGAATATGTCTCTGGCATCACATAAGATTAACCCTTCTCTTGCAAATTGGTCTGAGAAAATAACGAAAATCCCACGAAACCAGTATTCTCATAAGACCCCTATCATGTCAGGAAGAACAGTCACCCAGCACTATGCATCATTGTTGTACTCTTAAGCCTCACACCCTTTTCCTTTCCAAAAGGCTGATGAATTTTTATCTAGATCCAGAAAAAGAGAACAACATCCTGGCCCACGGGGGCGGATGCTGCGGATGCTCATCTCAAGCACCCCGCTGTTTTTCAGCTGGCAGCAACAGATAAATTTATCACTTGTCTGAGCCAAGGTTCACCAGATGGAATCACATCCCACTTAGAGTAATATTGGACTATTGCAGCCTCAAGAGTAGAGGTAGGTTTGGGTGTTAATTCAACTCAGCTTCCAAGCTTTGGACTGAAAGAAAATCTGGAACATAACTGGGAATCCTGAGGCCAAATGCCCCAACCTAAAAGGCACACAGCTCTGTAGCTACACACAGGAGTGCTACAACACACCTAGTGCTGTGGGTTGCTATACAAACCATGAGAAGGCTGTTACCTTTGCGTGGCTGATGAATTGCAACACCAGTGATTTTACTGTAAAAACAAACAAACCAACTTCCAATTAGGCCAGTGAGAAGCAATATTAAATCTCATTCTACATTTGAGAGGTATTTATGTAGAAGCCTATGAATTTTTCGATGTTTGGAGAAATGGCAGCTTATATGAGGAAATGGAAGCACATACCATGGCACAGAGGCAATCTCCTTGCCAAGATAAAATTGAAGGCAAAAGATGTATGGTGGGTGTTGGCTGAAGTAACAATATTAGCACAAAAGACAGTAAAAGAGGTGGGAAGAGGACACCTTGAGACTGCCAGGCCTTGGGGCCCAGAGGGTGCTAAGAGCCAGACTATGATGTAGGTCCTGACGTGTCTCCTTTCAGATGAATGATGAGGACCTGCTGAAGGCAGCCTGCCTGAAGGAAGCAGTCAGCCGTCTATCAAAAAGCCCATTAAAGCGTGATCCACAAACCCACTCTTTAAAGTCATTCAAAGATATGGTGAGCTGTCGAGCTGGCCCATTGGGGTTGGTGCTTTGGTGTGAGTGAGGGGATTCTGCAGACTGTCTGATGGAGCGTATGTACTGTATGAGCTCTCAAGGGTTAAATACTTACACTGGCACTTGAAAACATCCATAATAAGAAAGCTATAAAAGAAAGAAGCCATCTGCTTCAGGAAAGGCATCACGCAACAATCAGCCTGCATTGCTTACCGAAGCAGTGAGACGCAGAATCAAACAAGATGGGACTAGGCAGCCTGAACCCCACCGCTCTCAGTCCCCATGGCAGGAACTCAACCCTTCCCTTGCTTTCAGAGTGATTTACAATTAAAAAAGAAAATCTGCCTGGCATCCTCATGAGGGTCCTCCAAAGGCCCCAGCAAGAGGCTTGAGCCAGAGGTCACAGCACCAAAAATGCTCACATGCCTGAGTCCCTGGCTGAGGGCTCTGGCAGGCACTGACCAGCAGCCCTCTTCACTTGGATGGCTGCTGACAGTACCTCTGACTTTTCTTCTTCTGACATTTACAAAGCTGTCTGACAGCACAATGGAGAAACAGCAGTCCTGCTTCTCCTGCATGGGGAAAATGAAATGAGTCCCTAGCAGGGTAATAGGGGAGGAGAGAGGCATTTCCAGCTTTCTCGGTGCTGTGTGGTAGCAGATGTGAGAAACGACCCCCATCGCTTAAGCCCTTAACCCTTAGATACTTCCTGCTATTGATGCCGGATGGAAAAATCTTCAAGCCTGAAAGTGGAGTGGAAACACATTACAGGAAAGCACACTAAAGCGATCGAACACTCGCTTCTTCAGTTCAGTACATCTCGATGTACCATTTAGCTCAACAGAAATGCTACCTGCTCCCTGGGGCGCACCCCAGATTTAATCCAGGATAACACTGAACAGGTATTGCCCAAACTGAGGGACCTGTGAGATTGCCAAAGAAAAGCACTGGGGTAAGAAATACCATCTGCCACTGCCCAGATCAAAGTTTTGGATTGAATTTCAGGAAGGAGAAGAAATGGAGCTGATTCAGACTCCTGGTTACCATATCTTCCTGTGATCAATCAGAATTGCTCCAGACCACAAGGAAGACCTACGAGGCTCTGCAAGCTCACCTACATTTTTGGATGATCATCCAGATGGAGCCTTAAATACATACTTAATGTCTGCCAGCATTAATGAAAGCCTTGCAATGGGCTTCTCAAATGTTCACACTTTATGATAGCCTAAACCCACCTGGTCCTATATCAAACTCATCGCTATTTGCTGAAACAGAAATAAAAGCAAAACACAAAAAGCCTGAAACAAACATAAATAAATGAAAGAATTACTTCTTTGGTGGCTTCTCAGAGACAAGGCACACAAGGGTATAGAGGGGCCACATAACTTACGGGTGGAGAACATATGTAACTCTCATATGGGTATCGCATACATATACCAGCACCTTTTGGTGTGTAGGCACACCTAACTGGTTTGGTAGAAGTTAATTACCATGCCTTTCTTCTTTTTCAACCACCACGTCTGCAGACTGAAGCCCACTGTTGCCGCTAGTCTGACACACTACACATAAACATCTGTTTCTGGGGGTAGTTTCAGAAAGGAGCTGGTGGTTTAGTAACTGGGGCTCTGGTTTCGTCATGTGAGGAGAACTAGAAAGCACTGATAGTCTGAGCATGGTATCATCAAGATATTTTTGGAATGACATATCCTAATGTTACACACTAACATTGCCAGGAGCTGTGACAGCGTGTGGAAAAAACAGTGTTTTTCTTTTTCCTGTGTCTGTCTGAAGGGTCAGAGAAAACTGCTAATACACAGCAGGCGACTACTAGCGAGAGTGTGAATATAGATAGGCTATTGCTAGAGTTCGTTATTATTAATGACTGATGTGTGTGCCCACATGCAAGTGGAGGTGTGCGACAAAGGCGTTCCTTAGCAAGTGCGTGCAGGTTACTCTCCAGCCACGACTCAGCCCTTACTCTGAGAAGCAAAGCCCAAGCCACCCGGCTGTGGTGGGCACACAGGCACCAGGGAGGCAGTTTCCGTAGCAACACGAGCCACACAAAACCATCCAAATCATCTCCTGCTCATCGTCCCTTGAAGCTGTCACTAAATAAATGGGTGTTGAACCTGTTATCTGAACTTCAGAGGTACAATCCATATCACAACCCTTTTGCTTACACCAGTTAACTTTTCCTACTGTCCTGACTTCAGGCTTAATAAAAATAATATATATTTTTTTCTACTACATTATCTCTAATCACTGCCTGGGCTCATAGCAAAATAAAGCAAGCAGCTCCTAGGTCCTCAGCTAATACCAATTGTCATTAGGGATCTGTTAAAGTTAATGAAACCATGGCAATTTAGAGCAATCAGCCCCAGATAGGCTGGGTGTTTGCTGTTTCCAGGTGTTCACAATCACAGCTAGATTAAAAGAAAATAAATAGCTCACCCAGCAGCAGCCCTGGCTGGTTTGTCTGGGCCAGATCTGTGAGGTACTGGTTTTATTTGGTTTTGGTGTTTTATTGTGGGATTTTTTTTTTTAGGGCGGGGAAGAAAGTAGGTTTTTTTAGAGGTGTGGGACCAAAGAATCAGGAGCTCTTTGGACTGGGGAAAGATGTTCGCAAGCAAGTGGAAGATGTACCATTCGTCCATCCAAGGTTTGTGTTCAGCAGTCTGAAGTATTTCCTTTCTATTTGTGCAATGTTTAACCTTAAAGACTCTTTCTTCCTTGTGTTGCAGCCTTTTAGGGTAAAGTATGTGTATTGTACTGGATAAAGATGCTATTTTTTGTGCTTGCTGTAATCCAAGCTCCAGTTCAGTAAAGCTGAATGTATGGCTTCCCTCTTTGTGTGGGCATGTGGTCATGGAAGAGCTGTGTGGAAATGAATGTATTGATTTACACCTAGCACTGTTTGACAAGAGCAGAAGAGGGTCTTGGAGCTTTAGTTTAGATGATGGACTGTGCTAAATGCAGCCTGGTTCTGCTGCTATTATGTACAAGTTGTCTTTGATGCAGCCAAGTCACTTTTTGAAGTATTGTGGAGGGTGAAATGAAGCCAGCTTTGCAGGCAATAATGACAGAATGATATTATTTAGGCTAAAATGAGACAATGTTTGGAAAATTCCACTCTTAGTAATAAGACCTTGCCTGAGGGAGGCTGGTGGGTGCTGCCTGTAAGGAGAGAGCCTGTGCCAGATGGGTGAGTTAGCCTGTGACAGAGTCTGAGTGCTTCTGTGGCCACCAAAAGGTAATGTTGGGTGTAGCCAGGAGAAGAGCAATGTGGCCACTGAGTCACCTGAAACTGGAAGAATAAGGCATGAGGAAAAGCTCTCACTGCAATATTATGTGGGGAACAAGTCACCCGCTTGGGCTGGGAGAGGATGCAAACCTGGCTATCCAGGGGCCATAGGGTGAGTGTGACATAGCCACAGGTTTCAGGCAAAGGTGGAACAGGAAAGGGAGACTTTGGGGAAGTACGAAAAGGTAGAGATTTGAGCACTTGATGGTGGTCCTGTCCTCAGCTGGAGGCCAGCACAAGGCCACCTGACCTGCTTTTCCAAGGCTGCTGGCATGAGAAGCATGGTGTCCTGGCTGTGTTCTGCTGACCCTTGTCCTATAAAACTGACAGCAATAATGAATGGCAGTGTATATTTCTGCAGTGTCTTCCTTGGAAAACCTGACAATGTGCCACTGACAGCACTGAGGGCTGCATTGCAGCAAGTTTCTTGAGTAGCTACAACATGGAGCTCCAGTGTCTAATGCTTATGATCTGGGTGAAGAACTTGCTTTTGCCTCTCCCCCTGCCTACTTCACCCAGGTAAACAGCCTGTCCTTACAGCCAGGGATGTCTAGCAGGACTTTAAGGGTGTTAACTGCTCAACCTGAGGACTGTGTTGTTCTCAGCTTGATGCTCAACTCTGAAGGCACCTCCCCCAGTAAATGGGTGCATGTGCACTAGTTGCTGTTATTGGATGGGAGCAGCTGTCTGTAGTCCCAGACAGCAGATCTAATGATGCATTGCTGGAGGAGTTCTGGGCTAGGCTGTAGCAATAACTTAATATAACTGAGGGAGCCAATTTTGGAGAGATTACAAACAATTGACAAATAAATGAATCTTCTTTCTATCCTTGGTACATTGCACATATCAGGACTTCTCTAGTTATTTGTGGGTTGAATTTGTTATGGACCACTGTATTCCTTGGCAGGAACAGAAATTTCAGCCTCCAGGTTCATGACCATTAACCATGGTGAAAATCAGAGGTGCATTTGTCTCGCATGATAAGCTTGCCTGTGGAAGTTGATCCACTTACAGTTATGCTTGGGTACTTGTATCAGGTGCCTACAAAGAGGGCCCATCTGGAATGGCTGCGTACTTGTGTGACATGATGGTCCTTCCTGCAGAAGCTGGGTGTTTGTCCTGGAGCAATGCTCCAAACCAGCTTCAGACCTCTGGTGCCCTGGCGGAATTTGCTGTTTCTGGGTTGACAGTGTGGTTGTAAGGATAAAAAGGGAGTGGATTAAACTCACCTCATCCTGTATTGGTGGATTCTGGTAGAGCTTTTCTGCTCAAACCTTTTGCCTTTCTTGCCTTGACCCCTCTGACACTAGTTGCTTGCTGGTCCTTTTGATTTAAGTGTGAAATGGAACAGTCACGGATTGCAGGAGTAAGGATGGGAGCTGAAGCTTTCAATCACTTTATGTGTATGCAAAGGAGACTGTTGCACTTGAGGCAGTGACTACACTAAAGACTACTTTAAATCCTCAAGTGTGGGTACAAGTGCAGGTTGAAGGAGCAGTGTGCTTATGCAATTACTGTGGAGCTCTGATGCTGCTTGAGTGCTCACAGCCCTTGCTAGGGTACAGCTGGGTTAGGTAACTGCTGCCATCTATTTAATGCCCTCACAGAGGGACATGGACACCTGTACCTGGAGAAGGCAGTGGGTGTCTGTCTGGGGCAGTGCTTGGATCCTGAGGGGAGGTTTCTGTTCCAGCAGCACCTCTGCTGCTCTTGGCTGGGAGCGTTGCTTGCTGCTATGGATCAGGAGGCTGCAATCAATTGTGAAAATACCAAGAGTACAGTCTGAGCCCATGAGATCAGGGTGGATGTGTGCTTTGAAGGAAGCACTCAAGAAAAGACATTTTGAAAGAACTGCCTGGTTTATAATCGCTGTGAAGGATTGATGTGACAAAGGACTGTGCTTCCACTGAGTGGAACAGAAAACAAGAAATCAAAGTTTCCAGGTTCAGCTTTCAGCTTGTCTGTTGGCTTGCCTTTGGAGGCAAACCAGCACCTTCCTTCCCTGCTTTGTGCCCCTTGGAGACAAGGCAGGGCTGTCGCTGAGAACAGAGGCGTCCTGTGGCTTTAAGGCTGTACACTGATAGAAAGCTTTGGTCAGTACTCCTATGGAGATATAAAATTATTAATCTGTAAGCACCTAAGCACACCTGTGACACAGCTTTTGGTTTGTGTCTTTCTCTTATGGAGCTGTTGATATTTTTGTAATGCACATCTTAGTGATTAAAAAGGGTCTGTTTTATCCATAACTAGTGATGAATGCAATTAAATGATGTAACTTCTATAACAGTCAGAAGTGGTAGTTAATGGTTTTAACAACTTGGCTGGAGGCTCATTTTGAGATGCTGAAAGCACATCATCCCTATGGTCAGCATGTTGCTACAGCTCTGGAGCTGGTGTGAGGCAGTGCAGAGGGGTAGGAGCTCTGGAGGCCATGAAATGGGGAGCAGAGGGATGAGGGGAGATAGTGGCATGAGGCAGTTTGTGGTGTTAGACATAGTGTCTTAGCCTGGGGATGGCTGGGGAGCTGTCTGGGGAGTATCTGAGCCTGAGCCCTGGGTGGGAAGTCTACTAAGGATGATGGAGCTGGGGAATGCTGAGGGATGAACGTGTGCAGAGGGCTGGAGACAGGGTGAGGGGGCAAGAAAGGTCTTGACTCTGCATGCAAAGACCTTGTGTTGACAGCAAATCCCATCCAGGAGCAACCTTTGCCTCCTAATGCTGACCTGCTAATTGCCGGGAGGCAGCCGGCGGTGCTGAGACCCGACAGGTCTGCTGGCGGCAGCAGGATGCTTTCCAGCATGCTGCCCTGCCTCTGAAACTTCCAGCGCTTCTCAAAACCACGCAGATTTGCTCAGAGCTAATGAACTGTGGATTAGCAGAGGCAGACTTCAGTTTTAAGCAGAATAAGACTGAGCATGTAGGCAGGACACACGGATGGGCTTAAGCTCTTCCTGAGATTTTGCATTTCTTCTTCCCTCAGATGTTTAGTGTCTCCCACCAGCATGTTGGCAGTGGAATTAGAATTAGAAGCAGCCTAAAAAATGGCCAGTTTCCTAAGCCTGTCACATCTCTAGTGTAGAGGGCAATGTTGAATTCAAATAAATCCAGTACAGAAGCTAATTGCTGAGAAACAGTGGGATCTTTCAAAGCTCTAATTAAAGGCAATTTAAAATCTCCACTGGTATTAGCAAGAGCAAAAAAAAAAACCCAACAACCTGCTGCTGGACACATACCAGTTTCTGACCTGAAGGCTGCAGCTGACCTGTTTTAGAAATAGGCAGGGCTGTGCGGAGCAAGTAGGAGTTAGTGATGCTGTGGTAAAGCTATTTGGCCTGTTATCCCTACTGCACACCTCTGGCAACACAGCTGGGAAAGTGGGTTTCTGCTTGTGCTGAAGGGTGAGCACGGTGCAAGTGAAGTCAACTTGATTCAGACCCAGCTGGGAAAGGATATTGCTGTCTGTCTGAAGCACAAGAGTTGTGGGTGTCTGAGGTTGCATCAGGAGTGCAGGTTTACAGTTCTGCAATAAAAGCTTTACCTAAATGACAATTAGGTTGCTACCTGACTAACTTCATACTTTCCATCTTCATTTCTAGTGAAGCCCCTATTGAAATCACACCACCTTGTACTTCTGTAAACACCTGAATGTTCAATCCAGCAATGTTGCCTGTATGTGGGGATGGAGAAGGGAGTCCCTGGCCACGCAAGAGCTTTGCTGCTGGGTTCAACTGTTACTAAAACTGCTCCTGTAAAAGTGAATCGCTACAGTTGCACTGTGCTAGCTGTGCTGTAGACCTGTAGTTAAACGCATACTAAAATCCTAGGGTCAAGCCACCTGGTAGTAAATAAATGGTCCACAGTGTAGCTACTGCTGTGATGCCCCACTGAGGGAGGCAGTACTGTTCCAAGGGGCTGCTGTGCCCAGAATAGTAGTGCTAGTGGCTTGCATCTGCATAGGGAGGATGCTCATTGCATTTAAAGAGGGTTGTGAGCCCAAAGGCGTTGCTCAGCCCACTGCAGACCTGCAGTGTCCCAAAGGGAGACTCAGGGGAGTGGAGATGTCTGTCGTATATCTCGCCAGGTTCCATTTCAAGGGTGCTCACACAGACCCCTTGGAGTGGGTTTTGCTGCCTCTGCCCTTTATCTGAAAGGGTCTTACAAGCACCAGTACTTCTGTTTGTAGCCTCCAAACAAGCATGCAAAACCCAGGAGGTTCGCTTGCTACCACTGTCACTCTGCCCACACAACATGCAGTACCAGGTTATCGATACGCTTATCTACCAAGTGCTCCTTAAAGGTTAAGGCAAGAAAAGTTGGGTTGTTCTGGATGTATGCAATGCTCCAGCCTGCTAGGTTGCCTCTGGACTCTTGGGTAGTAGCCTGGAAGGCAAGGTTCAGTCCTCGGCATCAGGGTCCCTCTGACACCCTGCCAACTGGCATGCAAAGTGGCACGGAGAGGGCATGGCTTCTCCGGCTTCCTTAATTAGAAATAAGAGACATTTACCAGCTCTGAAGGTGGGAAGGGTGCTGAGGCCTTCTGCTTTCCTTTCCCATTGCGGTGCTCCTTGTCTCTCTTGGGCCCCATGTTGCAAATCCTACGCTCTCATCTGAAGAGCACTGGCTGTGGGCTCCCTCCAGAGCCCGTTGATGCAATCTGGGTCATTTGGAGAAGCTTGTCAGGAAGGCTCCTGCACCTCCCTGCTGTGCTGGTGCTGAGTTTTGCCTTCCAGGGTGTGTGAGGGGCTGGGCTGGTCCTGAGTCCTGCTCCCAAACCTGGCTTGCTCAACCCACTGCAGTCTCAGACTCCTGGCGTGCCTCCTGGGGTGACAGGCTGAGGTAAGGTGATGTGGAGGGACAGAGAGAACTCCCTATGGGATCCATCTGCCCACTTTTTTGGGTGGGGAGAAGTCAACGGCTGAAGCTAGCACAGAGCATCCCTGAGAGGCAAACCACACCTGCCCTCCCAAGGGCTTCTGGTGAATAAAGGGATTTTTAGCAAGGCAGCAAAGCCCCCCTGGGAAAAGAAGGGATTTCAAGTGGGACTGAGTGGATTATGGCAGAGCTAATCTGTATGGCAGTTTCATAAGTTTCCCCAGTGCTCGGATGCCACATTCAGCAACAGACATTATATGTGCTGAGAATAGCTGATATCTCAAATACCATGTAAGAATATAAGCATACAGAGGTCTGGAGCAAACTAGAGCTGTTTCTCTTTGCTTTATCTGTGGCAATCTTTTCCCCATCCTAACACTGATATAGTACTAAGGGGCTGGACATGCTGCCAAGCATCATGGCTTGGTGGAAGCCACCTTCCCCTAGTCGTTTACATTACTCATGAATCCCACCTTTGTCCTTTACCTTATTCTAGATATTTACACAGTCAAACTTGACTCCAAAGCCAGTGTTTAGACCATTGACCACCACCACCTCCTTTAATGTAGTCAGAATTCACAAGCAAAGGCAGGTGCTCCTCCAGCCCATGGACTATGCTGTTCAGAGCAGCTCTTCTGTGTAGCAGAAGTCATTGAAGTGAGAGATTTCCAAGGCTTTGCAGATTAATACTTGCTGCAAAGCAATGGAAGTGAAGGCTTATGTTTCTAGCTGGATGCTCATTTTTTTTCAGTTGCGAGCTTTTATCCATGTTATATAAATGCTCCCTGCCTCAGTTTCTCCATGTGCAAATCCATAACCTGTCTGCTCTTCTTGGATTAAAAGCTCTGTGCAAGATATTCTTCATGTTCTAGCAGCTGCTGCTTGTACACATTTGGAAAAACAAAGCCTGAGTGCTTTCTGGGGAATATGAATATCCTAAATCAGCCCAAGGCTGGGGTGGTGGCACAGCATGATGATTGTAAGCTGGGGAGTGCCTGGAAGTTTGTGCGCTGCCTGTGGGACACTTGGGTGCAGTTACTGTCTCAACCTGTCTGTTTAAATGCAAATAAATTACTTCAGCTTTACCCTAAAGTGGATAAAAATCATAAATATGAAGCTGAGCCCACAGTGCATGAAAGCTGGAAGCCTGCTGTGATTTGCTGCTAGTACACTTAATTTCCCTGGCACACTGGGCAGCGCAGCAAGCAAGCACTGCATGAGCCCCTGTGCGAAGTTGTGAGGGGGGACAGACAGACAGGGAGTTACTCGTGGGCTGTGAGCTGGGCTTGGAGCTTCCTGACAATTTTTTTTCTGTGCTGCTGAGAGCAGCTTGCTGGTGACAAATGTTTCTCATGCCCCCTTCCCTACCTTGTTTCAGTCTCTATCCCATTATTCTGGAATGTTTTGCTTTCCAAATGAGAGGCCCACAGTGTATTCAAGTCAGTTGTTTCCCTGTCACAACATTACAATACACATCACTAAAACATTCCTGCAAGCCTCCAGCTTCAGCCCACGAATGCTACCAACAGCTCATTCATTCCTCGGGTGAGCAAGTGTAATTCATATCCTGCTTGGAACTTCATACCCCTGGCTGTGAACCGCCCTTCACTGGGATACTGGGGTAATGCCTGGCTTGCGCCAGCCCTGGTTGGACATAACTGCCCTAGGAAATACTTTTCCAGGGTGCACTTAGCAGGAAACCTGAGCTTGCTCTAACACACGCTGTAGCGTTTGCTCCCCAGTACTTCACGACAGCCCAGCTAAGCTCTGGGCACCAGCCCGGTCCCGAACGCCTCGGCGCATCCTGCAGCTCCCCCCGGTAAGGATCAGGTTTACCTTAGCAGCAGCGGAGCAGCAGCGCCCAAAATGGAGATTTCAATGGGATGTGGCAGGGAGATTTCTCCCTCTCATCTACATACTTCTATAGTTTCCACCTTAGGGAAAACAGCCTATCATGCAAGGAGGAGGTTTCTGTGTATCTTGCCACTCGATGTCTCCAAATATTTCTCACTGCTCTTGCAGTTCCCAGGCAGTTTTAATTACTCTGTTTTTAAATAGAAGCGAAGCACAAGTGTTCAGTAATTATTCAGGAACAAGTCACCAGAAGGAAGCGGGCACAAAGACCCTCCAAATAAACTCAACCCCCAAAAGTTGAGCTTTCTCTCTCCAAACTTTTTGTGATGCTCCTTGTAATCCCCACCTTCATAAAGGCTCCTCTTCCCGTCCACTCTGCCTGTGCATCCCTGGCTGCCTGGGCTCCTCTGGGGCATGACTGCCATCCCCGTGAGGGCAGGATGCTCAGCGAGGAGTCGGTGCCTTTGTTGTCACTTGGCAAAATCCATCCTTCTAGCCTCCTCTTCAGAAGAAAACTGTGGGGGTCAGGCAGGAGAGTGGGGTTGGGGCAGCCCCTCTATTGTGCCAAGACCACAGTAGGCATAGGGATAGGCAGTACCTGGCTGTGCAACCGTTACTTTCCCAAACGCCAGGGCTGTGCGGAAGCACGCCTGCAGCTCTTTGTCCAGTGCTTGCTTGACCCTGCGTATCCTCGCTCTTGCTGGTGTGAAATCAGGGGCTTCCCAGCCTGTGCCTCAGTCACCTCCATCAGACCACTCTGTCCTTGGGTGGTATTTGCTTTTCTGAGTCAAGAGCGTGCTGGAGAGACGCTCCCGTTCGTCTCAGGCTGCTCACTGATCTCCCACGCTGTGCGCCTGCTATTTGCTCCTATGGCAAAAATAAAAGCTGCTTTCACTGGCATGGTCCACAGTTGGTTGTGATAGGATCCTTTTTTTTTTCCCTGTTTAAAATGTAAGGTCTCATGAATTAAGAAGCTACAGCCTGTCTAGATCTTACACCAGTCAGTGTCTGATTCATCAGAGAATCTCCTTGGTAACTAGCTGTTCCTCTCCGGTGATTTGTTACAAAAAAGCTCTCCCAATTTAAAGATAAAATACAGTGAAAGCAGAAAGAGGAGCTATGCCATACAGACACCTTCTGCAGGGACATAAAGCCTTGTGTGCGTGCAGCTATACTGGGTATTTTCTGATGTGTGTGGGAAGCAGCATCTCTGTGAAACAGCGTGGCATCACCCCACCAGTGGGAAACATGTCCTGGCTGCCCCATCTCTGCTAAAGATCATTTTTGCTGCTCTGGGCCAGTAACCCCATCTGCAGGGTAAACAATCCCCCAGGAGATGGTGTTGGCATCTAACAAGGAGCTTGGCAGTTCATGCTTTAATAAGCCAGATTTCTGGCCTTGTGTGGGACTGGTCGCCAATTAAAGACTCAGAGAGAAGGTGACTTTCTGCAGGAGGTGTGCCTGGCGTGTTTGATGCTGCCTTGTAGCCCTCCTGTGCTGGAAATGAGCTCCCACTCCCTGACCCCCTTGGTGCACAGCAGAGCTTGGGTGGCTGTTTGAGTTGGAGGCAAGGTGAGTGCTAAAGGTTTGTGGTTTGCTTTTTTCTGTGAACTAGCGTTGCTGGAAAAGTTGGTCCAAGGTTGAGGCTGGGGGCACTTGGTGTTTGAAGTAGCTGGTAATTGTGTTCAAAGAGTTGGTGTGAAGAGTTTGACCCATGAATGCCCAAGGCTAGGAAGTCCCCAGAGCTGCTTGAAGTCACAGAGGGATGAGAGAATGGTAAGGGGCTAGGAACATGTTTTCATGTTGCATATATCATCCTTCTATCCGTGTTTTCTTACTGGTCTTGTGCCCTCTCTGTTCCATGTCCTAGTTCCTCTGAATTAATATAGCAAACAGCAACAGGCCTATGAGGTGTCTTTTATCTCTGCAAGAGGCTTTTGAGCTTGCCCTTGAAGCCCACCCACCCCAGAGAAGCCCTTGGCAGCTGGAGGAACACTCCTGTGCCAGCTCCAGCAGCCAGGTGTCTGCGTTTTGGGACAAAATCTGGTTTCCCACAGGGTCCTGTGGCATCTCTAATGTCTGGGCAGGATTGACCCAGGATGGTGTGCTCTGTCTGGGGGGCCTGATCCACCCCTGCTCAGATACAGACCTGTGGCTTCAGGGTATTCAGATCTTAGGGGGCAAAAGCTCAGTAAACTCACTGCCTGTACCTACAAATCCTGAAGTGCTCAAACCTCTGTTTACTGAGTGATGTGGGCAAGAGCAGACTGGTTCTGGTAAATGAGGGTTAGGATGGTCAGGCTCCTATTTGGTATGGTTGACCCATGTCAGGAACAGAAGCTCATCTTGGGTAGGGGATGGGTTTTACATAATCAAATATAAGTGAGACCTGACTGACCCTCCTCAACTGGGAAAAAAGGGGTAGAGAGATGCTTGCCCTTCCTCATCCAGCTCTGCAGCTGTGGGTGCTGAGCTGTGGGAGGGCAGGTATCATTCTGACATGCTGCGTGGCCAGGGCTGCTGTTTCAGGCCTGAAGGGAAATACCAAGGAAGCCTCTTTCCTCCTCCTCCTCCCTGCCTTTTAGCTTCTTTCTAAAGCTTGAAAGGAAGACCAAAGCCTTTGCAGCTATCAGATCTCCATCCCTGTGCCTCTTGGTGGGAGGGAAGTGGAGAAGATGACTGAGCCTCTGATGGGAGGGATACATCCCGACTGACTTAATTTCCAGGCTCCCTCAATGGTGGGAAGGGTGGAGGGAGGTCAAGTCCAGCAGGGCTGGTGCTTGGTGTTGGAGTCCCAAAGTGCCATTCTGTGACCACGGTGTGACTTAAGTCACCAGGCTGAGAAAAGCAGGCTTGCTTTTGTTTTTCCCAGGGATAGCAGGAGCAGCATCTCCCCCAAGCAAAATGTCGGGGAAAAGCCTGTGTGCCGTGTCCCACTGCATGACTCTGCTGAGCAGGGGATGCTCCTTGGAGCTGGTCCTGCCCCATGTAAGTGATGGGCAGGCCTGAATGAAGACAGACTGTTTAGCTCAATGAAGCTCTGGAGCAGAGGGGCAGAGCTCAATTTTTAACGTTACACATTTTGATCACACTATTGTGGCTTGGAGCTTGGCAAGGGGACAAGTGGAAAAGTATCAGAACCTGCTTAATTCTCACCCCCCACCCAGTGCCTGCAGACAGCATCTCCTCAGCTCTGTTACAGCCTGTCTCAGGTGGTTTTGGTTACAAATTCATATTTATTAAAAAAAAAGCTTCTGCACAGTATTCTGCTGATCCAACCTCCTTTGCAATGTGTTGCTATTTTGGGAAACAGAGCAAAGGTGGCTGCAGCTATTTTTATAGCAGGGGAAGGTGCATGGCTGCGGGCGCTGGCAGTCTGAGGTGGGCATGGGGATGGGCACAGGGATGGGGCTGCCTGCCTGAGGGTAGCAAGCACGGCCTGTGATCAGCCATGGGTGTTGTGGCTGTTTGGGCTTTTCTGTGTCTCTTCTTTATTTTTCCTCCAGTCGCTGGTCTAATCCTGAATCAGATTTGGAATAAAAGGAATGGCAGTGGCAGTTAAAAAAAAAAAGAAAATCCTGGGTGAGTGTTTTTTATGAATTGGATCTCCTGAGATGAAAGTTTCATTGCTGCGAAACAACGAGCCTGCCACGCTCTCGATAGTACAAATGGGTTTCATTTGTATTAGGAAGATACAAGCTTATTATTTTTAGTCTGTTCCTGTAGCACCAGGAATGTTTAATGTGATAATCAATGTAATTGAGGAACTGAAAGTACAGAAAATGGCAACACGCTCAGGGTGATAATGACTACAACCCTAGCACTGCCAAAAGGGACCCAGGGAGGCTATGGGTGAGGAGAAACACTGGGATCCTGAGCATGGGTGACCCCACATCATGTCAGGGGCTGTGGGAGCAGCTTGCAGGAAGACACTGGGCAGCTCCAGTGTAGCCCTTGGGTGCCAGTGGGATGGACCTGGTCCTGAGCACTCAGCAAGGGGGGCACTGACGGACAGCTTTGCTGGAACAACACAGAGACAAGGAGCTGCTGCCTTCTCATCTGACCCCAAGGGCTTGGATGGGGCAGTGTCCCCTCCTGGGGTCTGGTGAGAGGAAGGACATCCTCCTAGTAATTCTATTTGCTTAAGCAGGTCTTCACTGAGTGTATAGGTCCACAGTTTGGCCAGCTCTATGGCTTTTTTTCCCCTCTGATGTATCAAAAGGTGCATTTTTGAACACTAAACACCACCCCACCCACCCCAGCCCCCACCCCTGCACATTCCCTCCTAAATAAAAGCTTGCTAACACTTTTCAATTAAATGCTTCAGATCCTCTAACACAGAGAAAACACAACATTTCCTCTCCAGCCTGGTGCTTGGAAATGGTGAAGTTGTTTTGCGAAGATCTCCCTCCCCAAAACTCAGCCTCCAGTGAGCACCCACCTGGAATATTTTTAGCCTGAGTTCCGTGGAAAACACAAGCTGCAAACTTGCTGGAGGATTTGCCAGCTGTAGGTGGGTCACCTACAGCACTTTGGCCACCCCTCGCATGAGCATGGCTACATGGGGCTCCCATTCTGGATTTGGGGAGCTGCTGGCTGCCACCTGCCACGTACCAAATTCACCCTCTCTCGTGCCTCCTGGCAATTTCACTGCTAATTTTAGTCTTTGTGACACATGGGTCGGTTTTTTTCTGTTTGCTGGTGATTTACTGTGTGCATTAGTCCGTAGAAGTGGTGGCTGGGAGGAAGGTGGTTTGTTAGCTCTGCACGGACCGCAGCTCCCAGGGCAGGAGAGAGGCCTGGGGTGAGGAGGCTGGATGCAGGGCAGTGCAGCTGGGTGGCGATGGGTGAGAAGAAACACCTGGGACCCTGGGGGGACTGAATATATTTTAGGTGTAGCCTCCAAGTTTGCTAAATTCAGGGCAAACCTGAAAGAAAGGACAGCCTGCAAGGGTGCAGATGGGTTTGTTTTCAGCCCTCTCTGGTTTAAATTGTTTCACTTAGAGGAGGGACGTTTTCTCTGTTAGAAAAGTTGCCTTATTCTGTTGGCTTTCTAATAAATCATGGCTTTAGAGCCCACAAGCTGTTTGGTACGTTCCCTTTGGGGCAGCGCTGCTGGAGCTGCCCTCCTGTGCTGGGACAGGCTCCTGGCTGGCAGTGTTAGGAAGCCAGACAAGCCAGGCTGGATCATTCCATGAACTCCCTTCAGCACAGGCAATCACTTGGGCCATGCATTATGTTTTAGCCTGCTGCAGTCACAGGGTACTTGCTGAGAGGGGAGACGGATGCTGGAGCTGAAGGTACAGCGGTGTGATGCATCAGCTGCAGCCTGCATGCTCCTACTGCAATTGCTTACATTACAGAACAGTTATCAGGGTTTCAGATTCCAATGGCGTTTTGAAGGCTTTACATGCCTGAGGGTTTTCCATTTGCAGAGATGTTTCTTTTATCATACCTGCTTGCCTAATAACTCTACTGTTTTAAACACATGGAGGTGTTTTAGAAAGCTATTTGTGATCTTTGCCCAAACAAAGGCAAGCCTGCCAGCTCCTTGCAGAATACCTGCTCCATCACAAGCTGCTCCTCAGGCCTGATTGAAGTTTTGTGCAGGTTTAATGAGGTAAAACCCCCATGCAGCATTTCCTGGTCCCTTTTCTTATTTTTTTGGCAGCACATCCTTGAGCTGGCTCTGGTGCTCGCTCTATCACTGCAAAACCATCAGCTTTTCCCTGTTGGTCCAACCCCTCTGGGAGCAGTAGTAAATTCTCACCCCAAATAAAACACACATCATTCTTGCAGCCCAATGCTGGTGCTCTGCAGACAGATTGGCTGAAAGGGTGGGAAGGGTGAACTTTCTCCATCAGCTGCTAAAGAGCAAGTTAGCTGGTGGTATGTTGAGGTGGTGCTGTGTTGGAGAGCTGTGTGCTGGGACAGGGCTTCAGGCAGATCCAGCCCAGCCCAGTAGTGCTAAAAACTGAACTGGGGCCTGTTGGAGGAGCTAATTTGGACAACCCTTGTCACTTAGGAAGGGAGAGACTTTCTGCAGAGGGGGCTATGTCCAAACCTGACAATTCAGCACCTGCCAGGATTGCCACAGTTCTCTTCAACAACATCATCAGGCAACTGTTTATCACACAACTGTTTATCACATGCAAAACGCATAGGAAACAGCACGGGTAATTTCCATAGTAACCATAATAATAACCTTCCTATGTAGGGATTCAAATGTCAGTGACGCACACTTGGTGCCACGTACATACGTGTCCTTTCATAAAGCACATATGCTCCTGGCAGCCAGTGTTTTGTTTCTGGGCTTGTGCTGCCTGGCTCCTAAACACAAAGCCTTGATTACTCATGTGTAATACCTTTGCGTTAGACACACGCCTCTGTAACATCTTTAAGGTTATGTAGTATTCTGTTTGCAGCCCCTTTTATAAATAATAACACAAAACACTTGATGCTAAATTTGGCTGTCAGCAAGCAAACTCCAGGAAGCAAAATGATTACTATCACTATTATTTGCACTGTTCCTAAATCCATTAATTTGCTCGTTGCGGCGTTAGGTAATGAACACTCCTGCTGCAAGGTCACAGTTCCGTTTTACATCCAATAACCATCTTTTCTCATGTATGATACATGAAGCATATTTCTTGCTTAGGGCGTAATGTTTTATTAAAATTATTTTCCTTTGTTCTTTCTTACAGATTGTCTATTATGACTCTAAAGATTGCCTGCATGACATCTCTTTTTAAATTCAATGCATAATTATGTAAACCAGAAATTCGTCTGATGCTACATTAATAAACCTCTCATGATTTCCTTTGAGCAGGGGGGACGTGCTGCTATTATTTACCAGACACCATGGATTTAGCTCAGCCTCGCGGAATTTCGCAGTCACTGGTACGCGTATCGGGTATGGGCAGAGCAGTGATGGAAATATTGTCAAGGCAAAATGGCTCAGTTCAAGCCAAAAAGACTAATGGAAGTAGCAAAAATAGTAAAGATGGGAAAGCAAGAAGTACTGGAACAAGTATCTGAGAGGGAACCTGGTGGGAAAGGTTCAGTGGCTGCAGATGTGCCCAGCTGAGTGTTGCCCCAGGTTAACTTGCAAGGTGATGGATGTCTTGGGAACAGGCAAGTGCTGAAGGAAAGAGCTGGTGTCCCTGGACCAGGTCTGCTTGTGGAGCTGAGCTGCTCTCAGGTGTCTTGGAGAATCATTGATGTACTGCAGCTCTGGCTTGTGCTTAAGGATGGTTATGCAATCCTACACCTTTGTTCAAATTTTTTTTTAAAACTTTGGCAATGCAAATCACCTCAACCCTCTCGTAGCAGCACAAAACCAGTTTTGATTGACTGACCCTGTACTCCTTGATCTGCTTCATCCCCTTCAGCTGGTCTTGCCTCACCTCTGGCTCTTCCTTTGAACCCAATGTTCCCTTGATTGGCTATAAGGATCTCTTGCTGTGCTGCCCAGCGTCCTCACCAGCCCCTATGCACAGGTGTCTCTGGTTCCCCCAGCTCCTAAATACCCACACATACTGTCCCGAGAGGTAGTTTCACTGTCTCCTTGATGTGGCTGGAGGAGTCTCAAGGATGTCTGTAACCTTTGTTAGCATCCACTGCGCAAGGACAGAGCAGAAAAGTGGTCCTCACACCCTAAATGTGGCTCTGAATTGGCAGGAGGTAAGTGCCACTGTTCTGGTGTCACAGGTAGAAAACCTGCCAGGTGGCAGATGTTAAGTGTTTGGCTCAAGGTCACAGCATGTATCTTTGAAATAGCTTGATAAACACTTCATTCTCTGCAAAGGATGTGCTTTGGGCTGTGATCTTATCCTCTAAAAAAAGCTGAGGTACTTTCCTCTTCTTTCATTCTAATCCAGTGGTATTGCTTGTGCTTGTTATTAAATGGAAAATCATTAACTTTGCCCTCTGATGTATGTTTTTAATTTCTTTATTTGTAATGAGTCCGGTGCTGTAGCGGCAGGAGTGAAATATGGGTAAAAGCTGTTCGGCGTTCATTACTGTCCACTTCTTACACAGCGTTAACAGCAACGTGCCTAATCTTTGAGGCTGTTGTGGGAAGCACTGTGCTCCTTTCCAGAAGTGTGATTTGTGTTTTAGCCTTTCGCTCAAGCCGCCTCTTAAGGGTTCTGAAGTGCTGGAAGAGAATTGAATGTAGCGCCCTTGTTCTCCAACCCTGCGCCACGTAATTGGGATTCCAGTCAATCAACTTGCCTTGTCTCTTTGTGTTTGCTGGGCAGTGCAGGGAAGGACACCTCGTACACCTCATTTCCACAGGGACTGTGATAATTTTGTGTTAGAACAACAGGTCTGTCAGCCGTTATTGCTCTTTTAACAGAGGAGTTTTAGTTAAATGCCCTGTGTCACTTGCTGCCACTGAGGCTCTGCCTCCCCTTATGTGGGATGGACTCCCAGGTCTGTGAGGTGCTTTTCCTCACCTGTCCATTGCAATAACCACACACTGCAGCTCTTGTTGATCTTTGGCTCTCTGGAAGATCAGACGTGTAGTTTATCAAAGCTAGCCATCTGGGGCAAAAGCATGACAGGAAAATCAAGTTGCTATTTGTCAGTGCTGTGAGACTTGCCTCAATGCCATCTCTGGGTTGCATGCCTTTCTTCAGGCCAAGGGGATAGACTCACTGGTCTGAAACACTGATTTTTTTGACACACCGCACTGTTGCTTTGGGTGTGTCCTGGGTGCACAAGCTGAGGGGCTGGACACATCCCCACTTGCAGATCTTGGCGCAGACCGGGGAGCAGCCAGTCTGATGGTTTGTGGCTTACAAAGCTATCTGCATTTAATGACTTCTCTGGCTCAGCAGCAGGATTAGGTGCACTTTAGGCCTTTGGCATCGTACTGAATGCCTCTGGTATGAAGATCAAAGGAGAAACTAGCTGCCAGAAGTTAAAGGCTGTTGGTCTCTCTCCTCCTGACTCTTTAAAGTGTGATGTAGTGTGTTCTTTCAGAGTAGGTGGAGAGCTGAGAACTTTGTTAATGCCCTGAGATATGCACAGATGTAAGCAGGAGATGCTGTCTGCTTCTCTGTGAGCCCTCTAAGGCTGTGCAGGAGTGGGGTGAAGTTGCATGGTAAACTTGGGAATCTGTGTGTGACCTTGCTGCTAAAAGCTCCATCTTGCTGCACCAGGGGATACTGCTGAACTTGTGTGTGAACTCTTAATTTTTGCTGTTCTTAGGCCACTGAATGAGCAGCTGTGGAAGCCAATGGGTTTAAGCACAGGGATTCACTCTTAGGTGTAATTTACTACTGGGTTTTTTAAAGGTGGAAATTCTGGTAACCTGTGCAGGGGGTCTGTGTGGGGACCAGACCCTCCTCTGTGTGCAGGTTGGAAGCCCACCTCTTCTGGGGTCTGTGTGCTGTGGCTGGCTGGGGTTGCCTGGCTTTGTGCACAGCAGGCAGTGTGCATTGCCAGGGTGGCTCTGACACCTCTCTGAAAGGGGCAGCTCAAGTATTGTTTCCAGCTGGAACATGCTGGCACGCATTTGCAGGGGCCTAAACTGGTGTCATGTAAGAAGCTGCTTTTGTGCTAAACCCCCCCTAGCTAAAGCATTTCCCAACACTGGGGATAGGTCATGATTTGGCAGGAGAGTGCTAAGGGAGCTTATGGGCTTTACCAGCTCCATCCTGCTGGGACCATGCCATCCTCCCCTAGCAGCTCTGTGGCTCCTTGAAACCAATTTAAAGAACAGGAGAGAGCTGTGTCGCTGTGTGTTAGGGCAGATTGTAGGAGATGAGATTTGTGGGAGAGTTCAGAGCTGTCCTGCCTCAATCTCTTAATTTTGTATGCTGCAAAAGGAGCTCTCTTGGACCTCCCTGGATCAGGCAATGGAGAGAATGAGCTGCCTACCAGCCTGTGTGAAGGCTGGACAGCTTGCTTGTTCGCTGCATGATGCATCATGTCACCACTTACGTTCTGCATGCAGGAAATTGGAAGTGTGGATTATTGACCTTTCCCATCCTTGCTTGGCAGGGAGATGATGCTTGCTGTCACAGCCAAGCCTGCAATCTCCTGACCCAGTGGCTTTGGTGGGAAAACTTGGAGGGAGGGATGTTGGATCCTGCTCTATCTTGCTTCACTAATTTTCTACTGGTTTCTTGGTTTTGTTTTTGTGTCCAGTTTGGGATGTGTGTCAATTTTGGTCAAGAAAACGGAGTGATAAAGAACATGAATTACAGCACCCTGAGGGGCAATTGGGGACCAAGCTGGGGGCTAAATACACACTCCGGTGGTAACACAAGCACTTTAGCAGTACAACAACTCACATATAAATGTGCTTTGTAGAAAATCCCTACTTTAAACCTTCCTCTCTGCTACACCCCTGATAAATGTAGCCCTGATTCAGTAGAATGATGTTTTCCCAAAGCTCCCATTGCATCTGTCTCTGCTGAATTCATATACAGAAGTTTATATGAATAAATGAATTGCTAAAATTCCCACTGAATTTAGTTATCAGAGAAGCCTTTCTAATAAAGATAACGTACGTCAGCAGAGCTGGCAGGGGTTTTACTGGGGCGATTTTTCATTGAGTCCAGAGTAGATGTTCTTTGATAAATCTTGTCAGTGCTGTCACCCTTGCTCTTAATGGTGTGAATAGCCATTTAGCTTGCAAAACAGCAGAGCCGCTCAGCAGCTCATGGGTTTTGGCATCATGTGCTCAAGCATTCTTCAGTCTTCCCTGTCTTTTGCTGATCTCTCTATGACTAATTCACTAACTTTTTTTGTAATGCAAGAGAGGCTCCTGCAATGCATCTTTTAACCTCTGCTGTTCAGAGCCTTAGGATGGATGCTGCCTACCTTCACTGCAGGATGTGATCAGTGCTGCAGTTTACCTGGCTGCGTTATCAGTGTAGGTGGAGTCACCACTTTGTTCTTACAGCATCTGTGCAGTTTGGTTTTTATCTTTCGCTTTCAGAAGCTTTTGAGTCAGACTTCAGCTGTAGCTCTGGACCAAATGGAAGTCTTAGAGATAAACCACGCTCTGTATTTTTTGCGCATAGTCTCGTGTAGCAGGTTCATTCATTAGAGGGGATGCTGCTCCTTGCTGAGCCACCACCAGCTAGTTGCGTATCTCTGGAGCATCAGAGTTTGTCTCATTGAGACCCACAGACTGAGGCTGCGAGTCTGCAGCTGCAACATATGCTTGCTATCCCAGTGACAATGACCTTGCTTTCCTGGCTGAGCCAGAAATCTCTGCTGTGTAACACAGGATGTGCACCCTGCAGATGGTGACAAGGAGGAGATTTGGAAACCATGAGCCTGTGCCTCATACCCAGGACTAGTGCTTGTGTGTCTTCCTTGCCACGTGCTGCGCAGGACTGGTGGATCTTAGTCCTCATGGTGTGTCAGCCTCATGGCAGCATGTGATGGGAGATTCTATTTATTTATTCATTCTTTTAAAATATCTGCTGCTGATCTTATATGTCAACAAACTCTGGTGTCTGCAGCAGAGATGATGTCTTAATGAGTTGGTTAGCATCTGCTGAGATCCCGGCAGAAATACTGAAATGAGTGAATGCCACACAGTTTAGTGAGACCCACGTATCAGCTTTATCTAATACCGACCTTGCAAGAAGTCCTTGGATGCTGTGAGCTGGCTCTTATTGCTAGCAGAGAAAATAAAGTTGAAGCAGTTTATACCAGCTGAGCACCTGGTCATTATATCTAATGTTGTAAAAGCTGCTGTGGAAGCACAGGCTAAAATGGCTATTCATCTTTGATCCTTCATGAATACGAGAGACTCCAGTAATCTCCAAGATTAGGGTTATAGAGTGCTCAAATTTTATCTACAGCCTTCTAAACCCTGTTTACAAAATGTTTTAGTTCAAAGAGGCAAGTACTGCACATGCAGCATTGTGTGGGTCTCCCCTCCTTCACAGTGACTCCTTCAAGCTTTTAAATGTGAGTGGTGTCTTGAATGTCTGACTTTGTGATGCTCTGGGGACTCTGAGGGGAAGGTCAGCACTGCTTGGCCCCAGTGCCTGGTACCCCCAGGGAGGCGGGAGCTGGGGAGGGGACACCGCACACTTACTGATTCACCCATCCTCGGGGTGCAGGGATGAGCCAGACTGGGTTTTAGAGATGGGGTAAGGCTGTGTTAGAGGAATATGCTGTTCTGTGAGAGTGGGGTGAGTGGCTTTGCTCTCAGCTGGCTTTGTGGTGCAAGGCTGGGGAGGTGGCAAAATGCGACAACATGATCAAGATAGTAGGGGGCACAGTTGCAGGCTCTTATTTTCCAAACCGACATATCGTCCAGCCATTGTTTATAGGTTCCCTGTGTATAAATACCTGGCTTATAAAAAGCAATTAATGAGAAGGCTTTAAAATGTCAAAGCAGAAAGCCACCGAGGCTGGTAGCCAGCTTCTCCTCAGCTGCCACAGGCCAAGTCTGGGATTGCTCCTCAGGCTTCAGTGGAGTGACAGTGGGTTTACTCAGGCACATTGCACTACTAGACCATCAAGAGAAAACAGAGTTTAGACTGCAAAGCAAAACAGGGAGAATTTTGTGGTTTGCTTGCAAAAGTCCTTGTTCCTTGAAAGTCTACTCTGGTCTCATGCATGATAATGGAAAAGGATGGGTATGGTAAAGGTTGGGGTGCTCCAGTGATGGATGGAAAACTTCTCTCTCAACTTGTAGCAGTAACACCATGCCTTTGTTCAGGAGTTTCTTAGGAAACTATTTGCATCCCTCCAGAAATACTTGGTACCCTGGGTGTCTCAGAGACTGTAGGAAATGTTTACTCTGTCTTGTTTGCCCTTCTTCCAGCAATGCATGCGCATAAAAGACAACTGAAAACTATGTGCTTTTTTACTGACAATAGAATTTTTTGCTTTGAGTTTTGGTGAATTGTTCATGGTCCCCAGAATGCTTTTCAGTGAACTCTCATTTAATTTGGACAACTAAACAGTGGTTCTGCTCTGCTTCATTACAAAATGATTTGCTCAGATCCAAATGTGTCTCATTGCTAGAAAATCTGTCAGTAGACCAAACTTCTATGTATGGTTAAATTATTTTAATTTAAAAAAATCTCTATAGCAGCAGTTCCTTTTATCCCTTCAAATGTGGTCTTAGGCAATGTGAAATGGTGAGGCTTCAAACTCCCAAAGAATCTGTGTGTGGATGGTGGAAGTGAGGAGGGATGCCTTGATTTAAGAAATAATGCTGCTTAGTGTCAGTGCAATAAGGTGAAACACTGATCTGCTATTGGAATCTCATCAAATGTCTTGCTATGAATTATTTAGCAAATCTAATTGAGTATTAATTTTGCTAGTGGAGATAAGTAGCCATTGAGCTTAGTCTGAAAAATCAATTTATAGATGTCATAGTTCCAATATCCCTTAGAACTTCTTAGGAATCATCCATAGAGCTGCTGCCTTTGTGCTGTGGTTTCATGCTCCTGTGTTGGTGTTAGTTTGGTCTGGGATGTCCAACAGCCCTGAGTTCTCTGAAAGTTTAAATGCAAGAAGATTTAAATCTCCCTGGATTTCTGGGTTGGGGGATATCTCAACACTTCTTTGTCTTTTCTGCAGCATTGACAACGTTTTTGGGTGGTGTGACAGAAAGACTGCTTCACTGAGTGGTGTAGGAAGGCTTGGGTTTGCTCCATGCAGCTGGCAGGACTCGTAGATGAGATGATGTGGATCTGCTGAGCAGCAGTGCAAGTAAGCCAGCATGTAACAGAGCAGGAAAACAGCTCTGCAATGGAAGCTTAGGAAACAGTATAAAGAGGTTGTGTAGGCTAAGGAACCTAGATTTGGTCTATCGAGGTCAACATCATCTACTGGGGATTTGGTAGGATCAAGTAATTAATGAAAAGGATAATTTATAAGTTTTCTAATCCCTGCAGACAGAGCAGATGACACACTTCTGCTGTTGATTCTGTGTGGTTTTTTGGGAAGCAGTGCAGGGGGGAGATGGATGGGCAACAGGCTGCAGAAGTGGTTATTGACGCTTCCCAAGCAGCCCTCCCTGCCAGGCCAGCAGCCCCTCTTCCTCACTATAGATCGCTGGTATGCCAGGTTCAGTGCCCATCCTGGCAGCCACACCACGAGGCTATGCCAGCTCCCTCCAAGTCCCCAAAAACATCAAGCAGCGCAACCTGCACTGGCGCACCTCTGCTATGCCATGAGGACGGTGGTGATGCTGAGCTGATCCCTGGAGGTGACAGTGGGAGTGATACAAGCCTCCATTGCTCTAGCTCATTAATTTGAAAGCAGCAGAAAAAGCAGCATCCTTGGGGATGCCTGAACTCTGCTCTCAACTAGGCAGTTTGGCCTCATTGTCTCTGCAGCTCATGCAACTGAAGGATTTGGACTAGATCTTTTGAGCTCCCTTCCAACTCCTATTGTTCTGTGATTCTGTGATTTGCATGGGCACTGGTGATCAGCTCATGTCCCTGTCCCTAGTTTTTCTTGTTGGCTCTAACCAGGAATGTGGGGTAAGGTATCTTTCTCTTAGGATGTACATCTGAATGACAAACCCCACAGTTGTAGTCAAAGTTAATTTTACTGACCAAGGTTTATTTACTGCAGAATTGTCCCCTTGGCCCACGAACCAATGGATTTGCCGTCTTTTGAAATCTGCCTCACATCAGGTGGATGTGTGGGTCTTCGCAAACTACAATGCTGTTTGACATCTCCAGGGGTAGGGTTGAATGAGCTTGGTGGAATTTTTCTGCTTCAAAGTATTCTAACTTGTCACACACATGGCCTGAATCAGAGGGATGGTTCTGGCTGCAGAGAGGAGGAGGATAAGAACTTCTGAAATGGTCACTCTGTTTCAGAGCTCATAAAATGCAGTTTCAATAGTTTCAAAAGGAAACTCTTGGACCCTGCTTTGTAATACCTTTCTATTTTAAAAATGTCCCTTAGTTTTAAAGTTAGGTATAAAAATATTTTTAAAGTAGACTTGAAATGTGGGTTTTATTATTTAAATTAAAAATACCCTGTTAAGATCAACTGAATTTTTCCTCTCTGACCTGCTTTGCCTAGCAGACTGCAAACTCTGTTATTGGCCCATCTGTAGAGAGACACTAGATACTCAGCAGGTGGAAATGCTGACCTCCAAAAGCAGGTGCTGCTTCTGCCAGCACCCAGCCTGCACCTTGAGATGGAAGAGTGTGCAGCTGGATTGGCTGTAGGAAGTGTTTGTTCCAGGGAATCCCCTGCTGGGTTTTGGGGTACGGAGCTGTGATGTTTCAGTACACAGCCTCGTTGCTCTGCCTGACGTAGCAGCTTTGACGCCAAGTAAGCAGAGCCCCGGTGCCCTGATGCTTGCAGATTCAATATGGATATCAAAGGTTGTTTCCCAGAATGTTCTCCCTTTTATTGCTGAAACATGACACTCCAAATTACTTGACTGCAGAGCCTGGAGCCACTTAGCTGTGTGCAAGAGTGTGTTCCTGGGTGCAAGAGTGTGTTCCTGGGTGTACGTGTCAGGGCTGTGTCTGCTCCACAGGCTGTGCCCGCTGCACCTCTGCTGGTCCCCTGCTGGCAGGGTGTCCATCCGCACCTCTGGAGTTCTGGTGTGGGGAACCTTACTGTGGAATTAAAGGTGATGTAGCTGTGGAAATAAGATGGGGTTTCTTGATGCCTGTTTTCCTGCTTTGGCTGGAGTCTGCCAGTGCAGGAACAGACAGAGAGCAGGAGCTGGGCTGCAGGCCCTGAGCCAGAGCTGCATGGCTCAGCAGGAGCAGGGTGCTGCCACCCACAGCTGTGGGTGTGTGGAGCTCAGCTGGGGCCAAAAGTCATTTAAACTGCCTCAGCCTTCAAGAGGAGATGATCAGACTTGGAGGCAGCTTTGCTAGGAGAGGCTTTTATATACTTCCCTTCCTGCCCCTGTACTCGTACAGTGTGAGGCTCATACCGTCCCTCCTGCTGTATGTGTGTTGTCTCTTCTGAAACTTTTCTGGAAGCCTGAATTTTGCTTTTGCTCTGACATCAGAGGAACAGTGTGCTGGCACCCTCTGAAATCAGTGTCTGAAATACAAATGCAGCACCCTGGTTACACTGGATTTGGCCTCTGTTAGGGTGGCTCTTAGTCCTCTGCTGTGGTAATTGGCTGAGAATAATGTTATCAGATTAGCATAACCAAAGTGGGAAGGGCTTTGAAAGCACTGGTACAGATAAAGCAGCGTAATTGGATGCAACGTGTCTGTCTCTTCTGGCACCGCAAAGAGATGCGATAGATGGTCACCCTGGCAAAAGCAGATAAGAGATGCTTTGAGGCAGAGGGAAGAAAATAGGAAGCTATTTCCCTCTGCCTGTTAGTTTCCCGTTGCCTGTAGGAGTTTGTAGAGCACTACAATTTAAACTTTGTATTATTTTTAGCCTGCATTATTGTCATCCTATGGCATTTGGGAGCATTTGTGACTCAGAACAGGTTTTATGTGCACCCTTTTTTGCCTTTTATGTCACCTCACAGCTGTGTGACATCATGGAGGCTGCAGCCAGGTGAAGGAACCTGCCAACAGGGCTGTGGTGGGGTATGGGAAACACAATGGCATCTCTTCCTTCAAAGATGGATTTCCATTTCAAATGTTTCTCCAGCATGACTAAGTCCTTTTTCTCCGTTCAGAGCCGGAGTATGGGGGAGCCCTGTGTTCCTGGCAAGACCTTTGCATTATTATGACCCTGGTTCTCTAAAGCCTTGGTGTATATTTGGCTCCATATACCAGAGTAGCCTCAAGCCTGTAGTGGTAACCATGTGTGTATGAGGGATGGTGGTGCATATCCCAGGAAGGGAGGGAGCTTTTCTCCCTGCCTCTGGGTTGTGCTCCCTGTGAGCATCGTGTGCAGCCGGGGCTGGGGGCTGCTGGTCTTAGGTTTGAGCAAACAGCCCAACAAGTGCTGCTGTAGTTCAGCAGTTTGATTGCATGCTTGTCTTTCTGCTTGGCAGTTTTTCCTGCACCCCTCCCCATTTGGAGAAGGTATTAATTTTGTGGGAATAACCCCAAGAGACAATTTGATCCCAGCATTAGGGATTTAAAGCGAGTTAATTGGTGCAGTACCTTATGGGATTGAAATGAGTGTGGGGTTCATTTTGGGGTTTTTTATATGTGGGGATTACATGACCTTCTTTACAGATGAACAGGATGGTTGGGGAAATACTCATGTTGCTTTTGCTACATTTTCTATGGTAAAGGACTGACTTGGCAAGGGTTGTGGTAAAGCTAATGTCAAAGTGAGAGCAGCAGACCTAAAGAGCATAAAACATGAACAGGTCAAAGCTTTGGGACTTGCACTTGGGCCTCTGAAAGCAGAATAAAATGCAGAGGTTGTGCCAGCTGAAGTAGCACCTGTTAAATCTGCAAAGAGCTGTTGGGACAAACTCAGTGGCACCCTGTCAGCAGCTGGTGCCTGGGTGCCCATGCTGTAAGCTGGCAACCATAGTGTTTTCTGTGGCCCTTGAGATGGGTCACTTCCCCCATCCCCATATGGGAGGAGGAGGATGGTACGAGGGGCCTCTGCTTCGGGAAGGAATCCCACCCTGGGGAGGCTGCCCTGCCAGCTGCTGGTGAAGCTGAAGAAGGCCCTGAACTTGCTTAGATACCAGCACTGCCACCATCCTCACAACATGCACTTACAGATGCTTTCCTTCTCTCTGTTGTTGTGTTCTCCAGCCTGTGCTCTCTCCTCACAGCATGGGTGTGGGAGGTAAGCTGTACTGTGATGTAACTGTAAGGGTTACTGAGCCGTACAGCGTGTCTTGGCACCCGTTAATGGTGCAATCGGTGTACAGCAGCCTAGCTGTCCTGTGGTTATAACTGAGCAAGACAATGATGTTTTGACTGGCAAAGAGGCCCTTTTGGAATGCGGGAGGAGGGATGGATCCCATACAAGTGAGGGCATGGTTGGGTTGAGCTCTTCCCACCACTCAGCTGCAGAAATGCTAAGATGAGTGAATAGGCTGTGCCTGCTTCACAGCTGGCTGGGGAAGGGGACTTCTTTCTGCATATCTGCAATTCACTGACACCCCCCTGGCAGTTGTTTCAGCCCTCGGCAAGGCTATCCTGGGCTTGCCTTGTGGGGCTGGGCAAGCAGCCAGGGTCTGGAAAGAATATAAAGGAGAAGAATTAGAGACGGAGGGTCAAGAAACTGCAGTAGCCCCACTCCTGGGTCTCATAGATCCATGGTGGATTAGGTTTGTCTTGAAGAGCTAATGTGGAGTTGGAGCTCCAGGAAATCAATCCACAGGAGTCTGTGCATTGATCTGTTTGGGAGCATTAACCTGAGGAATTTCTCCATCTACACTTGTTTTCATTTGGGTGCCTGTTCAGGGGGATTGATTTTCTTAAGATCTGGGCATTGAATTAGATGTTTTTCTGGTTGTGCTGGTTCAACCTCAGCTTTTGTAAGGAGGCATCAACTGGGATTTCACCTAATTTGACTTTGTTATTGAGATTCACTGGCAGTAAACAGTAGGTTTGTGACTGCCTTTGCCTCAGCAGCCCTTGAAAGGGCAGAGAACGCTTTTATCTGTGATGCTTAACTGTGTTTTCAGTGAAGTGCTGCAGGAAAGGGGGAGGGCAAACCCAGATACCACTGTGCAACAGGGCTGTGTGGCATGATGTGGGGCTGAACTGCTGCACCTACAAAACATGGTGGCCTTTTGGCAGGTAAAGAAGATGCTAAAGTGTCATTTTAGGAAAATGAATGTGTGTAGATACATGTGACATGCATGTTAATATATGTATGGGAGTTTATATTTTCTTCCCAAATGGGTTTGTTGTCCTCTGGCCATAGAGGAATGAAATTGGAGCTGTAAACAAAGTGAAAGCCAGGTGGCCCTAAGCTGTGCAACTCTGGTGAGAAACACTTTTGGTGAGAGAAGAAAATTTTGGGATATGCCAGAAGGCTATGGGAGAGGCTCCCCCATTACATCTGCTTGGTGACAGTGCTGCTCTTGGTGACTGCCAAGCCCTTTTAATGAAAGAAGTCAATATCTGTGCCCAAATTCCTAGAGTAGGGATGAATAACAATCTTGTTTCCCCCTGCCTTCATGTCCCATAGGGGCTTGCTGCTTGTCACTCAGTTCTGGTGGTCCAAGGATGGACTGCCCTGAATCACAGGGACACTGCTCCAAAACCATCTGGAAATGGAGCCATTGAGTATTTACAGAAATAAGAGTGTCTTTGTCACCCTTGGGCCTAGCACCTCTTTACCTTGAACCTGTGAAGAACTCTACATGCAGGTGTCAAGCTGGAGCAAGATAGAGTGCAATTCATTTCGGTGGTACTTTTGTATGCAGCACCTGAGCTCAGGCATGCTCTGTTACCGAAGCCTGATAGCAGATAGGAAACACCTTTGAAATGTTAACTTACCCTGAAAAGCCCATTTCTTGAATACTTCTAAGTAACACAAGGCTTCATCCTCGACAATCTGCTCCCTTCTCTCTATTTTAATAAGCAAGAAGTGCAGCATATGGCTGGAAAGGATGTGACAAGTATGTTCACGTTCATACAGCTCAGGAAAGAAGGGATGTCACAGAACTTCAAGAAATTCTTGTTTCACTGTGCAGAGATGAACAGAGAAGAGAAAGGTGGGAGGAGTGGGGTGTGGGGCAGGAGTGTGCCTCTCCCTCTTGGCCATACAGCCCCATCTTTTCCCTGTGGGCTGTGTAGGCTGTGCACTTCCAGGAGTTGTTTTATTTCTGACCTGCACTCCAAGAGCAGCCAGAAGACCAGGCTCCTATTGTGCCAGGTTCTGTTGCACACAATACAAGCCTGCTCTCCCCATCTGCATTTTCCCTCGGCTCCTTCTGAAGTCGGGTTTGCTGCTGAACTCTGTGTGTGGGTACACTGTGACCCATTTCAGTTCAAATGAACTAGGTTAGCTAAAGCAATGTAAAATGTAGGTCTCTTGCTATTTTGCCTTGCTTTGAGTGCAATCCATCGGTCGCAGAGGAGCGGTCCCTCAACTGATGTGAGTCAGTGTAACTCCTTTGACTTTGATGGCAGCTCGCCTCTTCATTCCAGCTGCAGAACTCGCCTGGCATCTGGTACAATCTATCCTGTGTGGTGTTTGCTTTAATAGCCTGATAAAACTGTTATTCTCAACGGGAGATAGCAGCTCATAGCTGTGTGCTTAACAAAAATCTGCACCCATACAGATTCCGTAAGTATTTGCTTCAAAGATGTAAACACCACGTTACCCAATTAAAGGAGTGTCCTTAATAATTTATCAGGCAATTAAAGTATTCATTGCCCTTTATCCCAGAGAGCTCCACCAGTGATATATAATCTGAACCTAAGTTAAAATGCTATAATAAATGAACAGTGATGCAATGTATCAAACATAATGAGAACATTAAGGCAATGAAGGGTGGTTTGTCAAGAATGGAGGGTATAACACAGTTAGTGAAGCTAACTTAATTTCTGGAAATACCACTGCTCTTGAGGAGTGGGGCATGGAGGGGAGAATGTCTGCAGAAGAAATCTCAGTAATATGTTTCAGGGAAAACTTACCCATTACAAAGTTAGAGATGGAAAAGATCTGTTTCCCCAGTTGTTATTAATAAGCCTCTTGAGAATGTCATGTGAAAGGGAAATGAGCAACTGAAAGAGAGGGATTATAGCAGAAGCAGCGTTTCAGCTTAGCTCTGACTGCTTGTCATAGTACAATATTGCTTCATACACATGTAATGAAAAATGCAAAAGCAGAGGGGAAAGGGGGCTTGGGGGAGTGAGGGGAAGTAAACGCTTTTGTTACTGATTCTGGCTTGGTTATTTAAAAAAATGACCCAAAAGGTTAGGAGTAAAATTTGCACTGAGTTGTATTCAGATTTGGACAGTTGATTTTCCTTTTTAAATTTTCTGTGGCTACTGAAAGTGCCAGAGCTGGGGTGGTACCAGGTCCCCTGTCTGTGCTCGTAGTCTGCTGCTGGAACCTGCTCCTGGTAGTATTTTGTGGTATTTGTGAAGGTGTACCCAATGATGTGTGTGTAACTTAAACATACAGCTGGGATGTGTTGAACTGTGGATGAAGGAGGGACAATGGTTTCATCTTCCCATTTTTACGGAGTATCCTGCAGCGATTAAGGGCCGTTATTGCTGCTTTTGATGAACTCTTCTTGAGGTATTCAACCCTAGATATGAAAAAGGACAGGTTGGAAATGACTGGAGATGTGAAAATGATGCCCCACAGTTCTCCTTTCTAAGCTTTGAGGTTCAAATGTGTTGTCAAGTGATTTGCTTTAATAGGAAAAAACCCAAATGAGACTTGTTCTCTGACCAGAGTCTGAGGTGAGCTTCACAAATACTTGCAGCTACTTTGGCTGTGGACACAAATGTGGCACCCTTTGAGAACACCTTCCTGCTTTCAGTGGGTAAATCCTTGATTGCGACAGCTGTTATCTGCCAGTTTAGGAAAGAATGTCCCTGTTGAAGACACTATTATTCAGCAGCATTTTCAGACCTTTATGATATCTATGGAAACTGTTGTCACTAATGCTGGAGTCTTAGCAGAGTGTCTTACATCAGAAGAGGCTAACCCACCAAAAGGCATGCTTTGGAGCCCACTGCATGCAGCAAGGACAAGCAGGACACTGTCTCTATTCCTACCTCAGCTACTGACTTCTTGCCTAACCTTGGATGCTTTGTGCTATTATTATTTTTCCTTTGCTTACTTGATCTCTTGTGAACTCTCTGGAGAGCGAACAGCTGCTTGCTGCAGGACTGTGTGGTGCTAAGCACTGCTCCGAATCGGTAACTCACAACACTAGCAGGGAGGGCTGTTGGATAGTGAGCTTTATATTAACTAATTTGGAGCTGATTATATGGGCTAGAACAGTGTAATTGAATGCAGGGCTCATCTTTTCCCTACTGCTTGTGTTATACGTTAATGCCATTTATTTATATTGCTGTGCTTCGTCATTTATGTGATGCAAAGGAGAGTCAGGCTCCTGTTACAAACTCCCCAAAGACTTTTGGGACTAGGATCTGATCTTTACCACCTATCAGAAAGCTTTTGTAGTTGTTTGCTAGTCTCTGGAAGAAGCTTCTTTCCAGGCAGACATGCAGCTCTCTATCCCAGCCTGCACAGTGACATCTGGGAGGTGGGTGATGGTCTCTTCAGCCAAGTGACTGGTGATAGGACAAGGGCAAATGGCCTCAAGCTGTGCCAGGGTAGGGTCAGATCAGATGTTAGGAAAAAGTTCTTCATTGAAAGAGTTGTTGGGATGTGGAACAGGCTGCCCAGAGAGGGGGTTGTGTTACCATCTCTGAATGTGTTTAAAAGATGGGCAGATCAGGTGCTTAAGGATATAGTTTAGCATAGGACAGGAATGGTTGGACTCAATCTTAAAGGTCTTTTCCAACTTTGTGATTCTGTGATCTGTGCTGCACTGTGCTACCTGCCCTCCCTGGAGTGATAGGCTGAGCAGCTGGACACTGCTGAGAGATCCCCCGTCCTGGTTTACGGAGTAACCACGTCCATTGGGATGAAGTATCCTGGTTTAAGTCACTTCAGAATCAACTTTTTCACTGGACAGAGGAATACATTTACATTAAAGCGATTACAGAATGTACTTTTAACATGATACTTAATACAACTGAATATTGTCAGTTTAACTGAGCCAGCTTCTAGTTCTCCATTGCAGGTTGAAGCAGGCATCTCTCCCTTGCAGCCTCAGAAAGGCACAGAGAAAGACCAGAATCCCTGTACCTGCTGTCAGGAGCCTGCATGTCCTTGACTCTCCCTCTTGCCTTTTGCACTTGGATCCCTTGTTTTTGCAAATGAGCACTTGGAAGCCGTTCAGCCCGATGGGGGACTACAGCTGTTCCTTTCTTCCTCTTCATTCTGGTCATTTGGCTGACATTTCTGCTGTGTGCCTAAACTTTCAGTCTGTTTATTCTTTTCACCCTTTTGTAGGCAAAGCAGTGAGACCTTTTGTGTTGTTATGAGATTTAAAAAAAACCCAAGCCAAACCTTTCAGGACAGTCATAACTATTCTTCTCTTGATTTTAAGGTGCTTAAATGAGAAATGGTTTGTGTGGCTTACTGATGCTCCACCTCGCTGTAGGGTCATAGGGACTGCTGAAGGTCCCTCTGCAGCTACATGCTGCCGTTATTTCCTTTGTATAACTGTTATTGCTTGGCATAAAACTTAGAATAAGACCTGAACTGAAGCCAAAGATCCAATATTCTATCCTCAGAAAATCAGGAAAATTTCAGCTCTAAATTTGCTGTGAAAATATTTGATTTCTAGCAGGAAAAAAATATATAAATTGCTGCCTTGCGGAAACCACAAGAATTTGAGTAGCTTACAAAAGCGTTCTTTTTGATGACTGCCTGAATCCTCCTCATGTCATATAATTTATGTTAATTAAATGCTGATGGAATCTGAATAAGCATATTGATGGAAGATGTATTTGAGATACTGTTATTAATTCATCATTCAGTAGCTAGTGCAAGAAATAATACATTCCTAGGCTCTGACTTAGGACGTTTCATTTTCAGTATTGCCAAGATCTCTCTTTCCTACATAAATAACCCTTTAATCTACTGTTTAAAGAAACACAAAAAAGCCCCATGCCACCACAAGACAAACAGCAAAAATCTCCCCTAAAACTGCATTGGAGGCAGTCTGGTTGAACACCTTTGAAGCTGTAATTATTTAAGTATGTTCAGAGCTATAATACACACTGAACTCAATTCTCCAGACAAATGGACAATAAAGCATTAGCTTGAAAAAATAGTTACAGCCTTTAAGTATGAAGGAGGAGAACCTCGAAGCTCAACAGCATGTGCTTCCATTTTGACATGTGTAAGGATGTGGCAGCCGCCTTGGAGCTGTGCTTTGTGCCTAAATCCTCACCTTGCTCAGCAAGCTGAGGCCAGGGCTCAGCATCCTTCCTCCAGCCTGGTGCGAGCTGAGGCTGGCTGCAAACGTGACCTTATCGCAAGGTGATGTTGGGACACTGCTGGTGTCTGCTTGAGGTGGATAGCCTGGTACAGTTCCAGCAGGCAGCTGGTAGCCTCAGGGATGGTCCCTGCCCTTGCTGAGCTGCTCCTGCCAAGGTTTCCACCAGCACTGGTGCTTGGGGTTATAGCTGACAGTTGTGGTTTTGACCCAGCCAAGAGCTGAGCACCATGCAGCCATGCTCTCTAAGAGGGTGTAGGGGAAGGGGATTTGGGGGAGGAAGGGAGGGGAAAGAGAAAAACAACAAAACCCCCCCAAACTTCAAACTTCATGGGTTAGGATAAAGATAGCTTACTGGGGTAACAAAGAGATACAACAATAGGACTTTGTTGCAAAATATACGAGACTGGTGATACACAACACTGCTTCTCACTGAACCGCACAGCTCAGAGTCATCCCAAAACCAGACTGTCCCCAAAACCACATGTCCTGGAGCTGCCTGCTGCTCCCCCACCGGCCCCCTTTATGCTGAGCATGACATAATTGCCATGGAATACACTCTTTGGCCTGTTTGGGTCACCTGTCCCAGCTGTATCCCCTTCCAGCTTCCTTGGTGCCCCCTGCTTTCTTGTTAGCAGTGAAATATGAACAGCTGAAAAGTCCTTGACTGCCTGGCAACAATTAAAGCATCTGTGTTTTATCAGCACTGCTCCCATCCTGACTTCCAAACTGATAGAAAGTAAATTAACTCTCTCCTAGCCAAAACCTGGGCACTACCCTGACCTGACACCAAAAGGACTTCAGCTGCTCAAAGCATAGAAGAGGGGCAACCTTGCCTCAGGTGCTGGCTCACCTCTCTTGCACAAGGGTGTACTTGTAAGCAGTTAGGCCAGGTGAGCCTATAGAGCACCCCAGAGAGCACATAGCTGCTGTGCCTGCTGACAGTGCAGGTGTCTGAGAAAGGGCAAAGTAAAGATGCTCTGGATACCTCAGACCCTCAGCTAGAGCTGAACTAGGAAGCAGACTCTACAAAACAGAAGAACGGGATGTTTTTGAGAACAAAAGGCTGTGAGAAACAGCGGTAATGGCAGTCTAATACAAACCTGAGAGCTTGCTTTCACTTAAGGGGCAGCATTTCTATTGGCTTCTCTGGGCTTTGAATGAGGCCTCAGGTTACTTATAAATGGTCTAGAGGAGTTGGAGGGAGGGAGTAAAAACAGGAGAGCTGGTTGATGATGTTTACTGGTGCTGGAGTTGTTTTCAAAAGTAATCTGTAAATGCTCAGTATTTCACAAGCTCATTTGGGGAATCAGCAGGGTGCAGAAACATTGTCCTGGTCTTTACTGGAAGAAGGGAGGCAGAAGTTACTGTGCTTTGCTAAAGGCTGGCTCTGTATCCTGTAGCATGTGTTACCCTTAGCATCACTGAGAGGAGGGAGTGACACATGCTGAGATTCCCTCTGCTGTGGGACAGGGGAGGAATAACCCCAAATGCAGGAAGGGGCTGGTGGGAGGCTGTGACCTATAATTGCCACTGATTCTATAGCGTCTCTAAAAGGGCTTTGCTGTTTTCATGGGACCACATGAAACTGGGTCCTGATCTGTCTGTGAAGGTTTTAAGGTGTTCACCCGAGGCTTTTGGCTTTTTCCCCTCTACAAAGGCATCACTGCTCCAAGAGTTGGGCAGGTGTTGGTGTTGATAAACTTTATGTTAATACATGAGGATGTTCGCTTCCCCCATCGCTGCATTGAGCCCTGGGGATGAGTTTAGAAACGGTGAGAAAACCTAATGATGAGCTTCTGTAAGACAATTACCAATGCAGTAGGGAATGGGATTAGGTAAGCAATGAAACCCAAGGTGAAATTTCCCAACTGACTGAAGCTGAACTAACTGAGCGCTGCTGAAGGGAGCTGTCCCATCCTCTGCTCCGAGGTGCGCGGGTTTCGCCTCTTTCTTCACCCCAATGCCATGTGGGTGGCAGGATGAGTTGTCTTTAGAGCTATGGGGTTAGTCTTTGGGTGGATGACTGAGCTCAAGCTAGTGGGAGATTTCTGCTCTTGCTTAAGATGGAGTAAAGTTGCAGCATTGCTAAACTGTGTTGTACAATTAAAAGTATAGTATGGAAATCATCACGTATCTCCAACCCACAGAATTACCAGTGATGCTCTTACTCTGCAGTGGGGAAATGTTGGCTTTGCAGAGCTTGTAAGTAACTGGAAGTATTTAATATTAGGTTTTAGCCTCCAGGGACCTTTATATGCCACCATCGAGAGAGATATTAAGATGTGGGAAGAGGTTTCTCTGAGCATCTGCATGGAAAGGACTGAGGTGCTCCAGATTGCAAACAGCCACTTTCCCCTTCTGCTCTCTGAGACTTAACAGCCCCAGAGTCATTCTGTGTTTTGCTCATAACCATTCAGACTGGTGAATTCTTTTATTTAAATGTAATTCCTGCAGCTTCTTAAATGGTAGCTGGAAACCTTTCCTTGTGCATTGGGTTTGCGTGGCCAGGTTTTGGTAGCGGGGGGGCTACAGAGCTGGCGTCTATGAGAAGTTGCCAGAAGTTTCCTCCGTGTCTGACAGAGCCAATGCCAGACAGCTCCAAGATGGACCTGCTGCTGGCCAAGGCCAAGTCCATTGGCAGTGGGATAATATGTTATAGAAGGGAGGGAAGAAACCACCAGGAGCAATTTCAGCCGGAGGGAGGAGTGAGATTGTGTGAGAGGAACAACTCTGCAGGCCCCGTGATCAGTGCAGGAGGGGGATGAGGTGCTCCAGGCACAGAGCAGAGATTCCACTGCAGCCCATGGAGGATGGTGGTGGAGAAGACATCCACCTGCAGCCTGTTGATGACCCCATGCTGGAGCAGGAGGAAATACCTCAAGGAGGCTGTGACCTGGTGGGAAGCCCATGCTGGAGCAAGGTTTCAATGGATTATCACCTGCTGTTTGACTGCCTTCTGCTAATGATCCTGTCTGGCCCAACCATTAGCAGTTGGAATACACAAACAGGTCTATGTAAGAGGTACAAAGCTGGAAATACTCAGGAATTGCTCTTTGCCTCTCAACCATTTGAATTGCTGGAAGACCATTAAGAAAAGGCCCTCACAGGAGGTGTGGTCAGGAGCTACCTGCATCGCACACTGGTTATGCTCATAGATTTGAGCATCTCTAGCCTGCAACCCCATCTTTTTCCCCCTGTAGGTATCATTCTTTAGTGTTAGGATGCTTTCATGATGGTAAGGCTTGTGAATATTACTTGCTAGGGCTGGTGTTTGCCTTTGGTTTTGGCTTATTCATGTCCCTAGCTTGGGGCATGGTGTGAAATCAGAAGCTGTGCAGTCTTCAGAGCAAAGCACAGGAACTTTCCAGCTTCTGCATCGCATTCACATCCTCTTTGTTTTTGCATTGCTGTGGTTTTATGTACATCCACTTGTCTGGGGACTTGTCATCTTATTTGTAATCTATTGTTTTAATTATTTTCTGTGAAGGTGCCCAAAGACCTCGGGGTATTGGGACACAAATACATTATTTGTTCATTAATTATTCATTATTGCTAACTACTTGCTACAATGTAGTTGTCTGCTGTAACATGTCTGGGTGAACCATCTCCCATGGATAGAAGGGGAGCTGTTTATTTGCCAGCTATTCCTTGGTCAGGGGGAAGATAGATAAAGGAATTAGGGGGAAAGGTAGCTACATCTGGCCAATAACTCTTTTTCCAATGTGAATCTCTGAGTTGATTTTTAAAAATCATTAGATGGAACGCAGGCTCCTTAATAAACATCTAGATATCATAACCTACTGATGATTTGTCCCAGAGCTGCTGGGAGAGGGACTTAACCAGGTAGACAAGAGGGCTCTAACTGCCTTGGCTACCACTGACGTCTCCCACTTAAGAAATAAGTGGGAAATTCCTCTGCAGCTTCACCTAGGTCTGGAACTGCTCCAGTTACCCCTGCAATTCAGGTAGTCGTCTGCCCCGTGTTTTGTTTGAAATGGGGAAACAAACATGGGAATGTTAAGAATTGAAAGAACCCAGAACTGAAATAATTTCCCCTTCCTGGCTGGCTGCCTTGTGCACCAGACTTCAGTCATATTTCAGCTGAGGCTGTTGAGGCTGGAGCCACTCAGTGCTAATTTTGGCAACAGATTTCTGAGAGATGCTCGGTCCAAATTCTTCATGGGCTTTTGCTCATTTCTTGTCCCTCTGTGATCTGATTTCCATGATTTCCCTGCACTGATTGCTACATAAGAGGGGTCTGCAGCAGCCCTCCAGATGCCATCCTGCCTGATTTCCACAGCAGGAGATGCGTGTTCCTGGCCAAAACACAATGACTTCAGCCAGCCTTCCTCCCCAGTGCTGCTGATCATGGCACCTCTTGGTACCGGGGAGTAATTGTGTGGTTCAAAACTGAGGTAGAGATCTGAGCTCTGGTCCTGGTGTGAGCTGTGTTCCTCTGCCAGCCCCACTGCTGGACGTCTGGCTGTGGGTAAGGTGGGAGGGCACTCAGTGCACCTGAAGGACATGGTGCTTTGGAGCTGGTTAAGTACAGCTCTAATGAGCGACAGCTTTGAATGAGGTCCTTTGTGCCCTCAGGGAAGTTTTAACAGGCTATAGGAGATCTGTTTGGGTGTTTAGAATAATTAATAATTGCCGAAGTTTTGATCTTTAGCTTGAGGGGGAAACCTCTTAATGACTTAATTGATTGGTGATGGGTCAGAGAGGTTGAAATACATCAGGTGAATTGATGAGACCAGACTTTTTGGGGCTGAGGAGACAGACTGAAAGGGTGGAGGGGAAGGGAGCTGTGTGTAATACAACATTTTGTCCTCCCAAAAGAGCATCTCTTCAGAGACTACTGTAGCAACCTGAACTTGTGTGTGTGCTTCTGGAAACAAAGCTCTCCCACACAGGAAAATCAATGCAGGCTGCCGGGCACTGTTGTGACTAGCAGGTCCATTGAGACCGTCAGGAGAATTTTTTAGTGTCTTGAGATCATTTCTGGGAGCTCTAAAACTGAGAGGAAAACCTCTCTGGTTTCATAGTCTCGTAAAAAATTCCCCCTGGGACACTGCAGTTATCATCACTGTCTGCTCAAGAAATTTTTGCATCTGCTTGATTAGTGTGTTGAATTGCTACAATAATCAAGGAAATTAAGTCTTTAACGATATGGACAGATTTCCTGACAGTCCTGAGGAGGGCAGAGGGAGTCTGGATTTAAAAAACCCCAACGCTGGCTCTGGAAGGGTAAATCCAGCATTGCCATCAGCTGGTTAATGGGAGGCAGCTCAATCACTGGCAGGATCGATCCCTATAGATTGAGCCCATGGCTATTATCAACTTTTCCTGTGTCCTTGTGGCTTGCAAATTTAACTCCACCTCTCAGCGGTTTTAAATGAAAGGCACAGCAGTGCTGCAGAGAAAGGAAACAAAATGCTTCCCTGCCCGGCTGCTGTTTGAGTCCACCCACTCCACACAGAACTCAGCTTCTGCCCGGTGTCTGTGCCGGTTGGTAGCTTGAATTCATACATCTCTCCACTGTGCTTGAGCGCAGGCACAGCGCAATGCAGCTGGGATGTACCTGTCTCCACCTCAGCCTGTAGTTAGGAAATCCACTCTGTAAACCCCTTGGAGAAATTGTTCTTGGAAGAGCACAGCCCATTGCTCACTGCTGGGAGTCTTTCTAGCAGAAATGTGTATGTTAAGTGGTTAGCGTGTCAGGTGTTTTGCAGGGTAATTCTCCCTCTGTTGTGCTCTCCAGTACTCCCAGTGCTCCTACCCTCCTGGGGTTGTGTGAAAGTAGGACTTGAGTGTCTTCTGTCTCCTCCTGATCTACCTGGAGAGGTCTAGAAAGCAAGGTGGCAAGATGCTGGAAAAGGGACTCTCAGCACTCTTGCCAAAAGCTTTGGAGCTGTACTGCTCAGCTGCCAGCTCCATTTGAGAGGACCATGAAAAGGGACATCAGTGACCACCCCAAAACTGTCAGGGCAGCGGCTGAGTGCTGCTGGATCAGCTGCTGGAAGGAGATGGCCTGGAGCTGGCTTGAACAACAGCAAAAGCCTGCCTAATGCGAGCTCCAAATCTGGCCGTAGGCACACAGCGAGTATTTTTAGCTTTCCCTCTCTCCCCAACACCTAGGTGTTAATTTCCTAGCACCCCGGTCTGTTTGCTTACAACTGTCTGTCTCGCACAGCCCTGCTGTCCGCTTCACGTCAAACCCAGGCACAAAGCCAGTGACTGGAGGCACTGGATATGGCAGCGATGGGAGCATCCTATGCCAAAAACACCTCCTAGGCCTGGGTTAATGGAGTACTGCTCAAACACTTGCTCAGTTTAACAAAAAGAAAAGAAAAAGAACAAAAGAAATACCAGCATGTCCTGGCAACTGGAGGCCGAGTGTGTAACTGTGCAGGGGCTAGAACTGTGCAGAAAGTGATACACTCTGAGTGCCTCAGTGTTTATGGGAATGAACACACCACTGATCATCATTGGATGTTACCATATAAATTACTACTTTCTCTATACCTCCCCATTGTACTATAATCTTTCATAGTGTTGCTCCTCACCATGTGAGGAGTGATGAAGAACCCGGTGCTTCACGCTGGGCTTCATACAATAAAAGTGCAATGTTACTCTGACAGCCGTTCAGTTTGGTGCCCAGGTGGCTGGAGCACATCCAAAGCCGTCTACCCTGCACCTGCGAGACGAGCAGCGCTAATCTGACACCACATCTGCCCACTCTGCCCGATGCTCCTCATAAATAAAGCAGCAGATCAGACCGATATTGGTAGGAACTGGATTTTACAAGCCTTGCTGCCACACGTATTTCAATCTTTGCTCAAAGGAAACAGTGAGAAACAAGTCTGAAAGGATCCTACCTTTGATGCGTGGTTGCCATAGTAAAGCCAAACTTCTTCCATGCAAAGGGTGTGAAAAGGTAGAAGTTTGTACTTAAAGCAAGCAGGTTCATTACAGGAGGGGGGGGGAAAAGATGATAGAGGGAAGAGCTGCAAGGAAGGAAAACACTCCTTCAGATATTTCATCATGGATCATGTGAGACACGGAGCCATTGAAAGAAGCTTTAACACGTTTCAGTTATGTTGCTCTCAACAAGTCTCAACCGCAGTCTAAAACCACAAGCTTTCAGGCAGAATGTGATAAGGATGGAGATGGGGCTTAAAATGCAAATGATGGAGACTGGAGTCTGCCTGCTTGAGGTTTTGCTTGGGGTTGTTTTGAAAAACAGCATTTCTCTCCAAATCCTACCTGTCTTAGTCTGTCAAGAAGATATATACATGTATATAGGATGTGCTCAGCAGCAGAGGTAGCAGCAGAAAGATACATCATTGATGAATAAAAAACTCTGCGAATGGACACCTGCAGGCTTAGCACATCAACAAACTTTGCTGTTGCCTGTTGCAATCTTCTAGAGAGCAAAAACACGTCATGGGAAGTGAAGAGCTTTTTCCCAGCAGGATGTCTTCAAACGCATGGTTGGTACCAAGCCGTGATGCTACAAAAGCTAGCTGATACTGTGCTCTGTGATCAGGAAGAGATCATTTGCCAGAGTGGAAGGATTTCCCTCTGGTTTTACAGACCCTGTTAAGTTCCTTTTGGGGACCGTGCCGGGTCAGCACATGCTGCAGCAGCACACAGCTCTCCTGCGTGAGAAGGTTTGCAAAGTGGTGCTGCCCTATCCCCAGCCACGAGGGTTGTTTGTCTTCTCAGCTCAACATGGGAGATGTTTGGGGATCTTTCTGTTAGAAAAGCAAACCAGGGCCACTTCCCAAGCCTTCTCCCTCTATGAAAGCAGTTTTTATGCAGTCTTTCTGCTGGTTACTACATGCATGCGAAGTCATCCTCCCCTGACCTGTGATAATGGGTCTGTGGAGATCACGGGCTGCTTGCGGTGATTACAAGGTCACTTTATCCAGCATGAGGCCGATCATGGGGTTTGTATTTGTTTGGGGTTTTTTTAGTGGCTTTTCTGAGCCATTATTTCAAGCCAAAGATCTCCTTTAGACAGACTGTCTGTAATTATAGCTGAGCTAATATCTAGACCATTCCCTCAGCAACCATCTCATTTCCAGGTCCCCTGCTTTTGCCTTGCAGAGGGCATTGGCTGGACACCTCATTTTGCCTTGAAGAAACTTGGAGAAGGTCAAGGTGTGATGCTGTGATTTGACCTGACTCTGAAGTCAATATGACTCTTCTTTTTCTCATCCTAATCATCTAATATGCGGCAGGGTAGGGTTTTCCAGATGGTGGTGATGTTTACAGTAGTGTTATGGCACAGCAAATAAACATTTAAGCCCACTGTGCCTATGGAAAATAAATTTGCCCAGTGAGCTTGCTGTGCAGAGTGTTGAAAAAAGACACTGGCTGTAAGAACCCAAAGGTGGTAATAATAATAATTAAGAAATTCTGCTTTATGTGTGTATAGGAAGCTTCTGATCAAAAGCAACACATTTTTTAGATTATGGAAATTATTTACAAAAAGTATCTGGGGATTTTTAACTGGTACAAACAAAAGGAGCTCCTCCTCCTCCTCCTCTCCTTGCAATTTGTCTGTCACCAACTTCTCGCCTCCTGCTTGTGCGACTCAAAACTGGGCTTTTATCTGAGGAAATGAAATTTCGCCCAAAATATTTTTATAAAAGTGTTCTGCTCCTTGAGACTGAGGGGGGAAACATTACAGCTGCAGTATTTAATATAATTTAAAAGCTGATTACCCTGCATGTGGAATAAGTACTTTTCATAAGGCTTTCCACTACGTATGGTATGCACCCTAATTCGTATTAACGGCTCCTAAGGAGCCATCATAGTTTATCAAGAAAGTAATATGCATTTTAAAAGCACTCAAATAGAGATTTACACGATAAACCTTAATGACTCCGGAATGCGTTATTAGCTATCGCGCACTCCCAGAAGCAGTCACTCACTTCTGGCAAATTAGATAATTCAAGAAGCCATGAAAAACTTCAGCTCAAAATTAAGCTGTTGTTCAGCCACTCTTTGGGATTTATTTTGTGCGTTAAGGGGCTCTTTCCACTCAGCCTTTGTATGGCAAGTGGCTATTTTGCACTCAGGAACATCGCTGTGATCCGTTCTAAAACAAACAACCTGTTAAGCTTTAAAGCTCATTATTTATCTTATAATGGCCTTATATCTCCAGCGATATTTCCCTGCAATTGTCCCGTCAGCCAGATGCCAAGTACGATATGGGCATAAACCGGTTCCACAGTATCTGTGAAAAATGGCTGGAAGATAACAATGTTACTGAGATGATGGTTTTTAAGTCATGACAAAAGCCAGTCAGTAAATTGATAGATTCCGTAAAGCCAACAGGAAAGTGAATGCTGTGGAGAAGTGGGGCCAGCGACTGCGTTTCCCCCAGCAAGATCAGATCAAAGCAACTGTGAAAATGAAAATTGAATAGCTCTTAATTGTGCTGGAGATTAAGACCCCCGTGATGTAAAGGGTTGCATGGAACCTGAAGAGACGCATCCTAGGAAATCACTACGTGCTCCGAGTAAAAGGATTTTCTGACCTTTCTTTGCCCTAGTCTGGATAATTTTACTTAAAATGCACTTCTTAGCAAGCCTTAGTCATGTCCTTAAAAATAAGTGATTTACCCTCTTCTTTTTTTTTTCCACTTGAATTCTAAACTGACATTCTCATGCTGTCAACTCCCCACTTTCCTTCTCTTCTGTATTTGCAATTACTCTTCCACAGACAGCCTCGCTAGTGGTGCCGGCTGGGTGTGAAAGGTTGCCTGCCCAAAAAAAGGGAGGAAAGATTTAACAGCCCAGACCCATTGTCCACATCAGCATGCAGCCAGGATGCTGCCACAGCACTGCCTAGAAAGATTTTTTTTTATTTTTAATATTTTTTTTGCTGCTGTTGGACCTCCGACTTGCTTCCCTGAGGGCTTGTTGTGCTCTCTGTATGCCTCTGCTGCAACTTTGGTGGAAAGCTCTCCGGAGCCTGGGTTTGGGGTGCTGCAGATACTTGCATGTTCCACTGCTAGGGAATTAATGAGAGCAGAACAGGTTTTAAGTGGATCACGCTTTTTAAATGCTTAGATACCAGAGGGTCTTAGTTGGGGTGAAGTCAGATAGCCAACAGCTCGTGAGGCAAATTGTTCTGAAAGATTAAAAGCCTTAACGTACCTCGAGTGGTGCTGTAAATACCTACCTGCCTCTGTGTTGCAACAGATCAGCTGCTCACTGTGGCCAGCGGAAGGATGTAATGAGGGAAAATGGGATCGAAGGGGAGAATGATAATTTTACAGAAGTGATCTGCTCATTACCCACGTCTCTGCATGACCCAGCAGCGCAGAAAAGTGTGTGCAGAAGTGAATTATAGCTGAGCGGGGTGAAGCAGGGGCTGGCAGCAGGCTGGGCAGTGCTCAGCAGTAGGTGTATGGCTTGCGTTACCCAAAAGTCGTTATCTGCTGGGCTGCAGAGCAATTGCTATGGCAAAAAAATGGCTTGGAGCTGGTTAGTGCAGAAGCAATTAGTGTAGTGAGCTGATTGCACCTCGCCCGGGCTCAGTCACAGTTGGGCCAGCCAGAGTGCGAGTGGCGGCCAGGCTGATGCTGTGGGCATGGGCTCCATGGCAGGGGAAGCTCAGCCAGCCATCGCTGGCAGCCTGAGCGACCTGCCTGGATGCCCAACAGCAAAGGAGAAGCTGGAAAAGGTCTGCCTGGGGCTTTTCTGGGGGTTTGCTTGGATGGTTTGTTGTTTTCAAAGCGTTGCACAACAGGGTGTGAATATGCAGGGTCAGGTTGCTGCCTGTTAAGAAGGGGATTTTTGCCATCTTTACTATTTCAAAGGAAAACAGGAACTTTTGTGGAGTTCTGTATATCTTGTAGGGCAGCAGTAGCTGAGTTACTGCCTTTGGAGCCTCTGCTTGGGCTGCTTTCAGGCCACATGTGACTTCTCTGTAATGGCAGCTTTGCTGCAGGGGGGAAGGAGCCTTGGCTTACCCTCAGCTGACCTAAACTCGCTACCTGATTATGAGAAGGCTATGTGTCCATGAATGTGAGCACAGATCTGAAAAACTGGGCTGCCACTTGGGTAAATGACCTACAGCTTTGTCTCATGCTGGGGAGTAGAGAAGGTTTGGGTAGTGCTGTATGCTCGGAGGTCTGTGCAACCTGGCTGGCAACAGCACTCATCTTCTCTTGCTCTGGGTGACCCTGAAACACCATAGCCCTACCTCAGTCCTGGCTTTATATCCCCTTCCATCAGCTCATTAGAAGCAGATGGGGTCAAAGGCCACTTCATTCTACATCTGGTCCCTTCAGAGTATGTCTCTAATGAGGTACCTAAGAGAAAATATGTTTGTCATCTGTCTAGGAGACTGTGGGAGGCAGCAGAGATGGCAAAGGATGATCTGGGGTATGTGGAGGCAGGTAAGGGTGGGAGCAGATGGGGCGGGTGACTTGCTCTGGGATGTTTTTCCTTAGCACATGAGAGGAAAGGGATATGGGTCTCCTGTTGAGTCACTCTGTTGATTAGTCACTCAAGAAAGTGAAAAACTGAGTATCTGGACTCATCTTCCTCTCTCTGTCCCTAAGTGCCTTGCTAATAGCTGCCTGGGATGGGTTTCCAGCTGTGTTAATTACCTCTAATTGGCTGCAGCTTTCTGGCCAGCCTTCCCTCTCCCCAGGAGGTGACAACCTCGGGAATGTGGGTGATCTGATCCCAGGCCAGGAGCTGCTCCTGCTGCTTGTGGCCAGAGACCCCTGCACTGTCTGCCTCAGTGCTCGGCACCACAGCTCTTTGGGCATCTCAGCATCTTTAGGCACTCAAGAGAAAATAGATGCCTTAGGTCCCCATAATTTGTTAATAACTTTGGAAAGGTGCATGTGAAATTAACGTTTGTTCCATGTGGATTTCTTGTCACAGATTTCCTTCAGCTCCCTGATTCTGCTGATCTCAACTGTAACATTATGTGAGTTTCTGGGAGCTGTAAGGGGAAAATGAACCTTGAAAAGGGAGTTTAAATTGTTCCTATAAAGACACAATAAAGCTTTCCTTCCCTTTTACCCTAAAGCTAGACTATGCTTTGTGTGCTTAGGGGGAAAAAAATGGCTAAGAGTTTTAGGTGGGCTTGGTATCTGTTTACGCAGAATCTAGGGCTTAGCTGTGACCAGATAAAAGTAAATCTGCCTTTATTGTCTGTCTCTCTCATTTAAGTGATCACAGAAAGAGCAGCCGTAGCCCTAATGCTCACATATACTCCTTTCATGTTTGGTTTTCGCTTGTATTAGCATAAGTCAGACTTTGAAATGAATTTTCTGCAAATTTGTTTGTATGAAGTTTGGCACCAAGCAAATTTGAAAGTTGGCACAGCAGCAGCAAAGGGAAAACCATTCAGGAATCCAGAGAAACAAGCCTGGCAGTGTTTCAGCGTTATTTACCTTGATCTAAAATCTCACTTGTCAATACTAGGGCTAGTAAAAAATGTGCCATGCTCCTCTCTTCTCTCCTCCTTTGCTAACCTGATAGTACTCATGAGCTGACAGGTCTCCTATTATCCCCTTAGGTCTGTCACAAAAAATTGTGCTAATTAAATAGGTGACCCAGCGGCTCTTTGTGGGTTCCTGAGATGGAGTGGACATGTCTGTGGGTAATGTGAGTGCTTTGAGTAATAATATTTAGCACTAATAAATTAGATTTTTGGAGCAGCCGTAAAAGTTCACGCTTCAAGGCTTAAAGTTAATCTCTGTCAGGATAAGACCTTCATTGGCATAGATTATCTTGCATTTACCAATTAGGGAATTTCTTGTAGCTTCCTCGGAAGACTATTGCTGCCTGGCTTTGAAGCAGCAGAACATTTGTCTTGGTGAGGTGGCAGCTCTGCACTGACCTGGGGGGATGAGGCAAAAATGGGTGTAACTCCATGAGAGTAGGAGTGGGAGATGTTAACCGGGATTTGGTTATTGTGCTGGGATTTTGACCGCTAACTTTATTTTAGGCTTCCTGTATGGTTTTGGAGTCTTCTGTGCCTTTGGTCATCTGTTTTAAAGGAAGAAAATAGCATCCCTCTTCCCATGCCTTTTCAGTGGAACCATTAACCCTTTGCTGAGCAGGGTACAGGATAAGCACCTGGCATCACACATCCCAGAGCACTGATTGAATGAGAAAACTTTCATTTCTAGCTGTGATGCTGTTTCCACCCTTGATGATAAGGATGACAGCTGTAGCTTTGCATTTTCCAAAGTTTATTGGTTTCAGCATTTGTTTTTATGTTTCATTTTCTTGTGTTAACAACTACTTTGCACGTATAATAGCCTGTTTGCTTGATTTTTCAATTGTGAGGATGGATAGTAAAGACAATCAGGAGTTAGCAGAAGGTGAAGTAATTTGACAATATCACTGGAATCTGGATGAAGAAATCAGGGTTAATTTATGATAAAACACTTCTTTTGCAACACATGTTCTTTCCTATTCATGTGGATTTGGCAAAGAAGATAGCATGGACCACAACACAACTGAAACCTCAGGAATTGGGGAGATGCTCTCAGATATTTCCAGGCATGAAAAAACAGTTAGGAAATTATAAAATAAGTTATAGACGAAACAGATAAGGAAGAAAAGACACTCTGGATAAGCAATATTTCCTAGTTGTGTGCATGTGAAAACCACAACTATAGCACATAAATAACATGGAAGGAGGAATGGGAAAAAACCCAGCTTCCCTCAGAAGTGTGTGCCTGAGAATCTGAAAGGCAGATACAGCTCCAGAGAGGGAAGATCTGTTCTGTAATTCCTATGAAACCTCATGAATGAAAGCATCATTATTTGGAGTTATGCTATTATACTGCAATTTACTGGTGGGCAAGAAGCTGGTTGAAGGGAAAGCTGATGGTCTGGTTCTTGTGATGCTGTAAATACACACACTTCTTGTACCCAGAAAAAAAAATAAAATAGCCAGGGAGAAAGGGCAAACCTGTACAACCTCTACCTTTCCCTTTTCCAGTCAGACCACTACCTCTCTGCTGCTCTCCTCCCCAGGATACTGGTCATCATTTAACCATCCCCAGATAGCTGTAAAATTATCATTCAGTACCTGTGATATGGCAATTCATTTGCAGCTGCTACTGTCCCAGTCTCTTATCCCTCTCTGCTGCTCATGCCAACCAGTTTAGAAATGTGAATAAGGCTCTCTGGGAAAGCAAATCAGTCAGAGAGAATGTGTGTGCGTAGCTGTTGAGGTCTGCGCAACCTTTCCTGTGCAAGGTGTGATGCTGGCTTGTTGCTCAGCACATTCCTGGGCTGCACACAGTGCTGGGTCAAGGCACTTGACTCCGCAGCATGGCCAACAGCCTGCAAGGGCAAAGGTGGATGGGGGTTATGGCTGTTATAACAGTGCCCAGGATGTCATCAGGGGCTGGCGTAGTTTAGCTCACTGCACATGGCTGGTTTGGCACAGTAGGTAACTCTGTGTTTAAGGAACATGGGGTGGCTAGCAGGATAATGCCCAGGGTATGACAAATGTGGCCATAGTTGCTGCCTGCCTCTCTGAGATACTGCAAAAACACGTATCTAGGTGCAAAAATACCATGACAAACATGCAGATGCTTGGGGGCTAACTTCTTCTGTAAATGAAATACTTGGACCTGCCAGACTGGAGTTGGTTTGCAGTTCCACTCTTGTGGTGGGGTGCAAGAAATGGAGTGGTAAGAGCCTGGGTGAGGCTGCTGGAGGGCTCTGGCTGCAGCAGGGTCTTCCAAGACCTTGGCGGTCCTGCCAAGACCAGCCTGGGGCCTGGCTGGGGGTCACCACATGGCCTCCAGTCCCCCAAGCTCCTTTTCCCAGCAGGTTCTTCTCCATGCAGGACCCCCGTGGTACCACTCTGGTCCACCTCTCCAGTTCACAGGGCTGAGAGAGATGGGGTCCTGCCTCTCCTCCCTCAGCTTGAGCAATCCCCACAGCGTTGCCCAAAGCCTTTTGCGATTGTCGTGTTCATGTGCAGCATCAAAATACATCAATTGATCTTTATGGCTATGTGCTTGTCTTCCACCTGGCACAACCTGAGGCTCTAATCGGCTACCGGGCCACACACATCAATAATAAATATGCCAGTTAGATAAAATTATGCTTATTAGTTCAGTAACTGCTTTGTGTTATGTATCGTGCATGAAGGTCTGCAAACATTGCTGATCACTAGCCATAAAGTCTCATGAGCCAAGTAGAGATATAGGCAGATTTCACACCAGGGACTCATGGCTGTGGCTCCCCTTGAAGGAGCTAAAAATGTGGGTGCTTCGCCACAAAAATAGGGACTTTTGGTATGAGGTGACACTGTTACAAAAGAGGTTTATATGACCATTCGTGACCTTGAAATCCCGCAGCATAAAATCACTCGCCCACATCACGTCTGTTTTCTAACCTGTAGGAAAGGTGTGATGACTGCTAGTTGGTTTATAGGGGCAGGCTGACAGTGAGAGACCGATGCCCCTGTTCTCAGTCTCCCAGGGAGGTCTGGAGGCGCTCTTGATGTCAAGCTGCTTTGAGAATCTAGCCCTTAATTCTGGTGACTCTTGAAAGATAAAGTGGTGTTATTGTTGGTGTTTCCAGCTTTCAGCACAGCCTGAATTTGTGATATTGTATTTCTGTCTCCCACCAGCCAAAATAAGGCAGCGCAGAGCCACCTTGTAATGAACAGAAGAAAGGCAAGTGGCTTTGTCATACCCCTGATAAAATACTTGTATTTGGTTTTGTATCAACTTTGAGACAAGAATCAGTCTGGGTTTTGTCCAAAACAGTTTGTTCATCTGTACTAACAAATAGGACAAACCCAGGTTTTTATACTTGGTCTCTGGCTATCATTGGCACTGTGCCGTCTAATCTCCACTGTTGGGTTATCAAATACCATCATAAAAATAGACAGGGTTTTCTCCCCTCCATCACTGGGGAATGCTTTTCACATTCTAATCTCTTTAGGGTAAGGCAATTTGACACCTAATATAGTTTTCAAGGCAGAGCATATTACGAAGGCAAAATTAAGCAATAACATTTGTTCTCTGATTGCCTTTATAAACTCCTAACCCATCTTGGCATACTTAGCTTTTTTATATCTCTGACATATGTGTAAAAGATGAAAGTTATCAGTGTAAAATAAATGCAGAAATCATTAAGAATGCTGTCACAGGTGACGATGATATTTATTCATGCACATCTGGGGGCTTTTAAAACTTAGTGTGGTTCAATAGAAATTACAGGGTTGGTGGGGTTTTTTTAATATTAACAGTTGTTAAATGTGTCAAAGCTAGTGAAGTCAGAGGAGCTTTACAAAGACAAATGTATGAACAGCATGACAGCTGGTGAAACTCATTGATGAATTCTAGTAAGATTGATTGGAAAGAATCACATCAACTTATCGTGTGTTGGTGGATTTTAAATTAATTATATTTTAACTGCTTTGGAGACAGACCTGAGAATAAATTTCTGGAGCCCAATGTAAGTGGCTGTTCAATAAATGAGAGAGGAATAGAAAAGTAATCAACATTTTAGCTGTGTACAGAATGAAAAAGAAATCAAACACTGAAAATATTATTACAATGCCATTAACATAAATCAATTGCATGCTCTATCCTCAGAATCTTTTTTCATTTCTGGTCATCCTATCTCGTAAAGTCTTTAATGGATATAAAAGGACTGCAGAGATTGACAGTGAAAATGATTAGAGACGTGTAGAGATTTTTGTAAGAGGGGAGGCACTGAACTGGTACTGCTTAGAAAAAGCTTTAGCTCCAGTAGGAGATTTAAACACCTCAGCCAGACCAAGACGGGTTCTAGGTATAAAACATGGTCCCTTGGTCACCTAACTCACCTCCTCCCTTGCCCTCAGGGTCCCTAAACCCCATAACTATGTTGGGATTTTAATTTGAGGCTCTGGAACCCCATGGTTGTGCTTCTGAGTGGCAGCTGTTGCTCCTGCTGTGGGTCACAAAGTCCCTGCACACCGAGGTACGTGGCAAGCAGGAGCAGCTCATCCCTACTTGTGGGACTGGTGTGACCCACTGCAGCCCAGCCTGTGGCTTTAACCGAGACCTGCAGTGACAGAAACAACTGAAGTGCCCCAAAATGCTATTTAAAAAGACATAATCTAAGGGTGGGATTTTAAGCCTTTCCTGTCAGGGCCTTGTCCAGGTACCTCGGTTTTATGGAGCATCCAGCACTGCACACCAGCTGACTGAGGGCTTTAACTACCTGCCCCCTCCAGAGCCAACTGCTAAAATGAAACTTTTTATCGTGCTAAAATATTTGCCACAAGATACACACCAATTATTGAATAGGATTAATAAAAAATCTAGATATTTCTGTAGGTAGAGAGTGTATATATATCAGTTTTACTGAGCAAGTAAATATTTTAAAGGCTATGTTATCTCGTGCTTTACGGTATAAATCAACCATGTAGCCACAGGAGGTTCAGGCAATGGTTCCCTTCTTGGCAGGCTTCTCCACAGCCTGACGCTGCAGGCTGGTGGGGTCCCCAGACATGATGCAAACTGGGACTCCTGCAGGTTGACTTCTGAAGGCGCTTCAGGGGAAGGAGACCTGTCTTTCCTGCCATTGCATTCGGTGCACACTGGTGCTCCTGACACCTCATCCTTTCTACCTTTCTCCTTGGCAAATGGGAGAGACAAAACAAACAGTGTTTCCGAGTGAGAGGTAAATAATGTTTAATAAGTGGGCCTTGGACTTGTAAAGGAACTCATGCACTTATGCTTAAATCATTCTGATGGTTGATTCAGAGCCAAACCCTGCTGGCCTTACTTGAGACAATTAGCCTGACGATTGCCGGAGGGATACTCACATAATTAAGGTGAGCAGTGTTTGTTCTAGTAGCTGACATGGTGTAGTGGTTCTGAGGCAGTGTGGTGACAGGCACTGAGAGAAACATTCCAAACCCAGATGAAAACCTGGTGTCTTTCAAAGAAGAGGGATGGATATATGGACCATCCCCACAGCAAGAGCTGTGTCCTCACATGTTTGCTCCATGGGACAGCAACTGTTGCTTCCCAGCCTCTCCAAAGAAGGGAACTGGCTAATTAGATCTACAGTTGCCATTTATCAAAAAGAGCATCTGAAGTCTTACAGTGATGTTTTTCCTTCTCTCCCTGCTATTTCTAATGCACCTAACAACGTGGTATGTAAGTACCATCTGGATATCTGGCTAGTGACCAGCAGGCCAGGGTATGTGAGGCTTTTTAAGTAGAGACAAAAGAGTGGAGAGTAGAAAGAGTAGACAAACAACATGTTTAAATGGAGGCTGAACAGTGTGGAGAAGTCCTTTTGTGCAAGATTTACAGCTCAAAGAAGAGATGGAGTGCATGCAGACTTCTAGGAACCTCCCTCTGTGTGTTTAAACTGCCTGAGAAGCACCCTGTCAGAGGAGCAGGACAGTGTGCTGACTCTGTAGGTGAATGCTCACCACAGAGCAGGAACACTTCTGCGGAGGAAGCTTTGCCCTGCCAGGAGAACCTCTGTACCCCGCACTGGATGCCAGAGCTTATTTGCATTCACAGCACAGATGTGCTGGGGTTTTATGAAGGAAGGGCACAACTTAGAGCTCAGGAGTCCTCACTTCCTTCTCCATCTCCCTGAATTCAAAGTTAGAAAAAAACATATGTTTTATTAGGTTCACAAGAAATCAAAACAGCTTTACAAAATGGGAATTGGCTTTTTGGATTGACCTAAAGAGTTTATGCATAGTCTAGTGCAAGGTGTTAGTGTGAAGACACTCATGTCTACTTGCGGATGACAAATTTACTCATGTCAATAGAGTTTATTCTCAATTAGTACTGTCCCTCATGCCTAGTAGTGCAGGAAATACTCTATGAAAGAACATCACTGCTAAGAAAACTTCTATTGTCAATTACTGGGGATTTTCCCTGAACTCCGACGATTCTGGAGCAGAGTCAGAGCTTCTGGTGCTACAACAGAATTTTGTGAGTTCTATGATGGCTTTTGACAGTCCAGGTCCCAGCAGGGAAAGACTCCTCACTCAAAATCAATCAACTACTTCATCACAGAGGAAAAAAGAAAAGAAGAAAGCCTCCTGGAAACTCAACCCTGGTTTAAAAGGGGATCTTGCCTGACTGGGCTGAGTTACTGCAGATGTCTCTACACAACAAGCATATTCATGTAGGGAACTATCTGAAGGCGGGAGCACCTAACAAAGACATCCTGTTCACGCTTAATACACCAGATAAATTGTTTTAAGATGCAGAGTTATTTTGTGAGTTCTTAGTGAATAAGTGCATCCACACATGCATCTCTGAAGAGATTTTTTTTTTAATTAATTGATTTCAGTCACTTTTGTAAAATTAGAACAATGATGGAATAGACTGGCTGTGGAGTTTGGCCAAAGAAAGATTGTACTAATCCACTTGAAATACGACTAAAACAGAAAGCAAGAAGATATAAAAGCAAATTTATCTATTTTTTTTCCAAAGCTTTTTTACCTGTGGCAAAATCCTTCCAAATAAGCTGCACAAAAAAATTACTGGATCATCTTAATTAAACTCTACCAAAAAAGATTTTGCTGTGGACTTCTTGGGGTATTTCACACTGAGACAGTATGCCCTATGATACTTTTTGCAAGACGGGGGAATACATGTTTCATGCAATTAATAATTAGGAGAGCAGCAGATCTTTCAAAGAGTGGAGTGGCAGCAAGATCAATGTGTTGTATGGAAGCAAATGAAGAGGAAGGATTTGTCAGAAGCTTATGATATACCCTCATGCATCATTAACATGGGTCCACGGGTTTTTAAAAGTCAAGGGACATTTCATTTGCAGATCCTCCAGTTAATGAAATGCTATGGTTACAAATGAACTTCCTTTGTTCCCTGCTTGGGTTATCGTTCCCTGTGCCTTGAAGTGTATGTGCTTTGTTGAAGGAGTTGAAAGATGTCCTAGTTGCATTGATGTTTTCCACTCCGGCTTTATTTCTGAAACTCTTATTTCCTGGATCAGTAAACTTTGCCAAATCACAACATCCCTCCTTACACCTGCTCTGCAAGGGCCGTTTCTCACAGCCGAATCAATTCTTTCCCTATCAACACAACTGCAGCTCTGGAATTCAACATATAAGCTTAAAACCTGCTCATCAATAGCTAGATGGCCCCTGATGATCGAAGACCAATGAGCACAGACAAGCTGTTGTCCTTTTGTGCCCTTCAGTTCTTTTATAACACTTGGGTTGGACTCTGCAACACGCTGCTGTGGTGAAGATGTGGTTATGTGAAGCCTGTCTGTGCAGTGGGCTTGCGGGGTTGTTAGGACAGAGGAATTTAGGGGTGTTGAGCTGTGCTAGGACAAGCTGTGGTTGTTCCCCATGCTTCACTCTTGCCTATGCTCTTCTGATTTTCTTGCACCAGCTCTGGTGCTTGTTGGCTCCCAACTGGGGTCCTTCAGTGACCCAAAACCAAGCACAGTTTCCAGGAGGTTTTATGAGCTGAATTGGCTGCCCAGAGGGCCAGGAGGGCCTTGGACGGTACAGGAGCGGGTGGCTGGATGGGAATGGGAGGGCAAAGAGAGGGGAAGGGGTAATGTCAGCTATAGGGCTGCTACCAGGGCAGCCTGGCTGCTGGGTCTCCTGGGCTGTTGCCTCCCTCCCCGCCCCACCCAAAAAAAAAATCATACACGCCTAACTAAGGCCAGAGTCAGTCTATTTGGCAGCAGCACTGAGGAGCACACCAGTTCTTGTGGATGGAGAGGGACACAAGTTTCCATAAAGATTTAATATTCCTTTGTTTCTTCTGACTTTGATTTAACCATGGGCTGTGAGGCTTTAAGTACCAGATATTAATTAGAAGTGGTAGGGAATGTGTCCCAAAGGGACCATACTCCTCGTCTTTGCACCATTCCTAGTTTGACTTATTTCAAGTTATTGCTCCGAAACATTATTTATTCACTCAGGAGCCTGACGTTTATAAGGCCTATCTAAATTTGCAAATAACTAATGGTTGTCAGAATGGAGTACCACTCTGCTGAGGTGGAAAATAGCTTGGCCACAATTAAAATACAGTCAAGTATACTGAATGTTTTCTGCTGCAGTTCTTTAAGGCAGGCAATGTTATCTTGTCCCTTCTTTGGTACCATGCCTCGACAGGCACACAAGGACAGAGGGTTCCTGACAAGATAGTGACCTTGGGCAGATGAACCACTTGGGGCTTCAGCAGGAACTTCAGTTTCATGCTGGTCTCTGATCCACTGAAAGGGATGTGGGAAAATGGGACAAATGCGCTTTTGTCTCTTCTGGTCTTCAAAACCTTTTTGGTGCTTCGTTCAGGACAATGCAGTGGCACACAGAGCCAGAGGAACACTGAATTCAGACAACATTGCTGGGTACCTGGGGATGGCAGGGGTACAGGTCCTGGCTGCCTGTGCCCATCATGTCTGCAGTCTGTTTATCTAGCTAAAACCCCCTTTCAGTGTTTCACTTAACATCTACTAGCGAGTTTGATACTTTTTTCCTTTGAAGGACACCTCCCCTGTTGCTTTTGGATCTAGCAGTTCTCTGTGATGGGGAGCTGTGGTGCAGATCAGTGCCAAGGGTTCAGCAGGCAAGATGAGCTGGTGCAGGCTTTGATGAGGTTTTGTGCAGTTATGCAGAGGAAAGGGTTACCTAAATAAGCCTTTACTGGAGTAGTTTTGAGCACCTCAGAGCTGTCACTCTTATGGATTCAAAGAAGTAGGTGATAAATAAACAGTGGGGAAGCCCAGGTGTACTTGTGACTGTCTTGCTGCCTCTGACCTTTCAAGGATCTTAGAAGATGCTACAGGCCCAGGACGTTGCTGTGTGTCCCTGGAGAGATCTTCAGTGGGAGATCCCTGCTCTGAACCATCAGGGGCACCAAAGCACAGAGCAGAGGGGCAACCAGCAACGTGGGCAGAGAGAGATGGGATTTGACGTTTTCTGTTTTCCCTTTAAAAATTAACTACTTCTTTAAAAGTGCAAAATTATCCCATGTGGCACAAGCAGAGACGTGGGTTAATTATGGGCAACAAGATGGCTTTATATGAAGAAAGCACGAGTATCTGAAGATGTAACAGTAGTTTTAGTAGTATCCAGGGGGAGTTTCAAGTTGGGATTTCATTCCAGACTACACTGAGCCAGTTTTTGTCCTCGCAAAGATCCTCTGTGTTTGCTTTGATTTTAGTTCCTCTAATTCTTCTTGTTCCCTCATCCTCCCCGAGCGGTATTAATCTGTCGCTACACGTGTCCTGACAGAATGTGAACGCGCCCGTATTGCCCACAGTGACTCTGGCTTGCTGCATGCAACTTCAGCATGTTTCTGAATAAATCAGGATGTCTGGGATCAGTGGACTTTAAAATCATTGAAAAGGTAGAAAGGGACATTTAATGGGGGTGTGACACTGCCGCTTGGCTCTGTGCAGCCGCAGCGACACTCTTTGCATAGCACACACCTAACAGTCTATGTTCAGTGGGAAGAAGGTGGACAGTACAGCTCACTTGGTGGGAGACATGAGGTTTCCCCCTATATGACATAAGTACAGTGCAAAAGTAGTTCAAAAGGCAAATATATTAATGTTTTATAACCTTTTCCTCCTCATTTGTTTCTGAGTCAAAAGAGCTTGATGTTTTGACAGCTTAGTATTTCTTTTGACTCTAGGAAGAAAGCAGTTGGAATCCTTTGCTCGACTGATTTTCCCCTCTTTTAAACCAGGCATCAGATGTTATTTAGTTAGCTTTCTCCTTGTCTGTTATTTTCACACCTCTTCCATACCTCCATGGCAGACCGCTGCCTGACAAAAGCTAAGCCAAGTCGCCTCCTTGCTTGACTGCACCCACAGCAAGCACTCAGGTAATGCCTGCATCGGGAAGGACTGGGAGGCAGTGGCTCCAGGGCTAGCCATGAGCTGGGTCTGGTAAGACCATACACTTTGAGGTTAATAACCCAAATTCACTAGATTCATTGCTAAAAATTATACTGGTGTATTTATGCGTTCATGCTGTGTGAATCCCCATCTCCCAACATACAGGGGTGTGTGGCCAGTGGTCACCTTTATTTTTCCCCTCATCCAATGTTTTCTCTCCTGCACTCACTGTCCTCCCTCTTGGCTCTTCACATCACACAATGTGCCAGACAGGCACAACGGGAGAGGCTATGATGTGGAAACTGTAGACATTTCCATGATGGTGTTTTCAACTTTTATTTTGGCTGCACAGTTTCCACAGGCACCATGGACTTATATAGGAGAGTTGGGTGAATGTGGGGACTTGGCAAACACTATGAAAGAATGGCCTGTGCAGTGGATGATGCTGACGATTCATTTCAACCGAGCTCTAAGAATTCAAACACTTTTCATGAATATTCATATGAAACAGAAAGCTGTTTAACCCGTCTCTCACATCTGTCTGGTGGGAGCACTTCAGCGCTTATGTGTTGCTCGTATGACTGCTTGCAAGACATGAATTTTAAGCCTGACTGCTCAGCTAGTGATGGAAATCCAATATGGAACAGTATACTTGGTTGTGAAATTTGCAATTCACTTTCTGCAAGTTAGCTATACAAATCATCTCATCAAGGAACACCACATGACTGAACTAAGCCCCACAGTATGAATTTGCAAACATTTTCCAGTCCCAAAAGATCTGTAAGCCAAGAGTTATTCACTGAAGAAATTCCCACATAATATCAAATAAATAAATTAGAAAAGTGTGTGAGCTCCACAGACGATTCATAAGCAGAAGGGCAAGTGAGATTCATGGCAAAAACGTACTCAGCGAGCTGCTGAAGAGAAGGGGGAAGTTGTTTCTCAGCACAGTGCATCAGTCTGATGCAGCTTGCTTCATTATCTGCTGGACTTTGATGGAGCAAAGGGAATGCCGGAAGATTTGGAGTCACTTCTGACAGGCTCTCAGATGAATGGGTATTTGCTGCTGGCAGGAGTTTTTCTAAGTGGCAAATTTGTCTGGTATGGTTTTGAAAGCAGGTTTAGTTTTGGATCATGGGATCTTCATGCCTGAAATATTAACCTGCTCCTGCTACAAAATTTTGCTTTGATTTTGCCTTATCTGGAGCTCTGCGTTCAGCCTCATTCGCTGAGCACCACTGCCCGTGTTTCTTGCCATCCTTAGTGCACTATCCTCCCCTTCATTTGCCAGGCAGGGCTATCACCCTGCCCCTTTTACAAAGAGCCTGGGGGACTTGCCCAAACCCCCCCAAAAGCCTGTGGCTGGGTGCAGGCTGAACACAGTCTCCCACCTCCTTGTTGTTTTACCCCTTCAGCCCCTTCCCTTGGAAGGGTGATGAAGTACAACCAAGTAAAATTGTCTAAGGCTCTGGACAAAAGTGAGGTGGAGAGGAACAATGAGGTACTTGATTTCCACAAGCGCTGCTCGTTTTCGATGCAGATTTAATAACATCTCTGCATAATATCTCTTTGATCCATCCTGTAAACCACTAGAAACAGTTTCTGTGGAAGAAAGTTATCACTGTTATCATTATATACCAGGTTGTGTATATAACACAGGTTGAAACGATTTCTTTCCACAATTTGCAATGCAAAGTGATGCACTCGACTGAAAAGTTGTTGCTTGGATCAAACAGAGAATATTGATGTTTTCTTACTATTCCTGGTCCAGCATTGTTTCTGTTTGACAGAGTCTGTATTTACTTTGGATGCATTTAGCACTTTTGTTGTTAAATTACCATCAGTTTAGTTATTAAATTAATTATATCACGACCTATTTACAAAGTGGTATAATACACTGAAATTCTCCTTAAAGGGAACATTAGTTGGGGTGAGTAAATTCAGTCTACTTGGTAAGTCCCTGCTATACAAGAATTCTTTTTCTAATGAAGATTTAATGAAAACAATCAGTCTAACAGAACTTTCTAAGTTGTGAGCTTCTGACAACCGTATTGTATGGGATGCTTAATGACAGACACATTAAAGTAGATTTAATATGGCACCATAACCTTCATTTTAAAATTAGGCAGAGCGAGTGATACCATACCTCTTACTGCAAGATACGACTCTCAGCTCCTTTAAGTGCATTTTTAATAGCTCCTGTGAGAAGCATTTCCGCAAGCAGAACATTTTATTGTTACTAAATACCACTCACTCTGAAATCTCTCTGTTGTTTGGAAATGAAACTTTAATGCACAACTGGAAACAATTAATCAACACCGGGACCGTCACACTCAGATCAAACACACCAAACCCATACCGATCCTGCATATGCACGGCTGTAAGCTGTTCAGTCATTAAGTTCCTGCTCCTTCTCTTGGTGAGGGTCATACGCAATGACAAAGATGCAAACTTGCAGCCCAGCACTGACCAGGATCCCATGCACACCTCCCTGCCCTGTTTTGCCATGCAGGACCCTACGGTCACCTCCCTGCCCTGCTTTGCCATGCAGACCTGACTCTTTGCAGTCCGGGCATTTTCTTGCCTGGTAATGCTAAACAGGCACATCATTAAAAAGTACATGAGGCTTCTAACTTTGCATATCACCTCCTGGACTTCTGGCTGGGGAGAAACAAGCTTTTTCAAGGGGAAGCTTTCCTATTATACTACTAAGCATTCATTCCCTCTTCAGCCCTTGCTCCCAAGCCTTTCAGCATCCAACTAAATGTCGTTTGCTACATCAGTTCCCCACACTGTTGTTTCTCGGAGGGAGGGAGGGTGGCGGGGAGCTGGTGGTGGCACGGGTGGAAATCATACCTTTTTCTGCCTGAAACTACAATTCTCGTCGAGCAAAACAATGCCAACAGTGCAGCAGAAGCTTTGATTATGCAAAATGGATGTACACATCACACCTTTTTTTTTTCTTTTGCAATAGGTTATAACCTAAGGAATTCCTCACTCGGAAAATCCCTCCTGCCCCCCACCCTGGCTCTGTTTTCCCCTTTTCAAATGACATCAGTGGCACTCCAGACACATTTTACACGTTAATAGCACATCTCCCTCATCTTACAGGCTCCATAGCTTTCCCCTTCCCCTTTTATTTTAGGGCAGCTTCCCCTCTCCCACCTCAGAAACAGCCCGGCAGGCTCGGTAGAAAAGGAGTAAAGTGTTTTCTGTATGACCTCTATGTGTTTTACTCCGTGGGAAGAACAACGTGGAATGCACACTCAGCAGGCGGCGAGATTTGAGCCACTTTGTCCTCGAGGCATTTCTGCCATAAAACACAGGACTATCACCAGTATTTCCACCCTTGGCTCTACCCAGCCCCCCCGTCCCATCACCCCCTCCCCACCGCCGCCTCGCCGCTGCCGACTGCACCTGGCTGCGCTGGGAAAGCCAGGGAGGGAAGCACAAACAATAGGCACCGAACAGCAACAGCTCCCTTTGTTTCCCATGCAAATCCTACCTCCGATAGTTGTCACATCTTCCTCCGAGGCGAAGCCTAATTATTAATAAACAGAGATCCAGCGGAATCCTCCAAACTGCCACCAGTTGTTAAGTGCTGTCATCGTTCCCTCCCGGTGCTTAAACCTTTTTGGACCATTAATGTCACAACCCCTGCTAAGTCATAGCTTAGTACTCCCTGCTCAAAATGTCTGAAATAGTTTGGAAGGACAATAGGAATGACAGGCACACTAGACAGCCATGCTTGAAATTAGTTATCTCAAGCTGACTTAAGGCTGTTTCGTAGTGCTTTTAAGGCATGCACTCGGTAGGGTTTATTAACCTAGGCTAGACATGCCATTCTTGCTTTTATTCAGTGCCGTAATAGGATGGCTGCTAGAAATGCAGCGGTAGGTCTAACCCCATTCATCCCTCCGTAGCTTTTAAACCTCCCCGGCAGAGGAAATAGCTTCAGTCATCCTTAAACTTACTGAGGCTACTGTTTCTGCAGAGCAGGGTTTCACACATTGTTTTGAAACTAAGGAGAAAATCACTCCTGGGAATGGAAGGTGCCGTAGCTCTCAGGACCGATGTGAACGGCAAAATGAACGCGGCAGCATCCGCCCCCACCACAGGCTGAGGCTGTCGCAGGAGTTGGTGAAAGTAGGGATTGGAAGCTGAAAGTTCCCCAAACTCTGTAAGGCAGATGTGGCACAAAGTGGATGAGAGGGGTATATGGACCGTACCGCGGTGTGTATTTACAGAGCCACAGAGAGATGCTACGCTTCCCAAAAGGGGAATACAGTTTGCACACAGCAGGGTCTTGTAATCTGCATTTGCAAGTTGACAGCACCCAGGATAATGATGAGGAGAAGAAGCGTGAGTGTTGCACGGCATTCACAGTGCCTGTGATGTGTGGAAGAGGGGGGGGTGAGAGGATGCTCCCAGAGACGGCTGTTTTCAGTAAAACCATGCGCATCTCTAGATCACAGGGCAGAAATATCAGTGTTCTCCTGAAATCTTGGAGCCTTTTTTTCCTTGGCTGTCAGTTAATAACTAGCCTGGCTGAAGATGGACCAAAGCTTAACATCTGCTGTCAGTTTGGTGTTGCTGATCCCAGTGTGGTCCCTAGTGGACAAATGTAAAAGCCACCAGCACAGATGTGTCTCTGCCAGCCTCAATGGCACACGGGCTGAAGGACTGCAGGGGCAACCTGGTGCCAGGGCAGGCTGGGAGAGGGCAAGCAGGGAGTTAGGACTTTTGCTGCTTGTTCAGCACCTCCCTGATTTTTTGGTACCACCCAGTTCACAGCCCTTGGCTTAAAATGGAAATGTCATGCACAGAGACATCTCGGAAATGAATGGCCTTTAGAGAGGTCAAGGAGGAAAGCAGATGGTGAAAACATAGCTGTGGCTGCCTCACAACATGGCAGTGAAAGGGTTAAGAGAACACTAGTGGCAATCAGCCATTCAGTTTTCAAATGATTGGGACCTGAGGGCTGGTTAAGGTGTGAGCTTTCTCTTCTGAGAAGTTCTGGTTTGAGTTTGTGTTGGTCCTTTGCACTGGCGAGTCTTTCAGGCTGTTTGAAAGTTGTCCTTGCAGAAGAGGCTGCTGGTCTGTGCTAAACCAGCTGGTAAATGACACCTTGTTCCCAGGGGGAAAGTGACCAACTCAAACTCCTCTTTTTGCATGGAATTTCCTGTCTCCAACCCACCAGATGCCCACACTGCCCAGGGCTTTAGCAAACAGCACATCAGCGTGTGCGCTCTCTGTGGGCTGCAGTCTCTCCTCCTTTTGAACTGGCCTTCATGGAAACTACCAAGTGACAGCAAGCTTGTGGCTCGTGCAAGCAAGCTGCAGGGGACATCTGGAGCTGCCACAAGCAGGACATTTACCTCCAAATCAACATTGCTCCTAACAGGGCTGCCCTTGCACTCTGTGTTTCCCCATGCCAATGCTTGCTATCACACTTGGACATTCTCCCTTCCCCTTTTCACCCTCTGCGTGGGACAGTCAGTGTGTTGGAGGGGAGGTCTCAGCACTCCAGTTTTGTTTCTCAGTTTACAGTGAGGGGGTATTAACACCTTAAGCTTCTCCCAGAATTGGTGGGAGCAAAGGGAACTTTGAATTTTGTAGGCATGGATCTCAGGATGGATTATTACATGCTGAGTGCTAGCACCATGGCTGCCAGAACAATATCTGCTTTGTGAATAACTGAAAGAATTTTTTCACTGCCACTTACCTAGTATTTTTCATAAGCACTACATTCACCTTAAGGCAAGGAAAAAAGGAAAAAAGAAAAGTTCTCCTTGTCCTGAGCAATATATTTCTGTCTCACTAAGGGGCTCACTGTGCAATTGATTTGGCAGTGGGATGACACAGCAGTTCAAGAGACATTAGACACATCCCTACTGAGATACACAGGTATGGGGGTGCTGACTTTGTCGATGATCTTTTGAGAGATTTCAAAGCTGAACTGGACACAAGAGTGTTCACTGACAGGTTAAAGTGGTTGATCATTGCTACCCATGTCCACAGTTCACCAATTATGTATGCTGAGTACAAGTTGGCTCATAAAACATGGATGACTGTCCCAGCTCCCTTATGCAGTGAATAAATTACCCATGGACCTCCCTGCCCTGGTGATCCCAAAGGCTTCAGTCCTTTGTATTAGGTTAAAGTCTTTTAGACTTGGTGGTCAACAGGTGATAACTATCTGTGAGAGAGGGATGTGTGATTCATAGACAAGGAGCTGTATTTACACTGAGTGGTGCTTACAAGGGGGGTAAACTTTTTAAGGGGTAAGGTGTTGGACAACAGAGGATGATCAGAAAGGTCTCAGAGGGGCTGATTAGTTCAAGATGGGAAATTTTCTGAGATACTCCCCCTTTCCTCAAGCTTTTTCTAATCACTGAGCAGCAGCAGCTGCTGCCATCAGTGCTGGGACACGTGCATACTCCCTACCACAGTTCTTTTTCTGACACACCAATCTGCTCCTGGCTGGAAAGAAGATATAGAGAGTGATGGAGCGATGGAGCACTGATCTGATCAGGTATGGCAATTTTCTGGCTTCCTGGATTGTATGAATGTTGCAAAGTAGGATTGCCCTGGGAAACAGAGGGGTCATGTGTGCTTTCACTTTGCCCTTCATCAGCAAAATCTTCTGCAGGAGCCAAGATTGCTGCTCAGTTCTGCAGCAGTAGACCCTCTTTGAGAAAACCCACCACTTGCAAAGGACTTGCAAGAGCTTAAAATGGCTGTGTTTCTGACCAATATTTGCTTTGGAAACAGCCAAGGAGGATGAAGGAAAGGAAGAATTCAGGAGATTTATAGTTTGCATGCTGACTGTAAGTCAAACAATATAATGAATGGAGAAAATAATGCATAATTTCATTATGAGTCCTCCTAATTATAATGAGAATTTGATACATAACTAGAAAGTGTAACTATCTGTTACAAATACACATTTCTAATTGCACAGGGAAGTACACGATATAATTAAAGCTGCAGGTTACACATACAATAACCTTTTCTTCTCCCGTGGTGACGAATTCTCTAGGAACAGTATGAATTTGTTTTGAAGTTGCATACCTATCAGACAGCATTCTTTCTACCCACTTGCTGAGTCTTTTTCAAACAGCAGTGGGGAGTCTCACTAATCCATAGACACTCGGTGTGAATCACGTATTAAAGGAACCACAGGAATGATCCGTTGATGGTTCTTCCATGTTGGGTCTCTCTGTAGAGTGTCAGGGGTCAATGCAGTATTAGCTTGGCAGAGCTACAGATGTGATGTATGGAATATTTATAATTATGGTGTGAATGAAAATGAGTCTTAACAAGAAGAAGGATCCTTCAGGAGAGGCCAAATTCTCTCATACACATCCTGATACTCCTGGGCTTTGTGGAGCTGGAACTCAGAACTGAGGTCTGCAGATGTCAGGTATTTCCTAGAAAAGGTTGGGTCCAACATGGGGGAAGATAAATTCCTAACAATGATCTTGGCTGTATGCATTTAACCCACCTCTGTCTTTTCAATGGAAGAATTACCAAGAAACCTGTTGCAATCAGACCCTATGTGTACAGCTCTGGCTGGTCTCCCTCCTTTTTCCTGTGGTAAAACTGGCAGCAGCTGCATTGTCTACAACTTCAGAGTGCAACAGCTGTCCTTGGGTGACTAGTCATGAACTATTATCTTTAGCATAAAGTCAGAAATCACTTGTTTACTGATGGTGAAATGAACTCTGTGTTTGGCCATAGTCTTGCAGCCTCTCTCATGCTGAGAATCACAGGACACCCAAGTGTCCTGGAAATCTGTTCATTTAACTGAGTTATATCACACCGACTAGCTAATCACTTCCACATGCTGCTTGATTATCCCCCTTTATACGCTGACTCTGTCTTTTCCTTCCATAGCTCTTTTTGAGCCACTTGCCTAGGAGAAAATAACTACATCTGGAGTGTTGTTAAATGACCCAGAAGTTGCTGCTTTGCAGGCTGACAGCATTTGATGCAAATAGATGGCTTCTTGCTGTGAAAATCTCCTTGGTTGACAATCCATTGGGTACTTTTGACGATAGTTGTCTGAGGAGTTAAAACACAGGCTCCTGTTTGCATATTCACACTATCATTCTTACAGAACTGCTGGTATTAAACTCTTCCCACACAGTTTCAGCGGAGGCCTTTCTACTCCCCATTTGTTCAACAGCTGCTGGTGTGCATTGCTCCTTCTCTTTGCCTTCAGCTTTTGCCATCTGCCATCATTAAGTTGCCCAGGTGTCGGAAATCTTCTTGCTCTTCTCTTGTAAACATTATTCTGCCGCCTTTTTCACTAGCTCAACCTTCATTTATATAGAGGCTGATAGATCAGGCTAGCTGTTCTCCAAACATCTGCTACATTTCATACTTTATGGGGGCGGATGGGGAAGAGAGTACGTATGCTGGCTGGCAAAAATAAAAACTCATTAACCCTTTATTAGCTTTCCTTTCCATCTTCAAGAGCTTACAGTTTCCCTGCACTTCTAGATGTCCCAGTTAATTAATACTTGCCAGTTGGGATGTTTCCTATAGCAAATATATCATAAAGCACAGCTAATTTTTAGAAACATCAAAGCTTCCAGATACTGCAACAGTGTCTAGTCCTCAGTGGTACTGATGAGCAGCAGAGATGGGACATACCTAAGACAGTTATCATCAGAGAGATCAGAATAAACCTTTTTTCCTCTTTGGATTGCTTCTGCTGGTGCAAGCAGGGGCCACTCCACTGACTCCGGGATGTTTTCTGCTTGGATACAGGTCAGGCATCCTTTTATGATTTACCCAGAGGGAAAATCCAGACTCAAAGAGCATCTTTCACAATAATGGATAGTGTAAACTATTGAATTCTTTTGGCGGAGACGATGAAATGAAATGATTTCTGGTGTGCCCAATCCCCCTCAGAAAATCACTGAAGACCGACCGTAAGTTTGAACGGCAACAAAACAGAATCCAACAAAGCAGGCTGCTGACACAATGCTGCTCAGTGGGCCCAGTGAATATTTACTGCTTAAAGGCTGGTAAAATATGTATCTGAGGATGCACACCCAGTTGCCGAGGCTGGTCTCCAGCACAAGCGATGAGTAATTCCAGCAGGATTTCACGCTTCAGTGATTTTACTCTCCTCGGTTTGGGTCCCGGTACCAGTGCTTTCAAAACCTGATTTTGTATGCAACCATTGGGCAGAGCTGGTTTCCTGCTCTCAACAGTTCTGCTGAGCAGCAATTGCTGCCCGCTGCTTTCCCATTTGTTAAGCAAGGGATTACTGTTCAAACATTTGCAGCCCATGTTGGTCTGAGCTCTGTGTGCAATTCTCCAAATTTACTCCTCTCCTGGAATGCCATGATCAGAGGTTGTTTCTTGCTTGTTCAATAATTTCCTGAAGCACTGCTCCAATCAACACTGCTGTGATTTCCTTGCTTTGTGATGGATAATATATTGTGCTATTCACCTTCCACAGAAAAACCAAAATTGGCCACTTAGATGCTCTCTGATTTTTACATATAGTGTTTAGCTGTTTCTCCACCAACTCTCAATGGCTTTTTTATCCCCACTTTCCCATTTCTATGTTAATATTACTTCTCTGGCAACTTTAGAAAGATACTGCTAGATAATTCTTTCCTCGCCTTTTCCCACACCCCCCCTGCAAATCATTTGCGATGCAGAGCTCTCCTTTCTTCAGGACTCAAGTATCTCCTTTAATCTGTTCTTCCTTTTATTCTTTACTCAGCTGCTGCTTTGCTTTGGTGTAATACTCACTTCTCTGATGAAGCTCATGCTTCTATTTCTGTTCACTCTCTTTTTGAAAGGTCTTTCACATCAGTGAAATGCCTGTTTGGGTTTCTTTGATGATTTGGTGTGGTATGCTAAGCTCTGAACTGCAGGTATGAAAGATCAAGTTGTGGAGAGGGTGTGCAAAGGGGCACGCTCCGCCGGGCCAGAGGGAGGGGAGTTTTCAGTGAAGCAGTAGCAGAAGTGGGTTGGTAAATAGCCTGGGAGTCAGGATCTGCACTGCAGAGGGGCCATCTTTTAGTGCCATGCCTCAGTTTCCCCAGTTGTAAGCCTAAACCAAGAATAATCCTCTGCCTTTATGGAGTCTTTGCAAGCGTTGCTTGAGAAATGAACAGTGACAACTAAAATTCAGTCTCGTTAAGTCTTGTTGGTAAACTTTAAATTCAGAACAGTAAGAACCACAAACTGCCTCAGTAGCTTCCTGAATGCACAACCTCCCTCACTGTGCCTTCACAGCCATCTCGCAGCCATTTCACTTCTCTTCCTTGGACTAAAGGGGCGCCCAGAAGGCCATCCGGTGTGACCTCTGTGTCCAAGAGGCAGCAAGGTCCAGCCAAGCTGTCACAACTTAATGATTCCTTAGACCTTTCCCAGTTTCTTGCCATATTGCTCTGGCATTAGCAACTGCTGTTTAGCTGCAGCAGTGTGCCCAGGCATGGCTGGGCAGGAAGGGCAGAACAACACGCTCGCCTGTGATGGGCCCCCATCTCCTCTCCTCTCTGCTCTGGAGGCAATGGTTCGCTCTGTGCTAATGCCAGGATGCAAGGCCGTGCATGGAGCCAGAGGTTTGCACCGTCCGGGATGCTCTGAGGTTTTGGCAGTCCTGGGAAGAGAGTGGCAGGAAAGACTAAGGAATTCATCTTCCATTTCCCCCCAGCCCTGTGTTGATGTGCCCTGTGTTGTTGATGTCCCTGGCTCTTGGATCTGTGATTGCCACAGGTGCTTACATGGGATGCTGTGCATGGAGCAGCTCTGCATGGAGAGTGAAGAAGGATTTTGGTGGTGGCTTCACAGCCAGAGGAACATGGCTGAGCTCAAAGCCCAGCCTGTTTGGAGACAGCATGTCCTGGCAGGGACAGGAGAAACCTCTCAGAAGGTGTTGTTTTTCAATTTTATTAACCTGTAGTTTGTAGGAGATACTCAGAGGGGCTTAACCTGCACTGGGGCATGCACACCAGTGTGTGAGTGCTGCCAAAGCTACTGGCTTTATGGATATATGGTTTTAAATATCAAAAATTCACTGAGGTTCAAAATCTTTTCTCAGTTTTCCTGTATAAATCTGGGGTGACCAGAGAGATTTGATTGCATGTACTGAAGCAGAGTTGTTTGAGATTTATACCACTGAGGGCATTTGGTCTTAAACATACATCTCCAAAGATATGTAGGTTTTGTACAAAGTAATTTCCCCCCATGAAAAACTTACAGCCCCTGTACAAAGCTGCCACCTCTTCCCCATTATCACAGTGGCTGAGGACAGAGGACGTGATTACAAATGAATTATTTTGGGGAAAAAATAAAAAGGGTATTTAGAAACCAAGCACATGTTTTCCAAGAGGAAAAAGGCAGAATGATAAAGCTGTGCCTTTAACACAGGCTACAGGGATACTCCTTTGGCATAAACACACATTTTTTCATTGATAAAAAGAATCTCTTTCTTCCATCCTCTCTGATACGTTTTTCAATTCTACATATGCAAAAATATTAATGTATCATCAAAGGTTGGAGTGAAGAGGGCTCCAGAGGAATTTAGCCAGTGAGTTATCTCTGGTTTTAATTACCTAACACTATTTGTTTACATCTGTTTGAAATTATTTTATACTCCTTATGGCTACTGATGTAATGTTTCTTTATTTCCCAACTTCAGGTAATTTTAAAAACAGAGCAAAGAAAAAGGAACTACTTGTCCACAAATACACCTGTAATCTGACCTTTTCTCCCCTCTGAGTTTTAAGTAGATTCTCTAGATTTTTGTGTCTGTGCTTGATCTATTTTGGGACTCTCAGAAATAACCTTGACTCTAAATTGTAGGCACTAAGGTAGGCACAGAAGATGCTCTACAAGCTGTGGAGTTCAGCCCTGCCAGGATGAGGGGCCATATCCTTAGCAAAAAGCACTGTGCAAGGGTTTGTCCATTGGGGCACAAATCCGACCCTTCTGCTGCGGGGGCTCCCAGCTGGAGGTTCAGACTGCAGAAAAACCAACTGTGTTTCAATGGTGAGTGAACAAAACAATCAAAAAAAAATGTCCCAGAAAGTCTTTGCTTCTGCAAATAATGCCCCAGCTCCAGGGTGACTGGCTGGATGCTGCAGGAGGGAGCAGGCTCTGGGGACGTGCCTCACATAGGCACGCAGACACAGGCACACACACAGCCACACACACGCATCCCTAACCCTTGGCTTGCTCCTCTAATCTGTTTTCCTCCCACCGACAGTCACAGCACAAAGGATGTGTTTTCTTTACTTTGTTTTCATGCTTCTATTTCAAGTACCTCTTGGTGCAGTAACCCAGCAAAAGAACCCCAATCCCAGGAAATGCCTCACCCTTCAGGGGAAGCAGGACAGATCTGGTAGTGCAGGAAGGAACATTCCCAGGGTCCTGTTTATCTCACACAGCACTTCTCTTTCCCTTTTTGCTCACACCCTCCAGACCTGCCATTATTTTTGCTTAGAAGACTAACCCAATTCTCTCTGTTCTTCACTTCTACTGCCCACCAGCTCCTGCTTCGCTCTTCTCACCAGTGCACCCAGCCGGCTGCCCCTGCCAGGCAGGGGCTCTCAGCCATGCTCAGCCTCCAGCAGCAAGGCTGCTGGGGTGGTAAATGGAAGCCTTTAGCTCCCTGGCCAATGAAGCAGCAAGCAGAGTGTCTCTGCCTCCCTCGGCCCAGCGTATAACCTCTGCTCCCATCAGGTTCAACTCCTGGCCAATATGGCGGGGTTGGGAAGCCCACATGAGCACAGGGGGCTGAGTGTGAAAGCTGCTCTCCAGTATTGAAGCATAGCTTGCTCTCTGCCACTGGTGTGCATGGGAAATTGTGTGGTGTGGTTGTCACAGGGGAGTGCTGGGAGAACACTGGGGATGGTGGGGATGGCCCTGGGGTGAGACGCAGCCTGTGCCAGGGCTTTGCTTTCCCAGGCTGCCTGCCTGAGCCTGGTGAGGCCTCTCCCAGTGTAAGAAGCTTCCCTCAGCACCCCAGGGGTGGGCATCTGCCCTGCGCACCGCTGCGGGGTTTAAGACACCTGTGTAGGAGCAGCACCAAAAAAGAGCACAGGGACATGCTGACACAGAGGGGGGCAGCCAGCAGCATCCATGGTGGCATTCCTGCTGCTGCCTGCCCCTCTCCTCTCAGTGAGAAGACTCAGGGGGAAGCCAAGACGGGGGCTGTGCTTGTACACGGGGTCAGCGATGACATACTTCACTGTATGTGTCAACATAGGGTTTCACATGAAGGGAAATTCAAACTGCACGTGTCCACGGGGTGAGGAAATGGGGATGTGATTCTCCTCTCAGCTCCACCTGCACAAACACAGGGAAACTCCCTGGCAGCTGATAGAGTTACTCTGACCTGTGCCCATGGAAATGGGCAGAATTTGGCCTTGCCAAAGCCAGGATAACATGAAGGATTGTTGGCCTGGATCCCATTAGGGACCCATCATTACTAGACTGATAGCAAGTGATGTCTGTCCCACACACCACCATGAGCAATATGGGTCCAAGGCCAAAAGCTGAAGATCAGCTTTTTCTTTCCTCTCTTTTGTAAAGGAATCTATCATGTGCGTTAATTATTTTGGACGTCTTGGTCCTTTTAGGGTTCCCTTTCAGGGACTGCTCCTTTGTGTCAAGAGCTGTACAACCACTGAAAAAAAGACACTGTCTACCCAAAGTTATTCACATGTTTTATTTCAGTAGCCTCTTGATATTTCAGCTACTGGTACGTTCCTTGGCCCACATGAAATATTTGAGATGCTGTGAAGAAATTTCTTTCCATTAATTTTTAATATAACTGTTTTTAATGAAATAGAGGATCAAGATTCTGCATCTATATATTTGGTCTGATATGTAAGAGATATATTCTCTACTGTGTAATTACTGCTGGCTAGTATAATTCCTGACTCTAGATGTATAAATGTGTTTTACTCTTAAAAACGTAAATCCTGGAGTGGGACTTTGCTCTGGAGATCCTTTGTCCCTTTAAACATAGCACTCAATAATGTTTGAGTATGATGGGAGAGCCACCTAAATGTATGAGCCCAGTTACTGTCAAGCAATATAGTTTTACAAAGGAAGTCTTAAACTTTCCTGAAGCCCTTCTGATTTCAGTGGGTTGATAGGAATATAAATGAGAAGGAAATTTCCCTCTTTGCTGGCGTCTGATTTCTGAATTGGATTAATTATGACAAGAGCTTTTTCTCTGCATAATTAGATTTCCTAAAATTTCCCTACTAGCTTCATAAAACTGTTTTGTGAAACTGAGAAAATTAAGCGAGGTTTTCTTTGCCACTGAGTTCAAATTTGTCTGAACTTTCAGCTGGACTCTGGTATCCTATTAGTGTCTGTCTTTGATCATAATCATGTTTCAGTTTCATTATTTTCTCTTCTAATTCCAGTCACTGACCATTCATTTTATTTTTTGCAACAGGAGTAGGAGATTAATTGTCCTGATTGATACAAGCCTGTTTGAGATAGTCCTAGGAAAGCCTGAGAGAAATTTTTCTTAGTTTTCATTACTCAACTACTATGTAGTTTAAACAGTTAGTAAAAAGCCATCTCACAGCCTTGTACAGTATGGCTTGGAGGCCTGTCTCAGCAGCTATTGAAATGGCCTTTGTCGTCCTGTGTCTTGCATTGGATGTTAAAAATGAGGAGGGGGGGATAAGATGCAGAGCCCTGACCAAGGGCTGTGTTGAATGAAGGTGTAGTTAAAGGGCAGGCTCAAAAGCAAATTGTTGTGATGGACAGTCAGCCATGAGAAAGCAAAAAGGAAGTATCAAGATGTGATGTGACCTGCACAAGGCACAGTGTTTCTGGGAACTGGAACCCCTCGAGGTCACGGCCTTCCATCCTCCTCTGCACCCATCTTATTCCATCAGATAAACTGCACCTCTCGTGGGCTAATGATCCATTTAGGACTTACTCTCAGACTAGATCAGGAAAAGCTGGTGCTGTTTATTATCTGTCAGGGTATGGTCTCATCTGAACATCCTAAGGGATAGTAATCACCAAAATAAGGAGGGGCACCAGAGGTTTCACGGGGAAAATCTGCCTCGGCTGAGCAAAGAAAAAGGAATTCATTGATGGGTAGGATGAAGGAATGAAGGACAGCAAGGGAGAGAAAAGATGTGATTTTGAATAACATGGTAACTTAAATTTTGCACACAAGAGCCTGTCAGTTCCCTAAATCCAGATCCTTGTCCATGAGTGATCAAAGGATACAAAGATGCTTAAGAATGAGATCATCAGCCAGAAGGCTGTGAGCATCTAATAGCCTGTTAGATGCTGCACCATCCAGAAGTCTTTGGAGCAAACCCATACAAAACACATGAAATATTCTTAATTTTATTTTTTCATTTCTAATCACCAACTTCTCTGCACTTTGCAATTCTCTGGCCTGTTTTAGGGAACCGGTTTCCTAATTGCCATTGGAAAAGAATCACCATTTTCGTTCCACTGGTCTTAATGTTATTTTTCTAGAACTTGTTCTGTTTGTTTCCTAACCCCCCAGTTCTGTAAAAGTCTGATTTCAAACCAACTTTGAAGTAAAGAATGTAGAAAACTCCCAACATTAAAAAGTTGGAAAAAAACCACCAAACAACCCAAAGAGCAAGCTCTAGAGGTTAGCAGCCATTCTGCTGTGGCTTTGCTTGAGCCAATATGTAGGGAATATGTGTCCAGATAGGACACTGTTCCTATCACCCTTGGTAGAGTATTTGCTTGGTATATTTTAAGAGAAAAATATGACCAATGTGACTAAAGGCTGGTTTGTCTGACCTCAGTGTTACACAGAGCTTTATGAAGGAGAAGGACTTCTTTTTGCAGGAAAGATTGCAATACAGCTTTACCAGGGGTATATTGTGTCGGATGAATCTGATGATTTTATTTGATAAGATAATTGATTTTCTTGACAAAAGCAGTGCAGTAGATTTAATCTCTTTGGACTTCTACAAAATATTTGTTGTAGTGAAAAGATTAGTCAAACTGGAGAAAAAAGGGATTAGTGGAATTGTGCTGGGAATGTCTGGGGAGTTAGGGAGAGTATGTGATGTATTTGAGAAAGTTTGGGGTGCAGTGGCTGTCACTGGAATCCCTTTAGGGTTGGAGGGGGAGGCTGATTGCACTTACAAGTCTAATACTTCTGGCACAAAAGGGGAGAGTTTAACATTTGTGGCTGAAAACAGAGTGGACTGCAGAGCAGTGGAAGCTTTATTAAAAAAATGTGATGGTCTTGAGGGCTGCAGCAGGAGAGATGGATGGAGGTGTGGAGATGGATGTAATCACATAGGAAACATGGCTGGGTGCTGAGGGAAGCATGGCATGCATTGTTTCTGTGAAATGAGGCCTATCTTTTGGAAATGATAAAGGAGATGAAAGTGAAACTATTTGATGTGGAGTGCACCAAGGAACCCTGGAGAAGGAATCTGTGAACCTGTGATTCATCAGACATCCAGTGTGATCATCACTGATCCAGGGCCTGATGAGACCCTACCTGGGGCACCCAGGTAGTCAGTCCTGGCACACAAGCTCAGAAAAAGTCTTTTAGAATAGGAAGAGCTGCAGAGAAGTGCAACAAATGCAGTCTTTATTTGGCTTTGAGAGATGTGATTGCTGTCCATAAATGCAGGGGGGAGGAGGGTTAATGCTGGAGAGTGAGAGGAGCTATTTAAACTCAAGAACAGCACTGGCACAAGAACAAATAGGTACAAATGGGTCATGGATAAACTTAGGCTGGAAATTCTGAGGTTTCCAGCCATCAGAAGAATGAGGCACTAAATTAGTCCTCTCAACAAAGAGTGGAGGTAAAAACAAACTAGCTTTGAGATACAGTTTCACTGCTAGGTGACAGGGATCTTATGATACGATGGCTTGTGATTGCAGTGGATCGGGCTCAGTGACACAGAACCCCCTCCCAGCCCTCTGTTTCTCTGCTCCTTTGGGGAGATCTTGAGTTTCTCAGTGATTCTGTGAAACTCTATCCCCTGAGAGGCAGTGGCTGAAGAGAGCTCAGGGAAGTGACTTCCCACAAGTCAGGAGCATAGAAAATATCTCCCAAAGGCCAGCCCTGTGAGCCCATGCATGAATATCCCTGGTGTGCACGTTCGTGGGTGTCAGCATCTTTACGGCCTCTGGATGAAAGAATCAGCTTGCTCAGAGCTGGGCACTCCAGCCAGGCACCACTGAGCTTGGCAGGCACAGCCCAGTGGCTGCTCTCTCGTTCCTGCCCTGCAGAAAAAAGTCAGGCTTTCTTGCAGCTGAAAGATTCATGACCTGTGACGGAAACTTTTATCTGTATCCTGAAAATAGAGCTGGTCTGTTCCTCAACTCACAGGAAAATAGCAGCAGCAGAAGGTGGAGCAGGCAGGCATCAGCAATGGCAGTTCTTTTCCCCCTTCACCCCCCACCTAGTCTCTCTTGCTAAGTGACCTCCAGCTGCCACTGCTTCTGCCACCTTCATCTGGGCAGCAGCACCAAACCAAGCAGCGTCCCTTCAGAGCGCTGTGGTATCCACAAGCCAAGCACAGGCTGCTGCAGACAGAGCTGCTGCTCTGCTGCAGTACTGCTCTCAGGCCAGCGCTCTCTGGATTTGTAGCCAGTCTCCTGCACACAGTTAGTAGCTTCTCTTACCCCAAGTCCAATTGCACCAAAACCTGCATGGCTGCAGTTAGCACAGTTCTGGCTTCCTGCTGGTTGATCCACCAAGACAAGAGGGATGTGAGTAGTAGGTCAAGGCAGTTCCTGATGCACTGCACATCTTGAGGTTGACTTGGTGCTTTCACTGGGTTTGCTCCTGCCTGCTGGAAGAGGCCATAGCTCTGTGCCACAGTGATGTATCTCAGCAGGTAGTGGGATTAGTGCAGAAAGATACAATTCTTATGGGGCACAGTGAAGGACTGTCCTACCCACACAACGTAGATGATGTCTCCTTAGTTCATGTAAAAAAGGCTAGTTGAGGAGCAGCGTGGCTGAGGTACTACCCAGCCACTGGGTAGTACCTCTGGACTCACTTTCTTGCAAGTAACTGGAGCAGCAAGGATGCCAGTCAAGAAATTCTTCTTATCTGATCAAGCATCTCCTCAACTCACTCTGCAACTGATCCTGTCTTCTGAGCATGAAGGTACTTGCAAAGTCCATAAATTTACTATCATTATCAAGTCAGGAGGCAAAGCGCACTCTCTGTTCCTGCAAGTATCTGTATGTTTTCTTTTAAAAAAGTCGTGGCCATGAAGAGTGTACTGCACAGTGTCCAGGTGGTACTGTCTGAAAGGGAAATAAAAGTTCATAAGTGGGTGTCCAGATTCTATATGCATTTGAGAAGGACACAGTCCTTCAGGAGAGAGGAATGAACGTTTGCTTTTGAGAAGCTTCTTCGTGTCACAGGATTAAAGATGGGAAAATAAGCCTAGGTTTGTATTCATTGCAGAGGAGAGTTTCCCAGATGTAAAGAGCTCAGACCAACCCTCCCTTCCTTTCGGTGCTGTGTGAGACCTACTAGAGTTTCTCCAGCAGAGACATCTTCACCGAATCGCTCCTGTAGTCCTTTGTAACTGGCACTGATATTTCTACAGTTTCTCTCTTTTTTTTTTTTTTTTCAGAGGAACTGAAAAGACTGTATTAAATAAAGAGCACAAACCTTGTCTTGGACAAAAATAGCAGATAGAAAAATTAAAAAGACCCAGAGGACAGAAAATTAGTATTTAAAAGACAGAAAGACATGAGTCCATTTTTCAGATTGACTGAGTTTTGGCTCACATTTTCTTGCACTCTCTGTATGAATGCCAGGAGCTCTTGGAGCTAGAGGTGCACTACTGGATCTGCTGCCACCATCCTGAGTGCAGACACCTTGGGGCAGCTCCAGGGTTACAGAAAGAAGAGACTTGCCCTCCTGAAACAACCTCAGATTTTCTTCCAAAGATGAATTTGTCCAGAGAAAGGAAATGCTCTTCAAAAGTTGCTCATTAAGGAAATTATTATGGATCTTGTGGATACCATTTTGGATTACTCTAGTACTGAAGGATTCATTGCCATCTTTTGTCACTGAGCAATATGTGTGAATGTGGATGCTGATACTTTCCCCTGGCTTATTCCCAAGGGGAATGCAGCTAAAAAGAGGGACTGGGACTCATAGTCTCTCTGGTTGCTCAATGTGCTGTTGACTTCTTGGGCAAGACTTTGTTTCCCTGTGTTTCAGTTTGCTCATTTGTAAAGCAAATATTTTTTCTGTTGCTGGAGGCATTTGTAAAACCAGGTGGTGTTCATGGAGAGCTCTGAGACCAGAATCACCCGACTCCATTGGAGTGGATAGACTGCTGCTACTCAAACCCAAGGTCATGCTGACCTTGATTGCTGGACGTGAGTTGCCTTCCCCCCCCCCCCCCTTAAAATAGATGCACTGAAAACTGTTCACTCCCGTTTGCCATTTCTGCAGATTCCCTTTTACTCTGAGAGCTTGCTTCAAGTCAAATGGTCAAGCTGTAAAAGGTTTCCATCCATCCGGTGGATGCCTCAGAATGAGAGGAAGCCAGCAAAGATGACACCATAGCAGACATGAGCTGCCCGAACTCAGCTATTACAGAGGACTTTTCCCCATCACCTCATCTGAGTACTAAATAGCTGAGAAGTAATTATGCCTAATGTTTCCTGATGTCTTCCCTCTTTGCACATGGTAAGCTATTCTGCTTCTGAAACACTCGCCTCATGTTCATGGCATTTGGCCTGCAGCAGTGAGGTTGAGTCCAGCCCCAGATCGTCTAAAACATTTTCTTCTAATAGATGGCTCACCATAAGCTGGAAATGCGTCACACACCAGCCAGTTATTTCCACATCATAAACTCCTAATGCTTCTTTAGACTGATGGGGTTTTGTATTTGCTAAGACCTGGAAATGTGCCAACTATTCTTCCATGCATGACGCTTCTTTTATTTTAGCCACTGTTGAGTTAATCGCCGGGTATTTCTGGTGTTTGAAAGCCCTTCCATTTGCTCCCGGGTATTAGCTTTAAGCACCCAGCCACTCCGCAGCTAGGAGCACCCCATATATGAGGGACGTGGAACATTTGTGCTGATATGTGACCTCCCACCCTGGCCGTGGGGTTTGCTTTGCATTGCAGGCATTCCCGGGACTTCAGGGAATTCCTGAGGGCAGGAACTGAGCTGTCCTCATGTCCGGGTTCCCACGTGATGTGCTCCTGAACTCTTTTTTAAGCTCTGCATGCCATCAATCCTATTTCCCCACTTCTTTCCTTTTTTCCTCCTCCACCCACCTTCCCCACTAAAATCCCAGTTGATGCAATTGACTGCCTGTCCCAAGAACTAAAAGGCAATTCCACTTCATTAATCACTTTGCTAGCTGGTTTCTAACGGTCTTGTCAACATGCTTTGCCATCTGCGAACTATCCCATCTTCAAAAAGCTCTTCCTGCTCACCTCTCCTTTAATTTGTTCCTTTTATAGCAAGACTCTGGTAACTGCAGAATTTCCTCTTTTCCCCACTGACTCCAAGTCTGATGTGCTTTCCAGATTCTCCAGCTGCTCAACACTAGTTAAGATTGTGCCAACTTGTCAGTGATAAACCCTTCTTTATTTTTTTTCTTTCCCAGAGCTTGTGTATACAAAGCTTCAAGCATAAAAACCTGCTTCAGCCCTGAAGCTTGGCAGACAGCATCTCAGGCCAGGAGAAAATATATTTGCCAGGTTAAAAACAATGATAATACATTTGGCCATTTTTCAGTACTGAGAGTGTAAAAATAATAGTTTGTGTGATGGAGGAGTTTATGAGCTTATTTAACTCAAAATGAGTTTGATTTAGCACGAGGGTTCTTGCAAGCCTTATTGCAGTGCTTTAAATCCCTCCTCTTTCCTCTTCTGAGGTTGATGCAGTAGTGGTCCCACAAAGATGAGAATGTATTCTGCAACTTTACACTTTCTTCTCTGAATGTATCCAGAAACCCAGGAGTTAACTGTATCCACAAACCTCCTTGCCTATGCACACGCATGCAAATCCATACTGGCGAATGCATGCGTGGGTTGTTTTGTCTTTGCCCTTTCTGAAAGCTCTGACCTTGTATCAACTCTTCTGTAGCTAGAGAGGAACTGCTCCTTCCAGAGCTCTGCAGAGCTGTTCTCCACAAACAAAAGCTTCACCTCCTCAACGTGCAGGGCACAAAGTATCTGTGAGCCACCGTTCATGAATCCTGGCTTGCCAGGCTGACAGCAGACCTCACCACATGCCGTGAATCCTTCAAATGTCAGCTCCCCTAGGGACTGCATTTCAAAGGACAGCAATAATAGTAATGCTTTTCACTTCTGCCACACTTCTCATCACAGGGTAGCAAAGCGTTTGATCAGCACTAGGTCCTGACTACAGGCTTGGAATAACTCTGCAAAAGAGGGGCGTGCTGGGCTCCTCGAGCCTAGGAGCAAACAAATCCTTGGCTCCAGTGCAAACCCCTCTGGAATGCCTGCTAGGACCTGCTTGTGCTGAGCCAGCTGCTGGGCTAGAGGTCTGGACATGACCAGGATGTTGTGCCAGGAAGGATGTTGTGCCAGGAAGGAAGGAGGAAGGAAGGAAGAAGGGACGAGGCAGGTAGAGCTAAGAGATCCTGCTTTTGCTGAATGCAGAGTGTGAATTAAACTGATTCAGCCCAAAGTGTTTTCAAGTCACAGCAAACTGACGTAAATCACAGTAAACATAACTGCCTGCAAGATCACCTCTGCATTATCAGCTTACCTCCTTATTTATAATCCTAGAGCCATCCCTACTTGCACAAATGCATAAAGGTAGACGAAACCTCACACTTCAAGATAGATGAAACCTCTAAACATTTCATGATGCCTAGAAAATAGTTTAGACAATGCAGTAAGTTTGCTATGAGTCATAATGCACAACAATTAATAACAAGAGCACAGCTCCTGCCCAAATCCCTATAAGCACAAAACAAAAGCCTTCCTGTTATAAACACAGAATCACACTAGATTGCTTAATTCCACCCCAAAACACTTCAGATCCCTGGTCCCACTGGAGAGCTATACAGTTATCAAAAATCCAATAGATGAAACCAAAAAGGCATGGCAGAACCCAGACTGTCCAAATTAAAGCCTCTGAGATTCTCTGTAAATCCATCACAGAACATAAAAATCATTAATTTATCTCCTGGTTTCACATCCTTCTGACAGCTTAGTACCCAAATGCATTACTAGTGGCCATTCCTTTGCAGTTGGCAACAGCCAAAGGAAAATCAGGATGAAAAGGGCTTGTGGTTACCACACAGACCCAGCATCACAGGACCTGCACTTTGCCACAGGCTTGCTGTATCCTCATGGTCAAATCGTTTAACCTTTTTGTGCCCCATCTCCCTCTCCACCCTGGATAACAACTGCTGATTTACTTCACAAGGCTCTTGTGAAGCTCCATTTGTCAATGCCTGTGATGTATTATTTATTGCCAGAGACATAAACAATCGCATCCTGAAGATGCTGAGCACATCACCTGCATTTTGATTTCTGCCAAAACCTCTCTTCCACTTAGGGCAAACCCTTCCTTTCTCCTTCACTCGCCTAATAGTCTTTTGTTCAATGATGATTAAATTTAACAAGCTGATATGCATGTTTGGGGCCATGAAGTCAACTCCCAATTACTGACTTCCCCTAACAGGGGAGGCTCAAGGGAAAGACACTGGATTTGTGATGCAGCGGTGGTAAACAGCATTGCTAGTTTTGAGGACTCTGTATGATGCTTGCAATTGGTGGTCCTGTCAGCATCTTCAGCAAGGTGTTACTCATGTCTGAAGGACAGGTTTTAGGATAATATGCCCTGCATAGATACTTAGAGCACAGTAGGATAAACATATGTGAAGGAAAAGCTGAACAGAGCCCAGATACAGCACATCTATCTCTCTTAATGCTACACAGGGTACATGTATCTGGGAAAAGGCACATAAAAAGAAGTACATTTTCTATAAATCTTGGTGAAAATACTGGTTTGGTTTTAGTATTTTTTCTTCTGGAGACTCTGGTCTATCAGGCTCCCTTGCTCCTGTTATAAAACCTGATGACAAACTAGGCAGTGGCTAGATTTAACATCCCCACTGACCTTATCTAACTGACCTTGCACCAAAACAGCACAGTGTGCTGCCAAATCTTCCCATTCTCTTCAGTATCTGAAGTCTCAGGAGCTCCATCTCCTAAATATTTTTGTATCTGCTGACCTTATTGCATTGCCCAGAAACAAAACTGCCAGGCAGTCGGTGGGAGCATTTAAGCACGCTCACAAAAGGGGGAGCTCTGAGTGCAAAGCTCTCCCCTCAAAATACAAAAGTGCTGGGTGTGCCTGGGTGATGGGAGGGTTGTAACTTACTGAGAGGAAGAAGGTCCCTGTTGCTAAAATAAATTTGGCTTCCAAATTCAACCACGAATGAGTATTTGACTAAAATCCTGCCATGCTTGGGAAGGCTGAAGATGGCTTGAATGGTAACGAAGGGCTGCATTTCTAGGGATGCATGGTCTCAGTTTAGGGAGAAATCCTCTCAGCACTTAAAAACAAACCAAGAGAAAGTTAGAAATGTACCTTGTGACGAGTTTTATGTTATGCCACTTGTTATGCAAGCCAAAAATGGGTTTAACAGAAAATGGCACTGGCTTTTCAATCATTAATGGCACAATCAACTAAAATACATAATAGGTTGCAGTGAACACAGTGTTTGTAAACACGTGCAATTAAAGTGGAATAAGATTCAATTATAATGGGTTATGTGTGCATAATAATGCAGATCATGCAAGTCTTATTAGTTGGGCTGTACCCTGAGCTCAGTTCAGGAGGAAATGATATTGAAATGTGCTATAATGAAGAGGAAATTTTAATGAGAAGACAAGGTTGAAAAAATATTACTCAAAGCAAGAGAAATGAAAGAGTCCAGAGGCAGAATACAAATGACAGTAATACAAAGTCATTTGGCTTTATCTCTGGCTTCATGCAAAGATCAGAAATTCACACTTGACAGCTGCAGGAAGCAGGTACACAGAATTCACCCCACTGGTTGCCACTTTTGGGAGAGCAGGTCCACGCTCTTCCTTCAAGCTCTCCTCTCTCTACAAGCTCTGCTCATTGTAGGAGCTTCATGCGGTGACAGTGACAGAAGAATTTCACTCTCAGTGCTCTGAGAATGTCCAGCTTCTCCCAGGCTGCTACTTTTTGGGTCAGTGCAAACAGTACTCCCACAGATGCTTATGTTATTTCCCCATTTTCCCCCTGATAGTATAGACTTATATCCAAGGCAGGTATTATGCACATGATCTTTCCCTTCGTTTAATCACTCTCAGAAGTTGATTCACTTCACATTAATTGCTTGAATTAACCATCACTAGGCGTGGGGGAAGGCTGGACTGCACTTTCCAGAGCACAGGGAATGACTGGTAAACACAGCCCAGGTGATACTGCACACATAAGAGCTGATCTCGGCTAAAACATGCAGACCTTGTCTAATTCTGGAAACAGATAGCTCCCAAACTACTTCACAAAGCCCTGTGGTAATTGGTGCATGTGTCTAACAATGCAGACTGTGCTACGCTGGTTAGTACAGGGCTCTGACTTGACTTAATCAATACTTGAGAGGTGAAAGCAATACAGCCTATGAGGTAAAACAAAATAACTGAGAAAACCAAGGTGCTGTGTTGCATTAGCTGAAAAGCTGAAAAATAACTGGTATTGTCTTGCACAAGGCACTCAGGTATCTGCCCTGAGCTGGTGGCTGTTGGCACAGAATGGCTTCACTTAAGGACATGAAGGTGTGCTTCTGTAGAGGGATAACAAGTCGCTGTAGGCATGGGAGATTAAATTGGAAATTTGACATGGAAGAAGAAACCTCCAAGTGTGTCTGGTCCCACAATACCACCAAAGCATAAAAATTCTCAGATGGTCAAGGAAAACAATGTCCAGAGACCAGATTCCAAATTCCTCAATCTGAACAAACAGTCCTTGGAGGAAAACTGAAATTATATGAAGGAAATTATACTGTCACCACAGCTCACAACTCACAGTAATCTCATACATCTTCATACATTCATTGTGCTAGGGATGTGTACCATTCCCACAGAAAGCAGTAAGTAGCACAGTGATCTTCTGGGTCTCCTGGGGGACTAGGCAATCATGTCCCAGTGAACATCTTCTGGCTTCTTTGTCACTCTAACAGCACGTGCTGCAACCTGTGAGGCTTCATTTACCAGGATTTTTTTCTGGATATTTGGTCCATGTTTCTTTTTCTTGCTTCCAGCTCATGTTTCTTTTACATCCTACCGTGCTACTTAATTCTTCCTTGTCTTCGGTGTTTACACCATGCAGCACTAGATTGTAATGTCTCTCCGTAGCCATTTTTCTCTGAGTGACAGTATATTACAAATTCAGTTCTTCCAGTACTGATTTAGCTCCTTTAATCTTTCTTTATAAATGAATCTCTCCATCCCCTTGATAATTTTTGTTGCTCTTCTCTGAACTCACTACCATTTTTCAATATCTCCTTGCTAATGAGTTTCCCAGAACTGAACACAGTGTTCCAGGTGCAGAAACAGCAGAGTGGCATCAAGATGGTCTGGACCTGTGCTGCCCTGAACTGCCCTGCCCTTTTACTGCCCTATCTCATTTCTAACTTGGGTCTAACTCATGCCCACAAGTTTGGAGGGAGAAGGTCTAATTTCACCTACTGTTCTGTTTCAGATATTTGGCTGGCAGATTCTGAAATGCTAAATGTGGTTTATTTTCTTTTCTTTAGCAAGTAATTTTGGGTGTGCAAATCTGTTCTGAAGACTGCAGATTGAACTTTAAGCAGCATCATCCACATGGAAGTCAACCCCCTGCTCATTATGCCACTAAATTAGTAAATAACCAAGCTGAATGTGTAATTCAAAACCTCCCATTTAGGAAGGACACTGGGGCACAAGAGGGTTTTCATAAAGTCTTCAGGCTAGCAAGACTCACATCTGCAGAGGCAGACACACAGAATTACAAACCAAGACTGCCTTTCCTCCTGCCTGTGAAAAATGATGGATCTGGTTTGTTCCACTTAACAGGAAAACTGGTCAGATTCTCCTATTCTGTAGCCAACTCTGAATTCATTTTCCAGCATCCTGACCCAGCTGCTTCTCTCTCTGGACTCGTCTGCACTTTTTGTGGAGAATATTGGTTCCTCCTAATTTCATCTCATCTGCATATCTTCTTAAAATGTTACTTCCTCCTCCATTTCTAGATGATCAGTGAGAACATTAAATAAAACTTACTTAAGAATAGGCTTTGTAGTTCTTCTATGGTCTCCTCATCTTCAACTCCATGCTTTGCCACTCACTGTTAACCTCTCTTTATAGCCTTCCAGCCTGTTTTCAATCAAGACGACAGTGTTCATCTCCAAGCTGATTTAAATTAATTTTTCTAGAAAGATTTCATGAGGCACAGTATCAAACACACTACTCAGATGCAAATATATTACCGCTCCAGCATTCCCTTCATCCGTTAATTTTCTGTTTCTATCAAAAAAGCAATCAACTTTGTCTGGTGAGATTTATTCTTGCTAGACCGACGCTGTCTGAGGCTCCGTGCTGCTGGAGCCAGCTCCCAGCCACACCAAACACCCATGGCCAGAACTGCCTCCAAGGTAGATGGGTATGTCATTGCCTCTAAAAATGGGTGTTTTGGGGGCATTATTATCTTAATCCTACACTGTGGGTGAGCTAATTGGCAGTTCTGTCATTATGGTATCAGTGCAAACCCAGGCAGGACTGTGATTTCTATCCAAAACTGGTTGGGATCCTGCACCCTGACCTGGGGCGCAATTTTCCCAGAGGGCTGCAGCCAGGGGTTGTGGTCCCACAACCTACTGAAAGCAAGTGCTCTTGTGTTGTAGCAAGGTCACACAAAATACCCTTGGAAGCAGTCTACTGGCACATCTTGCTCAGTACCACCTGCAAAGCACCCCACTCCCTGCCAGGCATCACTCCTGGGACTCTCTGTGGTGGCACAATGCCTGACCAGAATGGGAATCTCCTGCCTGGGGTCTCATGACAGATTTAGGAGCAATGAGCTGTGAGGCAGGAGTGCTCTTTCTCACAAGAGACTGCAGCCACCCAGGGACCATTATGGTCACCTTTTGATGGACCAGGTCACACCAGCTGCCTTCATATTCCCCACTTTCAGTACATCCTAAAGCAATGCTGAGTATTTTGGAAAGGGTAAAAGTAGGTTTTCAGAAAACAATGTTTTGGGATCATTTATTTCTCCTTTTAAGTGTCTGTACGCACTTTTCTTTAGTCACCTCTTAGTCTTCTGTTCACAATTGAGGAGACATAGTCATGTGCAGCATGGCATTTTCAGCCCTTCCCCCAGTAGTCAAGGCTCATCTCTATCAGCTGATTTCTGCATAGGCTCATTGTCACTCAACTATTTTCTCACATGTTACTAAGAAGAGACATTTTATTGGCTTTTCCTCATTTCTGAATTGTTCACATTTCTTTTATCTGTCTCATTAAAGATAGATTCTAGTCATCATTAGTTTCATACCCACACTAGTTTACTAATTAGTGGACATACTTTCTCTCTAGGATTTTTGCTTTCCCTCCCCCGATACTCATATAAGAAGTGCCTTTCATATTCCCTTTAAATCCTTGGGCAGCATTAATTCACTCTGACTTTTTTTCTACCCTTATCCATTCCCTGCTGAGCTTTAAATGAATCTGTATTCTTGTGTGATTTCCTTCCCACCGTTTCCTACTTCAGTACCGGTTTTTTAACCTCCTATCTTTGAGCAGTCCCTTGTGAAGCAACTGTAACTGTAGCACATAAGAAACTTTTCATGCACACTTATTAGTCATGCAGATTTGTGCCTACCTGACTGCCACAGAGATTGGGAGGGGCAAGTCTGGAAACGGCCCCTTGAGAATTACGGGTGTGGGGTCTGGGTCAGGACAGGGACCACAGTCATTGGGTCCTCCTAAGATGAGCATCCTCCCACGAGCCAGGTGAGATGAAGGTGGGTTCTCAGCCCAAAACACCAGCAATTACTCCTCCTCAGCAAGTTGAACAGGGTCCTTCACAGGATCCCTGGCATACACCCAAGGCGTGCTTGGAAAAGCAATAAAACTCTTTCTGTCAATAATTGGTTCCTCAAATAATTTGTTAACATTTGTATAGCACTTTGAAGATGTTAAGTGCTTTATAAGTGCACACATTATTTTTGGCATTTTGGGGTCCTTTCAGTCTCTGCTGGCAGCACCTCATTGTCAGCATTGCCAAGTTATGTGACATTGCTCAGGGGTAGAGGCATTTAGCAGACAGAATTAGTTGCCATCTCTCCCTACACTCTTTTAGAAAGAAAAATGAAATTGCTGTTTGCTGGGAAAGGGGCTGCCCAGTGTCACTGCTGCTGTGGGCAGCAGAAAGCCTCTTCTCAGCCTGGTCCAGCTGAGAGTCCTTTGTCCTGGGGGTGGGGAATATAGCTAAGGTAGTCTGGCCCTTTCCAGGGCTACTTCTAATAAGCTCCAGCTGCAAAACCTTCTTTCCTTCGCTCAACTCTGCCTTGGAAGGGTCAGGATAAAAGGCATGTTCTCCTCTTCCAGGCCAGGTAAGCTGTTTGAGTTTTTGCTGTCAAATGTAAAATGATGTTTTTGAAAATGAAAAGGTTTTTTTCTTTCTAAGATTTTAGCAGGGGCACTGGTTGAGTTCTTAATGCTGGGTTACCAGTGCATTAAGTAGCCTCTTGATGTGATCTGTCTAAAGCAGATGGAAGCAGTGTCTGTGTTGGCATTGTTTATGTTGTTCTTACAAACTTACTTAAGACTCTTAGCTAATTTATTATTCTGGGAGCCTAATGCAAGGCAGCAGGTACTTACAGTTCCCCTGCAGAGTCTATTTTCAATATTAATTATCTTGCTGTGCGTTAAGTAGTTTTTGTTTTTGCGTTAAAAGGTTTATGAAGATTAGATGATTAAAATGATAAAAACTAATTTTCTCAAGCATAGCTACTCTGCAGCAGTCAGCTGGAAAAAGAAAAATATGGGCACTTAGTTGTCTTGGAAAAATGGCACTATAACTACACTATTGTATGGGGGGAAGGGAGCAGTGGGAAAGGCTGTTGTATCACAAATGGGTTTCACTGTCCTGCTAGCCACATGCTTGTGCTCGTGTTGGTGTGTCTGCTGCTCAGTTTTGTTCCCTGTATAGTAGGGTTTTTTTTTAATGGGAAATTAATTTCAGTGTATGACAGGAATGGCTATCACTTGCAAACAAGCCACATCTGCTGCAAAGCTAAGCTCAACGTGATGACAGAGTATGTCTTGATTGCTCTTTTAGGAGAGGGGGGGCTGATGAGACATATCTGTGGCTGGGCCTGGTTTCATGGCATTAAGCTGGGCTGCAGGACAAGTGCCTCCTATGGGACAGCTCTTACTAGAGGATGATCTTAATGATGGTTAAAGGAATCTCTCTTACACTGGTACTGTGTCTTGGTTCCTTAGCTGCAAAATGATGAGGAAATGCTGAAGGAGAAGGATAAGTCACAGCCCTACCTTCTGTGAGACATTGTTATTAGTCTGCTAATGCTGACAGATACCTTGTTTCGCTCCCTTGTGCTTTATCCCCAGTGACATCCAGAGGGACCCTGCAGAGCTGTTACAGCTTATTACAGTGTATTGCTAAATTCGGGGCCATGGGACCTCAGCAGATTTGTTGGTTTTCATTTTGGCCTAAGAGTGAACTCTGAAGCAAGGATCAGTTGGTTAAGGAAGATATCCCCATCCCTTTCAAACCAGTGGACTTGAAGCATGCTGTGAGTAGCACAGTGGTAGCAATGGGTGCAGCAACCACAGCCCTGCCCTGCCCTCGAAGAGCCCCTGCTGCAGTTGCTGCCCTGTCACCACGGTCACGTCTAACTGCCTGCCCTCACTCCCACTGCTTCCATCGCAGGACATGTACTTTGGGTGAGAGGGACCGTGGGCAGCAATGCCACTCCCATAGAGTGACTCAGATCATTGCCTGTGACTGGCACAGAGTACCCCCCTTATAAATATGATGATGTATAGGCAGCGTAAAACATTTGTTATAACAAAGTCTCCTGCCTGTCAGGGGATCCTGTACAGCATTTGCTGATGCTGAAGCCATGGGGTTTAAAGCCACTCTCATTAGCAGTAGTCACCCGATTGTACGTTTGGGGATGAAACCAGAAAGACCAGAAGGTGCTTTCTGAGGTACAGTGTAAGCCAAGAAACTGAGGATAAGCTCTATTATTTTTCTGTTGGATATATCCATTTTATGGTGGTTTCTGTGTTTTGGGACACTTTCCTTCAATGACTAGCACTCTAAATACTGTTTTTTCTCTGAGGTGGCTGTTAGTGTCGTTAGTTATTTGTTGATATCATGCAGTCTTTTCAATATCCTAGAATTTATTATAGGTATTAGAGATGGCAGTCTTTATCCATTTTACACCTTCATTATCTAATCTAGTTCCATCATTACTTCAGATACACGCAGTGGTATTATCACTGTTGTCTTGTTTCATTATAATTCCCATTTGTTTAGTGCTTTATTTCTAAGAAATCATTTATTAGAAAACATGCCGAAGTATAATCAGCCCCTACATTACGTATGTTTGAATCTCAGGCATTTGACAGGAAACATCTGTGACTCAGAGGTGGCATGGTGCCTGGTTTAGGCCAGTGTTCATAGGCTGGGCTAAGGAGCACGCTTAATGCTGGGTCCTGAACAGCCTTCCAGAGCCTCAAATGTCTCTAGTGGGTATCTTGGTCTCCTGCATGTCCACAGTAGAGCTTCCTCACGCTGCTAAAAATAATCCCTGCCTTCAGAAAATGAGGAGTTTGTCCCACCTACAGTAACAATCACTGATGTGTATTTGACCTTTTCCTTCAACTCCCCCTGTAGTGAACCTGTGTGTTGTGTGGGGCTGCACTGTCGGTGTAGGGGGGTATGGGGGGTGACACGTAGCGAGCAGAATGCAGCTGCCTCTGACGAAGATGGACATAGATGTCACCCTGCCATGGTGGCAACTGTTAGGTTTTTATGTTGAGAAGGATTTTAAGGATCAAGCAAATAGAAAGTAAAGCCAAGATGAGACTGCAAGAGAGGAAAGGGGCCAGACAGCTGTGGCATGTCTGACACAAGGGCACTTGGATAAGGAAGCAGCCTGTCCACGCTGGGCAGAGAAATTGCACTCAGAGTCCAGGACAACTCACTGCATATCCTGCCTAAGAAAAGCACTGGAAAGGCTGACCTGAATCCCTTTTTAGCAGCACCTGTTCCTCTAACCAGAAGTGTTTTCCAGCTACAGTGAAGCTGCTCTTGGCTACAAGCAGGTTCTGCTTTGCCGGAATCTGGTGATGTCCATTCTTGGCCATCAGCATAAGGCGATGGGATGTCACTGACACTTGGAGCAGAGCACCTTGGCTTCTGAACAGCCTTTACATCTCCTTGGCCACAAGTCACACAGAGTTACAGGAGGTCTTGTAAGAGCATCTGCTGCAATAAAAACAGATAATTATGTCTGTATTTTAGGGAAGCTTGCAGTCAGCCTGAGTAATGCCTAACACAGCGCTTCATCCGTGTTACAGGCTGGAAGGGAAAACCCCTCAGTTTCTCAGTTTTCAAGGTGTCATTAATAAATCAACCTGTAGAGAAAATACCAGAAATTGTTTTGGAACAAATGATATAATTTAAAAAGTTATTTCATCCAGCAAATAATTATCACACCCCCTGATCTTTCTTAAGATATAATTCAGTGAAAAATGTGTGTTTCTGGCTCGATTCCCACAGATACTGATCCTCAATCTTTAGCCAAAATTTGCTGAGGCATGGTCTGACAGAGAAAATGGACTCTGAGCTGTAACATAAAACCTAATTAGAGGAGGTACTGCAAGACAGGGCAAGAGATGATGCCTGTAGTGCTGAAGAAGACAGCACCATGTCTATTGTCTTCTGGTACCTGCTCTTTTCCAGAAAAAAAATACCAGGTATCTTTAACACCACATTACATGCAGAACACGCACACAGACACGTGTGTACTCCAGTATTGAAAAGCATTAACTGCCTTCTCTCCTCTCCACTCAAATGCCTGCAGCAATATCAGCAAATACCACAAAAATGAGAACTAATGTTCCAATTACGGATGCAGGAAAGCTGTGGTGGGTCTGCATGGGGGAACTGTGAGGATTTGGCTAATAAGTAGGAAGTGAAAACTGACTCTATACAGAATCACCTTTTGAAAGCCTGTCTGTCCATTTGCTGGGGCCTGCCTGGTGTCTGGGCAGTGGTGGCAGCTGGGTTGGTCACTGCTGTGGTGCCCCGGCTAGGGACAGCAGGATGTTGTGGGGGGCTCGTCTCTGCAGGCATTAAATCTCTGGCGTGAGGACCGGGATTCCCCAGTGCCTCTCCCTGCTAAGCACTCAGGAAGCCGCTCTGCGCTGATGGCTCTGCCCGCAGGCTGTGTATTCACACAAATGCGAAGTTTGCCGTGGGCTGTACCAACAGGAATGAAAGGAGCTGGCAAAGGCAGGTTAACAGCATGGCTCTGAAATGGCTGGAGGGAACGTGCTGTGAAATGCACATTTGTGTGGGAACCTCTCAAAACTGAGGGCTCAGCCTGCTGTGGCAGGGGTGTGTGGGTAGTAGGAACGGTCAGTGGCTTTGGCCTTTGCTCCCAGGCATTGCCCAAGCACAGGCCATGGCCAGCATAGGGAGCAAACACAGGAACCTTTGGCTTTTGTCTCAACTGCAGAAGTGACGTGGAGCAAACATAAACACGTTACAAACGAGAAATGGGACATCTCAATTCTCCATCAGGTGCAGGGAAGTTGTCTGCAGTTTAGTCAGGAAGGTGGTACAGATCATGGTATAGACTATACCTGTACCTCTGTTCCCCATTGGTTCTCAAGCCCTGTTTCTTGCTTGTCATGCAGTTTGATGTCACAGAACAGTGGGTAGGACCCATTCCTCTGTGGGTTTGTCTCCCTGTAGTGCTGTTGTCTCTGTCTGCCCAGGACCTCCTATGTACAGTTTAATATTCCTGCTGCTCTTTCCATTGGATTGCCTGGATGCTGCTGCAGCTGAGAAGTGCCTGTGTGGTTCCTGCCAGGGACCATTTTCTATATGTGACAACTAAACATCCTCTATCCTAGCTGAGGCCAGGACACAAGGCTAACGAGGCTTCTCCCTCCCTGAGGTATATGCCTTCTAGGATCACCTGGGTTCTGTTGTGATGCAAATGAATGCCTTCAAGTTGCTCCTATCACTGGGCCCTACCACCACACCCCACCACCCATCTAATTCTCACTGCATATCAGAGACACCTCGTTCTATGAGGAGCATCACATGATCTCACACATCAGTATGCAACAGCCACTGGAGATCACATATAGGCATTGGATGCGTTTGCTGAGACCAGGGTTCTCAGATGGAAAAATTAGAGCTGTTCTTCAAGGCATGTGTCTGATTGTGCACCATCCCTTCACTAAGCTGGGATCAAAATTTCCAGAGGAAATAGTCACCACTTCTAAACAGGCCCCACGAACCAGCTGAAACAGGATAAACTTGCAGGTTATACAATCTTGTTTCTTTCTCTGCTGCATGTATAGGAATAAAGCCCTCATATATGTGCAGAGCTGAAGTACGCATGTGCTGTTAGGGATGCAATGTGAACTCTGTTGTCATTGACCAAGGATGGGCAGATCTGCTATTAGCTTCCAGTGCTTGCAGCATTATTTGTAGGATGGTCTTAAGGGTGTATCTGGCCACAGAGAATTCATGCCATATCCAGCACAGCCTGGGATACACACAAGACTGCACTATTCATACAGCATCTGTGCTGGTGGTGAGAGAGTTCTTGGTTGTCCCAGCTGGCATGGCATCAGCGGGGTGATGAACACCCTACATTTGAGCTACCTGGGAGAGCAGGGAGGGAGGAACACCATCTTAACCCAAATACAGAAATCACAGTATGGCAGTGAAGGTGAAAGCTGCGGTTGCCCTCAGGAAACAAGGGAGCATTTGATACTGATTTAGAGAATGGCAGGATGAGCCTCCCATCTGAGTAAAGTTCTGAAAGTTGAAACGACTAATATGGTTTCTGGTACCTGGTCTAATGTTCCATCACTGGTTAGTGTGTTATGGTGGTCGCGACACCCTTTGTGATAGGGATTGATATCTAATTAGGCAAAACGTTCATTTGTTCATGCCTGAAGCTTTGAGCCATGCCAGCCCCATGTGCATTACTGTTCTCTGCGACAAATCACTTGTGTCCTTGCCCTTAGAGGGTTAACTCCTGCCACGAAGATGCCGTTAGCTCAGTTTCACCCCTTCTCCCTTCCTAGTGGGAAGAGCCGGGGCTGCAGCAGTGCTGTGGTGAAGCCGTGGTGCAGAACGCGCTGCTCGGGCTTATTCCCTCTGCTGCAACCCCTGCGGGGAAGGCGCTGCGGGCGGGGAGAGCCCTGCCCGGCCTGCTGGTTTACACGAGAACAGGCAAGATGCTTGAAAAAAGAAAAGGAAACAAAAGTTCTTTCTGGTGCTCCAGGACTTGCCGCAGGTTCCTCCGGCAACACGAGGGCGGTACTGCCGTGCCTGCCTTGCCTCCTGCCGGGAGAGCCTTTGCTGGTAGCACAGCAGCACCTAGAGGCCCCGGGCCGGAGGAGGCAGCAGGCTGCGGGACAGCCCTGCCCGGAGAGCCGGCGGGGGGCACGGGGGTACGGGTGCTGTCGGGGTCCCGGTGAGCGCCCCAGGGCTCCGGGTCAGGGAGAGAGTGCCGTTTTCCTTTTGTACCTGAAGGTCTGGGGATGAAACCAGAAGGGACCCGACCTGCCTGCATCTCGAGATCGTTTGTCCACTCTGTACGTGGACCTGACAGCTCTGTGAGGACACACACACCCCCCCACGCCCCGACTTAGTAGAGCCGATTTTGGGGGGGGGGGAGGGGGGGAGGGGGCCCTGTGGTCATTCGCCTTCCCAGAGGTAGGAGGAAGGGACAGGTCAGCCAGTTTATACGCAGAGATACGCGTCCTTATCTTGTTAAAGGAGAGGGGCTGTGGGCAATCCCTGCTCCCCTGGGTTAACCGTAACCCCCTCCCTGCCTGCTTCCCCCAGAGCCTCTGCTGCACCCCGGCCCCCTGCCATTGCCCCAAGGCAGGCAGCCTCTTCAGGGGCATGTTACCCTAGAAAAAAGCCTGTAAACAGCTCTGCTCCATGGAACAGATCTCTGCACGGAAGGTACGGCTGCATTACCACTGAGTAATCCCTCTCTCTATAGGGTAGAGCTTTTTACATGCAAAGCTTCCTCTCCCCGCCCCCCCATCTGTAGATCTTGATATAAACCAGTTAGAACTTCTGTGGGGGTTTGGCATGCCATCTGATCCAGACTTGGTCCAGGAAGGGCAAATCTGCCATCCATGCCGACATGGGTAGTTAGAAGCAGCTCCTCTCCTGCTCCCTGAAACTCAGATGGCTGCTTCTTCCAGCTGCTTTGCCAGACACCTTTTTCTGGAAGACTAAATAGTTCTTTATGCCTGGTCTTTTCATCTTCCTACTTCTGTGTCCAAATTAAGTCACTTCTCTGCCTGACTTTAGCAATTATATAAGCCAAGAAACAAATGTATCCTCTAGAGGCTTTTGTCATTGCTATGGATCTGAACTGGCTGTGGTATTTAAGTATTCATGGGAAAATATGGATGCTAGAAATAGTGTAGCATTTTAGTATAATACTATCTACAGAGGTAGCAACGCTTCCTCCAATTAGTCTTAATTTGCTTATTAATATAGCTGTGACGCTCAGCATGCCTTGGGTGTCCGCCTTGGAGAGACACTCGTTTTCACTCTGGGTTTTGAAGGGGAAAACTCTGAACAAGGGGTGAACAGGTTAGAGTAGACCAGATTTTTGGGTGCAGACATACTTCTCCAACCTTTTCTATTTATCTTATTTTAAACTAGGACTAATCGTAGCACAGACAGAACACCAAAGACAGAAACATCTGTAAGGCAAGGCCTTGGTTCTGTGCCACATCCTACTGACTTTCCACCCAAGGCTTTCCCTCTGTGGCTGGTGGCAAGTGTCACCAATGCTGTTCATGCTGCTGTCTAGGAGGTGCAGCTTACGTTCACCTTCTCCTTCCTCTGACAAATGTGTATGTATTAGATGATAGTACTGGAATAAAATGGGCAAACAGAGACAACCAGAGAGAAAGGAGAACAAGGGCAATTTTCACAAGTGAGCAGAGGCCATCATCATGCCCTGCCACAGACACCCGCTGCTTCATGCTTCCTTGTAGCCAGATGTTTTCCTACACCCCATTTTTCTCTCCTTCGTCTCCCATTTGCCTTCAGGCGACACAAGTGGTCATTACACTTTGCACAAAAGCTTTTATGCAACACAGGTATCAGGGAAAGAGTTTTCCCAGTGCCCTGCCACCATCCAGCTAGCAAACTAATTCATCACAGCTTTCCCTGCACCTGGCAAGCTGAAAGGTAGTGCCTTTACATGTCAGTGCTCGTAACCATGATGGTGTTTTCACTTGTCAGTTCAGAACGTGCTGGTCACCCACTCTAAATAAGCAGGGAACACTTCTCACTCCTGCAGCCGTAGCTGAATGATTAGCCTTTGGGCAGGCTGAATGTGCTGTCGTCACTCCCAGGCGTTGAGGTGTGATGACCGAAGGAGAAGGTGCAGCCTGCCTCGTTGGCATGCGATGAGCACCAACGCCGTGCAGAACTGTCAACTCCTCCATCCTCATCCAACCCAGTCCTCCAGCAGGAAGTGGCAGGTGGAGCCAAGCAGGGTAGCAGGGTAAGCATAGTAATGAAAGCATGTCAGCAGACAAGTTTGTCATTGATGCTCTCAAATAGACTCTGTGGAGGTGGAATGCTTCAGAAAGAGCAGGAACATACAGATAGACCTGAGCCATTGCTCCCTCTCTTACTTGAGAGCACCCTTTCTTGCTCTTGAGAGCAGCATCATGAAGAGAAGGAGAACTTATCTCTGTCCCCAAGTTTCAAGAGATAAAACTGTTAGAACGAGGCTTTGAGTCCCACTCCTCGATTAGCTCTGCTGCCTGGAAGACCTGGGCTCTGTGACTGGTTGTCACTTTCCTGAGAAGGGAGATGGCTCAATCCCATCTTCTCTACGGTGCCGGCACCTACGTGGTATCCTCAAGAATCTCTGCTGCTGTAGCTATTCCTAAACTATCAGGGGGGAAAAAAGCCCTTCTGTAATCCAAGTCTAAAATACTGGCCTGAAGCAGGATGAAGAGGGCTGCAGTAAAATACTCCCAGCAGAGGAAGTCACATAATTTCTATGAAAAGCATGTTCTGCGCTGGCCTAGACACTAGTCTACAGAGAGGCCCATCGGGGAGTAACTTTACTGATGCTAATAAATCAGTATGAGTGTGTATGAGATTAAGACCTATGCAAATTGAGAAGGGCAACTAGCCAGCTGGTGTGTGCCAGTGTAACTCCACAGAACTTGATTTGCACCAGTTGGTCAGGTACTGACCGTAAGGCCAGAGCGTATGTGTGCCACATGGTGTGAGTGCTGCAAAGCTGGGGCCCTGCAGAGCTCCGCTCGCCAGATGCTTTATCAAGTCCATTAATTGCTTAAAGAGCAGATGAGCTGTCTGAGCACTTCCTCAGAAATACCACGAGGAGCAGAGCATTCGGAGTGGCTTCGCAAGCAAGTGAGGGCAGCCGTGGAGGAGCAGCTGCTGGGCAGGGCAGCGGGAGGTAGCAGAACAGACTCTGCCTGCACACACCACTTGACATTGATTATACATGTTGGACTTGGGCATGAGCCTTTGAAACTTCTGTGGGAGATCAGGCACTGCTTTAACTCTTTGGACTGGAGTAGTGATGCTTGTCTGGAAACTATGTGAACAGGGAAGTCCACAAAGCATGTCAGTTTGTTTTCCTGGCTGCAGGCAATCTATATAAATTTTTTTTGGGTACGTGTTTGGTCTGATGGTGCTCCCCTTGTTTTCTGTGAAAGGGGTATGAGTATTGTTTGTCCTGCTCAATGTAATGAATGACTGTTGAAGTCAGTGAAGTCAGTGTTGGCTGTGAGAGCCATTTCCCTCATTGCATTAATTCTGGTGTGTACAACTTTAAGTACCACAAAGCAGATGTTGACCGAGTGTTGCAAAGCCTCTCCTAACTGCAGCTATTCCTTCATGTCCTTCGTTTATAAATGCAATCCATACTAGAACTGTACATGTAGCAATTCAGTTAGGAAGTGTCAGTAATCGGCATTCTCACAGACTCAAAGGAGAATGACTCGTATCCAGAGGGGGAAAAGTTGTATTTCCCATCCTGAAGGTAGACCTCTGAAACCCAGACCTTGTCTAGGGTCTCTCCTGGTACTGGTGTGAGAGACAGGATCAGAAGTTAGATTTCCTATACTCCAACCCAACCGTGTAACTATAGGGCTGTTCTCTAGTCTCTTATTCCTGCAAGCCGTTACTCTACAAACATGATAGATAGACTGGTAGAAGTGTTTAGCATTGAATGTTTCTGGAGCATAATCATTCCAGCCTCCCTAGGCAGCAGAAACATCACTCTTATGTCAAAGATGGCAAGACTGGGGCACAGTGCTTTGTCCAAGCTGTGGGACTCTCTGGATCTGAGTCCTACTGCTGTAGACAGTGGCCCCAGGTCAGTCCTGTGACTATGTTGCTTGTCAGTGCTAGCCACTGCCAGTGAATTAAGTAACAGCTTGGTGGAAGAGGCAAATGAAGCAGTACTGACAAGAGAGACAAGAGATGCTTTTCAATGAGATTTGAAAATTGAGACAGAGAGTTGATTAGGTTCATATCACTGTGTGATCTAGTGATGCTAAACAACCAGCTCTCCTTGGCCACGCTGGTGGGAATATCGACCAGATGGAGTTGCTCCTCCTGAAATGTAGTAACTTGTTAGTACTGCAGTGATGCTTGCAGGGGGTTACTTTTCTTTCTCTGACTGCCAAAGCCTTTGGGAAACCTGTGTGCAACATGTTACATAGAATTTCCTTGACTGTTTTGCAAAGAGAGTGTCAGAGAAGCACGTGGGGACACCACGGAAGAGAGGATGTTGATAGATAACTACCCTACTATCAGTACAATGAACACATCTGTGCTGTGAGGCCACGTGGATGTTGTCATGGGGCAAACTGCAGGAAAGATGTTTGAGTGTGCTGAGCCCCAGAGCGTGACTGTTCCTGTCCCTGTCACATGCTGTACCTTGGCTGTGCTTCAGATGTGCTGGGTGGAGGAGAGACCAGGGGGCAAAGCAAGTGGCCAGTGCTGCCTCTGCAGGTCCTGCGGCTGAGCAACACAGGGGGCAGAGCAACTGCAGTCAGGATTTCCCCTTCCAGGCAACTCTAGGGAATGTCAGATGACAAGAGAGTGATCTTGACAGCAGGCTGAGAACTGCACTGAGCTGACAAACGGTACAGGCATGGTGAGATGGAGATGAGGTTGTGTGAACTCCCACACACTCTGCTTGCAAGACACAAGACAGAGGGAGGAAAACCGATGCTGAAACCTTTTGGAATACTAGTTTTCCAAGAACTAGTCGATCTTTGCTATGATGCTCCCTCTCCAATTACATTATTAATGCTTTGTTACATGAAATCTAGTTCCATCTGACTGATGTACTGTATCAAACAAGGCAGATCACAAATTGGTGTGTCAGCCCTGTGAACTGAAGAGGAAAAAAAATACCCCCCCCATTTCTAAAACTATCCTTAAAAAAATAAATTAAACTCTATAAAGCCCAAAATACCAAACAGGCTTTCTCTGTAAGCCTTTGCTTACAATTGTGTTACCAGAAGGTGAGGGTATGCTGCTGAGACAAGGCAGTGAGGGTCCAGGTGAGGTGGTGAGGCTAATTTTGTTCCCTGTCCTACTGAAGTCCTGAGGACAACATGAGGCAGCAGTGGCAGATGCTGCTCAGTATTCACATGTGGCTGCCTGCCCGTGCTGTGTGACAGAACGGGGCACCTGGAGTCCAGGAGCATCACCTCATGATGAGTCTTCTGCAGTTCACTTTGGGAAGTGTGGTCTGCAGCTCTGCTCCCCTCTACAGACTGTATTGTTGCTCAGTAGTGGCCTGGGAGGTGATCAGCGAGCTGAAAAGAGCAGCTTTGGCAGCAGAGGTTTTCCTGCTCCTTTCCAAAAGGACAAGGCATGTTTTGTTGGAATGGAAGAGATTAGGGACTATTTGCAAACATCCCAGCTTCCAAGGTTTTGGAAAACCTTTCAACAACTTCCTTTGTTTGCAGAGAGCAGAAGGGCTCCTTGCTCCACTCACCTGCTGCCAGAGATGCTCCTGCTGAGCAGGGGAGAAACTCTAGGACCTCCAGCTATGGGTCTGCTCAGGGGACCTTGGGTGGCCGTAGAGGACATAACAGAATTATAGCAGTTGCAAGGGACCTCTGGAGATAATCTAGTCCAACTCCCCCAGACACCCCCCGACTGCCTTCAGTTCCACATGCTACCACAGGCTTTCTGGAAAACGAGCAGTGTTTCTGGATGACTGGGCACAGCAGTGAATTTATAGGACTCTTCTGCCTCAAAAAGGAGCAGCGGAGAAGCGGGGGTGCGGAGGGAAGGATCAGCATTGATTAAGCTGACAAGTCTGCTAATGTCACGGTGGACACAGCCACTTTCCTTTTCTTTGCCAGCAGCAACTTAAATAATAAGATGCAGAGGGAGAAGGAGGGCGTGTCAACGCTGGGCTACTCACAGCGCTGCTGGCAGTATTTAGATGAGAAACTGGGGGTGTGATGGATGGCCGTGATGCAAAGATACATGGTGATCAGTGCTCTGGAAATGCCGGCAGATTAAGTAGGACTGCCGGATGAGTCTGAAGGTGACTCTACCAAGAGCCAGTTCTACATGATAACTTCTTTTTTTCCCCCCAAAATAACACTTGTCCTGAACTCAGCTGTGGATGCAACAGTTCCTGCAAACCCGCAGCTGGCAGATGCCATGTTTTCATTTCAGCCTGGATGCACAGGCCGAGCGGCTTGTGGGGCTCTAGTGTTCACTGGTTGAGAAGAACTTCCTTGGTCCTGAGCAGAGCGTGACAAGCAAGGTTGTGCTTCAAGCCTTTGGCAGAGCTGAGTGGTCCAGCTGACCTTTCTCCATGCCCCTGGTCCTGCACCCAGTGCCCCCACTAATTAGCCAGGCTGGCTGAATGGTAATCCTGTTGCATCATGCTTTGAAGATAAACTCCATTCTCAGACTCTATAGGAGTCAATTCCCAAGTTTTGCCTTCCTTTTGGTAGTCAAAGCTGCTCTGTACATCTCTGGACCTAGTACAGCTTCAGTGTAAGGCAGCATGTGACTGGCTGGTGTGGGAGGTACTGACAAGCTGTTGTGAGATGTGTTTGTCTTACTCGTTTTCACTGATACCAGTGAGGGTTTGAATGAATAGGGGTAATTCCCAGGTAAGGAATGTGAACCATAGTGACCATGTCCTGTGCCTGTAGCAGGCTGGATGACTGCAACTAAACCTTTTACATCCACTGCTTTAACCCTAAATCCTTCCTTTAGAGAAGGAGAAATAGTGTCTGGACCGGATGATGTACTGTGAGTGTTACCATCAGTGCATGGATCTGTGCACTGAGTTCGTAAGTGCTTTGAACTCTAGTTAAGGACAGCATCCACCAAATCTTGTGTTTCACACAAGCTCTAAAGTCTTATATGAGAGTGCTGGACTTTGGTTTCATGGCTAGATTCAGTGAAAGTGAAGTGTGTTTCTGGTTTTAGAAGCTTGTGGGGTATTGTACGCAGTTAGTTGTGACGAGCAGCTCTGAGAAGAATCAGGCATATAAATACCCAGATATGACTTGGATCCACATCTCCCTGGTCATTATAAAGAGGTAATTTTTTGCCATCTTTCAAAACACCGTGTCAGGCTATTTCCAAGGAGGCTTCAGCTTGGAAATGAGTATAAAGCTTTACTTTTAATTTTGTAGGAGTTGAAATTGAATGTTAATAACATCTCCAACACTAGACTTCACATATAGAGCGTTATGGATATCTATCTAGTGTTTCCAATTAACCAGGGGCACTGCCTCTGCTGCCTGTTTCATCCAAGGACAAAAGTAATTTGTTAGGATAGCAAATTGCCTCCCACTCCAGCAAATTAGCATTAGAGCATCACTATAGAAATAATCCGTGCTATCTGGATTATGGCAATGAAATTGCTATAAATGAAAGTTGTTTTCTGAACTAATATTTAGAGAAGATGAGAGAGAGAGATACATACATGAGGGGCATTACTAAACAGATGTCAACATTTAATGTTTTTTGAAAGAGGTGGTTCTCTTGAGAGGGTAATGTACATCTATCTTGCAAGGACTTTCCTTAGAGGGTTTCAATAAAGAGTGAATCTTTAAGAGCAAAGTGAAAATGGGAGAAGAAATATACTGCCACGGGAAGCTCAAAAATGAGACACTTGGGGTTTCAGGGAGTTACCATTAATCCACTCATGCCCCCAGGGCACTTCTGTGCGACCATCAGAATGACACACAGGCAGCTGCCTGGCAGTTTGCCATGTCTCTGGGTTTGATGGACTTTGCTCTGGATATGGCTAAACCTCCATCTGTTCGGAATGGTAGTTTGTTTTCCTTGACAAATGTGCTTAGATGATTACCTGACCTATCTGAATCCACAAAAGTAGATCATAAATTGTTTCAAATGTTTTTTCAACACTTTTTCCTTGCCACAACCTGGAAACCCAAGAAGCCATCGACACCTGAAAACCTGTCCTGTCTGAGCACTGCTTTACCATTAGATTAGGATTGATACTTGTACAAGGGGCCTGCTAATATCCTTGGACTTGTGGCTTAACAAGACATGTAATGAGGTGTAGCTCATTCATACATGGTGAGGAAAGCCCAGACATGTGTCTGTCTGGCTCCGTGATAGGACTGCAGAGATCACACTTGCCCCCAGCTCAGCACAAAGCACTAGCTGGTTCCTGGGGCAGTACAGCTCATGTGGTTACACCATGCAAGCATATACTTCAAATAGGTACAAGGAGGCAAAGCGTGAGTCAGAAACAGGCTCCAGGAGGCAAAATGAACTCCTGGAAGTGAGCAGGAACTTAGTGATAGAGCTGAGGGTGTGGTGGAGGGGCATAGGCTCTTGCACACACAGCTGAGCTGGCAGTGCCTGAAATTATTTGGTTCTGATCATCTCATCAGTTTGGGAAATCTCTAAATTGAGAAGTTCAGAGCACCGAGAAACAGCTTAATAATAACTGGCAAGATATTAGCATTGATTTTGAAAATGCTGCGTGGGTATGGTAAAAGATGGATGACAGGGAGCCACTTGTTTGGCTTTGTTTGGTGTTGAGTATAAGATGAAAGGGAGAAAAGGATCTTCTAATAGCACTGTGTACCTCAGCAGTGTAAGATACAATCTGACCTCATGGCGAAATTCAGAGCCCCCCTTCCCATCACGCACACGGGTGCAGGAGTGGTTACTGAGACAATACCCAATGCTTGCAGACAAAATGCCTCTATAAAAAAATGTGAGCTGGGAGTATGGCTCATGAGTGCAAACAGGGCAAGAAGAGAGATATTTCCAAAGCGACTGCCAATCCCCTTACATGGACATGATGTGACTACCACACATACCTGAGAGGGACCCGTGACTCAACATGTGAATCTGCACTGAGGTTTTGATCATTACAATTCCTAAGTTCTAAAAGTAAGAGCCTTTCAAGAAATTTATTTTAAAAAGAGACAAGGGGGTGATTTAAAAAAACCAACCCAACCCAACAGTAAACAAGGGCCTCTGAAATAATGGAAGCAGCTGTACATATTTCTTAGCAGTGAAAGAACCAAGATCCAGGTATTTCCTGACACAGATAAATCTTAAGTTTCCCAGGCGTACAATTGAGACTGTAAATTTGGAGATAGACTGCTTGGGGAAGATGAAAGTTCTCTTGCTAGATGAGGATGTGGCTCTTCTCGCTCAAGTACACACATGTTTTCGAGACTTATTTGTTTTGTGATAGACAGCTCTAAATCCTGGTCTTTCAATCTCTTAACAAGACTCCTGAAGGTATTAAATGCATGTGCAATAGACAGGATTCAGGGAAAATGAGTATCTGTCAAAAACAGTAGCAAATCTGCATAAAGGAATACTGAACTGGGATGTCTAATGCCCTCAGTGCAGGAACACAACAAATTGAGGGTACCAGATAGATGCAGTGGGACCTGTGCTTGCAGAACTGGACCTGGAGCCATGGCAAAGCTGTCTCCATGATGTTTGGCCAGTTAGCACACAGGAAAACATTACATATTTTGGCCCTTCAGTTGTTGAAGGGCCAACAGAGGTGGGTTTGAGGCTGGGCATTGCAGCAGCACAAAATTCAGAGAGGAGCTGTCCCCTGCCTGCTGAGGTCAGTGGGAGCTGCTGCTGGGGCTGATGTCACCCAGTGCAGGTGATGTTACATCTCCAGCACAGCAAGGCCTTTGCTCCCTTTCCCAGTGCGACTGGTAACAGACAAGTGCTGAGGAGTGCAAACAGGCAGGGGCAGGGTCTTGTCAGAAGTTCGGGGTGAACTGCCGTTGTGGTTTTGCCCCAGCTGAGAGTCGGGTACCATGCCGCTGCTTGCTCTTTAAAGCGGGGGGGAACTGAGGGACGGGGAAAGGAGCGAAAAGAAGACCAGAAAACCCCAAACCTTCGGGGTTGGGATAAGGACAGTTTACTAAGATAGCAGAAAGATATATACAATAATAATAACAGGACTTTATAGCAAAATATACGAGACTGGTGATACACAATGCAGCTTCTCACCGAACCGCACAGCTCAGAGTCATCCCGACACTAGATCATCCCCAAAACTGCACCTCCTGGAGCTGCCTGCTCCTCCCCCCACCAGTCCCCTTTATGCATGACACAATTGCCATGGAATACCCTCTTTAGCAAGTTTGGGTCGCCTGTCCCATCTGTATCCACTCCCAGCTTCCTGGGTGCCCCACACCTTCTTGTTGGCAGGGAAATATGAACAGGTGAAAAGTCCTTGACTGCCTGGCAACAACTAAAGCATCTGTGTGCTATCAGCACTGCTCCCATCCTGACTCCCAAACATGGCATTTCACCCGCTGCTAGAAAGAAATTAACTTTATCCTATTTGAAACCAGTACAGCTGCATTCACCCGGGTCATGTTTGAAAGCTGACACCAGCCTTTCACCAGTGAGGGGAGTTCTCAGGGCTCAGCTAGAGCATAACATCACAAACTGGCACTTTTTTGTTCTATTTTTCAGATGTTCAGCCTCCAAACATACAAAGTCCATTCCCTCACTTAGAAGTTGGTGCTGTGATAACAATCCAAATACAGTGACATGCTACTTAAATGGTGTGGCAGACTAATGTAGACAACTGGGCATTTTCCAAAAAGCTGTAAGATGGTTGGTGTTTGCATGCACAGCCTTCCCTTTTCTGGGAAAGATTTTATCTCTTCACATGTCCAACAATACAGACAAAGACCAGCAGTGCATGGGGCCTGTTAGCTCTCCTCCAGAGCTGGGTGCCTGCTCATAAAACGAAAGCAACCACTCCAACCTAGCCTCATCTAAGCCATCTTGCATGGCTTCTGTTACTTATTGACTAATTCAAGGCCAGCTGTCTAGATAGTGAAACAGAAGCGTTAAATTAGAGCAACCACAGAAAATGGAGACTGGGAGGCCCCTTTAAAGCCACCTGGTCCATCTGCTGCCCGGTGGCAGGTTCAGCTTTACCTGCACCGTTTCTCTCTGGTTTGTCCAACCATCAGTGACGGAGATTTGAGAATTACCCACAACTAGATAAAAAAGATGTGCTTCACAAAAAATAAAAGTGTTTAGCTAACAGTTTCTCTCTCTGAGGTTATTCTAATGTATCGCACATCACTCCTGAAGTATCTGTGTGGTTTGTTAATGCTTTACGGAAACACATGCTGATCCTTTGGGGACACACATCTCAGCACTGGAAAATGGGAAATACGTGCTAATTTTTGCCTGTGAGATTGCTACTGGTAATGAATTTTGGCTAGATGGGATTTTTGGCCTCATGTTGCCTTTAGGCCTTAATTGTAATGAACGTGATTAGCGTACAGTGCTCTGAAACATGCTGCACTGTGATGGATGGAAGTATTTGTTTCCAACCTCCACAGGCCAGGTGTTACTGCATCACAGAATGGTTGGGGTTGGTAGGGACCTCTGGAGATCCTGTAGTCCACCCCCTGCCACAAAAGCAGGACCACTTCGGCAGGTTGCACAGGATCAAATCCAGAAGGGTTCTGAGTATCTCCAGAGGAGGAGACTCCACTCCATCCAGAGGTGCTGGGTGTCTGCTGGGTGCCTGCACCCTCCATGTGTTTAAACTAGTCAGTGCTAGGGTAACAGGTAAGCATGCCATCTGCACATCATGGATTTATTTTTAATATTGAATGTCCACGTCTTACATCTCAAAATAGCTGAACTCCTAAAGGCTCTTTTAGGGACTGCAAATGGGTGGAAAGAATGTTTGTAAATGGATGAGATTAAACAACGGGAAGGGGTCTTTGCAGAAGAGGCAATTCAGAGCTCAGCCCAGGCTCTGCTGCGTGGCAGGGTCTCTTGAATGCCCTCTCACTTACTCATGAAGAGCAATTGACTCTTGGACTTTTCTATTTATGCAGTTTCTGAATTGTACAATTTATAATATTTTAAACATTTCTTTTCCAAATCCACACACCTCACAGGAAGATGAGGGACAAACCAGCAAGGAAAGGAGCAATTGTAAACCAGTTACTGGGCCTGACTGTCCATTATATTCAGCCTCTATGTGTACAGCTGTTTTAAAGCAGCTTTAAGGAAAACGACAATCAACCCTCTTGAACTTAGGTTGTCTTACACAGTCAGAGGAGCTAGCACAAAGCTTGTATTCCCTTCTCAGTCTACGGAATATAAATCAGAGAATATTAAAATAATTAAAGAAACCCCTTGAATCTGCCCTGCCTAACACTGGAAAGATCCATGACTCCAGTGATAGAGAGTAACAGGGTCAGTAAAACTTGTCTCCTTATACTGGTACTGCACATTTTCCCATCAATTCCACACCAGCAGCTCTCTGCATCAGTAGGGCTTTATTCAGAGCATTATATCCTAGTAGCCTGAAGCTTCCTAATTTGTGAGCTATAGGCTTATGTTGACCACACAAAATGACCTCTTCTCTGGCAGATCAAAACTCCCTGTGCCCAGCAGAGCAGATGCATATGGAATACTTGCTTCCCAACCCAGGATTGCTGGAGTTTGGTTTCTGATGTCACGCTTTGGTCTCGTTAAGAAACACTAAAGTTAGAGAAGGATGCAAGTCAAAAGGTCAGAGGGGCTGCCCTGAAATCTGTGCATTTGTGGTTGTTTTTTTTGCTGGTTTTGGTGCTTTTTTTTTTGAACGTTATCCAAAGTACTTGAATGTGCTGGAATTAGAGACGATGCCAAAATGCAGGCCTACCACTTGTTACCTCCTTTTCCCTCCAACTTATCCTCCTGTTTGGTAATTGCTCTTGTTTTAGGAGATTTGGTTGAGTGCAGCTTTTGTCTGGGTGTGTGAAATCCCTCTCATAATGAGGCCCCAAAGAGAGTTAAAGAAGAAGAAATTAAGAGGAAAAATTCCTGGGGGGAGAGGAGTTGATCTTAAGTCCTACTCTCCCACTTGGAACTTGCATAGATGCTTTTTAATGTCTGCAGGTGTACCCAGAAGAACTAAGTATCTGTTGGAGGGTTCCCTTTGCCAGATTTTCTCAATAAATCACCAGAAGCTTTAGATACGCAAGAAATGTTGGACCTTTTTTTTCTACTTTTTAAACATCACAATGTAAGCAGAAGTTAATACTTTATTGCTGGTTTCAATATAGCCTTGTACTGTCCAGGAAATAAGGTGGCAGAAAAAGCTTTTAGGTAAAAGCAGGAATGTCATTAAGGAACAACAACTTGAACACTTTCTTTGTGTTCAGATAACATGTAATTTGCTGTTCAAAGACACTTGCTTTTCAACAGCTCTGAGCTCTGCTTTGATTCCTGTCAGAGGCAATGATATGTAACATGACATTCATCAACTAACTCTCAACATAAAAAGATGTAATGATTTTTCTCTAATTGATGGGATGGGAAAGCGAATGTTGGTTGTTTGGGTTTTTTTTCTTTATTAAATGAGCTTGATAAAAATTTTTGAATGGCTGTCAGACATCCAGCGGTGCTTCCTAGATAGCTGGGTGGAAGATTTTCAAATTCAGCTTTTGCCGGTATCCAGTGTGGGTTTATTGTTTGGGTTTTTTTAAGTATTTCACTTTCTGACATTTCAGATGTTACTTATAGAAATATTTTTCCCTGGTTTTAAGATATCTCCTGTTCAAATTTGCCTGCTGACTTCACTAGGCCATCCTGACAGCTTTCTTTGGGACTAGTCAGCTCTTCTGTGGTGTATTCCACTTGAGAGGTTTCAAAGTACTTTTGTTTTATTTTTGATCTTCCTGTGACTATCAAGTATTATTGCTGGGCTTTTTTTTTCCTTCTAGTTGTTTTTTTGTGTTTCTTTTTCTTTATTCTCCACTGACTCCTGGCACATTTTTATTTTACAGGTGGGTTTTATTTTGTGTACTTTGCATATTGTTTTTCTAAGCCTGTGCTTCTACAATTGGCGTGATTTTATTTTAGAAACCGAGATAGAATAACTCGGGGCAAAATGTGTGGAGCAGAGGGACTTGTGATGAACCACTCACAGCAGACAGCTCACGGTCTGAGCTCTAGCTGAGAGGTCAGGAAAGAAGGGGTGACTGGTCCTGGTTATTTCCAGGCATCCAAAACTTGCCCCTTCAGGTTTTACACAGGCTGTGGGCAGCATTTCAAGCTGTGCAGAAAGAGAAACTGTAAAGCCAGTAGAAATACTCACTGGTATAACTGAATTTAAAATCAGGCTGTGAAAATAACTATACAGGTTAATAATGATCCTACTCCCTGTTTCTTTGTCTGTATCAGTGGTTTAAGGTGATAAACATAACGCAGAAGTGTCATCTGAGCTTGTTTGTGACACAGGACTTTCTTCCCTCGTTACCTGACAGCTTGGAAGTGTGACTGCCCCTGTTTCTGGCTCAGAGCAGTGTACAAAAAGCAAACATCTGCAGCAAGAAGCGTATTGGAGGCCTTGGTGAAAGAGGAAGAATGTGCTTTGGAAAAGTGTATGTTCGAAGGAGCCATAGCTGCTGCTTTGGGCAGAGTGACTCAGCTCTCTGGGCATAGGTTTGCCAACATAAAAGCAGTTTGACTCTGTGTTTCCATGAAACCAATGAACTGACAGTCACACTTTGAGGTCTCGTACTGCCGTGTAAAAGCTTCCATCAACTTCAGTGAACTTTTTGCTAAGGAAAGGGATAAATAAAGCCAGCACAGTCGATTTATTATCTGTGCTATGCTGCTTAGTAAGAGCAAGACACTTGCAAGCACTGTATGAACACACAGTCAGGGAAGGACCCTGCCCCAAACAGCCTTGGGTCTGCATGGGAGAGGAAGTCAGGCAGGAGGAGAGCAGGAGAAGCCTATTAATGTGACCAATAGAAAGATAATTCATATGCTCCTGGTTCAAGGTTGGCCCTCTCAAACACCCTTGCAGGGCTAACGCACTCCCCTGAGTTAGAAACACTCCACACACCAAAATGGAACTCTGCCTTCTGGTACTTCACAACATGAGGGAGAATAGTGTCAGTCAGTTGGAGGCCAAAAGCATACCATAGGTGTGCCTGTGAAACTCATGTCACTTAAGGTTTAGTATTGGAAAGATTCACTGAACAGTACAGGAGAAACATCCATCTCAGTAAATTCCAATGTACTTAAAAGACAATTTAGAAAAGAAAAAGAAGAGGTGTCAAGAATATTTAGTCTTTTATTGCCTGCTCTTGATGCACATGTGGAGTCTTGTTTGGACACGCACGCCTTTCTTTAGACTGAAATATTCTCTGCCTTCATACAACACAATAAACAAGACTATTTTAATCCATCTGCCAGATATGACACCCTATGAGTAAAAGATCTGCATGTCATCAAATCCTGTGCTGAGTGGTTTTCCTTTAAAGACACCGTTTTCAATTTATCTCAAAGTCCAGCTTAGCTCCAAGTACCACCAAACTGTATCAACATTATAGGATTATAAAGTGGGATCACTTGCCCTGTCAACTCTGGCTTCACATTGGTACTTCCAGCAGAGCAGGTGCTGTATTTTATTAGTTACAGAGATTCATTGTGCATCCAAAACCTGCCCTCTGCACCCTGCTTTTATAAGAGGATTCAGTACCACTGAGCAAATACCACCTCTGTAACATACATGAAATACGGGAAGATAATAGAGCAGGATAAACCCTCTGATTAGGTATAGTGTGCACAGTGAATCAGAAATACAGAGATGCTTTGCAAGGTGGGGAGGAAGGCAAATGTGTTTAAGGTCTGCCATGAAGGCCCAGGAAACCCTGCTTAAAGGATTTCAGTCCTCCGAACCTGTAATCCTCACCAAAGGCCTGAACACGATCACAGCTTCAGTATATTTCCATGCTGGACTTCAGTTAAATTCTTAACATTGCAGTCAAAAAGGGGAGAAAAAAACCCCAAACAAATCCAATATACTAGTTGTTAGCAACCTCTAAATAACGAACTGACAGCAATCCCCCAGCCCAAGCAGCTTAATCCATTTGTTTCCACTTACCTCCATTTGTCTCTTGGATATTTAAAGCAAAGGCTCATTTTGTCCTGCAGATTCTGTGCCGCTGCTCGGTATTATCTTGCCTGATTATAAAAAGGCCCTTGACCAAAAGGAAGAGGAAAGCAGCACGTAACACAAACACAGAGGCCCAAGAGGAAAGCTACACCCTAAAGACCAGCGCTAATAGCAACTGCGAGACAGGGGAAGAGAGAACACTCCCAGTTACTAACTTTTTCCATTGATACATCTGTTACAAAACAATTTTGCTGTAAACTTCTCTCCCTTCTCGCATGCTTTGCTGTACGTGTAGACCTCAGATAAACTACGTGATGAGTGTGGGGTTTGTGGGGGTTTTTTTGGACCGAGTAAGAAAATTAGTGAAATATAAACTAGAAGCTCAGCTGACTGCTGTAAAAGTACACTGCTAGGCAGTACTTAGTCACGAGGGTGTGTTTGTCCTTATTTCAGATGCTTTTTTAAAATTCAAAAGTCTTCAATAGAAGCAGAGTCATATTTGAAATAACCACATATGGGACTTTCTGGCCAGAAAGCCTTAGTGCAGCAGAGGTGAACGTTTAGATGATTAATAACTTAATTTTTTAAGAGCTTGATGGGCAGGCAGGGAAAATATGCCAAACTCTCCTTGCTTCAGCGGGATTTTTAGTGCCAAAAAAGAGCTGCGTTGAGAAGGAGAACTCATGATTTCACCTCTAAAGACTTTAAGGCTCGAGAGTTGCATGGAGGGGCAGAGTGGGATTTACTGCAGCAGCAGGAGCTGCTGGGCCCAGCTGTGTTTTCACACCCTTGTCTCGGTGGATTTAAGCTTCTCTAAGCTCCAGGGACGTTTCTCAGTGTAGTCATGGGGTAGCTATGCATGTGTGCCCACAAAGACTGTATAGAAACTTTTGTCACTGACATTTAAGATGTGGCTTGGAACAAATAGCAAACAATGTGGTTTGAATTAAAAAGTTTTGACAGTTACATTTTGCCAAACGTTAGTCAGAAAGGAAAACTGATGGATGTGTCATGTTTGAAAGTTCCCAGGGTGCAGTAAACTCATTTGTTTTCAAAAAGTTAGGATCAGACTTTCCCCTAGCCTCAGAATAAATCTGGAACTACTTCAGGGAGCCTGGCAGAAATTAAGGTCGTTCCATTCACCAGGGTAAATGAAATCTGCCTTGAGCCCAGAGCCAGAAAAGGCTGTATCCAGTAGCAGAGGTGTGAAAGGACTGCTGTAGGCAGTAAAGGCTGAGAGTGGTCATATTAAAGATATTCTTCTCCCCCACCTTAACACTCTCTGTGACATCTTGCCATTGCCATTTTCCATCTCCATGCACTGAGGTGACATGCTGATGGGCTTTTTTAAAGTTATGTAAGGAGACACAGAGACCATGTACAAAGGTGGTAAGCCAGCTTGTGGGAGAAAGGAGTCTTCTAGTTCCCACCTGTGATAGTCAAAAAGGCCTGAAAGTATTTGGTTCCCAAATCCCCTTGGACCCAAGGGAGCAGGTGTGCTGGTATCCTTGGTGCTCCTTGAAAACTGCAGTCACCATCTCCTCCAAGTCTTGTTTTCTGAAGGAGTTTTCCCCTGTGTGATCCACTCCACTAGCAGCAGGCCAGAAAGCCTTCCTATCCAGAGTGCCAAACAACGGTCATTCAGTAAGTGATGGCCTCAGGATGCAAGCCCAGGAGAGGCAGAAGTGTCCACAGCCCTGACTTAGCCATTTCCCTTAAGGTGAGAACTGCTCATTGAGCAGGAGTAACGTCCCCCTCCCTCCAGCCACAAGGCAGAGTTAGATGTGTGTCCTTGTGTAAAAAAACCAGACCTTTATAAACAACAGAGAATAACCCCTAGTTTTAAAGAGTCTGTCTGGATTATAACTGCTCCTTTTGGTGTGGCACACCATGCTGTTATATGGCAGTGAGCTCCCCCCCACCCCCTTTATCTTTTTCTCTCACAAAAAGCATCTGGCAGTGCTGCCTTTGTGGGTGGTTAAAAGCTTGACACACCAACTCTGAATAACTGAGCCAGGTTAATGGTAGAAACGTCATTTACATGCCTCCCAATTACTTTTAATGAGCTTGGTTGGTACAGGAGCTTGGAGTAATGACCGGCTATGGATTTGTTTGGTTTCTACTTTCTCTCTGTTCACAAAGCTGGTCACCTTACGAAGGAAAGTCAGTGAGTAAATCCAGTACAATTATTTTTAAGCTACTGGTTCACAAAGGACCTTTACATAGCTTAGTGCAGAATATTTTCTTCCTCATTATTAATGCAGCGTTGCCAACAGCAAAGATAACTGTATCCTGATTACTAAACATTGCTACATGTACAAGCAAGGACAGGATTTATAGTGAAGCCTCGAGAAGCCAGAATCAAAACTCAATCCAGAGGCTAATTACTACCCAAAGTAGTGAAATTGTCCTGTTGTCCCTTCTTGGTATCATTCTGTATATTAATTTTATTAATACTTGAGCATAATACATATTTAGCTATTACAATCAATTATAATTAATTATATGATTACATCTTATTCTGTACATGCCCTCTTTTGCATTGCTGCTTGCCTGCACGCATGGTGATCAGGGTCAGGGAGTTAAACAAGTAGGGAACTCCATAGAGAGTGAACAGTCTTCTGCCCATGTACCACCCTGAACCCAGTCTCTTGGAAGGCAGACAGCAATGGCACTGGCACCAGGTGAGAGAGGCAGGAATGGGTGGCTCAGGATATTGTGTGTGAGGAGCCAGGCTACCTCATGTGATTGTAAAATTGTCTAACTGTGTAGAATGGTTCAACCAGGAAGGTTTGGGGACAGACAAGTACTGAAAATTGACAGTTTTGGATGTTTATTCTCGGGTATTTGTACCTAGTCCATGAGAGGGAAAGACTGAAACCAGCCTGAACTCAGTTAACTCCACAGCATTTCAGGCAAATTGTCCATAGAAACTGATAGGTCCTGCAGACAGCTGACTCTCAGGGCAATGGATTTGCTTTCCTGGAAATGCCCTGACAGTGGTGGGAGCAGGATTTGACCTTTTAAGACAGCGTTGCAGTGATTGTAGTTGAACAGGCACATTGTCATCAAGCTGAAGGGAACTGGTTACTCCAACGCTGCATGAAGATGCCATCATTGCAATTTAATACCAAGGTGACCTAGAAGGGTTTCAACTGGAGACTGACTCAGTAGGGGAGTTGTAGGGCACCCATCACTTCTTCAGCTGGCTATTCCACATTGTGCCTGAACAGCAGGAACCGTGCTGGAAAGCCAGGCACAGGTGAGAGGGTGCTCAGAAGGGTGAGGGCACTGGAAGTCCCTGTTCTCCAGGCTGTACAAACCGCTGGTGTGCTGGCAATATGGGTGTATTTTTATGGCTGTTGGCCTTAATGTGGGGCAGTTCAGTAGAGCTAAGCACAGCTCTAGGCCAGCAGTGCTCCAGTCAGGCTTTAATTCTTCAAGATAAGGTCATTACTGATTTGTTGCGCTTGCCTCACTGACATGTTTTCCCGATCAACTTATTCACTGAGTGTGGCCCTTCGCACACCAGGGAGCTGTTACAGTGGGAAACAGATTTCTCTGTGAAGCTTTGAATAAGATTTGTTTTCTCTTTTTTTTTTTTTTTTGTTCATTTGGAAGAAGCTCTGTGCTGACATATCAACATGTTTTTCTTCCATCTGTATGCGTTTATCCTTGAATTAGAGCATCTCAGAAGCTGGAGATGGGGGAAATCATTTTAGTTCATCTAATCTATCCAGGAGGCCAAATATGAGATGGGCCACTGTAATGTATTTTCCAGAGGTAAAGTGTCGCTTCTAATATTTTGAATATAGAATAAAATTTCAAATATAGAAGACTTGTTTAGCTCCATAGATATCTTTCACTTTGAAGGACGTTTGCAATGGCCTTTGTCTCAGTGATAACTATAATGCCATTGTGCCACCCCCATTCATCTGTGCAGTATTGACACTTTTCCTTTCAAAATCAGCTTTTAATGAATGTTGACCAAGTGCAGCCAAATTCTTTGTTCTACTGTTGTTCATGCTTCCTACTGACAGACCCTCTAATTCTGTCTTTTTCTTTGCCTTTTAATTGAAACATAGCTTTGCAGGTCAAAACATTATAGGGCTGTCTTTTTATGCAACTCTGATCCCCATCCTTGTCTCTGTGGAGCATCAGTGGCTTGCAGACCACAGTTTGATGCCTATCTCAGTTCCCATGCCCTGCTTCTGCCAGGCTGAACGTGTAAGTTCAAGTACTTTCCCCTCTGAATGCACATCAGAAGGCACTTCCACAATGGTGGCATTTTATGGCCAAGTCTCGTATCCCTGCTCCTTGTGGGAGGCATGACTTCTAGTTCTTAGCCCACAGCAATTCACCCTTAACAGACAGGTACTCAAAAAGGTGGAGTTGAGGATTTGCACGGCTTTGGCTGTACATAATTTGCTCAGAGTCATCCGTCAATAAATCTGTGACCATCAGATTGAACCTGCTAACTCAAAGAGAGACTAGATGCCTCAGTGTTACAAGTTCCACATGATCCAACGTTAGAAGCTTCACTGTTAGAAACTTGGGTTTCCTCTGGAGTTAAGGCTGCAGGTGATACAACAGCTGGAGAGTCAGTTTCCAAGTCTAATTTCTGAATTTATGCCCTCAAACCTTGCCTGTAAGTCTCAACTCTGAAAGCACCCTATGGGCTTGGGCCACAGACAGAGTATAGGTTAAATACACACTGTTTTATATAGCATAGATAGATGTGAAGTGCGGTGGTGTCCACTGCAATGAAGTACTAACAAACTCCATAGAGCAGTGGAGCTCACTGGTTGTATTCAGCTTCGGTTGGGAACAGAGATCAATGTAAATTAAATTCGTTCTCACACTAGCAGCGGGATCTCTGGGAAAGCAGAGAGGAACTGGAAAAGGGCATCTTAGAAAAGATGTTACAAAGTGATTTACAGAAGATTAAAGGATGACGTAAAATACTAGCAACCACAAAAAGCCCGGAGGCTACTCTTAATATTTTGAAGCAGGAAAATTTACTCTTGGGAAGCAAAAGAGGAAAATAGAAACAGAGGAATCAATCCGTACTTAGAGGAGGCTGGATTGTAAATTCATTGCAATCAGCAGCAATTTTTGCACAATATGTCAGGCCCATATAGCTGTGTTGTAACCATTGGATGGGAATGTTAAAGGTTTAGAAAACACAGAAAGGCATTCCTGTTACGGAGACAGAATGTGCTGTCCTTTGCTTTGTTGACAGGGTTGGGAACAAGTGATCTCACCTGTCCCTTGGGCCTCCCAGGTAGATACAGGGCTGGGGTCAGCAGGCAACAGTAAAGTTAATTAAGCATAATAATGTGATGAGGATGAACAGTGAGTCAGTGAAGGGAGGGGTTGACATTTTCCCTCCTATTCAGTGAAATATTAAAGCCTCTTTACATTATTTTCTTCTTTTTTTTTCTTTTTTTAAATCCTTTTTTGGGAGCGAGACCCAGAACACCCTCCACTCCACATCATCTTCAAGAAAATCCCCCACACACTATAATTTTGTGATGTTTGACAATACTATTGATCTTCCTGACATAATCTGAAAAATTCATCTCGTGGGGACCACATTGTCCGAGGCAGTCGTTTCACAGCCTTCTCAGGGCAGCTGTTTGCAGCCACACAGGGAGTCAGGAGCAAGGTGCGACCTCGGATCAACAAGTGGGTTTTCTAAGGTGCTGACCAGACAACATGTTCCTCCTCTCTTCGGTCAGGGGATCATTTATAATTGACCAAAACTGCCTTAAACAGGTGATTTTGGCGGCCTTGCCATCATGCTCTTGCCTCCCATGTACCTTGTGGAGCCTCCTCACAGCTGAGGTCCCCTCTGAAGGGTGCTGACAAGGAGGGTCACAGCTCAGAGGGGCTCAATGCTCCCGCCAAAATGGCTCTGTAAGCCCAGAAAAACCCCACATTTTCTCAGGGAGCGTTGCTTCCACGAGAAGTTTGGAGTTCTCCAGGTGCTACACACCCTTCTTTCGGACTGGCTACTGTCCTCCCTGCGCTCCGGCACCCCAGCCCGCGCAGGGAAGCGCGGGCTCCGGGGCCCTCTGCGGAAGGGCGGCGGGCAGGGCGGCGGTTCCCCCGTCAGCCGAGCGGCCGCCGCGAGATGGCGCCGTCCCCATTGTAATAAGCGGCTGCCGCCGCCTTCCCCTGCGCCCGGGCTTGGCCGAGTGCTGCGGAGTTTCCCTGATTCAGGGTCACTTCTCGTCACCGCGGCCCGGTCTGACCGTACCGGGCTGCGGCTGACCACGGTTCCCCTCACCGCGGGATGGCGGCGGTGCCCCGCCGCTCCTCACTCCCCGGTGAGCTGAACACGGCCGCGGCCACCAGGCCAGCCCTGCTAGGTGGTGGGCCAGCCCCGGCCGCCCAGGGATCGCCGGCATGGCCCGTCTCCTTCAGCAGCAATGAACGAGCACCAGCTGGCCTCGGCCCATGGTGGGTGATGGCTTAGCAAGGCACAAGGCCAACTCTGAGCTGTACCGCAGTGCCCTCCTGGTGTTACTCGGGACAATCTGCCCAGAAGCAGCTATAGGTGCTGAAGGCTTTTGTGGGCTTTCTCGATTATACTAAATACACCTTGAAAACAAACAATTTTAAAAAAACCTAACACACACCCCCCCCCACCCCCACCCCCAAACCAACAACCCTAAATATTAATAGTGCAGCCAGCAATGTGGAAAGGATATTATGGGGGGGAAGAGAAAGGCTTTGAAAGAGGAGTGAGGGGGAAAAAGATCATTTCCCACTTTATTATCTTTTGGCAAACAGATCGGCCCTATAAAGGGAAAGCAAACATAAACCTGAAAACAACTAAGCAGCAGGTGTAACTGCACTTTGAGGGAGAATGGATACTTCTGTGGAGTTGACAGAAAATCCCAGGTTAGATGTGCAAGGACATTTAGATCATCCTTAAAAGCACAGCATCAAATTCTTGTTTCCAGCAAAAGACTGCACTTGTGTCAGGTGCTTTTGGAGCATAATACATCTTTCTTGACAGAAATTTTTCAGCGCTCACAAATTTCTTGAAGGTTATTGTTTCTCTTACATTTTGTTCACAGTTAAAAGTATCTGGATATTTGTTTTGATAGAAGCAGCCGAGTGTTTTTTAGAGTCCTGCTATTTTTGTCTCATAGTAATTCATGGCAAATGCGTCACAAATTAATTATGTGTTCTAGGAAACAAGATTTCCTATCATCCCTTCTACTAGTTGTTGCCATTTAATTTCATTGGTGCACCTCTTGTTGATTTAGTGTGGGACACAGTTAATCTTTACAGTTTCTTTTCCATTTATTTTTCATAAACATCTGTTAATGTCTGTTCTAATTCACTTCCTCCTTCCACTAAATTTTATTTGATCTGTATCCTCATGGATGTCTTTTGCATGTTAATAACTGTTCTTGCCTTTCCATGAAGCTTCTCCACCCATGTGTTATGGTTTGTCAAAAGGGGAGTAAGACAGGCAAGCTTGTATCTCCGTGCAGCTGGTGTCGAGTCCTACTGACAGAAGCTTCAAAGGCACATTGAAAATTTGGGAGTGAGGAGCCATGAAAACACCACCTTTGAAAACCTTGCCTGCAGGGATAATTTGTGGGGCAGCTTTGTGAATTTAAGGAAGATTTGATCAGTCTTAAGAACCCCAGACAAAGAATATGAATTTGATAATATAACAATCTTCAATCTGCTAAAATAAATGTAAACAGATAGTTGAGGGTAGTCAAATGTAAATTTACAATAAATTTCAAAATCCTAACAAAATCCTAGAATTAATTGTCATATAAATTCTCTGTAGGCCTTGGTGGACATCCATCCTTGGGATTTTAAATGTGATCTGCTCAAAAATCCTGTACTTTAACGTGGTTCTGCTGCAATTGCTGAGCATCACTGGTTATAAAAAGAACAAGAACTGTAAAAATACAGTTTATCCTTATAAGACTGGCAAAGGCAACCAAGCAAAACACTTCCAGATAACAGGTGCAAAAATACAAACCACCTGTCCTAATGATAGGAAATTCCTATTATAGCAAATTTCCTAAAATAGGAAATAATATTTAGAAAGGCTGAGATTAAAGAAGTGGCCCAGAGGCTGTTCCAAGATAGCGGATTATTCCTCATGCAGCCAAGTTCACTGGGAGGTTGTGAGCAGTGTTGAGTGGGCATAAGATGCAGTCTCATGTCCTCTGGATAAAAACCACAGTTAAGCTCGTGCACTGTTGGATTACAGGTGTGCATACTGGAAATGAAAGGGGAAGGTGTATTTCCAAGCCCAGTCAGAAACTTGCTAAAATTCCCTATGGTAATACAAATTCACCCTGGGATTTTATGCCCAAGTGTGGATAGCTGAAATAAGGTCCTTGCTGATTCCCTTCCAACCTTATTTATCTATTCATTGTATCTCACTTTACCTGAGGCAAAATATCTGCCTTTCTCATGGGCAATGCCTGAGACTGTGGCCGCAGCCTCTCCAGGACTGCTAACTCCTTGGGCAATCCTGGGAATTTCTGCTGTGCTCTCATCTGCTGATGGCATTTGGTGCTACCAAGGTGAAAAGAAAACCCTGTCACCTCTTTTATGTAACACTGGCTTGGATAATGCCTATCCCCAGGTAATATTTACACCTTGCCTTGCCAACTTTTTATCAGTGTTTCTGTGCAAAGGTCTCTCCTTGCAATTGCCACCCTAGAAGGGCTGCACTTTAGCAGAGGGGAAACTGAATCCTGTAACCCAAGCTGCATGTGATGGTAATGAGTAAACTATAGGAAAACATGGGACACAACACCAGCTCCAATACAAGAACAAACAAACAAACTTCATATTTACCTGCCCAGTCCAATGGGTCAGGGTTTAAGAGTTTTTTCTTGCTGCTAGCATAAAAAAACCTGACCAGACCTGACCTAAATTCCTTTGAAATGACTGTACATTATTGCCCAATTCCTTTAGGTTTCTCAGCATAGATGCAACTGGATAGGTGGCTGCTGCCAGTGTAACAGCTTGGAAAGGAAATAAAAGACCTGTTAATCCTTTGAAAAATCCATGTGTGTTTCACCTTGGGGCTCTACACTCAGTGTGACCTCAGTTTGAATCCTTTATTCACACAGAAATGTTCTTGTCTTCAGCCCTGTTGCCAGGAGTTCATTTCTTTGCTGGGCTCCGCTGTCAGCCTCCCGGTAGCCCCTGCCAAGGGCACTGTCATTGAATGTTTCTCCTGCTGGCACCCTGTCTTGGGACCTGAAGATCTGCAGTGTAGCAAGGGCTAGTCACATCTGCTGCAATGGATTTTTGGGGAGAGCTTCTTCCTGTTTCTTCCCTGTTACCTGTCTCCTAACTTACTCTCTCAAAGCCGATTGTGGGCCTGCAGCCTCAGTCACAGGGGAATGGCAGTTTCAGTGGCTTATGTTGGATAACATTCAGAATTACCCTTTTGTGGGGCTGAAAATGGCCCTGAGAGGTTTCCACATACCTCATGCAAATGCCATAAACATTTTAATACAGCTAATGCATTGAAAAGACATAGCTACCGTATGGTACATCCGAGACACGGGCACTTATCCAAAGTAGTAATTCTCTCTGCACTTATTTCTTTGGGGTGATGATGATGAGGGATTTCCTTTAACGTCTATAGCGGACACCTGGGCCCACAATGTTCTTTTTAGAAAGGTTATTTCAACAATAGATAGATACTTTCTTGTCATTACACACAGCACAGTGTCTGTTACCAGAGTCATTGGGTTAGTAGAGAGCTGTTTTATTGAAGTATTATTCATTGATAATGGCCATAGTCTTGCCACGTATTGCCAAATAAATATGACAGTAAATGAGCAAATACTACTACGTGTGCAAAAGTCTGAGCACCTACAGTCACTGAAGGTTATCAGTGCAGGCAAACTGCAGAATTCCCAGACCAGGGCTTAATCTTGCGGAGTGCTTCACTTGCTGCAAGGTGCCTGTGTCCATGGGGATCCCAGCAGACGTATCTGTTGGTGGAGAGCTGCCAGCCTCTTTCACAGACACACAGCTCACATCCAGCAGGAAGCAGAGCCAGAGGAGGACAGCACGGGTAATGTGTGCCACAAAAAATGCAGCCACCTCATTGAATTTCAGATGTATGGTTATTAAAGGCTACTGCTCCTACAGCTATCTGAAGTCTCTCCTGTGCCTTTCTCCTATTCTGGGCATGTGTACAAACCATTCCTGCAGTACCTATGGATCCTGGTATGCTCATGTCACATCACTGTTGGTATTTCCATGGGAAACACACCAGAAAAAGTCATGGCTTGCCTATATTTATTTATATATTTGTCTGCAATATACAGATCCAGTGTTTTGGTACCTGGATAAAATCATACAAACCACTACTTAGGCTCAGGGTTTCTCTCAAGCGGCTGTTTCACATGGTGACCAGTGAATCTCCAAGTTGAGATTCTCCCCTACCCACTCCCTCTTTGGATTTGAGCTGGGTTTAAGCAGGGTCATCAAGGTCTGGGTGTGTTTTTTCTGCCTTTGCCAGGGTGTGTTGGTGGCATTATTGATACAGAGGCTGAAGCAGGTTCTGGAGGGTTCTGCTGAGTCCTGATGGAGGAAGGCAGGATCACACATGGGTATTGATCTGATTATGGATCTTGTAGACTTGAAATTATTGGTGGATACAGAAGCTTATTCTTGAACAGTATTTTCTCTCCTCTTTCATAATGTCTCCCAAATGAAGAGAAACATATCATTAATTCTGAAAAAGAGAGAGCTGGAAAGATCAAAGTCTTTCAAATGGCACCGCTTTTTTTTTCCTTTCCAAAAAACTATTAAAAGCAACAAAAGTAGACTTTAGAAAATGTTATTAGGGTTCCACCTTAGAGGAAAAAAAAAAAAAAAAAAAGGTAATTATTTTGGCAATTACATTTTTCCAGAGGATTAGCCAGTAAGAAAAGGTAGTCTGTTCCATTTTGTAATTTAAAGCAATTAGGTTCTATTTTGCAAAATTCTGAATGCTGGTAAAGAACTTTGATATTGAGGATCCCTCTGGCCTTTACGCATTCTTCCTAGTTCCCTTTGCAAGTTTGCAGATTTTTAATTCATAGCTTACTTCTGCTGCTGCTATCCTAAAATCTGCTATGCTGGTGTTCTGAGGTGTTCCCGTTGTCTTTCTAGATGTTGGCCCAGACCCTCATGAGGAACCAGTGAACTACACCAACTGAGCTCTTCTTCCTTGTCAGCTCTCTGCTGACTGAAGAGGAGGAAGGAAAAACAGGAGCCTTATAACAGCTCCCTATCGCGTCTGTGTAATCCCAGTACAATCCCTTTGGTGACTCTAGGAAAATGAGAGGATCTCTGCTTGGCACCATTAACCTTGACCATCAGGGTGAGCCTGCAGGAAGAAGAGGCTCTCCAGCTTAATGCTTTGACCACCTAACATGCTGAGTTAGTACTAGTTTAACTCCAGTAAATTCAATGTGTTTACAACAGGGATCAATTTGTTCTGAGGTTTTTTTGGTGCTTTTATACATAGAAGTGTCAGGTATTATTAGCAATAGGAGTTTATCTTACGAGATATTAAGAACTTGATAGAAGTCTGATTTTGTTTCTTATTGGCAGAGAACATAGGAAATGCTGTTTGTCTCCTTTCACAGCATGGATCAGCAAAATTAGACTTGTCTCCTTTGCACTAACAAGCCCCAGAACAGAATGTAAGCCCTTAAATAAAGGAAACTCCTTTCAGACACACACACAAAGTTGTGGGAAAATAAAACACCTAGGCTTTCAGGAGGATAGATTATTACAGAGTTCATATCTGTAGGGCATATACTCTGCAGGCTTTTTTTTGTGCACGGTGACAAGACTTTATGGTTTTATTTACCTTTTCTGAAGAGTTCACATGGCTTGTTGCTATGGGGAATGCTGCAGTTGTCTGGGATACCCTTTTATATTTACATCACACACACAATTCTTCCTATATACTGACTTGATGCTGCTTGACAAATAACCAAGTAACTATGACAGGCCTATTAATTTAGCAGTTTGAGTCAGGTTTTAATCTAGTAAGCATATTGTAGGATCTTTGTTTTATTTTACCATTTGTTTATTTTTCCTTTCTTTGAATTTTTCATGAGTAATGCCTTTGGCACCCAGACAAATCCTGAATCTGGTAAATCCTGTTCTCTGAGGTTGAAAGTAACACTGCTTGCCCTGGGTGAGGTTTGCAGAGAAGCTCATTTCTATTTGGGCACCCAAAGAAGTGACCAGAATCTAACTTGACCTTCAGGGATGGTCAGAGCCTGGGTGCCAGTTGTCCCCTAATCACATGCTTGACCATTTCTGGTAACATAGTCCTGGATAGATGGCGAACATTTGAATTTTTACCTGAAGTATTTTGAAAATCTGCCCTGAAGGCTAAACCCTGAGCTGATGCAGTGGAACAGAGAGACTGGATTAGTTTTATTCTGGTGGGCCTTGAATTTGGCCCAACTAGTTTCACTTACAAGTAAAGCTCAACTTCGAGTAGAAGTTATGTGAGGACAATAAGCATGAGTTAAAATAAATAGATATTCTGAAGTCTGCTGTTTCAAAGCATGTCTCTGTGGAAGTTAGGTTGACAGACTCTCCCTTCGCACAGAGAGGAGTAAACAGTAATCTTTCAAAGTATTCCTGGAAATTTCCTCCCACAGCTGTCACCTTAAGCACATACCATCCTCTGCTTGGTTTTACAGAGGCTGTGCTAGGAAAGCCTTGGATTCCGAGCTCGCACCTCAGGCAGCAAGGCCTCAGGGTGTGATGAGAAAATTGCCTTTTTTTCGTCAACAGGTTCTTTTAAGCTGGAAAGAAGTGTCCCTTCCATGAATTTTTCCTCTCTTCACTGTTTCCTTTCTTTCCCCCCCTTTTAAACTTTTTAAGATACCTGACTTCCCAATGTCAGAAATGAGCCTGACACTACAAAGATTTAGAGCTTCATAAAATCCTCAGAGAACTGTCTGAATGCCGCAAAAACATTGCTCATGTCCAAATGATGTTATTTTGGTTCTGGATGGCTGTGCATTTTGACCATGTTCATGCTCCTCATTATTAACTAATCTCAGATGTTCATACTAGTTTACTTTGCTGGCATGCATGTTTAACGAACTACTGTCTTTCAGAGGAGTTGAATACTTGGACTTTTGTTCTCAGAAAGAGTATTAACTGTACATCACGTATTATCCATGATTTCATTAATTACTTATCACTTGTAATCATTATTTAGGAAGTTCTTCTTATCCAGTCATCCAAGAATGGTATCATGCAACTTGTGCATAATTTTTGAAATCATACACTGTCATGAAAAGCTGTCACTCCTTCTGGAAGTTGGTGCTGCTGCCTGCCCATTCCTGTCCCTCATCCTACACAGACCCTTCTTCCAGCTCAAGAATCCACTTGCTCGATCAGAGAAAGAAGCCAATAAACTGATCTAGGTTGAAACTAACACTACAAAGGAAAATCTTGGTTAGAAAAATGCTTGTGTTGGTGCACAGAGGAGCTGGTAGCATGAGGAGTTCACATGAGTTTCTGGAAGAGAGCTTGACTTTGTCTTCTAGAGGCCCACACAAACTGGCTTAAACTGAGAAACAACCTAAAATACCTGCTTACCTGTTCCTGAGGAGGAATTGGTGTGTAGCAAAAGCTACAGGCCCTACATGGCAAACAGATTTTATCTTTTCATAGATGTGGCTGTTTTCTTTTGCAAAGACCTCTTAGGTGCCCTTGGCAGGCCTATGCCTCCCATAGTCCCCGCTATATGCCAAATTTTCAGGTGGGATTGAGAGTGTAGCCTCATATAAAGACACTGACCAGTGACTCTCTATCCCCACTTTATATTATGTTAGGCTTTCTGTCCAGTCCAAGCTGGGACATTCCTGGCCACAACATGTCTTTCTCCTGTCCCACCCCTACATCCCCAGTGCTGTCACCCGCTGCATTTCCTTGTACATTCACAGCCCAGTCTAATGGCACAGGCTGGCAGCCAAGTATATGCTGCTGCAGAGAGAGGAACACCACTGGTTTTTAAAACGCAAGTTATTGGATAAAGAGCAGCATGGCAGAGCATAGTTACAGGCCCGGCACGCTCCGAGGCTCTTACAAACTGTAACAAAGCCATCACATAACCCTTCCTACCTATATTTGTAAAGGCTTGTTGGCAGCTCCCCCCAGCTTGGCCCACAGGACTGCACTTAGTGCCCTCTGCTTCTCACGCAAGAGCCAAGCACTTATTAAATGAGAAAGCGAGTAGATGATGAGTAACAACAACAGGGTTAATTCTTTTAATTTCTGGGTCAGGATTAGGCTGAAGAACAATCAGAGATGTAAAAATAAATTACAAAGAGAATGGTGGTTGGAGAGAAAACAGAGGAAGTCCTACATCGTGCCAGTTACTAAAGAGCTTGAAGAGGCAGAACTTTGCTGATCAACCAAGGTAGTCTTCGAACAGATAACTGCATCCCTGCATTTCCCACAATAGTGAGAATGAAGATTAACACTTGAGCTGTGTATTTGCCCCACACAAGGTGTTCTCTTCAGCTCAGGGTTACAGTCTGGCTCGTTTGGCAGGTGCAGCTCAGCTGCTAGAAGAGCTAGGTTCCCCTTCTTGGCAAGCCTAATCCTCTCTCCCTTTTGTTTTTGTTGTTGTCTTATGGATTGTTGACTTTTGGTTACCTATGTGCTTCTCCCCTTCCAAATCCTACACTGGAGAATGCACACAATGCATCTGCTCTTCTATTTCTTTTAACTCAGCGTAAGAAACAAAGCATCATGTATCAACAATGCACCTTTTTTTTTCTGACCTTCAGCAGTGAGTTTAATTTTTCTGTCTCCTCCTGCAGTGTCTCCAGTAACCTCAAGTCTCTTGAGCCGCTCTCATCTACTCTCCAAGGTGTCTTCCTACATTGTGTTCCCAGAACTGCTTGTCATGAAGTCAAGGGGAAGCATCAGTTTACTAGAAAGGGAATTATATCTTTAAACATCACCAGTCTGACACATATTGATTTTCATTTTGGGAGGTAACATGGAAAACATTAATAAATAAAATGCAGACTTTAGGGGCTTTCTGTTCAGTCACGCTGCATCCGCTCCGTCTGCATAGCTGATCCCAGCACTGTTCACAGGCTGTGCAGCCCACCTCCCCACACAGAACCAGCTGCAGACTTTCTCTGGAGGTTTAATTCTTGCTGGGTGATTACATCAGAGCCCTGAGTATGGAGTATTTTTAACTCCAGGGTGGTACTCCAGGTGACACACCGCCAGCCCTCTGTTGTGCTTTGTCTGAGTCAGACTCTTTCCCCCCATGGTGTCTTCTGCCTTGGATGGTTTTACAAACAACATACCATGTCACTGCTTAACTCCTCTTTGAATCCACATGCTGATGGTGGCTCTGTGCTCCAGGCACACCTGCCCTGTTCAGTGAGTTGTTCTATACCATGGCCACTCACTGCTCTGAATGTGTGCTATGATTTGGGGATGGGAAATCCCAGCATCCAGCCATGGACACACTCCAGGAGCGCTGGGAGGCTCATACAGTACTGTAGAGCCAGACCAAAAAAGTGGGTTCAAAGAGGAGCTGTATGTCCTGCTTCAGGTACATGGCCCCCTTAAGAAAGAAGATGCAATTTAAGGCCCATCAGCTGGAGGCTCCCTGCAGCTGCAGGGCTGAAGCCCTATTGGCTTCCCCCCTAAAGTCTTTGGGTTAATTGAAAGCACCTGTAGCCCCACTGCAGCCGCTTAGAGCTTTGTATTGTGTTTTAGCTTGGTTCCCTGCCCAGGAGGGTAAGGGCAGTGTTGTCTCTGGTTGCCTGAGGCATCTATGAGTTTTGAACAGGGTCTTCATGGGCATGTGGTGGGTGCTAAGGAAGATGTGTTAGGGTTGTCTTTATGGGGTCGCATTCTTCTTGCTGACTTCTCCTGCCTCTGAGGACCGTCATGCTGCCAGCAGTGCTGCAGAGGGGTAAGTACCTGTGCGTCTGCTTCAGTTGTGAGGGCCTGCAGATTGTGCCCAGTGGGTGCTGTGCTTGTCTAGTCTCTCAGTGCAGAATGGCCTCAGCTTGAGCTAAGTGACCCCCTTCCCACCTTTGGCTTGCTGGCTGCCCTGTACTTCCATCTGTGTAGCTGGTGTATAAGCTATTCTGGAAAAAATAGCTCCTCTCTGCAGAAACCTGTTGTACCCTTTATTGCTCTATCTCTGCACCCTGTGTTTTAATACCCAGTTGGTCGTGGCCCCTGCCATTTCACTTGCTGCTTGTGCAAGCTCCTGGCTGCTCAAATAAACCTTAATGCTGACCTGTATTTATTGACAATTGAGCTTTTCACGGCTTTGTGAAAAAGTATGTGCTGCTTTTGATCACAAAGAGAATTAATGCAGAAAATCAGCACGAGTTGTCTACCTTTTGAAATCTTAAGCACATGGCTTTCTTTCCATTTAATGCCTTATTGTAGGTTGCTATTTTTAAAAATCATAGAAAAGCTTTTTGTAGTGCAACATACATCTTAGAGGGGCTTTTTAAGCATCAGTGTAATTCTTTCAGGGCCTTTTTTTGTAACAGAAAAACTTTTACCAATGCTGTTCTTAAATTTACTGTGAGCCAGGCTGATGTAATGCAGAAGATCAAAGGAAGCGACTTACTGTCAGCAGAAGTTCACAGATCTTGCCTGTGACCGTAACTGATGTTACAGATTGGTCTGACCTCATGTGAGGGAAAGGGTGAACAGAAATAGTTGACTTATCATTAAAAAGAAAGACAAAACCTTGTTGCTGGGTAGGAGGAGCTATGGTGTGTTAGTTTTGTTTGCACAGTGATTGCCTCTATCATTTTCAAATGTTTCTGATTGCAACACAGCTTCAAAGTTCCAGAGAACTTTTTACTCAGGGTGTAAAATGGAGTTTTTAGGCACTTGGCTGATGTGGAACTTTGCTAGTTAATTCTGTGAGTAGTTCTTGAAACTTGCAGGGATGTCTGTGTTACTCTTGTAGGCTGTCTAGGGCCTCAATGGGAGCAGTGTGTCTCTTAATGGCATTTCTTGCCCCTTAGTAGTGTATTCTTAGGGATTTTTATTTCTTGACTATACCTAAGAGGCAGCCAGTCGGCATGGTGTAATGCAGTTATTTGCTGCTCTCATTCTGAGAGCGAGGTTGTATTTTATTAGCTCATCAGTAAGAGACCAGAGGGGTTTCCAGGAAAAATCCAGGTGATGCTAAGTAAAGCCTGCTTTTGAGCTGAGTCTTTTTGGGATGTGCTTTTGAAACCTCACAAAGTTTTCCTCAAGAGAAATCACACTCACACTAAGGAAGTATTTTAATCAGTGTTTTAGTTAAGTGCTCAGACAAAGGACAGGAGAAAACCAAAGGAAAGTGATATCATTGAAGAAAGCTGTGAACATATTGTTATGTGAAAGTGTTTGGCTCAGAACGTGCTCAGATCTTAAAACACTATTACCCTGAAAAGTGAATATGAGAGAAAATATCTGATGCTGTGTGCAGTGTTGCTGATCTGTAGAAGCCTTAAGTTTACTAGTCCTCGGGATGTGAGTCAGCGTGTGTCTGCAGCCCCCCCCCTTCTCTACCAGTACCCAGCTACGCAAAACAGCAACAACACGTAAGAGGTTGCACAGGGGTTGTGTAAGTGTCTTAAGACAACTCATGAAGTCCGTGGTGTGTCCAGATCCTTATTCCAACTTATCAGCTGACCCAGACCCGCCTCAGCCTTGAGGGTTCCGTGTTGCCTAGTGCCTTGCTCCCGGGACCTTTCCTGAGAGTGGGAAGTTTCTGGTAGTCCTCTTGCTTTCTGCTTCCCTCTTGCTTATGGAGCTGCTTTATCAGGTGTGCAGCACTTCTTACTCTAGAGGTCAGTATGATGTTAAGAATGGATGGAAATAGTGCATATCCAATTCCTTTTCCCTGGTGAGATGTTCCAGGGTGAACTCTAAATTATGCTCCTTCCCATGTAAGATGGAAGAGAAATTTTATACTGGGGAAATGTACTTGTGAAGGCACAACAGCCAATATGGGAAGCTCAGAGGGCGTTAAAGAAAACAATCATTGAGCCTCTTTGTTGAATGGAAGTTATGAATGCGCTGGTAGTAATTTTCTGAAGCCATAGACAATAACATAATGTGAGTGGGTGATGGAAGAAATTACATAGGGTGAAATTTAGGGAGCTGACAGCAGCCTAGGCATCGCTTAAGACCTATTTCTGAGGGCTTAATTGTGGCTTAAATAGCACACAGGCCTCGTGCTCATCTGCGTAGAAACAAATTCCATCTAGAATGAGCAGAACATGGAAAATGTAATCTGATCAGCTGTAAAACTCCTGCTTTGGGGAAGGGGTGTTCTGCACTGGGAACAGATGTGGGCAATGTAGATTTATGTTGTAGCATGCACGCTATAAAGGTCTAGTGCCGTGTTTTGCTATAGGATGCACTGATGTTGGTCCAAAGAGATGCCATGAGAATATCAATCTTTAAATAAATGGGAAAACTGAGTAATGAGTACACCCCAGGCATTGTAGTAATCTACTCCATTTGTGTGTGAGCTGTTGTGGCTGATAGCACTAAAAGCAATCCCACTTACAAGTGCTTCAGAGGCATTTATTTTACTTTTGGGCTTGCTTTCCACAAATACTCAGGCTTAGCAGTGTGAATGCTTGCAAAAGTGAGTTTTCAGCTTTGTTGGGTGCCTGTAAAGGAGAAGTCAGAACCGGACAGTCGCAGGTGTCTTTGCTGCACAATGCTTGTGTGCTGGTTCAGGAAAAGGAGAGAGTGAGCTCTGTACAGCCCCTATAAGAGAGACCAAGCTAGCAAGCTGCTATGCCCAGCATCAAGCACTAGCTTTTTCAGTCACTTGTCAGAATGTTTTTAAAAACAAAGTATGGTGGGCAGAATAAAACCTGAACCCCCTGAACTCTTCCTTATCTTTACATGCTCAGATTTCGTGTAATATTTAACTTTTTCTTTGCATTCCCTGGACTTAGGATTCTTAGTTCCGAGATAATCGATATTCCCTTGCAATGTATTTTGACATACATTCCTGATAAGGATTTTCAGCTTGAAGTCCTAACAAATGTTATTTTTGTCAGAACAGAGAATGTAAATTGAAGTAGTCCCCCGATAGCCACCTTGAAAGCAGAAATAGAGATGAAATATTAGGACTGCCCTAATAGCACTTGTCAAAACACGAACCTTGATGGATTTAACTGTGTTCCTTTTAATTGAGGAGCAACCTGCAAATCATTGCTGTTCTCTGGAAATAGATCTGTTATTCAGATGTCTGCTAAATGGTTTGCATGAATTCTATTCTGGTTCTGGGTTTGTTCACAAGCCATTCACAAATTGTCTACTTTTATTATTCACAGTGTGTGATTGGGCATGTGGTATATTTTCTGCTCTCTGGTTTAATGACTGAAACATTTTGACAGGGAAAAGCAAATGGTGAATGACAACTAGTAAACAACATGCAACTTGGGGCGTTTGCAAACACTTTGAAGAATATTAACAGTCAGAAGAACATTGCTGAAGCCCGGGTAGTCTGACCTCTATGAATGATAATGATTCACATCTCAGCCATTTAGTTACAGATGTATTTAAGTCAGTTTGTCATTTGTCCAGCTCCGTTAAGTTTGCAGACAAAATCATTCCCTATGAATGATGCATCTTTCAGTCAATTCAAGCCTTGAATTACTTGTAAATAAAGTCTATTTCTGAAACTTGGTTACAGGGGAGCAAGTTCTTTTGTTTTTCATATCAGAACAAACTAAAATAACCTTTTTTCTGTCCTCTACAGCCGTTGACAGAGTCAGGCACCATACTCTTGTTCAAAGAGTTATAAATGTGGTGCTAAAGTCAGTCTGCCTGTACTTGAGCATTAGGAATGTGGCAACTCTGAGGCTTAAAACTAAGTTACTGTCACTTAAAGATATCCCGATACTTCCATTCAAGTATAGGAATTAATGTAGTTTTATTTGGTAAACCTCAGTCTCTGTTTTCATGCCAAACCCATTGGGTTTCTTCTTTAGCTTGGCAATTGAAAACAACTCAGTTACAGTTCAGAAGGTTTTGAAATGGTGGATGGTGTGATTCTTGCACAGAATATGTGCAATGTTTTTTGGCCTGAGCCTGGGGTTCTTGAGCTGTATGAGTGATCAAGATTTTGTAACACTGCAGGCAAAACTGTTTCCCTTGATCCATGCTGTAGATATCTTATGCATTTTTTTGCACACGTGGTACTTTAATTTCCATCAATGGGAATTCCACACGCTGAATAAGGAAGAAAGATTTGCACTGGGGGATAAGTGCCTTATTTGGGCACTTACTAATACTTACTCACTCTGGCAAAGCTCCTGCTGGCTTTGATCTTGTTGGCAAGCTGCCCACTGGGTTTCAATCCCTGGTTTGAAGAGTTGGTAAACGATATTTTAATGGCAAGGGTCAGCAATGATTGCCATACAATTTTTCTTGCTTTCCCCACCAGAAAGCTATCATCTGAAGTAAGGCACTGCAGTTCTTTTTGGAAGATTAATAGTTCTCTGCTAGCAACAGATTTTCCACTAGCCAGGAAGCAGTACACCCACTGATGAGTTTATCATTTGAACTTTGAATCCAGTTGGGAAGTTGAGACATAAACTCTTCCATGATGGTGATTTGTGGTATATTTCCAGTTTTCAGGGTCAGGTTATTAACCAGCGTAACAGTGATATAAGCACATGTCGTAGAGAACATGAATCAGAGGAAGTGTCTGACAAAGACCTCACTGTGCAGGCAGCTTTCCTGGGAGGCTGTGAAAGCCTGACGTGTGTCATGAAGCTCCAGGTGCCAGGTTTGAAAATACCACGAGTATTAACAGCCTTTGTATTTAAAACTTCTATTGGCAACATTTTTGGTACTCAGAATATGTTATGCTGTGGCCTCTCTAAGGCATGCAGCTCCTAGAGTTTTAATTTACTTTTCCCTATCAGTTTGAGGGAAAATCAACCCAGCCCCTTGTACTGGATAGCTTGTGACCTCTTACATATGAGTGTGTTTCTCGTTGGTAATGGTGCTCTGGGCTCCTATTAAAAATAAGATATTGAAACAGCAGAGTTGTCTCAGAGTTTCTAATGCTCGTCCTGCCATCCTGAAAGTACTGAGATGTAGGACATCCTGGGAGAAAACCTGTGGTGTAAAAGAGAACTATTATATAGGCTGTGGTAATGCTGAAAATCGTTACCTGTAGAAAAGTCTGATACCTGGACAAGTCTCTGCCCTGAACTGGAATAAATATTGAAAGTCTTTGTGAACAGAGAATTCTGAAGAGCAACGTAGTGTAGAAATAGTTAACATTTTGTTTGGATCCAGTATAATGTTACATGCCTTGGGAACGTATGATCAGCATCGAGGTATCTTTTTGCCTTGGTTTAGCTGCAGGTGTTAGATGGTTTTGCAAGATGGTGTATCCCATGCTACATTGTTTTATGGCTTCCACAAAACATTGAACGTGGAGAAGCAGCCAGAAATTATTTCCTGTGGCATATTACAGTCTGGCAAAACCTTCTTTTGTTGGTTTTGTGGGTTGGTTTTTTCCCCCCATTGCAAATTGCTTTAAGGAAAAAATTTCCAATCGCATCTAATAATAATATGGAATTCAACCTCTTATTAGCTGTACTCAGGGTTACGGCATGTGAGTTCTCTTTCAGTCTGTCCTATAACAACCCATGCAGATTTATTGTGTTGGTTGTACAGGAGGGGGAAGTCTGCCCTTTAACTTCATCACTGCATCCCACTTTGGCAGTGGCTCCTGCCCAGGTTAATGCTGACTGTGGATTTGAGGGTGATTCATGTGCAGTGAAGTCACACAAGTTTTGTGAACTAGGTAAATAGCACGGGAGACTTAGCAGTGCATGTGTTAGATTTGAAAGAAGAGCCGTGAGCCGTTTGTCTTCTGTGCTTGTGACTTGAGCTGTGCCTGGGGATGGGGAGGTAAAGCCCTGAATTGCAGTTCTGTGAACCACCGGCTCCTCTCCACTTCTGTGTGGTGGCCCCTCTGCTTTCACCTGGGAAGAGAAGATAGTCCCTGCTGAGGAGCCATCATCTGCTTAGATATCCAAGTGCTATTTCTCTAAATAAAATACGCACAATAAAATGTCTGTGATGCATGCAGTTAATTCTGTGCATTGTAAATGTAGGAGTCTGAAGCCCTGGGAGAAGCAGCCCGTTCCCATGAGTGTCCTCGCTCCTCCGAAGGCTTTTCTTTAGCCACTGGGTGATGCAGCAGCTCCTCTTTGAGTCACGGGCAGGCACAGAGGGAAAAGCTGGAAGACTCTGGCATATAAATTAAGAATGAGTAATTGGAGAAGATCCCCACTCCTCTAGAAGCAATACACAGACTAGATAATAGGCCTTGGAAAACTAACGAGATGATAGGGTTTCCAACTTCACGTTTTCTAATTGCTTCAAATGAAACCCCATTAGGAACAGCTGGTCTGATTCTCAACTGATATAAATTGTCATATATTTTTAGATTTAAATAGCACTTGGCTGGTCTACCCCAGATGTAAACTCTGGCCTAGATTATGTGATAGCTATCAGTTTGGAATGGAAACTTTAGTGCTACTTTTACAGGCAAATTTGTTTTAATGTATTATCGGGAAAATGCAGCATATTTCCAGGTATTGTGTATCTGAAAAAATAATCACCAATACAAGACTGCTAAGAAGACAGAGTTAAAGTACTGCATGTATCCATGTCACTGCTGCTCGGGGCAGCTAGATGAAACTTGAGTCCAAGCCACATGCTGGTAACAGGTAATCTAGGGCCGGATGCTCTGAGCCAAGGGCGTCTTCAGCTTCCTGAACCCAAAGAAAGAGAAAGCTATCACTTTTCAGTGTCTGCCCAGACTCACACGGAACTGGAAATACATTGAGTAAGATGACTGAAAATAGCTTTTTAGTGAGAGTAAAATAAATCAGATTTAAATATATTTATCCTGCGAGATACTGTGACTCTTATTTGAGAGAAAATTAACAAATAATTTGTCGTGCATTCTAAGCCAGTTTCTCTTCTGCCTTAATTTCAGAAGAAATTCACAAATCTGGTCGTCTAATATTTCCTCTGAATTGGAGTTTTGGTGACTGTTGAACAATCATTGCCATAACCTTTTCCAACAGTGGTGTGTTTATACATTTATTTTTTTGGACCTCTATTGAAAGAATTGTCCTAGTCCTGAATCTAAGGGGTGGGGTCATGGCACCTGAAATCTGTAGTGCGGCAAAATTATGGGGGTGGGGAAGTTTACTTATCTCTTGTTTCTGCTTTTCCATGGTGCTTTTATTTGCTTAAGTGGGGGAGGGAGGGGGGGCACCCAAACAGAGCAGGATTAAAGTGGGTGGGAGAAATATTTTCCAATAATGATGAGCTAACTGCTGATCTGTATAAAATAAGATTTTTATAAGCAATAGGTCTATTTCTGGCCTAATTTAAACTAACTTGAGAGCAGTCGATGCCAATATGCATTGCTTTAAAACAAAGACTTCAAATGAGCTCACTCAGGGCATGAAACAACACTGAAGGTCTTAGAAATTTGAAGCTGTGGGACCCATTTTTGGGGGAATAAATTGTCTGAAAGAATTGAATTCCAGATTACCTTCCAAATTAATGACAATTTTCCTTTATGTTTGTAGCTTTACAGAATTACATAATCAAGCAATATAGAGCTGTGCTGGGTAATTAAAGGTTATAAACCTGAAGCCCTCTAGTATAGACATCAATATAAATATACTCAGCAGTAAAGGATTATGTTAATCTGTGTATATTGATCAGTTAAAAATTATTAAAGAGACCCTATTCAAAACCACACGGTTTATAATGGGACATCAGGTGATTAAAATCCTCACATTGCAGATGACAAATAACCTTTCTTTGATAACAAAACATTAAACTAGGAAAAATGCAGAAAACCACAAGACTTGTCTTACTGCCCGTGCTTCTCTCAGTGCAGACAGTGTAAGTCACTGGCTGTGTTATTGCTATTTACATATTGCTGTTCCCTCTCATCTGTTTCACGTTAGCCCTGCCACAGTTCAGGGTTTGAATTGCAGCCACGGCTGGAGACTGTTTTGCCACAATTGTTTCCATTGCAGTTAAAGCACATGAGGTAGTATTAAAATTGATCTTGTTTTTTTTTTTTTTTAAATGAGTTGTGCTATCAAAACCTTCAGTTTGGGGATGGGTTTTGTTTGGCCGTTCCCTGATGGAAAAAGTGAAGGCAGTGTACTGGGAATCAAGGCTGGGCAGAAAAATGCGAAATGGGATTGGCTTGAAGTCTGTGTAAATGAAAAGCCCTCGGTGAAGTTGGACTCTATTTCTGTACCTTAGAGGTCATGTTCTCATGCTTTTGTGTTCAACCTTAGCGACTAACATTTACTTTCTTCAAATATGAAGGCCAAGGATTTCACATGATATGCTTCCAAGAGGAGTTTCAAATCATAAATACTGTAAGACCAGTTGTAAATGTGGGAGGGCGGCCAGGCGGTGGGACAGCATACCTTCATATATTGGTAAGATCCCATTCCAGGAAAGTAATCCAAAATTTACATCACCTGGCCATCTGTCCCAGCACATTCCAGGTTAAGTGAATCTTTTCTGGACATATTCAGTGAGACTTATTTTTTTCACCTGTAGCTTATATTAATCTACTGATCACTGTTTACAGAAACATGGCTGACTTGAATGTAGGTACACCTAACACTTAGAAACTGTAATATTTGGTCTCTCCCCCCTCTTTTTTTTATCCTGATGAATGATGAAGTGATGGAGTTTGGTCAGATAGATACTGCTATAGCTAAGATGTTTTTTGATGTGATCTGAAAGCGTGTATTTATGTTCATTCAGTTAAGACCTAATTATGGCCTTATGTAGGGGGTCCTACAGGAAAGTGGGAGAGGGACTGTTCATCAGGGAATGCAATGATAGGACAAGTGATATTGGCTTCCAGCTGAAAGAGGGCAGGTTTAGACTCTTTACTATGAGGCATGGGAACAGAGTGCCCAGAGAGGTTTTGGAAGCCCCATCCCTGGGAGTGTTGTAAGGCCAGGTTGGATGAAGTTTTGGTGAGGGTGTCCCTGACCATGGCAGGAGGGTTGGAACCAGATGATCTCTGAGGTCCCCTCTAACCTAAAGCATTCTATGATTCTAATATGCTTTGGCTGATAGAAACTAGTGCTCACTGTGCTGAAAGCAAAGGAGTTTTGCCTGTATGCACCAGAGTTTGTGGAGTTAGGGGATACCAAACAGTTCTTCTACGTGTGCATATCTTCTTTTCTGCACAGAAGAAGGAAATGGTGAGGAAGGAAAAGCGAACAGTGTAAAGCATCGTTCCCCACTTTGTATTTCCATTTTCTTCTACCACTCTCAGTAGATGATATTCTCCAGCGTGGATGAGAGAGACAAACACTGTTCACACCAAAATCTAGCCATAGAACTCCTGCTTGCTTATATGGCTGCTTCTAGCTCTCTTTGTGGATACATTTTCAGAGTAGTTGCCAATGCCACTTACCAGTGAGTAGGCCTGAGATTTATTTACTCGCATTCTATGAAGGGAGAGGCTGTCTGAGGTTGCTGACAGCTCTAACTCTTGTTAATCATACCAGTTCTTAGTCATTTGGGCTGAAATTAGAAGAAAAGCTTAAGATCTCAAACAGCAAAGATCTTACTGCCATCCACTCAGGGGCTATCACCAGTAAGGGAAGGACTGGGTTTGCTCCATTGGTAGCTGATAACATCTAGCTGACAGATTTGCATGAATAATTCATGTGAAGGAATGCAAAGACACCAGGCTTGACCTGCCTTCCCTATGAGAGAAGGGGCTGCCTCCTTTGGAACACCACATCTTTCATACACATCCTTTGTGCTGAGTTAAGACCACGGAGGTACCTTCTGGAGATGCCTTTCCAGTCTGCCCAGCATCCAAACTGAGAATGTTCCAAGACCTCCTGTGTGTGCCTAAGCCCCATGGAGTCTGGTCCTTCGCACTTGTGATGTTCAGCCTCACCTCTGCTGCCAAGGCAGCTTCACTGATATGTGGGGGGCTTCAGCAGGACTCAGGTTGCTGAGGTCAAAGGCTGTTAAGATGCTGAGCATTTGGCATCAGCACCAAAAAGCTCAGTTTTCAAGGCCCTGTCACAATTTCATATGTGTGGAAAGTAATTATCCTAAAAATGTGAAGGAACAAAGGGATTTTTTTTCCCTTTTAATCCCCTTGCATCTCAGTTTTGCATCTGTAAAATGAGAACAATATACTGCTGCTCATAAAAGTGAAGATGTCTGTTGTGTTCCTCATGAATCATGCAAATACTGTGTGATGTCCCATATTCTAGTAAAGCGTACAAGGAAACAAGCAATGCTATTGTCAGAGCTCAGCTGCAACAGGCAGGAGGGAAGAGGCTTGAGAGGTTTTTCTGAGTTGGGATACCTAAGGAAAGCACTGAGTATTTGCTCTTTCTGCATATGACTTCCACCCCTTTCACTGGATAAGCAGGGGTCTGGAAGAAAGATGATGTACTGGAGGACAAAGTTTATTTTCCCCATACATATAGAATGAAAGTAATCATATCTTCAGCCTTCCTGAACTTTGAGTACTAATTCAACTGAGGTCTATAGACATCTTTCCTGCTGACTTCAAAGGACTGGCCTGGGTGAAACGGCATGGTGAAATAGGTATTCATGGTGATTTGCTAGTAGACATGATTGTCATGACAATCATACAATGTTTTAATGTCATACAGTGTTTTTGTAACAGCCTGCTTGTGGCTGTGTACCTGCTCGTGTCCAGGTCTGTATTCAGACTGTGTATGTGACCAGGACTGTGTTCCCAGCAGGTGACTGTGCTGGCAGCAGAAGCCGAACTGGGTATTGGAGGGAAGAGTCACACAGCTGAGGTGGGAGCTCCAGGGAAAGGGGTGGAATGGGATGTGTGATAGCACTTCAGCAATATGATGGGTTTCAACCTCATAGGGAGCCCTGTGGTGGGTTTGGAAGGTAGGAAGGTCTCCTCTCGTTTGGCAGACTTGGTCTTGTGCTCTCTCAGGCTCCTGCATCCCATAATCCATTTTGTAAATGCAGGGATTTAGGATGCTTAGTAGGTGAGCTCCCAGTTATCTGATGCTGAAACATTTTAATTTGATTTCACTCTTGAATGTTCTCTTCACACAATGGACAGCTGTGACAGCGTAGGTATCCTTGAGCCTGCTCAAGCAAGGATGTTCCCATTGTGCTTATATGAAGGCCACAGATGAGAAGAGGTGGTATGACTCAGTCTTATTAGAAGGTATTAAACCACTTCATCTTTTATCCCTACAAGCATAACCTGAGGAAGGCTGTGGGTGGCTGTAATGTCACCGTCTCATTTTTCTTTGTATTTCTGTTGCTCAATAAACATTAATGCACTGTAGGAGAGTTAGAGATTTTATTTAGCTGGAGCTGTAAAAGTGCTTGTTCCCTTCAAATTTCATCTTTTTTCTTTTGTTCCACTGATGACTGGCATCATCTGTTCATCTCCTGGAGGGTTTTGAACTCAATTATTATGATTGTCTCTTGCTGCCCTTGTTTTCTGTGCACAGTTTCTATATTCCCATTGTTTTAGATTAAATTAGCACAAATCCAATCCCTAGCCTTGGCAAACTTAAGCCTCAATATGGGGAAGAGCATTCTTAACTTTTAATATGGGAATTACATTGCTGGCTTGGGAACATTTTGAGCTTTTGAAAAGCAATGATCTTATTTCTTGTAGGACCTCGGTAGAGGGCTTGCACTTTCTACTCTTCTCATGTCCTCATCTGCCCAAGATACAGTTCATGGTTTAGCACCTTGGTTTCATAGTTCATAAAATATGGCCTAGACTTGCAGTTTTCACTTGAGCAAATCCTTTTTGTTTTTCCACTCACCTAAATTAGGTTCCATTCCTAAAACATCAAGGTATTATAACTGTGTAGCAGAGCAACTGCCTTTTTCATTCTAGATGACTCCTTTCCCCACAAACCTCTGAAATTAACTTTGTGTGAAATTAAACTTTGGCCCAAAATGCGGGGAGGGAAAGAGTTCTGCTTATGGACATCTTCTGTTGGAATATCTCCTTATGCCAAATGCAAAAGAAATAATTTTAAAGCAGAGCAGAGAGATGGGACTTGTTATTTCAAACTACCAGATTAAAATATGCACAGATTTTTTTCTTTAAGCTTGTTTTCCCTTCTTCTATTAAACCTCTGAGGCAATTCTCTGAATTTGATCTGCATTTGCAAATTATTTCAGTTGAGAAATAAGTCCTTTTTGTGAATAAAATATTTGCCTGAAAAAGATTTCCTTGGCTCTAGCAACGTGGCATATGGGCCCATGTAATTCCTCTCCATGGGATGCGTTTAACCCCGGGTGACAAGCATACTGTCGGTGCTTAATAATCCTCGCTGGCGAACGCGTTGGGAATAATGTGGTTCTTTGGATCGCAGCGTATTTCTTACATACGTGTAATGGGCCCTTACCCATAGGAGATGGGTTCCCTCATGGGCGAGTTCCCAGGTGCGGATTTCTCTTGTAGCTGGAAGTTTCTCTTCACGCTCTGACTGCCAGCCTGTGAAACACACCTGCAAAGGAGAGCTGTGCAAAAATGCTCTCCGAACCTCAGGCCACCATAAACAGAATCACAGAGTCACAAGGTTGGAAAAGACCTTGAAGATCATTAAGCCCAACCATTCCTGTCCTAAGCTAAACCATATCCCTAAGTGCATCCTCTACTGTTTTTTTTAAACACATCCAGGGAAGGTGACTCAACCCCCTCCCTGGGCAGCCTGTTCCAGGCCCTGACAACTCTTTCAGTAATTTTTTTTTCTAATATCTAATCTGACCCTGCCCTGGTACAGCTTGAGGCCATTTCCCCTTGTCCTATCACCTGTCACCTGGTTGAAGAGACCATTGCCCACTTCTCTACAACCTCCCTTCACGTAGTTGTAGGTGGTGATAAGGTCTCCCCTCAGCCGCCTCCTCTCCAGACTAAACATAACCGGAGCAGCAAGCATGTTCTCTGGTCCTGAACCAGGCTGCTTTTAACATCCCTTACCACCTCCTTGTTGCTTATTACCCTTCTGTAGAGGGGAGAGGGGGGAGATGGTATAACACTTGGTAGTAAACTGGAGAAATTATGACTACAGGGCTCTGCATCCCTTAAGAACGCTTTTGCTGTGCTCTGTTGGAAGCTGTTTAAACTATAGGTCCAGCCCTACTTCAGAGTATGCTAATATATTAATTTTAATGGCTGAAGAAATGAAGCATACTTTGGATAGCCGAAGTTTTAATACAATGTGTAAGACTGAATGAAAAATAAATTAATTTTAAATGGTTTGCAGACATACAAAGGGTTCATTCGCTGCATATAACATGCTCAGTAAAATAATATCCTTTAATGTGCTGCGCTCTTCATGCTTTTCATGAAGCTGCATCTAATTGTACTACTCAGAGTTGACTAATTCTGCCACTGCCTTCCTTTGAGAAAAATAGTATTTCAAGACATGACTAACACTCTTAAGTAGTCATTAATTCTTAATTAATTCAGAATGAAAATTAAACTTCTGTACTGTGTATATCAAACTGAATACCGTCCAGGATATATACAGTCGGGTCACTTATTTTGAAATGAATATTTGGTAATACTATGTGATTTAAAAAACCCCAAACAAACCAACAACATATACAAACAACAAAGCAAATAACAATCAAACCCCCTTAAATATTAGCAAGAGCCAAACAATTAACAAATATAAATATTGGGTTTATTGTCATATATGTGTTAACATATCATAAAAAGGCTTTGCTTATATTTATACTGTGTGATGAAGCTCAGCTTCCAGGAGAGCTTTACATTTTGAACGTTAAGTATGAACTTATGATCGTATCAATATTGCTACTGTTTCTATTTATGTTGAGAACATTTAGTCTAACATTCTTTGTTGTTTTCAGTTTGTGTTAATTAAAGGAGATGGGGTTGTCTGCCTGTCGTTCTAGCAGTCGATATTTCTCTCAGCAGTTCCCAGAGAACTGAATTAAAGTGTTCTGGGATAAAGCTCACCTCTTCTTCATGGTGTAAGGCATCTTGCTTTTAGAGCCAGCCCTTCAGATGTGGTCCCATAGTTGTCTTTTGTTCTAGTTGTGGTTGTGAAAGAGGCTGTCATAACCTCGATGAGCAGAGATATATTTACTGTGAGTCAACTTGATATTGTACCTTCTCGTGCTCACCCAGCTGGGTCCAGGTGGGGACTTAGATGCTGGGGGACATGGTGGATGAAAGCATCAAAGAGTTTTCCTTTCTGTAAGGACAACGGATTCAATGATTCATATTTCTGATTGTGCCCTTGGCACTTTTGCCTGCTGAAAGTATTTGGCCAGATTGATGCTTGTGGAACATTTTGGCAGCACTTAGGCATCTGTGGTCACTGAGGTATACCCAAGCACTGTAGAAGCACAATGGTGCCTTCCTCCAATGAATCTGTCTTTAAATTGTATCTACTTATTCAGAACAACAGCTATAAAGAGCAGAAATAGAAAGTGAACACTAATATATGTACACATACCTGAGAACAAATATGCATATATTCCTGCATGTCTTTGCCAGAACCATCAATGGGACATCTTGATGCCTACTTCTGAGGAAAATTCAACTTCATCAGTCCCGTGTGCCTTTGATCTTTGTATCAGAAGTGATAAATAATGAGTTCTGGAAGAAGCTCTGTGGTCATTTTGCATACAGCAGAATACGAGGAGAAATGCTGTCTTTGGAGGAAGTCCTGATTTCACTAAAAGTTCTTTGTTAACATAAGAAGGGGATTAGTTTAATGCGTTTGTAGTGTAAAGTTATGAGTGAGCAGTGAGCGGTTATGTGAAAACTCAATGAAAATAGCTGGGACAAACTGTTTGGATTGATGGTGGGGGTAGTACCAGAAGAGACAGAGCACGGGATGTTCAGCCAGGGGCAAGCCTCTCTAGAGCAAGAGAATAAAGAAAGCATTTAGGGACTAGGCTAAAAAGTTCCAAGACCATGCAAAGACATGATTGTAAGCCTTCCTTTTGAAGGTCTGGAACTGAACCCAAAGCCTATCTGGACATTTTAGCAAGTGGCAGGTTGCATTCATTTCAAAATCCTTTAAAATCCCTTCTTTTGCTTTCTAAGCAGCCATGATTCGCTTTCCATCCTTTCTCTTTTTTGCCAGGACCTGACATTATTTATCTCTAGGGCAGCAGTCACTGGAAATAAGTTTCCTGACCCCTTATGATAACTGGAGGAGAGTGGTGTCCTGAAATGTAAACCTTCTAATGAAGAGCTTAGGAGGGGAATCTAGTGTGTTCAAAGGCCTTTCCACCTATTTATTAGACACAGTGCTACATAGAAATCAGGTGCTGTCAGACTGCCAGCCAGAAGACAATATAATTCCTTCTGAGCCCCTGACCAATTTCTGTTCATCTCTGGAATTGGTTGTTCTCGTCTTTCAGTCTCTTAGAAGAAAGATGCCTGAATCTAAAACTATAATTTCAATGCAGCTCCAGCTTCTGCGCTGGTAATCAGGACACAATGTACTGCTGAGGATGCACGCTGTATTATGCAACTCATTCAGCCTGTAATTATCCCCAACTCCCCTCCTGTTGTAGCAGAGCAGCTACAGACACTTACGTGACCGTTCCAGGCTGTGCAGCTCCTGCTGTTTGTTAACCGCTGAGATAACAAACTCTAGCGGTGGTGGTGAGCTGGCCTTTAGAGATGCACGGGCTTTTAAAATTCAAGTTAATTTATTTTTAGGGCTCTTGTGAATATGTCAAACATCCAGTGTTTACAGCTCAGAAGTAGGATTTGTACTGTCAGGGTCTTATAGTTTTCCCTCCTGCTAAATGCTGAAATGTTTTAAACTTTTCCCCTTGTCTTTTCAGTAGGAATTGGTCTGGGCAGTTGTGCTGCTTGAAATGTCAAATGGTGCCAATACCTTTTAAATTTGGGGTTGTTCAGGGGTCAGCTGAGTGATGGATTAAAGAAAGGGAGGGGGAAAAGGGCATTGTATTGACTGAAACTATCTACTAGCAGTAGGGAAAAGTAAGCACGGTAGCTGGTGCTTTCAACCAGACCAGCCACTGTGCCCTGCCCAGGAGGGAAGGAAACCGTTGGCCATCAGGCATCTGGCAGCATACCATGACTGCCTTTGTCCCCCTGCCTCTACCCTGGTACAGTTATCCTTTGCTGTCTTACTGGACTTCATGCTATATATGCCCAGTTAATCATACGCCTCCCTGCCACAGAGCAATGGGGAGCTGAACCAGTGCATAAGACATCCGCGAGCAGCAGCTTTCTGATATTTCCAGCTGGAAGTTTTGGGGATGGATTTTAAGCCTGGGAGGCCTGGGTATGTTCAAGTCTATGCTTTTTTTTTTTTTTTTTTCACCAAAACATGAACATAAGACAGCCCTGACACGTGAACAGAGGCATCTCCTCACAGGCTGTGAGACCCTGTAGTCTTGGGTTAGACTCTGCTTTTTGTTTACGTTTGTTTAAATTTTATGTAATGATGCTGCAGCCACCAGCTAATTCTCTGCTGGATATAATTGAAGATAGTACACAAGCCAGGCTCAATGAGCCTTTTACCTTTTTTATTATACTTACTAAAGCAATTTCACGTTGTGAGCATCAAGAACGCTGGCCAGCACTGTGGTGTTATAAGTAAATGAAACGTGGAATAATTCTTACCTTAATTTGTGGTTTTGAAAAATAAGGGAAACATGGTGCTTTTGAGCAATTAAGCCTAGTGAGAGCCTAAAAATGTAACTTTTAAAATTTTGTACTTGTTACTCTACTATTCATAACTAAAATAAATGAAGGCTATAAGGGAGAAAAGGATGAAACAGAACTGGTATTACAGTAGCTCTTAAGCTGAACATACCTGCTTCAGCGGAGAAATAATTATTTTCAGGTAACAACATATTAAGCAAATGATTGTACCATTAAATCATGCTAAACACCAATAAAATGCCACTTTAAAATTGTTAAGTGACAGGAGGAAATGGAAAGCATTACAAGCTACTGAAAGAGGCATACCTCTAATTTTATTTTTAAAAAAAAGTATTTAAGTGCTGGGATCAGGCTTTGGGTGGAATTATTGCTCTTGGAAGATGAAATTATTTATCTGCTTTTTGTGTCACGGATACAACCCAGGTCTTCAGCACCATTGGGCTTAATGCTGCACAAAATGTAACCTTATCCAAAATTTCAAGAGTTCAGTGGAGAAAAAAAAAACTTCACTGCTTTCCTACAACTTCTTTACCTGAATTTCATTCAAATATAGATGCTGAATTGTAACCAGTAGTATCTGCCTGCTAATGGGAAAAGTGAGCTTATCCCCTCACCACCCTGGACTTGAGTCTCAGTGAGGTTACTATCCAAGTGTGCTGTTGTGAGGATCTCTCTGAGACAGGAGAAGACAACCTATACTTGGATGTGTTGCTTTGGATTTTTATGGGGGAGGGAGGGGAAGGTAATGGAAGCCTGAATTATTGCTGTACTGCCTTTAAAAATATATTGCCATAGAGAAACCAAACCTGCCAAAAGTGTGTATCTATGAACCCAGCAAGGACTCCCCTCCACACATTCCTCCTGTGGGTATAATTATGGTATTTGACTTTTAAATCTCTACATGTTCCAGCACGATGATGACTGGAATAATAATAATAATTGAAAAAATTTGATGTTACCTAGCAATGGTAACATCAGGCAGTTTATGCCTTACCAGTGTGTTCTAATGGTATGCCTAATAAAAGATGACAAGACTTGCTTTAAGTCTTAATCCATCAGCAACACTATAATCTACTCAGGTGAGCTGTATTTTCCTTCTTGCACAGATAAATAGCATAAAAATTGGATCATTCAGATAAACTTTGAAGCAATGTTCTGGGGACTGTTACACTGTGTATGCTGGTTTCCTTTTGTCCTCCATACCTGGCCCAGCCTCTCACTGGGGAATTTCACATCACTGTAACTTTTTTTTTTTTTGGAGAGAGAAGTCACCTTTCCCCCTCTGTGCTGAGAGGAAGGTGCACATCAGGGACTAGGAGACCTGCTGTTGCTTCCATGGATATGTTTGACCTCTGTGTGGGCTTATGGCCAGGGGTGAGCTGCAGGATATTTATGCTTTTTCATCCCTATTCCTTGTTAGTCAGTTTGTCAGCCCCTCCTGGACAAGGACTACCCCCTCCCTTGTGTGTAGTCAGTACAAAGTTTAAATGTTGCAGCATCCAGAGCTTCAACAGTGATGGCTGTTGATTTATGGTCAATGGTGAGAAGGTACTGAATGGAGAGGAAAAGTGTTTGTTGCCCTGAAAAGCTCAGTGTTTTCACACGGAGATGGTTTCACAGCAAAACCAACAGTACTGAATGTTTTTCTCAGATAGCAGGGAGGGGAGAACAAGGGGGAGAGGAGTGGTGTGCCAAGGAGGGGATGGGCATGGTGCCTTTGCTCCTCCTTAGCTGTCGATGGCATCATTCCTTATCTCAGAGCTATAAATGGTAACTTCATGTCACCAATGTGATCTTGTACTTTGGAGCTCCAGCTCCTTTTATTTGGTCCCAGAACTACTGGCATAATTCTAGAACAGCATATGAAAGGTAGATTAATTTTCCCAAACCTTAATCTTGAAATATCTATGTTTATTTGATCTTCCAATTCACTCAGAATTGGCGTGAGCTCAACCTCCTGCTAAATGCAAGCTGCATATTGATTTCACACAGGCGTACACCATTTCAGATATATTTAAAAAGCATTCCTCTGGCTTTCTCAGCCTTATAAATTGAAGTATTGTAAGGCTGCTAGGTGTGGGCAGCCTGGACAAGAGGTCGCAAATGAAAGTCCTTTGTGTGGATGTTTCTTAAAAAATAGTATTGTTCATGTGAAAAGGTCGGATCCTCTGTTAGGAGCGTAATATCTGCAACTGTCCAGGCCACCAGTTGATATCTTTGTTTCAGTTTTCATTTCTGCCAGAATAATTTTGGCTAATGCTGAAATGTTGAAAAGTTTCAAAACCGCTTCAGTCTCCACGTAAAAAACCCGAGGGTTTTCTTCTTGAGCTTTTGTTATGGGAAAGATGTTGTTTTTCTGGCATGCTCCTTTAAGTGTAGGATCTTTGTGTTGCATTCTAATGCTTTCCAGAAAGTGGCTACTTTTTTTGATGGCAAAAAGTTATACGAAGTGTTTAGTATGCTCTGCATTGTTCATATGGTGAGTGGAGCTGATGGGTTAGAGTGAAAAAAGGGTGGTGTTAAGGCAAATATGTTGTAATGAAGAACATGATGCAACAGTCCTGGAACATACCATCTTTCTTTTTTTTTTTTTCCCTTAAAATTTATTTTTTTGAAACTGTTGAATTCAATGACACTTCTAACTGTGATGCTACAACTGCAGTGATGTACTTAGCCTATTTAATCTTCCTGTATTTTTTTAGTATAATTCTTCCTACTTGAACATAACTATAAAAATCTTATTTCTCTCTCTCTCCGTTTCAATATGTAGCTTTAACTTTTAATCTTTTTTCCAATGAATCACTTTCCAATTGAAACAAGATGTTATTTGGTGTATTTATTTCATTCTTTTGGTGAATTTTGAAGCCTCGTTAGGAATTACACTTTGAGCTTCTAATAATTACTATTTTTCCCCTTGGTTTTAATCTATTGTACTACAGCTTGGTAAGTCATTCTTTACACGCACTGGTACAGCCCTTCTTCATCAATTTGTCCTGAGTACAAGGTGGCTTACTCGGTTATCCTTCCAGTTCAAGTTTTCTCATCCATGTAATCAAGACAAGCTGAGCAGCAGATGGGATTGCCTGCCTGCAATGTAGGAGAAGACTGGTCAGCTTGGAGAGGTGTGAGTTGGCTCACTTAGCAAAAGACCCTGTGAAAACTGTCCTTTTTATTTGCATTCAATAGCTCTGCTATGATGAAAGAGACTCTTGAAAGAGAACCTGGGACACCATGTAACAGCAATGATCTGCTGGGAGGTACACGTCAGCTATCTCATTTTGCAGGAAACACGGGTTTAGGAAATGAGCAAAAGATTAAATGATCTAATTAAGCACCAGGCAGGTAACGATGGATCTGCTTTGCTCTGTTACGAGCAGTAGGATGGTGTAAGGCATTGGAAGTTACGCTCTGGATGTTCATGTTGTTCATATTGAATACATTTACATTTGAAGTGTGGCCTGGGAGAATGAAAGGGAGGCTGTGATTGGTGTGGGCTTGGTATGGTGTGGTGTGGTGTTGGTGTGAGAGCAGTATCTTCCAAAGTGCTGAGTGACTAAGGAGCCTCAGTCTCACTGCAAAGGCTGATTTAGGCAAGCGAACTCTTAAGTATGTCGACTTCTAAGTGAGACCTGACTTCTAATTGCTTGGATCCGCTGAGTGATTCAGATATTTATTATAATTTTTCATGAATACAGAACTAGCTAGGATGCCTATTTCTGTTGAGTGCAAAATATTTCCTTCTAAATTTTTCTTGCTCTTGGCCCTGGATTTTATGCTACCTACTAAGCAACTTTACTATCTTGGCTAAATTTCTTTTCAGTGTAAGGGTGTTTACTTAACACGCTTGTTCCCAGCAAAGACTGTGTTTTGCTTTCCATTTCCAGAACAGAAAGCACTAAACAACCCTTAGCTTGCCTCTTTGGAGTTCCTTACATTTTAATCTGTGCCTTTTAAGATTCATGGAGAGTATAAGATATTTAAAAGTCCTCATTATTCTGAGTTTGTCAGCTTTGAACTGTCTTTGCCATTAGCTTTTAAATGATCTAAGTCTTTCTGTAACTGACTGGAGTGTTCTTCATTTACTGTTTCCCAGGCTTTAATGCCATCAATTTATAAGCAGTTCTTAATTTGCTTCCTCTTCTAATGCTTTTTGTATTCTGGGCCATTTCTCTCCCTCTCTTCTGTCACTTGTAGTATTGCAGGTATTTATTATTGACCTTGAGTTAGTGTTTTGTTTAAGAAACACAAAAAACAAACCACCCCCCCTAATTTTCAATGGAAAGAACCTGTGTGGTCTGTGGTATCACTGTGCAATGAAGTATAGGACTCTTTCAGACATGAACCTTTCTGCCATCCTCTGCCTCCAAACTTCTCCAGGTTTCTGGGGCTTGTGCAAGTGCAGGAATGATGTTGAAGATCACCTAACATGCCTAACATGCCTTTTACCACGCTGCCAAGCAGCTGCTATTGCTCCTGGACTAAGCTCATGACCTGTTGTAAGTGATGCTGTTACCAGGTCAGTCAGTGTGGGAAGAGAGAAAGCAGCAGGATATGCAGGTAGAATTTGTGTTACCTGGCCAACCTCTTTCTGCATCTTTTCTTGTGCCTTCTCTTCTGGGAAAGAAAGCTCCTCTTTGGTCTACAAATTTATACTAAACCAAGAGGAACAATATTTTCTTCTGGATTCTGTTGCTGAAAGATAAGCTCTTGCCCACACTAGAAAGATCAAAGCAGGACTCAGGAAGAACCTCAGTGAAGGATCAGTGATTTTTATCCACCATAATGGGCTATCAGTGAACACCAAAGATCACAGGCTGTTGAGCTTGATGTAGGAGTGTCTGGGTCAAAGAGAGGAGAGGATGATGTGGAGTAGGACTGCTGCTTTCCTGTACCTGATGGGAAGAGAAGCTTTACCAGAGGGAGGATATGTGCCTATTAGGCTTAAGGTCAGCCTTTGACTGCTAGGTGATACAATGATCTCTTCTAATTCAATCTCTTAAATCTCAGTAGACTGTAAAGATAATGGTGATATTTACTTTGCCTCCAAGCTGGGCAGCAGTCAGAGTGGTTCCAAAGAACGTTTATCAGTACGGTGATAGGAGCTTTACATATATAAATATATATAATGAGGTTTTGTGTTGCTGTGGTGTTACTGTTAATTGTGTGCATTAGGAATAAGTGATGTTACAGGAGCTAAGCAAGGTGAGAAGTCATTGCTCCACAGAGATTGTGATGTAAACCAAGGGCTGAAAGCACCAAGGAATCATGAAGGGGGGAGGGTGGGAACTGCTGAGGATAGTGAAGCCAAAAGGCAAAGCTGACAGCTATTCAGTTGCTTAATCGATAGGGTGGCAGCAATTTGTATCTATTACAACAAAAGGTGTTTCCATAGTTTTTCTGATCAGTTAGCATAACTTCTGCTAACAGCTAACCATGAGTCTCCTAACACTGAGGAAAAATGCATGGTAATTGAGCAATGCTACAGTAAATAATACTATTTTGTACCAGTTTAAGGTTTTTACTTCTTGCAGAAACATGCCAGCAATGAAAAACATGTACAAAAACCTTTTTCCAAAACAAAATAAAAATTAAATATGATAGTTTATTCCCCCCTGTCCCCACCTGATTGCCCCCAGAACAATTTATCTGTAGGAAAAGATATATAGTATACAAAACTGCGAGTAGTGGCACTGTCCGCTAATTCTTAAGTGAGCATGGTTTGTTGACAACCTTCTGATTAAACTTTCCTCTTTCTTCCCTTTCAGCCCAATTTAAATCAAAATATCGACAGAAACAATTTCTGTGAGGAAAATGGAAAAGTTCATAGGGTAGTTGAAGTAGCATAGCTGTTCCCATTAATGTGCTTGGGTGTGCGTCCCATTTAGGTATTATTTATCTTGCCCCTGAGGTGTAACATGAATAATGTTTGTGAGGCATTCCTGCTAGACTTCCTGTGTATCCCAAAGAAGTAATATTCCAAATAGGACCAAGTTTCACACAGCAATTTACCAAGACAAGTTCACAATTATATTTGTACACAAATAAAATGCTGTCAAAACAGGCACATGTTGCACTTAGGGGAAAGCTCCTTGGAGGATGGGCAGAGGTCTGTAGTTAGACTCCTGAAAGCTGCATTTCCAGCTCTGCCAAAGTGTATTTATTTGACTTTGGGATAATCACCTTGGCCCTCTCTGCCTTCATTTCTACTCACACCTCTCTCTACTTCGATATTTTGGCTAAACACATTGGTGCCAGGACTACCTGCCTGTGCCTACAGCCATGGTGTGATCCTGCTTCCTTCAGCCAGCCCTGTGACCTCTTGGCATGGTGCTAATGGAACCAGTGAAAAGTCACACCTTCCCTTTCAGTGGGGCTGCAGGGCTGCTAACAAGCTGCATCCATTAACACGCAGCATCCCTGTGAGAGATAAGCCAGCATCCTTAAGGTGGGAAGCTGTGTGCCCCCACTGCTGTTATCACCTCCTGATCAGGGTGTGTAAAACAAAAACGCAGTGGCAGGGAGGGAATTAAACCTCATAACGTTCAAAGAGGAGATTCTTCTTCCTGGGAGCACAGAGCAGCTCCTGAGAGAGAGAGTAAGCAGTGATTTACCTCCTTGAAGGTATCACATTAATTTTTAAATGTTAACATATATATATGCAAAAGGCAGTGGAATAGACAGCTGTAAGTGGTAAGAGCAGACCCATGGATAGCTCAGTGTTTGCTAGCTGAAGTAGGTGTTTGTTCAGCTGGCAGCTGCCCTTTGTAGCCCATGCTGCAGACTCCCTGCTGGTGAATGGCCATTAAGGGGCATGCCCTCATGCTCCTCTTGAAGGCAGCTGATGGGAGCTAGGCTGCATTGGATGGAGGGTAAGCCAGAAATGCCAGGAGCAAGAGAGAACAAGGTTTCTGATGATTCTGGTTCTACTTCCGTCTCTCTGACAAGTGACCTGTGCAGGAGCAGCTTTCTTTGCTGGCCTATCCTTTGGGAGAACAGAAAACATTCTTTGTGAATCAGTGCCAGAAGGTATTGCACACCACTGCATCATGGATGGAGAAGAGGAAATACTGGTTTTGACAAACAGACCAAGGACTTTTAAGTGAAAGGGCAAGTAGCAAGCAACATAGCTGTATTTCTCCTTGCTGGTAACCACAAGTATAGTGCAATCGCTGGGCTGAAGAGCACACCCAAAAATGCACAACTATCTCCACCAGAAGCAGCAAGGTTACTCCAGATTTATGTTAGTGTTCCCAGGAGATTGCTGTGTTTTTCAGTCATCTTTAAGAACAATGATTATGATACCGCTGAGCTCATAACAAGGATAAAATATAAATATTATTGAAGCCTAATGCAGCACAGGCATCAGTGCAATATTAAAGGAGTATTTTATCAGTAGCCTCTACAAAGATTTATATCCGTTTATCAGTGCCTTTGCTAAATTAAATACATAAAATCTTTACATGAGACATAACAGAGAGTCATGAACAATATCAGTATTCAGACAGTATTAGTGACATTCAGCTTGACGAACTGCGTAGGAAGCTGGTTGTCAAAGCCCCGTGATAGTGAAAATGGCTCAGTTCACAGCACGAAGATATTACTTATCTCTCCTAAAGTCTGAAAGGCTGCTAAAAAAATCCCTTACATATTTTGTACTTATATTAGAGGCATCAGCATACCGTTAAAGTGCTCGATGTTTTGTTTCTGTTGCTCTGCTCAGGACATGTGGGAGCAGTCCAGCCTGTTACCCCCACCCCACTCCCCAAGAAACAAAAAAACCCCAAACCTGAGCAGCTGCAACTGTTTTGTTTTTTTAAACAAGTACCAAACATGAAGCAGTGTTCAGTTTTCTAAGAGAAATCTGAAGACACTGATAATAACTTCAGAATTTGAGAATTATTAGAAATGGCTCGTTCCCACACGTGGCTGCACGCTCTATCTGTCAGTCCAGACCTGAATCTGCACATATTTTGGGTTAGCTCTAAAAAGTGAAATCCTCAGCATTTTGAGATGATACATTAGTAGAAGCAACAGACCCATGAAGGTTTATCTTCTCTTTATTTTAGCACTCTTTGAGATTGGAAAGTTCCCAAAAGCATGGAAATTGTTATAGTAGGCTGGCGAAGGATCTAGGTGTTTAAATTCTGTAGGTTTTAATGGGAGATGGATACTTTAGCATCTTTGTACACCAGGACTAAGGTGCTATGAGATGTTCACCTTGCTGAAGAAATTCAGGAGTTGCAGGGGGTGGGTATGTACCTGATGTGAGGTGTCCACATGGTACCTGGACAAGTGAAGGGACGTGGTTGGCTGCATTCAGCACATCTGTGGTAGGACCTGCACTGGTGTGGCTTTGACAAATGGCTTGATGCTGAGGTGAGTTAGACTTGAGCACAGTATTCTGGGGGGTCTGGTTTCCATATGAACATAGAGGCGCTCTCTCCATGCAAGAGTTAGTGCAGGAGAAGCTGTAAACATAGCTGTTACTCTGAATTGTGACTCAGAAGTTGTGGTGTGAAAGATGCTCGGAACCAGATTTCTCCTGCAGCCCCTCTGGGTTCTTAGCAGTGCTGTGGCTATCCTTTCATATTTGCCCAGTGTCGTTGCTCAAGGTCTGTGGAATGTGCCTGTTGAATTGGAAGGAGACAGAATGGAATAACAGGGGAAACAGTGCTGTGTGCTCTGCCAACCTGCAGCCGTGACCTTCCTGTTTACTATATTTATTTTTTTTTTAACATTTGTTAAAGGAACGAAGCAGCAAATCACCAACAATAACAGAAAAATCAATACCCGCCTCTGCTTCTTTTGTGTGATCTGGAACATGGCCTCAATCTGTCAGACTGAATTACCCAGACTGCGGGTGTCAGCAAGGGCTCAAACAAATAGACCTGCCAGGCTGCTCATTGATAAAAGGCTTAGGTCTGTACCCATGCCACCCTTACTGCTGCCTCCAAAAGGCACGGAGGAACACTAACCTTTGGGATGAAAGTCGACTTTTGGAGCAGTGAATGGGTTTGCTTGCACTTTGCATGTAAGATTGCACTAATCTCCGGAATAAAAAGGGTAAACAAACAGTTTGACAAATACAAGGCTCTGGGGCATTACCTTGCTAATGGATGTTAAGTCAAATGGATGTATTTGAATGGAAGGTGATATATCAACACAGGAATGTCATCCTAAAATAAGCCATTGATCCACTAGCTAGGAATCCAGTCTTTGACAAAGGTCAATGCATCAGAGAGAGGAACAACCTCTTCCAAACTCATCATTTTCCCAGGCAACAGCAAAGAGCTATATCAGTATAAAGAGGAAAGCTTCCTCCCGACTCCAGATGGTAATTAGTTTATACCCTGGAGCATGAAGATTAACATCCCTTATCACTTTTAATTTTACCAGTGGATCTTAAGCTACTGCAATGAGCTTTTTGAGTCTGAGTAATATACCATGTGATTTTCATCTTATAAAAAGGAGCGTGCTCTTTGTATTGTCCTGTTGCCGTTTCTGCAAACAGACAGGGCAGGACAACTGCTTGTGCTGGTGGGGGAAGAGGACTGTTACTGGCAGTAACAGGAGTAGCTCCAGAGAAGCCAAAAGGGATTTCTAGGCACAGAAACAAGCTTACAGGAAGAGCTGCACAAACTTTACTGTGAAGCTCAATATGAGAGAGGATTACCCTGCTTCAGTTTTTTTTTATTTGAAGATGCCTGACACCACGAAATGCAGCACAGTGCACCTCCCTGGGTCATGAGTCTGTATAGCAAACTGCAATCCACTCCACAGAACAGAGCGGAGTTGGGGCTGTGCAAATAGCTGCTCTGTTTCTACTCACCTGACTTCTGTGTCCTGGCAGGCAGAGGCTCAGCATGTGGCTTCCCTGCCCCTCTTGCCCCAGGCTGGAGTGGGCATTGCCAACCCAGAGCCCCCTCAGTGCCCTCCCCCATGCCTGATGTGCCCCGGTTCAGCAAGGATTGCTGATTGCACCAAACGTGGTTCCTGTTGCAGGATAGATGGAGTTGCCAGCTCTGCTCCAGAAGTCGACCCAGGTCTTAGCTTGTGAACTCTGCATCTCACCTGTCCTTCCTTGGCCTCTCCCTTTTCTTCATTAGCTTTCTTAATCCATCTGTTTTTCAAGTGTCTTATTCTAAGCCTCTTTTGAAGAGTGTTGTTATGCCTAATCCAGCCAGACAACAACCGACAGCTCCCGTAAGGGCCTTGTGCAGGCCAGTACCTCCTGTTTCATCTTTTATTTTAACGAAGATGTTCCTTTCTTACCTTAGTTCAAAATGTGCTTTGAGGATATGAGTATCACTAGATCCCGTGTAAAAAAAAGGATGCAGAAAATAAGATCTCATTCTTCCCCAGCCCTGAGTAGGCAGTAGTTAATTTCACAGGCTGGTTATAAACTATGTTCAGAGAGGAAAAGTCTTTCCTTTAATCCGTATCAGCCTTTGTAACCTTTCTAATTTTGTGAAATATCTCCTATTATTGTCCCGTACTGTGGGTAGAATAGGAAAATCCAAGGGGCTCTCATTGTGGTGTTCATTATTTCATATGCCTTTGTCATCGTGCGACTATCTATGCAGCGATGAAATATTGTTAATAAGGGAGCAGAAGCCTTTTGTTGAGGAGAGGAGCTGAATCACAGTAGACACATGGCTAATAATATATGTGGTTAAGATCATAATTTGGATGAAGGGTAGCACCTGAGGAAGCAGTGAGGAGCATACTGTTTCTCCAGGTGGAAGAGCCAGTGCCATAAAGGAAGTGAAATAAAGATGAGCATCCAGAAAGGAGGAAAAAAATAAAAAAGGCAAAAACTACAACCACTTTTAAAATTGTATTCACTTCTATACTGCGTGTCCCTCTTCACCTTTCCTGCTTCAGTTCTCAGTATAGCGGCAGTGCTGTGGGAAGGCTTGATCTTGCAGCATTCTAATTTTTCAAGACTCTTATGTTAGCATTTGCTCTTGCAAAGAGCAAAAGTCTTGGTGATTTCACGTATTCAACAAATCTAGACAAGTCTGTGAACTTCATGTGTGACTGAATCGAATATGAATTTGCGACTTTGGTTACTGACCTGATTCAGCTTCCCATGAAGTCAGCTGGAGCCTTTCCGCTTAAGTCAGCGTGACCACTTAGAGGATAACAGGCTTGTGTAGGGTTTGTGCTAACTTGCTTTTTGGGTAGCATCATTAGGGATGTTCCTGTACGGACCCGAAAGAGGAAATGGCAAGCAGTAAGTACTTAAAATAATACAAGTAATAGGTGACAAAAGATCATGCAGTCTGAGATCAAGCATCCAATCATGCTTGGATTTTCACAGGTGGCTATGGTTAAAAGTCAAGCACCATCTTGAAGGAAACTTGAATGTGTGGTTTCTACCCCATGATCCCTAAATCCTGGCTTGTCTGAAGCTGAAGTGGAAGTCAGTCCCTGAAATCCAACCTCAGTGCACCTTTAGTTTGGTGTTAACTTTGCTTTCTATGGAGATGAAGACATAACAGCACCTGACTGTTGCTAGAAATAAACCTGGCTAGAACCTGAGATTCCCATTTGAAACCCGCTTGCAGGAGAACAGTCAGTTGGGGAAACTCCTCTCCGTAACTAGAGACCAGGTGGTGCTCAGTACCTGGGAGCTAGAGCCTGATTTGCAAAGAAATGAAAAAGTGAGTTGGGTTTTGAAAGTTGGGCTCGCAGACTGAGGGTCGGTCAGCTTGGCAGGTGGGTTGCTGGCATCCAGCAGACAAGATACTCACTGTGTTTCTGCCACACGCTTTCCTAACTTTCCTCATTACCATCATCACCATCTTTCCTCAAAGCGTTGTTTCAATGAACCTGTATCCTCTGCTGGCACAGTCATTCCCAGCCCTGTTCCTGGGGTTGCTGCGGTGCTGCTTTCAAGACTGTGAAGCTTCCTACTAAGGTTACCTGAGATGTAACTGGATGTTGTGCTTCAGGCACAGCTAAGGAGGCAAAAGCTGTTTTGGCCCATCATTCTTGCTACTCACTTGCCAAAGTCTTATCAGCCATTATAATGTCAGGAGAAAGCCAGAATGTACTCAGCCTGTCATCTCAGAGACTCACTAAGGATCAGCTTTGGCAAAGGATTATGCTGAATTTTCTTTTCATCTGTACTTATGAATTTTTTGGCTTGGTTTTGCACTGTGCCAATCCTGTGCTTCCCCTGGGGGAATATGAACCGCGATGTTCTTCTTGCCAGCTATTTCCTGAATACCTGTGGTAACAGTTCCCAAGGGGCTGCACAACTTATTTGTTCATCTCAATGGAAAAGTCTTGCAGCTGCAGTGTTCACAGCAAACTGGGGGGAACTGAAGGAGAGTGAAGCTGCTACAAATTGAAGACCTAGGAAAATATGACTTATACTTGCCTGAAAAATCAGCCACAACACATAGCAGGCCCTTTTAAATGAAGCATACAAATATGCAAATGACAGTGTGGCTGCTTGTCTCACAGAACTGTTTTGTGAGTGCAGTTTCCATTGGCAGAGATCCACGTTACGTGAGCCACAACCAGTTGGATTTAGAAGACTGTACAGCTTCAAGGAGTGATGGTAAGGTGTAGTTATCCATGAGGTGTATGTCCATCACCTTTCCTACCAGCACTGATGTAGCTCAAGAACAGCAAACAAAATCCATATTCACCACATATAGCCCTCTGAATAATTCACAGCCCAAACTATTTGTCTTGTGCAGAAGGTAAGACGATGTGCAGGAAAGCCAGCTCACTGACAGAACACATCAGGGATGTGTGAGGTATACCAGGATTGTCTTGCATAGAAAAAGGGAGCTAGAAAGAGTTGATGTTCTCTTTCACCCACGCAGGCTTTTGAAGTCATGCAGCTTCTTGGTGCTGTGGTCTGTGGCTCCAAGAATAATATATCTGTGGCACAGAGCCTGGGAGTTGGTGGTTTTACTTGTACCTCTGGTTGATTTTAAAGAGGTCACTTCATCTGTTTCCTTTTCCACTTTTTGTAGTTTAAGCAGGAAACCTCTATAGATGGACATTGTCCTTCTGATCATCAGTGCTGTTAGGTGGCTCCTCTGTAGCTGGGTACAGTGCCATTTAGGCAAACCACTCCACCTCAGGCTTGACTGACAGACAAGCAAAGATGACCCTGAGCACCAGAGCTGGGTGACGACCCCTGGGCAAGAGTCATGCTGCCTGGCTGCAGGTACCCCGTGGAGGTGCCAAGTGGCCAATGGAGAAGATGCACCAGGTTTCTTCTGAGGAAGCCAAGAGGGAAGTGGGGCAATGGGAATATTTCACATTGTGGCACAGGCTGAGTGCTGTCCTCAGTAAAAGCCATAAAAAAGCAAGAGTCACTCGTGTTGGGCAAGTTGAGGACAGCAGTGGATTTTTTATACTGTAGAAGTGGATTACTTGTGATATCAACCTGGTGTGAAAATTTGTAGTTGATGGAGCTGTGGAACCTTGTGTCCCATTCGGTACCCAGGAAAATAAACCCCTGAGTGCACAAGTAATGACTTTTTGCTGGCAATGGATTGGTGTGAGGCTTTTCATGTGTTTGTCCTACCTGCAGCTGCTGTGCCTTTGGTGGCCGCATGCCAGTAATTAGGCTCCTGCAGCATAATTGTACCCAGCTGTGTTTGGGGCTTTTTTTCCCCTGTTCTTTTAGTTGTTATTTTAAACACAACAAATGGTTTTGCTCTTGGTGCAGCTTAACAAATTCCCAGGAATCCACTGTTTGGCAGATGAAGGTGTGCCGGCTGTGCCCTGTCACTGGCTGCAGCCTTTCTCTGATAGCAGATAGCTGGAGTGAACATAAGCCAAATGGGGAGCACATACATGTACCAGAAAAAGTCAGGAAGGTATTTTAGCAGTTAGTTTGTTCTCTCTGGGAGAAGGTTTGCTCAGAGACTTGGTACCGCTTGGGAGCGGTTTGAGGTGGTGTAGAGAGACAACCACTTCCTTGCGCTGACTCAGGCGTCCCCACCCAGCATGCAAGAAGCATGTTAGTTCTCCTTTAATATTCTTTGGAAAAGGCTTCTTTTCATTTTGGCAGGTTTTTTTCTCTCTTTTTCCTGAGGCTCTGCAGGCACAAGCGTGTTTCACAGCTGGTTAGACAAGGATGCATCTAATTTAGAGGATGTTGAGGGTTCCCACAAACCGTAGCAGAACTGATCACATGTGCAAAGCAAAGCACTCAGGAGGGTCTCTTCTAAAATGTTTGCCTGGCACAGCGATACCAAAAACCAAGAGGGAGGATAATCACTGCATAGCCTCAGAGCAGCTCCTGCAGTGACACCTCAGATGTGGGATGTGGTCAATACTCTGCTCCCCAGCTGAATGCGCTTTCTTCTGCTTATTGTACCAAACTTTCCACCTTTAATTTTTCTTCAAAGCCGTTCCAGGTGCTTGTAACTTTAGCACTGGCTATTCACTTCTTCCTCATTTCCCACTTCTGGTACCCAGGACGCATTGCTGTTTAAAGCTTGGCATCAGCACGGTGTGATGGACGCCAGCCTGTTGATTTCCTGCTTCACATGGCCTTGTGAGATTAACTGCACCCTGCATTGGCCAGGATGGTTTGTTGTGGTGGGAAGGGACACCTAAAGCTCACCTTGGGAAATGCAAAATGCCTAGCAAAATGAGTGTCCAATGTGCTGTCAGAGCTTGGCGGAGTTGTTTCACAGCCTGACATCTATGACTGTAAATGGTGAGGAGATTGCTGAAGTACATGTTCAACAAATATACACAATGCACCAAGTATAGAAGATGCTTTGAGAGGAGTCATGTCTCTGAGCACAGGCCTGGCTTGATCTGCCCGGGCTCTGCCCCTACATTGGTAAATTCCCAAATCCTCCAAATAGGAACAGCTGTTGGGGAAGATACAAGATGTGCACAGCAATGATGTTATGTTTTTCATTTCTGTTTTTGCAAGAAGGATGTGGTTTCTTGTGCCAATTCTGGTAGTGCTCAGTTGGTGGTTTGGGGGGGGGATCAGGAGGAGTTAAGGACTTTCCACCCAGCTACTATCTTACTTGTGGTGCTTACCTTGGTTTTGCCTTTCAATTTAGAGGATTCAAGTGTCGTATGTGTCTCATCTGGATTTCATGTTGAACCAAGACTTCCAGAGAGTTCTGTATTTTCTCTGGAGTGATGATATCCTAGCTGTGATGGCAGGACAGCCTCACAGGTCTTCCCGTTGCCATGTGAGAGGATGTCTGGTGGCTCAAAGCAGATGAGGAACATGTGATATGAAAAGGCCTTTGTAGCACAGAGTCACCCTACAATAGCTCTGTGCTCAACAACAGGTTGTGGTTTGGAGAAATACTGCTTCTGTCAGCCTTGCATAATGGAAACAGTAATCAGCATCCATTAGGTCAGAATGTATTGTCAATCCACAGCGAAGCAGAAAGGACTTCATCTCGGAAAACCTTTTCATTAAGCGAAGAAAATTGATACCAGTGCTTGGCTCAGGCTAACACTTTGTTCATGGAGCTGAGTGTGGATAATGGCTGGGTTTGTTTTCTTTTCATTCCCTTCTCTATGCACAGTTATTTTGATTAGGAAACATCCAACTTTCATTCTAGATGAACAATTCTAAAAACTTTCTCCCAACATTTATTATCTTGTGTACACAGTGCTTGTGTAAAGGACAATGTTAGAGCACAGTTCAGGGGAAAAAAAGTGTTTGGGCTTAAAGGATTGAAGTCATGCAATCTGACTTTAGATCAAAAATACTTCTTATCTGTATAGTAACTGCAGTAACTGGAGTCTCTCTTCTTTGTGGATTTTCTCCAAGTAGGTACAGGCTGTGTTCACGAGCAATACTGTGCCTGTGAGTAGTGCATTTTATGTGTGCATTCACAGTATGGTACCAGCTACACTGGGCCTGTCTGGTCATCTACCAGGGCAGTGTGTGAAAGGACTAAGGGTTGAAGGAAGTGATTGTGTCCCTGTACTTGGCATTGGTGAGGCCGCACGCTGAGTGCTGGGTTCAGGTTTGGGCCCCTCACTATAAGAAAGACATTGAGGTCCTGGAGTGTGTCCAGAGAAGAGCAACCAGGCTGGTGAAGGGGCTGGAGAGCAAACCTTATGAGGAGTGGTTGAGGTAACTGGTGTTGTTTAGCCTGGAGAAGAGGAGGCTGAGGGGAAACCTTATCACTGCCTGCAATTACCTGAAAGGAAGTTGTAGAGAGGTGGGTGTTGGTCTCTTTGCCCAAGTGATGAGTGATAGGACAAGGGGGAATGGGCTCAAGCTATGCCAAGGCAGGTTCAGATTAGACATCAGGAAAAAATTCTTCACCAAAAGGGTTATGGGGCACTGGAACAGGCTGCCCAGGGAAGGGGTTGAGTCACTGACCCTGAATGTGTTTAAAAGATGGGTAGGTGAGGCGCTTAGGGATATGATTTAGTTGAGGACAGGTATGGTTGGACTCTATTTCAATGGTCTCTTCCAACCTAGTGATTCTGTGAAGTAAGATGGTGATTTGCCAGGAGGGATAATAACAAAATATCTTTTGTTGTGGCATTCTGTGAGGGTAAAAAAGTAATTAATGCTAATTCTGATTTGTTAACCAGAAAACACTTCTGCATAGCAGCCTTGTAAATACCACTATGCTATTACCAGTATGGGCTGATGATGAAAAAATGTTGATGGATGGGTGGGCTCTCGCATACCATTGCCAGATCTAATACGTGCAGAATGAATGGTGAATCATTGCTACTCCTGTTGCTAGGGGATTTTATCTCTCAATACTTTTCCTATTACCATTATACTTCTCTTAGCAGAGAGAAGGATCCTTCCCAAACCTTTCTAGTCCTTTTAATTCCATGCATTTTTCCAGCTTGCCCCAAAACCTTCTCTGTTTATAGGGATGTGATTTAGAGTAGTTCTTATGCTTAAACTATCAATGAAGCTTCTTGGTTAAAAAATAACTCATTTCAGGAGCCAGAGAAGAGAACACATTTTACTTGTACTCCGCTGCAGGTGGCTTTGGGAAGCCTTGATGTCATAGGTAATGAAGCATTAGAGGTCAAGGGCTGGGAATAGTAACCCTGCGTGTTAGGTGTGATATTGCTTCTTTCTCTGTCCCTGTATAATTCATGAATGGTGGTGCAGAAGGGAGGAGTTGTTGGGCTCTCCCCTGGGATCTGTGCACTCCCCTCGTGTGGGCTGCCAAGGGCCTGGGCTCATCCAGGGGTGCTACAAGGTGGCAGAACTGACCCACTGTGGCTTGGGGCTGTCTCCTTTCTTGTGATCCGTGCATCTGGACTCCTTATGGTGTCTACTCAGCTCCAGTGTGGACTCCACAACAGGTCAGCCTTGTCTCTGTCAGTTGCTGTCTCCTGGATCAGGCTTGATCCAGTCCATACAAATGTGAGGAATGAGTATGAACATAAAGAATAAGCATAGAGAGGATCTGTAGTGCTTTCAAGTGTAATGTGATACACCATCGCCCCAAAGTAACTGTTCTTTGTAGCTGGAGAAAGCAATCCCAAACTTCTCAGTGAATAAACCCTCTGGGATCCTGATTTTTGGTTTCTTTTTCCTGCACTGCATTTCCTCATTGTTTTCTACTTTTAGTGCTTCTCTGTCTCTAGATATAAATGGCTCTTTTCACTGCAGTAACTGAACATCATGAATAAAATGAGATTGTGAATGCCTATAGGGTATATCTAGCCCACATCCTAGTGCTATATAAATAATGATCCAGCTAGAAGGAAGGTGCTAGAGAGATATGAAGCTGTTATCATGGTTACTTCCATAGTACGTACACCCAATATTGGGTGTAACTGCCACAAAACTGTTTAACAAGTCCTGTATTGCAGAGCTCTAGAACAATTCCTCCCCAGACTAGCTCTCTTCTCTCCTTGTGCGTTTATCTCCCAGTTTTTGGACCACAATCATATATTATGCTGTCAGCTTTATGGGTTTTGTTTCTACTATCACTCACAAGAAGTGCTATGCTTAGTCATAAAATTGCAGCTAAGAAAAAAATCAGTGCATCTAGCATTATTAGAAAGCCTTCATGTCATCATCTATCTGTTCAGCAGTTCCTTTGATTCCTTGTTTGTCACCTATCAGGAATCTGGGTTGCTGAGGAAAGATTTTTTTTTTTTTTTTTGGCAGAGAAGATTTTCATCCTTATCTGATGTATTCATTTCAGGGAAGAAGCCTGTTCTTCACATTGTTTTCTTCTTTTTCCATATGAAGTGTGAATCAGACTGTGATACAGCGTTTTTCAGTAGGGGGCTTTACAATGGATTTGGCCCTGGACTGAGACACAGAAAACAAGGGCCAATATTAGTAATCCCTAGAATTCTTGAGTGAAGGTAAGGGCTGTAGTAAGGTAGGACAGCCACAGACCTGAAGGTGTATAATGGAGCTACAGCAAAGGTATGTCTCTGAAAGGTGGAGAGCATCACGAGGGGGACAGACACAGAAAATATAAGACTCTTGTCCCAAGAGAACTAAACCAAAATGAGCACAGTGGGTGTTGCTTCCTCTTTAATTTGATTTTGTGCTTTTCTTTAAAACTTGGAGGTTTTAATGACACTGAGCCTCTACTCATGTTCCCAGAACAATCTGTCCATGAATTTTCAAATTTTTTTTACTAAAATTATTTTCTAACTAGATCAAAGCCTCTTTGGTTTAATTTTGATTAAAATGCTAGATAGGAGAGAAATGTCAAAAAAACCCTAATTAAGATCATTAGTCTATCTTAATATTTTAATTGTGACTTCTTTCAAATCTAAAAGTCATCATCTCAAAAGCTTGTTTCAGTTATTTAAGAAAAAAATCTAAAGTAGAATATTAAAAACATTGAAGTTTGATTCTGCTGCTAATTGAATTTGTTTTCCATTTGGAATCAAAAAGACCTTCTTCCAAACTTATCAAGTATTCAGCAAATGAAAGAATTCTACCACTTCTTCAGAGAGTCTCCCATATGAAACGTACTCTTAGACTGTATATCCTCACTGATGAAGTTGGTATAAAACCAGTATCCAGTTATGCTCAAAGACTGGTAAGATCTGAAAGTCTGCAATGCACCACCCAAAAATGTGTGCCCCTGAAGGAGGATCCAGATCCTCTTCAGTAAGGTCTGGCCCAAAATATGAGAGCTTGCTTCACTTCTGTGGGCTTCTCTGGTCCCCAGTGTCATACCTTCACCTCATTTTGAAGCTATCTGTGCTGAAAGAGGTGCCATAGTCCATCCAACTCTCCTTACCCAGGGAAATATTGAAAAGGGAGAGACTGACCATGGGGAGAAAACTTAATTTTTGTTCTTGGATTGAAGAAAAGCAGCTTTTGTGGCTGATGTCCCAGCTCTGAAATTGTGCTGGACACAAAGCAGCGTTATCTAACACATGTTTTTTTGGAGTAAAAGAGGAGGAATGGGTGGAAAAAAAATATGTAAGAATGTGTAAAACGTGGTATTTGATGACTACCTCATGCTTGGAGAACGCTACTTTTCCTTTCATGTTTTGGCCATTATATCATCAAAACCTGGCATGTTTTCCCCTGCCTGCAGGAATTGCCAACACAACAGTCTGTACCTGCAGGCTTAAACCTTGCCTTAACTATTTAATGTTGTGCGATGATTAGGCCACGTCTCTGGGCCCATTTACTCCATCAGATTAACACATCAGGCAAGAACACATACTTAGGGAGAAGTATATCCTGACAGATATAATCAAACACCGCTTAAATCAAGGGAGACGACTGTGACATTAATCTACCCTGGTATAACAGCCCATTTAAATGAGTAGGAGGAGGGAGGTGGTACAAGCGAGGATAGATGGTGTGTTTAAGTAGAGAAATGAAATCTGTAGAATGACTTCAGTGGAGATAGTTTTGATTGAAGTCAAGTAGTAAAATGAACAAGTGAGAGAGATAAATTTCTTTAAGCCAGAGACACTTCAGGTTAAAAAATGTGTTGCGTGTACCAGGGCTCTGTAACCTACTCAGACCCACAGAGATCTGGGGCCTCAGCACTGATAAATTAACAAACTGGAACAAAACGGCTCGTATTCCTCATGGAAACCTAAACATTGTTTTCTACTTTTTATAAATCATTCTGTATGAGCTCAAGTTAGTAGATTAAGGCCAACCAGATTATAAATAAGAGGATTTTTTTTATTTTTTTGAGGCTAGAGAGCAGTTCAGGTTGCCAGCTGTGAAGGGGAAAAGGGTAAGGCAGGTTCACAGACAGGAGGGACATTACTGATGTGGAAGGTGAGACTGAAAGAGAGTGCCATCACTAATTACCTGGGGCAGCAATGCAAACAAATGCAGTCAGGCAATGCAGACATGCAGTGGCATCAGTGCCTTGCTTTGTGCATCTCTTTGAGTTTGGAAAAGACAAGAGATCCTAGCTAGAGAAGGGGGATTTCTGGGATATTGGAATAAAGTCATAGCTTGGCGTATGTGCTGCAAGGTCCTGCTCCAGGCTGAGGGGTGCGTTGAGAAAAGGCTGTCAGAGAGTTGATACAGAGCGCTCTTGCTTGTAGCTCTGGCTGTGGGTCCTGAGCCTGGGCTTCTGCTCAGTGTCTGTCATTTTGCTCTTATTCTTCACGTGCAAAGAGTTACTTAATTCATATAAAAAGTGGTTTTTGGCTGACTGGATGACTTAAGTGGGAGAACAGCTTGTCAGCAGAGAGGACAGATGAGCTGTGCTTCTGCCCTTCCCCTAGTGCCAAGGACCACTGATGTTCCTGGTATGATGCCACTTTATTTTTTACATCTAACATGCAGCTCTGAGTTACTAACTGCAGTTTCTTAGGAGGCTTGATGTGCCGTGTGCCCTCCTCCTGACGGGACACTGCAGCTCAGAACCCAGGTAAATCAGGCTTTTAAGAGAAAAATGTCATGTGGAACATGAGTAGCTCTTCAAAGCGGCATAGAAGGCCAGAAGAGCTCTGTTCCAACTAAATGCCACTACAGGTTATATAAAAAGAGATTAAGATTGAAAGGTACTTGCTGTGCTGTTCTGGAATGGGTAATTAGCTGGTGCAAATCCAGTCCAAAGCACTGTTAGCTATCTCCTAGGTCTGGTTTTGTTATGAGTATTGTGTGAGTCTCACCAGGAAGAACACTAAGACTAGACTGAACTTGCTAGACAGAAATACTGATTATTTTTTATCATAGGGAGACGTAAATAACACTAGAACTACAGCAGCCTTTTTATTAAAAAAAAATATTTCCAAACTCAAAAATATCTCCTGAAGATATTATTTCAAACCACTGTTACTACAGCTCAAAAATACCTTATTGGATCAGACAGAAATCGGACAAGGAAAGGTCTTTAATAAACCTCACAAATACATATTTATTTATTTTTGGTCCAACAGGTGTTGTTTTTCTTCAAAGTTCATTTTAGCTACCACCTTCCTTAGACCTTAAAGAAGTTGGAGCATGACGTTTATAGAGTCAAGGGCAGAGCACTCACAAGCAGCAGACAAACTGTGTGTCCTGTCACATACCTCCAACCCCATTCAACACTTAAGGATTCCTTAAAGCTGAACTCAGATGGGCCTTTCCTTTCTGTATGGCTTTTCTGTTTCTCTCTTCTTTATTTTAGAGCAGGGGCACTGTGTTAGGAGAAAAACATTATCTCAGTAGGTCTACTCTCTTTATTAGGAGTTTCTTTCACTTAGATACATGCTACTTTTTTCCTAACACAATGACTGTTTTGTCATGCCGAATAAGTTTTCCTACTCTTCATCTTCCATTTGGGAATGCGGGCTAAACCTAAGAACAAAGGATATGATAAAAGACAGGCGTAGTACTTTCATTAGGAGGACAGGGAGCTTTTGAAGTACGCTCCTGAAGTCAGCAAACAGAAACTAGGCAGCAAAGAGAGCTGCCTGTTACAATGTGCTGCAGAGATGAGACTAAACCCAAATGAAATACTATGCTTTTTAGTCACTGTTCCTGCTCCTGAGTGATGAAAGGGATTTGATGACTTTCTCCTGAGTCAGAGCTTTCATTGCCCCTGAGAAAGGGATGCACTGGTTATATAAATGGCAATTAATTGAAGTACCTTAGAGCCTGGGAAACTCCAGAGCAGAGAAACACAAGCCTTTGTAGGTGGCACACAGAAGCTATCAATCAGGAAAAGTATAACTTCTTTTCTTCTAAGCGGCAATTGTTCCTGCTAATATATTTATTTCTGAAATCCTACATCCAGCCCCCCGAGGCTCAAGGATGATGTGCAATATCATTACAAAACCAAACTCTCACATTTGAAATGCACAGAACATAATGAGGAAACCCTCAGCAAACTAGAGCAGCCACTCTTGCTATTTTGCCTGAATCTCTCTATCCCAGATGAGAGCTCTTCCCCACGCTCATCTTCTAAAGATGTAAAACCTACTTTAGAGAATGACATTTCCTAGTATGGAGGGCAGAGCTAGGAGAAGCCCTCGGGATATTGGAGTGGCTTCAGCTTCCTCTCTCTACTGAGTTTATTCAACCATGCTCTATCTACAGTCTATACGATTAATTAATGTGTGATAGATTAGTAACTCCCAAATAGGAAATCATGCTTTCGCCACAGGCTGTAGCAGAAGTGCACAGGGTCTTACTCTGTCATTGCATGTGCTGATGAATCCTGAGAGCAGCTCTCCCAAGTCTATTGGGCTGGCAAAGTCAGTGCAAGGAAGATTTGATAGGGCCCAACAGCTTGCAAAGCCACCCATCACCCCGAAGCCTGAGTCAGCTGGTAGAACTATGCGGGCGCACAGACGTGTGCTGTCCTTCTGTCTCAATCGTTTTGTTCAATGGGATGAAAACAGCATAGCTGAAGAGAAGTAAAGCGGCCTGTCAGGTGGTACCCCACAGCCATAGCTGCTTCAACTTTGTGTTTCTTCCCCCTTGCAGAAGTCTCTCTTTCGAGCACATCTTTTGTTTCTTTGGTGGCAATGGTGCCAGCTTCTGCCATAGAAAGGTGTCTCAGGCTTGTGAATCTCCATGACTCCCACACTTGTGGCAGTGGGAAACGCAGCCGCCGCTTCTCTATAGAAGCGCACGTGCCAGTAAGGACTCTCATACCAGCACTTTCTTGCTTTTCCTAAGTGGAAAAGCTGTTACTTTGTAAAAGCCATTTACAAATTACTAAAAACCTATAAACTAGTGGTAGATACCTCTTAAAGCTCTTCTGTCTAGGCTGTTCAAATAGGGCGACTTACACTGAGGATGGGAGAAGCTCAGCTGCTTTATGAAAGCAGAATTACCATACCAAAAGAAGGAGCTGTGCTTCCTGCGTATAAATATTGGTGTTTTGTTTAAAATCTCAGGGAAATGCAACCCCAATTGTAAATCCACCCACTATTAGTATCCCATAAACATAAAAGCATTGTGGGTGAACAGTCCTTTGAGAGACAGATCTAAGTGCTCTGCTTGACCCAATTGCATCTAACAAAATAGATTTATTTGTAGTAAATCTGAAGGTTGAACTCAAGCACAATGCAGGGTGGTTTTTTTTCTGGTAAGGGTTTTGATAAAAGGTCAGACTAACACTGTAGCTGTGGTCTGCAGTGCAGTCAGCCTGCAAATTTGTCTTCCTCAGTAAAATCTCAGCGAGTTTGAATTTCTACACACTCAATCTTGGAACTGTATCTCTACCAGGGGGTGGAAACCCATCGATTTCAGTGAGGAGCCAATAGTGTGTGTGTGGTTCTGTTATATTTGTCTTTGTATTAGCATATGACCCTCAGAATTTATAGGAGTTCTTTATCAGGAAAAGCCCCACGCATTTGTATGTCATTTTTCCTCTTTGTCTAGATCTCACCTCATTAATCACTACCTTGCAATGATTTTAGCTGGCTGCAGTAGCAGTGCTGAATTCAGTGGCTTGAATTGGTATTTTGCTAATGGACCACCCAGCTATGCTTGGGTATTGTCTTCCAGACCCACACCGCCAATTGTGCTTAGGTATCTGACACAACTGCGTTTCCCTTTGCTTGGATCATACGTTCTTCTCCTCCATTTACTGTTGTCGCTTTCTTCTTTATGATTTTCTGAAGTCAGCTGCACAAAATCTCTCTCCATCCACCTCCTCAACATGAAAGGGTTCTTAGCTGAGTAGCACATCTTTCAGGTTCACTTTCCATAAACGCTCCTCAGGATTTTTTTGGCAACCTGTGCAGTCAGAAAACAATTATGCCAGCAGACCTGTTTTGAGAATAGCCGTAGAAATTTGCATTCTGTCCCAGTTTCTGACACAGACTTCCCTTCTAAGGACGGAAAATTGCTCGGTTCTTATCTGTCTCAATTCTTCAACTGCAAGGCAGGAATAATAACATTTCCTTTTCCCAGTGCTTTCTCTGTATATTTAGATTAGAACCACAAAAGGGACAATGGCAGCTTGATTATGTTCTGGGGTGCTGCTAACACACGGGACTGCTTATCTCGGTCATTATTAATATACATAAAAACAATGCTTTCAAATGCAACTAGTTTAAAATTTGAACCCATATTGATTTCTTTGGTTTTTTCTAAAGTCTAATTAGTAACAAATAAGGGGAATTCTTCCCTTGCAGATCTTGCATCATCCTGCTACTCTGCTGTGTTGCATTACTCCTGGTGCTGAGTCATTGTGCACCATGCGTGTCCCCAAAGAGTTTCTCTAGAGCAGCTCCTGATACAGAATCACAGAATCTCCTGAGCTGGAAGGGACCCATGAGGATCATCAAGTCCAATTCCTGGCTTCATACAGGGCCAGCCAAGTCAGAGCGTTGTCCAGATGCTTCTTGACCTCAGTCAGGCTTGGTGCTGTGACCACTTCCCTGGGGAGCCTGTTCCAGTAGCTCTCAAACCTGCAAATGAACATGACCTTTCTGGTTGTCAGTACATCTTTTAAGCCATCTTTTATGGCTAGTTAGGAAGAGGGTTTCACCATACCTTACACTTAGAGTTGTGGAGTAGGGTGCTAGGTAGTCAGTTGTTCCTTGAGAGCGTGTCCATACTGCTCATGTTTCTGTTGGGCTTTGGTATTAAAGCATCCTGAGTAGCGAGAGCAGCCGGATGGGAGGCTGTATTTCCTCCTGGGGGATGTGAGGGGAGGAGAAAGTGAACTCATGTTGTAAAAAATGATTTTGACTGGCATGTTCTGTGTAAAGATTTCCTACTTGTGTATTCCAATTTATTTTGGTGATCTGAAATGGAATGCTTTCCAACTTAAATATGTTTTCTTATTTTCTTGTGGAAGTGTTTGCTCCACTAAAAAAAGTAATTTTCCTCCAGGGAGACAATATGACCATTTCCGTAGCAGTTAACACGTTGCACATCTCTGTTTGTGTCATGTATCCATAGAGCTGTTAGGACAGAGCTTCGGGTCGCTTGGAATTGCTCTGCTGCCAAATATTATACACCGAGTGCAGGGAAGTATGAAGTTCTTGAGGTAGTTATCAATACTTTTCCATCTCAAGCAGTATGTGATGTGTTGGTAAATTTAAAAGTGGTCAGCAAGCCTGTTAGCCCAAGATTCATACTTTTAGTTTCTGCATTATTGGGAGGAGAGTGTTTTGTGTCTGAAGTAGTCCAGATGAGTGCTAAATTCTCCTCCAGTTTTGCAAGCGTGACTAGTGGCCACTTAATCTCTTTTATTCCTGTTAACTGTCTGCAGTATATCTAATTTGCTGGGTTTCTAAGATACTTGCTTTGTTTTAACAAGCTTGGAGGTATAGGTTAACCTATGTCTTTATAGAGTATCTGCCTACAATCTGCTGAGCTAAGATTTGTGGCTTAGCTGTCCCTTTCTTCTTCATATCATAAGCAATTCACCATTTTTATGATTTTACCCCTACCCTGACCCTGGGGGGAAAAAAGTCTGTAGATCATCTTGTAGTCTGAGCCTCATGTCTGGCAAGGTACTTTTCCTGCTAATTACCAAAGCTGTTAATTCCGTTGTCAGGTTTGACAGTTGAGAGATAGTGGCCATAAATGTCCATTTCCTACCAGTGGAGTGAAGAGTTAAGAGCAGGACTGTAAAAGGATGAAAAGCAATTTCGAAAGTGTTTCTGCTGTTCTCACTGTAAGATTGCAAGATTTCAGCAATGTTCTCCTTCTGAAGGAGGGCTTGGCTGCTGTTTACTGAGTATCCCTGCAGGGACGTTGACCTGTGTGGTGAGGGACTCGCTGCAGTTTTGACAGGTTATTTCCTGAGATATTGCTTCAGAAATGGCACACAGTAACTTACAACGGGTGTATGCTAACAACCCAGCAGGTCCTTACAAACAGGAGTAAGTGCATGGTTATCTTGTGACATCTCTGCTTCATCTCAAGGTAACATGGCAAATAACTTTAGCTAGGACTGCAGGTGGTGAATTTAATCAAGGGATACTTTCATGCTAGACACTAAATTCCAGGTGTGACTGAAATACTCTTGCCCCTGCAGACTGTGTAGCAGAAATGTGAACGTCCATCTCTGTACTCAGATACACTGAAGTATTTCATGCTGTGAATCAGTGGCATAAACAAGGTGGTCTTCTATTGCTGTGGTCTTGTTGTCATACTTTAAGCCCCTTACTTTCTTATGGTTTCCAGATCTAGAGTTGATACTATAGTTTACGTCCCATGCCCATGAAGAGGTAATGGCACAGGGATTAGGGAATAAGAGGGCTGCTCATCTGTGTGTCATAAACATTGGTCAGCTAAAGAAAAAGGAAATGTTCTCAGCTCAATGCACTGGGGTTTTGGCAGAGTTAAAGAAGGTCATAAGCACAGTTTGTCTAGGGACAGTATTAAAACTCTCGTCATCAAAGGGTTTTAGGAATACTCAGCAGCATCTCTGCTCTTTTTTTATAAGGAAATAGAAAAGCGTGGATGTAAATACACATATGTTTTCTACAAGTGATATCTGTTGGGAAGCCATGGATTTCTGACCTGCCAAGATCTGACATAGCTTTGCATGTGCTTTTGTAAATCCAAGGATATCTATTGGTTTCCCAGTTCTGCAAGAAGCTGGTTACTCCCTTATGTCCTAAACATGTTATAACTTACAGATATGGTGCTGCAATTCAGCTGCCAGGTCAACACAGGTATGCATCAAAGTCACAGAATCATGGAACATTAGGAGTTGGAAGGGACCTCAAAAGATCACCTAGTCCAACCCCCCTGCCAGACCAGAATCACCCAGACTAAATTGCACAGGAACGCGTCCAGGTGGGTTTGAATGTCTACGGGGAAGAAGACTCCACAACCTCTCTGGGCAGCCTGTCCCAGGGCTCTGTCACCCTCACAGTGAACAAAGTTCCTCCTTATATTCACATGGAACTTCCTCTGCTCCAGCTTGCACCCGTCGCCCCTTGTCCTATCGCTGCCATCACCGAAAAGAGCCTGGCTTCATCCTCCTGACTCTCACCTTTTATGGATTTTTAGACATTAATAAGGTCACCCCTTGGTCTCCTCTTCTGCAAGCTAGAGGCCCAGATCCCTCAGCCTCTCCTCATAAGGAAGGTGTTCCACTCCCTTAGTCACCTTGGTGGCCCTGCACTGGACTCTATCAAGGAGTTCCCTGTCCTTGAACTGAGGGGTCCAGAACTAGACACGGTATTCCAGGTACGGTCTCACCAGGACACAGGTCTTTCTTACTGTGTTTAGACTTTATATATTTTTTTAACAAATCACTTCTCTTGCTGCCCCTCAAGTACATCAATCTTTGAAGTTCAAAGTCTTCTCAAGCACAGTTAGTGAGCTTGCTTCAAGCATAGTGCTGATCTGGCTCTTGATCATCAAAAAGCCTCTGTAAAGCTTAATTTAGCCTTCCTAAAGCATCTGGACATCTTCAAATAGTTTAAGGTATATGAAGTATTTATTTGTTTTTTACATACAGGAGCAGCAGAGGCAGTGTGTACTTTACAGAATCCCATGGCTTTTAGTATTTATCTGGGAGGTTTAAAACATTTCACTGGTCCCACTTCTCAGGGGAAGGTGTTCTTCTCACAGGTTGTTTCTCACCAAGAACTCGTTATCCTACAAGCAGGCTTGCCTCAGCTTTCAGTGCAGTGTTAATGGAGCAGGGGGATGCAAACAAGAAAGTCTTGGAAACATCAGTAGGGCTGGAGCCTGATTCTTCAGCTCCAGCTTTCTGCAAGCAACTGGAGCCTTCTGTCCACACAGGACAAGTGTTTATGAGAAGAACATTGTTTGATTATTTTTGTTCATTTAAGGCTGGATGTGATTATTATGGAAAGACAGGCCTGAACTTCAGAATGGGAATTTAGCGTGAAAGTATTTATTCTTCTCCGTGGAAATGCTTTAAGAAACATTTGTTTCATTTTATTTCAGTTTCCTTTTTCATCCTCAGCTGGGCCCTGCCCTGATGGGTCTGCATGAGAATTACCAACTGTGACAGCTCTCTGCTTCGGTTTCTAACTCACTTTCAGCATCTTGCTTATCTCTAGGAGTTACTTCTCTAGGGAGGGGAATGTCTCACGTCTTCAAGACAGAGCCTCCTCTGAGGCTTGAAGGAGCTCCTCTTAACTGAAAATTGCTCTATTCTGTGGATGTCCTCAAACCTGCTAGGGTTCTCTGCATTTTTCCGGGAAAAGATGATGAAAAGCTTGATATCTTTTCCCCCCGGTGATATTCCACTTTGAAGATGTATTTATCTGAATATTGATTGAAAAGCAGAGCACAAGATCTCAAAATCAAGCCACTCCAAAAAGCAAAGCTCCTGTGAACTACTCAGAGCTAAACCCATGGTGTTTTTCTTAACCTTGCCACAGAGGACGAAGAGAGCCGGGATGGATGCCTGTTACACTCCTTGCTGCTGCCTCTGGGCATAGCTGTGTTTTGCCTTAGCTGTCAGCTTATCTTTGTGAAACAGAGATACTGTAGATTTTTTTTTTCCTTTTTTAAAATAGAAGTTGTTTATTTATTTAAGTCTTCTATCTCTGCTAACTGGGATAACAAAGCCTGCTGATGTTGTCTCTCTCAATATATACTTTAATGCGTTTGACCCACTTGTCATATTCTTGGCATTGCAGCCTGTGTGTTTTAACGAGGCTGCTTTGGAAATGAGCTAATGACACATACTGGGGATTTGCATGGAGACCACGGACATACACAACTGTGTGACATGAGGGCTTGAGGAACAGGGAGAGTAGCTCTGTACTCTTGTTGCTTGAAACACACATTGCAGCAGGGCTGGACCTATTTAAAAATCACCAAAGGTCTTGCTAGTTAACTTCCCTTTCATGTAACGGGGGAAAAAAATAAAGGTTGAGTGAGTCATGTGAAGCCAGCCATGAGATTAATATAGACAAAGATGTCATATCCTCATGCATGCAGCTGTGAATGGCGTATCTACTTTGCCATCTGCGGATTAAATGGACATAGTGTCTCAGTGGCCGCTGCAGGGCTTGGTATAACTCGGTTATCATCAGGCAGATTTCCTGTTGCCTAATACCCAAACACAATAGTTGTTTAGCGTCAGACTTTGGTTTCTGGAGTAGTTTCAAAACCCGCCAGCCACAGTATGTAGTTTTATAACACCACCACTGTTAACTAATTGCACTTGCTCGCAGAATTATGAAACCCGAGAGGATCATTTGGTGCGTCATGAGTATATCTGTGTGAATTTTTCATAGGCAGTTTATATTTTAGCTGATACTTAAAAGGAGAGTATTTTCCTGCAGATCTGTTTGCTCTAATTTCATTCCTCCTGGTAATTTGGGGCTTTCTTTTCTAACAATTAGAAAAACAACATTCTGTTTAATTGCAATATTTACAGAAACATCTTTTTTTTTCCATATTGCAAATTGTAACAAATTTTACATCCATTGACCTCTGTTTGCAAAGACACCTCAGTAATGACCTTTAAGCATCATTCAGTCCATTTGTGAATTAAGCAGTTCAATGGGAATGCTTGGTTTATAAAAATCATTTAAGGATATGTTACTTTAAACACACAATTAATCTTGACAGGAAAATACTGTAACTCCCTCGAATAATTCTGGTACACTGGTCATGGCTGATATCACTGTGCAAGTCTATCTCTGTCTGGATTCTTCATCAAAACTTGTTTGTGAGTTCAATCCAAAAGGCCAGAGCTTGGAGAAAATCTGTGCTCTTCACACTGAAATCTTTGATGCAGTCACGTAATTCCCATTTACTTCAGTGAGTCACCCATGTGCACAGAGATGAGAATTCTCCCTTGTTAAGGCTTTAAAGATTTCCATGGGAGTTTGCTTCCTTGAATATTTTATTTTCAGCTTTGTTATGGTAAGATGATTTTTCTGACATTTCGCTGATCACAAAGCAGCTGGTCCCATAAAAAATAAAGCACACACACAAAGAAACAAATGACTGGGTGTCTGGGGGAAAATGTGAGTTCTGTGTCTGAGCTGCAACAGATTGTCATCATTAAAACAAAGCATCAGCAAATGCTGGAATGATGGGCATTAAAGAGTGGAAGTGTTTTCAAAGGTTGAAAGGCAAAAGAAAAGGTGGTACTTCAATTAAGCCATTGTTCACTTTGGGTGTACCCCAGATCTCTGATCATTTTTAGAATTTTAAAATACTGGTGTTCAGTACAAAGTGGTTACCAAGTAGAAACGCTTTAAGGTGTGCTTGATTTAACTGTAAAAATCACACCATCCCTTACTGTGGGTCTAACTGTATCACCACGCAGATCTGCCAAGCTTGGAGCATCGTAAAATCCGAACATACAGATGCTTTTCCGTGTCGGTGGGCTTCTGACAGAAGTGTTGAAATTCAAATTTAAAACTGTGATAGAACCAACCCCAGACATACCCGTTTCCTGCTATGATAACTCTTCCATCTCTGTAGTATATTTATAGCAGGAGATGGTCCTTATTCTGCGTTCCTACAGCACCTCTTCACCAGTTCCTACCAGGGTCTTCGCTTCTAAGGGACCAGGCAAACGAGTGATGGAAGGGCCTGTAGTTAGGTGCTGGAAGGAGATGTGGGAAGGGCTTGGCCTCCATATCATACCATCTCCATCACTGGAGGAAGAAAGGGAGCCCTACCAATTTCCAAAGACATGTTTCAGGAAAAGACATAGGCTAAAGAAATGGCCCTTGAAGGGCAAAAAAAAAAAAACCCAGCCAATGAATGCTATTAGGTGGGGAACTAGTTCATTCCCTTCCCCGAGCCTTTTAATAAATGCTTTTTTTCCTGACTTTTCCATTTGCTTTCTATTTCTGTTTAATTTCTTGATTTATTTGTTTCTGCTTATCTATATTGCATGAGTCATCGTGCTGTTAAAGACCCTTATTAAGGAAAGAGAATAATCTCCTTGAAGTTGCTTCTATGTGTCTCTGTTCCCTGGACTTGTGGGTTTTTTCTCCCTGGTTATTGGAAATTAAAGACCAGAAAATGGGTTTGACTTGGAATTTTCATAGGATTTTTTTTTTCTTTTTGAGGTTTTTCCCTTAAAAGCCTTTTAATCAAAAGCTGGAACTAAACCCCAAATTACTTCTACGTTTTCAAAATGAGTAGGTCAGCACACTGGGTTTATATCAAATGTTACATTTTCAGAAACAAAGAATTGTAACCTCGAGTAGAATAAAAATGTTCTTAGGCAGACAGCATCCTGGCTGCTAGCCCAGGCAGCTGCATTGTTTCTCCCGGGGCTGGGTTTCTGGGCAGTCAGAAGTGATGCAGGATCTGGAAACCAAGACTTCAGAGCAGAACAATGATGGAACTGAACGCGTTGTCATGCGAGGATGATTTCCTCGGTCCTTTTTCAGCAGCTTTCCCATACTCGCTTTCATTCCACTCCCTCCCATCCCATTCACTTTTCTTCCCTTATTCTTCCTTTTTCCCCTGTGTCTCACCACTCACTCGCCTTGCTGCCTTCCCTGTTCTCATGTCTTTGTCCTCGTAGTGACCCACTGCTACTAAAACTTTGCAGGGGTACAGCTAAAAGAGCTGGGTCTCTTGAGCCTGGAGGAGACCGAGGGGTGACCTTATGTTTATAAATATGTAAAGGACGAGAGTCGGGAGGACAGAGCCAGGCTTTTCTCAGTGATGGCCAGCAATAGGACAAGGGGCGATGGGTGCAAGCTGGAGCAGAGGAAGTTCCATGTGAATATAAGGAGGAACTCTGTTCACTGTGAGGGTGACAGAGCCCTGGGACAGGCTGCCCAGAGAGGTTGTGGAGTCTCCTTCCTCGTAGACATTCAAACCCACCTGGATGCGTTCCTGTGTGATTTAGTCTGGGTGATCCTGGTCTGGCAGGGGGGTTGGATTTTGAGCTTTTGAGGTCTTTTCCAGCACTTAATATTTTGTGATTCTGTGTAAAAGTCAAGTTGGGTTTCAAGGCAGGCTCAGCCTGTTATGCCTTCTGGACGACCAAAAGAGCTGGGTCCATACCTCAAAACACACTTCCTTGTTCATCAAGTGGTTGTGATTAATATAATTCATAGTGGTTCATTGAGAGGGATCTTACAGGTCTTGTAGTGGTCTCATTGCCTTTCAGAGCTTGCTTTTTTTCTCTATAGCCCGTTGTCAGAGGGTTTTGGGTTTATTTTCCTCTTAAGTTCTAGTTGACTACAGTCTGTTTGCCCTATCTGCTGAGAAGAATTGTGAAGATCTATGGTTCTGATGAAATATTTAGGCTTTTAATACTAGCAACTCACAAGATACATAAACAATAATTTATTTCTGTTTATAGCACTTCTGCTGGAAGTACCCTGCTAATCTACCTAATACATGTAAGAAAATGCAGACATGCTAAGATTTTTTTATTATGACTGTTAATCTTCACTACAATATTATGAAGCAACAAGGAATGGACTTGCCTAGGAACTGGCTGTCCTATTTATTAAAGACAATGCCTCATGTTATCTGTCAGAGATGTACACAGCGCTGAGCGACCTTTCCTGAAGAAACTCAACTGGGTAACATAATTTTCCTGCAGGTATTTGGGTTGTAAGATTTTTGTCACTTTTCCAGATGAGATTGCATCAGGTCCTGTACACATACATCACTGAACGACACAGCGTGTGGCTGATGCCATCATAGGAGCTGTCAGGCCAAGCACAGCTGTACAGGGATAGTTGCCTGAGGCCAGTGAGGAGCAATATTCACCAAACAGTCCTCCCCTGAAGCCTAAGCTTGTGGGAGCCCATCTTGGAGATGGGGGGCTACGTTTCCAAATTTAGAAGGAGGTAAAAATCAGAGTGACTTAAGTCTTCTAGCTTTGTGAATACCGAGCCCCACGTCCAACCTATGGCCAGGGGCAAAAATGACATTTCCCATGGCCAGCAAACATAGAACGCTAGCTCTGTAAGCATAATAGTTTTTAGTTTGCTTCCAGTCCAGCCCTGAACAAAAGGTTTTGTAAACCTGAAGCTGATCAGTGTTTTTTTTTCCCACTTGCAATTCTTGGTTGGTTGGGTTTTTTTAAATTTAAAAAAAAAAAAAAAAAAGCCACATCTTCTCCTTGGAACATTACCTTTTACTCCAGAGGCTTCTTCCCACTCCTTACCTCTAGGTGGATGTGCTTTAGCTCTGTCTCTTCCTGTAATGCTTTTGGGTGTGTTATTACAGTGGCATCAGCAAGGTGCATCTTCGTGCTCAGACACTGTTAGGGGACACAGGTCTGCACAGAATAAAACTTCAGAAACTGAGATCTGGCTTTTTCCTCCTTTCATATGAAATGGGAACCAGTTAACTGATGTCGTGGTGACTTCCTGAGGCAAGAACTCTGGTGAGACAGACCAAGGGAGCAGGAGTAGTTTAACCCCCAAAGCTTACGGGGGGGGGGGGGGGGGCAGGCTCACAAACGGGTGTCTGCACCCCACACTTCTCGTAGACAGTTCTCCCCGCTGTCACTGCCACAGTACAAACAGGTGTGCAGCTAAAAACCAAAATGTGAAGGGACCCCTGAGAAAAAGGAGCCGGGCAATAACAACATGCTTGGCTGGCTGAAATCTGCTGCATGTCTTCAACTGGATGATCTGCGCTTGGCTTCAGTGTATAAGATCAAAAAATAAATCCTATTAATACTTTTATTTAAACTAGTCATTCAGATTTGAGTGGGCTGAGAAGCTGTAAGCACCCAGGTTTGCCCAGGATTACCCCCGGCATAAGTTACGTACACACATCAGAGGTATGAGAACATCAAGTGAGTTCATTTAAATTAATGTTATTAAAACAAATGGCAAATTGATTTTTGGTAATATAGGGCTTGATTTACCCTAGCTTAACTCCAGTGACTTTGTTGGATTTGCTCCTGCTTCGCTTCGGAATAAATCAGGGGAATACTGAGCCCGGGGAGTGTAAACGTTAAGACCAAGTGAAATATTTACTGTCTTATGTCTCGTCACATTCAAAGTAGTAGAAAATGCGTTTCTTCTGATTTATTCTGCAGTAATGCAGACAGTGGCCAGGAAGAGCAGAAACATTGATTAGCTGTTTATTGCAGTGCCTGGCCTTAATAACGAATTTTATGCTAACAAAAACTTAATTACAGATTCAAATCGAGCTTATGTTTAAGATAGTCTTAAAACAACAAGCAGGACTCTGGTATTGACTGTTCACAGGCAGAAATGGTTTCATGCCTCCAGGCTCAGCAGTGTGCTGAGGTCAGAAGTCACTCGCATACCCGAGCAGAGTCCTCCTTTTAAGTGCCTTCTTACTGCTCCATGAGTGAAAAATTAATGGACCTCCTTTCGTTTGCTTTTGCGACGAGAAGGAAGCTCTTCCATTAATGACACTAAGAATAGGATTTACTGTAACTTGGCCTCAGATGGTATTTGTGGTTCCCACACATCCTGTAACAATATGCTTTCTAAACTTAAATGGATATTGCCACACCGACTGTTATAGAAAAGCAGAAGGAAGATGATGAAGCAGTTCCTCCAAGCTAAATTTTTTTTCTTCTGAGGCAAACTTATTGGCCTCATGTTCAACACCTTGGCAAGGAAAAAAAAACAGCCCCGATGTGAAAGTGAGACAGGTTGTGAGTGTGTTGTACCAGTGCATCTGCAGTGGGGTGATTTCCTGCAATTAATTATTGATGTGAGGGGTAAAGTAGGAAACCAGATCTTTACAGCTGTTTTTTCACTCTTGCATGGTAGCATTATCTGAGACAGGTAAAAATACCATCTTCAGCTACACCTTCCCCCTTCCTCAGCCAGACCTCTCCTCCACCTTTTCAGCAATTCCCCCTGCAGCTGCATCCTCTTGCAACCTTCTCCTGCTCACATTGCACACCCCCCAGTCAATTCTCCTCTGGGGCAGCTCCATCCCCGATTGATGGATTGGTAATGTTCAGCTCCAGCTGGCATTCAGCTGCCTCTGCTCCTTGACCTCTTGCCAGAGGCTGCCTGTAGACCTGTCAATCATGGAAATATTTTTGTGAAGTCAATTCCTTAAGCAATTAAGGATCTATATGTAGGCAGCCAGAGCATCTTGCATGGTGCTTGGCCCAGCTAAAACTTCTCTTACCCGTTACCAGCCTCTGAGTAAGCCAGTCCTGCATAGAATAGATAAATACCATCCATCCATCATCCCCCGTATGGTTTAGGAGTGTAATTTCATGAGCTGCCTGTGTGGGAGAGAAGTGTGAGAAGATGCTGCGTCAGTGTGTGGGCTGCAAAAGGGACAAAGAGGTGACTTAAAATTTATACTGGAAATAGAGAGTGAGTAATAACATGCCCACCATGGACCTTTCTTCAGAAGAAATATGCAAATGAAAAATGATTTGAATGATGGATTTAACTACCAACTGAAATTGAAGCTGGGGAAGCTGAGGTGTGAAGCAGCTCTGGGGAAAGATACGGCAGCCAACAACACAAATCACAAAGTGAAATAGCACCGTGTGCACACGCACAGTTGTGTGTGTGCGAGTGGGGGTGAAGTTGTGTAACTTGGAGCTTGGAAAGGGAAAGCATCTGGGTACCTGCTAGGATTTGTTCTTTCTTTCCTCTGTGGTGCTTTCCCATAATTAATGGAACCATCAGGACCCTGAAGTGATGTGATGCTCTGGACCTAAAATCTGTGTCCTGGGGGAATTCTAAGATGAATTGAGACCAAAATACTGTACCCACAGGGATGGGGGAAAGGGATCAGAGTTTGTGCTTTGGATCTTAGAGGTGGATGTATAGGAACCAAACCACTAGATCAGACTCCTCAGATTTTGGAGGCATTGTAAATGGGGCTCATATCCAAACATTTCTGCATTATATTTGCTCTAGGAAAAAAAAAAAAACCACAAAACTTCTCCAAAAAGAACAATAAAGGCTTAACATGCATGCATGAAACAGAAAATAAAATACTGGGAAAACACAGAGACTATATTCAAGCTGATGGAATGATTTATCCTGATGTGATATTTGTCAGCTGCAGTCTCCTGAATCCACCTATGCAATCCTCCAGCATTCATCAGTCAAGCTGAAACAGGGTTTCAGCAATAAACGGAAGACTTTCTTCAAAGTCTCTCTTCATGCACATCATCTGGAGAGAGCGTTCCTTTATTTTTCCTGTTGCTGTTTAGGGTAAATAGGATATAATCTTTTCTCTGCCGTCCTTTCTTATGCATCTTCCTGCATGAGATCTTTACAGCTGCAAAGTCGGATTGATGAAAAACATCTCTTCCCCCATCCCCTTCCTTCGTTTCCTAAGAAAATAGATACTCTGAAAGGCATGAAATATAATGCCAAATGCTGCCTTCCTAAAGAACGTCTAAAATTCCTGTGAGACAATGCATTGTTTTAAAACAAAGCTATTTCAGGCAATTCTATCCTCGTATGTACAAAGCTATTCATCTGAGAGACTTTTTTTCTTCTTCTTCTTCAGCACAAATATTCTTGCTGTGGGGTTTTTACATTTTAGAAAGAAAAAAAGAAAGTGTTTTGGAAGCTCAGTTTCATATTGTTACAATTTGAAATAAAACAAACAAAACCGGATTCTGCAGAAGTTCAAACCAACTGCTGTTCTTGCTGTCCGTGCCTAGTCAAAGGCAGCGTGATCCCTCTGGAACATCTTTTACACGAGTTATTTATTTGACAGCCAGCCTCTGGTGGGCTTTTTGTCAAACATTACTGAGAATTCTGTGCGGTGCTTAACTCTTAAAGGAATCACAGAATTGTAGGGATTGGGAGGGACCTCAAGAGATTATCGGGTCCAACCCCCGAAGGAAGAGGGAAATGGGTTTGGTTTTACAGGCTTTAGGGTCATATGTGGATCTTGGTGTGGTGGGAACTGCCCTCAAACTGCTGTGAATGTCTCCATGTCCCTGTGTCCCTGCCAGCTTTCCCAGGGCACTGGCACCATGTTTATTACTGTTTGTGGCTAGCTGGAGAGAGAACCAAAGCGCTGGCCTCGTGTGAGCCAATTTCTACCAACGATGATGTGGCCTATAGATTTTGAAGAACTTTAATTCATTAAATCACAGTCCTGGAAGGTTATGAGCTCTGTTGAAGCATTGCAATGTCCAAAGGAAACTGCTTATGGAAGGCAGGTAGGTTTTGGCCAAGTGAAGAACCTCATCTCACCCCATGCGTGAATTAACTGCGACTTGAACCAGGAAAACCTGGTAAAAGACAGAATGAGCTCAGAAGTATGCATAGAGAAATTTATATATCTTATTTGCTGAAAACAAGGTCTTGGGCCGTTAGCACTACCTCCCTTCTCAGCACCAAGCCTGCTCTTTGCAATTAGAGATACAAAACTGTTTCACTAGCCCCTCCATTTTGACTCCGCTCCAAGTTGTTTGGTTTGTTATTGCGGTAAGAGATAGACATTCACAAAGCAGAAGCAGGGCACTATTGCCCTAAAATAGCTAACATGCTCTCTGTGAAGTTGGTTGTAGGTATCCTACTAGATAAAGATTTAAATATGTCCCTTTTAATTTCAGTACTGATGAAACACAGAGGAAACTGGTTTATCTGCCGTTGGTAATTAGCCAGGTTGCGGCATTATCAGAAATATCTGCTTGTTTGCAACTACAAAAAACCCCTGAAACATCCTTTCTTTAGAAATATCTGTTAAACAACACCAGAAAGTGGGGAAAAAAGAAAATTAGCAGCTGCTATTTCACTAAACTTTAATGGACAGATACCACGTTCTGAGAGCGATCATTAGAGCCAAATTAAAATACAGCTAAGATTTTTCTAAATAAAACTGTCAATGAAGATAAGAAGTTTTTATGTTGACAGTAAAGCAAATGATTTTTTTTCCACTCTGTTGAGGTTTTGCAATGGTGCAGTATATCTGGGTGACTTATGGCACACTAATGACAGATTAACCGCTGCAGGAGAGACGATTGCTCTGAGAATCGCTCTTGAGCAAGCGGAGCTGAAGGCCAATGGGCAGGGCTGGACTTGGAGGCAAAGATGGGTGGAGGATTTACGCAAGGCTGCACATCGGTGGCACGGGGAGCAGATTAAGAAAAGCATTTATGGATGTGAGAAGTGGTTCCTAGGGTGGGGGAAGCCCCGTGCTTGCGTTTTCAGTCTTGGTGCTGCAGGAACACATGTGGCAGTAGAGTAACTGAGGTTGGGTATTTTCTGTAGGGGAGGGAGAGCACGCACCAGTAATAACCATTGCTGGGGATACTGAAAGGTTAAGCAAGAATTGATGATCTAGATCTGGATGAAGTCCTTTTTCTTCTTGCTTACTGACAGCGGCTACCATACTGGCTATTTTCCTTCTCCAGACTGTGCCAAAAAAAATTAATTAAATTTCTTTTTTAAGCAAACAATGATGAGGAAACCTAAGTCTCTTCCGTGGCCAGCTCCCCTGCCACGGCAGAGCCGTGCTGAGGTGGAGTCTGCATCATCCTGTGCTGGGTGGAATAAAGGCAGATTGGTCCCTGGTACATGCCCTGAATGGGGGCTTTTCCTGTTGCAGTGGGAGGGGACGATGCTAATGGCAGCCTGCTTCCCTGGAGTTGCTGCAGTGCAGTGCTCTGTAACACTGCACGCAGGAATGGAAGTTGTAAAAGCATTCTGGGACAGGAGAAGGGATGGGACAGAAAAACAATCCCACCTTGGTTTTGGCTGGTCTTCTCTTTGCAAGGAGTAATGCTGATTTACAGCTGGGATGGGGCCTTGGTTGTAGATCGGGGCAGCGTGGATGGGCATGCAGTCAGCTTTTCCACAGCTCCATACACAGAGTTTGCCAGGCACAGGCTGGAGTCTGGGCTTACGCGGGTAGATTGCCTTATTGTCTCACCTTGGGACATGCTTTAATAAATAGGACCTAGAGATGTGGCCCCAGGCAGTGGGCATCAGGGTCCTGGAGAGTCCTGAGCTGCCTGGGGGACCCAGGAGGTGTGCGACAGAAAGAGCAGCCCCACTGTGCAGCTGGCCATCAGCTCCCCAGGCACAGTCAGAGCAAGCTATTGTCCAGGCAGTATTTGATTACTCACATCCATGGGCTGCGGTGTCTTAATGCTCTCTGCTGGCATGTTCAGCCAGCACAAATGTCCCCGGAACAAGCCCAAAATAGCTATTTCCATGGGTGTTTCCCTGAAAAATTAAATATGGAGAGGAGACCTCAGGCTAGAAAAATTTTTGTCTTCTCACAGCCCAAAACTGGACACGCTGTTCCTGCTTTGGAAGGGAGAAGGCTCAGAGCTCGACTTTCCCTGTGGTCTGGCAGGAGTAGGAGTCCTGCCATGATGGGTAAACACTGTCCTATTCTGTCCTGCTGCACATGGTAGTTTTTCTTTGGAAGTTATGTGACATGTTGCAAACAAGGTGACAGAATGGTCTGAATATCATGAAGGGGAGCAGGCGCCCCTCTCTGCTTGGTACTTCCTCCCAAGATAGTGGCAGTGGTGGGTGTGCATTTAATCTGATGCTCTTTGTGGCAAGCAAATAGATAAAGAGGGACTGGAGTGGTGAGGCAGCACATAGCTGCTCATTGCTTCTCTGTCCCGCAGCAAGCGGAGAGAAAGGGACTGTGAATCCTTGAGCCACAGTTTGTTCTCAGGTCTCCAAAACGTGCTGGAGCTGCTCTCTTCATTGTACAGTGCCAAATTATAACCTTGTCCAAGGATAGTGAGTACTGGCAGCTGTACCAGGTCCTTTACCACCCACCCCCAGTTCCTGAATTTCACCACTTTTAGCAAAGAACGTGCATTTAGCTCTTCAAAACTATCATAACTTGGAGATCCTTGGGTGCCTCCAAAACCACCGTCTCTGATAACTGAATTCACTTGGAGATATCTTCAACATTTAATACGACCAGTTATTTTGGCAGGGAGGAAGAAGAAAAAATGCAGAATGCTTAGAAAAGAACAGCTTCTCCTTGGATTGTGACATCTGAATAATTTAAAGAGGTTTTGAGAACTATGCTTTATTTTAATTAGTTTCTGAATCAGTTTCTGCTTTGCCTATTCTTTCTCCCCCCTCTTTGTACTGTTTATTTTTGATGACATCTGCAATCCTGAAAAAAAAAATAGAAAAAGGAAGCAAATTAACTTGGTTCAAGCCACATCAGCACATCCCTTGGAAGATCACAGCAGTCAGCTGTAAAAAATGGGCTTATGCTGAAAGAAAATGAGGAGCTCAGAGGGTTGAAAATGTACTTACCTATTTATTAACTACATCTATCTTTATTATTTTTGTATGACACCAAAAAGCATTCTTGGCACTTCACAGATGCGCGCTAAGGACGTGAGGTGGACTGCTGTGGCACTGCTTTATCAAGGCTGCTCTGCCTTTACATCTGCCAAAGCCAGAAGGCAGCCTATCCTCAGCCTAAATAGGCACAGTCCAGGCACACACCGACAGGGGAAATGAATCGTGTGGCTGTGACTAAAGCTGCAATTAAGGAACATCACGTTAATTCCAGAAAACATTTTTGCTGCTTGCAGACCCCTGCCCCGTGGCACTCTGTGTTTTGCCAACAGTCCTCCTTCTGGTGTCTTGTCCCTCACAAGCAGCAGGTGTAGGGTAACCTCTGCAGAGAAGGTCATTCTGTTTAACCCAGCTCTGGGCCTAAGGAGAGTGTCGGGGGTCAGGCTGAAGGAGATGATGCAAAGACACAAGAAGGAAGAGATCCAGCCACCCAAAGCTGAAGGAAAGAGACTCGACCAATTGATTGCTCTTGACCATGCTGTCACTTAGCTACAGTTATGTGCTTTTTCAAGTAGGATGAGTTGTCCCCTTCAGGCATGGGCACTGCTATTTGCAAATTGAAGTTGGCCATACCAAGAGCAAGGTGCAAGGAAAGGAGATACGACTCCATTCTCTCATAAACCCGGGGGCTACTGAAGTTGACAGAAAGATATATGTGTCTTTGGCCTATCATCTCCAGTCCACATTCAATGTTGATAATCCCGTGTTCTTCCTGGAATGATAGGATGTCTATGGAGCAAAAGAACACGAAATACAGGTGTAATTTTAAGATCATTTTGGATGAAAAATGAAAAATTGCCTTAACTGATATATTTTGCAAATTAATATAAGCCTCAGCTCATACTTTAGTAAGGAATAAAAGCACCAAGCAACCTGTCACAAAAAAGACAGAATGACTGAAATGTTTCATTTCAATGTTTTTCAAACAATAAGTTTCGAATTTTTTATTCAAAGTTAACATTTTGGGGTTTGGAATCTATGCCTTCCCCTCCTCCTTTTTTCAGAAATCTCAAGGTGAATCATACTTTTTTTTTTCATCCCCAAACAATTTTTATTTTCAACCTTCTCTGAAGGCTGGGCAGGCCAGGAGAAAGGAAAGAAGAAAGTTATTTCTGAAACTGTTTTCTGAACAAACTGTGTTGTGATGAGATCCTGAACACTGACTCACTACTTCTGATCTGAGTTCAATAAAGGGTACGTGAAAGGTGGGTGATGGAGGTAATTCTGTTATCATGTCATTCTGTCCTGCCAGTCCTCTCTTAAGTATTATCAACTAATGTGTGACAGGTATAAAGTGGATTATAGGCTGCTCTGTCTGATGTGGCTAAGCTGGATCCGTCAAACATGTATCACTCAATCTCAAATTGTACTCGAACCTCGGTCTGTGAAGTTGCAGATAAGTAATTTGTCACGTTTTGCCAACACCTTTCCTCTGCTTGGTGTGTCCCTTGTGGTCCCACATTGTAATTCAGCACGCTCATTCTAGCTGTGTTTTCAGGATGTAATATGAAAATTACCAGGCGTTATGAAAAGGTCAGCTCTGTTAGACTCACAGAGTAAGTAGGAGGAATGGAGTTGCTCTTAAGATATTAATCATCTGTCATTATGTCTTATTAATCATCCCAAACAAATCTTGGACAGCAGTTCATTAGAGACTGCATGTCCTACCACTGTCTGTGATAGGTGCCATTTTTAATGCATCTCCTCTTTCTGACTCTTTCATTGTGTTGCTAATTGAGGTTCTTTTAGAGGCGTTTTGATTACTGTGAGCACAAAATACATGCAAACATGTTACCTCTGGTAGGAAAAGCAGAACAGAGAAAACCTGTGCTGAAGAGAGTTAGCCATGGTGATCAGCAGGGCTGGTTGGGTGGGGAAGTACCTACATGCAAAGTTCATCGCTGAAACCAAATTCAATGGTTTGACAAGATTCAAGAAACCTGGAGCATTGTCGGTACAAGAGGAATACACAGTGTCAAAAATGTTTGACATGCTTGGTCTAAAGGAGGCATCAGACAGCACAATAGGGACATTTAACTTCCTAATGCAGCCCAGTCTGCTGCTCACAGCAGAGATGCAGGTTTTGCAAGACATTTCTCTGAAAGAACTGCTGATGTCAAAATGAGCATCTGCGCAGTCAGGCTGGATGGGGTGAGTCCTTCCAGAAGAGTTTGACCAAAGTTGTGTTCCATGTTTCTCGGCTTCATGAGCAAGTCCCAGATAACAATGTGGAGTGGGAAGGATTATATGAAACTAAAATAACAAACTTATTCCCATAGAGCTGTGTGTGTGTGTGTGAACACACCCTATATGGTTACAGGCGAGGAAGAAACATGTCCCAGCTCATGGTGGCAGTCCTTCAGGGGCTGTAAGCATTGTTATGGAAAGCACATCATTCCATAACACAGGTACTGCCAGAGAAAAGGCTTTTGTGGGAGACATGCTCCTTGGTAAGCTGGCTCCTTGTGATGTAGGCTTTGCAGAGTTTGGCCATGGACCAACAGCATTTTACATGTTGGCACCAGAAGAATTGGCCCGTGGGGTCAGAAGTCAGCGCCTCTGCTGAGCCTGTCCACTTCACCTGGTGGTTTCCTTGGAGGTGAACGGGTGTGTTGCATTAGGACTAAAACATGCTGAAGAACAGGACATCTTTGGGTTTGTCTCGGTTCTTCCTTTTTATTAAGTGAAGGTAACAACAGAAATGTATTTGGATAGAAATGGAGGTAGTTGTATGGTATGCTCATCCACAGCAAGCGGTATCACAGTCTTTAGCTCAGTGACATCTTGACATCTTTTCCTTCTGTGTTTGTAGAGCTCCTAGCAGAGTAGAGTGCGCTTTCAGAAACCACCCCAGTACAAGTAAGCAGTAGATGATAATGCATTTTGTTTCCTTCTGCAGAGTTCGGTCTGGTTTTCTGGTTCTATGTAAGCTGAGCCCTGTAGACAGCTTTTCAGCGTTTTCTGTTTGTCACACTGGTAGATCGATGCATAACTGGGCTCCCCATCCATCCGTGTCCCCCCCCTCATCCAGTATTTATTTACAGATTGAATCTGTCATTCCAGATTAACAGGCAACCACCAATGATGTGATTACCATGGGAGTTAGTTCTTGTGGGGGTAAAGGAGAGTGTGTGCTATGGTATTTATTTATGGATAACCCTTTTAATGAAGGAGTAGTTGTAAGAACAAACCTGTTTCACAGGAGTTTCAAGAGGAGCATGTCTGTAGTCTCTCAGGTATGTGTTGAGTCTAGAAGGCAGATCTCTGTGTGCGATGGTCTGCAGTGACATAGGTGGCAGCACCAAGAGACCAAACCTGGCATCCTTGGCTGTGAAGGAGCAGGTTCTGCCCTGGGGAGCTGCTAGGAGTGAGCAGTTGGATAGCTGGGCTGTATCCATCCTTTTATTGCTCGGTCACCTCTAGAGGGTGACAAATGGCCACAATGAAAGATGTTACCATAACTTTGTCACGCGATGCTCGGTCAGAAGATTTTGTCATAAAGCTTAATGGCAACTTTGTCATGAGACTGTCTCCTACCAGCACTCTTCTGGTAGCAGGAAGCTGTGGAGCAGTATGAAGGTGAGCAACAGATAATCATTTAGTGTTTCTCCTAATGCAGGAACTGGAGAGCGTGAAATGAAATGGGTGTTTTGCGTGCAGTTGGAATGTTACACTCCTTGTACCAGGCTACTCTGGTGCTGACACTTCATATACAACCTCTAGAAAGTCCAGTCTAGAGGATGATCTCTTGAGGCAAACAAGCTTTCCGTATTCTTTTGATCTCTCCTGGGCCGCAGTAAGGCACTGGGATTGAGCTGGAATGATCTGTGGTCTGACTTGGTATGATAATTCTGGTGCTGGGGCGCATTGCAAAGTAACAAAACATAGCATTATGCAGGATTCAAACAGTTTTGTTCAGTGTGATTGACACAGGCTTGGAAGTCGCAGGACGGCTTCGCAGAGGCATAGCCATATGCCATGCAGTCAGAGAAAGGGGGATGATGTCTACCACCAGGTATGGAAATGCATCATGAAGCCAACTCCACCACTTAAATCACCCACAAACCTTTTAAATAAGCAGAGGACAAAATGTAACTGCTTTTTCTTCCCAGAAAGATGACAAAAGCTTTAAGCAAAAATGGGGAATTAATACTTCTAGAAAAAGCTTTACGTTTCTGGAAATCAGAAGAGGAATTCTGTCCAGCAGTGAGTGAACTGTGGGGACAGCAATGGGACAAATGATCAGTAGTATGGGGGCAATGGCATGATGTGGAGAGAAAAGGACTTGCATTCTGGCATCAGCCATGAATAGCCTGAGAATCCACTCCCAACATAAAGCATATTTTCAGGATTAATATATTGGATAACCAGAATTGAAAAAAAATTTCTCCTTCATGTAGAAAAGTGAAGGTGGAATTTAGAATCTGATGCCAAGAATTTTTAAGCAAAATGCCACCCAGACAGAGTCGCTTTGTCAGCAACATCTACACATCCATTTCTGCTTTGCGAGGGACTGCAGAGATGCTTATGATACAATTATGTATTATGGTGCTATTGTTGCATACAGAATGTGAGAGGGGAGAATGTTTGGAAGGAGGCTTAGAAATAGAAAAAAATAAAATAAAATTAAAACCATCAGGACAGCCAAGCTGAATAATACCAGCTGAGGACCTGACTCATTTTGTGATGTCTGTGGCACAGCAGATGCATGCACATGTATTGTGCTTACTGCCCTGTGGGAGTAGCTGAAAGGAAGAAAAAAGACGTTTCTAGAACAATACTGGCATAAGGCACGTATTATAATACTAACCTCCCTGACGTGTTATGGTTTTAAGAGTAATTGTGTGGGTGTTTGGTGTTTGAAGGAGAAAGGAGAGATACTGCAATGAATCACCTCTTCTTCCCCCCCCCCAGCTTTTGCGCCATGGGTGAGGATGGTGGTACTTCAAAGCCTTTTCTCACTCTACCACAAAGATGTGTGTTGACCTTTTAATGTCTTTTAAGGTCACTGGGACTATTTTACTTCACTTGACATAATCCAGTCCAGCAAACGCTGCCCTGTAATGGGTTGTCCTGACTGCACAGGCTGCACCAGCCCTCCCTTGGCTCCCCTGCTCTGCCTTTCCCTCCAGCACTGAGCCGGTTGAGTCTGTTATTTTTCTATGGTGTTCTGGGGGTTCTATCCTCTGCAAAGGAGAAAAGAGCAGCCCACTTCAGTTGCGACTATGCAAGAGTTACACCTGCACTGCCTGAATTTCTCTGTTGGTGGTGGGATGCAGGTGCATGGGGGTTTTTCTCCTTAGTGGTATCTCTCTCCTCGGAGGTGTGCTTTGCAGCTGAAATCTTGGCCACAGGGAAGTCAAGGGAAGGTTTCCATTAAGTCTGATGGGGATAAAGCCTTAGCTGATGAGACAAACACATAAATGATGTATTCCATTTCTACTCTACATGATTAATACAGGGAACCAAATGTCTGTATCAAATTTAGTGCCTGTTGTAGTTATGCCAAGTTTCAGGGGTCAGACAGCTGGCAACCGGTGAGGAATTTCTTTGGAAATACAAACCATTTGCAAATGGCCCTAATTCTTTTACTACCTTTTTCCTTTCCTTAGCTATTTTTACCTCTCCTTTTATTCATTATTATTGTGTTTGCAAGGGATTTTTCACAGAGACATTGGTTCGTACTGCAGAGAAAATAAAGCCCTCTTTGACTGAGCTGTCCAGCCCCGCCGAGGAGCTGCTTGGGGATCCCACTGCACCTTGCTGCCTGGCTCTTCAAAGGGAAGCTCTGATGCAAGGTTTCTGTGGGCAGAGAGCAAAACGAGTCCCATGGGAAACAGCTTCATTTCCTTTGATGTTTGGTGGATTTGGCAGCTCAGCATCACTTGATTCACCAGCCTGGCAGAGAGCCGGGATGCCTGCAAAGCAGGTCAAGGCTGTCATAATTTCACTGTAGAACAAACCCATTTTCGGACGCTGTTTCGTAACATCAGCAGCTGAGTGTTTCCTTTGCCCTGCGGAGAGGCTGGTCCCAGAGGCGTGCGGCAGCAAGGGGATGAAACCCTGGCTCAGCGCTTTCTGGTCCCAGCCCCACAGTGGCTCCTGGCCCTGCTCACACACGCACCACAGCACTGTGGCCAAGCCAGCGTCCTTGCTGGGGCTGCAGAAGTGGAAAAAACCCACCCACAGGAGAAATATGCTGGAATTCTCTGCTGCAGAGAGGACAGCTGTGTTGTGCAGGGACATTCTCAGCTTGTTGCCTGGTTGCTGCTGTTTCTGGGTTGGACCCTCTACAGGAGCATTATCTTGGATAGGCAGGGAGAAGTTGGTTCTGGGCTGCTTTCAGGGCCTCGGAGGAGAGTTTCCCAGAGGTTTGCAACTACCCTCTGCTCTTTTGAGGGTAGAGGGAGGTGGCTGTGGGAGTTTGGTGCGGACCCCTCATGCTGCTGCTGCAATCAGTGGAGCTGCCATGAGCCTGAACCTGGCTGCCAGCCCTGCAAAGCTGGAGCCTTCCCTGAGGCTGCTGGAAGAACTTATTTCTGTTGTGCAGTAGTCCCCGGGTACCCTGCCCATGGTGTGTGTGTACATACATATATGTGTGTCTGTGTGCGTGAGGATTATACCTTCTTTGGAAGGCTGAGTAGTATTGTGGTATGGAATATTTCTGAATGCTGAGAGGTAAAATAAATACACCTTATACCTTTATCATATAAATATATATACCTTGTGTAATAACGGTATATATTAGACTTTTATACTTTTAACCCCCCCTAAACCTGCTTTGACTCCATGTTCCCAGCTCTCTGAGCAATGCTAGTGATGAAGAAATGGATCAAACTCGGAGATAGAGGTTCTGCTGAGCTTTAGGTGGAAAGCAGTCATGCTTGCTTTACTCCTCGGAACTGGTCATTGCCATAGGGCTTATTTTGGGTGAAAGTAACCTAAATAGGCGGTGTTGATTTGTCAGGAATGATGATTTTGGGGTTCAAATGCATGTTGGGTTAACAGAAGCATTCAGGGCTCAGTAGGGATAAATGTGATGGTGCCAGAGTCTGTGGGAGGTTTGTCAGCTGCTTGCAAGCGGCTGCTGTGTGCAGAAGGACATTGGTGCTGCTTCTGCACACATTGAAGGGGCAGCATTGCTCCCTCAGTTCAGCTCACATGTCCCCATGCAATGGGCTGCCCAAATATAATTCTGTAATGATAGCTCTTTCCTGCTTCCCTCCCCTCCTACGTGGTTAATTGGCCTGAGTTAGAAGCTGCAGGATATAAGAGCAGAATGCAAGCGTGCCATACATTGGATCTAATAATAAAAGGGTTAATTATCTTTAATACTTGGAGCTATTGGAGCTGAATGAAATGAGATAGCAGCTTAGAGCGTGTTTGCCCGTGTGTGTGTGGGAGGAAGATGTGGAGGCTGTTTATTTACAATTACTCCCTTTCCGGAGAGCTGGTGCAAATCAGTGGTCCCTCACTCTGTTAAAAAAAAAAAATCAATGAAAATCCTCCTTGGCTTTGATTTTGTTGCTGTTTCACTTAACCTTTAAACTTTACCTGTTGGGCAAGCCAGGACTCAGCAAACAGAAACAGTTTGGACATGTCTGAATGAAAGCCAAAGCCCTGAACCTCAGCTTTGACATTTATTTATTTATTTGTTTGTTCATTTATTTATTTATTTATTTATTTATTTATTTATCTGTCTCTGCTGGAGTGCTAGACCATTTTTTGGCGCTCAGAGGTTTGCAGAACAAGATCAGTGCTCAGTGTTCCTGCTGAGACATCAGGTTGCTGCAGCATCCCAGGGCAGCCCCCACTGATGATTTTGCACGAGCATTTTTTTTGCTAAGTCATCTCTGTTTTTTCTATGTTCTCCTCAGGGGTGGAAGAATAAGCTGCGATTTTGCTGGGTTTTTTCCCTTTCACCCAAAGGGTTCTGAAAGAGAAGCAAATGGTGCTTGGTCACCTTCCACGCACCCCACAGGACCTCTGCCACAGAGACCATTTTCACCTTGGTGGCCCTCCCCTCTGTATTGCAACCACCAAAAAGCAACTTTTCTATTCCAGCCTCTGGCCCTACCTTGCCCAGGGTGGTTTTCTTGGGGATCCACCGTGGCTTCCCTCGGTTTTACCCATCATTTGAATCCTCCTTGAACTACACACTTAAATTTTCAGTCAGCCCCCAACTGGTCAGGCAGTTACAGGTTAGCAAAATGCCCGAAGAAAGGAGAGATTCTACATATATAATTAGGTGCAGGGTCTGTGGCTCTGCACAGCACCTTTAACTCTCTAGAGCTACCTGTGAGAAGATTTTAAGTCTTTGGTGTAGACTTGGCGTGGTAATGCTGGGCTCGAAAGATTTTCTGGGTGGAGTTAAGCAAGCTGTAACTTCTGTGACTTCAGCCTTTGCTCTGAAATAAGCAATTCCCTTTGAACAAAGTTTTGGTGCTGGATTGTTGTTTCTGACAGCTGGGGTTGTTCCAAATTCCTCTGAGCATCTGTGCGCTTGGAGCATATGGTAGAACACAACTCACATCAGGCTTCGCATCCTCTGGGGCTCCCTGGATGGCATGTGCCCAGAGGGACACGGTGTTGTCATAGGGTCACTGCACCTCAGGGTGAGCGAGTGCCAGGCAGACTGCAAGCTTTTTCTTAAAAAAAAAAAATTAAAAATCCATAGAAATATTTGTAGATATTTAACCATTGTGCTGTGCTACATTCTTGCTGGTCTGTGTGCTGAACATTTCAGCTTGAGAACAAGCTCAGGGAGAGGATGAGCAGAAAGGAGTGAGGCAGCTGCTGGAAGGAGATGGGAGGGAAACATAATTCAGCTTAGAGCTGTAGGAAAGAGCTGTGGCCATGACAGTAACCAGGGTTACCCAGGTACATGCCCTGCATAGAGCCAGGAGTTGGACTCCATGATCTTTATGGGTCCCTTCAAACTCAGAATATTCTGTGATTCTATGATTTGGTGCCCGCAGCTGCAAGTAAAAAGGTGCTCTGTGAGGTTTGGTCCCACTCTCCTAGTAATTTATCTGGTTTTCACCTCTCTGTGAACTGTCATCTTTACAGTATGCACTTGCAGGGGTAGGCACTGTGCTGCAAAACGCTGAAGGCTTGATTTCAACATTAAAGATGTTATTCTGCAAGAAAAGGTAAAATCAACAGGTGCCAGCATCACCAGTGTTTAATCTGAGATAGACCCACATGAACTCACTTGGGATCAAGTCAAATCAAGAAAGAATGTTGCTGGTTTTAAAAACTTGCTGAGGTTATGTGTGAGAGTTGTGGGTGCCATTGCTTCTTTGCTGAGAACATATTAGAAATGGGCATTTTGGCTTGCACCACAGTGCTGTGTAACGACTGTGTTATGCTGCATGCCAGCAATTCAGTGGGATGCTCCTTTCTTTGGATCACGTATCCCTTATTGCTCCGGACAATAAGTATCTGATACAAAATAAGAGAGATGGATGCCAAGTGAAACAGTGAGTGGGGAGAAGATACTGTGATTCATTGACTAACCAAATTACTTTGGGGGTATTTAAATGCATCTCTAGCTTTTTCTAAATTCTAGATGTGTTATTATAGATGAGTTCTGGGATGATTCAGCCTTGGAAAAATTAACCTGTTCCGTTCCGTGTGGGATGCTGGTGATTGCAGGGGTATGGTGATGTGGTGAGGGACTATAAGGATAAAAACCTGCTGGGTCTGGAGGCTGATGGAAATTATTTCAACATTTATTTAATTTTAGTAGCACAGCATAGCTATAGGTACTTCCACACAGAACCAAACCTTGAATGGTGGTTGGAAATACAGGCTGGACTGCGTAGTTTTCAGCAGCAGCTCTTGTGCCCCCCAATGATGCACTTCCTTGCCATTATCCCCATTTCACTGCTGGGTTTGCTGTTCCACCACAACAGAAACTGAGCTGGGGATCAATGAGTTTGCCACAGAAAAAGCAACGCAGCTGTTAACCAAAGCAGGGGAAATCCCTCTACAAGTTATCTGTAAATACGTAAATAAACTCCTGTTTTGGCTTTGCTGGTGTTTGCACCCATCCTGTGTTTTGTTCTGTGGAGATTGCAGCAGATCAGTTTGTTTGCAAAGACTTGTGCATAAGCAGGGAATTAGGGGCTGTTGGAAAAGAACGTGTATAAAAAGACATTTTGGAATGTTAAATATAAATATGCATACTGGAAACCTTTTCAGTAAGAGTGACCAAGATAAGACACCACCATCTATCCATGTTGTCCACGTTAATGAACAAAGTCCTTATTTCCAGTATCAGACAAAAAATTCCCTATGAGCAGCTCCAACTGTCATGAAAAATATTTGGACTGATGGTCAGTCAGTTTGGAAAATCTGATGCTGCTTTTGGAAGATGCCTTATTCAGTCTGGTCAATCACCTCAACTTTTAACACAAGCTTGTAGAAAATAGAAACTCCCCAGTTATCAGGAAAACTGTGACCCACTAGTATGTGAGAATTCCTGAAGAAAAAAATATTCTAAAATAAATGTTCATATCAGCATATAAGGTGCATGGACAAGGGCACTGTTGTGGCACTCTAGGACTTTTCTGATAGGTGGTTGCAGTTGGATTTTGCTGCAAACAGGTCATCATTGTGCAGAGGCTCTGACCTGGTGTGCTCGCTGTTGCCTCAAATGCACTTATGGTCAAACACAAATGTATTATGATGTTTGCCTATAGCCCATCTAGTTAACTTGAAAGTTGCTGCATCTTCCTCTGCAGCTGTTCAATTAAGATGATGGTAAAATAAAGTTGAACTTTAAGTTCAACTAAAGGTATCTGTGAGGCTGAGGAACTGAATGCCATAAGCATGAATTATTTTTGCAGGCAAGCACAAGCATGTATAGGCTGACAAGTAAAGCCTTTAAAGTGAGCATGTGCTGTCAGTGAGGTGTAGTCAAATAATTATTGAAATCCAGGGAGTGGAAGAATATATCAGAAACCAGGAATATTGGTTAGCAGGAGGCCAGCCGGGGGCAATCGGAGCCTTCCCTGTGCACAGTTCTAGCCTGCCTCCAGCCACTGCCATTAGCCAAAATTGTTGTCTGTTGGGCTGTAAAGTGTGTTGCACATTCCATTTAATTAACACCTTAAACTTGATCTTGATGGTCTGGGAGCTCCTGCAGAAAATGAAATAAATCCCCAACTCATATTAACTGAGCGGGTGTTTGTGGGGGGCTGGAAACCGGAACAAATTGCCCTGGAAATGTAAAACTGCTTCGTTGGCATGAGGGGCAGAGCCAAAGGAGGGCTGAGAGCTGGCTGGTGGTTCTGCCCTGGCTTTGGTGAGATTCTGTGTGGGTGGGTGTTGGTCTGACATGTACCTGCCACCCTGCCTGTCTCTGGAGCCTTGCTCTGGGTGCTGGGCTGGTGCAGCACCAACCCGAGCTTCTCTCTGTGGAGGGGAACACCTCTCCCCAAACCCAGAAGTGTGAGGAATGACACAGTATCATTGTGCATTGATGATTAATCAGCTAACTAGTTATCATTCCCGGAGCAGGCTCCCAGCGTCATTTCTGTCAGGAAGAGTGAAGGCTGAAAAACGAGGTTTAGTGTGCGGTAGATACAATCCATTTCCCACACTGCCTGCCAGCAGACACGTTGGAGAAGGCTTTAATGTTCCAGGAGTAGAGGGACTTCTGTGTATAACTGTGGTCAGTGACCAATGTGAGACAAAAGCCTTTCAAAACAGATGAACTTTAATTTAGAAAAAGAATCAAATATACTTTCTGTAGGGCATCTTGTGCAGCCGCCACCGGAGGCCCTAAAAAACATGTGGGGACATTTGGCAAGAAGAATGTACGTAGGGTTCGGACTGTGTTGGGAAGAAGGAAGGACTAAGCAATTCCTTGAATTTCTTTCCATCCCTGTTTCTGATGAGTGCTATTATTTTTGCCAAAGGTACCCCAGAAAAGCAAAACTCCAGATCATTTTTATATAAACATGTAATTTCTGCTTCTTTTGTGGGGAAATAATAATTTCTTAAGTAGTTCAGCATGTGGAACATATCCCACGTGGACACATCCTGGCGTTAGGAGTGGGGAGCTGCAGGGGCTGTGTTGCGTGCTGTCCTGCCACACTGAAGAACCAACTATCCCCTTGGACTTAAAATTCCTCCTGCCTTCCTTCCAGCAGCTGTGACGTGAACCGGCAGCATCCTGCTCAGGTCTCGATTCGGAAAGGGTCACTTAAAATACACGAGCCCTGCATGGCCCTGTAGCCATTCACTGCCCCGGAGAGGTGAGCTCCCTGGGGTGTGTGATGCTAGCACGCAGCCCGAGCATCCTCGAGTCTGGAAGGGGACTCCGCTTGTGTTTAACATATCAGCCGAGTCACCCTCCCATCACGTGCAGCCCTCGGCAGAAAATCCTTGGCGTAACCATGGGAACAGTGTTTTGCTTAAGCAGGGCTTGCGAGGATGCTGTTCGTAACGAGCCGGGGTGATGGGGCGGGTGCGTGGGGGAGAGAGCGAGAGCACTCGGCTTTGCTTTCTCCTGCCCCTGCGCTATCAAACGCGGGCAAACTGTGCAAATGAAGGGCTGTCATTTCCCTTCACCTCCCCAGCTTCTCTCAGGCTGGAGATCACTCCTGTGTTTAAACACGCCGCAGCAGGACTGGTTTTGGATGAGAAGGTTTTCTTGGGTAGATCAGTGAAATACTCTGTGCCCTGGGAGCCTGGGCAGCTTGGACAATGCCCTCAGGAGCCAGGGATCTCTGCTTCCCTGGAGCCTGGGGGAGAGCACTGTGAGAAAGGTGCTCAGCGCAGAGGTCAGGTAGCATCCGATGGCCACCTCCATGGTTCTTCAAGTAATTCGTTAGGGGTTTTGCTGCTGGTAGAGTGAGGTCCCTAAATGACAATCCTGGTGCCTGCCTTCTTGCATCCCGTACTTTACCTTGTGGTGACCACAGAGGTAGTGTCAGGGGTGCAGGCACACAGAGGCAGTAGATTTATTGCCACAAATTGGTATGTATGTCCTCAAGTCTCTGGGTGACACAAGCAGTACCAACACTGGCTTCCCTGACCAGTGTCGGTGGGAGCAGGCTCCAGCAGGTTGCTCTGTGCTCTGTTGCTCTCTGAGAGGATCAAAGGCACTTTATCACAGTTGCTGCTCATGATTTCTCCCAGATTTCCCCGTGATAAGAAGTCACCCTAAAATAGAGATCAGCTGTCTATGGACTTTACTGAAATTTTCCCTCTTCCTCCAGACAAGACCCCAGGCAACTGCTTCAACAGTTCTGTCCTTAATTAACGGACATACTTAGGAACATGCTCAATTAAAAGTGAACAAACATGTTTCAGTGCAACCCGAGGAGAGGCTTCCCTAAACCAGCTCTTGCTGCCCTGACTCTTGTGGGAGCTTCAGGAGGAACGGCTTGTCAGAAATGTTAATGCAAGAAATATTCCTCCCCCTCATGCCTTTCGCACCCTTTCTTCTGTGTGAATGTTTTTTTCCCAAATTTCCTGTCATCTTCCCGTGTGACTAAAGGCTGAACCAAAGCCAGTCGGGTTGGTAGATCCGTTCCCACAGATTTATATGGGGTTTGGGTCATCACCCCGTGCACCGCGGTGTCGGAGCTGTGCCGAGAGATCTCTGAGCACTGAGAGGTGAGCATTTTGGATATCAAGTGGTGGAGCACGTTGGATCAAAGGCCAGCTTTAATCCCCTCCAGAGCTATTGCTCTTTTTCCCTATTTTTGCTATTACATTTTTTTCCTGTTCTGTATTATTGTTTTCTGCAAATAGTGGGGAAAAAAAATAAATTCCATCTAAAGCAAAGGGTATGCACCAGCTATTGCCTGCCCCCTCAGGAGAAACCATTTGGGAACGCTGTAATATATAGATAGAAATTGCTACAGCTATTAAGCAGCGAAGTGAGACAAAACTGAACTTGCATCCTTGTTTAGCTGCTCAGCGCAGCAGTGTGATAATTGCAAAAATATACTTCTTGGAGCGAGAAAATGGTAGAGATTTAGGAAGTGGGATCGATTATTTTTCACATACTGGATTGCTCTGTTATGATGTTCTGCCAGGCTGCCGTGGGCAGGGTGAGGTAGCTCACTTTCATGTGGGGGTGGGCAAGTCTGACATGAATCTGTAGAAAACATCTCATATATAGCCACCTCCAAATTTCACATCTCTGCCCTTACATCATGGAGCGGGGTTCAAAGATTGATCTGTTCAACCAGGCTGCTAATTCTTTCACTAAGACTGAGTCTAGGCAGGATTGACAGTCACTGAACTTCATCTCCTAATCTGTGGTTTGCAAGCTGGAAATTCTCCCCAGCTTTTCACTCAGATGACCGTGCCTTCCATAAATAACACTTGTGGAGAAAGCCTAACTGGGGTTACTTTAGGGAACATTGTGTTGCTTCCACAGCTACACCCAGTATGGGACTGAGACTGTCACCTCAGTCACAGACTTCCCTCAGATGGTTGAACATGCGTCTGTCTATTAGACCTCAGGCTTCCCACCCGTTTTCTGTCCTTGCCTCAACATCTGGATGGTCTGAGGCTGGGCAGCCTGGGGAAGTGTTTGGGTGTGAGCACACAAGCTCTTTGCCTTTTTGTGGACGCTTGCTGTGACAGAGCTCTGTGTGCTCTCCTCTGCAGTGCCCGCTCCATGCAGAGCATCATGAGGGCAACAAAGGGCTGAGAAGGACGTGGGGCAGAGCTCAGCTTGGACTTCAGGGTTTGGGGCTCTGACCCTCAGGGCAGCTGTTGGCATTCATGTGCCACATGCTTCAGATTTGTGAGGGAGTATCAGGAAAGTAATAATGATGGTGGTAATAATACTTTCTTCAGCCAAGTATCTCCGGGGTGGTACTTTGGGGCCAGCACATTATTTTTACTCTACTTCTGTTTCCTGACTTTTAGCAACAGCAGCAGTCCAGCTCAGCTCCCCTTCTCCCCCATCCATGACAGTGTCTCTTTGTGCAAGCCCTTCATTAGGAATGAAAAGATCAGCGAACTGAGCTGAATGCGAAAGGAGGCTTCCAAGTGATGGTTCTGCTGTTCGACCACCTCTTCACTAACAGGAGTTTCCCTGCCTGATAACAAACCAGTCACTTTGTAATCTAATGTTTGCACCTCTGGGGCCAGTCACCCCCCAAGACCCCTCCAAGAAGGGGAGAGTAGGACAAAAGAAGAGCACAGCACACCATTTCCCACAGGGCAGATGAGGGAAGAGGCAGAGAATGGTTTGGGCTGCGTTCAGAGAGGCTGCTGCTCCCTAGGATTGTGTTTTCTGCTGCTTGGGAAAAGGCCTGAGCCTGGCATCCCTGTGCAGAGAGCATCCTGTGCTGGACTGTGCAAATGAAATCCTGGCCTGTATCCTCAGGAGGTGTCACTAGCTTAGTTGCCCCAAAGGCAAAGGGAAGAACTGCTAGCTGTAAAGCTGGCCCTTGTTTTAGCTGCAGAAGAGCTGTGCCTCGCCAATTATGTGATCTGAATCTTAATTAAATCTTGTTTGCATCACTCAATGATCCTGGCTCAGCCTCTGGGCTGGATTTTCCTTGTGTTTCCAGGGCTGAAATCAGGAGGTGTGCTGGTTTTGGGTGGGCTGGGACAACAGGCAGATTGTTGCCGTTTGACTCACAACAGAGAAAACGAAGGGCAGCTTAGAACGAGGGCTCTCAGCTGCCAGACCTGGATTTGGGACCTGTTCCTGCTGTGGTGGTGCAGATGGGTTGCTTGGGCAGGCTGCATCTGCTCCATCCACAGCATTGGGCTGTGGGGCAGAGCTGAGCCCCCTGTTGCAATACCTGTGGTTGGCTGTCGTGTTGGCTGTTTTATCAGCAAGTTGGGTTCTGGCTGTGTGGAGATGTCATTTTTTGTTTTAAAGCAGGTACTGCCAGAGTCCCTTCAAGGAGGAACTTTTATTGTCCCACCTTGCAAGAGAGGTGGGTAAAACTGTCCTGGCTCCGTGCCTGAGGCTGTGCTAGGGAGCCAGGCAGGCCCCAGCTTTCCCTGCGTATTCTCTTAGTGACTGTGTGTGTGAGCTGGGGCTGTGGTACCCCATGCAGCACTCAAGAGGAGGCGGCGGGTGGTGGCCTGGTATTTGCAGGAAAGGGGCATCCCAAACAGCATGCCATGTGGAAAATGGGGCTGCCTTGCTCATGTTTTCCAAGAAGGAGCTTTTTTCCCTTCTGCTCAGGAGATAAGGCAATTGTATCTATGCTTGTGTAACATGCTGTGTGCTCTTGTGAAGTTCACTGACGTGGCAATGATTGCCCTTAGAACCACGAATCCTGGGGGGAAGGCAGCGGAGCTGGATAGCCGACGGCAACCTTGTGATGAACAAAGGTGCCTGACATCCTTTTCCTCTGAAAATAATCTGCTGTGTTTTGACCCCCTCTTGTCACTCACTTCTGAGATTAAATTTTTCACCAGGACTTTGAAGGGTCGTCAGGGTTTATATGGTTTATGGTCTCTTAGTTAAAAGCACCTTGCTCAGCTGCCAGCCGTGAACACCCGGAGAAGAGGATGGAGGCTGGGACAGGGTTCACACCAGCTCTTCTCTAAGCCCATTTCTATTGCACTGAACAGAGCAACGGGCAAGATGATGATGCATCTTCAAGTGTCATCAAGCCACTGGCTGACTTTTTCTCCCTCTGTTTTTAAAAGGAGTAGGAGTTTACCTTATAAAAACACAAGCCTGCTAGTGGGTTGGAGTTAGTGTTGTTTCAAGGTGGATGCAGAAGATTCAGGGAGCTGGATTGCATCTTTCTCTTTCTTTTTTTTTCTGGCATGCTAAATGATGTTGTCCAAGTCTCTTGCCCTTCTGCATCATCTTCTTTTTTTGCGTGTAAAGCAGAAAAAAAAGTTCAGCTGAAAGGACCCTTTTGTATTCAAAGAGCTTTGTGATGCACGGAGTAAATGACTGTGGAAGGGCAGATAAGGGACAAGTGGTTAAGTTTTACAGCAAAGCAAAGTAAAAGATGCAAGCCTTTGTAACCATACACAAGATTTATTTGGAGTCACCAGATGGCAGGATTCTAGACCAAATTTAGTTTTGTTCTGTAAATCATACCCAGCACCTTTTACAAATGTCTGTCAAGTGGGTCGTGGACCTTCTTAAATGGCAGGAGTGTTTGGGTATCATCACAGTGTCAAGGTGCAGAGAGCCTGGGGACATGATGAATAATCACCTGGGCAGTGGAGGAGTGTTTTTCTGGAAGAGATGCTGCAGCCCAGGAAGGACCCAGTGCTCAGAAGCACTGGTGCTGGGAGATGAGGTTATCACAACAGCTAATTGCCATGGGCTCTGCCTCCTTTCCCATCTGCAAACCTGGAGTGTGTCAGCTGTTGACCTCAAGAGTGATTTTACTGGGTGGCAATAAAACAGTATGCATTTTCCAATTAATGGTGCAGGTAGCATTATTTAATTTTTCATTGCCTGCATGATGTAACAGTGCTCAGGTCTTCCTGGCCTTTCTGAAGAGTCAGGAAGAAATGGATAGGACTTCTGTGGGAAGTCTTTGCTAGCAGCTTTCCATCTCTTTAGTAGAAGACATCAAAAGGGATCATAGAGAACTTAGAGTAGGGGCTACATGCACAGCACCAGGATAAGTAAGGCACACGGTCTTTTGGATTTAGAGGACATCCCTTCATTTTTGCTCAGTACAGCCCAGTCTCTCCTATTTCAGTTTCCCTGACAGATCTGACAAAGACAATTTCTCTGTTAGTGCTGAGCTGTGAGTGCTGCCAGACGCTCGGTTCTCTATGAGCATGCAGTTTTGATCAAACCAAACCAATTATCCTATCAGGGTGATAGTTTACCATGTGGAGTGTGTCCATCTTAGAAGATGCTGCTGGATCTTTTTTTTTTCCTTTTTTTTAATATACATATGTATTTTTTAGACCTTCACCATTATTTGATTAGATTACTACTGTGCTCCAGAGCAAATGACACACTGCCATGGAGGTAAGCTGCCTTCAGCTAAATAAAGGTACTTAATTGTGGCACAAGTAATTCAACACACATAATAGAAGACAAGCACATTCAGTCTGGAAGATCGATGATGTTGACAGCTTTTGAAAATTGTAAAATGTAACTGTTATTAGAGCAAGGTGGTGGGTGAGAAGCAGTGTGGCCCAAAGTAGATCTTGTCAGCAAGGCTAATATATGCGTGCGTGTGTGTGTATATATATCCCTTCAATGGCTTGAGAGTTGCTGGAGAGGAAATACAGCTGGTTTGAATCTCCTGATCAGGTTTGGGATGCTTGGCAGCTGGTCACAGAATAACTATTGGAAATGTAAAACTGCAGGAGCAGGCTGTAAAAATTAGAGTGAAGTCAGGAGAGAGCTCAGCAGTGTTGCAGCGTTAGTGCTGCAGGGCTCCAAGCAACGCCTCTGAGCATCACTTGTTTTCTCTGCAATTACTGGAGGTGGTGGTGAAAGTTTATTCCCCTGTAGTCCAGGGCAGAGGCTGCACAGAGAGGGCTTTCAGAGGTGACTGGTCTTAGCAGACCCTGGATCAGGTTCCCATCACCTCAGGCAGCAGGACCTGAGGATGACTTTCAGCCCAGGAAAGGAGGGAGAAGGACATTGAAGTAAAAATAATTTAGGTTGCTTTGAAAGTCATTTAAAAGCCCGAAAAGAGTTGCTTACTTTCTAGACCCCATTGGAAAGTGTTTGTCAAATGATTTATTTTTTTTAAAGGTTGCATATTTCCTGAAGGAAATTACTCCTCAATGTGAGAGTCCCAAGTTCTGCCACTCCATCACTCTCCTAATGCGTGGCATTCTTAAACACACTCAGTTCTAACTGTTCAGCTATTCTGAGCAGCATTGCCCTCTTTTCCCACAGTGCTTTTGTGTTTCCCAGCCCTCTCCAATTCTTAAACTGTTATTGGCCTCCTTTGCAACGAGCTGCCTCTCTGACTCTTCTCCCAGAGAAGAATTCTGTGTGAATCCTCTTATGGTTCTATACCTAGTGTCTGCTGGTGGTTCCTTCAAGATATTTTTTAAAACATCTGTGTTTCTTGCCAGCTCTTTGTTCCAAACCCCTCTCTGCTGTCACCCTCTGCCTTCCCTGCTGGAACCCAAAGCACAATCCCGCTTGAGTCCCATTCAAGCTGCAAAAGATGCCACAGCAAAGTGGTATGCTATGGTTGAGCTGACAAGGCTTTGCATGCCCATCTCAAAATGTTATTTTTCCCTGTTGCATGGTCTTTTGCTTTGTTGTGGCTTTTCTTAATTAGTTTTTTGACTTGCTGCTGTAAAAATTCAGAAGTAAGGATTCACTGATCTCTGAATTGATTTCCACACACGCTATGGAAAGCACGGTGGAAATTACACTGGAAATTGAACATCATATGGTGTGATAAATAGTAATTTGGAGTTATATTAACCTGCTTCCTTTAGGTAAAGAAATGTCTTATACAATAACTGTCCTCGTTCAGGACCTGACATTTCCTCCTGATAAGGCATTTATCTTATGGCTTGATTATCTTTCCATGAAAACTCTTCAACTCTGACCTTTCCAGATGCTATAGTGGGCTGTGCCTTCACACTGGCTCGCAGCTTGTGGTGGCATGAGGACAACTGGGAATATGAGGCGTTCTGCCTACCCTAAATCATTGAGATGGTGACAACCTGTTGAAAAGCTCCTTGATGAAACCTCCTTCTCTTCCTTTCACTGAAAGATAACTTATCTAGCAAAGTAAAACGAGTTGATGTAAGTGAAGATCACGTGGAGTGGGTTGTGTGCTGGAGAGAGAGGGGTTGTGCTGCTTCCCAGTGCCACCAGCGACACTGATGCCTCCTGGGGAGCCCACAGCTCAGAGAGTTGGCAATCTGGTTTCTGCTTCAACGTTCCAAGGCAGATAGCTACATAGCAAAACAGTGCTGAAACAAAGTGATGGCTGTCTGCTGATTTGGGAAGTCAGACTTCCTCTGGTCATCCCCTGGCTGACCCGCACCTGGGATGAGCGCAGATGCTGGGTTACTTCTCTAGGAGAAGCAGAAGGCCGTGGGGGAGAGCTGCACCATTTTAGGAATGAGGCTGCACACCGCAGTCATCAGGGAGAGGGTGAAGCAGGACCAGCAATGGGCTCATGGTGCCCCAGCCCCTTCCAAGGACAGGCTATGCACACACAGCCCTTTCTCTCTCTCAGCCTGCTTGCACAAGAGTGAGCTCTGGCCATGGCACAGCTCCCACCAAAGTCCCTGAGATCTGCTAGGTCGGTATACCAGCACCATGCCCTAATTTCTTTTGCAGTCACTGCCTGACTGGGCATAACTTAAAGGATGTCCTTGAAGTATCTGCTTACCAGAAAACATATGAAATGTATCTGTGCTCTCGGGGGAACCTTAGATCTAACCAGTGAATCTTTCTAAAAAAACTGCAAAAAAAGAAAACATCCACAGAAGCTGCATCTCCCTTTTGGTGCCATCTGACAGAGTCAAAAGCCACCAGTTCATGCCCTGCATCTCCAGCATGGCTGTAGGGAGTGTAAGGCAGCATCCCAGGGGGCAAAGGCTGTCTGCACAGATGGACTGAGTGTGCCTCTGTGTGCACCCCATTAACAGGCACCATGAAATCTCTGTCCCTCACATTCGCGTCTGACCCTCTCAGAGAGATGTCACTGACCTTGTTAGCTTCTGTAGCTGGCTTGCATTTTCCTCCATTGTATGCTACAACCCTTTTCCTGTGTCCCCCTCCCCTGTGAAGAGTCAGGACCCAGCACGCTGCTTTCTCCCCACCAGCCTGTGGCTGGAGTGAGACTCTGGAGCGAGAGGGAAATCAGAGGATAAGGAGAGACGTGCGGCCTTACAAAGCATTCTCTGTAAGGAGAGAGGTAGGGCACTGGTGAACTGTTGGGCCTCATTAAAAGGAGCCCAGACAAATCTATAGGAATGACTGAGACAGCTGAATTCCCTCAGATTCTCCACTTGAGTTATTACCATGAAACAGTTTTCCCCATGGGCTGACATGCCCTGCTCCTCTTGGCAGGGACTGTCCCAGTGTGCCTGCCTGCACCTTCATCCTGCAACTGCCTTCAGGAGAGAAAGTGCTCAGTAATGCCTTGGGTTTGGAAGCTTTAGGAATATAGGTGTATAGTTGTTTACATTAGCAATAACTAATTCAGGGACGGAAGCCTTGTGATGGACATGTCATGATGCATCCTTCTTCTAGTTGTCTGTCCCCCCACCTCCCCCGGCCTCTACAAAACATTTGGTGTCACAGAGACAAATGCTCTGCTCAGGGAGAGTTGTGCTGTGCTGCAGTGATGTTGGAAACACCTTGTACCCCAGGGCTTTAAATGTCCCTGTCCTAGGGTCAGGCTATTGAGGTGAGAGCTGGGGTCTTCAGTATGATTCCAAACTTTGCAGAAGGCTGGTGAAGGGGCAGGCGGGTCAGATGCAATGTGTGTGCAGTAGCCTGTGCTGCTCAAAACTCCCACTGCAGTTTCTTGTGCTTGTTTCTGCGCGTACAAGGGCGCTCATTACTCAAACCAGAGCACCAAGCCCTTTTCAGTGAAATCAAACTCACAGCACTGCTGATGCCCTGGTGACCTGGCAGCTCATTACAGCATAGGTACAGCAGAGCTGAATGCATCCATCATGCTGAGATTGCAGCGCACGTCCTCACTGTGTCCCGTTGTGTCACCCAGAGCTGTTGAGGTTCAGCCATGCTATTTTCACCCCACAAGCAGCAGCAGCCTCTAATGAGAAGAGGTCCCTTTCCTCCTCTGGCTTCCTGCTGTTTGGTCACTTCCAAATTATGGTTCTAGAAGCAACAAGTTTTAATCCAACAAAAGGGCTCTCTCAACTATGCAAAACCAGCTGCCATATCACAATTTCATGAAAGATTCCCCCTGGGTCCCATGTTCAAACACTGGTTGCTGTGCTGTGGTGTTTTTTGGGTGGAGGAGACTGTTGTGGATACGGTAGTGCTGGGCATCACGGGATCCCAGTCACACCTCTGTTGCTTAAGCAAGGCATGGGAGACCACGGCAGAGAAATGCCAGTGTGATGACTGCCAGAGGCGTGTCAAAGTGGGGTATGGAGTGAATGACCTAATTACATCTGGCTGGACACACTAGTGAGCAGAGGGTGGTTGCCTAAAATGGGTCCGTGTTGGTGGCGCTGAGTGAAAACGTGGATGTGGGGCAATCCGTGCTTGGGTTTGTTTGCATGGCAAATGCAGTGGTTCAAGGCATGGAGAGGATTCCCCACCCCACCAGTGACAGTGTTTTGCAATCACAACCAGAGAATTGGCCTCAGCCATGAACAGCTATGGATTGAGAGGGACCACAAGGGATGAGAATCCTCCATTTTCAGCTCTGGAGAAAAAAGTATCTGCTCAGTTTTACTTATGCTAGCATGAATCAAGAATAAATTCATGGAAGCGAGGTGATGTTTAACTGACAGAGGTGTAATTGTGAGGAATCAGTCCTGGCAGTCTGACAGAGCAGTGTGACGTTACCAAGAGCTGTCCTTTACGTGTTTTCTATTTCTCACCTACCAGTAATTTTTGGTGGATACATTTTGCAGTTTTTCATTGCATAAAACAAAGCTCCTGTGCATCTCACATGTTGAAACAGGATGCAAAGATCAAGATTGTAGTTCATAGTTATTGGTGGTAAACTGGAAGAGATGCCTATGTGTGGGAGCAGTGAGCTTTATAAATTTCCCTAAGGAAGAGGTAGGCAGGAGAAAATATATTGGTTTTCCTGAGGTCTCTTGAGGCTCTGCTGGAAGGCTCTCAGGTGCTGCTGTGTCAGGGAGAAGGAAGGAGCAGATGTGCTGGGTATAGCGCTGAGGTGGGTGAGCCTAGGAGTAGGGCTGTGGCACAACATGGTTAGCAGCAGCAGAGAGGCTCCGTTGAGATGCAAGGGTGAACCTGGCCTGTGCCAGCAGCGGGTTGTGCATGCAGAGGCTGCTTGTACCTCCTGCGCTGGTGACTCACTCTGCGCTGTGGCCATGGATAGAGTTGTGTAGTGCTTGGTGAGAGGAAGGATGTAGCATCTTGTCAGAAGAGCTAGCAAGAAACTCTCTGCCAACATGTTGGAAAACTGTTATAAGATGCAAAGTTTTTTGAGGAAAAAAAAAATTTGGCCAATTTTTTTCTTTTTTAAAAAAAATGTTTGTTACAAAGCATCTCCTGCCTCTCTGCAGCTTCAGCACTCAGCATGAAAGCTGATGATGGCTCCTGAGAGTCCAAGTTCCTTGTCAGGCACAAGAAGCTTCTTGGTCCTCGGTCTCCCAGGCAGGCTGCCCACCCCCCACTTTGCTCCCCAGACCATCCCTGAACTGCTCCGGGGCTCTCTGGACTGAGTTGAGTCCTAAGGCTGCCCAGCCAGGCAGCTGCCAGGAGCCCCTCCTTCCATGTTGCATTTCAAAATCAGCCAAAGATCCTTCAGTGTCCATGTTAGGGTGCTGCTGAGAAGTTAAACATCACTGAAATCCAGCTGTGTGAAAAAGCATAAGGCTGTGGGGGTTTTGCCCCAAACCAGCATGTGGGGCTTACTGCCCTACACGTTTTGTGAAGCTGAAATGCCCCTTTCCCCACCAGCCCAACATGTGGTACACATCAAACACTGTCAGCGAGAATGGGTTTTGTAAGCATTTTGCTTTCCCTCCTGAGGCATCACTGAGGTGAGTGGGAATTGTAATCCCTTTCTCCCTCTCCCTTCCAATTAGTGGTCTCTCTTTTGTGCATCCTAAAATTGGCCCCTTGTGACATTTGCATGTCTACACGGCATTAACATTTCCAAATTGGCACGGAGCAGTGCTGTAGCTCAGCAACGCAACCACCCGATGTGCTCGCTTTAGCGAAAAGGAGGGTACACGCATGTGCGCTGGGGGTTCAGAGGGGAATGGCTGAGATGACTAATTGCTTGGGGATTGTAACCCAATTAAGACCAGTTAATGGACTTACGAGGTGGATCATTTGTAAATATCACCAAAAGTTGGAACTGTTTAATTGAAAAGGATTTTCAGGCTCCTGAGGTCTGAGTCGACACAAGCTCCGACGGTGCCGCCCAGCCCAGCGCCTGTAGCTGAGAGGCATCTGGGGGGGGGAAATTGGATTTCGTATAATCATCCCTTTCCTGTACCTGATGACTGAGCACATTTGGTTAGGGCTTTCCTCATCATTTGGAGCAGACGTGAAGCTGAGGTCCTGACCGCGTGCGGTCATTAGAGATCCCGTGGTGTTTCTAGCAGCAGTGCTCTGGCCAGGTTCCAAATTGGGTAATTACATTACATTTCCCCAAATTCCCCCTGTAGTTTCCACTGGATACAATTTTCTTTTTCACATCCTGTCTGAATCCATACTGTAACCCTGTAACTAATTAATTTAAGAGCTTTGAAAGTATAAAATGCTATGTAAGTGCTGCAAGGACTATTATTACTAGTGTCCCAGCATGATGCTGAACAGCTGTCGTGGGCCAGCCCCAGAGGTGGCTGTATCAGAGCAGGGGGATCCTTTGGAAGAGCTTTAACTCTAGTTGCAAGGACACTATAAACCTGCAACAAAATAATATCCCTGGAAAAAGAAACAAGCAAGTAGATTGAACTTTGATACCAGTATAATCTTCTTCTCTTAATCTCTGTGAATAAAACAGTTTAATATATTCTTGTGATGTTGATTTACTCTCATTTATATTGCAGTGACCCACACAGAGATTAGCATCTCCTTACGCTAAGAAGTGTATAAACTGAAATAAGGGTTGGAGTTTATAATCCAAATAAATCAGATGAGTTAGGAGATGAAAATAGAAGAACTGATCATCCCAAACTAGACGCTATGGTTGCATGGACCAACTTTTTAAATTTCCCTCTGTAATCTAGGATTTGGGATAGCCAACTTGCAAAATACCCGCCGTCAGCTTTTCATGGTTGGGGCTTCTCAAGGAACAGGAGTGGTGTCTTGATTGAGTTAAATCCTCCTGGAGAGGCAATGGACAGGGGCTGATACTCAGGGCCTTTTGAGTCCTTTGGCAGTACTGTTGGGAAGACCAGGAGTTCTCTGTCCAGCTGCATGCGGCTGGTCAAGCACCAGACTTATCCAGTGCAGCAGTGGCTGTGTCCTACAGATGTGCTGTGTCATACAGGCGTGCTGCTTCCTTGGCACTAGCTCAGGAGCTTGTCATGCTGCGAACATCTCCATCGTGGCCTGAGTTTTCAGAGGTGCTGAGGTCTCACACGTTGGCATTTAAACAGCAGCATCTCTTGTGATGACCAAATACGGGTTTGTTGGTCAGTGTTCACAGAATCGTAGGGGTTGGACGGGACTACCAGAGATCAAGTCCAACCCCCTTGCCAAAGCAGGTTCCCTAGGACAGGTCTCACAGGGAGGTGTCCAGATGGGTCTTGGATATCTCCAGAAAAGGAGACTTCACATCCGCCCTGTTGTCTTGTGCTGTTCAGGCCCCCATGCTCCGAGCTGGTTTTTCCAGGGCGAGCAAACACTTCTGCGCTGTAAGAGCTCTACATCCTACACTGTTGGGTTACAAGCTCACAGCAGAAGGGGGGATGAAGCTGCTGTGGTTTGGTTTGTGTGAGGCTGCCTGCACCCTGACTGCAGGACCCCAAATCTTTTTTTATTTACTATTGCTCTGACAGAGGATTTGGAATGCTGTTTCGTTTTCCCTCAGAAAACTAAATCCGCAGGCTGTGGAGCGATGGGTGTGATGGCCCATGTGCCAGCGGTGACATGTCATGGAGACATTTGGGTCACTGTTACTTTCTGGGAATCTCGTACTGAAATACTTGCTCTCTTTAATTCTGTGGGATCAGGAATTGCCACGGGGAGTTGATTCCATTCAGACAAGCACTGCTTTGGTGGATCTAAAGATAGGGACTTATATTTTAAAAATACATATACTCATATATCTATTTATATAAATAAATAAGTATATTTTTTTACATATGTGTATACACACATATATATTTATTTATATACTTCTCAGTATATAGCTCAGTTTATGTCCCATGCAGCTAGATCAAGGGAGAGGGAGAGTATATCTGTGTGGGGCATAGTAACCTGTGGCTTGTGGTCTGGCATTGGTCACAGAGTCATCTTTGGCATCAGATTAGGCTAAACACTGGACCATGAGGGGACCTGAGAACCTCTCTCCAGCCTGGTTACCTGCTCCTGCAGGTTGTTCATTCAGTGAGTGAGTTGTTTCACAGTCTCTGTAATAATTATATTTCACGTGTTAATATAAAGGAGCATGCTTACTTCAAGGGGAGATATTATTTTAAAGGGATGAAACTCAAGCCTGAGGAAATTGCAGGGATGCAGTGTGCCATCTGTTTCGCCTCTTTGGTTATGGTAGGCTTTATGAAACCCATTTCGCTCAGGCGGATGAACTGGCTGTGAATGGTTGACGGTGACATTTAGAAGAGACAATCTGGCAAATAAGAAAGCACAAGAGTCTCCTGTGGACTGTTAAATACTGAATAAAATATGAATAGTGCTATGTTATTACTAAACCGAGCTATTTTTAATCATTCCTCTTATAACCCACCAGCCCTCTGACGTGACAGTTAGCAACAGCATTCAAAACCCATGAATAATAAAGCAAGCAGTTTAAAAGTTGGCCTATATATTAACATATATTCTGACATGGATCTCAGGTGTCTCTAATGAAGAAAGATGATTGCAGAAAGAGCTAACATGAAAATCATGGATTTCTCCCTCCCATCTGAAAGTTAGTGATTTAATTTAGTGTAATGATGCAGAGAGAAACCAAACAAGTTTGATTAAAATTTTCTGTGCTGTTTTTGAAAAGGAGCAGGGAGCTGTACTCGTACTAGATGAGGAAAAGGAAACATTTTTCAGTTTAATAGCCACTGAAGAAAACGCTCAACAAGATTTAGTAGAGTTACATTTTTCTTACTTAGTAGTCCAGGATAATTTCCACCCAGGAACATTAAAGCTGCACAGGAGATGAGTGTCTCGGGTTAACAGATGTTAATTTTTAATAAATCATGGATTACCAGTAAGGAGTCCTAGACCACAACAAATAGGGGAATACAATGTTCTAGTTGAGATAGAGCAAATGGAGAAGAAGTCTTTATGGCCCAAATCCTAGCTGAGTAGACTTGTATCTGAGCAGGTTTCTCCAACAGTTGTCCACCTTGGAAGGTCTTACGTCTCTTTGACGTGCTTTGCCAAAGTCAGAGGGTTGCCTCAGCTAAGTGGTTCAAGCGTTTTCAAGGTAGCTGCCACCATTTGTACCATTTAGTTAAGTTCCAGGATGGCACCAAAGACCCAGGGCTGGCTGGCTGGCTTCTCCCCTGTGCAGTGTGGAGACCTGGGCAACACCTGGGGCTTGGAGTCAGCCACAGGAGATGCCTAATACAGGATTGTGCCTTAAATATTGTCTAGGTGTGCCAGCGTCAGGGCCGCAAGCAAAGACCTCTCTCCAGTTATGATCCAGGTCTTGGCTTGCTCACCTTGATTGTGAGCAGCTGGCATTTTCTTTCAAAACAAAATAGCAGAAGAAAGAAAAAATAAAAGAGGGAAATGGAGCAAGCTGTGCTGGTCAGACCAGGGTCACTTGCTATCATTGCTTGGTGGAGGTCACTTGCTATCATTGCTTGAACCGGGGCTAGGAAGCATTTGGGGATGCATTAGTGTTCTGGAGCATCCTGAAGGACAGGGGAACCAGAGGCAGTGGTGGAGTGACCCACCTTTCTCCCAAAAGGAGTGTCCCAATGGCAGTATCGTGGCTGCAGTGCTGCCTGCCTCTCCAGTCAGAGCGTCTTGCTGGGCTGGGTAGATGGCAGGACCTGTTGCAAGCCAGAGCACGCGAGACTGTGTTGCATGGTGGTTTGGGGTTGTTTGCTGCGAGCAGGGAAAGCTATAAGTATTGTTTCTGCTTTGAAAAGGGCAGTGTTGGTTCCCAGTTCTGCTCTTAGGGCTTTTTACATATTTTATATTTGAAGCTCAGCAGAGAAAATACAGGAATTGTTCCGGATGCAAGGATCAGGACCCAGGAGTGGGCTGCAGCGCACTGCAGAAATTGTAAAACTTGTTGTTGGAGGCACAGAATATATGTCAGTCCCTTTACAGACACCGATGTTTCTTTCCCCTCTGGTGGTACTCCTCTTCCTCCTCATCCTCCTTCTCTGCATCATTGCGGCAGAGTGCTGCACTGGCAAACTCTGCTGTGCCCCTCCAGGCAAGGGGAATGCTGGGTAGCAGGTCCCCAAGCCCTAAACCAGGAAAGCAGAGGTTAACTGGGCCAGGAAGCAGCTTGGGGATGTGTTGGTGCTTGGGAGCATCCTTAAGGAAGAGGAAATCAGCCGCTGGGACAGATAAAGAGCCATGTTGATGGGAAGCAGGAGGATTAGCACTCTGAGAGAGATGCTCTCTCCCACTTTGAAAAAATTATTCCTTGCCACTGGAAAAAGCATCTGTGGTCTCTTTCCTGTTCTCAGGTCCTTTGAGGAAGAATATGCTTCCAAATGGAGCAGGCAGGGAACCCAGGAGTGCTGTGGGAAAGGCACGGTTTAAGAGAGCAGCTGCAGCTCTTCCTGTGTGTTGGGCTGCACAAGCCCCTGTTTCTGTGGCACTGAAGATGTGCAGGAAGCTGGAGCTCCAGCAGTGCATTGTGTCCTTTACACCTCCTTGGTCCTCCATGTCTCCCCCTCTTAGTGCATTATTTCAGTCTCCACAGGCTAAGAGAACCATATCTGGGGCTGAAGTTACAGAAATGGGCCAAACCAGCCCCAACCCCAGGCCAGGTTTGCTCACCAGTGAGCTGTGGTTGCCACAGTTCCTTACGGAATTGTGGCTTCTTCCACCAGTCATAGCCCATGAGCTGGTGATTTATGCACATACTTGTATTTTTCCAGGGCTTTGACCAAGACCTTGTCTCCATCCAGAAAAATTAAGGTGGATGATTTCCAAACCAGACGTTCATGAGTATAATCCTTATTTATGTGAGAACTTCCACAAGCCTAAGCTCTTTACTGTGTTGCGCTTGTAGTGCCTTTAATGGCTGTAGGCACATAACAGGTAGACCTTCAGAAGAACAGCATCATCAGTCAAGCTCAGTAATCCTTTCCCAAGCAGCTGTTGAAGGATTTACCAGGGCCTCACGATACGTACACCTGGAAACCTCTGAATTTGATTTAAAGGTGCTCACAGAGTAGTAATTAACTCAGAACTGCCAAGCACAAATACAGTTCAAGGAAATAATATTTCAACTTTTCAGCTCTTAAATGGAAAAATGAATTAATCATTGGCAATTACTGAGTTAAAAGACTTAACTCATGACTTGAAAAACTCCCACATAATCTTGTTTCGAAAGCTTTCATTAACCGAGCTAATAATTGCTACTACAATTAGAGATGTGAGGCATTAAAAAGTCCAAGATAATAAAACATAAGCAGTTATTTAAAAAAATTACCAGTGGGTTTTGCAGTGTTTAAGAAATTCACCTTGTTTCTTGTTTGAAAACCTTCTGTTTTCACTCAAATACTTGCCTTTTTGGTCAGTAAAATTGTCTCACATGCTGGCATGAGGCATCCCGGGACAGCCCCAAACAACCCTTTGGTCTGGCTTCTTGTGTTTACTTGGGGAGAAAAGTCTGTGGGTGCCATCAGGGGTCTAAATTTATGGAAAGGTTATTTTTCCTGGAGGATGTGGAATGCAGCTGGGATGTCTGATGGCTTCTGATTGGGTCTAGTACCAGCATAGATGGGATTTTTTTTTATTCGTTTCCCTGTTTTTGTCCTCTTTAGTACAAAGGCGATTCAGTGTCAGTAATTGAAGGAATGACATCAAATGCTAAACTGGGCCAACACTGGAAATCTCAAACAATCGTGTCTTTATGGTGAAACATCCCCCTCCCAAAGGGACGGGTTCTGGGCTGAAAGGAAGGCTTGGAAAAAAGAGGAGGTGGGTGGGAACAGAGGTCACGGAGATGCAAAGGGGAGCTGGCAGAGGACTGTTTGGGAGTTTGCCTGGTGGAGAAGGGGGAAAAAAATGGACCCCTCTTAAATTTTCAAAGCAATTTTCTCATGTACGGGGTAGCCCAGCTTTGATCAGTAGCAGGGTTAGCAAACACACACGGACTGTTTAGTCAGATCTTAAACAGATACTTTTTTCATTTTGGCTTGTTAGCTTAATAAATTCTCGCCAAGAAAACATGGAAAAAAGCTGCTTTGCATCAATACAAAGTGATTTATTTTCTTTCTTTCCCCTTCCCAACTTTTGAGTTAGCCTCTGCACTGAAAACAGAGTTATTTGCAGAGCTGTGGTGTATCTTGGGCACCCCTCCGTGCCAGCCGCCCAGGGACACATGTGCTCACCCCACAGGTTTGGCACAGCGAGGGACCCCAGTGCAAGGCTGATGGGAACTGGGATACAGCCTTTATGGGCTATGAGGACTTGCTCTGCATTCCTGTGGTGCCATCTGTGTGGAGCATTCCCAGGGGAATAACTCCAGGCTCTCACCACAGCGTCGTATGGTCCCTTTGAGTAACAGAACACTAAAGCACGGATCTTGGTTTTGGTTAGCAAAGTGCAGGATGATGGAGGACCAGAAAAAAGAGCCCTGGAGAACACAATGAATGAAATGAGTTATCTGGGGGGAGGGGGTGTTTTGCAGCTTTTTTTCTTTTCCTTTGCATGCTGTGTGTTTACGTGTATGTGCATCAGCGTGTGTGTTATTCAGCAGCCATCGGCAGGGGAACTTCAAACAGCTGTAGCAAAGGCAAGAAGTTAGGATGGGGAGGCAAATGCATCCTCTGGTGCTCCTTCCCTCTCTGTCTGTGTGCTGATGGGCAGTCTGGGATAAAGCTTTGCTTTACGGTGTCAATGGACTGTACGCTAGATCTCACCCTTTTGACTTGCCTTACCTTGTTGGCCATGGGCTGAAAGCATATGTGCCTCAGAAACTCTCGCTGACCCGGTCTTCCAGCTGTTGGCAGTTGCTTAGTATAAAGTATCAAAGCTTTTGAAAACCACAGGAGAGAGAGATGGGCTTAAACCAAAATTAGAACATGTTTAGGCATTGAAATCCTCTGGCCTTGTTTTTGTTGGACACTGCAGCATGTCTCTGTGGTATCAGTCATTTGCAATCATTTATTTGATGTATTCAGTCCCTTTTCACTCTTGGTAATTATACTAAAGCAGTGTTTAATGTCTCTGTATTTTTATTTTTTTTTTATGTTCAAATCAGATCTGAAGCATTATGCCAACATATTCCTGCCTGTTGGGGCTATGGATAAACTATTCATGCTATTTACCATTTAATAGTCATTCTTCCAACTCCATGATTGAGCATCCATGTGATCTAATACTAATTTCGGTACTTGGCTGGCTCTCTGAAAAGCCTACAGAGAGGAAAAGAGATTTCCACCTTCTCCTACTAACATAACTCCGTAGGAGTTTTTCCATGAACTTGCTTTCCAGTCTCAACAATTCTGGGATCCATGGTATCTCTAGAAAGCATTTCAACCAATATTTTTATGAATGTAGATCACTTAGAAATATTTGACAAAAACTAATAAAAAGGGCCACAAACTGAAGCAGATTCATGGGCTTTGCTCACATCACTGAACATTGGTATATGTTTTCCAAGCTATGATGTTGATGCCTTTTCATCTGATTCATCTGATTTCCATATAATAAGAAAAAAGAATTGTTTTTCCCTAACTGTAGGCAATTGGATGAGCCATAAGTCAGAATTAAAATATGATTATCTGTTACGAAGATCACAGATTCCTTTCAAAGTTTCATTATTTACAATCCTTTTCTTGGTGACATTTCAATTCTCAGGAAATTATGCTCTAAATTGTACCTAACACGCTCACCACCCACACGTAACACATGCAATAAGCTTATGAGATAGGAAGGGTGAATGTTTCCATTTTAATTTTGGTTTTTTAATGAGATTTTTCAAGTGGAGGGTGAGTATTTTGCTAAAATATACGGCAGAGATTGCACAGCGAAGGAGTCTAACAGGGCTTTCAGTGGCAGCTATCTGCTATGTTGTTTTCCTGCCATCTGGGTGCGATCTATTCTGTTCTCTCCAAAGGAACGTAAAGGTTCTTTGAGTAGGAGAAGTACATGGGGTCAGTAAAGCAGGAGTCTCATCTCGAATCAGCCTCATCTGAAATGCTGCTCTGGTTGGCACAGGGGGTGGAGGGGCGGGAGGAAGAAGAGATCCTGAAATGCAACAGCCCCCTGCAACGCAGATTGGACGCTTGTGCTGGGCATCGCACGGGAGGCTCTGGGCTTTCCCTGCTCGGGCTTAGCTTAGTGATAGGACTGTAACCTGTGGGAGCAGTGTCAATGTACAGAACAATGCATTGCCTGCAGATTTTGCATTAGTTCTTGCAGCAGAGGAGGGCTGGATGCAGGGTGTGCACAGCCTCGCCTCTGCCGGTTCCTTCCTCCCTCCGGAACCACAGCGGTTCCCCGCTGCTTTATCACCAGCACAACAGGATTTGACTCCTTATGCCCTTCAGCACGATTTCCTCGAAAATGAAACCACATCCTTCTTATCTGAAGAAAACTTTACAAAACATGCGTTGAAGGGGGGAAGGGAAATAATTAGGAGCTTTAATTGAGTCAGAATCTGATCTGTGTTGATTTGGCGTGACCCTGAAGTAACTTTATGGGACTAAAGCCAAGGACTGCAGTTATTCTACCTTTCCTTGGTAGTGAAGGAGCACAGGACTTGGCCTATTGTCGATTGGGAAATGCATGTTGCAGGTGGTTTTGTCTTCTTTTTCTGGAGATTAATTGGTTTCTTTGCTCAGAGCAGGTCTGCAATTCAGAGGTCTGTAGGCGATGTACACATAATCATAAAAGATTTATTTAAGGGTATTCCTTTCTCATTTCACTACAGCAGCAGCATCACCTAAAACCCATTTCCATAAGCTTATGAAACTAGCTTCTGAAACCAGTATCTAACGCAGTGTTCAGTGCTAAGTCCTTCTGGGAGCTGGCAATATTGGAATCACACTGTTCCCATACAGCAGCTGCAGGCTTTCCAGTGGGCTGAGGGACTGCCTGGAAAGGCTATACAGATTTCACTTGTCTTCACGTTCGGAAAGTATTTGCATTTTATACACTAGTGTCCAGATTCTCAGCAAGCCTCTGCTGTTTACAGCCACAAAATTTGTCAGCTCGTATGTCTGAGTGCTGCGATATTATAACAGCGGATGCACTAGGAATTCCCCGAGCAGTTCTGGAGTTACATCTCCTGTGTCCAAAAGACAGCTGCAAAATGTGCTCGTTATAGCATAGTTGTATTCGAAGAGCTACCGCACCCCAAAATACCACAGGTGGTACTGCGAAAGCGTGGGGCTTGGTGCTTGTTGACATGAGTAGCGTGGGAGCTGGGGCTTGCATAGGGCAGGGACAGCCCTGGCTGGAGACCCCGGGGTCAGTGTCATGTTGGGATGGCATCTAGGGACAACATCAGGTATGAACTCCCCTAACAGGAAATCAATGGTTGGACTGGATGATCTTTTAGGTCTTTTCCAACCTTGATAATTCTGTGATTCTGTGATTCCTGTGACTCTCACAGGTGCTGGTGAGGATGAGAGCCTGCTAAATGGAGAAACCTACCAAGGCTTCCTAACCTTGCAGGAAGGGCTGCTGTGAAGCAGTGTGGGGACGCTGGGTGGCTTTCTGAGAGGCAGAGAGTAGTCAGGACTGAATTCGCATTTCTGTTTTCTAAATCTTGGACCCGAGACAATCCCTTTTTTGCTTCTAAACATTAGAGCACCCTGATCTAGATTTTCTTCAAGCCTGCCTCTGATCCGCTCTATAAATAGCATCTGCATTCAGCAGCTTAGATGAGCAAAATAAAAAGGCAGGGGCATACGCTTTGCTGCAGAGCTCGCCTTTTCAAAACACTCTTGTTAGTAGGAAGGGGAGGAAGTAATGGGCGTTTGACTAAGTTAATGTACTCAGTGAACCATTGGAGAGCTGCCAACTCACATTTTAAAATAAATGTCAACATTAATTTTTAAAGTTTAAATGCATATTTTGCATTTTTGCTCTCAGCTCTCTCTGGTGCTCCAGTGCTTTCCAAGGCACAGGAGCCGGCACGGCCGGGTGTCCCTGGGGAGCTCCCCATGGAGGCAGCCGGGAACGGGTGCTCAGAACACCACTGTTCCCATGGCATTTGCTTCGTGGGCGTAATTCCTTCCTCACAGAGAAGCCCTTACCTGCTGCTTAACTCCCTTCAGAAAAAGAAAAGATTTTATGTTTCCACAGTGCTGTTTATCTCCTTTGGCTGACACCGAACCGAACCTGCGCTGAGCTCATGTGTTACGGAGTTATCAGCACGGTGGCATCTCCTGTAAACAGGATCACTGCAGTTACATCAGAGCTTTGCTGACCACAGATTTAATTTAGTCAAGGTATCTCTTAGTGTCAAGGCCCATCTGCTTAAAATTAGCGCTATGATCTCTCTAGACCCTCTTTAAAATCATGGCTGTCCAGAATCTGTATCCCTTAAAGACTTTTCCTGGGCTAACAACATCCAAAGTGCTAAAGGGAAGCATATTTTTCTAAGGATGAAGCGCTTTTTGGAAAGCTCTTAGGCAGTAAAAACAAATAAGTGAAGAGGGAGATGTGCCGTTCGCCTGGGATTGCAGAGAGGAATTTGGCAAGAGGAAGGGCAATGGAGGGTAGTGCAGAAGCAAGATGTGAGCGAGCTGCTCCTTGCACCACGGCAGAAAGAAAGGTATTTCCAGGTGGCAGTCAGAGGGACCAGCTGCAGAGAGGAGAAGGAAGCAGCCCTCTCTGTGGAGCATTCCCCCAGCTCCGGCTGAAGCGCCAGTGCAACTGCAGCCAGGCTGGACCAAGGAGCTTGGTCCAGCAGCTGCCTCCATGTAAGCCAGGTCGTGTGCAGGACACTGGCTTGGCATGGCAGAATTTGCAAGGTTTTCCCCCAGGACTGGATCGCCCAGACCAAGAGTATTAAGCAGGCTGGTGTTCGTCTCTCCTGTCCTCTCCTCTTGCCATATGACACAGGCCAAGGTCCCCAAAAGTGACCCCCAGCAGCCAGATTGTGTAACCTGAGTTCCTTTTGTCACACCTCCGAGGAGGATAGGAATCACACGGGGTTGACTTTATCTCCACAGCACCATAATGTATGAGCCTACCCGAGGCTGATGTCAGTACAGATTTGTTAAATATTTTTTTGATTAAGCGGACCTGTAACAGCACCTGGGAACATATCTGTCGGTATGTGAGCTTTCTCCTCCGTGAAGCAAATGGCACAGGCTTCTCCCCCAAAATCCACAGCCACATATATCCCCTTGGCCAACACAGACATCACTTTTGCCCCAAGGGAAAGAGCTCACCGCACTTGCATCCAGTTAAACCTGGCCTTCCTGGAGAAGCTTTCCTGCCCCCATTGCTCTCCCTCTGCGCCTGTCCTTTTCAGAATATCAGCAAAATGTAAAGGCAGAGCTTGCAGTAAAAAAGAGCTGTGTCTTAGCAAAAAGAGCACCTTTAATCACAGTTTGCAATGGCAGCTTGCACAGTAAATAATAGTTGTCTTAAAATCATATTGCTGCTGTTCAGCAAACTCCTTTCTGTGAATTGAAATGCTGCCCAAAAGGCAAGGCAATGACTGTCCTCCCAGTCAGGATCCCTCTGCAGCCCATGTGCCCTCTGAGGAGCCTCTCCCCACCCTGCTCTGGCAGGGGGGTTGGACTACAGGATGTTTTGTGAGGTCCCTTCCAAGCCCTAACATTCTGTGATTCTGTGCTATGTGCTGCTCAGGACAAGCAGCAGATGCTCACCCACGCCCCACGGTAATGTCAGCATAAGTTGTCTAGGTCTGAAGTCATAGATTGAGCAGAGCAGTGCCAGTAAATCGTTTTTTATTGGTTTAGGCATTTTTTTAAGACCTTCTGGTTGAGAAATGTTTTCCCCATAACGAATCCGTATTTCCTGACTCGTGGGTCAGAAACCCAAGAGTTTGTGTCCAGCTTTGTATGTGGTCCCCAGTGCCCTGGAGAAGCTGAGAAGACATCTCCCTCTACCCTTGTCTATTTGCAGCTCTGCCTGCGATGCTGCTGCAGGAGGAGGAAAGACATTGTTAAATTGAGAGGGAATTACCCACATTCATGGCATATTTTTGTGGCTGATGCTGTGAGCGACCTGCCCAGGGCCATGATGAACCCTTCTGACTCGGCAGGAGGAAGCTCTGAGTCACCTTGCTGAGCTGCCAAGGCTGAATATATTCCTTGCCTCGATGGAGTTTACCCGAACGACTCGAGGCTGCAGATGTTTTCCATTTCTTTTTTTGAACTCGCTCTTTAATATTAACCAGAGTCATTATTAATTCCCTTTTTAACCTAAAATGAAGATTGTCATGACTGTCAAGTACTCACTAGCAGTCCTCGATAGCAAGTATTTCATACAGCACCTTCGGGTTAATATATATGCAAATAAGATATTAGATATTAATTAGTATGTAAATTAAGCCATGTGTTATTTGTGTACACATACAACTTTCCAAGCTGGCTGCCTGGACAGGCCAGCAGGTAGCTTGTGCGCTGGTTTATGAACCCGTACGTATTACTCTGTGGTAGCAGTTAAACTCTCTGTCATGTGTGTTGTTTCATCTGTCTCTGCCCAGTGATACATCACTGAGAGTTTAAAGGATCTTCGATATTTTTCAAAGTAATTTTTCATGCCTGTAGATGTTTGTAACTGAGGTGCTGGTGTCCAGCTGAGAACACATAGTTAGACTCCAAAATATCACCTTTTGCAACTGAAATCACCGGTGGGACACTGTTTTACCAAGTTAAAGTCACCAAAATCTCTGAGAGATGACAGATTTTACCCAGGTCATTATAACAACAGCAACAGAAGCAGCAGGCAGGTCATTTGTAAGTACAGGAAAGAAACCCCAGCATTAGCAGACCTACACTGACTTGGGAGCAGCTGTTCCTGAATCAGCAGGTTGATGAATAACGGTGGGGACGACATGAGCAGCTGAGCTGGATGTTCTGCACAAGAACCACTTTCCTCATGGTTTCCCTGGAACAAACAGGGGTCAAAACCAGCTGGTGGCTCCCAGAAAAACTCATCTGTGTCATAGGGTGTGCAAGGGATAGAGCTGAGACCTCCAGGGATGAGTGCTCTGAGAGGTGCGTTTCCATCCTATTTGTCTTTCCCAAACTCCAGATCATGTTCTCCATGGCACATGTTTGCACCCTACTTGTCCCACAGAAAGATGAAGTTTGGCTGCAGATGTTAAAAGATGGGAGCTCGAGGAGTGCATCCATAGGGTCTTCTCATGGCCCACAGAGATCTCATGGTTCTCCCTGCATCATTTTCATCTTCTTTTCCACAACAGCCTGGCTGATCTCTCAGACCAGCTGGAGTAGCAGTCAGCTTTTCCAAAGCCTGGTTTCCTTGCCTTGGATCACTCAACACACGAGCAATGTGGGGCCAGTTTGGTGGGAGGCTTTAGTAAAGCCAAGTTTAATGACGAGCTGTGGGGTGGACCAGCCTTCTGTTTAAGAAACTTTTCCCCATGTTCTGAGCCCAACAGTGAAATCCCTGTATCCAGCTGTATTTCACTGCCTCATTACTTCATAGATCACCTCGATAATCTAGTTCCAGAGCTCCCACACTCTATTCCCATTTCCCAACCGTTGGCCAAGTGAGCTGGGTTAGATTTCTTGCGGCACAGAGGGGACTAGAATAGACTATGCAAGAGCCTAATTAACAATCTTTTCCTTTTACAACATATTGAAGTTTTCTAGGCATTGAGCCACATTCTTTCATAGCTTTCTCTTTCCCTCCCTCTTTCTTTTTTTGTTAGCCTCTAAATTTTTATTAAAGGATAACAGCATTATTGACAGTACAAGATACTTCCTTGCATGCTGCTCAGCACTAAAAAGGGAAGTGTCAGATATACAGGATAAAAGTAGAGCTTCGTCAGATTGCAGGAACTACACGTGCAGCCAGTATCAAAGCTATACCAGGAATTTGCTTTTAGTCAGTTTTTGTCTTGGAGCTTTCCTCCAAAGACACTCAGTATTACCTGCACCTCTTTGGTCTGAATTTCCTACTGCTGGGGTTGTCCCCAGAGTAGTGGAAGTCTCTTTTTTTCTGTTTGTCCCCTAGGCCAGTGGCAATTAAAATTTCCTTTGGCATATGGCACGTATTCAACTGAAATGCAGTCACTGCAAGTTCCTTGGAAAGGCAAAAAAATAAAGGGGAAAACCCTGTGCATTGGATCTTGAGCTTTTTTAAGACCTATGTTTTGGTCTTGAGAGCTGGTGGTCACCAGTCTGTGTGGATAGCGGGTGGCTGTTGAAATGATGAGTGGAGGGAGGAGATGCGGTCATTCAACAGTTGGTTCATTGCCATGGGAGTTTTTCCTTTTCCCTGGGTGTGCTGAAGGAGTGATTGTGGGAGGTTCAGGTCTGTGTCCTTCATCTACCTCATTCCAGGCTTTAATTCTTCTCCTGCAGACTTAATGAGTGCCCTGGGCAGTCAAGTTTCTCCCTGTCCAAATTAATGTGTAGCAGCTCCCACTGAAATGATGGAGGCAGGCTCACCTTGAAGAGTCAGTGGTGTGTTTGGCCATTTCCCACTAGCTTCTATAAAACTGGGCCTGCCCCTTAAGGATTTGATTAAGTTCCCACTGAATTCAACAGCAAAACTGCTATTAAAACCTACCAGAGCAGGCCACATAGTAACAAATGTTGGATTTTAATTTATTATAATAATATCAAAGCTAACGCTGGCTTTGCAGTGGACCCCTGGAATGGTGGAATAAGAAAGAGGTGAAAAAGAACAGTGAAAAAACTGTTATTAATTCAGAGACAGATATATTTATTTCAAGGAGATTATTCTTAGAAACACTCATAGCATTATTTACAAGAATCTTTAAAAAATTGCAGCGCTACAAAACTGAGATTCATCACCGAGGTAAAACATTTCATTATTATTTCTCAAATCAATTCCCCCAGCAGAATATGAATTACAGGATTTCAGCCAGCCTTTTCAAGAAACCTCTTTTAAAAATTTACATAGCTTATAACAGATTGCCAGAAATATTGCAAGCAGCCATTAATTTACTCCTAACCAATTAAAGCCTATGCTAACACATGCACTGATATGCACACACTTGTTCCTAATTTTTCTTCTGCAGTTAAGCATGAGCAAAAAGACATGCCTTAGAACTATAAAGAATTTGAAGGCATTTTCATGCTTTCTTTTTTCAGGCTCAAGGGCAAATGTGCCTTTGATAAATATCGTTCTGTTTCTTTCTTCCAAAGAAACCTCTTTACAAATCACTACATATTTTTTTTCACCTGCTGTTGATTGGCAGGTGGGTTTGCAAACAGCAGCACACCATCAGGAACAATGTCTCCTCTAGCTTTTAAGTTTAAATTATTAGTGGGGGGTTAATTTAGTTAACTTATTAAGGATATTAGGCTGAAGAAAGATATGGAACAATAAGATTTGGGTGCTTTTGTGTTACTGAATTGACAAGGGGATTTGCAAATATGGTGATGATCACCAATGGATCTTCCTGAGGACTCCTTTTTTTTTGGTGGGGATGGTGCTACTGTAGTTAAATGTCATCACTTAGAGGTAATCTATGTACCCAGTAGGTTAGTGCCTCAGGCTTTCACCAGCAATGAGCAGACACAAGCTGGGCTTCTTTACAGACCTGTGAGAAAGAAGAGATTGCAAGGAGAAACACTTGCTGTCTCAGCCACATGTGCCACCGTGATGCTATCTGAGCATCTCAAGGTGCACCCAGCTGCCTGTGAACCCTTCAGGCTGAGAGGAGGGAAGGGGTGGGGGAGACAGCAAAAGGAAGCCCCATAAAAATGTGAGTATGGGAAAAAGTTGATTGGCCAACAGTCAACAGGCTTTCCTGGTGTCTCACAGTGATGGTAGTGGCTCTTATAGCCAACCCAGGTTTGGTGGAACGGAGGTGCGAGAGGACTCCTATCTGGAGCGAGGGCTTCTGCCTTGCCTTGGCAAAGGAAAATCTGTCACAAGAGAGTTTGCGCGATGGGTGGAGCAGCCTGGCTTTATTCACAGGGAATCTTAGGGCTGAGTCAACCCAAATATGGCAGGTCCACCTGTGGGAGCCTTGGCTTGCCCCACAGTTCATGCAAGGAGGATGTCTCTGAGTGGCTACAGCTCAGGCCAGAGCTGTAGGAGCGTGTGAAGGCTGGCGTGGCCACTGAGGAGTTGTGCCTCGGACTTGTCCACCTCACCATGTAAAGGCCAGTATAGAAATTGCTCTGAAAAGCTTTGGTCACCCTTGAGACTTGTCCATCTGATCTGCTGACTGTGTTCCACAGGCTGAGAACTGGAGCTAAGCATTTTCCAAGGTATAATAAAACCCAAGTAAGACGTATGAGGTTTAAAACATTGTGATCCACACTGTGAACTTTCTACTGTGTTTCAGTTCAAGCTGTAACGTTATGCTCACCATAAAAAGGCTTTAAATACTGGATTTAGGGTGGAAATACTGCCTTGTGCACACTACTGTGCGTGGAAGTGTCAACATGCTCAAAATACTGATAGCATTTAAAGGTGTCACAAGGACTTCTCTGGGAAGGCACCATGAGTATTTTTCTTCTGCTGTGGCGAGGCTGACCACCCTTCCTCATATATTAGTACTACAAATTTCAATAGGAAAAAGAAAATCAATTCCACTTGAATATAATTTTTGATGGTTGGTCTAACTCTTCTGATGGGCCCAAACAAAAGACTTCAGTTTAATGTGTGTGTATTTTGAGCCGTGCCCCTCGCTGACCCTCCAGTTTAATTTCCGTCCTTCAGATGAGATGAATGGAGCGTGAAGCAGGTCATATCTCAAAACACTGACACATGGGTTACAGACAGAACTCACAGGCAGGAGAGGCAGCCAGTTTGTAGATTAAATCAAAGCAGTTCTGAATAGATGGGAGGTCAGCAAGGGCCAGCTTTGACATTTGATAGGACCTTGTGATCAATCAGCTCTTTCTCGGGTCTTCCAAGTTTCTTGATGACAATGCTTCTTAAAATAACAAACAAACAAACCCAGAAGGGACGTGTCAAAAACTGCCAAAGCAGCTCTGGATTTTTTTTTTTGAAACAGTAAGAGTTAATGATTATCAAAGATGATAATAGTAGGAGTTGTTTAAAGCAGCCAGCGTGGAAGTTAGTGCTCTTTAATTGTAAGCATTTTATCTGCACCCAGCGGTAATAATTTTTTTCATGGTGTGTATTATATCACTAGGATTTTGGTAATAATCCAAAAGCATCATAGCAAATCCTCATTGTTTATGGCACTTGGGAGTAATTAAAGGGAGTCCCTGATTAAAAACCTACTGTTCAGTGGAAAGGAAGGCTGAGGTGATATCCTAACCTCTGATGAAATTTGCCCCCTGCTAAGTCATCCCTACCGGCATGATTTGTCTGGAGGGAGTGTAGGAGTATCCCTGAGAAGCAAATGTTAGGCTTTGGGCATGGACCAGATCTCATGAAACGAAGCAACTTTGCTCATGTGAGGAAACCCCCCACTGTCTGTGTGGTCTTTGCCACATAAACACGCTCTGGCAGGAGAAGCTCATTAGGGGAGTATTTGCAGCATCACTCCATACCAGACCTGGTTTTTTTACCCTTCTGATGTACATGAACATTTCCCCACAGGTAGAACCTATTTGAAAATCCTGCATTTCAATGTGTTTGTTTTCTGAGACGGCACCAAGTTTTTCTGGGAGAGTGTGCAGCCTAGGAGGGTTTCTCCTCACCCAACCGAGCTGTGCTCTCACAAAGCTACGAGCAGATTGTTTTGGTTGTATTTTTGTTCATCGTTAGGAAAATAAATCATATGGTGGTTTCTTGTTCCCCTTCCTTGCTTCATGCAAGAATTGGAAATGCAGCATCTATTTGGGGGGAGGTTGGCTGTGGAATCTCATGAGGGATCATTGTGAAAATATTGTTTTTCAGGAAAATATTAAATTTCAGAAAAACTAGCAGAGGTTTCTTTTTGGACCATAAAAGAAAAATAGATGCAAATGGCTCATTTGATGGCAAGGGACGTGCTGTAACGAAATGGAGAGGAGCTGATGAGGAAAGCAGCATTTGGAAGTTGGTTTAGAGAGCAGTGAATTTCCCCAATGCATCACAAACTTCCCTGTGTGGTCTTAGCCTCTAGCTCATGGTTCATAGGCTAGGGCTAACATTTCCTTACCTTGGGGGATAAACTCCTTTCATCTACAACAATATAAAGACAGTAGGCACTGCAGTGATGGAGAACCATATAAGTAACTTGACAGGCAGAGTAATGGGCTTGTGTTTCAATGCTCTGCTAAATAACACTCCCTGGGCATCCCTGGACACACACTTTAGGAGAAGTGAAAATGTCAGAATGTCTCATTGCTGCTGCCGAGATTCGGCCAAGCTGCCATCTGAGAGACACCAGCTGAGTGATCACAGGGGTGGGCAGGGCCCCTGAGCCAGGTCTTGTCCATCCAGACATGTTAAATTTCACAAAAACCCCTTGATGGTGAGAACATAGGAGAGGGGAGTCTACGAATGATAGTTGGAGAGATGGAGCTAGAAAGTCTTGACGACTTCTCTCCCCTTGCCATTCAGTCTCTCTTTAACTTGGGCTGTGGTCTCTGGTTGGCTTTAGTTCTCTGTACTTTTGAAACTCAGGTTAGAAGCCTCTTAGAAATAAGGTCCGACTGCCTGTGAGTGAACCCATTCTATGCCAGTCACTGCTTACCTCGAAAAGGTCTTGAGTTCAACACTAGGATGTGGCATACAGGATATTAAATTATTAGGCTTATGTGAAACCACAGCATATAGATAATGAAGAATTATTTTAAATGAAGCTGTGAATGAATAACTTAAAAATATTTTAGTCCTCTCTTCATTATGCCTGGGTTTTTTATTGCCAACCTATCTCATAACCCCCACGTGCTGCTGGAGTCTTTTGCAGTGCTTACAATAGCCCATATCCTTCCTATTTTCATCAGTCATTTCAGAATAAGGCTTTGTATATGGGCATTTTCTCATCAGGACATCTCAAATCAACACTAGGTGTGTGCTTGTGAGGAAGAGGAAGGTGGCAAGGTTGTCGAAGACACCCAAGTGCAGAATATATTCCCTAAAAATATGTTTTTATAAAGAACTCAAAGCAAATGCTGTTCATTTAATGAGATGCACACAGGGAAGACTTCTTGTGATCAGTGATTCGGAGAACATTTGTGAAAGTCTTAAAAATATTGTGAGCAGCAAAAGGCTATTTTAAGCTAGAAGGACTCTCCTGGGAGAGGGACACAGTAGCAGCCCTGTCTAGGGAGAAGAGCCCCAGAGCAGCCAGCCCCGGTCTGAAGCTCAACTACTGCTTCAGCTGGGGCTCTGAAATAGCTCAGAACAAATCCAGTTAAAAATAATCTGTAACTGCATTTTATTACTTCATTTCACTTTATAGAAACTCTGCTCTCAGTTCTATAATTGAGAACTTAACTCTTTGCTCCACTGAAATAATGGGCTATCTTCTTTTCCAAGCTAGTGATGGTGTGCAGAGGTAAATCAGATGTCTCGCATGGCTTTACTCCCCAGAGGGTAAGCAAGAAAAGCAATGAGCAGCACTGCAGGCAGATCCTCAGGGAGCCTCTGTTCAAGGGCAGATCTGGGGGGACGTTGGGAACTGGGAATTGTTTCCTGCAAAGCTAAAAGAATTAGCTTTAGGCTGGTAGAGGTCAAGTGCCAAGACCTGGAGGATAGCTCTTGCTAGGAGGAAGTGCTGCTATCTCCCTGGAGAAGAGGGTATGTGCAAAGACGTGCCCCAGCAATGGGTAGCCCCCCTGTTTCACAGATAGCATATTCCTGGACAGCCTGCAGAAATGCTTTGGCTTTTTGAAGGTCTTGGTCTTTATACTTGAAAGCCTGGGGTGTTTAACACGTTGCCTCCCAACAACTTCTTTTGTTATCCGCAGGCTTCAGGAGGTGAATGCCGACATTAAAAGCCAGCAGTTCGAGCAGCCTGCAGGCTCCTCAAATGCCCTCTTCTTCCATAAAATCCTCAGTCCACCCCATCTTCAGAGACTACTACTAAAACGGTTTCCATTTTTAGGGACCTTTGAAAAGCAAGTTATTCTGAAACCGTTACATATTTCGTTCCTATTCCAAGTGCTGGCTTTGATAGCGGAAGGGCAGCCACCAGAAAATGGTTTGAATTCCTTCCAGTGGAGGGAGGAGCAGATACAGACCTGATGTAATGAAATACTACGTGTGATGGTTGTGTATGCCTGTACTGAATGCTGGCAATGCGGAAGAAGGCTCCCCAAGACCTGTACGACACCCTTTCCCCACCCCCCTTCTCAACCCCCAGTAAGCCTGCGCCTGGTGCAAGATCCATCGCGTACCTGTATGGAGCTGGAAAATGTGCTGCCCACTCTTGAGGTACAGCATAATGTTGACAGATGCAGAAAGAAATGAGGCAGGAGAAAAAGGAACCAGTAGAGTTGATCTTTATTGCTATGGTTTAGCAAAATATGTCTGAGGGAAGCAAGAATGACCCTTTTGAATCATTTCATGCATTTATTATACAGCCTGTGGGAGAGAGGAATGCTTGAGGCAAGCTTGCTGCACAGTTTCTTGTGACAGTGCCTGCTCTGTCTGTGCTTGAAGAGCTTGTTCACGTAGGAGAGCCCAATGTGATTAGAGCCATTTCTCTCCTCCCTGAGATTCGTCCTTCTGAAAGTGTCTTTTGACTTGAGCACCTGGTCTGAGATAAACCAATTTGTCACCACGATGTTTGATCATCCCCTGTGAAGAAGGACAATTTGGGCACAAGGTGCTTATTCAAATAGCAGGATCAGTATTTATGAATTTTGTTTAACCCCTGAGGTACTGAATTTTGTCATTCAGTTTGGGGTTTTTTTTGTTTGCTTAAAGTATGTATATCACAGAGCCGTGGATTTCTAGCCACATGCTAGAACCAAATTTTTTGTTGACTGCACGACCATGAAAATTAAAAGGCAATTGAAGCACTTTAGGAGCAATTTAAAAACAGGATTGGTACATTATTGGTCACACCATAATTTTTTGGGAAGCCTCTGCCATATATTTTTATTTTAAATAATCTGGTGCTCTCCTAATTCAAACACTTTTCAGGCTCCACAGAGCACTATCTCCTCAGTTGGATTCACAGCCTGAAAAGCAAATGCCATTGCAAAGCTGCCATGTTTTTCAAGCTTCATTATTGCACATTTTCTAGGATGCAATGAACTATCCCCATGAAAATTTGCTGTGAATTGTCTTGTAATTGCCTGGATATGAAGGAAAAGGGGGTTAGAGTGAAATAACATTAATGTTAAAATAGGAAAATTGCAGCTAATCCACGTGAACAGAAATACTCCCTCTCATTGCAGAAAGAATCAAGGGTCCTGGAAGAGAGATGGTGGAAACAGGGACCTTGGTGTAGCTTTGGGGTCTGGCCTTGATGGAGAAAGGACCTAGCAAAGGCAGGTCTCCCACCCCAGTGGCTGTGGGGAACCTGCTAGAGCCTTCTGCGCAGAAAAGGTATTAATTAGTTGAAGTAATATCTGAGACACAGTCATTACGGGGAGCCGAATGGGTTAACTTCTGGAAGAGTGTATGCCAGGGAAAAAACAACAACAAATGAGCAGGGGAGGAATTAATGAGAGGGAATCCTAAGAGCGATGATAGAAAAAATAAGGGTGATTTTTAGAAAGAGGCAGAAAATATAAATATAAATGTGAAGGAAAATGTGTAGTCCACAGGGAGGTGGTTCTCATGCTGCCGGATTTTGCAAATAGGGCTGGAGAAAACTCCAGAGGCTGTCACTAAGGAGCAAATCATTTGCCTAACAGTGAGCAGGACTGAGTGATCTAATAAAGCTTTTCCGTTCCTCGTGTCTGGGACTGGGAAATTAATGCTGGATGCAGTGCCAAACTATGTATGTTAAATGCATCTCTGTCAGCGTTGGGTAGAAGTTAATTTTGAATGTTGATGATAGCATAATCCGTACCACACTGTACCAAACGAGAGGCAGGCAGTTAACCTGGGAGCAGGGAATGTTTATTTCATGCTTGCCTTGGGGTAAGAACTAATGGCAAATGTTGTAGAAACAGCATGCTAGATACCATCTTGTCTTTTATTTAAGTGTTCTGATTTATCTCCTACGGGGAGGTGGTGGAGTCCCTATCAGCTCTCGAGTCATTTAAAACTCGACTGAACAAAGCAGTCATGAATAGGCTCTTGGGAGCAATCATGAACTGCTTGGGGATGGACAAGATTAAATACGAGGTTTTTATCCAACTATCGCTCTGTGGATATAGAGTATTAATCGCTCGGGTGAAAGCAGGGCACTGAAGTGAGGAGATGCTGCTATCCCTTGGATAGGAGCTTGCCCAATCTCCGTGCAGGTGCCTGAACGCAGCAGCGGGGAAAGTGCCACCATGTTCCCTGTTCCAGAGCGTTTAAAATCAAAATCTTAAAAAATATTCTGGAGGTATGTAAAGTAAACGTGCTCGGGCTATGGAGCTATGTGCTCACTTGTTGTGACCTGATGGCAACGTTCCTGGGTGCTTCTTCCACCCTTGCTCAGACAAAGCAGTGCTTGGAGGAGAGCTGCAGAGTTTGTCACATGTCTCCAGGGCGTGATGCTTTCCAGTGATAAATACACAGGGCTGTCAGCGTGACAAGATAATTATTTTATTGGTGGGTTTTCAAGAAAAATATGGGCCAAAACTTCCTTGTTCTGCTCATCAGAGAAACTTCCTTGAATTTAAATCACTATTCTTCCAAGTGAAACAGATTTGGCCCTAAATCATAATTCATCAGTTGTTGGCACCCTGCAATTTAAATCTTTTCCACAACAAGGAAATAAATCTTTTTAAAAAGTATATTAAAATCAGTATTGATTATTCCAAGCAGGAGCGCTGCATTTGGAGCTGTAAATCTTTTTTTTTAGGATCCCAAGATAAAATATTGCAGCAAAACTGCCGTATAAAAAAATCACTACGGTTTAATCATGTGGTAAATTACTAGGATTTTTGTATGTGGAATTTATAGGGCACCTTTTCTGTTAGATTGAAAGGGAACATTCCTGATTTAGCTCTGATTACTCATCTACAGATGGGGTTAATGTCATGCGTCTCTTTGGGGATGTATCTTCTTAAGTAATGATGTCCTTATTGTGTGCTCTATGGATCCGTTGTCAAGACACCTTTAAATATATCCTTGATGGCACATGGAGGTACCAGCAAATTATGTGTTGAATTAACAGGTAATTCAATCCACCTTGGTGTTAATCTTATTGCAAAATAACAAGCTACATAAAAGCCATTTAAGTGCAATTTTAAAAAACGCTCTACGAGATATAATCTCTTTAATCAGAAACAGATTTTGTTCAATTACCTTTAATCTCCTCTGTAAAAACAGCGAGGCCAGATCCATCGTAACTGCAGGGAGACGATGTCACAGCGTGTCCATGCAGCTGAGCACAGGGGTGGGACTTGGGTGCCACCGAGGCAAACTTGTTGTGCCCCATCACCACATAAGATGGAGATGGATTTGGGAAAGCTGAAGTTCCTCTGCTCGCCTCTCTCACATGCCTGATGTCCCTGGGCCAATGCCCTCTCCAGGGCTGATACAACCCACACCATGTTCCTGACCTTCACCTCTCCTCTGGCTTAATTGACTGACTTGAGGGCAATGTGGGGCAATAGGTGTGATGAAGAAGGCTTGCTCCAGGGAGGAGCGTAGAGAAGTACAGGCTTCCCCAGGTGGTACCTCCCTTGCAGGAGTGAGGAAAAGAGGAGGCTTCAGTGCTGTCAGTTCCTGGACCACTTCATGTTTGGCTGGAGGGCCAGGGCTTATGTGGCTCCCCTGGTGCTTCCGGGGCATCTGCAGTCCAAGGACTTAAAGCAAGTCATATTGCAAGGGCCTGCACCAGCACTGAACAAATGATAACACCCAGAAATAAGTTCCTCTGTGCTTTCTCCTTTGCAATTTTCAGGCTCATTAGCTATGCAAAGCTATTTGCTCATCCACTACCAAATGTCTTTTTGTTGTATGAGTAATTGCTTGGTTTGCTGTGTGCACTGTTTTGGTTAATTTTTCAGGCTGCCTGGTTTGTTTCTGCTCTGGCTGCTGCCTGCAAAAGGTTTCTCAGCTTCTGCTGGCTTCCTGTGCTGCCATCATGTATCCCTGAGCTTAGCAGAAGGATTCTAGATTTCAGATCTTCCAGTCAAAGATAGAATTCAAAAGCCTGTGCTTTTTCCCATGAGTGAAGGCCTTCCTGTTTGTGAGTGCATGCTGTGGGGAACTCGTGTCAGGTTCATCGGAAATGATCAAAAATTAAAATTCATTCCTGGAAGAAAAGCTGTATTCTTGGAAATGCTCAGAGCTGTGTGCTCCTCCCTTGGAACGACTTTCCGGCCATACTGTCACAAACTAACAGCCAGCAGATGGAAAATGCAGATCCCATCAGTCCCTTTCATTCATTCATTCCACTACTTTTCCATACACAGCCAGTGTTCATCCTGATTTACTTTTTTTTTTTAGTGTCTGAGAAATGGCTGCAAAATAAAGCCTACAGCTGGATTGTGTATGCAAAGGTACCTGGATCTGAAATCATGGGCCCCAGTCTACTAAAAATGCATCTTTGATCAACTCTCATTACAGTCAATTTGTTTAGAAGGAGAACTGATAATGATTGTCATCCCTTGCCCAAGGAATCTTCTTCACTCGAGAAGATGGACAGCCATGTCAGCAGGTACACAGGTAGTGAGGTAGTCACACTCTACAGGACGTTAAGTGTCAAAGATGTGATTAATATGAGCAGAACTGGTCAAGGAAAGAGCTCCCTGAACAGTCAGGACTGCCAAAGTCCTCCAAGAACTAGGCTGAGCTCCAATCACATTTCTTTTCGTATCAGCAGTTCACCTTCGAGGCAGGCACACAAAACAAACCACTGAAGGACAAACTGAGCTGAAGAAGCATCTCTACTCTCTAAGTCTGTTCTTCCTGACCACTGCACTGCAATGAGCTAAATCCTGCCTTTGTATCCCTTTGCTGTATTCCCTAAGGGATGTGGTGTAGAAATTGCAGCCAAGGAAGGGAAAAGCAAAAGTAACTTCATAATAACTTTGTTCCTTCTAGATTCTGGCTTTTGGGAAGGCCAAAGCGACACATGATACGTGTTAGTGCAGTCTTTGCAGCTGCTTTAACTCACAGAAGCCTTTCCAGGGCTGTCATTAGCTTGCAGAGCCCTGCACACATCTCACTATGGCTTTCTCCTGTCCTCGCACCACCCTGCAGCAAGGCAGGATAGCCTAGGACCACTGGTGCTGGTTCCGCTCCCCCACTGCAGGGATGTTGCCACCTTGTCCTTCAGGTGTCCTGCAGATCCCACCTATGCCACCAGAGCAGCCAGGTAGAGCACAAGTGGGGCAAGAATGAGCTTTACTGGCTCTCTCCAGAAAAAAAAATCTGTATTGTGAATAAAGCTCTGCACAATAGATAAGGCTTCTCAGATGAAAACCTGCTTCCCCTTCCTGGCAGAGTCTAAAATTTCTTCTGATGGTGATGATGCCTTGAACAATGACAACCTTCATTCATCTCTTCTGGCCAGGAGAGAGCTGAGAGTTCACGTTTTAAGCTCTTCACTGCACTGAAGGCACATAAAAGCCTCTCATCACTCTTCAAACACAGTCCTCCATTAGGAGTTATTTAAGCAGGAACCACTTTCCCCACTCCAGACCTCTTTGTATGAAATCCTTCCAGCAACACGTGTGGCATCAGCCAGCAGCTGATCTGGTGTGTGCTGTGCTGGAGGTACCAGTAATGGATAGCCAATTAACCTGATCCATTGCTCAGGCTTTTTCCAGGACAGTATTGATGATATTAAAGCTTAAATTTTGTGCCTTCCTTCCACCTTTGTGTCATTGTCATATCTTTAAAAAACAAGTAAGAGGGCACTTTTGATCACTACAGATTTTCTTTGCATGCTTCATCTATCTGCTGGGCCATTTGTATCAGCCAAGTTGCCTTTATTTGCCAGACTCTGTCAGGACTTGGGGCTTGACCTTCTGGCAAAATTCAGTATGATCCCAAATTTGTTTTCAGCTTTTACCTCAAGCATCTTTGTTGTTTTCCCCAAAAGCTAAAATAAAACCAAAGAACAATGAAAAGCTAGTTGAGTTATTTTTCAGTGCCAACAGTGCCTTTTTTCCTCCTTAAAAACTTTTGGTCACGAAAAGAATGACCTTTTTCTGCAAAGAAGGTGTTTCTTTTCTGCTGGAGCTAACACAAGAAGAATGCTTTTGCAATTAAGGTGATTTTGAACAAAGCTTACTCCATGCCTGGCTTGCCCCAGCCTTCTCATGTCACCTTAGATGTATCCCCCAGCTCCTGATGATTCTCCTCTCTGGTGATAAGGCTCTGCAAATGTATTACCAGATAAAAGGTCAGGCCTTCAAAAGCGATGAGTGGTTTTGTTTCTCTGACTGAATCTACCAGGGTTGGGTACTCCAGCACCTCTGAAAATGAAGCCCTGTTACAGAAATTTGGTGTGAAGGGAGCATCCACCAACACGGGCACCAGGAATCAATAGTTGCTTTCAAAAATCTTGGCCCACACCCATGAATGTTTGCAAAGTACTTTAACATGCAAATGTTGGAGCAGAGAGAATGATTTAAATGTTTTGAAGCTATTCCCAGGACTAGAAGTTTTCAGTATTGTGTCACAATAAGAAAAAAAAAAAAAAGATGTAGCAGATGTAATGAGGAAATTCTCACAAGTTCAGGGAGAAGATGATATTTTTCCAAAATGCTGCTGATTTGCTTTAGTTTGGTCTGGTCCTCTTCTTTCAAGGCTGACATAAATCTTGTGAGCAAAAGAGCTTTCCTGGGAGCTGAGCAGATGTTTGCTGAATCACTGAATTTAACTCTTTCTTGGCAGACCAACAGGCAGCACACATCCATGACCTTACAGGGCATCACTCTGGGGTTATGTGCTGATCTACTGCCCTTGAGTAACTGGTCTGTAGCACGTCCATCTACCACTTACTTGTGGTCTCTTTTGCACTTAGACATCTGAGCTCTGTAGTGGGGATGGACCCATCCTGCCCTGCCAAGGTTGCTTCCCGCAGGTCCCTCCAGCAACACTTGGGGCAGAAGGTCCCTTCTCCAGCCCACCATCACGCACGGCTCGATGAGTGTGGCTGCCTCCCTGTAGGCAAGCAGTGCCCACAGGTCAGAACCAGGGATGGGGGGTGGGGGGGGGGAAATACTCATAAGACAATCTGAGCCTTGACCAAAAATAACCCCACTGTTTAGGGGCTGCGTGAGAGGTGGGATCCCTTCTGAGGAATTTCATGCTTGAAAGGTGAGACAAGTCTCCTGAAAAGGTTATTATCTCAAGCAGACAAATCCTTCAGCAGGTTGGGCTTTTTTTTTTTTTGTATAGCTCAAACAAAGAGCCAGCGCAATCAAAGAGCTCTAAGATCTCTTTTTTTTTATCTACTTTTTTTTTTGCTGCTTCTGTGCTGTTCCCTTTCATTTCTGCTGCCCACAGAAACTACCGCGCCTCCCTATCTTCTGCTGAATGCACATCAAATAGGAGGTGAAGCACTGGCAGTCTTCACAGGAAAAGCCAGGCGGTGAGGGGGAGGGCGTCTTGCATGCTACACTGGTTCATTAATTTATTTTTCCTCCTCTTCAGGGTAAAAGTAAATGTGGGTGACCCAGAGCAGACCAAAAAAATCTATGTGTGTGTGTGTCACAAGATGGGAAGGAGCCTGAGAAGCTTGTGATGAGTACAGGTCAGGCGCTTCTGCGGCAGGGATGCAGGGCTGAGGGGCTGGCTGCTGGACACCACACACACACACACACACCCCCACACACACACCCCCCAGAAGCCGGGGCGAGCTGTGGCATGCTGGGTGTCTCTTGCGGGTACTGTGGGGATGCTGCCCTGCTCATACCTGGCAAGATCTACCACTTTTCTTGAGCTACCCCAAAAATGGCATCTTGCACAATCTCTGGACCATTTCAGGTTCATGTTTTTGTCCCTCTCCAAATGCCTCAATCTCTTCCTCTGTTCTCACTGATAAAATGTAAGTTACCTATTCAAACCAAGACCTCTGCATTACCAGACATGATGTCAGCAATAAGCTTTACCTTGTCCTGGAGAAGAGCATCACTATCAACCTAGTTTATTGTGTGATTTATTCAGCATGAATTAATCTTGGAAGTGTTATCAGAGAGGCTGCTGTCGTTCTTGTGATGCACACTTGTTTGGGAAGCTTTTGCTTGCAGGACTGTTTATCCATTTGGCTAGTTTTCTTCAAGGGCTTGTGGTGTTAATTATCTTGCTTGCAAACAGGGTTCACTGACTACCTAGCAGTAGATACCATACTTATTCTATGGAAAATCAGCTGCACGGGCAGGTAGAGCAGCTGTCAGATACAAAATGACTGAATTATACTCACTTTGCTCATGGGTCAGACAAGAAAATTGCTGGCTATGTAACGCCTGGGACTATCACAGCAAGACCCCTGGGGCTTGGGGAAATCCAACGCCACAAATGCCTCTGTGCCCCAGCTTGTTGTACTGGGAAAGAGCCTTGAAAGTCCATGTTTCTGAAACCAACCTTTTTACGTGTGGATATCGTCCAAGTGTTGCTCTGGATCTTACACTGGAAGGTGAACTGAGAGCACGTTTTGGCTCAGGTGCTGTAATATGCTTTTATTGCTGTGCTTTGAAATACATCTTTTAATTTCTCCCCAGAGCACTTGGCCTTTCTGGCAGCTTGAACTCTGTCTCCTGTAGTGCTCAGGCCATGAAAATATTTTGGGTTTTTTTCTGGTTTTTGCATTGATTTGATGAATACCTTTGAGGACCACCCTGCCTAGGATCTCCCAGGTGATGCTCATGTGGGTGGTTTCAGGGTGGGTTCTCAGCCCGCCCTGGTCCTGCCCTGCTTGCTCAATGCTGCTGAGGAGGGGGCAAAGCAGAATAGGTGCCTTTCCCCCCCCACATAGCACCTGACAGGGGCACATTCGCTCTTTCTTAGGTTTGTCTTTCTACCACACATAACCTAGTGATCATGATCCTGCTCTCACCGACAAAGGGCTGATAGACATGTGTGGGTGTGAGTGTGCTGTCCCGCATGGCAGCGCTGTGTCACGAGGAGCTGACAAATCCATTATCCCCCGTGGCGCTGGCTGCAACGGGAACATGTTGCTGTGGCTTGGGGCTGGTGCATGATGGCTTGGGGTTGTGACAGAACAACCCATCTGCAGAACTGTATTTTTTTTTGGGTGAGCTCCAGATCGTAAAGGGAGTGGCTTTATTCTAAGCTCTGCTACTAGAGAGGTAGCCAGATGGCTTATGGCTTGATAGCAGGTCACCAAAATGCCTCTAATAAATGCTTATGTGTTGTGTCAATGTGAGAGAGGTCACCTGCAAAGATGCAGATGTAATTCTCTGCATAAAGCATAGAGCAGCGTCAGCCTGATTTATGTGGAACAGGCAGCGAAGGCTACAGTGTGTGTGAACAAGCAGCTCTCCCGTTTTTGTGCAGATAGCCTTGATTTCACTGACAATAATCCCTTCAAATCAGACAGCAGAGGTGTGCGGTTCTCATGTTGTTACACCACGGGCGTTTATCCCCCTCCCCACGCTGTGAGGTTTCCTACGTGGAGCAGTAGGTAGCTCCAGAAGGCCGTTCAGTTCTCCCTGCCATTGCCTGGTTTGTTTCTGTTTTGAGCTGGCACATTTTAAAATGCGACTCGGGCACACCACTGAGGCCATTGTTTCATTAACATATATTTTCCCAAAGCTGCATCCAGTTCCGTGCCCTTCCCAGGGGTCTGAGACGCCCTGTACCGTCCCATCCCGTCCCTCTCTGGCTGCCCTCCCGGGCTCTGGGCCTCAGAGAACGCGCTGCTGCTGCCGAGCTCAATGCTGTGCCCCTCATCTAAGAATAGTCTTGCTGTCTTGAATGCTTGCCAGGTTTTTGATAGCTCAGCGAGCAGAGGGAAGAAACACAGCCATTATGTAATGGCTTCTCCTGGCCAAGAAAAAAAAAAATCCCATTTATTGATCTCCTGTCTGAAAACCTCAGTAACTTTGTGTAATTGATGACCAGCTGTTAAGAAAAGCTGTTTGGAGGAAGAACATTTATAATTAAAGAACAGACACTTCAAATTCAGCTCTCCCTCCATTTTCTCATTGCATTTTTCCGTGCTGTCTCAGGGAACAACCATCCCACCCGGGCCTTTAAGCTTCTGGTTTCAAACCAATATGTGCCTTTCCCAGAGAGCGACGTTGTGCTCTCCAATTTCACTCCCTGTGCTATGGAGGGGAACTATTCATGGAGCTGTGCGAGAGAAAGAGATTAAGGAAATATCAAGACTAACAGATGGGAAGCAGGCAGTGGATGACGTGTAGGCAGGGCTGATGTTACAGCAAGTCTTATCTTGTTAGCAGAAATACATTGCAATAAGCAGAGTTCTGGGAGAGAGGTTGGTTTCGAGCACAGAATAGAAATCCTGTCTATCTGATGACGGGTCTGCCTCTGTCTAAAAATGTGTTATTAGATCCACCACCCCCCCAGCACCCCATGCTTGGATCTTGCCACTCTTTTTCCAGATCTGCCCTTCTCCTCTGGGCTTGGGAGCTGAAAATGTTTCTGTGTGTCTCTGCCAAAAGCTTGACTGTCCCTGTTGGTTTGAGGAAAATCCGAAATATAGGTTGCTCTGCTCGACCACGCAGCATAGCTCTCCCAGCCAGCAGATATCCACAGGCTAAGCTATCGCCTCCCTCTCCGCCCCCCTCACAGACACTCCAAGTAACGGCAATGCTGGAAAGAGATAATTTAGCATGAGAATTATATTATGCATTTAAATGTAAATTGCTGGGGAATTGACAATTGCTTTGTTTGAATTGTAATGATTTGAGTGTGCGTGATTTTTTTCTTAGAGTGCATATTAACTGGTATTTATGTCCTTTTACATTCATCTCAAACACCAATGCGCAGGTGTCCTCGAGCTTTCAGCTGTAAATCCTTGAGCTGTCACATTCCCATTAGGAAGCCCATTTCTTTGACCTCTCCAGCAGTTGTAGACTGGCACTTCCTGTCCCCTCCCCATTTTTGTGGTGTTTTTGGAAGATCTGTTGTTTTAATTCAAGGAGATGAAAATCTCAAGTCCAAAAAGAAAATAGAGCTCGGGTCCTCTTCTGCTTCTTGAGCACCGGTACCAGTGGTCCTGCTCCCTGCCTCCCACCGTCACTGCCTGCACATAAGGGAACCTGTTTTGGTGGGGGTTTGGATTTGATGATCTCTGCAGATCTCTTCCAATTCCTAAAATTCCACGAATCTGTGAATACGATCCCCAGCTCAGCATCTAGGGAGAGCTTTTGCAGAGGCTGTGAGCACAGAGGTTCATTACCAGCCCTGCCAGCACTAATGGCTCTGCTTGGAGCTGAGCACAGGGAAAATTAACTCTGTGCTCTTTGGCAGCAGCTGTGCAAAGCCGAGGGTACCAAGCGCATCTTCTAGACTTGGCACCCCTTCCATCCTGGTGCTGACCAGGATTCGGATGCTGGGGCTGTGCAGCTACCATGCAGGTGATCTGATCCCATTGCTTGCACCCGGCACCTGGAAGTGAGACCGAACGGGCTGCATTTTTTTCAGTGGTAGAGATGGAAAAGAGGGAGAAAACCAGATGTACCTGGATTTGCTCACAGCAAAGACTTGCTTTCATCCACGGATGTTCCTATCCAGCTAGTAGGATACTGAGCACCAGCCCTTAGCACAAATGAGAGTGAAGGGGTGGCCCGTCACGTAAGTCCATTCTCAGGCTTGTCCCAGAAAAGGACTTTTTTAACCATCTAAAGAGCTAGTAAAATGAGGGGAGCCAGGGGTTAATCACCTCTACTCTCCCCATCAAGTTTAATAGCCACCGGTGGGAAAAGTCTGGGTTTCGGCTCTGTTTGCAAGGTGGAGAGCAGTAAATACCATCATTCGCAGTCTTTCTGAGGTGCAGCCAACTTTCAGGAATGCCATATCTCCGTCCAAACAAAACCTGCATGTTTCTCATTGGCCTGGCCTTGTTTCTTGAGACTATTTCAGTGATGGATACGGGAGATAAACAAAAATTAAAATAACACATGCCTGGAAATATAAACAAAGCACTCACACCAGAGAGAGAAGATTGCAAAATCAGCAGCTCACTGGCCTCAAATACAGCTGTGCAGGCCCTGAAACTAGGCTGTTAAGAAAACAAACAAATAAACAAATAGAAATAAAACCAACTGCGATAAGCCCCTGACCTTAATTGTGTCTGTGAAAGCTGGGATTAAGCTTTTCCTTCCCAGCCCCCACACTAATCCCTCTGGACTCTGTGGCATAAAAGGCTCAGAAGCCTCACCTGGTCCCTCCATCTACCAGAGACCCACGCCAGGAGGTCAAATCTGTCATTGGTCCTCTGCAGAGGAGACCACAGTTTGAGCCCCCCAGTCCTGAGCTCGTCTCCCAATTCTTAGCTAACTTCCAGCGTTGATGTCTGGAGCACCAGTCGCTCACCTCCTGATGTGGATAGAGCAGTTGGTGGAGATCCTATATTGCTGCTGCTGAGTTTTCACTCACTAGTGCGTATAGCTTTTGTTAGTGGGGAATGGCTGTTGGGCAGTTGGAGAGGCTGGATGTAGTTTGCTGAGCCACAAAGGTCTATTTATAACGGATTTCATGCAATTGTTTTGTAATTTATGACATTCCAAAAAATCACCCCTAGTGATGTTTAATGTTTATATCTGGCTTCGTGTTGTTAGATTAAAAGACAACTGCTCAGTCACTGCAAGAAGAGAGGCAGGATGCCTGGTGGGTAAATCCCTTGGGAGCATCCCTAGTGCACTCCTGAGTGCATCCCTGGGGCTGTTGTGGGTGCACGCCTTGGGTGCATTCCCAGTGCACCCCCAGATTCATTGCGGGGGTGCATCCCCCGGCTGCACACCTGGGTTCATCTGCGTGGCCATGCCAGAGCCCAGAGTGCTGCCTCCCAGCAGTTCAGAAACTTCCCAAGACCTCAAAAGGTCATGCCTCGCATTTCTGGAAGCATTTTCTGAGGAGGTACAGACATGGGAGCTGAAGGAGTCCCCGAGCCATACTCCACAAGAAAGAGGGTGCAGGGTCAGGCCCGTGCACTGCTTCTCTGCGGCATGTTGAAACTCACCCTTGGGCCCTCGCTCGCGGAGCTGGCAGTGAGTTCCCAAGCAGCAGCTCCTGCCTCAGCCAGGTGGGAACTCTCCCCAAGGTGTGTTGTTACTCATTTTAAATACCTCAGATCTTCAAGTTCTCTTTTTTGAGCCTCAGACAAAAACATGACAGCTATCCCACAAATCAGCCATCTAAAGGAAAAAAAAAAAGTCACATTTAATTACTCCTGGAGGGGAACTTATAAATGAGGAACACTTATTAGTGCAATATATTTTTCCTCTGTAGCTTTGAACTGATCTCTAATAGCACAGCGAAGTCCCAGCGTAACCTTGGAGTGTGTTTCATTATCATTCAGATGGAAACTGCTGTCTTATGACTGCGGTTTTAAAATACAGTACATTTTTATAATTTCTAAGTAGGCAATCAAGTGGACATAACACATGAAACGATATCCAGGCCTGGCACCAAACCTTGCCCTTTGCTGGCCCGTGCCATTCGGTTGATATTAAGTCCTGGGTGCAGCTGAGGGCTGGATTTCAACCCCAAGGTGATCCTGCAGTCCTTTCCTCTCCTCTTACAGTAGCAATGTAAACATGCAGGCATCTAAGAATTGACTAATTTTAATTTTAAAGTCACTCGAGCACCAGGGCAGGCTCTCTTCCTTCCTCTCCTGGCACAAAGGCAGCAGGGCATAGGCAGCAAGTGGCTTCACTGGAGAAAACGTGACCCGTGAGCTGGTCCTTGCAATGGCTGGGTCATCGGGATCTTCAAACGCTGCTGTGTATTGCCAGCACTGACCTGAGGGTACCAACGTCTCTCCTCCCCTCAGGCAGCTGTGCAAATCTGCAAGCCCATTCCCTTAGCTAATTAACAGATGGCAAAGGCAAAACTAATCAATCATTTCCTGGAGGAGCTCCTGGTAACCCATCAGTTCAGCTGCTTATCCCCAGGCAGCATGGCTCTACCTCACCATTCCCAGACGGGCACCTAAGCATCCTGCTTCATTCCATGCTGGGGACAGAGGAGCATGAGCATTTGTCCTCGCAGGGACACAGTCTGTAGGAAGTTCAAAGTTTTCTTGTGTACATTAAAAAATCGTTGATAAATGTTGTGTTTTCTAGAGAGAGCAGTGAAAGAGAATAGGAACATCAGGGTGAGGTAGGAAGCCAACAAATATTGGGGAGGACAGACGTCTTCTTTTTGCTGATGAAAGAATTAATCTTTTTCTATGGCTAATTAATGTATGGCCAGAGAAAATTGCAAAGGTGGGACAAATCATCTTGTTTTTAGCTCTACTGGGTACTCAGGAACTAATGAGCTGACACTAGAAAACATGTCATAGGCATGCTCACGTATGTGTGCTGCTGTATAGACTTTGAACAGTTTGTTACTGGAATCTGGAGGCACATGGACATCTCCAAGAGTCTTCTCCTCCTATCTGTAGGATGTACCCAATGCAAATGATGGTGTTTCTGAATCTCTTGTGATTTTTAGCATATGTATAGCACATCTGGCAGATAAGACATTTTCTCATGACCTGCAGAGGGAACTGAGTCACAGACAGCATCAATTCTTTAGAGAGACTTGTGGAGAGATGATGCATTTATTATGCACTGGGTGTTGGCACTCTCAAAAAACCCCATAAGGCTCCTACAAACTCCATGTGAGCATCCCCTGAGATGCATCTGCACTGGTAGATCCTTGTGCATCACCTGAAAGAAGCTGGAGTGGAGTGGAAATATGACTCACCGGTGGGACAACTCCACCACATCCCTGGCACTCTTCCCTGCCTTCCTTCCCTTTCATCTGCCAAACATTTCCATGAGCCGCTGTCAGTGCTGCAGGTGGATTAGGTTACTCAGACCCAAAAGAGAGCTGCTTTGTGGCAGAAAAATGGCTCCATTTGTTAATTCTACCTCAGAAGTTTTCCCCTGGCAGAGGCTCAAATATGTGCCATGAGAGCAAAGGTTTCACTGCTGTCTTTGGGGCCTCACAGGTTTTCCAGGCCTGTAAATCCAGCCTTGTTTCTCCTCTCAGGTTTCCCCTCTGTGTTTCTCAATTATCTGCCTTTTTTTAGAAGGCCACCATCTTCTGAAAGCCAGAGTGCTGCCCTGGATACCCCAGCCAAAGGAGATGCCCAAAGCTGTTAGCAGCAACCAGCCTGGCCATCCCAGGCTATAAATGGGAATAAAACAGAATACAAGTCAGGTGGCTTTACCAGGGATTGATGTCCTATTTTTTGAGCTGCTGTTTGCATGGTAATTTTGATTCTGGTTTTCTCCTGCCTTCCCTGCAGCACTGCTGCCTGTGATACAGCCCTGCCAAGAGCCGTTGGGGACAGCAGGCCCTGCCATGTGCCGAGGCTGGCCAGAGCAAACAGGGGGACAGACAGTCCAAGACGCTTTCCTTCCCTGACCAAAAGGGATTTAGTGAAGCTCGGGAGTGTCTGCCAAATCCACATTTAGCACAGGGAGCTGATTGCAACACTCACATCACTCACTGCAGGTTTATAAATAAAACCAGTCCAGGCACAGTCTCTCCCAACACTGGAGGAAGGGGAGACCCCAATAAACTGTCCCACTAAGTTGTCTGCAGGTGTCACCTCCAACAACCCCCCTTACCATAGAGGCGATGGTGCCCAGCACACCACGGTGGGTGGGTATAGCTGCAGGAGGGGAGCTGGGATGTGTCCTTTCCTTAGCAAACAGGCTGGGGTGGTTTTGGTTGGCTTCCCAGAGCAGGAGGATTTCCTTCCTTGTCTTCTGCCATCCCTTGACTGCACTGAAACTAAAGCTGGGTGTTTGTGCCTGAAGTATGCTCCTGAGCCAAGCTTCACAGCCAAGATTCACTGTTCCCCACTGCATCTGCGTGTGACCACAGGCTTCTCTCTTGGGGCAGAAACCTTTGCTGTCCTAGTGCATACTGCAGCAGAAACATTCAGAACCACTTCCCTGAACACCTCTGGGCAGAAAGCAATACTAATCAAGGGAAGCTCTTTCTCCTTACTAATGAGCTGGTGCTGTGATGTTGAAGGGTCTGATGCGGCAGTGATCATAGCAGCAAAGTCTGGGCCCCCCGGCCCCAGGATGCCCCTGGCTTGACCTTGTGCTAAGCAGAAGCAAAGCCCATGCTCTTAAAGCCATGCAGATACTTCATCCTGCAGAAGTCCACGTTTGCAGCAGCAGCTCACAAGGTCACCTCTAGAGAATCACAGGGTTTGGGCTTTTTCTCCTGAAATTTTAAGGTGATTCTGTGTTCTGTTATTTTATTGATTGCAGAACCAATTTTGAGTGAAGCTGCAGTAAACTGGAGACAGCTGAAAGCAGGATTTCTTTCTTAGCTGTCTTCTACAAGCAGCCCCAAAGCAGTTGATGGAGCTTGAGTGGTCATGGGTGGTGAGCTGCTCTGGGTGAGAGTGGTATGTTGTCCCTGTTAGGACTGTATCCTTCACAGCCACCATGGCCACAAGGATCACAGGCAAGCCTGGTGCATCATCCACCCCAAAATGTCTAAAACATTATGGGGTAAATGAGAACATTTGGGGAAAAAGGAGCGGGAATGTCATGAAACCAAGAAAACTTCTTGGTCAAATATGTGTACACCTTCTTAATGCCTAATGGAAAAAGGCACCTAATGGTTTCCAGAGCTCAATAGCTGGATAAAAACAGAGTGCAGAGGTGGTGGAGTGACAATATCTGTTAATGAAAAACCAGGATATACAGCTTGGGCTGTCGGGCACTTGGCCCAGCACTCGGCCAGAGCAAATCGGCTGAGCTGTGCTGGAATCAGCACCAGCAATATTCAATTCTCTTCCTTGTCAAATGCTGTAAATTAAAAACAGAATAAAAAGCTTTTAAGAGATGTGCTCACTGACAGTTTAATATAAGTGGCTGTGGGATCATTTTCTACAGATAGGTTTATATCAGGGAAGAAATTACAACTCGCTTCATAGCAGGTATTTTACAGTTACTGCAGTTTCCTGATGCTCTTATGAATAAAGAGACACTTCCCAAACAAGTGTGATATGGGAGTCAGCAGGAGAGCGGGTCACTGTGCCACCCAGCTGCATGATAGGTGCCCCAACCCCTGCACTTATGCCAGGCAGGGATGGGATGAACACAGCTGAGGGGTCAGCAGGGCTTCTCTTCGCCCTGGTGCTGAAGGCAGCTTACAGACACAGGCCAGGAAGCCAGGTGACACCCCTAGTCCCCAGGGATGCCTTCCTTTGCACCCTTCCAGCCTTCTGTCCTGCTCTGCTTACACAGACACCTTGTTGTGCATTAATCCACTGCCCATCTTGCATCTTGGTGAAAAGAACATCCCCAGAAAATGCACTTTACATGAACAGAAGTTACGTATGAGATTTAGCTTCTGAAGTTTAAACCATCAGTTTTGGCATTCAGACATAAAATTTTCACTCCTTTTTGGCATTATTCTAAGTTAGTTGGTTGAAAATTTTCCATTAGTAATTCCTTCAAAAGGTTGACCTATAGATGGGATGAAACAGACATTAGTCAGCTGAATATGAACTTCTGGAACATTGGGGGTTTTTGGGAGGGGAAATCCCAACAAGTTAACAACAACCAAAAAGATTTTTTTCTTCAATTTTTCAGTTTTGACATTATGCAAAAATCATGTGGCTCAAATTTCTGAACAATAATATCGCCTCTTCTTGGTTCTTGATACCCAAATCATCAGCACAAACCACTTGTGATGTGTGAGGCTGTGGTGAAGTCATTTGTGGTTGCTTGGGGGAACCTATTCCTTTGATTTGAAAGGATGAGTGATAGACTTCAGTTGTTTTGCTCATTTTCCTGCTGCTTTTCTTCTTCTCCCTGTAGTTAGCTCCATGGCTGATTATGGAGATCCCTCTGTACCAGAGTTTCAGAAATACTAAGGTAGTGACAAATTTAATATTAATGCCCCTGGATTTAGAACAGAGGTGTCACAAGTCATAATGTTATTTATTATTACTATCCAAGAAATTCTATTAGTACTATGGACTTGGCTCAGTGCTGATAAATGCCAGTGGAAACCCTTCCACTGAGTCCAGCAGGCTTTGTATCAAATCATATTTGCATCCAAAGATGTACACGAGCTAAATAGAGTCTAGGATAGAAAAAGATCAGCTTCTTTGGAAGGGAAAGGTTAAGAGTGTACATCCTTTCTTTTATGCCTTTGTGGGCATAATTTTTTAAAAGCCCATCATAACCAATCTGCAGTAAGCAGGTTTGACCATTCCTTTTCTGCCTTGAACGCATAAAAACCCCCATAGCATTAGGGAAGAATATTAAGGAATATTTGTTTCAAGTGAGATACTAGGAATGATAAGAGTTTGGGGCTGTTAGTGCACCGGGTGATCTTCCAGTAGGTAAGTGCTCTAAGTGCGAATTCAGAAAGATTTCAAATAAACGCACCTTTGCAAGGGAGAATCGAGCTAGCCATCTTCCAGGCATCTCCAGTAACTGCCCATGCTACTGAAATTTCTCCTGAGTGGCCTTCTTGTTCAGCTCTGCTTCGCCCTGATCTGCACTTGTAATTCTTTGACTGTCTTCTCTGTAAAAGTACTAGTCCTCGTGATACCTTCTCTTTTCAATAGAAAATTGCTCTAACTGGTTTGTTGGCATCATTGTAAATTGCAAAGCCCTTCCTTCTCCACCTACTGCAATCTGGAATTTATTTCCACGAGCCTAATGGAAATAGTGGTGCAAGCATGGAGTTACAGTGAGATGGGTATGGAAAAAGCTGTGCAAGTGTCACTGCTGCCAGGGACACCCATTGTGTTCCAGCTGAGTGCTGGTGGCATTGGTGCTGCGGCCATCATCATCATGTTAGAGAATTTATTCCTCATGCCTGACTCGTATCTGATTTGTATCTACCTTGCTGCGAGTTGCCTCCATGTCTTTTTGTCCTGCAGTTTTGGTTATGTTGTCCTCTCCCCAGGTGTTTCCTTAGACCATTTATTCCATCCCTTGCTGCTCCTCCACCTCTTGCCCTTTGTTTACATGCTGGCTCCTGTGCGTACCCACCCAGGATGCTGACTGCTGATGCAATTATTATTATTCTTGCTTTCAGCAACACCTTAACTCTTCTGAATGGGATAATCAATATTCTCTGCTCGTCTGGGAATGGTAATGGCTGACGGTGCCACTCTGTAACGTCAGATGAATAGTTAAACATCGCGGTGTTTTCATCTGATGCAGACCAAGGCTCCCAGCTGCCAGCAGCTCCCGGCTCCTCGCTCACATACGCGTGAATTTTTCACAAGCCTGTGCTGTGCAATGACCATTCAAGGCAGAGATTCCTTTGTCTCTTCTGTGTGTCCTTAAACTAGAGCTATATGTATTTGTTAGGTATTAATCATTTTTTATAGCCATCTCCGTGTGATTCCTTCTATAAATAAGAATCTCAAATCTCTCTTCTGTCTCCTTTACCATAGCTAATCCTTTAAGTTGGGTGTCTCCACCAGAGCTGTAGCCTAAATGAACACTCATAAAATCATGGCATGGGCCTAGTTGTAGTAAACCAGGATTATTTTGGTTCTGCTGCAAGCCAAACCTTTCAAATAATCTTTTTATCCAGGCTCTATAAATACTGTATGGTGGTGACAAAAGGCAGGTGCTAGTTTCCGACTTAAAGCTGTTGTCTTAGTGGCTGGCATTGAGTGTGTAATTCCTGCTGTGTCTGCATCATCTATAAATGAGAGCCTCCTGAAGGAGAAGTCTCCAGGGAGGGCGAAGAGCTGTGAACCAGTGACTGCAGAGCGTGCCTCTGGGAGGCAAAGTTAGGAGGAGAAGCTGAAAACGTGATATGTCTTTTTCAGTTTGACCCCAGCCTCTAATAGTGTTTGGCAAGTCAGCCTGGCAGATAAATTGGTTCATATTAGAAAATGGGGTTGATTTATTATGAAATTGATTGCAGCCCTGTCCTGTGCTGAAGGCATTAGCGATAACAGCATTGGGTGCCTCAGCTCCTAACTAATGGGCTTCCCCCGGGCTCTCCACTGCTGCAACCAGCAGTATTCAAACCACACATCTCTGCTGGTCCCTGCTCATGGATGCAGTGTCCTTCCTGGGCAGGGATGTGTCAGGGAACACCGCTCCAGCTTTCTGGACTGGCTGGGGTCTCAGGAGCCTGCAACCATCTCCTGCTCCATCACCGTGGGGCAGGGAGGGCTGCGATGCCCAGGAGGCACCTGCCAGTGCCCAGAATGTACAGACCAGCAGGAACAGGTCCAGACTTTTTGCTGCTAGCACCTTGAGATACCAAAGCACTGTGTGTCTTTTGCTTACAACTGTTTTCTGCAAAGGGTTTCTGGAAATATGGAGGGTATCTACCAAACATCATTCTTTTCTTGGGCAATAGTGAAAAGTCTTTACATGAGCTGTAATGAGGGAGTTTCACTACTTTTTGCAAACAAAGCCTAGTGGCTCATGACAGCCACAATCTGCAGTGCAGTTGCCTCGAATCCATTGACAGGGTGGGGAACAGCGTTTCCATCTGGGGGTGACTAAAACACAAATAAACAAACCAAACATTGTGGCCACTTGGACCCTGTAAGCTATTTGGGGTCTGTGAAATCTGTGAAACTCTAATCTACCATTTACAGTATGGATACAGATGTAATAAACACAAAAACCAGTTTACCCAGTGTCAACAGTCAGTCTCATGGTCATGCCTTTCTCTTTGGACACTTCTGGGCCCCACCTTAAGGAGCCAAGGATTTTCTGGTTAATTTGCTGTAGTGGTAGATAAGACTATTTCAGCAGTTTTCCTTCGAAATCACTGAATAGCAGACATCGAAACATTTTGTGGCTGGTTTAAGCAATATTTTTCAATATTTTTGAAGGAAAAGGGTTTTCAGTGATTGAAATGTGCCTTTAGACATTTTCCAAATGAAGCATTTCAATATGATAGAACTGTGTGGCTTGAAAGAAAAGCTCATTGCGAGGGAGACTATAATTGGACAAAACTGAAAATAAACTTTTCAAAATAAGTGAAAACAAATTGATTTTGGGGATGAAGGAAGGTTAAATTTTTATAAATGTTTTCCAGCTACTGCCTGCCAGTCAACCACACACTGGCTCTTTTCTTGCATAAATTACTTTTCAGGTAGCAGTGACACTTGCTACGCTGCCCCTGTGATGGCACATAATCCTGAGAGTGACACAAGATTGCCTGGCCATGCTTTTGCCATCAACTTCAGGGGCATTTTGATGTATAGAGAAGCCATACAGCATAACTGCCCTGCAGTAAGGAACAACTGTGCAGCATAAACTGTGCCAGGGAACACTTGTTCTTTCAGAAAGCACTCAGTATCTCTTTAAATCAGCTTTGGAGATAATGTCTTTCTTCTTGCTATCCTAGCAAAAGGTAGGTCACATCTGGGAACAGCTGCCAACAAACCAAGAGACAGTAGTGTGTGTCCTATTGCAACAAAATGTCCGTGCAGCCAAGAGCCACAGTAATCTCCTGCACCACCCCAAATCCTCTCAAGCCAGTACCATACCCGTCCTCTTAGGGTCTAGGTGTGGGGCTCATTAGGACTGCCGAGGCCCGGGTGAGTTCACCAGGAGAAGTTCCTTTCCAGTATGGATGTGCTTGAGCTGAAGGCCCTGTAGCATCCACATCCTGCTCATCTAATGAGCAGCCCAGGGAAGCATTCGCCACACATGGGCAAAGCACAGCTTTCCCAGCACACCACCTCCAGCAGCACCACGCAGATAACACACAGATACGAGCGAGACAGCTGGGAGCCCCATATATTTTCCAGATTAATTTTTATAGAGTAGCACGTTGGCCTGAAAAACAGTTCTGGATATTGTGAGTAATTGTCTAGCATGTCCCTTTCTCAGGCTTGTGCTTTTATCATTAACACCTCCGATTAGCAAAAACTCAGAGTCTGAGATGTTCCTTTGATTTAAAAGGTTATAAATTTTGGATGCAATGTCAGAGAGTGAATTTTACAACACAGCTGAGCTGTGGACTAATTAAAAGACTACCCCAGTACTCTTCTCACCCAATACATCTCAGATTTGTGACAGCCTTCAAGAGAAGTCATGAATTATGCCACGTGCACCATATGCAATCGATTGATCTCTCTGTGTGCACATATGCTCTGTGTGTGTGTCTGTGTGTGCATGTGCTACAGCCCATGTTCACGACGGCTTCTTCACGGCTGTGTGCCTGGGTGAAAGTTTCTCACCCCAGTGAATTTACAGCAGTGCAATTAATTGCTGCCATCTTGCTTCCTCATCACCACAGGTTACTGCTGCTGTTTAGCTCCAGGTGTCCTAGGACTCAGAGCCCGACATTACACTTCAGAGGAAGAGGGTTCACCTACTCCTGTTGCTCCAGTGCACAAAGGTGAGATTTATCTATCACTGACCTGTTGCTTGGGTCCCCATGAGGGTCCCCTGACCTATGCCTTGTGGACCTTGTTGATTCTCTATAATTTAAAATGAAAATGGGACAAATATTCATGTTTCACTTGACACTGTGCATTAAGTGGTCCCATTTATTTTGGCTTGGGCATCAATGCTTTATGGTCAGAAACAGTGTCCTCTTCAGTGCTCCTCCTGGCACGGAAAATCAGGATGTTCAGTTGGTTTGTGCTTCCCAGGGCAGTGTGAAATGGCTTTAAGCTTGCTGGTATCTCTTCCTAAGGTGATGTCCGCTAAGCACAAGCCTCTCTCAACTGTAAGCAAAGCAAGTATATAATGAGCAAAAGGGCAACCTAAGTTTGAGAAATAAGATTTGGAATGACTGGGGAAAATTGGGAAATTAGCTAGTGAAACCCAAAGGTGAATTCTCTGAAGTTTTGTGAGCCAGTCTCTCCTTTTTCTCAGTCATTCTCATTCTGGCTGTTGACGTCAGTGGATTTGGAAGTAGATCAAAAAGGAAACAAAGGGACAGTTCCCCCCCTACACATGCAGAATTAGAGATTCATACCAAGATAGATGATCTAGATTTAGATGAGAGGGAAATTCTGGTTGAGAATGTAAAAAGTATCATACAGTATTAGTCTTGTGTGAGCTCCCAGTGTAATAAAGGAGAATTGTATAAACCTTGTGGGAACATATCTCTAGGACTTTGTTTTGGTGGAAAAAACTAGAATCATGAGTTTATGTTTACTACTAGTTGTAATTATCTGGCTGTATTGATTGCGGTGTTAAGGTTATCCGATGGGTAGGGTGTGAGCAAGGATTAGGTTCAGTCCATGAATTAAAGCTGCTGAGTGTCAGCTCTAATTTACACACATGTAGCTTGAAAATTGCCCTCCTGCAACTGCAGAGCTCCCTGGGATTGACACCGATAGGCACCATATGGAGCCCATGCAGTAGCAATGGAGGCACCCGGCACTTGGCATTGCTGCTCTGTATTATGCAAATGTCTGGGTTACGAAAGAAGGAAACAAGGGCAGAATAAATTGAAGGATCTGGTCTCCACTGCAGGCACATGTAAAACCCTTGGTGGACTTAATGAAATTCTCAGGCTTGTGGGAAGGAGGACAAGCTCATCAGCTCTGATTTTAGTCCTACAAGCGTGCAATACCTTGAAGGAAGAGATGGTGATTACTGATGTCTGTGTGTGAGGCTTTGCACAGCAGGGGCATCTATGTAGCCTGCATGATAAAATATGTCACCCCATGTTCTCCAGTGGCACCGTTGGAGCCCAGGTACGAGCACCAGCAGTCTCAGCAAACAGGGCTCTCATTTACATACCATTATTCTCATTGGAGGCAAGCCTGTCCCTTTCCCATGCTGAGCTCTTCCACAGGGAGGAGACAGGAAGAGAAACAGGAGGTGATACCCCTGACGGTTATGTTGTGTATCCCATAATAATGTGTTGTATTGCTTGGACAAAATAGAGACGACCCATCCCCTTCGGGCTGCTCACCCCTCGCCCCCAGGCACTGGCTGGGGGAACTGTGCAACCCCTCAGATGAAGGCCTTTCTGTAGTGGTCCCAAGTGAGGGCTTGGTGGTGTGATGTTTCTGGGAAGCCCTACTCTTGAGCAAGCAGAGTTGCTGCAACTTGGTCCTCACCAGCCCCAGTGCATGTTCTGCTCTCTCAACCTTGGGGCCACCAACCTCTGGCTGATTGCCACCCTCCTCCTCTCTCTGGCTGGCTGAAAAGATAAGGGACGAGGAAGAGGAAGGTTACTAGAGGCACAAAAAGTCTTGCTAAAACTGTTTACCAGCTGCTATATCATCCCATCCAGGAGGTGGCTGTATACCAATAGAGAACGATGTTCCAGCAGGGTACAGGTTTTATACCAACCTGTTCTGCTGGGAAAGTGCAGAAGCCAGTTAGCTGTGACCTGCTGAAAGGTGCTCAGAAAAGGCCTTTACTTCACAAGGAGCTGTGAGATGGCAGACCTGAAATCCCACCCCACTGCACTGCTATTACTTGACTTTCACCATGACTGCTGTGCAGTTGCCTGTCCATTCACAAGCGCTTGTTGTGGGCTTATTTGGGTATATCTTGGCATTTGAGAGGTGTCAATCTGCTAAAACTTAAGGGGCAATAGCTAATCACAGTTAGTTTTATTCTCTGCAGAACATAACGTGAAAGCATATGGCTCAAAACTTACTTTCTCTGGGCTAACAGCATGGTCAGTGCTGCAGAGAAGAAACAACCCGTCAGAGGGGACAGGCTCTGGTCCCTGCTGTAAGCTCCAGGGATCCTGTACTCAGAGATGCATCAAATGAACAAAAAACCCCCACCCTCACATTATTCATTCCAAAAAATGGCAACACCAGGCTTTCTTCTCACCTCTGATATCTTGAGAAAACACTGATTTCAAAAGTTAATTATTTTTGCTGGGTCCTTGAAATTCAGTGCCGCTCATTTTGGATTTAGAATCTCTCCATAAAGGTTTAGAGATGGAAATTTAAATCCCTAGACCCTAGAGGATGTGCAGAGTGGGTGTTATATTGTATTCATGCAGAAAGCAGCCATACCCACCTGTCCATCAAAATCAGAGGACTCCGTTGTCTTGTGTGTACATTCGGTACGCTAAGCAGGAGCTGTAAACAGTATTTGCAAGATTTCCAACATCCTTCCACAGTGAATTCTTTACAGCACAAATCTTTTCTATCATAATTTACATTACATACCTGTTTTCCCAAATCTTCAAAGTCAGGGGACCAAATCCCTGCTTTAGCAATACTACTGCGAAAGCTACTGACTCAGAGGAATAACCAGAGCGTAGGATTTGGCTTAACTTCTTGGCCTGATACCAACATAACATTTCATAGATCTTTTTTAGGTGTTTCCTATTGTCATGGCAACTCTGATCAAAACCCATTCCATGAATAGCCTCGTCGATTGCAATACAGGCTCCTGGCTGACTGCAGCCTGCAGTTCTGCTCCGGTGTGATTTCGCAAGTTCCTCTTTGCTTGACCTTTAATCTCCTATCTTTCCCCAGATCCCTTATTGCTCAAGCTAGAAATATAGCTTTTGTTTTGCAAGAAAGCTGTAAAAATCTCTATAAGCGATAACTAACAGCCAGATCCCACAGCTGGCTTCAAGGAGAGACTCGCCTTAGGAGAGATTATGGGCTATAATAAGCGCCTTTCCCACACAACAGAGCATGGACCACAGTAAATCCTTACGAGCATTGGCTCTAGCAAAGCCTTGAACTCTGCACCTCCCTAAAGCCGCCCCATAACACAGAGGAATAAGCCAAGCTGTAGGGCGGGGATGGGCTTGGGAAAAGGGCATTCCAGATGTGAACAACAAATCCCACGGCCACATTCCCCCACAGTGTCGTGGCAGGTAGGAGAAATACTGCCCATGTCACCAAAGCCTAGTACCACCTTGCTCTCCCAGGTCTGGGTTGGCAGTGGGAGGAATCCATAGTTGTCAAAGCTGCTACATTTGGCTTTGTGTACCCAATCTTGTTTTTTCTGAGGTGTTTGACCAGACACAGGGGAAGTTGCGGTGTTACGGCAGTCAGTAAGATTTTTGCCCTTGGCCTTCTACAGGGCCAGGATTTCACCAGCTGTCTCTAGGGTATCATGATTACCAGGAGCTGAAATAGCTTAGTAGGAATAATATACATTTTGCATATACATCTCATCTGAAGGTGGTGTCATTATCCCCAGACAGGGAAAATAAGGCAGGGAGAGGTGAAATCTTAGGCCCTTAGGTCAGGCCATCACTAACCCCAGGAACAGAAGAGAGGTCTCTGGAGTTTCCCCTCCCTGGTGGGATTCGCTGCTACAATTCACTATTTTAAACACTTGCAAAAAAAGAAAAAAGGTAGGAAGGAAGAAGGAATAGAAATTACAGGGATGAAAATCCTTCTTTATATATACATATATATTATATATATGCTATATATATATATAGTTTTGTCTTGCCTTGTATCCTCGACTCTGCTTTAAATAAAAACTCACAGACTTGTCGGTTTCCATCAGGCAAAATTATTATTCAGCTTTAGAAAGAACATCTTGCCAAGTGTTGCAGTTCAAAAATAAGGAAAACAGCTCTGCCAAAATGCAGCAAATGTGATTACACAAAGCCAAGAAGACCATAATTAGATCATTACCATGGAAACAACCTAATTACATGTGTAATGCAGCAAGGTCTAAACTGCGTATCCGAATGTGTTTTGCTATTGTCTAGCAGGGCCATAGCACTGCCATTTGCCTTGTGTTATTAAGCCACCTTGATCATTTTGGATCGGGTTTTCTTGGAATGAGTCCCCCTCCCCATTATGGAAAGAATTAAACTGTGCATGAAACAACTTGAGCGAGACTGCCCGAGGCTCGGCACAGTGTGCAGGCAAACAGGATCCTGCCTGCGCGACCAACTGGGCTAGGCAACCAAGGCCTGATAGAAGCTCTCTTGCACCAAGATCTGGTTCTCCCCAGGGAACAGCCTGCAGTCCCGTAGCCATATCCAGGACCTGACATTTGATCGTAGGTGCAAACCTGGAACAGAAAGCTGGGCTTGCCAGAGACGTGCTAAAGGTCGCTGCCTTTCTCTACCCTGTATTAATTTATCCATTGCTGCAGGAATTCACCACAAGGACCATACTCAATGGAGATGGCATCCAATGGCGAGGCCGTGCACTGATCCACATGCTGCTTTCTTGCGTAGCTGGACTGCTTTGTGGAAAGGGGGGTTAAGCAGAGCTGGGTTATGATGCTGTCTCTCTGGTAGAAGACAAATCAATCCTGAAGGACAGCGTCGCAGTTTTAATTTTCAGGCAGAGAAAGTGAGGCAAGGAGAAAAGATACGTTTGTCAGTTTGTAGAACCAATGCAGGGTTGTGAAAAAACTGCATATAATCCCAAATCATTCCAGGGAGCTAGAACGGTATGTACAGGATTGCATGCCTTACAGCATACAATTAGATGCACAGGGAGAGGCAGGGGAGTAATCGATGGACCTCTCCCATTATCTCCATAGGCCTACAGCCTGCTGCTGTTGGTCAAGTGGTTGTAGTGAATACGACCCATAGGATATATATGTGAAACGCTGGTAGGCACTGTCACCCCTTTTGATGCACATTGGGTTTCTGTGCCCATTCTGCGGTCAGGCTGGATATACCTCACTCAGTAGGAATGGAAGAGGATGGCTCGTTAACTAAGGGGTACAGTAATAAGGCAAAAGCCAACAGGACTGTCTGGCAAACCTACTGCTTCTACTAATTAATGAGGAGAGATGCATGCTGGGCCAATTGCAGATGTTGCTGCAAATGATGCCATTGCTATCCCTGCCAGCGAGCTCTTGCTGCAGCTAGCACATCTCCAGGTGTTCTTGCCACAACAATAGTCCCTGCTGTTTGTTTTGTCTCCTTCCAGGGAAAATAAAATGCTTCCTTTTGGTGGGGAGAAATGCTGATACTGAAGAGATTTTCAAGCCCAGGCTCCACGCCTTTAATTTCTCCTCCTCTTGCTATATCGCTCCCATTTTCCTTCTCTGTCCTTAAATTCTCTTAATTTTCCATTCAAATTGCTTTCCAAACCACAGAATAAGGCTAGAGAGAAGCACCTCGAGTGATGCTGATTTCCCTGCTTGGCTTGCCAGCCATGAATGCTTAGAGGATAGCTCAGGGAAGCAGCCGAAACCTCTTCCCATCAGGACTCTCTCCCTTTCCCCCAATGGGGCCGTGGGTCCCACTGGCGGTGATGCCGATGTGGCTGGTGCGGGGCTGCTGGTTCCTTTCTGGCTCCGAACGGGCTGTTCTTCTCTCACACATCTATCGTACAAACTCATGTCAGTTCACTGGGTAAAACCTGACTTTCAACTTTTGTGCAAAGTCAGCAGAATGAAAAAAAAAAAAAAGAAAAAGCCCAACACCCCCATCACCACCTACCCCCCCCCACACACATTCTCCAGTTTTGCTCTGTATGCAAAACCCGTCTGTACGGTTCTGCTGAGCGCCAATGCCCTACTTTTATCCCTCACATAGCTCAACTAAAAATACAACGAGTTTTCAAGCAAGGCCCCTGCTGTGAACTGTCTGAGCAAGCAAGGCACTGCAGCAGCCCCAACCCCAGCCTGGCCATGTCCCCACTGTGCTGTGCTCCCGGCACGATTTATACCAGCCCTTAGTACTAAATGGGATGACAAAAAGTCAGCAGTCTTGAGAAAAATCAATAACCCTTCTTCCCGTCGGCTCAGACAAACTGTCCTGATATGGCATTGCAAGAACAAAATTGAAGAAAGGTATGAGATAACTTAAGAACCACTCACTATTATTACTGCTATTAGTGTTATTTATAACGCAGGAGTACTGAAGGAGCCTTACTGGTACGGAGGGTGGCTTTAAGCAGGAACATCTGGGGCTCTGAAATAGTTATAGAAATAAAACTGTGGCTGAAACTCTTAACGCTAGACGTCATACTCGCTTTACATGCTTCAACAGAAAAGAGACTACTGTGCTATTTTCATCTAATTTGTGTGGTCCTGAGAAAGCATGATAAATAAAGGTTAGTGGGACCCAATTTTAAAAGCAGGGGACGTTAATAGAGATTATTTGTGCTGAAGATAGGGTCTATAAATTCTTCCGCCCTGGAAAAAGTGACTGAATTTTACCAGCTGGCTTCTCAAGTTACCCTAAACAATGTTTTTTTCACTGCAGAGTGGGTTGGGGTTTTTTGAGGGCTTCAGCTTGAAGTTCACTTTAGTTGCCTTCTGCCTCATTTTCTGTTGCGTGAAAGGAAAATGGAAGTTATTTGATGAGACCTATGGATTGTTTACAGATAAGGATGCACCTATGTGTGTCTAATTCATTACTGCTACTCTAAGCTAGCTATATTTGCATGTAGATCTTTAATCTCACAGGTCCTTTGCACAGGGCTGTTCCACAGTCAGGGACATCGTTTACAGTATTTGGGAGGTGATCTCGAACATTCCAGCTGTGGGGATATTAACCCAATGATCCTGTGAAATGAATAACTGTGGCACTAGGTTCCTGTTGTGGGGGGGAAATTGTGATGCTCACACTGCTGGCCCCCAGCCCTGCCTGCAGCTCACACAGTCTGTCTGGGGCCAGACCGCCTGGTTCTACCCCTCCTCCATTGCCTTCTTCCATCAGCAGGCTGTTTTCAAGGGAAAGACACGTTCTTTCACAAAGCCTTTCACCATTTCCTTGTTTCGGAAGGGGAATAGGACTCTGAAGTGAAAAAAGCCTGATGGATGGTGCACTTCCCAGGGTGCTCCCCCTGTTGCAGAAACACCAGCGACGCAATTCCCTGGCAGACTAAATTATGAGTGAAACACTTGTAAAAGCCATAAAGGTATAAGCATTTAATTAAGACTTCAGGAAGCTATAGCATTTTTTTCCTATTAAATATTCATTCCCTTTAAAAGAGTACTTTTGAGCTGTTTTGAGAACACAACTGGTACTCTAATGCCATCTAATTAATTAAAAATTTCATACACATATGTATTAACAGTCTGCTATTATTGCCAAGGACATTTCGCTAGTATTTAAATATATTGAACCAAACATGATTTGCATTTAAACGGCAACGATCCGTATGGCTTCTTGGAAAGGCCTGTCTGGTGGCTGAAGTCTGACTTTGCCTCCCTGACCTCCATGTCCCAACAGTTATGCCGAGGCAGCTCAGCTAGGATTTCGCTCCATAAATTGAGAAATGACAAGGAAGGAGCAGCGTTTCTCCCAGAACACGGTACGGACAGGGTACCTTGTGAGTCCACAGGTCACAAACACAGTCTTATCAATAGCGGGCCTCCTCGTTAACAATGTCACCTCTCTTATCTGCTGTCCTTTCTCACCTGTTTTGTTGATTCTTTTTGGCATATTTTTTATTGGAGATGCTAACAGGACCCCCATACTATCTAGATGTAGAGGCAGAGCTGGTGGGAGGTGACGTGGGCCAGCACTTTGGCCCCTGACTCCAGCACTCACCTGGCTAAAGTAGGTACCCTGGGAGAACTCTGGTGCATCCCCATCTTCTTATGGCCCCAAGGACGTGTTAGAGAGCTGGGGAGAAAAAGGGTGCAGAAAGGATGAGGTGGGCTGTGGGGCTTTAACCACAAGAGATGCATCAGTGGGATGTGCTCTCCGTTAAGGATTACCTCAGTTGTTTCCATTTCCAGGATGACTTCCCAGCACTTATGCATTACTCTTCTACTTGTCTAATACAGTTCACATTGATTTTTCCCCCTTGCTCTCTGCTGACTGTACAGTCTGAAACACCAAAAGACCTCAAAGTCAAGGTCAAGTTTTTATTCCCTGAGTAAACAAGCTGGGGAGAACGGGAGAGAGAGCACAAGTACTTATACCAAAAGATTTACTCAGAAAGCTATGAAACAAATATATTCCCTCTAAAAAAACCCCAACTCTCCAAGGAAGAAGGCATACAAAAGATTAATCCTTTCAGTCTGCAAATTCTGCAATAAATAAAATCCTTACTCCTGAGGAATAGATGTTTAGAGGAGGTCACTGTGCATGTGACCAAAACAAAGCCATTCTGTAATGTTTAACGTACAGCACAAAGTTAAACACTGTGCAGCCCAAGGTACAAGGAAACATTAAAAATTGCTTTCATTTTGCTAGCTGAGCAGTTTACGTTTTGCCCTTGCACCAAATACTGTTCTTTCCCATCGCCATATCTAAGCATTCATCCCATTACATCAAATTCCCAGTGTTACTTCTGACCAATAATGACTCCCTATTATTATGTTTGCCCATTTGTAATTAGAAGCAAAGTTATGCAGTGAATGGCTGGCTGCTTATCTATGATTCACGGGCTCTCTTGGGCCTGCAAATTTGGCTGGAAACTTGGTAAGAAATTATTTTGGCTAAGGGTTCTGGACGCTTCTCGCTTGTGTTGAGCTGAAATACAATGAGTTCAAGTGTTTTGGGGCTTCTGCTTTGGGTCTCTTCCAGACAGGGAAATGGGTCAGTATGGAAATAATCATACAATGAGGTGGAGATACGGAAGCTGCCACACTGGACCAGACCTGAGACCCATCCAGACCCGGTGCTGGTCCCTGTAGCAGTCCCTTCACACGCCTCAGGTGAGGGCAGCCCCCACACAAGCACATGTAGACATGGTCCTTGCAAGCCTCAGCCCTGCCTCTCTGAGACAGAGATTGTTTCAAAGCCCAAAGTCTGGTGCTCTATGCCTTTTCTGATATTTTGCATTAAAATTAGTTAATGCTGATACGGTAATAGTTGCAACCTGATACTCCAGATCTTTTCAAGCTGCTTGGAAACAGAGGGCCCCAGCTGGAGCTGGAAGCATGATCTGGGGACAAAACAAGTTATCTTACGCAATTTGGTTCACCTATTCTCAATGCTAATATAATTAAATGAGACAAAGTCCACAGGGAGAGGTAATACCTTTTATTAGAACAAACACAGTTTAGGGGGGGAAAGCAGATATGCTTTCAGGCACGCAAACCCTTTCTTACGCCAAAAAGCTCGTCCATGTGTCATCTGGTCCAACAAATGATATTACTTCTCTGTATACATACTGCTTCAGTCATATCCTTAGACGATAACAGCTACAATAACACTGCTAATATAATTAAAAGCAGTTGAGGATGATTGAATGCTGTTTCACAGCAGAGTTGGACGTGAAGTTTCCCAAGAATAGCAGGGTGGAGCTATGCTGTGGGCACAAAACTATTTGTACTTTTCCCCTTATCTTTATTCTGTAATTCTGATTTTACTTACACCGGTATCAGTTGAAATCACAGGCTCGATACCGGTACAACCAAGCACAGACTTTGGATTTTGCGTCTGTTTTCCAAACAGCCCTACCACCTTGTAAAGCGTATCTCTGATGCAGAGGATAAAAGTAGGTCATCCATTTTCTCCAACATCCTGCTATCTCGGTAACATTAACTCAAAGGAACAGCGTGTGCACATTTTATCCCGCATCACCGTCACTGTGTTCCATCACATTATGACCCTTAGTCCCACCATTGGAGTGGTTCCCAGAAAAAGGCAATAATGTAAATGATGCACAGATAAGGGGGAAAAAGAACCCCAAACCCAAACCAAACAAAAAAACCCAACAACCAAACCAGAAAACCTCCTAAGGTAGAAAATGTATTGACAATAAGCCAGCTTAGCTTTCCATGGTGGTGTTTATTTTCATATCATGACTTAAAGCAAATTTTCCCAAGACACCTCACAAGTGACTTCATGTGCAGATGCAAACAGAAATAATTTGTATGTTGCAGCAAAGTTTGAGAGCGGCAAATCAAGGCTTAGAAGAAGGGAGTCAAGACAGGCAAAATCATTTCAGAAATTTAGATAGTAGAATATGTTCACTGGGCAAGAGCAAAGCACTCCATCAAAGGGCAAGGAGATTAAGGGGTTATTACATTTAGGATTATGTGGGGTGGGGAAAAATATCTCCTAGTGAGGGAAGTAGGAGGCAATAAGATGCATGGGGAAGGGGCTGGAGATTTGGGAAAGCTGGGATAAGAAACAGGGAGCAAGCTGAGGGCACATGTAAAACTTCTGGCCCAGATCCGTGCAATGCCGCACCACATCCATCGCCAGTGCAGGGTGGCATCAGGTCACAGGCAGCTCTGCTCCCGGCTGTCCCAGGGACCGTTGGGGTGCTGGGGCTTCCACACACGGCTGCTCCAGGTGTACCAGGAGGACACAGTTTCCTTCAGTTCCCTCTTTTCCCCACCTCTTTTTAAAATAGCGTTTCCAAGCCCGCGCTTCTCAGTCACAGACCAAACTTGCGAGCGCCGTCAGTTCGGGAGAGAGCATGCTGCTGACATGCTCAGAAATGCTCCAAACCACCCTAAATCAGCACTGCCAATGTTTATTTCTAAACATCAGAGAGCCAGGGAAATAGAGTAGCACTTTGACTGTTTTGATTTGGAAACATTTGTGCAGATTCAACACTTGTCTGCAGCACCCTTCTGGGATGAAACCGCATAGGTACAGCAAGTGCCAAAAGTGCAGGCAGAGAATTTAGAGGGGAAATTCCAAAACGTGGTGTAATTTTTGAAGAAAAGCCATTTAAAAGGAGCCTGATAAGGCGGAAAACTCGTATTTCAGAAAGCTCACTCCCTCCGTGGCCATAATTCTCTTAGGTTGTCTTCTTAACAAAAAGCCAGTGAAAGAGTCACATTTAGAATGATTCAATGATATTTTTGACCAAACTATGTTTTAGTCATTACCTATTAAGTGCCATTACAGGCCATGGAAGTTATTTTAAATGATTGGTTATGTACACATAGATCTGTATTTAACAAAGACTACCTTCATGTTGAATGGAGACAATGTAGAACCAGGTTAATGGCAATCCTTACTACTTAGCGTAACATCAGATGTTAAAACAGATTTACCTTGTGGGACCTGGCACAATTTCGATCTGGCACCGAAATTACTTATAAAAATCTAAAAAGGTCAGAAACCATAATCACCACTGTTATTGTCATGCTGATCGTGTTGTTAATTGTTATTGCTCGTTGCTACTATTGATCAGAACTATTAATGCAGCTGCAGTAAACACATCAGCACTGGAATATCCAGGGCATGATGACAGCTGTTTTCTCTTGGTTCTTAAAGACTTTGCTGTGTTACAAGCAGCTTTCCCATGTTTTCCTCCCCTATATAGCATCCCTGCAAGGGTGGTTTGCCCATGCCACGGGGCAAGACCTGCTCCCACTTGCCTTGGCTCGCTCCACCGTGGCAGCACACAGTTTAGAATCTCAGCACCATGGATTAGCACCAGGAGAAGTATTGGGGAACAGTGAGTTATTTGATGCTTTCTGCCTTCTTTTTTAAATCTATGGATTATCCACAAGTGGATGATCCTGAGACTGATGTGGGAAGGGGAATGTGGAAAATCCCACAGCTCAAATCAAAAACCTCCTGCTTTTCATTAGCATAGGAGCAGATGTTCACAGAAAACAAATAACAAGGACGGAGGATAATTTTGGAGTAGAATTAGCTACTACATATTTACAAATAAAATATTGAGGGGCCACTCCAATGTGTTTCGCAAAGTTCTGTAAATTTTGGATATGTATCCAGTGCATGCCATTCTCCAAACCCTTCCTGACACAGCTATCGCAGCGGCAATGCTGCTGGGTACCTGTCTTCTGCATCTATTTCTCTTTCCCTGGATAATGCTCATTCCTCACTGCTGTGATCACAACAGAAAATCCAAACTCGCCCTTTTTCCCTGAAACAGAATTCAGTCGGTTATTATTTTATAAAAAAATCCAAACCCTATGACTGGTATATTTTTGTTTCATGTGAAAAAGACTGGGATTCAATAATGCAGACATGGCCTCATGGGAATGAAATCTCTGCCTATATTTGGCCACACAAATTTAATTTTTGTTAACCCTAAGCTGGAAAGAAAACTAAGTATGTTTAACAGGAGCGACTGGCTGAGCTGGCTGCACTGGAGAGCGCAGCATGATTGCCCTAGGCTGAGAATAATAATAGAACTGGAAATGATTTTTGAATTGTGATGTCCTGGAGAAAGATATATTTTTTTTAAAGGCAGCTACGTGTCCTCTGAGTCACCGCAGCTGGCCACTGAGCCCCGCGCTGCAGATATGTCACCGCTCCATCCCAGCCACCGAGCATCAATCTGTGCCCGGGGCTTTTATAGGAAACAGAGAGGCGAAGGAGGGAAAAAAGGGAATAAACTGAAATAGCATCAAGCGGTGCCAGGGATGCACAGTGAATGAAGCAGAAGTTGCTAACTGCAGTGCTGAGCAGGACGCCAAAACGCATTTCGATTTCCTGCTCACCGGTGGAACTAAAGCATCCCTTTTCTCCTGCAGAGCCTAGAAATACATGGCTGAAGGGTCTTGTGTCACGCAGGGCATGAGAACAGCCTATAGGAAATTGCTGTTTATTAGGAATTCCTCACAGTCCTGAATCTTGCGCTAGACTCCCAAAGGGATGCAGAGAGGAAGGGAAAAAGTACTGAATGTGCTTCTGTGGGGACAGGGTCCAGCTACCCCATCATGAAAATCTGATAATGGCTAGTTTCCAGATAGATACTGGGCAGAAGAGCTTTTAATTAAATTAGATGAGGAGGCCAAAGTCCAGAAAGCAGTGAGATTAAAGACTAGGAGTGTCAATAACTGTTCATGAAGTACGGGCTGAAACGTTCAATGGGAGGTGTTGCCTTTGATGCACAGACACCACCATGGTCAGCTGTGTGCAGGCAGCTCACAGCCATCTCGCACGCAGGTGAGCTACCCTGTCTGTGGGCATATTAACCCCCTCCACAAACTGTTAATGAACAGATGTTTGCAGTGTGTAAGGATACCCCCAAGGGCTTGGGTGGCTTCAAGCATCTCAGGGAGTTTCAGCATCTCAAGAGCTTCCCTGGCGTGAACTGCCCATGTGGTCCTTTGGCTTTGCAGCACAGGGCACTGGGGCTCACTGTCCACACCGTCCCAAGCACAGGACAGTGCCTGATGGTTTCAGAGGGTCCCTGTTCTGCAGCAAGGAGAGCATCGAACTTAAACATCAGCTAACCAGTTGTCTGAGTGCACTGGAGCCGGAGCAGAAACCAAGCTGGCCATAAAGAGAGCCGTCTCCACAGTGACTGATTAAAGCTATTTTTGGAATTGAAACTCACGGGTGGGAAGGGAAGCAGAAAGCAGATAAATCAGCCATTAAAAAGTAGAGTGGCCGCATTGCTGAGCCCTATCAGCCATTTCAGGTGGTGAGTAACAGAGGAGATGACAAATCTGTCTTTGTTCCTCTGCTCTCTGGCTGCACATGATCAGAAGATAAGACACTAGCGAGGGTGCATTTAGCTGGCGAAACGCAGAGTTGTTCATTAACCTGCTTGGCTAAATAAAGCCCTGATAAGGGCAAAGCGCCTGGCAGGGGGGCAAGCCCAGGTGCAGTGGAGCTGTGGGCAGCTACAGGATGGGGATGCACAGGCACATCCATGTCCTGCACCAGGGCCACTGAGTGACCCATGGTCACATGTACCTGGGGTGCAACCATGCTCTCGAGCATGGGCAAAAGTCCATTTGTGCATCCCCCTTTTTGCATTGCTACAGCAGAGATGCATCCCTGGATGAAAGCGCTGCTTTCTTTTAGCAGCTGGAGATGCAGCGTGAGTGTTAACAGTGAGAGAGGTAGATGAATATGGATTTCTTTCCAATTTGGTCGTCAAATCCAAAGCTGGGGAAAATGAGTAAAACCAAGCATTTCCCTGAACAGGAAATGAAAGGCTGTCTTCTATTATGTAATGCTGGTTTAAAAATTCCTTCCCTGAAATTTAGGTCAGTTTTTAAACAACAAAGCTTGTTTCAAAACAAAAAAGTCAAAATATTTTGTTTTGATGGTGTTGAAACAAAATGTCTCCATATCTCCAAACCATTTTCTTTTGACATGTCAGAATGAAACATTTGTACACTTTCTAATTTTTTTCACAAATACTGTTGGTTCCTGCATTTTTCACTGAACTTATCCATTTGAAAAATGTCACTTAGCTCTAAAAATTACCATACATATAGAGCTACCTCTGTTACCACATTATGTCTCATGCAAGTATGCCAAATATGAATTCCTCACAAGGGGCTGCTGAGACTTCAAAGCTGACCGATAAAGCCTGAGACGGCGCAGTGCCAATTGAAAGGGTCAAAACGTCAGTAAACTTTCCTTTAACTTGCACCAAGGTCTCACTCTGGCAGACAGTGCTGTGAGCCAGGATTAGGTGGGTCATTGCATGGTCTCTGAAGAGCACGTAGGTGGAGGGTGAAACCAGAGCTCATACACCCGTGCATGTGTTCAGATTAGCGTTTTAGGTCTTGTTAGAGCAGGTTGTGTGGGATCTAACCATAAATTCATGCAAACACATGAAAAGCTGACAGTCCTCTGGAGCCAGAAGGCACATGTAGAAACAAGGAGACTGAAACATCTCTCTGTGAGGAAAAGAGCAGCCCAGAAAGGCTGGTAGGTAGCTGCAACGCTTGATGTGACTTCTTGGCTCGCTTGTCTTCATAAAGCATCTTCCAGACTTCTTCTGGGGGTCTGATCATCTCAGCAACTTAGTTAAGCGTTATTAGCCTGTAGATGTTGCACAACTTTGATGTCCCTATTTGTGGTAGCTGGGTCGGTGTGAGAAGTCCAGGTCTTGCTGGTGTGGTGGGGGTTAATGGAGAGTGGCAGCCGGCAAAGCGTCAGAAGCTCCTCAGCACAGCACCACAGCTGAGGCCACCATCGGCACATAGCAGAGTTTAATTAGCTCATGCTGATTTAAATATAAATCCCTTCTTTGTCACTAATCACTCCATTCGGGGATGGAAAGTCCACAGAGCCAAAAATATACCCAGTTAGTCAGCAGGTTTGAGAATATTTTGAGATATTGGAGGTCATAAGTCAGTTTGCTGGCTTTATCTTGATTATCCTATGGAAGTCTTTACTCAAAAATAGTCTCCAGAAATGCAAGTTTAGCAAAACTTGGAGCTGAAATCATTGGAAAACATTAAACGTACTCACCGAGCTGAATTCACATGAGGGCAGTTACTGTGTAATAGGCAGATGCTTTCAGCTACCCTTTATGTTTTGGTGCTTACTCACATCCAGGAGCAATAATGTAGGTGAAAGTTTAGAACAGAAAAATAATAACTTCCTAAAATCATAATGTGGAACTGTAGGGTTTATATCCAGGTCTATTGCCTGCACATGCACATTTAGGGCTTTTAAAATAAATCTGTGGGGGCTGCTGGTGTCCCAGGGCAGCTGGCAAGGTGGCATACAGAGTGATTTTTTGGGGGACCTGTTTCTCAGAGGTATTTTCTGCGTCATCCTTAGCGGTCAGAGATGCTGGGCTGGGAGCACAACTTGCTTGTGCTCTCTGTGCAGTGTGAGTCCTGGCTGCAAAAGGCACAGAAAGGATCTGCCAAAACTCCTTATCTGCCAGCATGCACCGTTTGTATACCTTCATCTCTGCTCGCTGTGCTCCATTACAGTGATTTATGTGCTGTCTGTCATCTGGAGCACTGGGGGAACGCAGGAGAAGGAAGAGCAATAAACAAATAATAATCAGCAGAGATAGCGCAGAAATGAGTCCACAAATGCTGGTACCCCCAAGCAGGCAGCTGTATTAAGCTCCCAAGGAAAGGAGTTGGGAGTGGGGTGTCTCAGGTCTCCAGGAGAAAGGCAAAGTAGGAAGGCTTTGGCAAGGGGCTAAATCCCACAGAGGAGTGGGCCGGCACTGTGATCTTTGAAGGACATGGGCAACACAACAGATTGTCTGTGGAAAAAGAAATCTGGTATTGGGAGACAGGAGAAGGAGGGCTGCTCCCAGGGAATTAAAAGGAGGAAGCCTGGAAGATAGGCAGCGGGAGGGAGCAAAGCCGAATTCAGGTGGGGTGCTAAACATGGAGAGTTGCACCCCTCTACCCAACCAGGCAGGCACATGCTGCAAAGCTGATGAGAAATATTCGTCCTTTTTCCCTGTGTGACCATGCCTTCGACTCTGTTTTGACACCTCAGGGCTCTTTGTCATGGTCAAATTGTGGCAGCACACTAGGAGCTTTGCCAGGGCTGTACCATGACAGTAGGCATGGAGACAGATGGGCTTGGCAAAGAGCACGGGGGTGGACGGGACCTCAGAGACACACCAGAGTAACTATCCACACCGAAGGTGACTCCTACACAGGTTGTGTTGTGGTACCACCGGCAAACAGCAGCAGCTCACCAGCCCTGAGGCCGCAGCACCCACCCAGCAGTAGCTGCGGGGTCTGTGTGACCAAACATGGGCCTCTTCCTCGGCACTCAGCATCCCTACATGATTAAAAAAGAAGCGGAGCCCTTTTAGAGATTAGTGGATGGTAAATTATTCCCTTCATTTGTTATTCGTGATGAATAATGAATTATTCTCATAACATTTACTATGCTGTTCATTTATTATACAGGACAGGGGAATGTTTAGGAGCTAATTATTGCTGGGAAGGCTCTACACTTGCGAAATACGTGACTTTTGCATATTTGTTGTATCAGTGCTTTATGTGGGGGAAGGGCTGTTGCTCTGTTTTAGCACATCTCTGTCTGTCTGACCCCCAGGCCTGCCCCCTGCCTGCGGCAGGACAGGCATCGCCCTCACCTTCCTTAGCAGAGCTGCTTGGCCCCCCTTGCAGGAGTGGGTCCAGTCTGGGCTCAGGTCTGCTGACAGCTTCCCAGTCCCCATTGGAAAATCGAATGGGGAGAGGATGGGGGGACTGCCTGTTAGGCTCATAAGCATTAAATTAGGAGACTGAGTAAACTCATTCTGTGATTTTGGGTAATACCCCTAACAGTGGGCTACCAGCAGCCATAAATTGGCAGTTACAGCTGTCAAAACTTACTGTGCTGCGCTGCTGTGTTACCAACAGATCTATCCTGGCCGTTTATAATTGATTATTAATTTATCATTTATTTGGAAATATACTCTTAGGGAAGCTTGAGCCTTCTTCCCAGCTCTGCTCTCCTGGGTGCATGGTGCAGCACCCCGCTCGCCGCCACAGCCAGCTGTGTCCATGTCCTGCCCACGTGTGAATGAGCGGTCCTGCGCTTCCGCAGTGTCCTGCTGCAGGAAGCAAACTGTGACAAAGGTTGCTAACTCTTAGTTGTGGCTCACAGCTTGAAATGGAGCATGGCAGTTCTAAGCCAGGTTGCCTCTGCCTGGTGGGACTCTCTCCTTTGAGTCCTGGGCTCATGTGTCCAGCCCACATCTGGGGACAGCTGGTGGAAACACCACTGACCTTGCTGGAGTAATGTACGTTCATGGCAGGAGATCAGCTAGTTCTGTGCTTTCTAATATCCTCCTTGTCTACATTGTGTGCCTAATATCAGTGTCCTCTTCTGGCATCCAGCAATACCCTTCTGTATCTCTGGATAACAGTTACCAGAGCTAAGCTAGCGAGAGGTTTATAAACCCATGGGGAGAGATAGTTCAACACTGTGTTTCTGAATAATTGATTATCGCACGCCTCCATATAAAACTGATCTTCAGTGATACCCTTTTGGCTGTGCCTCATCATCCCTCTTTCTTTTATTTTGATTCCCCGGCAGAAATCCATCTCCACCAGCTGCCTTTGTAACCTGGTAAGAGCATTGTGAGCTGCCAGTAAATGATCTTTTATTTTATTTTTCATCCTTGTAGTGGTAAATTATTGTGTCAGCACAGAGACGACGCAGGTGACTAACCTCATAAAATGTAGTAAATGATTAATAAAATCTCAAATAACAATAGGTCTGTGGGCAGATCGTAACTCACCACTCTTGAGCAGGCTGCATGCCTTTAGAGGACACTGGCTGATTGCTCTGTGGGGGAGATATTTTAGCCATGAGTCAACAGAGAAATGCCAACTGAGGGGCAGTCCAGGAGCACCGGCAAGAAGTACATCAGACCCGGATTTTTGGACAGGGAACAGCTGCTGCACTGAGGGGTTTCGAGATGAGCTGGGGTCTCGCAGACAGAACAGCGCTGCTGTACCCCTGGAGTTGGGGTGCTGCCTTGCTGAGCACACAGCCACCAAGGAGCACAGGCATCAGCATCTAGGCAGGGGTACACGTGTGACCATGGGGGGATGCTTATGTGTGGGTGATGCAGGGATGCTTCACTAACCTGCGGCCATGATCGCAGAGATCCAGAGTGCTGCTCCCGCAAATTCCACACACATACCCCTTTTTTTTAATTTTTCTGTTTGAACAGGGAAAATTATTTTTGGCGAGGTTAAATTAGCCACTGCAGGTGGAAGGGCTGCTAGGCTAAAGCACAATCTTAGAAGATTTTGGAGGGGATGAGGTTTTAACATGCAGTGACAAGAGTGGTCCCCTCTTCCTCCAACATTTCTGCAGCAAAACATCTGTCCAGAAAGCTCTCGAACACTAAACAGGAGCAGGGTCACCATCAGAGATGCCTTGCCTGGATCCCTGCCTGCCCTCCCCAGTGGGAAGCTGCCCAGAGCCTAGACCACCATCTGGGAGCACTGGGAAAGGTGGGCACAGAAAGGTGTTTTCTGTCCATATTTAGTTTTGCAGGACCTCTGTGCTGCGTGGGCTTTACTTCAGCTGAACCCCATCAACGGGGCACTTATGTCCACAGGCACAGTATTCTTGCAGCACACCAAAAATGTCTTTCTTGAAGCAACTGTTTATTCCCTGAAGACACCATATGGGACAGAAACCTCAGAGCAAGGGAAACAAACTGTACTTTTCCATGTGACTCCAAGCATTAATATTCCAGTATTGGCCAAGCACTTGTAGAGCTGTAATGAGAACATCCTCTTACGCGCTGTTTCCAGAATTTATGCACAACAAGCAATACATAAATATCAATTAATGAAGCAACTATAGAAAAATTAATTAAAACATAAGAGGATAGAAGCCTCTATTCAGCCCCCTAAAAAGGAAAGGCATGTTCATAAACCCCTCCCTCCTGCTCAGAAGAAAGCTCTCAATTCCAGAGGAAGGAAACCATTAATTTTTTTTTAATTGCACAATACTTTTAAATTAATTTCCATAAGCACCACAAACAGTGAGTGGGGGAAGGGAAGCCAAAGATTTCACAATTAAATTAGTGCTTGGGAACTGTCTCCTGCCTGTTGGTTGCTATCCAAACTTCCTACATCCCGAACTCGCCCATGGTGGCAGACGTGCAGACAGCAAGTGACAGCCTGGCTGCAGTCCCCCTTGAAGTCCATAATCTCAGGGCTTTACTGATGGCACCTAAACCTATAAACCCCTGGCTATAACCACTAGCACATTAATTAGCCTACATTAAAGTTAAAAGAAGACAACTGAAGGTGAAATCCAGACATGCATGGAGAGGTTGCACTTTTCCCCCCACCCCGATGTTTCAGCCACAGGCTGGACACAATTTACCAGCAGAAGGTGGCAAACAGAGCTGGCCCTGGCTCCTGGATAGCCATGGGAGCCTCTCCATCAGCCATCCCAGGGCATAGCTCATCATGCTGGAAGAAAACAAGGAAGAAAACAGGGAAATGGGCAAGGAGCTCAAGGACCAGCTGGGTGGAAAGCCTTGGACCATGCTTGGCAGCCAGCACAGGCAGGCCGTAAAACCTCCCACACCCTGCTCTTTCTCTCCCAGATAACAGCCTGCAACTGTGTATTCCTTTTCTGTGTGTGTCATGGTGATCACCTCTTTGGATCCCCAGAGATGCATGAGCCGTCCTGGTGCTGAGGAGCTGCCAGCCAGAGCCACAGTCAGGTGCTGGGCTTGAAGACCATCAGTTGCAACCTGCAAAATGCTCTCATCCATTGTATTTTTCATCAGATTTTACCAGCCAAGAGCCGGGGATGCCCGTTCACTTTCAGTGGAGAAAAAATAGATCAGTGGGACTGCCTTTTATAGAAAAATAAATGGAAAATAGGACAACGTGATAATGCTTTTCCTGCTTCTCTAAGACGTGTGAGACCTGAATCCATGAAGGGGATCCTGCCACCAGGAGAAAGAAAAGCCACACTGTCCTTTGCATGGTGTCATGAATGAGTACTAAATCTCGGGGGCTGAGGGTTCTCCAAGTGACTGATTCAATGGAGGAGGTCTCCAGTGCCTTCCGAGCATCCCCTCACCTGCCCCATGATGACCATTGCAGCACGTTTGCTGCACACCACAGTGCCCCACAGAGATACTCATTCATGGTTTATCCACTACATTACAGAAACGTCACCGCTAACACTACACACGTACTGACTGCCTTTTATCTGAGGGACTGAAAGGGTTGGACCCTCATTAACAATAACAACTCTAATGATAATATTTTATTTCCCCAGCACCCAGTCCTGAGGTTCTGGAGTGTTTTTCTTCAAGCAGCACCCTATTGAGTTGTGTGCAGCTGGAGGTGTGCCCAGCCCGGCACTGGGTGTAGATTTGAGCCAGGACTTCAGGAACGGATCAAGGCTGCTTTCATCCCAGGAGTTCAAGGTGCTTAGCAAACGGCTGAACTTCATCTGACCTTCAAAATATGGTACGTTGTACAGCATCTACCTCAGAGACTGGCAAATGGATGCTGATTTACTAAAAAAATCACGGTGCATGTGAGCCTGGGTGTCAGGGAAGAGCTGCCAAGGACACTGACCTCCAAGCCATGACTTGTCACCAGCTGTCCTTTCCAGGGAAAGGCTACCACTGCCTAGTACTGTCCCTATTTGGCTAGTAGTTCTCTGTGATTGTTTTGCCACATACATTTATTTATTTATTATCAGGAATTCCTTCCATTAACTGCAATAGGTAAAAATTGAATATTTTGCGTGTGCTGGAGGTTTCCTCCTGGAAGCTCTTTACAAACAGTATGAAACCGGTTCTCACAGGGGGCTGGGCAGGTCAGGGCCTCTATTGATGAAGATATATTCCCACAAATGGCTGAAGATGATGTTCAGGACTTACAACTGTGTGACTGAGTAGTCAGTCATGACCTGGGGAGGGCAGCAGTTAGGTCAGGACCAGACCTGGGGGTTTCCAGAGTCCCCAGCTTAAACTCTGCTCTCAGCTTTTGCTGAAGTCTGGGTACAATGATGTAACCTGGAACAAGGAGTCCCATCTAACACTGTGACAGGGCAAGCTCTACCTGAGGCTTTATTATGCCCAGACTGTGTTCACTCTTATTCCTTCTTTCTGAACTTTGGGCAGTACTTAGAGCTGTCCTAACAGCAGCTGGTCCATCAGTGCTCTCCGAGCCTGGGGCCATGGTCAAGCGGTTGGCTGAGCTGAGCACCACCATGACTCTGCTCAACCAGGGACCCTGGTGCCTTCACCACCTGCAGCCCTGCCTGGCATCAGCTCACACACTGGCATGAAGCAGGTCATAGAGCTTGTTTCCTCATTTAACAGAACTTGTTAATTTTTCTCTTTTATAACCCGCAGCTTTATCAGCAACAAATTATCGCTATTGATAACTCATTAGCAAATAAAATGAAAGGCAACACCGCTGACATCTGTATGAAGCTGTGTCTGAGTGGCTCTGGCTCCTGCTTATTGGGCTTTTAGTATTCATTAAGGCCGGTAAACGGTGTGTGTTTAAAATGCTGATCTACGCAGCATGTGTTGAACTCTCAATCTGCATTAGCTGAGACAGCGGCTTGTACCAAACTCTCCTGCCTGGCTAACTTGATTTATCATCATTTCCTAAGCTCTGTTTATGAGGCTGTTTTGTTTGTAACAACTTAATATTTTTTTCACATGGGAGAATTTATCAACATCTGCACATCACATTGTGTCGGGCGGCCTTGGTTGTACTTGTAATGCCGGAGTAGATCTGGGGCGGGGAGTCACTCTGCTGGGAATCCTGTGACTGTATTCCAAATGACAGCTAATTTAAAAGGTGGTGCTTCCTATGGTCGTTAGTCTCAATAGAAGGAAAAACACGTTATCATTTCCTCCCCTGTCCTTTCTCTGTCTGGTTGATAAAAAGGAGTGTGGGCAGCGAGAAGGGCAGGCAGGCTGGGGAACTCCCTGCCACGGGCTGCCAGCCAGGTAGGGCAGCAGATTAAAAGATGGGTTGGATATCGGTGCTGGTAAAAAATTATCTTTGTGCATGTTATTGAGCACACAGGATACTCTTCTGACATTGACTGTGTCCTTTCCAGCCAGCTTGACTCTGACCAGATAAGATGCTGTGTGCCATTCTAGCTCCTCTTATTTTGTAAGGCTGCAGCCCCATCACATTGAGGATACACAGAAACTGTTCTTTAGCACACATACCTGCAACATTTTCACCTGGTGCCCTCAAAACCTGGCTCACCGTCTCCCGAAAGCATGACCTCAGAGATGCTTTATTCCTTGCGTGCTGCTATTAGGCAAAGACTGGGCACGTTATAGTGGCTTAATGATATAATTAGGCTTCTTCTAGTGGCCCTGGGATCCCCTCTGGCCTCCCTTTTGCAAAGCAAGGCAGCTCCCTGAGAAGGAATTCCCTTATAGAGAAAACATCTCTATGCATTTGCGGTGTTGGGGTTTTTTTGAAGTCAGGAAAAAAACCCCGAAACAGTAAATATAAAAACATCAGAAGCTTTCTCTGATATAGGATTACATCCAGATTTACCAGAAATATGTGTGGTTTCCTATTTATCTGCCTCTGAGGGTGGAAGATGGACATCAGTGTCTCCAGAGAGGCTGAGACAGAATCATCAGATAACGTAATTGGGAAATGCTTTGGGCTTGGAGCACGGTGGCTCCTCTGGGTCTCGCTGATGGTATTGGGAGCTTATTTCAGTGGCAGCTATGAACCCAGACCACTGGACTCCCCACAACCTCTACCTTGAAAAGCCTTTAAGGTGGAGGCACCTTTTCAGCCCTCCACACTGCCCACGTCCTCGGCTGGTTTAACCCTGCCCAGGATAGCATCTTCTGGCTGGGCTGGACTCTCGCTCCTTAGGAAACACATCTCTGTTCCCATGAGAGGGAGTTTCCACTGCTCTCAGCTAGGCTCATGGCTATTTTGCAATAGAAGTGTGTGAGAACAAAGGCTCCAAGTTCCTGGAATAAATGTAGGGTTTTTTTTCATGGTGATCAGAGTGTTTCTGTGGAGGAATTGCTCCTCCCGGCACTGTCTGTAGCTTTGCCTGCCTTGAAAGCTGCCTTTGGAAAGTCTGTATATACTTCATACTGCTACCCTTTAGGATCCAGATTTCGATTCTCAATATAATGCCATTTTATTGTTGTTTTTATTACTGTCATCTGTTTCCACGTGCACTTGGGGAACTCCAGGGCCTTCAGTTCTTGAGAAGATCAGAGCGTGGCCCACTCTAATGAAGCGACTTGTTATAAGGTCACGGCTTCAGAGGAACAAAGGGTTGCACATGACCAGTACCAGAAAAACCCTTGACAAATGCCTTCTAAAGGTGATATCAACAGCAACATTTAGTATGAGCAGTTTCTGTCTGGGCTGGACAGCCAGGGCTTCTGTGTTCTCAGCTGTATTAACAGCTCTGCTTTTTTGCCCGTTCTCAGTGATTTAGACTAAATGAAGCACGGTGCATGTGTGCACAGGTACTTGCTCCACTATTAGGAAAATTCCCAGTTACTGGGAAATTTGCTCAGCCAAACCATGGACAAAAAGACAGTCAAGGAAGATGGGAATTTTTCTGACTAGGAAAAAAAAGAAACAAATTCAACATTGCTCTTCAGAAGCTGACTGACCCACGTGAGGAAGCCACCTCCCAGCTGCACAAGGCATCAGCGGGGGTGAAAGGGAACCAAGGTGGTGCTGCTCATCTGATTTCAGATCTCTTCGTGCCACGGGTTTGTGTTTCAGCAGTGGTAGCAGCAGTCCCTTTGTAAACATGCTTTGCTAGGTCACACAGTGCATTTGTTTCCAATTTCCTTATTCCTGGAATTTGGCATGTAACTTCTCATCCACAGCGTCTGTGGAAAGTTTTATTAGAAGGGGAAAAGCAGTGAATAAGAATCACCAGTCCTGGATTTGATTCCTGGCTCGGTCACTAATTTTAGGCCATCATTATGCAAACAGACACTGGGTTATCTGGCTTCATGCATAAAGACTTGCTGCCATGCAGGGATAAGCAATGATACAGGACTTCTGGGGAACATCTCTCTCTGTCTCTCCATTTAGCCACATATAAAACAGACCCAAGAATACTTCTCTCCCAAGGTTGTGCTGACTTTTATGGGTTTGCTTGGAAATCTTGGAGGGGAAGTGCTATTACAGCACAGAGAATGATTATTAACTGATGGAAAGGTATTTTAATGAAATATGCTGGCAAGCTTCCCTTTGCTGTATGGTGCCAGTGTTAAATAGGCTGCTTGAAAAGCTGAATGTCTTTGCTTTCTGAGCGATTGGCCGAGGAATAATGAGAGCTGCTTCCTCTGGCACGTTTGTTTGCTAGGTCGCTCTTGTTTCTTGCCATCTCTCCTTCATCCTCTCCCAAAAAAATTCAGCGTCAGCTCAAAAGCTGAAGGAATCCACAGATGTAACGTAATCATCCTCGCTTGAGTTTCTCACCATTGGGAAGCATTTCTCTGGGTGGTCCAAACGACACGTACTCTCTTCACGTGACCAGCCCCAGAAGCTCAGCCAACTCTCTCTCCCCAAGTCTTTCACTGGTCCCAGCCACTCTGCAGCACCTGTGCTTTGGCTTAGCCCAGGCAGGGTAAATGGCGAGGGGACATGAAGGGAGCCAGAGCAGTACAGAGATATGATTTTTGATCAGGATGAGTTTCTCTGGGAAGCATTGGTGGCACCACACTGAACAGGGGTCTGAGACCATCACCTTAGTGTGGGACAATCCCTGACTCACCCAGCCCCTGGGTATGGGCCTGTGTGAGGTTTGGGATTGCTTCACTGGTGTGAAATTGTTTTTCAGCCACAGAAGGCATGAAGTTGTTCATGAAAGCTGACAAGCAGGCTTGCAGCAAGCAGTCGAGCTCTCCCTAGCCCCTGGAGCAGCTGCATTCGAGATGGGAAATTGCTGCAGGTTGTCCCCCTGGGCACTTTAACGTATACCATTTTCTTGTGAATGACCTTTTCTGCTGGAATTGGACCCGAATGTGCTCTGCTGAGTGGACCATTCCCCTGAGCTGTCCTCATCCAGAGACAATATGTCCTTGCAGACTGAGCAGGCTCCCATGCAATCCACCCAAATATTCCTGTACCACAGTCACGTCCTCAATATCAGCAGAGGTAGCAGCTGTTTTTCTTCAGACAGTTTTTCCTTACGTCTGCAGAGAGAGGTGGCTTTGAGGAAATCTCTCAATTCCTCATCCGGAGACCTTTGGGTTAACCATAAACTCCAGATATGGGCTGTCATTCTCTTTGCTCACATGAGTCCTGCTGGGTGCCATGGAGAAGTGAGAACCAGAACTTTGTTTGGTGGCCACCACGAGCTGTTATCACATCTCCTGGCATGAGAAATAGGTTGGTAAGTTTGTCTGTGTTCATTGAGCCCCTGCCAGTGTGCGATATGAATGGGAAACCAAAACAAACCCAAAACCCCCTTGCAAGCAGAGATCGTTGTAGAAAGATTGACTTCTGCAACCCAGCGCTACCTTCGAGGAACGCAGCGAAAGCCAGCCAAAGGCACCATCTGTTTGTGGCGGAACGTGTAAATTTATATCTATTTCTGAATTCTTGAGTTATGAAACTGGAAATGTCTCAGCTGCAGCGTGCACAGTACATGAAACAGCATGGAGATCCACTCTGTGTTTGATCCCAGGACACGTGGAGCGCCTACTCATGTTGAAACTAAATGAGGCGAGACTGTAGCAGCCAGCAGGAACCATTGCACAACTTCTGCATCTCCTGGGGCCGTTTGCAAAGCTCTTTCAGAGAACTCAGCAGAGCTCACCATGGAAAAGCAGCAACCACTTGATGAGCCAGTTTCCCACATTATGTATCAGGCATTTCCAGTACCTTTTCCCCAAAATTCAGCTGGATTCCTGGTTATGAATCACTCAGATTTGCATCAGCTAGAAGCCTGACTGTATGGTCCTAATTTTCAGTTCTTCTGGTCTCTTTCAGTGGTTCACCTCACATATTTTCTCCTTCTCTCAGTGCCTGTTCCTCACACTGAGAAGGTGACTTTTTCACCTCTTACCTCCTTAAAATGTTTTGGAGGTAAGAGATGAGATTATCGAAGGCCAGCAGCCCAGAGGGCAGATCAGGTCAGAAGCTTTGCAGAGGTGGGTCCCACCTACTCAGCATGGGATGGAGGCCCCTGCTTTGGAGACCAGTACTTCACATTAACATGGATCCTTGATCTAATAACTCTTGGCCTCTGGTATTAACCTATATCAGCCTTGTGTCCGCTATGTAACGTGGTGGTTCTTCAGTACAGGAATACATTTGTTAGTGTTTCTAGCCCAATGATGAATCCCTGGTGAATTTTCAGTACGCTCCTATACAACAGACAGTGATAAAGATGGGAGGAAAGGGAAGGGAACAGTCACTGGACCGTGGAGTGTTTCCATTAGTAATTATGGAAACGCTAAATGCCAATGGCACAGCACAACTGAGGTGGGGTCTGCAGATGTAAATATCCTTAGACTTCTGTGGTCAAGGTGAACATATTCCTACCCATGTTCTAGCCTATCAGTCAGGTTGCGTATTAGGGAGCTCTGTCTTTCTGCTATAGCTACCCTGCTCGTTTGTCTCACAAATACACTGCACCCCGCCTCGATTAAAGCTGCACAGAGCCTTCAGCTCTGTCAATGGTGTGATTTGCATTTTACTTGGCTTACAAGCCTCAGGGCTTTGTCTCATGTTATATAGGATATGCTATACAACAATTAGCCTGGAACCAAGACAACATGAGTTTGCATGGTAATGAGCTATTTTCTTCTTGCAAAGCCTGACTCGTGTTGAAAGGATTGTATTCCAGTCAACTCCCAGTCATTCCTGCATGTATTTTCCAGGAGTTTTTGGCCAGTCACATTGCTTTGGGATGGTCTGAATACGGCTGCTTGAGCTATTTGCTGTCAGTCCTCGAGCTGGCAGGGCTGACCGCGAGTAATGCGGAACAGGTGAAGAATCAGTGGGGTCCTTTAATTATTGTTCTATGATTGCCTAACATTAGGCTTTTGAACTCCTAACGGTTTTTTAAAAGATGGATTATTTTATAGTTTTGAGGCATTAGCTGGATGCCATGAAACACTTCCAGCACCCTCAGCTGTCTTCTCATTTCACAGGGTTTGGGCTCTTTCCTATTTATTCATGCTGCCCCTTGGATAATTACATCTCTCCTCCTCTGTGATCGCCTCTGATCATATTATAATTTCCTTTAATCTTCATATGAAATTTCCTTAGATTCAGGATCCAGAATGAGTTTGAGTATTATTGATCAAATAATGTGCCACAGCTTAAAAGAGCCCTTACCACATGGCATATATCCTCGCAGCTCATTACAGCAGAATCACTTTGAAATGCAGTCTTGTCCCCTTCCCTGTAATGGGGAGAAATGATCTAGTCTTGATTATACTATTGTTCCCCCTTTCGGTGCAGGATTAACATCAATCAGCTGGACAGCATGATTGATTTTCTAATTAATGAGGCATTTGTATCAGCTTGCATAACCACACAAAGCTAAATGGGTTCCCCACTGTATCTGAAAACTGATTTTGTGTGTGTGAATTTACTCCTGTACCTGGAAGCTTTTTAACTGGTGGTAAGGCTAGTTAAGAGTATCCTTCACATAGAGCTCCCCAGTGCAGTAAAGGCTTGAAAACTTGTTTCACCAGCCACCACAAACAGGTTTAAAAGCTTATTTTGAACAATGACTTTTGTCCCAAGGCTAAAAGAAAAAAATTAAGAGGTGTGGGAAGAGGAGAATTAATGACCTCCAAAGGGAGCTGAGTGGTAGCCCCAGGGGATGGGGGCTGCCCAGGGGCACTGCCCTGCCCAGGCTGGCATATGGGTTAAGGTCATCCTGGGGCTGCTCTGGCTTATTCCTCGCTGCCTTTTGGTCAGTTTTGTGCTGCTTGGTTTGGTGTAAGCTAAAAAAAAGTCCTGGACTAACAAAATGACCCAAACAGCTCCGGGAGCATCTGCATGATGCCCCTCAGGGCTGTGTCCCCTCCTGTCTGCATGTTGGTGGCAGCTGTGCCCTCAAAGAAATGCTAGAGCATAGAGAGGTCCCATCCCTTCTGGCCCTCTCAAGCATCAGAGATAGTGGCTGGAGAAGAGAAAGGCCAATTAATAACTTAACTCTCCCCACACCAGGAAAACCTGACTCTGGCTGCTGCAGACAGGTGACTGGAGGGTTGTGATGTGACCATGCAGTGACAAGGAACTGGGGCATGTCCTTGGTGAATAAGTAAGCAGGAAACCTGGAGGAGAGCTGTCCCACTTTGAGCTCCCATTCTGGGTTACAGCAGCTAATTGTTGCAACAGCATAAATGATTTACACACACGTGGCTGGCACAGGGGGTGAGGAGCCCCCATCTCGCCCTATGTTTGAAGGATGAGTTGCAGCCAGGGTCACACCTGCACCTGCAGCAATGAACCCAGAGCACACTGCACCCTGGGTCCAGTTTCCCTGGGAAGATGACGATGAACCCGAGCATGAGCTGAGCAGAGAGGGTGTCCCGTGGGACCCGGCTGCAAGAAAAACACCGGTTCGAGAAATTCTGGTCTGATGCACCAGTGACCTTCCTGCACTGCTGGTCTCAGGGGAGCAAAGCTGAAATCAATGAGAAGAGCTGGCATCTCCTTCAGTTATGACTTTGATCTGGCTGTGCTGAGAAAACGGTTCAATTCCCATTGCGCATCGCCCTGTCTTTCCACAAAAGGACCGAAGCTGCGGGCTGTGCTCCTCTCAGGAACCTCCCTTTGGACACACAGTCCCCAGGACCAAGAAGGATGAAACAGAGACTAAATCTTGCAGGCAAACCAAACAAAACAAGGTCAAACATGTCCCATGATTTTAATCTAACTTCTAAATTAAATGCAGTGTTGATGTGAGCATGGTGTGGCCTCATCACCGTCTTCTGCCCTGACTCACTTCTCCAGCCCCCTTGCACTAAATTATAAATCTAATGGTGAAAGCTATACATCAGCACAGATTTTGGTCCTTAGCCCTTACAGACTGTCTGGAGGAAGAACAAGCTTCGCAGTGTTAAAGTCAATAGACTCACATGCAAGCCCGAGATGATTTGAATCAGCTCTCTGGTGCGAGCAGCAGTGGCCACCCACGTTGTAGTTACAGCATCTGGGACAGACAGTCGGGGATGGTGGGGGGGTGGGGGGGTTTCACCACTCACAGCTGCTGGGAGAATGTGAATTTGAAGTTTGAAGGGAAGGAGGATTTGGGAATAACCCGCCATGCGAGCTGAGCAGGCTGCTACAGACAGCACAGGGGTTCCTGCCTGGGTCAAGCTGATACACTTAGTTCCTTGAATGACACAGATGAAATGGTGAAGTTGGTTTAAAAGAGGTTGGTTCTCCTAGTAAAATGAGAGCACCACAGTTTGGCTTTAAGCTCAAACTTAGAGCTTTGGCTCTAGACTAACATGATTTACTTCATGTAGCATGATGGCATCTCATTCTCCGTTGAGATGTAATGAGAGAAAGCTGGAGCTTCACATCAGCTCAGCCCTGGCATTTCAGCCCAGTTTAAGCTCCCAGAGAACAGACTGGTTTGCTGCTAAGGAAAACCCCAGTTTGCACCAGCACCTCCGTGTCTCAAAGTAGCAACCAAAGACAAAACCCCTCAAAGTCTTTTGTCTAGCAACACCCCAACTCACCTGAGCAGTTCAGAAGACCTCAGGAAAGACCTGGTGGAAAGCAGATATCCCTGACCCTCCCCATGAGTTATGTTACTTGGTCATCCAGGCTGTCTAGTGCATGGCATATACCTCATCTCTGAATGTCAGATATTACACCTGTAAGCAAAAAAAAAAAATACTAGTTACTTCTCTCAGCAGTTCCACCACGATACTTTTTATTTTATATTTTCCCAAGGATGTCTTCTCTGTGATCACTTGAGCTCTGTCCCCAGCTGACAGCAGCTCTGCAGTGCCAGTGGAGCCACAGCACTCTGCAGAGCAAGGTTACAGTCAGCAGTACCTAACTTGAAGCTGGCAACAGACAGAAAATAGAGATGTTTCCATCTCACTAACCAAAAGGAAATCTCTTTTCTAGAAACACTCTCATTAAATTCCTACCTTCCCTCTCTGGTGTACTGTGCAGCCTGTGCTGTATTCCAGCTTTTGTGTCTGAAGATGTAGAAAATGTTAAGATTCTTCCTCATCTGCTCAGGATAAACACCTCCTGGGCTCAGATAGTTTGTGGCTGGGCTGTGCCTAGGACAGCCAGGAGCATCCCTGCACTGATGCTGATTTCGGTGAAGTTGCAGAGATGCCTGAACCCAATTACCTCTCTTCACCATTCTTCCCTGTCCTTGGAGAAGCCGCTGCCTGCCAGACAAAATCTGCCCTTGGTATCTCTGACAACAAATGGCTTGGGAAAGCTATTGCTATAGTTATGGTAGGGTGTTCACACATCGAGACCTGAATGGAAGTCAGTGACAACCTGTGAGGTTATTCCTATTGATCTGGAGCAAGCCCTTCTCCAGGAGTGGGGTTTTAACTTGGAAATGTCTCCTTCTGTCCTTCAGAGAAAAAAAAAATCCCACCCTGAAAGCTGAAATTACTTAACTCACCATGTGTATCAACCTTTAAAAAAAACCTGGATCTGTTTTTTTCACATGCAGCCACTCTCTGCAGAAACAACAGATTACCCAGGGTCAGGCCAAATCCCATCTCCCAGCTGTGGAGTAGAAGTGCATTCCCACTGCTGATGGAAGAGTTAAGAACAGAAGTGTCTGAGCATCTGCCTGCTTAAAATCTCTGACTAAACCCGAGACCAGGGAAAATATTTTTACTTTCATGCAGGAATGAAGAAAGGAAATAAAAATCCCCAAACATTTTTGTTAAAGGCCAATTCAAAGCAAAATATTTGGGCACTTTTTTATCATTTTTATGAAATCATTTTAATTGAACTCTGGTATATTTGATCATAGAGGACCTGTTACAGCAGCTGCTAAGGGGGGGAGCGGAGGTACCCCCAGCCCCACTCACCCTCTGCTCTGTGCTCTGGTGCTCCCCAGAACAAGCACAGTTATTGATAAAGGAATGGTTTACAGGCAGTATTAGATAATTTGGAAAGTCCTCAGGAACTTGGAAGGCATCCATCTCAACAAGGTGATGGGAGCAGAGGATTTCAGGATGGCTATTTGGCTTTTCAAATGATAGGGCTCAAAATGTGTGCTATTATTTTTAACATTACTCACTGATGTCATCGTAGCATCTGCTTCAAAGCTGATGGGTTTTTAAATGCCCTGCGGAAAAGGTGAATCTGGAGAGCTGGGGATGCACAGCTATGTCAGACACTGCTGCAGCATGGGGGGGGGTAACCAGTCCTCAGTGTGATGCATGTGCATCCTCCAGCATTGTACACACAGTCGCTGTAGAGCTGCTGTATGGGGGGAAGCCTGCACTTGCAGTAGGACCCAGTGGGACTCAGGCTCTTGTTTTCTCCTCAGTCATACAGAGATGTGGCACAGCCAGACGCGCATGGCATCAACCAGCTGCCCAGGGAAGGGATGGTGAGAGGGAAGGGCTGCGGCATAAATGCCTCCTGGTTCCTTCTCCCTTGGGTTGTCTCATTTTCTCATCCCTAAAATATTTCTGAGGAAGATTTATCTTTTCTCATTGCAGAACGTTGTGTGGTGCCTCTGTAATATTAAAATTGCTCCTGATTTTCTAGGGGTGTTCTGTTAATTAGTAGGTATCTCCTCCCAACTCAGCTGTAAGTGGAAGGAGTACATACTAACCCGATCGCCCTACTTATGTAGCTACTCGGAGGAATGCTAAGATGGATTAACATGCATAGCAGAAGGCTTATGACCCTGGGAGACAGAAGAACCTGAAATAACCTTAATATCCTGTCAACTCGCATTACCGAGCCTCAGTGAACGAGAAGAGCCTATTTAGCAGTCTGCCTTGGAGGAAAAATTCCTATCTTTTATCTAGCTTATTCCTCCCTCTTTTTTCAATTGGTAGTGTTGGTTTTATCTCTCCTGATTTTATTTTGACAAGGCGTAGTACAGTTGCATCACCCCCCTCCACACATTCTAAATACTACATCACCCCCCCTGCACAGACTGGCTCAGGTCCCGAGAGGTGCCTTTGTTGCGCTGTTGTGTGCTGAAAGCCATCTGCACCCACCCGGGCTGGGCAGAGGGAGCAAAGCCAGCCCAGCATGCTGCTGCAGTGGCACATCATGCCCACTCGTGACGTGACCGGTGTCCTGATCCGTGCACTGGCAGAGCATGGGCTGAGCAGTGTGGAGACACCACACTGCCCGTGATGGGCCAAAGGAAGGTGAGCTGCCTTAAAATTGTATAAATCCCCTCTCAATATTATGTTCTCCTCCACAAACTGCCGTTGTGGAGTTCAGAGCTGCCCCAAACAGTGCCCTGCCAAAGCTGTAAAGCACCCGTAACACCAGTGCCAGCTCCGTATGGCCACCATTGTCATTTGACGTCCAGGTGAGAATTCACCCAAACCCCAGACAATTGCTGTCCCAAATCTTCCCAAACTGGATGTCTCTTTCTCCTAAATATTTGACCCTCCTAGAAGCTTGGTTGTCATCAGACACCTCTTTTCAGCACACAGCTCAGCCCTTCCAAGGCCCTACCATCCCCGAAATAAATATTATGACTACTAGTAGTCTTCACAGATTGTCCACACCCCCAGACCTTTGTTGCACACTTAACACCTGCAAAGGCCAGTAGGGTCCGTGAAGTCAGGCGCACCCCTTGGTGCTGAAGTGACCGCTATTGCTGGCATCCACGCTGGGGACAGCCCTTCCCCAGCCACCTGGTCTCCAGTCCCAGGAACATCACGGATGGGGCTCCAACACACTTTAATGGGAGATGCAGCAGTGCTCCCGTGGCAGGCAGCATCTACATCACTGTTAATTATTTCTCCTTCCTTCACCTTTTCACTTGGGGCTTAGCTCAGCCCTGCTAAAAAAGTGGTTGTTTCTTTAATGAAACAGGGTCAGAAATGCATCTCACAATCACAGAGTTCAGTCTAATTAGGACAGAAAAACACACATGTAATTGCCATACGTGTCCGCTGTGAGATTCCCTTCCAGTGTTAAATACGTATAGGGCACCTTCCCTGATAAATGGTGTTTTTCTCACAGTTCACAGGGAGCAAAACGTACCCTAAGGAAGCAGAAATGCAGTGGAAAGAGACGCACCATACTGCTACCCCACCAGAAAGGTCTGCTCCCCCAGCTGCAAGCCAGCCCCACATTGAGGGACATTCAGTAGTGCTGGAAGCAGAGAGCAGCAGCCCCAGGGTTTGGGACAATTTCCCATGTCTGGGGAGGGCGGCGGGGGAGAGAAAAATGTGCTGAGCATAGAAATAGGTCAGAGATGAAGCAATGCATTCTCCAGTCACTGTGCTCTCCTTGCTTAAATAGAGGAAACACCAGAAGCTGCGCTTCTATTCAAAGTGAGGCCTTTGGGCTTGAAAGCCCTGGTAGCAAATGTGTGATAAGGGAAAGCAACAAATACTGGTATTTCTCCTGTATGAAGGAAATTAGAGAACACAGTGAGGAGAAAACCTCATCTGGGATACATATATATTTATTCAGGCTACATTTTTCAAAAGCAGCGGTTGAACTCCGTGCCAGAGGAAGGGAATAATGCAGTTCTCACTAAGGATGACAGGAAAATTCCCATTTGAGCAGGTAACAGTGCTCCTACCCCACCTTCGCTCACAGCCTGGGGGGTCAGTGGTTGCTGCTTGGTGCTCCCCACCCTGCCCCTCCGGTTCGGTGCAGGATCCGGGTGCCTGGGGCAGGGGGTCAGGAGCTGTCTTCCCTGTGCTCAGCGTCTGACCTCACCTTTTTTCCAACATGTCCCTACACATAACACAGGATGTGGTATAATATTTTTTAAAAATGGGTATTTGGAGGTGCAGGGTGTGTATTTTCTTTATGAAGGGACCGAGCATTCACCCTCCTATCACAGCCTTAAAAGCAAAGTGTGAAGAAAGGGTGCGGATGCTGCGGGATCTGGGACAAGTGCTCTGGCACTCGGTCCGCAGCACCAGCAGTGGCAGGGGAGCATGTGGGAAGAGGCAGGAGAAAGACCTAATTAAAAGGTCAGCCAGGCTCTCTCAGCCCTGCGCCATCCCCAGCAGATGAAGTGGCCTTCTTTACATCACAACCTGTCAAAAATACACATGCAATATATCAGCCTGGATGCGGCAATTACAGCCAGAGAGAGAAAAACATCGCTGGGGTGCCGCCAGGCTCCGGGGAGCGCCTGGCTGCAGAGCTTGAGTCATCCCAGCACTTCTCAGCACACATCTTTTATTCCAGCCCCGCTGTCAGGTTGTGTGGTTATTCCATCTCACGCTGGTGGGATGGGGTTATGACATTGCCAAGCACGTTTCCATGGTCTGGCAGGCCTGGCATTGGGGGGTGGGCAGTGGTGTAGCTCACACCATCCTGGGGTAAGAGCTGACATTTATGTTTGAGGTTCCAGAAAACTGCTGCAGCAGAGAGAAATAATAATAGAGAAATCGTAACGAACGAGGAAGCTGCAGGGCCCCGAGTATGAGATGGCAAATTTCTTGTGAAATTACCCAGAAGACAGAGGCAGACAGAGAAAGATGAAGAAACTTCTCTTGGCTTTGGGTGATTAGAATGGAGGTGGGGAGCTCAACTATTGATTCATAAACATTTCCTCCAAAAAGGCTTCCTATCAGCCCATTTTTGTTCAGGTTTCATTCCAAAACTCTGGTAGGACTACAGGAGAATTCACATCGAGGTCATCATTGTCTATTCTTTTTCTATTCTTTTTCAACCTGCAGCTCAAACCAGCAGCCCATTTGCTCTGGACCCTTCCCACATGAAGTCCACTTCTGGTCTTGTATTGCTGGGAAATTTGGGAATGGCAAAGACCCCCTTATATGACTTTTCTCCTTTTTTTTTTTTCTTTTTTTTTCAGATGCTTCTTTGGCAAGAAGAAGGGGGTGTACTCACTTGCAAGCAGAAACACTGACACTGCTGGGAAATAAATGCGAGGAGAGAAAGCAAAAGGCTGAGGTGGGGGTGAAGCACCAGAGACAGCCTCATCCTGGCATGCTGGTAGGCAACTAAATAATTGAAATAGAATTTGCTGTCAAGTTCCCATGTTTTCATAGTGTCCCTTATGAAAAACACTGCACATTACGGTGCTATAAATCCCGATTATCTACGTCTTCGCAACCAGAAGCTTCCCATTACCCAAAAGAAGGGCGAATCCCGTGAGACACATTAATGGCATTGAAAACTCCTTCTGTTATCTTAAACCTTGATTAATCAACCTTATTTAGCACATGATAGTGGGATAATTGAAGCTGTCCCTGTATTAAAAAAAAAAAAAACCTGCAGTAAGTACTTCAGCATCTGCAGCTCCATTTCCTTATTACATAGATATTGATGCTTCCTGGAAACTGTTGTGAAATCCGCTGTTTAGGGACAATTCCACTGATCTATATTTTCAGGGCATGTTAGTAGGGGGTTCCTGTTTGTAGCATCTTTAGCAGGAGAGCAGGACTGCTGCTTCTCACAAACCCATCTGTTCCTGCTGCTCATCGACAACCTGGAGCCACAGTCTCCTGTCAACTCCCTGTCATTTCGAAAAATAATAATTGTGGGGAGGATAACATAATGGATTGTTCACCGGTGTGTTTCTGGGTCTTAAAAGTACAATTTGAGGGTTGGTTCCAGAAAAATGGCAAATCATTTTTATGAATTTAACATAATCATGAGCAAATTAGGCCTGATGCTGATCTCACTTGGGTCTCTGTGCACTCACAGCTCACAGAGCTGGCTGATAGTTTTGGAATATAAAGTTTGCTGTGACATTTTTCACCTCAGAGTTAATTTGGAGAGAAAAGTTCTGCAGTTTTCCAGAGCAGGGCGGGGTTGTTCTGCTTCCTTTTTGCCTCTTTTTCCTTATTTTAGTGAACCTATGTGTGAAATCTTGCAAGACTTTTGCACAAAGCTGTCAGCATTTTGTGTTTTCTTGACAGCATATTGTCAGGCAACAGAGGAGCACAACAGAGCCAATTTGGGCCAAGTGAGTTGTTGCCCAAACAGTTTTATGTTCTCTCAAGCCGCCTTTGTCCTCTGAATTGTCAAGGTTTGTCACATTCTTCTGCTCCAACTGACTACCAAGGGAAGATGCACAAAAAAATTTGTCAATGATGCTTTTCATGTAAAGAATGGAATTTCAGCAGCTATTATTTTGGACTTCTTAAAAATAGGTTTTGAACAACATACTTAGAGAGGAATTAAGCTCCAGTAATATAAACTAGAGGAAAAACATCCCGTTTCCTTAATACTGTGCTTTTTTTTCCACTGTGGAAAACAAGATGAAGCAATGTGCTTTCCCCTTTATTCTTGGACACTGTTTTTGAGCAAAGATATAAGACAACACAGGAGGGGAAAATTAACATCCTTAACATCCAGTGTCTTCTGAAGCCTGAGATCACAGAATCACAGAATGTTAGGAGTTGGAAGGGACCTCGAAAGATCATCTAGTCCAACCCCCCTGCCAGAGCAGGAACACCTCCAGGTGGGGTTTGATGTCTCCAGAGAAGGACTGGGCAGCCTGTCCCAGGGCTTCGCCACTCTCAGTGAAAAAGTTCCTCCTTATATTCCCATGGAGCTTCCTCTGCTCCAACTTGCACCGTTGCCCCTTGTCCTGTCACTGCCATCACTGAGAAGAGCCTGGCTCCATCCTCCTGACTCTCACCCTTTATGTATTTATAAACTTTAATAAGGTCACCCCTACGTCTCCTCTTCTCCAGGTTAAAGAGGTCCAGCTCCCTCAGCCTCTCCTCATAGGGAAGGTGTTCCATTCCCATCATCATCTTGGTGGCCCTGCAACCAAGATGCAACAGCGGCACAAGCTGGACCAATGACCCCACCTTCACAGCTGTTGGTCTCCTTGGCAGATGCTTTTAGGCACCAAATACACCGGTATCATGGGCCCAAATGTGTGCAAATCAAGTGGTGTATTGCTTTTGGCTAAATGTGTGAGTGCTGGGGATGGAAAACAACCAGAGGAATATACCAGCAATTTATTGTGTCACAGGACTTCAAGTTGAGGGGGGTAAAAAAAAAATCCAACTCCTTGCATCACCAGAGCTCACTTCTAAATGATAACTTAAGCCAATTATATGTGCCTCATTCATCTTTTAGATAAGAAGCAGAGAGAAATGGGTTTTCTATTTCCATAATCATGCCACTAACTAGACAAAACGTGATAATCCATAATGAGCTGGGAAGAGAATTAAATAGAGAACAGGGTCTTTTGATGACTTGCCAGTTTTCTCTAGCATCATTCATACAGGTTATTGACACAGGACTAATTTTTCATCCTTGCTTTAACAGGACTTCCATTATTACAGTTGAAAAATGGCAGGCACGAATGTTTGCAGGCACATTTTGGTACCTTAATTTAAGATTTCCTCAGATTTACAAGTCCTTAATTGTACCTACAAGCCAGGTAGCCAGGAAATAATATCATCTACAAACAGCTGAAAATATTCCTTCTGTGTGGATGGCCCTCAATAACCACAAAGTGGGTTTTCCTCCCCTCCAAATGCACTGTTTGTTACCCTTATTGGTCAACAATGAACTGGAAATAAACCTCTGAGCCACGAGCTCCATGGGAGAGTCTCAGATGGTTTTCACAACATGGCTGGAAACAGAAAGCCCAAAATTTGGGAGCAAATTTGTGGGGCAAAATACAGCTTAACCTGAGCTTTCTAAAGCTTTGGAAAATATTTATAAATACTGTGACTCCTGGATTAATTTGGAAACTGGTGTTTTCGGCTCTCCAAGGAGGAGCATGTGCCTTGGCCACCTTAAACTCTGTCTTTCAGGTTTCCTTTACCCCAGACCTTTTCTCTGAGCCCAGACCTGCAGGCAAGCCCTGCAGAACAGCAAGGAGAGCTGCAACAGTGTGCTGAACACCACATTGCCAACTACTTTCTCTTTCTCTTGGGAAGATATCTTGATATCTGATAAGATATCAATTTCATTCAAAAAGACTTCTCCAGCCCCGATATTAAGAGAAAAAAAATTGCAAGGATTAAGGAAGAACCCCAAAGTTCTTATTCCCATTAAACTTCTTGCAGTTCTTTAAAGGATTTTTTTCACCTGCATGCTGATGTGCCGCTCGACGCTGGGTCCTGCAGCAAAGGTCCTGCAGTCCTCCATGGCCATCAGGTCCCACAGCAGCTGATGGTCCCAGTGCTATGTTGGGGACTGGGGTTTCTAGCAGAGGCACAACTGTGCTGCATCCCACAAATGCATCACCCCAGGAGCCCCTCTGAAGGGAACATGATTGAAGGAACATGAGTACATGAGCATCCTCGGCAGACTTAGAAATTTTTCTTCATTCTCTTTTCCCTCTGCTGCTTAAGTCACCCTAATTGAGGTTGGGATGCACAATGTGGTAAGCGTAGCAGCAACAAAGGACTTGTTTTAATGTCTTCTCTTGGTTATTGCTCATTGATTGCCTTACAGAAAACTGGAGTGGGACTGAAGGGAGGACAGAAATTCTTTCTGAAGAACAAAAATTCCTTTTTTATGTTTATTTTTTTCAAAGGAGATTTAGTTAGATTTTTTTTGCCTCTACCCAAATAGAAGATGCAGGTGTGGAGTCTTCTTTAGCACAGACATCTCAGCTAGAGCCATTAAGAGATGGACAGAGGGGAAAAACCTTTTCAGATCTTTTTCTGACTGGCAGTTCCCAGAGGGTTGCCCTGCTTTCCCTGGCACGAAAGCTCAGTGGGGAGTGGGCCCTATAGAAATTAAATTTTGAATGTGTGTGCACATCAGAGACAAGCAGATCAGCAGAAATTTCCTATTTGCACAAAATAATGCAGCATCATGAGAAAATTCTATATAGTGCCCTTTGTGTAAAACTGCCCCAAGGTCCTTTGCAAATAAAACACCCCCTTCCCCAAATGATAACCGTTAAGCCCCAAAACAGAAAATGCATTTATGCATTTATTGATTTTTATTCCATCCTAACTGTGGTTGAAATCCAAGCTGGAATAACAGCCCCAGCACCAAGGGGGTGCCCACCAGCCTTTGGTTTGTCAGCCAGGACATGGATGGCTTTAAGAAACAACCACACTCTGGCGTCAGCATGAGCATCTTGCACAGACGTGTGGTTCTGAGATTGCACATAGTGTGTAAAACCATCAAAACAACTTTGGAGCATCTCTGTTGGAGGGGAGGGGTGTTGCTCGTGAGGCTGTTGGCACAGGCAGCCTCCACACTGCTGGAGGGGGTCAGTTTTTTCAAGGCACAGCGGCCTTGAGACAGCCTCATCTACCAGGCTAGAAAAGCAGCAAAGCAGAGCAATAAATAGGTCAGGAGTGATAAGAATTGCATAGGAGGAGATAAGAAAGGACCCTGACAAAGTTCATGGCCGGTGCAGGGTGGGCATTTCCTTCATCTGAATGGAAAAATACGCCCCATCTCTTTGCAATGCCTTGCTAGCTGTTCCCTTCTAAGCCTGGTCAAGAGTAGGGTGTGGAGGGTTTTTTTTTGTCAAAAAGCCGATCTCCACACCTTCAGTGTGGTCTGTGGGGTAAAATCACTGCCATTTTGGAAGTGCAAATCAGCTATACCTGTCATGGAGCCAGCAGAGATTTACCGCCATCATTTAGCACACCACTCATAGATTAAAGGGGCTTGTCCTTTTCACTTCACCTTATTTATGATTTTCAAATAATAAAGCATTCAGACAGAAATTATGGCTGTGTTAAGCCATAGATATGTCCATGTTCATCCCCTGTAAAGGTACCTGAGGGCTGGAAGTTCATCAGTTTGACTTCAGGAATGAACGTGAACCGGAGCCAAGCAAACATTGGACTTACACCAGCTTGAGTTGATACCAGCTTTACAACAACCCCTTTGCTCTAGGCTTCAGGCAAGTAAGTACAGCCTGTTTGTGTTTTAATCTGGGCTTCACAGAACCCAGGGTTGCTCAAATGTTCACAGACTTTTAATGAATTCACTTAACATTGTGACATGGCAACTAGACCAAGCTGCCCGTAATCAGTCTGGAAAAGGAGTGGCTAGAGCTGGGATGGTTATTAAGGCATCCTTAAGCATGTGAAGAACATAATTTGTTTCTGGAGAACAGGCCAGAGCAGGTCAGAAACATCCATCAGAGTGGCTGGTCAGTCAGGATGGAGCTGGAGGAGAGGCCGATAACTCCGTAAGTGGGAATGGGTGAATGCATCACCCACCACCGTTGCAGGTTCTTGCCTGTGCAATACTGGCAGCTCCATGTCTGGAGAGACCACACCTGGAATATTGTGTTCACCTGTCCACCTGAACAGGTTTAACTATTCCCCAGGGTCTGTTAAAAAATACAAAACCAACAGTGTGTGCTGAGCCCTGTGCTTGAAAAGAGTCTCTCAACAGCTTCCCAAGGTGCTGAGCTGGCATGTGTTTGCACACATGGGCCTCCATGGAAAAGGTGATGTGCAGCTGAGAATGGCCTGGCAGATTCAGGGAGGTGAGCTCCTGGGCAAGGCACTGATACTGGCCCCATCTTGCCCTGCTCCTCTCCTGGGAGCTCTGCACCCTCCTTGTCTCCCCCCATCCCCGGCTTTGACAGCTTCATTCAGATATCAAAGGCACGCTGTGCCCTAACAGGGCTCCTGCTCAGTATTAGGGGGCTATGGATATCCTGGAGCAACACATCCATGGATGCTGGAAAAGGGATTGTGACCCTGGCCAGGCCGCAGGGACACGGTGCTGGTGTCCAGCTCAGGGTATGGGGACATGACGCACATGCAGAGCGGAAAGGGGGTCAGGATGACTTGTCCCTGCAGCGTGAGGACAGTCATGCGTGATAACGTGTCAGTTAATCCCAGACTGGTCTGGCACGTAGCACATGTAATAGCTAACACATTTTGAAACCCAGCAGCCTTTGCCCAGAAGATGGAGAGCATGGAGCTTAGTGCCACATTAATTAACACAGCTTTTAAGAACACTTTCTTTGGCTCAGGCCTGCAGCTCGCTGCTCAGCCAGGTTGCCAACCTGCAATGCCCGTGGTGGGAAACACAGCATCCCCAGCCCACCGTCTCCTCCCAGGGACAGAAAAATGAAGTTCAGTTCACCTTTGATGGTGGCATGAAGCACATAAACAGACCTTTGCTGCAACTGCTGGACAGGCCTGAGAGCAGATGCATTCTCTCTGACTGGAAGGGGTTGGACTCAGACCCCGTGTCCATGCAGTTCCTAGCAGGGCTTTCCCAGCAGGCACTGGGGACCAAGGGGTGCTTTGCCTTCCCACACCGGCTATCATGGGTGGTACAAAGCATTTCCCTTGAATAACCCAGTTTATAACCAGTGCAGCTGAACTCTGGCATTGCAGACATGCCTCTCTGGGATGAAGCATGACAAGGGATGCTCTGGACAAGCTCCAGAGGAGTCATTCAGGAGGCAGTGTGTAGGACCTGCGTGTACCCGTCTTACAGCCCTTCCAAAGAGACAGTCCCTAGGCCACACTGTGTGGGCACTGACCAAACTCACCCCAGTGCTCCTAAGCCATAACCATGAGGCCACAGCCTTGCATTTGCTTACACCTTGCAGGGTAGATTTAGGAAGTGGGGGTTGTTAGTGTTTCCACTAATTGGCTGTTTCAGGCAGCCACTATTTGCACAGGTGACCTGAAGAGTGCCCATTCCTGTTTGTAGCTTCACCTCCAAAGGTGCCAAGAACCTCCCACCCCCCTTAGCTGATCTGTAGATGTCATATTCTCAGTATCCTTCAAGTCAAGCTCTTGGAACAGATATTTTTGTTAAATTTATTCCTACTAAGCCACTTCATCGGAAATTCATATGTCTATGAACATCATGGGCTTGTCTCTGTCCTGCCTTTTGATGGCTCCAGAGGAAGAGAGCTGAGATCATCTCCCAGCTCAGGACATGACCCTCTCCAGTGACAGTCATGATTGATTTTGATGATACCCCTCATCAGTCCATTTGAGCTGCCATTCTCCATTTCTATTGGCCCTGCAGCAGAGCAATTGTAGGAAAAACCCCTCTCTCTTTCCAAGCCTGCCTTTAGGTTGCACTCACAATGGGGACAATATGACAGGAAGGCATCAGGCTCTTCATTTCACACATCTGAAATTGCAGTGAAGCAGCTAGTCAGGAGCCATGTGATGTTTACTCAGAGAGGTTGCACTGTCCCCATCCTCAAAGGGGTGATCTGCTCATCTGCTCTCCTCACTGACCCTGCTCTGAGAGGGGCTACTGACCTCCTGAGTCCCCTTTCAACCTGTATTACCCCATGACCCTGTGAGCCTAAACTGCCTCCAGGGACCCCCTCCTCAGTGATGGGTAAATGGGGGATAGTCACATCACTATTTTAGAGGGCTGGACCAGTCCTGACTGCCAGACCCAGCCTCTCACCACCAAACACTCCCTTCCCCATTTTCCAGCGACAACACCATGCTATAAGCATGCTTATTTCCATTGCTACAACCCCATTTTCTTAGACATGGTCTATCTGTCAAGAAAAATGAAATAAAATAAATAATGTCACAGGTTAAAAGGGATTAGGTGGATGGACTCATCTCATTGCTCACACAAACCCATCAGCAGGAGCTGGAGCCTGAATATGCAAACAGCACACAGCCCTAAATATCCTAATGTATTTTAGAGTGGTCATTTCTAATTAGCACTTGAATCCAACACCCTACTTAGCCTAATTAGAGACATAACAAAAAGCTGTTTGAGCTCACATGCATAATGAACATGCAGATCTCCAGCATCTAGTGCTGCCCTTCTCCAAAGAGCAGCAGCAAGCAAAGCCTCCCAACATCCAGCACAGATGAAAACTGGTTCCAGCACAGATGTAAACTGGTCCCATGAAGCCAATGTATTGAAAGTCTGCACCATTAACTCCATTACAATGCTTTAAATGTAAATCTGAAAGGTTTTTTATGGGAGTTGTGTTACTGGAGGAAAAGAAGGTAAACCCACATCTTAGGGTATTTTTTGCATATCTAATCGAGATTTTACAGTCTAATTTAAGTCAGCAAACAGAAGGAAGGTAGATGTGGAGGAGGAAATGCAGGGAGAACCACAGAATTGTTTGGGTTGGAAGGGACATTTAAAGGTAATCTAGTCCAACCCCTCTGCAACGAGTGGGGACATCTTGAATTAGATCAGGTTGCTCAGAACCCCATCCAACCTGACCTTGAATGTTTCTGGGGATGGGGTGTCTACCATCTCTTTGGGAAACCTCTGCCAGTGTTTCACCATCCTCATCAGAACAAATTTCTTCTTTCTATCTGGTCTAAATTTACCCCCTTTTAGTTTAAAACCATTCCTCCTCATCCTATTGCAACAGCCTCCACTAAAACCTCTGTCTCCACCTTTCCTACGAGCCCCCTTTAAGTCCTGAAGGAATCCAGGCACATAGGTAGCTGTTTCGGAGCTGGTGAGAGGAGGGTTAAAGGCACCATGCGGCTCTGCAGATCTGCCAGGCAAGACAAAATAAGCGTCATTTCTAAACCTCAGGGTGTTTTTTTTTTAAAGACGAAGCGAGCACACCCCCACACATCCAGGAGGCACGGAGCAAACACCGAACCCCCACCCCACCCCCGCTCTGCTTCGTTTGTACACGCCTCATTTTCGGAGATGGATTTAGGCAAGCGCTGGGAGGGTTTCATTGTGAATGAAGAGAAGGGGTGCCATCAGCTCCATGGAAACCCAACCAGCGGCTGGGATTGGCGGGGCCGTATCCAGGCTCAGCCGCAGAAACGCTGCTGAAAGTACAAGTGCTGTTAATATTTAACACGGCACAGGGACGTGGTAAAACCTAGCAACCCCACGGCAGTGCTTATGCATTTCTCCATTAATAGCTCAAAGGGATTCAGCATCATCTCAGCCTTCCTCCCCCACACACGTTTCTGTATACCAGGGTTTTTTTTTTTTTTCCTTTGCTGTTGCTAAACCGTAAAGTGAGAGGAAACAAAGAAATTGCTATTACATAATACAGATTTACAGCCAACTTGTACTCCTGCTGTTTTGGAAACATTCAGAGGGACAAGTCAAAAGCTAAGAGCCGTGTGATAGGATGTTTTGGGGTGGTTTGGGGTTTTTTTTCCCCTTCTCCTTTCTTCCATTTTCTAGCTTCCCAGTTAAATACATCCATTTGCTTCACGATCTGTTGGATCTCCTCCATTACCGAGCCATTAAGTCAGCAGAATCTTTGGCAATGATAATTATATCACACAAGTCTGGAACAGAGAGGATTATGCGTTGTCATAACTGCCACATTTCTTAAAGAAAATATGAGATTCCTTGAGGGTGGGGGGTTGGTTCAGGCATCACATGGGCTTTGCACGCTCTACATCACCCCCAGGTAGGGGTGACCCACCTCAGTGACATGGGGTAACACCAGCAATGGGCTCGCTTGTGGAGGTGCTCAGCTGTAGCATGGAGCTGGCTGAAAGGGCAACTCCAAGGGGCTTCCCCAACCATTTGCAGTATCTTAGGTCAGTCTTGAAGGCCCGGGATGTCAGGGCCAAGAACTGCTGCATCACAGGAGTGTTCTTGCTCTACTGTTTATTCTCATGTCTGACAGCACAGCGCAGCACAGCAGAGGCTGGATGATTACAACTTGCATCACAGTATTTCCTCAGGAGACATCTACTGCCTTTAGGTTTGGTTTTGGTTTAATGTTCCTGAATGCAGCTCTGAGCATCTTAGCCAAGCAGAGGACAATGACCCTAGGAGGAGGTAGGTTACCCCAAAGCTTCTCAGGATCAAACCAAAAGGTACGAATAAAAATAGCATTTCTGTTGACAGTGGGCTGTCCTACATGAACATAGGGAAATGGAAGGCCTGGTGCACCTTGTTAGAGAGACTCAGCCTTTCACAGAACAGGTCCAAACCTCTGGTTTAAAGCTGTGGTTTGAGACAGTGCCAGGGAGCCCCAGTTTCTGGGAGGACAGCTGTGTTTCAGCCAAATGTCAGGCAAGGTGCTGTGCTGCAGTGGTACCTGAAGGACTGCAGGCATTTATGTCCCCCCCAGCAGGATGCTCCATCGCAGGCAGGTCAGTGGTCTGTGTTTTCCATTAGCAAGCCCTTACATGTCTCTGTGCCTCAAGTCTCAAGAGTGTAAGGTAGAATCAGTTTTTCCTGATTTCTTAGGGCTGTTGTGAGGATACACGTGAGCCTACAAGCTACTTGGTGTACAATAACAACATCTAAAGCTCCCACAAAATAATTTAAAATAGCTGCAAACCCCAATCCCCAACTCCCAAGGAGTATGACTGTGCTTTTCTGGCTGCTTTCTGTTTTTCCTACATGGAAGGGGGACCTTCCCTCAGCCCCTGAGTCAAAGTTGTTGGAAAGGTCTTGAAACAAGATAATAGCTGCTGCCTAGATCCTTTTTCTCCTTTCTGTGTGTTGTGGTTTTACCCCGGCTGAGAGCCGAGATCCACGCAGCTGCCTGCTCTTTAAAGGAAAAGAACAGGGGGAGAAGAGGGGTGGGGGGGTGAGGCAAGGGAAGGGAAAAGGAAGGGGCAAATAACAACCCCAAAACCAAGAAACCAAAAGCCCATGGGTTGGGATAACCAGGACACTGTGTTAGCTACCTAACCACCCTAGGAAAACAAGCCATAAATCAATTGAAAGCCTTGCCTACAGCTTGCCAATCTGGAAAGCAAGACCCTGCCCCAGGAATGTACCCACAGATCGCTAAAACAAGGGGGATCAAGGGAAAAAAATAATTCTGTCTTGCACTTTGTAATTCAGCAGAGACACCAAACACACAGTGATCCCACACACACTCTGTCATCACCTTAAGGCCACACTCTCCTCCTGGGCAGTAAAGGTGTGGAGGGCTCTGTTTCCAGGTGCAGATGGGTTGCAGCATCAGGCTCAGCTGGAGAGAATTAGGACAGCTCAGATTTCTATAAAGGGACAGAGGGTCTCTAGCAGAAGGCTTTTCTACTTTTTCTCCTGTGCTTTCTAGTCTTTTAGCTGGAAGAATGTCTTTGTTTTCAGGGGCATTAAGGCAGTCTGTAAACAAGAAAGTACTGGGGTTAGGTGGGTTTAGTTGGCGGGGTGACTCTGACCCAGGCTGGGGGGCCAGGTATTCTGGCTCCCAGTGTGTCCTAAGGAGTCTTCAGCAATCCTGCCAGCAGCAAGGCTGCCCAGGATGGTGATGAGGAGCAAGGCTGTGGGGAATGGATGGGTCTGTGTGAGGGCACTAGCTCCTCTCAGGGACACTATATTGGATAACCTCTTCTGCTGAGGTCAAGCGTCAGGCAGGTTGTGTGTTGGTGTGACAGAGCAGTCTGTTTCTTTCCGGCATCCTTGGATGAAGAATTAGCCAATGTGGGCATGAAATGGAGGAGGAAACACCAGAGGGACAGCACTCTTCAGAGGCACGGCGTGCTCTTTCAACAAACAGGTAAACCACTAAGGACTATGAGCCTTTATATACTTTGCAACACATAATGCACTTCCATGAGCAGGGAGGATGAAATATTCATTTCAAATGCAACTGTGTCCTTGGTGAGGTAATATTGCACATTGTGAGTAGCCTCCAGAACAAAAAACTTGCCTCAAAAGACCAGAAATGATGAGAAATAAGAGAGGAAACCCAATGAGTTGCAAACTCAATCTGAATTTAAGAGCTCTGGCCACAAAGCAGTTAAGAAAAGCATCAGGAGGCTCATTAACAGTTTGCAGTCCCTAATAGGTAACTGAGAAAGTTCGCTGTGAAGAAATGTTAAGTATTGCTTCAGGACTCCTGATTTTTTTAATCAGGGATCTCACCCTCGTAAATCAAGGTCAGAGCAGTGCAAGCTGTGGGATACCTGATCAGGCCAGCTGGAAACAAAGCCAAAGCCAACAAGTTCCCCAGACCAGGGGTTGTCTGGAGGGAGCAGTTATGGCTGATGCTGCAGGCTGCCCCGTGGAGCCCTTGAGTTAGTTAGGCAGAAGAAAGAAACCTCCCTTCTCCCCTCATTTGCACTTACCCTCAGTCAGCCCAAGTGGCCTGTATTTTTAATACCTCTGTTTTGCACTTCATTACTGAGGGCCTCGAGCAAACTGTGTCATCACTGATGACATAATGAATACAAGTCATTGCAGGGTAGTGTAAGTGAAGGGGAAATGAAGCTATTTAGTGTACAGGGGAGAGACGTGTCTTTGGGTTGAGGCAGAGATATCTTTAATTAAAAAACTAGAGCAAATCACCTTGCTTCTCATGGAATAAATGCCAAGGCAGCTTCATCTGGCCTGTGGAATCTCCCCGTTACTGCTGCTGGCTGTATGAAAGCAGAAGGCATGAGTGGCCGGAGTCCTATCCTTCCCATGTAAAGACTGTGTGCCCTGTCCCAGAGCTGCAAAGCAGAGACACTGAGTTTTGTCACTCCTGATGTGGTGTCTGAATGTGCTATCACTATCTTGGTTTCCTCTGGTTCTCCCTTTCTAGCCTCATTGCAGTGCCTCCTTGCCTTCTGGTTTGTGGAAAGAGTTAAATTGTTTATTATGCTGGAACTTGATTTGCAGGCACAATCTGGGATGCTTTTGTGTTGTGTGTGACCATGAAGCAATCTTGAGTTCTACTGTGGTTAATATTTGGAAATAATCTTTAGCTGTTTATGCAAATAGAGCTTGCCCTGTCCTTTCTTGTGAATTACTGAGGTGTGTGAAACTTAACCCCAGCCATCTCAGCCTTTTCCCTCTGTTTTGATGATGGGGTGGTGGAGAGTTTTTTACATGGCAGGTGAGATAAAGCATAAGAAATGCTGCATAAGAAATGCTGGTATGAAACTGTTTCTCATGCCTTAGTTTATGGGGACTTGCAGACCCTTTCACAAATAAGGGAGGAGTGGGCTTAACTGAGGAGCATGGGTGCAAGATTCCTGTTCGCAATGAGGAGAAAAGTGCCAGCCTGTGCTTGGCTCTGGATGTTGCTTTGAAATCTGATGTTGTGGTAGGGGAAATCAGAAATTGGTGGTAGGACTGGCATGAAGGACAGTAGAAGCCCTGCTCAGGGAAGAGCAGGGCTAGAAAATGCACCTGCAGAGTTGAAAGTAAAGGTACTGTGCTGGACCATTGACAAGGTCCATTTATATCCTGTCTCCATTCAATGGCTTGTGCTGGGTGGCTGGGGGAGAGTATGAGGACAAGGCAGAAGTGGTCAGACCATATCTTTACAGCTGCTGGTCATCTGTGACATTTGATTGGAGTTGTTCTCAGTGGACCTTTTTCCAAGAATTCAATAGCTTTTTGAATTCACTTATATTTCTGGTACCTCTAGCGTCTTGCAGCAATCACAGATGGTTTATGAGGCATTAATGCACATGAATAGAAATATAGGCCAATTATGTTTTGGTAACACTGAACGAGTTCTTGCAAATACTTTTCCACCTTAACAGGAGAACAGACATCAAATGGTATCTGGTTGGATTCCAAAACAAATAAATGATGCTGATGTTCAGAAAGGAAATGCTGTTGTCCTTAAATAGTCAAGCATTGTTCTCAGACTTCCTGCAATAATCTCTGCCTCTTTACCCAAAAAGGTTTCTGGCTGTGTGGGCCTTGAGACTTCTCTGATGTCTGCCTGCTGTGTATTTGTAGCATTTCTGTTTTTTATCCTTTTTCCTTTGAACAATCTTGTGCATTATGCACACTGGTGGTGGGGCTTGAAGTGTATGTTCTGTGTAAATTCCTGGATAAAGTATCCCTAAGGTGGTATCTGTCTATAAACTTGTGATCACCTGTCTGGCTAGAGCCAAGGAGACATGTGAAATAGAGAGAAGTTATCCTGGTGATGTGGCACAGATGACAATGTTGGCAATCAATGATGAGAGCAACTGGGGTCTTTGCTGCTTAGTGGTGCCTGAGTGTGCACAGCAGCTCATGAAGGCAACAGCAACTTCTGGGAAAATAATGGTGATAAAACCCAGTGAGGAAAGTGTGACTGAGATGGCAGAGTAGTTCAGAAGCACATAGTGGTGTTCAGTGTGGCTGTGCATGGAGGCTTTGGCTGGAGGTGACCTGAGAAATATTGCTGCAAAGCTCTTGAGCAGGTAAAATTGGGAATATTGCAGTGGTGGGGGAGGGATAGGGCTGGCAGCTCCTGTGCCTCATGGAAAGCTTTTGCTACTAAAGCAGGAGGCTGGAGACATCATTGTGGGAAATGATTATCTGGGACTCAGCCAGAGGGAGCACACAACACCACAGCAGTGGCTGTGTGCCACAAGTGTCAGTTCTTCTCTGGAGATGGGAGAGAGGTGAAAGCTTTAGCCTATAGGGCATGAGTGGGGTACTTGTCTATTATGCCAATGTCTGATCACAAACCATAGACAAAAACACAGTTCAGGAGCTTGCAGGTACAAAGTAACCAAGCGGAGAAACCTAGTTGTTCCACCTTGGCATTTGTATGTTTCTTCCTGGAACTGTGTGTCCCTGTCCCCCCTCAATTATCTTCCCATTTAGCTCTTTCTCTGTTGTAAATAAGCCACTGGCTTAAAAAGGGGATGTGACGGACACACCAAGGAACCTTTGCTGGTGATGCAACTTTAAAATGCTCAACTTTAATGGGGCTGTGATGGGATGTGAGAAAGGAGATCCTCTCCCCAGCACCCATCCTATTTAGGCATTAATCCTGTGTGCCACTGCTGCTGGGGGCAGCCCATAGTGTCTTTTTGTGGAATCTGATCCCTTGATGAAGAGGGGTCGATCCTGCATTGCATCTTTGCTGAGGAGCATTGGTCCAGGCCAGCTGTGCTGTGAGATGCTGCCACATTCACCTGGCTCTTCTCCCCCAGCCTTTGAAGAAACTGGTCCTGTGCTCCTGCAGTGGCTGGTAACAATGGTTGTGTGTCAATAAATCAAATCATCTTCCACCAAAGTGTATTACAGGATTTGGAGGCTAATATGACATCTTTGCTGATTGGCTGCCTGATCCACATATCTGAAGTTATGCTTACAAATATGCCATGACCTATGAACACTTCAGTAATGGGCTTGAGCCAGGAATGAGTTGTGCTTCACTGAAGTAATTATTTATTCACTTAATAAGGACTGATGGCTTTGCTCAGCTGGGAGCTGTGTATAATTAACACTATGGTCCCTGCCCCAAGAGGTTTCCAGTCTGAAAGACAAAGGAGAGGCTGTGCCAGAAGAAGGAATCCCATGCAGGAATCCTGTGTGTGTTTCAGAGGTTCAGAAAATTGCTACCTTTAAAAAAAAAACAAAACAACCTTTGAGCTCTTTATACCAGGAGACCTTGGATATTTGGGGTTAGTCTGTATCTAACACAGGTTTTTGTTTGTGTGGCTGCAATACCCAGTGAGAAGTGGCTGCTGTAGGACAGGTGTTCCTCTAAAAGCTGTTGTGAACTCAAACTTGGAAAAAAATAAATACACCTAACACTAAAGCTGTACTCGGTGTAACTTGAGGACATGCAATGCCCAGCCCAGAGCTGTCCCTCTTAAGTCCAGCCCAGGCAAGTGAGGGAGCTGGTGCTGTTCCCAGTTTGGTGCCCCAGGCAGAGAAGTGCTGATCAAAGAGAGCAATACCTGACAGACAGCTGTTCTGCAGCTGCCGGGAGCCATTGTCTCTCCCCAGACCTGAAGAAGGGTTTGTGTGCATGAAAGCTTGGCTGGTGGGGTTTTTTTTACTAATTATATAATTTGGCCTAATAAACACTATTACCTCCCCATTCAAATCTTGTGCCTCCTTGAATAGGTTGGCACATTTCCTAATAGAACCAGAAACTGCTTCTTAAACAGAAGTTTGACCATTATTGTTATTAAAATAGAAAAGGAAATGGAGGCTCGTTCACAACAAAGTGGTATTTATTGCTCGGTTTAATTGCTTAATGTAAAGCGCATGACTGGGGATTTGAAGAAGCTGATTTGCAGTTCAGTCACCCCTTGAAACAAAGCCACGTGTTGTGCAATTGCATGTTGAAACTCAAGGACTGAGATGACTTAGGCAGATGGGAGAGGAACAGGAGTCGTTAGCAAAGCCTGTGTCATTCTGCTGGGGGAAATTTATCTTGGAAATACAGAGTGTTGGGACCACTGCCTTGTCTGGACCTGCACCCTTGAGCAGAGTGGGAGATGCTGGTGCAGGATGGCTGGAGGCTGGCTCAGACCTGTTCCACCCAGCCAGAATTTGCAGGTAGAGATGTGGCTGTGGAGGGGACCAGGCATCCGATGGCCTGTTCGGCACAGCCGTGTTTTGCCCAGGCTGTGGTGCATTCGGCACAGGCTTTAGGCAGGTGTCCTCAGGGGGAGCTGGGCAGGTTGGGAAGGTGAGCAGGGGTGTGCCAGGGCCGAGTGAAGCCAGCCTCAGGTGTGAGCTGTCCATAGGTGTGAACAGGTGGTAGGTGGGAATCTGCCCTGGTAAACCTCTGGCTCCTGGGCCACGAGGACTGTGAGGTCTTGCCCGGCCCTGACCATGGCTGTGCTTGCCTGTCGAGTCTCTGCTAAACTGTGTCACCTGTACTATGCTCCTGCCCTTCTTTTAATGGGAAGTAAGTGTGGGGCAACGTGCTGCACTGGGGTTAAAACATCAGCTTAATTCCTTGCCTCAGGCCCATGCTTTCCAGAGGGCTAGTAGGCACTACCCCCACTGCCAGCAACCCCCCACCCACAAGACCCCACAAGCGCTTTGGCTCAGGCTTGGATACTTTATAACTCGGGCTTTGGGATGCACATTCAGGTTTTATGGCCTTATCACAGATAGCAAATAGTTCAAACAAGTATTTTCTGCCCAGCCCCTCAGCAGCAAGTGCTGAACCCAACATTTCCCATGAGTGATTCAGCAGTGTTGGGGGGGGGGAAGCGGGAGCTGCCCCGCGCTGAGGTCTGTCAGCACACAATAAATCCAGTGGCGTCAATGAAATCATTTCTTTGCATGCTTGGAAAGCTGCTTTTATCAGTGGCAACACTGGCAGTGTGACTTCAGGGGGTGGAGAGGTTTGACTCCTGGGTGTAACAGCTGCTGGCCTTGGAGAAGGGGAATTCTCCTGCACCCAACCCTAGAACTGGCGGGGCTCCCAGTGCCCCCACCAGCGACCAGTAAAGTCTGTCTCCCGCAAACCTGAACGCCATCTTTCAAACAAAAATTCGTCTGAAGTCCTTTTCATATGAATATGAATGAGCATTTTCCCTAAGGGCCTCCTGAAAATCACCCATCCCACCATGCCAAGGGCTCCTGGCACAGCTCCTCGCAGCCGGGCGTTCGGGGCCCAAGGGCTTTCTGAGCACGGCGTGGTCTGCCTTAAGCGGCGCCTTGTTTTTCATAATGTAAACGTGAGGCTCTGAGCTATTCCCATAGCGCTCTTAGTAATCAGCCCTGGTATGTTGAAAGGCATATTTGTCATGTCTCGGCTGGTCTCTCAGAGAAACAGTCACAGGTCAGGTTAGTTACCTAATTTATATGTCAGGGGCTGCAGGAATGAATCAACAGCATTTTTTTTGTATTATTCCAGACAGTAGCTTGATATTCCTGACATGTTGAACCCTAGGAGTTCCCTTCTTTTGTGATCATTTGCAATCCCTCCTTATTTGGCTGATGTTACAGCAGTTCAAGCAGAAAAAAGTGCTACCAGCACAGAAAGCCAATGTCTCCCTTGTAGAGGACCCTCTTCAAAGCAGCTTGCTTGCCTGCATCTAGGCGTACCCTGCTGTGAGCTGATGTCTCTGGTGGCAGGTCCCAGCCACCAGTTTGGGGTTCAGCATGTCCCCATGCAGAGAGGGATGGGTCGGTTGGTTAGTCCCTCTCCATAAGCCTGGTTATGGAGTGGGTATTGCTGCTGGGGCAGGAGTAGTGCTGTGTGACTGTATGAGCATGCTCTGCTGCTGTGTGCATGTGTACACACCACGCAATTCCCTTGCTGCCGATGCAGTTCTTGTGCATGCAAAAAGGTGAGAAAATTTTACCCATGGAAAATATAAGTTGCCAGATCTGGACTGCTCTGACTGTCCTCATCCCAGTGGAGCTCCCAGGGGATGGTTGAAATGAAGGTGGAGAGCTGGGATGGGCCATCTCCACCTCCAGCCATCCACAGTGCTGGGGCAAGAGGCTGCCCAGCGCTCTACATGCGTATTCCCTCTGGGATCAAACATGATCCCATCCAAGAGATCTCAGGCATGTCAATCCCTATTTCTGTCCAGCCATATGTGTTTGGGAGAATGGATAGGAAATTGTTCCTGATAGGAGGAATGTATGAAACAACAAGCATCAGGCTGTGCAATTCCCTAGACATGATGGGACTGTGATGTGGGGTGAAGGGGGTGCAGGAGCAGCCCTGCTGAAGGGGAACCGTGCTGCAGTGTGCAAAGCGACGAGCAAACGCCTTGATGGTCTCCAAGCATAGGGAAAATGTTTTCCCAGGCTCAGGGCTGTAGGGGCAACCAAGGGTTTAGCTCACATCTCTGCAACGGTGTCTCTGTGTTTGGGGAAGGCTTAACCCTGGTGCAAGGAGGGGAGCAGGGTAGGGCTGTGGCTGCCTCTGAGTGCAAACCGCTGTGGCCTTTGAACAGGAAACACAAAGCAGAGGCAGGGTGGAAAGAAACAAAGTGCCCGTTTACTTCAGGCTTGTGGGGGGATAAAGCTTGTGGCAAGGAAAAGGCTGTGCCCCCTGGGCCGTGGGAAATAAGGTCAGGTGGGGAGGGAAGAAATAAATCCTAAGAAATACAGCTTGCCATCATGGAGAAACAGAGGAGCAAATTATTATCATGGTTTGGGGTTTTTTTGCAAGATGAAATATAGGCCATTAACTGCCTCTAGAAAGTACTTTCCAAACCCTTTTGTGCAGCAGTTTTTCTGCAGAAGGGCTCTCCCAGCACCCCAGGCGTCCTGGGCGGCAACAAGGGAACGCCCTGCAGCCAGGGCTGGAGAGGTTTGAACTTGAACTCATTTATTTAGCTTTGACTTTTCTCTTGCTGGAGTCTCTGGACTTAGCCCAAACCTCAAAAGAAAGTTATAGCCAAATATTTTTGAGGTTGGTAATGAGATACCAAAGCCTTACTTAAAAAAGAGCCTTGTCCCAAGTTCCCCAGCAGCATGTGGGGAGGATGCTCCATGGGCACAGCGGAGCTGGGCGCAGGGGTTGTGGTGCTGCTGGCTGGCTTGCACGCAGCGTCTCACTACCATGGCTGGGTATGGCTGTGCCACCGTAGGTGAGCCAAGTGCTCACTCCTTTCACTGTGAAACAAACATTTGAACGTTTCTGTCATCCTACACCCGCTGCTCAGGGTTAATTGCGACAGATCATGTCTTTTTCCCCACCCTAAATTCCTGCTTGGTTGCTGTAGCCTCCCATTTTCCAACAGCCTAAAAACATGGTGTGACCTGCAAAGGCTCTTCCAGGCGGCACCACTGCACAAACCCACTTCAGCCCTTGCATGTGGGCTGCATGCAGGAGCTCTGTCCATGGCATCAGCAGACCCAGCTCAGGCAGGGAAACAGAACCTAAGCCACCTGATCTGCTTTGGTCTCTGGTCTGACCCTACATTGCTTTCTCTGATAGGGATAGTGGGTTTGTGCTAGGTGTCCTTGCTGGTGTGTTTTTTTGTATTGTATTTTTAATGACTTGGAGCAACCCTGTGAAAATAAGGATAAATGTTCTGGGATCTTCAGGCTCTGGTGCAAAGCAGTGCTGTAGAAGCCTGTAGCCTCCCTGTGAAAATAGCTGATAATATATTCTGTGACCCCCCTCAGCAGGGAAAAGGGTTAATTGCTTTGGTTTCCCCCTGATACTTATGGCTAATGCCAATCAGATCTGGAACGATAAGAATAAAATATGATTGAAACCTCTGGCTCTTAAAAAAAAAAAGCCTATGTTTTAATTAAATTGAGAACTAGCTGGTTAATCAGCACAAGGACTAATGGTCTGATTAGCAGGAACTGCCTGGTGAAAAATAGACCTTCTCATTATCTGGGCTGGAGGGAGAGCCAGAAGGCTGGGGACACAGCCCTGGGCTGGGGGAGCTGAGGGTGCTTTGCAAAGGGCACCCAGGGAGGAGGCACATCCTCATGCCCTATGGAATGCCCTCAAAGATGCATCTCCTCCCTGGGATTCTTGGGATGGAGCTGCTCCCTGTCAATGTGTTCCTGTTCACGGTCCAGCTGTGGAAATCTGTTCTGGAGAGCACCAAATGGGCTGCTGGGGTGAGGGGCACAAATGAAACCTCTCAGCCAAATTACCTGTGAGACGGAGAATGCAAGGATGGGGGAGAGAGGATTGCAAAATCAATTTGATATTTATTGTGTCAAGGGGAAAAAAACAAACCAAAATAAAACAACCCATGACCCAAGAAATAAACTTTTAAAATTAAAAAATCAATGGAGAAATGTCCTTCTGGCTGTCCCTTCCCCCACTGCACAAAGCACAGGCTTCCTTCTGATTAAAGCTCAGCCTGGAGCAGTTTCGGTGGCAGGAGGCCAGAAGAAAGCTTAAGGTGCTCTCTGCAGTTTAAGGTGGAGCTGTTTACATTGCCTTCCCCAGCAGCACCAGGTCTGGCCATGCAACAGCATCCTCTTTGCACCAGTTGCACCCTGGCTGTGCAGGGGCTCTGGTTTGCATCACCCCACAAGCAAAGTCAGGCCCTCAGTTTGAAGGTGCTGGCTGGCAGATGAGCCTTGGTGGGGTTTTGTGTTGCAGCCATCTCTGACAGGTTTTTCACTAAAAAATGAAATTAAATGCAAGGTGAGAGGGAAGGGATAGGGGAATAAGTCCTGCTCCATTGCTGTGAGATGTTCCTGCTGAATAATAGGGCTTTGCTGAGAGCTCTAACCGCTGCAGGAGCTTTGGTGGATGGTGGTCTCCAACATCCCTGCATCCCTGCTGCAAACACCCATCACAGTCCTGCCGCTTCCCCAGGATGTGGTCAGTGCTACAGCACAAACAGCCCAAGAACAGCTGGAGGAGGAGTGCTTGTGGCCCATGAAAAGGCACTAGGTCATGCTGGCATTGAAGTGGGGTAAGGAGCAGGAAGGGAATGCTGCCAGGCAGGTCCTGACCCGGAAAGTGGCTGCAACCCCATCATAAAGGGTTTGCTCCAGAAAATAGGACCAATGTAGACAACCCATGCAGGGACCTGTTCTACCTGTAGTGTTGAAGCTATGGTGTCTGCTTGATGCCATGTCTCTACATAAGGAGATGCCTCAGCATAAGGTGACTGGTCTGACGCCCACAGAAATGCTTTATCCCAGCCCATAGTCCCATTCTTGCCCAGTGAGAGAAGGGATGCTAGAAGCCCTTGGTCCAAAACTTCCTGGACCCCTCTGCATAGATAACAGCTACAATTTGGGGGGAAGGCTCAGCCCTGTTTCCCCTGGCACTACAAGACAAATATCTCATTGCTGACCTGTTATACAGATCTCCCTGATATGGATGTTGGTAGCTCCCAAACACTTGCTGGCACTCTTCTGTGCTCCTGGAACTCAGGGCTGGGTGGTGTGACTGTGTTCCACTATCTCATAAAGCAGAGAGGCCGTTTGGGTGTTTCTTTTTAAAGCAAACACATGTAACACGTGTGTATCAGGTGTGGCATTAAGCCTGGTGAGGTGCTGCCTTCCCAAGGAATGACTTTTTAATAGGAATAGTTACCCTGTGTTTGGTACTGGGGGCAGTGGAGTTGTTGGTGCCTGTTTGCCTCTTGTTGCCTGGCTTGGAAGAGAGAGCTGCATCGGGAGCTGGGGAGGCAGTGGGACTGCTCGTATGGATTCCAGCTGGCCAAACCCCCAGGATGGGCTGCATGGAGAGAAGCCATGGCAGGGTGCTTTTCCTGGTCTGATGGGGAGGAGCAGCAGCACAGGGAGGATAAGAAATAACATGCAGGGGAGATGCAAATACCAGCAGGACTTAAAAAAGGACCAGTCCCAGCTCTGAGCCCTTGGAAATACACACCGAAACCCTGTTTTTCCCAACCTTCAGTGCCACCCACCCCAGTGGAATGTCATTTAGCATACTGGCAGAGTTGCAGTATCTCCCATTGGAAACTAAAGGCATGAGATTTCCAATGTAACCAGGTTATAAGATGGCACATGCTGAGTCTTTAAATCATGCTTCCTGTAGAGTACAACTTCCAGAGATTTTGGGGGGATTTTGTTTAAAAGTGCTGCATGGAACCAGGTGAAAGCCACTGAGCAGCTCTCAACCAGCCTCAGCTCCCTCTGTGTGAAACCAGACTGGAGATCTGCCAAGTGGAGAATCTATAAATCATGAATCAAGCCCCCTGTTCCCGTCCCTAAATCTCAATTGTTTTAAAAAGAAATAAAGCATATTGGTTCTTTTAATTCGCCTTTTGGAGTCTGTGCCTTTAGGCACATTTTCCAGCTATTCTCAAACATGAGGACTAGAAACTTCCTTTCATTTCTCAGTGAAAGCTGAGTCTCACTTAATTACTTGCATCCAAGAGCTGCGGCTTTATGAAAAATTCCAAATATCAGAAGATTGGTAATAAAATCACAAGGGCTGGCAACACAGGCTCCAGTTAGATGCAGGATATTCCTTTTATGAGCATCCAAGAAGAGTATGAGCCACTGGGATGCTGGTTTGCTATGAGAGTAAGAAATAAAATGAGTTTTGGTGAACCCACGCAGAAAACGACCTGAAGTTGATGTTCCTTGGCCAGGGCGTTCATGTTGCTGCTCTGCTCCCACTGCCTTTCAGCAGTAATGCATGCAGGGATTTGACTGGGAATGGGGCAAAGGTGGCTGGAACTTGTGCAAGGGTTTTGGCAACGGCAGCGTGAAGCACCTGGCGAGGGTGAGCGGGAAGCAGGAAGGTGCCAAGGGGAGTTTGGGGTTTAGTAAAGAAGTGCTGAGGCTCAGCCAGCCTGTCAGAGAAGCAGCCTGGTGAAATTATGTGGCATTTGAGACCTTTTCTTGTTCAGGTCCCAACTTGCACCTCTATCAAAGCAATTTTGTTGACCTGGGCAGGTCTCCAGCAGCCCTGACCACAAGAAGCATCTCAGGATGCGATGTCCTGCCACGCCTCAGGGCTTCTCTTTGGATTTTCAGTACTCTCCATGGCAGTGTGGTTCCTTCTGGGTTTACTTTAGTGGCCATCTGCTCCCAGCCAGGCTTGGTGTCCCAACAGCACAAGCATCCTGAGGAGCACCAGCCACCTCAGTGGCCTGAGGTAGGGAGGACAAGCCACCATGGGCAGTGCTCTCTGCCACTGCATCTTCCCGGAGAGGTGTCCCACTCCCTCTGGAAGGGACAAGGATGTCCTCACAGGGACTGCATGGGCAAAGCAAAGCATCTTCCCATGGCCCAAACCTGAAGGGACCACAGAGGCTGAATCCTCCTTGCCTCCTCCCTGAGCATCCCCAGCCATGGGCCACAGTCTGCATGGGCACCACACTTTCACAGAGAGCATCTCTTGTCACTATTCAAGGAAATGATGAGATAATGGCCTGAAGTCTTGGTTTCTCTAATATAATTGAAAATGGAGCTAAACTGCAACTCTAAAAAGGAAGTCTAAATTAGGTTGCAGAAGAGAAAAGGGTATTTGACAGCAGGAGCAGGCTCTGGAAATGCAGTCATTGTTTCTACTTATGGGTTTTGAAATGTAAATAATTTAACACCCAGCTAAGCAGAGGAAAATCTGCTATTTTTGGTTTATTCTGAACAAAGACAGCTGTGTATTCTAAAATACACAATTCAGCATTTAAAAAAAAAAAAAACCCAGAAATAATGCTGGTGAGAATGTCTTCAGGTATTTAAGATCCAGCCCTAGGGCCCAGACTGGCTGTGCCTTGCATTACACTGGTACCTTTGCAGCAGCCTCTTGTCTTACCAAGTCATCCTACAAACCCATAAAAAAATTATTTGGATGGGCTAATTCTAGGAATTCATTAACATTTTCAGCTGAAGGATAAAAGCACAGGGAGAGGTTACAAAGGCAGCATTTAGGGCTTCAATGAGATGATGCCAGGGCTTTCCTGGTCTGGCTGACTCCTGGGTAGGTGTTAGATTCGAAGTCAGTGAGATGGATGCCACTGTCATTAGTGATTCTCACAGCAGCAGCTGCTATGAGGTACTGGCTGTATTCAAAGTAGCACAGACAACCAGATTGCAATTCAAATTCGGGTCCCCATTAAAATAAGGAGAGCTAGAGCAGGCACACAGGCATGTCTCTGGGAGCTGAGGATGAACCCTCTTCCTTTAGAGACCTTAACTGAGTTATTGTTCTTTTGGGAATTAGTGTAATCAGCCCTGAGTTGTTTTCCTGCTCTTTCAGCTCTTGAATGCACTTTTTTTTTTAATAACTTGCAGAGAGAAAGGGTTAAATACCTCCTGGCTGTATAAAACCTCCTGCAAATGTCACTGCCTTCCCAGCCGTGCTTACTGCCTGCTGATAGACCCAGCAACGGTTTGATGAGATTTTGGTGGGATTCAGTCCTGTTTTTCTGCCAGCTGAAACCAGGCATAATGATGAACCCCCCCCCCACTGCAGAATCGAGAGGAACTGCAGGACCAACAGTAACTGCTGCTCTTTCTGTTCATGGGGTCTGAGGCTTCTGAGACAGGAAATCTTTGCAGCTTGGGATGTACCACCAGGTCCTTCCTCCTGGTCCAGACTCTGCAGAGCAGACACAGGGATCAGGGAGGAGTTTTTCCCCAGCACTAGAGTGGAGTTGTCCATGCTGAGGAGGGGCTGCAGCTCTGCAGGCTGAATGCAAATCCCCCCACCTGCATTCCTGCAAAGGAGGCCAGCTCTCTTCTGGAGCTGCTGCTGACCTCATCCTCATCCCATCTTCATCCCCATCCCATCCCAGGCCAGCAGTGGTGGTGCAGTCTGGGCTCTCCCAGCCACAGCAAAGAGACCGCAACAAGCCATCACAAGCCTGGATGGGGAGGAGAACCCTATGCCAGTGCCCACCCTGGCAGCACCAGTGCGTGTCTCAGCCAGCCAAGCACATCTGGGATGAGTTGCACAGCACCTTTCCTGCCATGGATGGAAAGCTAGATAATATCCTTGAGAAATATCTGTGCATATCTTGGGCAGCCAGACTTTGCTACACAGCGCAGAAACTCTTCTTGCCATTGCCAGGCTGCCTGGCTGTAAACACGTTACAGAGCTGGAGGGCAAAACATGTTGGTGCTGAGTCTTCTTGGAAAACCTGGCCCTGGGCATGGGGAGCACCTGGAAATCTTCCTCGCAGCTCTTATGTTAATCCTGCCCCACGGGCCTCGCTCAAACTGATTGAAATTCAGGGGGAGTTCTTCCCATTGAGTTCAGCCAGCTTTGAATAAGGTCATTTTTCTCTTCAGTGTTTTTTTGGTGTGTTTTTTGTTTGTTTTTTTTTTTAAAAACCCACCCTACACTCACTCTGAGGAAACATGTATTTAAACAGAGAAATGCTGCAGCTGCGCTGCTATTGTTTCCCCAGCAGAGATGCAGCTCTGTGAAAGGCTTCATTCCCCTTGGGAGGGGGTTAGAGGGGATGGCCTCAGCTGCAAAGGTGGCTGAGCCCATTTCACCCTGCTCCAAATCCATGTAGATGCTGTGGGTCCAAGTGGGATGCCCAGGCTGTGCTTGTTTGCATGTGAGGCAGCCAGAGGAAGAGGTGGGCTGGCCTACCTAGGGTAGGATTTTCCTTGGTTTGAGGTTGATCTGGGCTCCTTTCTATGTCTGCTTTTATCTGTGTACCAAAATAGTACCAGTAGGTCTTGTATAAGAGTGGTTAGTCCCAATTTACAGATGGGAATGAGACTTCTCTGGGATTGCACACAGCTTTGGTGGCTAAACTGGCAACACAACCCATGTCCCTTGATGCAGCTTGGTCCTCCCTCCGCCAAACCCTTGCTGTCATGGGTGCTCTTCAGTTGGCATAAAGGCTGCTGAAGCTCAGGCCTCCTTTTATCCCAGACCACCACCTATCCCATGTGACTGCTGTGGTTATCATCATGTAATCTTTGGTCTTGGTGGCAGCAAACAAAGACTTGGCAGCTCTTAGCCAAGACTGTAGGTGAAGGAGCTGTAAAAGCCTCCAGCACCAGGTACCCAGCAGCCGTGCCCCAAGTGTCTCATTTCTGGGAGAAAACTCCCAGTTCCCACACCTTTCCCCTGACTTCCCTATGGCTTTGCAATGGAAAGGCTGAAGATCTGTGGAAAAGCCACAATGCAAAAAATTTTCACTGCTTCTCCCCAGCCAGCTTTCCCCTCTTGACAGCTCTATCAACTCTGCTTTTTTGCCCTGGGAGCTGTTTAGACTAGACAAGCGATGTCTGAGTGTTTGTTGCTTTCCCTCCACCCCCCCCTTTTCCTGCTAAGTATCTCTCCATCTCCCATCCCTCCTAAGCAGTAATGCTGCCTCTCCTGCCTGCAAACACAAAGGCAAATGAGTCAGTGTAGGGAACACCAAGTACTCCAGATATGAAACAGATGGTATTGAAGAGTCTGGTACAAATTGTCTTTTTTTAATTCATTGAAACTCTCTTAAATCCCCCCCTTTCCCCCAGACTGCTCTTCCTATTCTTCATTAGCCAGGCTGAGAATGTTCCTTTGCACTCCAGGATTTTGTAGTATCAGCTGTAGGTGTGACTTTGCCCCACGTTATTATTAACAAAGATGGTGAATATTGCAAATGTTTGCCTGTGAATATGTGCCTGGATGCTGGAATTAATTCACTGGGTGAATTTCACTCCTGTCTTCGTGCTCCACCTTTCTTTGAATGTTCATAGAGTGCATCGTACCGGAATTAATGTCTGTAGAAATTGACTTTTGTAGCAGGATGAAAATCAATAGAGAATTTCAGTTTCTCTTTTCGAGCTGAATCAGATGAACACTTTGAGTCAAAGTAACAGAATGTGTCACAGGTTGAAGGGAAACGGTCAATCGAAATGATCCACAATCCATATTTTGACATTTCCCTTTGTAGTGAGCTGATCAGATTTTGCTAAATCCTGTTTCTGTAACTATGAATCATGACACATAAGTTTTAATTTTCAGTTATTTCTACACTTAATGGATGTGCACAGGGTCCTACAAAGCCTCTGGGGACGTTAGCAGCCAGATGCATTTGTTTCCTCTTTCTGCAGGATAAACTCCTTGTTTTGGTGATACCCATCCATGGGACTTGTGTAGCACATCACAGGCTGTGGGTTTTTTTTTTTTTTTGCCTTGTGCAAGATTTGCTCAAGGTGAAATTTTAGATACTGCAGTTAGGTTTCCTGCTAGGTAAAGGTATTTTAGGGGAAAATTCTTGAGCAGTTATGGCATTGTGGTGTTCACAGAAACACAAATCAGTGTTCATGGAATGTACTTTTTAAGCATTTATTCATTTCAGCCATATTTTGGCACCTGAGCCAGGAGGTAAGTCTCATATCCTGTGATCAACATTGACTAACCATCTAGCTCAGACAAGTAACATCAGAGGCAATCTCAATGAGCAGAGTGAGTTAAAAATATTTCAAATAATGACCAACTCTGGCAAAGTAACAACATGCTCACAGGGACTCCACAAGGAGTAAGAAAAAAACCCTACATTCATTGGGTAAATTATTTGTTGCAAATTATTTCTTCAGCTTTAATTAGTAATCTTCATTTTACACAGTAGGCCTATAATGACCTGCTTGACAACTATGATGTCTGATAGACAGTGGGGATTTGCATGAAAATGAGTTTTGTTTTCTCCCATCGCAGACATAAAATGTCAAAGAGTGAGGATGCTCAGCATTACCATGCAAAAGGGGATCAACCTGGTACCCGAGCTCCAGGTGAAAGCAGATCATTTGGCTGTATTTTGGGAAATGGCAAAAGATGGGAGGCACTGATTCAAACAAAAAATAATAGTGCCATAATAGCACCCAGCACACAGACAAGCCTAACGACATGTGGTTAATAAGTGGAGTCATGTGAATAGCAGATGATGGAGCTAAAGCAGAAGATACAGCTCTCGATGAAAGCATGGTGACCTAGCTCTAACAGGCCTTGCACTGTTGTTTTCTGTGGTTGAATATCCTTTTGCCTTTTCATAACGAGGGGTTTGAAATGTTGGACCTATTTCAATTGTGTTATCATGTCCTGCCTGCTGATAATTGACAGGCTTTGGATCTTTCTCTGGCTTGCGTATCCTGAATCCAGCTAGATTCAAGCAGATGCTCTCGCCAGTCACAAGGCTCAAATAAGGTTAAAAAAAAAAAGTGGAAATCAGGTAAAAGCAACTATCCCAATGTCCCCCCTGCAGTTCTAGGGGTTCCTTTCACTGGGATTTGCAGTGTTTTTCTGTGGTTTCGGCAATGTTATTCCCAGCCTGGTTCGGCACATCTTGTGCTTTGACAGCTTGCTGCACCTGGAAATTATTACTTGATAAAACCTGGCAACTTCTCTCGGTTTGGAAGGTTTGTTTGGAAGCAGGGCTTTATTCTCACTTGCCTTCTGGACTTCTGCTTGTGTAAAAGGAGGTAAAAGTGGACGTAAATGTGAGGTGCAGGAGGCAGCAGAATGGTCTCTGCGTGTTGATGGGCAATGTTCATTGAGTCTTGGTCCAGTGGTGCGAGGCAAGGAGCTGGTGGTTTGTATTCTGGCACGCAGGGCCTGGGTGCACATGTGTAGTTTGTCATCAGATGAGCTGCTGTGAGAGCCGTGTCCACTTATGCAGGGGTAACTGTGACCATGAGAGCAAATTAGGGAGCTGCTGGGGTAACTGAGATCAGAATCTGACCTCGAAAGGAGTCACAGCTAATCTGGTTGTTTTGATTATTATTATTTTATTCAAAATAATTTTGTCTATGCATCAATTTGTGAAGAAAAAGGCAATTTTTGGTTGCTGGTCATCCCATTCACTTGATTTTTCTTTTAATGGTTTGGCAAATGATCTCCCAGCAAAAAAAAAGATAAAGGGTGTAATAAACTGCTTCCAGCTGCTTCTCTGTGAATTGATCCTTCTCCTTCTTCATGTATTGTTGATCTTCTAATTTAATCACTTGTCCGGAGGGCATACACAATCTTGTAGGAAGTAAAAATGTCACACAAGAAAGAAAGGGGGAGAATGAGAGTGGAAATCTCTTCCCTTGCCAGGCTGTGTCCCCTACATGGCAAGCAACACCAGTCTTGGACTGGGAGGTGGAGGGATGGAGAGGAGTCTGCTTTCACCATCGGTATCACTGAACTTGTCAGGGAAGGGGGAGAAGCATAAATCACTTGAGGGCAGACAGACGGGCAGCCAGAAATACATCCACGCAGTCAGCATGATTGCATGAGCTTTATTTTACCAGAAAGCTGACCTAAAAATAGCTCAGGGAAGGTGCAGGGGGGTCCCCCTGGGCCAGCAGCCCCTATACCCCAGTGAGCTTTCCCAGGATGTCTTTGCCAGGGCAGCAGCAAAGGCAGTTTTCTGGAGGTGGGAGTCCAGAAGCAAAGTCTGTGTGGTGCTGGTTCAAAGGGGCAATGTCTGGCCACAGGCAGCTGTGGTTTGCAGCATTTAGCTGGTTGCAATGGCAACCTCTGGCTTTCACCTACCCGAAAACCCAGAAGCTGAAGGATTAGATGTGGCTGTGCTTGTGGATGCAGCACTTTAATGATTTATTGAATTCTTTGTGTGTTGGTGGTTGGGTTTGGGGATTTTTTTTTAGGGTCAGGAGTTGCTGTTTTAAAATGCTCTGTAAAAACTAGATGTTTAAATCTATTAGCTTTTAAAGCACGTTTTTATGAGTTGGAGCAAACCTGCTCAGCCTCCATGGGCTCCCTGACACCAGCTCAAACCTGCAGCCTGACACTCGCCCCACGCAGGTGTTCAGCCCCTTCAAACCTTCCCCTGTGAAATTCAGCCAGCTCTGGGGGCTCTGCTGGCTCTCTGGATCCCCTGGCTACAGCCTGTGTGGTGGGGACACATCACAGCCCCCTGAATTCCAGTCCCCAGGAACCCTGTGCCAAGGGACCAAAGAGCTACATCTCTGGGAGAGGGGGAGAAAAGCAGCAGGCAGCAACTTCTGCAAGCGCACATGGAGGGGAGCAGCCATGGGGTGGCTGGGGAAGGGATGGAGAGCTGTGAGATGCAGCAGCTTGGGGCAGGTGGTACAGGAGAAGTGGCTGAGCGACCTTGTTAGGAAGTTTCTGTGAATGTCTGTGACATGTAAAGCAAAGCCAGGACACAGGCCCACAGCCCTGTGGATAGACCCCATCTAAATCCACTCCTAATCTCCTCTTGGCTTGGCTGATCCAGGCTGCAACATCTGGCGTCCTCTCCTAAAAGCCACCAGAAAATGAGTATGTCTGTGGGCTCTCCAAACCTGGGGCTGCTCCACGTCCCCTTGTTGACCACCCAATGTCTCCCAGACACAGGCTGAAGCAGCAGACAGGACCGCTGACCAAAATAGCCCTGCGTGCCTAGAAAGTGATGGTAGCTGGGGTCTGAACCTGGCTCTGCAGTTAGGGTCAGGGCTCTTGGTTAAAAAAAGAAACAGGCTGTGACTGTGGGCCAAGACCTCTATTGGCGTAAACAGCCACAGTCCCACTGAGTAGAGGTCAATCTATTTATACTGGCGAAGAATTTGGCCCATCATATAGAAGAAATCCTTGGATCCTCTTTGACTCTCTAAGTTTCTGCCCTGTATAGCCATAGGACTGCGGGTCCATAGAGGAGAATGCTGAGGGAGCTTTCTCACAAATGCTGTTGTAAAAATTGAGGATACAGGGAAAGTCAAACTGCTCACAGAAACACACCCATCCTGACTGAACTTTCTTTGGAAGCAGTTTAGTAACATTCCTCCCCCCCAGCAAAATTTGTACCCTACTGCAGCAAAGGGCTGAGTTCAGACCACGCTGAGCACCAGGGGTGTGAAAAAATGGGGTGGCATTGAACTCATATTCTGGACCTTGGTCTGCCCACAGGACTTCCACCACTTGGGAAACGTCTTGGTAAAGGGCGATCTGCACATTCGGGGCGTTCCTTGCTGGGAGGGTGGAGAGGGGATTTGATTTTGCTTGTTTGTTTTATAAATGCTTTGAAAAGCTTTGGCTTCCTCTCCAATTCTGGGGAAGGGCTGCAAAAGTCTCAAAGAAAAAGAAAAAAAAAAAACAAAACCCCAAACCTTCATGGGTTTTGAAAGCACTTTTCTGCCCTGTTCCAGAAGGGGTTGTTAATTGTAGAACATTTCAATTGCAGAAAGTCTGGCTATTGAGTAGAAGAGTCTTTTTGAGCCTAGCCAGCTGTGTGGGGCTTTTGTAAGCTGCTCTTGACGTCGCAGAAGCTCAATATAGTTAGCGTTGCTCAGAATTTTTATTACCAGTGGTTGTAAATATGTCTATATGCATATTTCATTGTAGAGACCCCTACGAGCATCTAGGAACTGAAACTTCCCTTCCACACCCCAGTCACTGAAATTAGATTATGTACTGATTGCATAATTACTGTCTAACAAGGTTTGCTCAGCCTCTCAGTGCACAATGCCTGTTTTCATAGCGTTTTAATATGAGTGACATAATAGGCACCAGCTTGAATAGCCGCATGCCAACAAGGCATTGCATTCCCCAAACCAGCTTGAGTTTGTAAAATCTGGTCCAGCTGCTCAGCACACAGAAGGGTGACGGGCAAATGCCTTCCGGCCCGTGCTGGGCTGGGAATCAGATCATGCATGGGGAAACACCCCCCTTCCCAGCCTGAGGTGGGCTGGATGGCACATGGCACTACCTGGGTTTTCACCTGGGGCTGTCGCAAGCTGGTCACATGAATGCTGTGTCCTTTCCCTGCGTGCTGCCTGCACCAGTGTTTGCAGATCTGGCCTGGTAACGCTCATGCTGTTACAGCTCTGGCTGCTGCTGCTGCTCTGGCCTTCCCTCTGTGCTCCGAGTGAATGATTTAAAATGGCTCCAATCCCAAACCAGGCTCATTTTCCTAATATGTTAGGCAGCAAATTTGCTTATGTATTCAACCCTGGCTTTGTCCTGTGTGGTATGGAACTGGAATGGCCTGTAAACATCAATTTGCTCATCTTCTAAGCTTTAGGCAGTGGGTTTTACTTTGACGGTTGAAGACCAAGCTTCTCTTTGCACAAAACCTTTTACCAGCTCCAACAACAACTGCAACCCATTCTTTCTGCTTTGCATTTATTTGCAATTAAAATAAACAGACCAAACGCTACCCGATGAAATGAGCACTACATTTCTGGTTGACTTACAGTCCCAACAGGTCCCACCACTCCCTGGCGGTCACTGCGTGTCCTCTTCGCCCATTGAATACTGCTAATGCTTTGAGTCTCATAAAACACAAGTCCTTCATCCTTCATGGACTCACTAGATCTTGTTCCCAGCCCGACTCTGGGAAGACCACATTGACGGTGCACAGATGCTACTGGAGGGTGGTCCTCACTTCTGCACATGCTGGTTTATTTGGGGTGGGCGCTTGTGAAGAAGCAGAGCTGGGATCTGTCTCCCTGTGATGGCAGGGCTCTCCACATGTGTTAGGTTGCTCAGAGAGAATGGCCTGCTCATGGCAAAGTGGAAATTATGGACCTGGGCTTACTTAAAGCAATTTTTTAAAGGGTTATCATAGGAGAAACATGCTGTCTGGGAGAAAAAAAGTGAATAATTTTGAGAAATTTCCAGGCTTTTTACCTTCAGATGCTCACACTTCGGAGCAAAAGATTTCTCTGTTCTCAGCCTTTCATTTTCCTCTATCTCATGGCTCAGAGTCGCTCAGATCATCCTTGCTTTTGCCACCCTGCGGTGCTGTGACTTGTCCCTGGGGTTTGGCAGGTGCCCAGGAATAGCTGCTGCTCCCTGCACTGGCCAGGCCAACAGCTGAGACAAAGCCAGGCATGACAAACTTGGGCAATATGTATCTGTGTGTGTCTGCAAAAGAAAGCTTATTTTCTGTTGCAGATACAACTGGCAGACAGCTCTTCAGAGAAAGGCTTCTGAAGTCTGAGGTGTATTGAGGCAGGCACAGGAGCTATTAGGAAGCCAGTGCCCTTGTTAAGGTGACTACACCTTTCACTTAATAGGCTAGCCTGGTGCTGTTAGCACCCCAATAATGGCCAGTATGGACACGCTGCAGAGCTGGGGGTTTTGCCATCATCTCGAGTCATGTTTTGCTGCACAAGTGTTGGGGATGTCAGCGGGACGGATGGCTGGGGGATGTTAGCAGTGCAGCAGAGCTGGAAGTTGGCAGCCCCAGCATCCTGCCCTGCCCAAGCAGCTCTGTCTTTTGATGGGCTGACATGTTTTTACATCTGTCTTCCTCACTTTGCTCCTTCGCTTTGGTGTCAGACTCACCACTCTGTGAAAACTAATTAAATAGACTTTTCAGGTGCAAAATATTCTAAAAAAGAGAAGAACCTTAGTCATAAAAATTGCTAATTGTGGGTAAAGGGAATTAATTCTCATAATTATTTTCCCCGGGGAAGTGATGACTGGCGTGATAAGAAAAGTGACTTTTCTGAAAAGTTTGCCTACATTCCTCATCTAGATCATACTGTACTAAGTGTGGAAGGAATGATTTTTATCTGATGGAAGCACCCCAGCAGCCAGAGATGGCTTAGGCTGGCTCTCCAAGGCCACACCAGTTTGTATGCCACAATGGCACGTGGTTCATAGTTATCACTGAACTTCATATGTCAGTGTTGCTCCATGTGTCTACTTTAGACCCCACTTCTGGGGTTGGTCCTTTATCACTGATGACGGGGGGACCTGAACAATGGTGAAGCACAGAGGTTTCTCCTGCCAAATATGCTGGTTCATGGGACCTCAGACAGGACCTCACTCAGTGAGGCTGGGGTGGGAAAATAATTTTCAACATCACCGTCAAACACTTCCTCTTTCAAATACTTCCTGGAGAAAGTATTCCTTTGGAGGGCATGTGCCATTTTTGCAAGGGCCCCAAAAACCTGCCCCAGATGGTCGGCACGCACTCAGGCCAACCAAGCCAACCTTGGCCCTGTGTCACCTCCTGCAGTGTCTGGGCATCGGTTGTCTGGGCATCCAGAGGCCAGGGCCATGGAGGGGTAAGCGGTTATCTAACTGGATGGGGTTTTTCCTTTTCCTTGAACAAAACCAGCCCCAGATCAGAAGAAAGCTGCAGTTGGGGCTGCAAAGTGGGCTGCAGCTCCTGCTCTGCGGCAGTCAGTCAGCAGAGCTGGAAGCAGTAGTTTAATCTCACTGTGCCATGATTTCTCTGTTTCCTGTGTATTTTGGAATCTATTAATGAACCCAAGTATTCTCACATGGGAAAGGCAGCCCTTGGGTTTCCTTCGCATGCCAAAGGGGTTAAGCATGTGATGATGGTGAATCTGACAGAGGAGCAATGTTTTTGTGCTTCATTGTAAACTTCCTGGCTGTCCTGCTGCACAGCAAGGGGCTGTGCTGTTTAGAAAGAAGCTGAACTTTTGGGGCACGTATTACGTTGCAGAAGTCTTGGCCCCAAACTGCAGCTCTGCTTCTCCTGGCTTACTGGTAATACAAGGGCCTGGATTTCAGATTTTACAACACCTGCAAAGTCCACTGCATTTGTCTGATGGTAGCTCACAGGGTCTGGGAAGTCCCAGAGGAGAAGTCAGACTCATCCTGGTGGTCTTCATCCACCAGTAGCACAGGCAAGGGGCTGGTGTGTGAAAGAGGGACTCAGTTTGAAACTATCTTCTTGTTTGCTTGTGCTCTGTGAGGTCAGAGTGGACATTTCTTTTGGTGTGGGAGGCTGAAAACGGAACTACTGGCATCCAGCTGGGTGAGGCTGACGATTCCCCTGGGTGGTCTCCTCTTTGGTCGGTATTATGGCTGTCTCAAAGGCTCTTACACTTTGGTTGATCTGGAAGATCACAGGTTTGTCCAAAGCTTTCACAAACTTGTGAGACTCATAAAATCATATTACCCAACTGGTGAAAAATTTTGTCTGGCACTTCTCTTTGTACACTGTTCCAGCTGCATAGACCCCAGCGCACAAACCCCAGCCCTTCCATCTACACCGGTTTAGAGTAGTTTCTCTGCATCCACAGCAACAGAGAGGTGCTAGTTCTCAAACTGCTCCAAGGCCAAGGACTGCCACTGTCTGCTAGCTCACATCCTTCTCCCTGTGTCAAAGAACGCTTCCTCAACGTGGTGATGCTGGGGCTAAACTATCCAGCTATAATTGGTTAGCAGCTTTCACAGGAAGGATCGCAGAGCACTTTGTGAGCCACACACTAAACACACAGCTGCACTGAGACGCTTTGGGACGCAGAGCAGCAGCGGTGCAGACGGTCAGCAAACACGTGGGGCGAGAGAGGAAATGTCAGTGATTCCGGGCAGACGTCCGCTCCTGCCAAGTATGCCACTGGGCCTTTTATATCCCTGCAGAGAAGATATTTTGAAAGTCTTTGCTAGACCTTAGGAAAAAAAAGTCAGATTTTTAAAGTCTTCCTAGGCAGATGCACTGGACAGAGGATGAGCATATCCTTTTAGGTCAGCCTCTGCCCTGCCAGGGTGCTGGCGTGATGCATTATCGGGTCAGCGTGATCCCAAACATGCTGAACATTTCAGGCAAGAGCGGTCATGGTGTCTTTCAACTTCATCTATTTTTATCAAAACACATGGGTTGCTTTGAGCACCGATGTGTTTGGCATCCAGGCGTATCCACCCCATAATTGCTCCTGGCTGCACACACACCCCATACCCCGACCGCGGTGAAGAGGACAAGGGAAGACCCGCAGTGAAGCGAGGATCTCTCCGCTCAGAAAATGGACATTTTGACAGACTCCCACCTCACATGAGAGATGTTTGGATTTCGTTTGCTCTGCAGAACATAAACAGATTTTGAAACCTCAGAAGCTGCCATGAAACAAACCCATTGTTCCCGGGCCAGCTCTAATTACGGCTCATGACCAGCCCTTGCCTCTTGAAGTCAGAAATCACACGGGAGGATTCTGGCTCCACATGGATTTGTATGGAGCAATGTGATTTGTCACTATTGTTTCAAGCGAAGTTAACCCTTAGATTTAAGATTTCTTCTGTGAGCATGGTTTCTTTCTTTCCCTGCTACCCACAAATACCTGCAAATAGCATCATACATGCACTGGGATAACGGGAAGGGCTGATGTGAACGTGCCACGTGACTTAAGAGTGGCAATGCACTCTTTTCTCTGGCTTTAATCCCCAGTAATGGGGGGAATCTGAGTGTGGCTCTGGGGGAACATTTCCCATGCAGCCCAGCATGGCACGACCACCCCAAGGGCTGAGCAGAGCCCAGAATGACAGTGTCCCCTTCCTCATGCGGGCTGGGTGCTTCCTTCACTCACATCCCTGTCCCCCAAAATCCACAGGCTGAGGATTTCAGGCTTCTCGTGGAGATTTTAATGCCAGCCCCAAAGTAAACCCAAAAGAAGTAGTGATGCATCCAATTCCGGTAGACAGCTTTGAAAATACCAACCTTGTGTTTCTGGGCCACTCATGAGCTCAGAAGTGCTGACAAACTGGAAAGAATTAGGGAAGAGCAAGAAAAAATGAAATGCAGAGGGGCTTGGCTGGAGTGAGAAGGGGTGCCAAGGGCTGTGCGTTGTGTTTGGAGGGGCAAGTGGGTGGGCAGGCAGACAGAGGTGGCAGCTGTTGGCTGAAGCAAAAGCCAGTGTGGCAGTGCACCAGGAAACGTTTCTTCCACCTGAACTTCAGCCTGTTGTGAAACATTCCCCCTGGGGAAGCATTGGAAACCCCTGAGCTTGTGTTGCTGATAGCGGAGCTGGTCGGAGCCCATGGGCAGCCCCAGCAGGATGCTCCCCTCAGTGAAACACAGCTCTGGGAGAGCTGGTGTATCCAGGCTCTTCTGAGCTCTTCTAATGTCACTGCCTGATACAAAATGAGCTGATGGCACTGCCAAGGGTTTATAAATACAGGACTTCTTTCAACGTAATCAGTGCTGCTCTTGACCCGAATTCAGGCTGTTAGGTTTTTTCATCCACTCTTGTGATGGTTTTATTTTATTATCCCTGCCACTACATGGATTTTTTTGCAACGACTAATTTTAAGATGGTAAGCTCACTGCTGAGAAACAACATCAGAAATGCTATGGCTATAGAGAGTAATAGGTGCCAAAGGCACAAATCTTACAGCTGTGTGAGGGGGGAATTACGACAGTTGTCTGAATACAAAATGACTTGCCTCCCATCTTTGTCTTACTGCTTCTGTAATGAAAAACGATCCTTTTTTTTTCCTTTATTTTTAAGTGTCTAAGCAGTAACATCATAAACAAGAACAAAAAAAAAATGCTTCCAAGTTGCTGCTGACTTTCCTTTGTGGTGTCTGTAGCAGTCCCTCCAAAGGAGTAGCTCTGATTATTTCTTAATTTTCCAAGGATAACGCAGGAAACAATTGCAACTGTGTCGGGTAAGGACATGTCTTGGTTTTTCAGTGAATTCTTTGTGCATTTGATTTCCATTTCTACTTCTGCATTTTGGTGCACCAAGACAAATATTTCTGGTAGGAGCAAATGAAGCACTGATATTTTTTTTTCCTTTTTTTCGCTGAATTGGCACTTTGAACAATTTCAGCCAGCTTTGAGGTTGGCTTAAAAATGAGGGTCATAGTTTGGGAGGAAAATTGCCATGTTTCTTCTGTGTTTTGCCAACATTTAAAATTTAAAATCTCCATTATGTTGAGAAGCTCAAATATGTTTATCTGGGGTCTGTTTACCCTGCTCTTCAGGCAGGAGAAGCGTTCTGTGATGTATCAGACACGTCATGACTCATCTCGCATATCTGAAATAATCTGAGAAATCACTGCAGGCTTCTCTTGTTGCAAGAATAAAGTGGAGATCTCGTCTTGCAGAGGATAAATAAAGCTATCCTGTTTTGCCTACAGAAAATCTTCAAACAGGGGAAGAAAAGATCACATTCTTCTGATCGTTTCTTCCTGTGTCATTAACTGCTATGAGGATTCCATTGCCAGATCCTTTGGTATCTGAAAAGCCTTTGCCATTTTTGTCACAAGTCTCTTCTCCTGCAACCCTCTGTGTTTGCCCTGACCACTCTCAATCTTCCCTTTTACACGTTTGTGGAGACTTGGGGATTTTCCAGCCCAGCAAGCAGTGGGGCTTGTTCATCTCAGGCAGATGCTTCCAAAACACAGTGGGAGCTGGGCACACATGTTTCCAATCATGATATAAGAAGAAGAAGAAGAAAAAAAAAAACCAAAAAATAAAGCCCAAACATTTTTAGAGGTTTCCAGATTTAGGTCTAAGTGTTTATAAAACCGGTTTCAGCTTTTAAGAATGTATTTTCTGGCTCTGAAACTAAGAGGAGCCCCTTGACTTCATGGGACTTTGGATAGGATCCCTCACTGTTTCTGGAGCACCAGCACCGGAGTGGTTCAGAGCTGGGACTGGTCCCTATGGCTCCATCAGTGTTGTGCCTGGGGTGGGAGGGCTGTCCCTGGCACCACTCTGCCAGCCCTGCTGACTGCAACAGCTTTCTAAGGGTTCTTTGGGTTTTTTTTAATGTTGTCCCGTATGAGAAAAAAAACCTGCTGTACTATTTTCCCATCTCTGAGGAAGCTCTGGCCAGTCCTGGTTCAGGAGGCACATTTCCATTCAGTGATGTAAGAGCTAAAAATCCCCAGAGCATCCCCGAAATCACAGTACGGGGAAGCAGGGAGAGAGGAAAGAAGGGGCCTATCTTTGGGCACCAATGCTGAGTCGCTCCCTGATGTGACCTCCTCCCTGTTTTGTCCAGACCCATTATAAATTACATTAAAAAGCACCGCCCCACACAGTCTAAACAGAGTGGCTGGCAGTATTAACATTTTAAATATATACCCTGTCCTTCTTGCCCGCTCTGATTTGGGTGGTTTTTTTAGCTTCTCACAGGAGCAGTGAGACCCAGCGTTATATTTTATTTTCCTTCATTTCAGCATTTGATCTACCTCCTCTGTGGAAAGCTGCAGTTATTCCATAAACCCAGTCACCGAGGTAAATAATAGCAATCATACCCCATAAACCTGCTGAAACTGTTGAAATACATTAAAAGATTAGAGCAATCATTATTAATATAAATTACAAGAAAACAGACCATTAGCTGAATCTGTTATAAAAAGAAAGGAAATTTGTTTCTGAGTTGGTTTTAATTTGAAATAAATAACAGAAAGAATTTTCCCAGGAACATGAAGGGTGGTTTTATACCATCAGTCTATCAGAGATAATGCCCCGTCGGCTCCGTTCTGTCATGCACGCTGGAGTATTCAGACTCTAAAGCGCCGGCTTCTTTTCCTCAGATACAGGGGGAAAGCAACTGATAATGAACACTTCATAACAGCACAGAGACCTTTATCAAATGAAAGGATGCATAATGCGTTTTCAGCATTATTATTATCCTACTTGCCTTTACACAATTATTATTTGATGTTTAAGTTTGCTTGAGAGGAACATCTGAAAAAGATCTGCTAAGTCAAATCCAATGCTTTTAAAAGGCACTTAATGAATTTTTCTCACTGTGTTTATATTGAGAGGTTATTTATTTGTAGATCATCTGTCATTTATTTTGTGCAAAGTGTTTGTATTTTTAATTCTATTAGTGAAATGGCTTGGTGCAGTGGGTATATGTTTTCCCATAGAGGCAGTCCTGCAGAAGCTTCCAGCACGTTGATTTAGTGCTTACAAAACAGCCCGGTCCGTCCTCCCTGAGGACCAGGGTTGTTTTCCTAATTGGTGTAGATGCAGGTATGGCTCTCAGTGGATGTGCCCGATGTGTCTCTGCACCCCAGCACTCGAGGACCTGGGCAGTCTCAGCCCTTGACGCTGCCAATGTCGATGGGTTTGGAGATGTCCCACAGGAACCAGTTTCCTGACCTCTCCCTTTGGGATAAACCCACCGTGGTAGGTAGAGCCTGACCTCCTGAAACACCCATCATCAGAGCTGCAGGGAGCCAGGTGCTGCTTTTTCAGAGTAATATTAAAATTCAGCCTTTGTAGGAATCACATATTCTCCTTCCCCACCCCCCCCCCCCCCCCCCCACTATTAACAGAAGTTTTCCATTCCTTAATTTCCTGAGGAATTCCTGCAAAATTCCCTGAGAAGTTACATACAGAAGAGGACAACTGCTCCAGGTCAACTCAAGTGCCTCATCATGGCAGATTTTCATTCCTGCTTCACCCCTCCCACGTCACGACGCAGGAGCCAGGAGGCCCACGCAGCAGGTGAGTTTAATGGGCAGAACATGAAACCACATCACGTTACTATTAAAAATAAATGGTATAGAACAGACACCTGAAAATCAGGCAGGGAAAATCAGGAGGAAGGATTAATTTAGGGTTTTTGGTTTTTTTCCCCTCCTGGTGTGTCTTTTAACTCTGCAAAGGCTGTCAGAGCCGGAGCAGTGGGTAACACTGAAAACGTCACTTTAAATTGAGGGGTTTATCACTTCAGCTCTCCTTTCCCTCTCTTCCCTGGCCAGTTCACGTCTGTCAACGCAACCCCTTCTCTCATTAGCGACGAGGCAGGAGACGAGGCAGTACTTGGATGATCTGACAGTCCAGGCCCTGGTTTTTACAGATTGCCTTTAGCAGCTGAACTTGTCAGGCGTTTTGGGTAGAAAGAGTAGAAATGAGTAATGGAGGAGCCTGATTATAGCCATAAAATTCAGCCAACCCCAAAAGGCTGCATAGCTGCTCCAGGAACCCCAAGCAGATATTTTAAGGCATTCACAGGCTCTGGGGCTGATGAGGTTGTTGCCAGCAGTAATAAACTCCTGCGATCGGATCTCAGTGTACGCCCAGCTCTGGTTTTATCTGGGTGAGGTGTGGAGGGCAGCAGTTCCCTTCTGTTTATTTTCACTCCCAGTGACAGGGTTTCTGTGCTGAAACCCAACGAGTCAGGGCTGTTGTTAAATCTTAATTTTATCACCGTTGCCTTGAGGGACCAGCATGAGTGTGGCATTCTGCACTCCTCAGGGTTTCACTAGGGGATGATGGTGTTTTGAGATCCCTGGGTTGTCATTGCAGAGCTGAATTAGATAAGGCACTTAAAACTCTGCCTTTCTCAGCCAGGAGCAGCAGTGGTGGCCAGGAAATACAGGGATGCCTTGCAAGCTGGCACTGCAGTGTCCGTTTCTCTGCCCCATGCAAGCCACCTCTGTGTCCTCCTCAAGGTGCAGGGCTCAGAGCAGAGGTGTTTCTCATTCCTGGTCCATTTTAGCTGAATTTTGGCAGCATGGGATAACACTGATGGGAGTTTTGCATTGTGCTGTGTTTCTGAAACAGGCTCTTGGGGATGGTTTCAGGCTGGGGTTGAAGGGGTGGGAGAGCAGATATCTCCCCCTAAAACTGGGCATTTATATCCTGGAAGTGTCTGACCCCATGTACCCATAATACCTGCACAGACACGCAGAGAAACATCATGGGGCAGGCAGGAGTGCACTGGACCAGCATCAAACTTTGCTCTCAGTTTCTCCACCGATTTAGTTGGGGGTGGCTGCATCAGCTGAGGGTCAGACAGACCACATAAAATGGAAACACCTTCTCAGACGCTTTGTAAATGGAGAACAACCCAAGGGCCTGTAAGACGAGGCTGCTCAAACCAGAAACCTCATCCCCAGTGGCCTGACCTGGTCAGCCCTTGATGACCCCGAGATACCTAAACCTCCATTTAATCACAAAACATTGGATCCCGCATCCTTTCTCAGCCATCATCAGTTCCACTGCCATCCCAGTAAAGGACAAACTGGCATGGAGGAGTTTAATGCTGAGACTGGGAAGAACTTTCTGCTTGCTGAGCAGACTGAGAGGCTGGGGATGCTGGACAGGGCAGAGCCAAGGCTGACATGGAGCAGTGAAAAGCTAATGGCTTTTAGTGCTCCCCATTTCCAGTTACTTGGAACACCTTCTTTCAAGGATTTTGTTTTCCTTTCTGCTTTATTGTGACCACCTCTGATAGTTTCAAACTATTAACATTCAGAAGTGAAGCACCTTTATCTTTCCCCAATATTTTTCTGAGGTGTTTTCATTCACATCCATCCAAAGAACCAACCTGAAATAACTGCCAAGGAAGTTTTTAGATAAAAGTAAAGGCAGGGAGACATTTCTGGCTTTACTGCTGCTTGCCAAGCACCTCATGTGGCTATTCCCTGAAAAGAATAGGAAACGATCCCAAAGAATTAGCAGCTGCTCTAAACGGATCCCTCCTGCCCGTTCATCAGAGGATGCTCGGTGGTTGTTAGCAACAGGGAGCAGCTCTGGTTCATCCCCCGTGGTTTATATGCAATTACAGATGGGCAGTTCACAACCAGCCGCTGCTGAAAGTGGTGCCTGCTCCAGAATGTTCACCCTCTCTGTGCTGCCAGTGCCCACTGCGGATGCCCTCGCTGCCTTCAATCAAAGCTAAATGTGAGGAGCCTTTTTGCCTGATCTGAAGAAAGCTTTTGACACTGTTAACTGTAGCCCATTAATTAACGAACTTCAATGCCAAGGCTCTCTTGGTGCGGCTCTCAAAGGGTTTCAAAGCTGATGTGTGGGAAGAGGCAAGGAATGGCGATTGGATCATGTCTCTAGGTCCGTCCTCATCATGGAGATTCAGCATCCTGGCACATGACCAGCAGCTGGGGTGGTGGTCAGGAGTCCAGGGGGAATGGAGCCACTGGCATCCCCCACCCAGCCAAGCTTGCCCTTGTGTTAACTTGCAGCCCTGATAACCCTCAGAGGGGCTTCTTACTGTGACTCTATGAATTTCAAAGGAGATCAATACGAAAACTCAGGTTAGAACAACCCATCTGCAAAGTGTCTGCCCAGCCATGGGGGCTGCCTGGGCGCCGCTGCCCCACATCCTAGCTTGGCTGCATCCATGTTTGGATCTGTCATGTTCCCGTGATCCCACACCCCTGCAGAAACCTGAACCAAGGGAAAGTGGGGCATTGGATGATAGCAGTGTGCCCACAGCTCCAAGGCACAGTGAGAAAGGGCCATGGAAATCGGGTCAGCTGCTTCTGGTGTAAATCAGCATTCCTCTGCTACAGCCAGTGGAGTTAAGAGTGCAAGAAAGACCAAAATTAGGTCAATCAGATGCACGGCTCCTTTTATGCAGCAATGTAACCCTCTTCCTCCTTCCTACTACTTCTCTGCACAGTCAAGTAGGTCAGAAGTATCTCCTGTCAGGCAGCTGGATCCACTGCGGTAGCTCTGAAACATTCTGCAAAACAGCAAGATACCGGGAAAAGGCATCCCTGTCCCCTCCTTGCACTGCGGTCGCTCCAGTTGCCCATCTAAGCACTGGTCTGAGGGGCAAATAGGCTCTCAGGGGGGGGCTGTTGAAGGCAGGGAGGGACTGAAGCACTCCCCAAAAAATCTCAATCTGGGATTAACTGGAGGTAAACCTCACTTCTAACTATCCCATTAATTGCACTCGTCTCCTGTGCAGGGTTTTGCCACAGGCTGTGCTTGTGAGGGACATGGCAGACACGGCGGGGAGTGGCGCTGGTGGCCCCCAGCAAACCTTCACTCAGCCACCTGCACCAGAGACGCTCTCCGAGCAGCAGCACGAGTTGCTGCAGAGACCCACAGCCCCCCAGTGATGCCAGTGCTAGGGCACGCTATCCTTGCCCACGCTCTCCATACCTACATCCACACCAGGCCAGGTGGCACAGACTTATCCACAGCGAGCGGGGCAACAGATCCCCTGTTTCTCTGCGGAGAGCTCCTATACACAAACTTCCAGACATGTTTTACATGCCTTGAGCCAGCAAGACCAACACAACTGCTTAACACCCACTGGAAAAGAAGCATAATTGAAACAAACTGGAAATAAAATTATTAGTGAAGCAATCCAGCTTCCTATTTTCATTCACCAGGAGCAGTGCCAAAAGGTAATTCTGAAGCCGGAGAAAACTCTGTGGAGAAGCGTGGTGGAGTCAGCGGAGCCGCACGGGAAGCGCTAATGTGGGTGAGAAATGGTCTTGAATCACTGAACATGTTGTTCAAGCTGTAAGGATCCTGTGATTCTGACTGAGGACTTTGTGCCTGAATCATAAAATAAATAAGGGTCCTGGAGCACCATGCTTTCATACCAGCAGCCAAGGAAATGAAATCATGGGACTCTGGAATCCAGAGCTGCTCCCAACTTTGGCAACTCCCCTCTGTGGTAAGGAATGAAAGCCCTGTGCCAAGTCAGTCACAAATTATAAACAATACCAGCAATGATGATTTCTTCTCTCCTCCCTCCCCAGGCTTTTCAATCCTCTCTTCTCTTAAATTGCCCCACGATTTGTGTCTGCCTTATCTCCCATCTGCGTGGAGTCTCCAGCTGTCTTCAGACCATCTCCAGTAGGTGACCGACAAGTGCTGTGCCCACAGAGCTGGGATGTGGCAGGGGTCTGAACTGCTTATCATACTGTAGTGTTATTACAGTCACAACTCCTACGTGACACAGCTATAGCAGCAGCCAGAATTTGGTCCAACAGAAATACAAATGAATAATACTAATTTCTGCAATTATTTACCACTCACAGGCAAATTAGTCATCTCTTTGCCATACCTGAGACAGTAGATGCCACAAAATACCTTCAGTGCCATCTAGCTACTAAGTTACATGAGGAGATAAATTTGCAGCCAGCGCTAATTGCCGTGGGGCCCATCAGTGGCACGATGTCCTGTTGTACCAGCTGATGCTCTGCCCTCAGGGGTCTAATCACGATGGCAATGAAAGCCACAAAGATAATTTGCCACCATAGAAAACTCTGCTTTTAAATGGATGTTTGTCTAAAGCACTGCAAAGCGAATTCATCAGAACAAAGGCCAGCTAAATAAATAAATAAATGCATGTGCCCCAGACCCACGGGGTATTTCTTTCCCCTTGCATCACCAGTCTCTCAGAACAACCATGCTTTTTGGCTTTAGGTTTGCTTTCATGAAGACAGAAAGAAGCTGCAAACCAGTATCTCCTTTTCTGTGTAATTGCCTTGGGTTTCACGTCCCTCATGAAGGTACTGGAGCACTCTGGCCACTGGCTGTCATCTGTCTCCAGGGCTGCTGGGCTTTCCTAGAAAATACAATAGTCTAAGAAGTTACCATGGGCCTGTTTTACTGGTGGTGACCTTACAGACAATCCATGGCTACTGCACCCACAATGTACGTTCGCACCACAACCAAAGCCCCACCACTGAGCATGTGTTCTGCCAGGCTGGAGGCAGGCTGGGGAGTGGCTGGATGCGGAGGGATATGGTAAACGCCTACCTTTCCCTGGATAACTCACCCTGAACCATCACCGTGTGGATCAGAGTATCATACAGCAACTGATCAGCCACGTTGAACATGCAGAACTGGAAACGGGATCCCAAGGGACAGCGGCTGGGGCTGCCAGCATCAGGTGCTCTGCACAAGGAGCAGTGGCTGCAAGGAGGAGGGCAGTGAGCTGGTGTTTTCCCTTTTTCCTCCCCAGCCCAGAGCACAGACCATTGCCACACAGTCCAGTGTGTCCTGGGCCACGCAAAAAAGCTAAGTAAAGCAAAATGCAATTCGTTTCAAAAAGGGGTTGTTTTTATGGCATACTCTACTTTGGTGAGGTTGTTCCATTTATGGTGTAATTTGTCCAGATAAAAACCCATCTAGAAATGACCTTATGGTCTGGGCACGATGCTGTTAGAGGATAAACACAAGCTCATGCTCCCACGACGTCAAACAGTGACACTTGGCCAAGGATCAGCCCTGCAGATGGAGCAGGCAGGTACCCTGCCCGCCCTGCAGACCTGAGCCCGCTCTGGTGAGTGCTCGTGAGAAGGTGAAGTCACAAGGACAGTGCCTGGCTGTCACTGCAGGATATATCTGGCAGCAGTACCAAACCTGCCTACAGCAGAACAGACCTGTGTCTGCTGAACCATGGCAAGGGCTCTCACCTCCTGTTTAGAAGTTCTCACTGCCGTAATGCTGGGGAGTGTATCAAGGCAAGAGCAGATTATCTGCAGGATAAAGTCACGTCTCTACCAGTGAATATTGTCCGTAGCATCTAAGTCAGTAGGAAAGTTTTTTAAGCATAGTACTAATTAAAACTGATGCTGAGGACGATATTTGTCTTTGAAGATGGACCCCAGCAGTGTGAGGTGTGCCTTGAAAGGAGCAACCATGCAGCACCCACAAGGAGATTTTGAGTCGCTTCCTTGGAGATTTTGAGTTGCTTCCTTACAGATTTCGCCGTGGAAGGCAGATCTTCCATGGCAAAAGCTGCAGTTCAAGCAGAGAAGGGCTGCAGCCCTCAGGTCCCCCTTGGAGCTGGAATTACCATACAGACACTTAAATAAAAATAAGACCGGCGCTCGAACCTGACACCACATCTCAATCCGAGCTGTGCTGATTTACACCAGCCAAAAAGAGACCTGACCTGCAGGGCCAAATCTGGCCCACGGCTATATCCAGGCAGCTGCCGTGATTTAAACGCTCTGTCAGTGTCAGTCACCAGTGGGTCTCATTGAAAGCCAGATTTATCTTGTAATCTGCACTAGGAGGCGTAAACTGCTACTGCTGCTCCCACGCAAAATAAATCAGCCCAACGCAGCCGAGAGCTGGTAGCTACGAGCGTCAGCCCTCGCTCTCCTGTCTCCCTGATTTATACATCCTCACGGTAAAGTCAGCGGTGGTCAAACACCAGCAGAGCCCTTTTCCCTCTCACCAACATGTTTTACACCTCGGGTTAACATCAGAAGGATTCCTGGAGTGGGCATCGAGGTTAGCACGAGGACCGGCTTCCTCTGTGGGCTCTGGCCAGGGAGGTTTGTCACCTCTTTGGGGGCAGAAACAAGCCTTTTGGCCAAGCTGATACTGTACCTTGCGTGGCAGCCTGCAGTGGTGTGAGCAAGCATTCCTGAGAGGAGTGTGATGGAACAGCATTGCCACCCTGCCTGGGGAGGGGACCTTGCTTTGCCTGGCAGAGCTTGTGGGAACGCATGAGCAGATGGGGTTAACTCTGTGTTTAGGCTCACGGTTATTTGAGGCATCCTTCTTTGGTACTGAAAGGCAGGCTGAGGAAACTCCTGGAGAAAGACTGTAGTATAATAACCACCCAAATGCAGTCACGGGGAATGTATGCTTCTGATTCTTCATGTCCCAGCTGTGAGCTCGTTATTGCAGCATCTCTCTCACCCCTTTGGGATTTTTTTTATTGTATACAATGAAGAATGCACCTTTTTTTTTTGGTCAATCCCACACAGCACACACATCCCCATCACTGCTCTGGCATCACTCACTTAGGAGACAAAGCAAAGCCCACAGGACACAGGTGAATATTGAAGTCCACCTAGCAAGGAGAGTACAGGATTTCTGGGGTGCATCAGGAAAACAGCGATTGCCACTGGTCCAAAGGCTGTTGGCTGTTGAAAGGGGCGATCTAAGAGCTGGAGGGAGGGTGATGCTGTTTGCCATGCAGGCTGGTGGTGAAACCCACCGGCGTTAAAACAAGCCTTCATGGGCTGTGCTGGAGCCTGCACATTCCTCGGCATCGAGTGAAGCCTCAGGGGTTTGGCAGAGCGGCTGCAGCTACACCCGGTCCCTCCGCAAATAGTGTTGGCAATTTCAGGGAGTGAAATAACGTCCCGGTGCTGCCAAAAGCCACAGCGATTATCAACAGTGTAAGTAATCAAGTAAAAGCACTTTTCCACAGCCCAATGACCGGATTGTCAAGCATGCAAAGAGTAGTAGCTAAAATTGATTGCAGCTCACATGGATAATTTCTACCAGAATTACGTTATTGTATCGAAACAGTAATGCATAATGTATGGCTGTGCATCCCTGCAATAAACATTTTACATTTAATTTAGAAATCTCTGAGTCATTAGAAAAGTTCTCTCATTATGTTGCAGAGACCCTTGTGGAGTCAGCAATAGCAGAGCCTTTGAAAAAAAGAAGTTAACGATGAAGGGAATCAGATGGACACGAGATACCTGAACTGGAAGTGGGAGCAGGAGCCGAACACCGAGTGCCCCACACGCCATTCTGCATGGGACAGCCCATTCTGGGGAGAGCTGGCCACCCCACCTTCAGCATCTCAACCTGAACACTCCAGGTACTGTCAGGGAAGAGAGAAAGGCAGCTGTTCCCTAGGGCAGCTCTGCCACCCCAATGTTTAAATCACCGTACGGGGTTGCCTGCACCTCTACACAGGCTGCAGATGGAGGGGACTGGAAGTGGGAAAGCTCCTGGGGTGGGTGCACAGGAGGCAGGGAGCTATGCAGAGATGGGAGGCCCGTGCTGGGCCCCGAAGGCACATTGTGGTGCAATAGGCTGGTAGTACAGAGGAAAAACCAGCCAGTCTGATCCCGAAGCTGTTGCATTGGTTTGGCTTCCGTGGGAGTTGAATCCTTGTGCTGGCTGCTATGCACCTGGGGTGAAACTGGAATCACCACCAGAAGGAAGCAGCCAAATGGGGTCTTATCATTTGGGTCCTCCCTCCAAGTCCTTCATAGCAACAGCATGATAGATCAGCTGGACATGACAGTGAGAGCTTCCAAAACGTGGAGCTCAGCACCTGGTTCAATATGAAAAGCACTTCTATCAGCTGGGGACTCTGTTCTGAGTAGCCCATGCGTGTTTTTTGGCATCTGAAAAATGAGATGATGAAAAATACTGCTTGCATGTGGAGCTGCAGAACGTGGTCCAGCAGCAGTGCAGAGCATTCCATGGACTCTAGGAAATCACAGGTCTTCAAAGTCCATATGTATTTGCAAAAGCAGCCTACAGACGTGAACTCTACCGTGTCATACACTCTTCAAATTGATCCTTTTTTTTCTCTTCCCCCAAGTTTTACATCCTTGAATTTCATTTAGTAGTCTTTGCTGTCCATGGACAAGGAAGGTTTTAGAAGCTTTAGGATAATAAAAGCTTTGGGACAAAGAGAAGTGATGGGCTTTCCAGGTTCTGGGTAGTATTGTGCAATGGCTTTTTGGAGATTCAAGTGCTATTCCCAGTTCCAGTGCTGCTCTGCCCTGGGACCTCTCCCTCCATCACCTCTGCTCCCCACGCACAGAGGGGTTCCTGCTGTCACTCTCCCTGAAGAAGCACTGGCTGTCTATCAAAATACCTCATGTAGAATCAAAGAGGCATTTTCATGACAAGCATGAGGAACTGGAGAGCTTTGTCATTACCCAAAGATTAGCAGATTTAATATTTGTTGTTCTCAGATTCGCATCCAACAGCCTGTGCAGCTTTCTATATAAAGACAAAAAAGTCGATCAATATTTAGCACAGCCACGACCTGCTATTAATTCCTCCCTGAAAGGGGGTTTTACCAAAGCTGAATTACAGGAATAATGTGAAGAAATTATAGATATTCCAGGCTTTAGTGGATATTACTGGGAAAGAGTGTGGCCGTATGGGCTTCCCACTTACCATCAGTTACTAGCAATGCAGCACACTTCAGAGATGCACACTTAGCTTTGAGTTAAAAATAAATAAAGGAAGGAAAGAAAAGCACAGTGATTATTTGTGCACAGCGGACAGGCACAATTGCTGACTCAGGAAAGTGGCAGGGTCAATCCAGTCCAGCCCTTTGGCAAGGGCTTGTGGCTTTGCCCCCTCCTTCTGGAAGATGCTGCTTAGTGAGACAAGGGACAAAACTCAACAGGGAGTAACAGCAAAGTAAAGTACAGTTCAGATAAGGACTAACAAAATGCAGTTCTGGCATACAAGGCCTGTGATGAGCTCCTGCACGTGGTGCCAAAGCCTCACGCTAAAGGCCTTAGTGAGAAGATGGGGGTCAGGGTACTTCAGTTGTCTGTGAGAGATGAGCTGAGGATGCCCACTCCACATCTGCCCTGAGTATGCACACAGCCTCACTGTGCTGGCCACTGAGCTGAGAGGAGGGCTTTGCAGCCTGGGCCTCAGTGTTTTGCTGTAATTAATTATATTCACAATCAATGAAGTATGTGACTCAGCGGGAATCTGTTTGGCCATGGCAGAAAAGGCAGCACCACGTAAATGAGTCCAGCAACAAGGCTTCCTCTCCCGCCTGGGAGATACCCCAGTGCTCCCAGTGCTGCCAGCAGACCCACCGGGAATGCAGGGACATCAGCCTGGGACACCAGATGCCAGAGCCGCCCGGCACATTGATTTTGTATGGTAACAAAGCCATCTGAAATCTGAGCAGGAATGCCATGGAGGATGCCCAGTGCTGGGGCACGTGTGGCACAGGGGACCCTCATCCCTGAATCGGTGGGGTGGGGGGGCCGTGGGGATGGGGATGCATGAGGGGAGGGGATGGAGGAGAAGGCAGGCACATCGGTGTGTGCGTGTGTGTGTGCATGCATGTGTGTGTGTTAGTGGCAGCTCAGGCACCACCTCATGGCCCGGTTTTATTTATGCTGTGAAGTATAAAAACCACATAGAAGATGTTTGAGGTTACCCGAATGCTGAAACAAGTTAATCTCGCCTAAACAAATGATCTACTTCTGACTCATTTCTAAGAAATTTGGGCTCGTATGACCAAGCTTCCTTTATAGTCATCAGTGAATTTTAAATTACAAACTGAGGACATAATTTTCAGTGAAAGATGCTGTTTGTACATTTTGTGGATTTGGTTTAGCAATGAGAAGGCAATACCGAAATACTTGAGTCTATAACCATTAGTGATGATATTCTGGGCTTTATGGCTGTGTCACAGTTCCCACCATGGGTCCCCTTAGGTTTTTTGCACTGTTAACAAACACAAAGGTTGCGTATCTTTACACCCAGTAATTGCCACCACGTTCACACTAACTTTACAGAGACTGGCTCTTTTTCCAGATCCACGAAAGGGCCTTGACCTATAAAATTCAATTTCAAATGGTAAAAATCCCTTGGCCACTGTAGACACTAGCAACAAACTAATGTGTTATGTTCCATAACAGTCCGTTTTGAGTACTGGCTTGACCTGTAAATGTTCTAGATACAGCCTGACTAAAATGGGTTTTATTATTTTCCATTAGTGACTGCTGCAAGAAAATCAACTGGCAGTCCACAGGGGAAATAAAAGTGTTTTCCTCCTCTAGGTAGCATCTGCTGCAAATGTAAACGGACCCTTTCCCAGCCCTCTCCTTCCTTCGATTTCCTTCCAGCCTCTGATGTGATCAAATTTCCCAAGATTTGTGCTTTGGTTGCAAGCCCCGAGGCAGGGTGAGGGCAGGAGATGCTCCCTGGCCCTGCGGGGCCTGATGATGCTCCATCACTCCCACAGCCCTGGAGCTGGTCCGGGGCAGTGCAAGAGAGGAGCCCAGACAGGCAGCATTTCCCTTATTTGCAGCCAGACACACTCAGATTAGGAATTTTCTTCTCTACACTGCCCGGCTCACGCTACACTCAGGCACCACAGTCTCACTGGGTACTGCCTGGGCTCTCCCAGCCTGGACACCCACCAGCAGCAGCCTGACCCTGTCTAGAGCTTCCTCCCCATCCCAGGAGGAGAAGGTGCCCCTTGGGCTCTGGTCCCACCTGGATTTTCCTGCCCTGTCCCAGAGACCAGCAGTGCCCATCAAGCTCATTTGCCCTCCTTTCATTTCCCAAAACTTCTTTTTCTTTTTAAGGCAAATTATTCAGTTAAAAAAATTCCCCAGCATTAAAACTTGTCTCACGTCGTCTTGTCTCAGTAAAACAATGACATTTTCCCCTCTTTGATGCTCAGATCTAGCTCCACAGGAAATTTTACTACCATGACTCTTTCATCTCTCTCCTGGTTTGAAGATAAATGATCCTTGGACTCTTCTGGACCTGCATAAATCACAAAAGCAATCTACTAAGAGAGCTGCCTGTGGCACCGACTTCAGCTGGAATTGAAAAGGATAGTCAAAAATATCCATAGTGCTTACACAAGGAGTAACAGCACTGGGGTAAGCCAATGTCTTCTCCTTTTGGTAAGCAGGACTGTGGCATAGAGAAGGGGACAATGGTGGGACCGGGGCACTGGGAGGATGATGGCCGTGGGATGCCATCCTGGGACACACTGAGGATGACTAGAGAGAAACCACAAAACTGAGGAACTTCTGAGGACACGGGCTCAGCCCCAAAGACAAACATGGTGCATCCTCCTGGGCCACTGAATTCGGTCCTGGGTGTCAGACGTGTGTGACACCATCCCTTTCCTAACTGCATCCAGCTCTGCCTGCAATTTGCGGGGGCTTAAGCCCCATTCAACCTCTGGACAAGAGGCTGACGTCAGAGAGGTGTCATCTTTGGGGACTCGAGTCTGGGGTTTAGGAGAAGCAGCTCACCTTACACTGCAAACCAATTTCAGCCTTTGCTGAGGTTTTATATACAGGGTGGAGAAACCTGGATGGTTGCTGCTCTGTCAGTCTCTGCATCATCTTTTCTATGTTCAGAAACTCCCCTTAAGGGACTGATGTGATGGACATGACAACCAAAGCACCAGAAAATTGGCTTGGAATTGGGATGGCAACCTCTGGGCAAGCCCTCTCCTGCTTGGAAACTCCATGAGAAACCACAGGGGAAGAAGGGCTGCCCAGGGCAAAGGGGTGGTTAATCTCACATCTCACTCGATCCTGATATGGCTGAACAGGAGCAGGGAGCATGTGTGGAAAACAGCCCATACCCCAAGCTTGCTCGAGAGAGAACTATGGGGTGGGCAACAGCAGCCAGAGCAAACATGGCTTCAGCTGCACCTGGAGTAAAGCAAATCCTCTGCTGCATGGAGGTCGGGGTGCTAACAAGAACATAGTCCCCATCTCCAAGCACAGCAGTGACCTGCTGGCACCCTGGGACAGGGACAGAGGGGACTGGCTGGTTGCATCTGCAGAGAATGCTGCTCCAGCAGCAGCTGATGCAGCAGCAACTGCTCCTTGGGTGACTTGTGCTTTTCTGTGGGTGGGAGTGCGGGCTGCAGAGATATTTTTGTGTCTCACCTCGCTTTCACCCGATAGCAACCGGATACCACAAGCCCCATCAGCCCTGAGCAGAGCGCACAGCACTGCTAATGCAAAGTGCTGTGTGCTGCAGGCGAGGAGATGGGGGCTGGCACATCCTTTTTCTTTTTTTCCCTTTCCTTAAGCAGATTTTTAAAGCCCTATTTGCCAATTGCGTTGCTCATTGCTCCTCGTAATTTGGGAACATCTGCTGAGATCATTCATGCAGTGTAGCTCCCCATTAACGAAGGCATTATCTTGAAACTGGATTATCTTGAGACTCCTTCCAGACCGGCATGGCACCCTACTGATGAGTGATCATGCACCCCTGATGCACAGCAAGGAGCACGTGTGACCACTGGAACTTGGGGATGCCTGGCATAAAGCATAACCCTGTCACCATCTACAATGTAGGAGAGGTGGACGATGGTCTCTTCAGCCAGGGGACAGGAGATGGGACAAGGGCAAATGGCTTCAAGCTGTGCCAGGGCAGGGTCAGATCAGATGTTAGGAAAAATTCTTCACTGGAAGAGTTGTTGGGATGTTGAACAGGCTGCCCAGGGAGGGGGTTGTGTCACCATCCCTGAATGTGTTTAACAGATGGGTAGATGAGGTACTTAGGGATATGGTTTAGCATAGGACAGGAACGGTTGGACTCGATGATCCCAAAGGTCTTTTCCAACCTTGTGATTCTGTGATTCTGTAACAAGTGATGCCTTCTATTCCTACTCTATCTTACTCAGTGCTGCATGGGCACACCTGCTTTATTCAACTCCCACCACCTTTATTTAAGAGATAGAGAAACAGGAGACAGTACATGTCACAGGAGCTAGTTTTTTGAGTAATTCTGCTTTTCCACCACAGGGCTGTAAACAGAAGCGGTGTCTCACTGAGCTCTAAGCCCTTCTCCTGAGATAATCAAATCAATAAGTCAAAGCTCTTCACACAAGTTTAGGGATCCCCACACTGCTACATCTTTACCAAAGCTTGTGAAAAATATCCTTGACTTTTTCCCCTTCTCTTTTCTGACTTGGAAAAACTTGGAAGTGTTTGTGTGGCATTTTCCACATGTGAAATTACTGATCTATTTTTGATGTCTTCTGTCCTTTTATTTGGGTACATCATATTGCCACACTATATTTGTGGGAAATGGCAAAGGTATGTCAGCCCAAAATGAAACCTTGTGAGCAAGAGGAGGACAGTCAAGGCAGGGAGGGAAAATGGCCAGAAGAGCAATGGATGGAAAGACAGAGGGAGGAAAAGGGATGAACATTTCCACTGAGGGAGAATGCTGTCTGGCATAATTTGCTCTCTTCCAGATGGATTTCTGCAAATCCTTGTGTCCCCGCTGTGGTCACTGGGACCACTGGGCTCCATAGCTCACCCCTGCAATGAAGCTCTCAGAATCTTCCTGCAGAAGGAGTTGCCTGTTGTGCTCACCTCATGGTGGGTTTGCAAAGAGGTGTGGGGGGATTTTCAGCGTTTGAATTCTTTTCCCAAGGTCTTCACTACAGAATGGAGGGATCTACATGGAATAAAGCCTATGGGAGTCAAGGGAGGTGTGCTCGGGCCCCTGCCTGTGATGTATTTGTTGAATGCTACATAAAAACATGTACTTTTTGTGCTGGTGCTGTAGAAAGTGGTCACCTCCTGTAAATCAGTGTATCTGATAAGACCTGCCCGCTGTGAAGTGGATTGAGCCTCTCTGGCAGAATAATATGGTAAATCCACCAGTCCATGCCTACAGGGAAAGATAAATATGCAGGATGGAAGCTGCACGTATGAGACACAGGCAGAACATCCCTCCTCATCTGTGCTTTCTGCTGAGCAGGACGTGTGAGGGTCTTTGAATGTTTTGGTGGCTTAGTCTGCAGAGCATGAAATCTTTAAGTCCTGAGAAAAAAGCATGCTGCAACACAGGAGAGAGCTGTGAACTGGCACAACCAGCCATTAGCTACATCCCATACTTGTGCATTGATTTTTACCCAGAAGAGGGGAAAAAAACCCCAAAAGCCAAAGCTTTCCACAAGCCCTCTGCAGTGGCTGGACCACGAGGTACTGCAAGAGGGGTTGGTGGGGCAAGGACCTTAACCCAGAGCCAGGGGTCAGAGTCGTGCACTTGGATCTTGTTCACAAACCAAGCGTGTGGATTTGGCAGAAGTTTCCTCTGTCTTTGGGTGATTTTCAGTGGGCTTCCAGACTCACTGAATTGCTCATGGGAACGAGACTGGTCCGGGAAGTTTAGCTGTTGACCAACACCAGCTTTCTTGCTCAGATGGTTAGGTAGGTGTTTTCAGAGCTGGAGGACTATGGACCCAGCCTTCATCCCACGTTCAGCTCTGCACTAGTGATTTATCCAGTGATTCTCTGTGGGCTCCAGGGTGCAGTTTTATTAAAATGTCCTTTTTCTCTGACTCAAGAAGATGGTTGCAAAACATACTGAAATTTGTTTTTCACTCTTTAGGGCTTCCAGAACTTTGTGCTCATCTATCTCACGCTATTTTTCTTGCTATTTGTGGTTTTGAGGTCATGGCTCCAGAAATGTTAACTCTTCAAGCGAAGCTCAGAGACAAAAACCAAATACTTCTCAGAGGAAATACCAACATTTCTCCTGCTGCCTCACAGCTGAAAAACATGGAAATGAATGCACATGGCAATTGATCTACCTCTCTGATCAAAGGTACCTCAGTGAAGTTGTGTATGCATGGAGAATGCTGTATGATAGCGTTGGGTGGATAGCGCAAACACACACACAAACTTTCCCACAAATATTTGCTTGCCTTAATCTGTTTGGCTCATGGCTCTCCAGAGTTTATTTTCCACAAATATTCTTACAAGGGCTTGTTGGCAAGAATATGTTGCTCAAGGTAATATCTCAGGAAACTATTTTTGAAGGTCCACTTAAAGGCCAGCGACCCTAAACCCCTGCTATTCAGACTTGGCAGCCCTGAGGAAAGGGCGGCATTCCCCTTGGAAGAGGCCAGGCATGGGGACATGGCTCTGAGTCATGAGTCGGATCCTCATTCCCCTTTTGCTCTGGGGAAGATGCTGATTAGCCAGTGACAGCTGGAAAGCTGAGACTGCCTTTTCATGGTTGAAGGAGAAGAACGCTCGAAATGTTCTCCCCCTTCTTGCTGCCTTTGCCTTACATGAAAGCAGGATCAGGGATCTCCCATCCTCCCTCTTTTTTGGGTGCAGATGGGAGCTCAGTGATGAAGTCCAAGGCTGTACTGGGATGCAGCAAGGGGCCCAAACATGTATGGTGCATGGCCTGGCTGCACCGCAATTTTGCCACCCCTGGTTTCAGGAGGAAGGCAGCAGCAGCACAGCCTGATGGAAAGTTTCCCTTGTTCCCTTCCTTTCCCTTCCTGCTTAGGAGACCAAGATCCTGCAGGAGCTGGCTGCAACATGAATCCTCCAGGCAGTTTATATATAGCTTGAGAAAACCAAACAGCATTATTTTAAGTTCATGAACTAGTCTCCATATTCCTTGTGGCAACCAAAGGCAGCTCAAGTCAGACCTGCACTGTAAATGCCAGACTGGGGGCATCCTCTCTCTCCGTGCTTGAGCAATGGAGCAGATTCCTGGGAAAGCACCACAGCACAATTAACTTGTACTGCAAAAGCAGGCTGCTGGGGCTGCCCCTTCCAGCTCCCTGCAGAGCCTGACATCTTCAAGCCTGCCTTCATTTTGATTCAGAAGGAAATTTCTGAAGCTCTTCTCATAGCCAAAGGGAAGACTGTTCTGGATAGATCAAAGCACTTCATTTTTATTAGGACTCCTTGATTTTCTATTATTATAATGTGTGATAAATGATAAAACTGGAAAGAGATTCCAGAGTGAAACAAGAAATATTTCACAGTGCTTGCTGATGCCTTTCTCTTTTTATTTATTTATTTATTAATCTGGTTGCCCTTTGGGGGCATTTTGATGGAGGTGGGTACTTCATGGGCAAAGAGTTTCAAACATATCCTATCATCAGCTCTATTAATAGTACTTAGCACTTATTCAGATATCTTAACCAGAGCACATGGAAGTCTATCGTCCTGTTCTAGATCAGTCTGTTTACAACTGAGCTGGAGAGATTTTAATTTCATTGCAGGACCCCCGTTGCCAACGGTGAGCTACACTTGTACAGCAGGAAGTGAAATGATTCCTCATGACATATGTCAAAATTGGGCAGCACGGCCCCCGGACAGGACAGAGCATCACGCCACGGATCAAAAGGTTCTTCTCTGCCATCGCCTTCCCACGGGACTATTTTTTTTCCTCTCCTTTAGGCTGCCTGGTGTGTTTAGACTGGAAACCCTCTGGAAAAATCAGAGTGGCCTCCCACTGCTGTTGCTGCTAATGCTACAGGGTGGAAGAGCTGCGCAAATCATTTCAGAACAGGCGATGTGACAGGGTGGAAGCAAAAATTACAAGTATTTTTGTGGAACCACTGCTTGAAAGCATTTTAACAACTCTTTAGAAAAAAAAAAGGATAATATTAAATAGCACAAAAATTACTCATTGGAGTTACAGAAATGACTCTTGCAAAACATGATGACAAGCAGTCGTGATATTAGCAACCACCCCTCCAACATTATGGTTACGTAGGCTTTGAATGAGAAAGGCAGAAGGGTATGTTTGTAAAGGAAACCGATTTTTCATAGGTTACTCCCTCCGCAGCGGGAGACCACAGATTGAGAAGAGCTGACTACCCTTCCGGTAACAGTAATGCAATTGCGCTATTCATAGCAAGAGAGAAAAACACCGGTTGATTTTCTTTGCATCATAATCCGTTACCCTCAGAATTAACCTTGCTGGACACAGATCTGTTCACTTGTACCATGCTTCTCCAGAAGTCTGGGACAGAAATAGCTGCCCGCAGCTGTTATGAATTGATACGTTCCCTGATGATGCTTGGCTCTGCCTGCAGAAAAAGTTTCTTTGCCATGAAGTTAACCTTTTTTCTTTTCTTTTTTCTTACTGTTTTTAATATTCTTTCATTGCAAACGGGCGGTATTAGAGTGCTGTGCTGTGCTTTGCTTTGCTTGGAATGGAAGGCAGACACGCCACTTGAGTATGCTCTGTGATGGTAATTTCATCCCTGATATTTTTGGGTTAGGAAAAGGAAGGGTGGTGGGCGCTTGCAGGGCTGCCGGGCTCCGAGCACTTCGAGTTATACTGGGACATGCACTGCACTTCCAGTGCTGACCAGGAGCTAAGGACCCTCACATGTCCTCTGCCCAGCGGGTAGTGACGGTCAGAAAGGAACAGATCCACTTGAGCCCCACGTCCAGAAAACACCCGCTCACGCAGAGCGGCAGCCGCGGTTTTCCTGGGTGCTCGGAACGGAAATCCCCAAATCTGCGAACGGCAGAAAAATGTCAAAATCCCCAAATCTGCAAAGCCACCTCTGCAAAACGGTTTCAGTACGTGCCAAGCAAACACAGACCTTCAGAAGCACATTACGTGAGGTCTCTTTGATCTTTCCCACACCTGTTTAGAGCTCCTGAGGGCTGGCCATCATGGCTGAAGGACAGTTAAAGCACTGGGTGAATGTCACACCCACAAAGAAAAGCTTTCATATATCTTTTTGAGCCTCGGTTGAAAAATTATCTTAATTACCAACAGTCAGATTATGTCCTTGGGACATACAGCATGACTACAGACCGAAATAAAAAAAGTATGGGAAGATGTTTAAAGTGAGAACAGTGACAGCAAAAACCACACGAACTGCTGACTCGGTGGCAAAACTATTTCTACAGCACAGCCGGAGCGGCCCAGCTGCCAGCAGCATCTGCATGTCCTCCGGCAACGAGCGCCCAGACACGAGGGACTTGCCCAAAATCTAACCTGGGGCACAAAACACATAACCTGCCTGGTTGTGTGGCCAAGGAGAAGCAGCGGCACTTTGGGAAGCCGCATGGTTGCAGGGCACCCCACGGTGGGGAAATCCACCCCCACCAGATCCACGTAGCCCACCCGTATGGCCGCATCCCATGCTGGCTGTGGGCCACCCCAGCAGGTACAAGGCACCGGGCACGCAGCGCTTTGCCAACCGGCACAAAGCCGGCCACAATCCTCCTCCCACCAACGGGCTGGTGTGTAATACTGATGGTGCCTGGGTCTCTTTTCCATCATCTCTAACCTTGTCTTGGTCAGAACAAACGAAAGCACTGCCTGTCTCCAAAAGCTCCGTGTAACTTGCATTTTGTCATCTTATGCCCCTTGCTCTGTGCATTGCTCTTTTGTTTGCCTGCCTTTGCCCTGTGTATAGAGGAGCGATTACAAGTTGCACCATCAGCAGCCAAGCGAGGTCTAAGCCACAAGGAAGGATCTGAGTCATCTCCCTGAGAGAATATTTTAGCCATACATCATTGTTTGTTTTCGGGCAAACCAGTACAATTATGCAACATAAATTCTTTTAAAGCATTTGGGACTTCAGTTCAATTTAAAATCCTGTAGGTTTTATGGCCAGAATGAGTGATTACTAAGTGTGTGCATACAAATGAAGACTTAGGAAGAAGCATGTGGGGTGGATTAAAGGGCATGTGGAGCCTCATGCACACGCTGGGCAGGCTCCAGCCAGGCTCTGACAGAGGATGGAAGAACTGAAGACCCCACATCAGAAGGTGGGTTATGATCCATATGGCTCCAGAACATGGTGGGTTATGATCTCTATGACCCTGGAGCACAGTTTTGCTCTCCCACTGCAGCAAGTGTTTTCTGTGAGCACAGGGCCTGATTGTGATCTCCTGAGTGCAGTTCCATGGGCTTCAGTAGAGACGGGTGGGTTTGCCTAGATTAACTCCTGATTTATGTCAGTTTAAATGGGGATGAAAATCTGATCTATTTAAAAACAAGACCCTGTTACAACAGGAATAGCGTGTGACATTAAAAGGTCTCAAATCTAAATATTTTATCACTCCAGGAAAGCGCAAGGCTTGACCCGCTCTGTCGGTTCCCCATGGGGCTGTGGGGAAATCACTGCTGTTGCTGAGATGCTTTCTCCATCACCCTCCGCCTCTTTCCCCTGCCTTGGGAGGAGACCATATGTGGGTTTGGTCCCTGTGACCTCATGGGGTGACAGAGGCCCCTGTCCTACCTTCCTTTCCCTTTGCTTCAGTTAACAGATGGAAAACAAATCCTTCCCTCCAAGCGCAAACTCCACACAATTCAATTCTGTGTGAGCAAGACGCAAAGGCCCAGTGTGTAACCTGGAAAGCTGCATCCACATCCAAAGAGCTCAGCACTTGCGCTGAGCACTGGCAGGACCTGTTCAGTGACGAGTGTAACCACTGGTCCCAGGGTGGGGGAGGCGATCAGGAGGCAACACAGACCCAACTCATCCCCACAGCACCCAGCTCAGCCTCAGCACTCAACCATGCTGCTGTGGAAAACATAGAGAGTAATTAAAACATTGCCAGGAGCAGAAGGAAAGCACTTGCAAAGAAAACCAAATCATCAACAATATTCTTTTTTTATCATCATCATCATTGCTCTGTAAAAGACACTGTGCTCACTGTCATGCTGTTAGGTGAGACTCAGCCACCACTGTACAAACAAGGTCACCGTCCTTGTGACCTGCAGACCCCAGCGAGACAGCCAGGAGCTGGAGATGCACCAAGCAGAGAAAATGATCCCAAAGCTTGGCCTAACAGGCGTTCTTTGACATGTACTCTCAGGATTTTGGGAGGCCTGGCAAATAAATCAGAGTTTACAAGGCTGACTACCTATTTATTTATTTCTCCTTCTGTGTAAAGGAGTGGAGTCTACAGTAATTATTTTTGCTGTCTTTTTTTAGGGGAATATACAGATGGATTTGTATGTCCACGTTCATTTTTTTACTTACACAGATGTAAACTCCGCTTAGAGCTGGGGGAATTATTGACAGCTGATACTGAGGCAATGCAAAGCCAGACTCTGACCTATCGATTTCCTCGAGATTGCACAGGATGTATGCAGTTCATTGCAGAATACAGTCTTTGTTTGTTTTGTTTATTACTCAGTATATAACAATGTGGAATAAAGAACAACGCCGAAGTGCAGAAATGCCGGAGGATTTCTCTTTAATTGAAATCAGGACCGGGAACATCCTTGTAAATCAAGAGCAGTCAGCCTTTGAGAAAACTCACTGCTTTTGCAAAGTTTACTTTCGAATGGGATTGAGCTTTAACTCTTTGTCTCTCACACCGGCTCAGCTAAACAATTTTTAATGATTTCTCTGAAGCAGCTACGTGCTGTTCTGTACTCTGAAAACTCCCAGGCTCGTCAAATTCATTTTTATACTAAAGCCGTGAACAGTAGTCGAGAAAAATCAAGTGCATGTAATTAATAAGACATTCTTGATACCAGTCAAAATACGTATTTTTAAAAAGCTGGATGCTCTCCAGAACCTGGACCATTAAGAACCATTCAGTCCATTAAGAAGCAATGGGTGGCTCTCCCTGTACAACTATGACCTAGATCTGAATTTTACTGAAGCTTGATGCTGCTTTAGATTAAATTTTAAGCCAGAGCCCTGCAGCAGCAACACAGAGGGCAGGCCAGAGAGCACTTAGCTCCATCAGCAGCTACAGCCCTCCAAGAGTGCTTCGCCCTCCCGATAGATGGGTGCCAACCACAATAAGCAGAAGAAAGGACTAAGCTCTGGTGTCCTAATTACCGTCCCCTCATTTCCCACATTATAGCTCCTGGTGCATTATGAAACAACCAAACACAGTGTTTCTGCCCTGTGAAAGATTTCACAATGGGACTTTCCTTCTTCGGCTGTATTTTTCCAAACTCACATGTTCAGGGGCTCTCATTTCAGCGTGCCTATTGGATTGAGATGTCTCGTAATTATTTATAACAAAAGGCTTCACCCTTCCAGCCTATTTTGTAAATGGGCAGCACACCGACGGCTAAGTTAGTGACAGCAGGCTGCAAGAGGATCAGGCTATTAAGATTAATGCAACAAATTTGAATTCTTCCATCCCCTCCCTCCAGTAACCCATCTGCATGTGTGTGTGCGCGCGTGTGTGTGTGCATGTGGCAGGGAGGGAAAAGAAAGGGCTCCTGTGCTCCAGGATAATAACAAATGGTACTGAAGAGGGAAAAGGAAAACACTGTTCATCCCTAGCAGGAAGATAATTGATCTATCGTCTGCACACAACTGGTCTCAAAGCAGCCAGTGGCTGCACAGAGGAGACGGTAGCTAACCAGAACCCCAGCTAGCCTGTCAAACAAAAGCTTTACAGGGACACCGGGGAGAACAAAAGTAGCGCGTTTCATTCCTCCCTAATAAATCTTCCTTCTTTATTGTGCGGAGCTGTTTTGCTCCTGAGCATGCCTGTGTTTCGGAGCGGGGCCCGCCCCCGCCTCCCCCACCACCAAAATGCTCGATGGCGCCCAGAGCACCAGGCCCGAGCTGAGCTGCTTTGTGGGGCTGTGGGGTTTATTTCCACCGGGCGCTGCCAGGCCCAGCTGTTCCCCGCATCCTCAGACAGCAGCAGCCCCTGGGCTCCAGCTCCATCACTCTCTATTTTATGTGCGCTCAAGGTAATAAAATAACCATTTCTAAATTTAACTAGCATTACATAATGCAGCTATTTATTATGTAAAGCTGCTGTTTACAATGCCCAGAATATTGATCACTATAAAAAATGCAACGCAGCTCCAGCTCGTATAAATTAATGTTACTGTTTTCCTTTCTTTTTGTTTAAAGGATCAATCAAAGGTCTAATTTGTTCTCGTGAATTCACCTCCACAGAGCATGCAAAGCACCAGACAGCGCATTGTTTACTGTCATTCAGGCCCGTGCCTGGCACCCAGCTCAGAATCTGGCAGGGGATATGTGAAGATGATGATTTGTTTGTTAACCAAACCGTTGGTAAAGGTGAATAAAGTGTTCAGACCCGCTTTATTTCCAATCAGGTCAATTTTATTTTATTTTAAAATTCTTCTCAGCCACAAAGCAGCATTGGCAACCACTTAAGAATTCCAGCATTAGGACTGTACATCATCATTAATACCTACAGCAGGTTGTGAGAAGGTATTTTCTTACAGCAGCACACGAAGCCTGAGAAAATGAAAGATGTTTCTTTAGGCCTTTTGGGGCTAGAAAGGAGGACGGGAAAAGACAATTAAATATTAACAGAGCGAGCAGATCACTAAGCAAAAAAACAATTAAATAGCACAGCATCCATTCAACAATAACACCAAATCATGATGCAACTGCCGAGTGTGGGGTGACATGCTAATCACGGATTAAAGGGACTGATTTGTGTCTCATGAGTATTCATGGGCAAAACCTGATACGTGCAAACGGATCTCAGGGAAATATGTTTTGTGGGAAACATGAGGTTATACTAGTGTCTGAGCAAAATGATGATGGCTTTTCTGACTGTGCCTTAGGGAGAAAGGAAATATTTACCTTTTTATCTCCCGCTTTCTTTTTTCATGGAGCTATTTTCCTCCTCGCTACTGAAAGAGACACGGGGCTTTTCCCATCTACCTGCCCATTCTCGTACTTGCTTGTACAAATACAGGTGATCATAAAAAAACCCCTTCCCATCATTTGATGCCACCCAGAAAACCAAAGGTTAGAACAAGCCACGGAGCATGCCATCACGGGCGATATTCCTCTAACGGCATCCAGTAGCCTGTGTTCCCAAAGATGAATCACCTCTATAAAGAGAGAACGAGATGGCGTGCATCCAGCCCTGCATCAGATGTGCTGTCAGCAATTACACACAGGTCGTCTCATGGGGAAGAGGCCATGAGACAGCAAATAGAAAAACATCCTACCGAGGTGGGAGCATCTTTTCTGTACATCAGAGTTGCCCAGCTTGGCCTCACTGCAAAGATTGTACTTTGTTCTTCCAGTTACCTTCAGCCCAGGATGCAGGAAAATTAGAAGCAAAATTACAGAGAAATTTACTTCATAGAGCAGAGAAGGTCCCAAGGAACCAACCATTCCAACTAGTGCTGTACTGAGGAAAGGTTGAATTCTCTCTACTCACTCCACAAGGGGGAAGAAGGTCATGCCCCCCCCCGCTCTTTCCCCAGAAAGTCACAGAGCTCCGCAGCTCTTCCAGGATCAGTCTGGCATGCTGTTCCTACTGCTCCTGAGCCATGCATCATGGCACTGTAAGTCTTCCGCTGGCCTCCAGCCACCGCTGAAGTCATCTAGTAGCAGATACAAGAGGATCAGCGCTGCCCAGGTCCCCTTAACTCCCGAAGTCGAGGACCAACAGTCCTTCTCTGCTCTGCTCTTCGTTCTCCATTCGTATTCCTCACTCAGTGCCCACCTGTCTTCCCCCAGTCCCCTTTCAGGCCTGGGATGGAAAACTCTATCTAGCAGTGTCTCAACACCAGCTATTGCCATGTAGGTAGGGGGCCATGCGCTTTGTGCAAAAGACTCTCGGGAAATGATCCTTCACAATATTTTCCACTGAACATCTGCTCCAAAACAAGGAGGAGGCCACCCGTGACTTCAGCGTCACCGAGGAGGCCACTGCTTGGTATCCTGAGGCATCTGACTTATGCAGCTCCAGCCCTGGTAGAGCAGGCTGGTTTCTTTTCCCCATTTTACAATTTGGAAAGTCCCCGATTCCTCCATCTACATCCTCATGTCTGACATCAACAATGCTGGTGCGGGACTGTGTGCTAATACTGAGATTGCTCTTCTCAATCACTCTCTGAGCAGTTGTCTTCCTTTCAGCACAGTGAAAAATCCAGCAGCTAAGGCAGTACATTTTTATAATCTTAATGGAGCTCGTACTTCAAAGAAGCTTAAACAGTGGGAAAGCCCCTGTGGAAAATCCAGTGTTTTCATATGCAAGTCAGGTTTTTGGTTGTATATTAGCTGTTGTTATTTTCAGTAGCCAGTGTTTCATTTCTGTTCAGAAACAAATGTAAAAAAGCAAGTGAGCAATTTATAATGAAATAATCAATGCTGGTGGTGAATTGGCTGGTGCCTGTGCACTTAGCCTTGCCTATGATCAGAAATTTCTCTTGGGGGCAGCATTTCTTACAGAGATGGATGGATTTATTTTCCATCTTCAAAATGTTTACTCGCACATCTAGGTCTCCTGCTCCAGGCAAACTGCTGGTTGAGGGCCAAGAGCACCCTCCGCTAAAGGAGACTAGAAGCATCATGAGGTGGAACAGCAACCCAAAGACAACCCAAAGGCAGCCACTGTCCCTCTCTTTTCCCCAACCCCCCCCAACTTAGCAGCCTCGGGTGGAGCATTCACAAGAAACTAGCAGTCCACCCAACCAATTGCTCATGGGGCTTCAGAGCCCCTCTGTCCTCACCAGGGTAGATTTTCAGGGAGCACCAAAGCTCAGGCTGCCTGCAGTGACACTGAACACAGGTGACACAGGCGACAACGAGTGCTGGGAACTATCTAAGGCTATGTCCCCACAGCAAGGTGGAGCTTACGGAGCTGTCTTTAGGCTGCTGAGAGCCCCAAGTCACCTGCCATCTACCCACATTGCTTGCTTTAGCACTGTAGGAATGTCCTCAGCCTCAATGCTGAAAACCTCTTTAAGAAAAGCAAGGAAAATGCCTCTCCCACAAGCTCCTGTGGGCACAAGGTGCTGGGATATCTCCTGCGATGAGACCTGCAAATGTCTCAGCCCAAGCCTCGGCACGGGCAGGACCCTGCCTCCTGCCCTAAGCCTCTCTGGGGCTCATTTTAATGTTGGGGAAAACAGACAGGCCTGCGGGTCTGTGTAGGTCAGACACAGGAGTCTGCCCCAGGCCCATGCCCAGAGCTTACACGGCTATCAAGGTTTAATTGCTTTCCCCACATCAGTCCTGGTAGGTGAATGAAGCCCTGCAAGGTGGATGGGGGAAGAGATGTAATGTTTGCTTTAATACTCAGAACTATGGATTTGCAAACCCTGCTGGTTTCTCAGGAGCAGGCATCCAAACTTGGTGAAATATATTGCTGAGGACAGCTAATTAATGGTGTGGCTGCTGGCGGCCTGTGAGGACTCAACTCTTCTGTGAACCAAACACGTGAAAAATATGGCTGAGGTTCAACATTTGGAAATAAAGTGTTGATGAGCAGAGGACTGAAGAAGCTAAGCAGTACTTTGTGACAGATGAGAGCAAGAGCAGAAAGGTGTTCCTGCAGGGAACAGTCCCATGGCACAAAATAAACCAAGGAGTTTTACATCAACGGAACTTCGCAAAACTTGCCAGGCACAGTGTCAGGGATTTCAGTATTTATCAACAAAGCCATGGGGACAATTGTACTTGTAGCTAGCCTAATCATGGGGAGCTCCAAAACAGGCACTTCTGAAAGCAGGCAGAGATAAACCCAGGCCATTTTTGGAAACTGTCCTCTTCTTTTTTTTTCCCTTTCGTTAGCTCCAGACCGTCTGGAAACCGAGGTGACTGATTTCCATCTTCCTTATGTGACCGTAAATCAGAAGCAAATTTAGTAAAGGCAAGAAGGTGATGTGGGTGTAGCGGGTGGAATGCCTGAGAACCATCTTTATTGTTATTATTAAGTGGTAACTGCATGTGGGACTATAAATCAGCCCACCCTGCTGATAATGGAGCGTAGGCAGCACCACACTTTCTAAGCCAGCCTGCAACCGGTAGGGTTTTGTGCCTGAGCTCCTCCTCTGTTAGGAAGAGCCATGGTTCTTCCCTTCCCATCAGTGGTGTGCCCGGGCCACAAAATCCCCTCTGCTTTCTTCCCCGACATCCAGAAATTTGTCCCTGCCTTTGTTTTGCAGTGCTCCTCTGAGCAGATAGGCTGTTCCACCAAGTTTTGGGCTTGATAGACACAGCAGCCTTTCACAGGGAGGGCAAACACAGAGCAGAAGACCTTCTTTCAGAAATGAAGCCTAACAAAATGCAGCTGGATGCGGCTGGTTACCTTTATTCACTACCCACAGGTTTGGGAGGACGGGAATCTTACAGCAGAGACATCCAGTTCTCTTCGGTGCTGTGCAAGATGCTTCTGGTACAACATTCCTCTCCCCATCCGTCCACTGTAGGGCAATTTTCTCTCTTTTGTCTTCTTGTGGGGGAATCTTCCTGTCCCTTCTGTGCACAATGCTTCCTGCTCAAGGCAGCAGCATCGGGGTCTAACCTGGGGTATCCCAGAGTGAACACCACAATGCTGAACTAACTGACAAGTTCCAGCGGTGACAATCAAGCAGGTAGTAAGCTTACAGACATCTCTGTGTGGGGCAATGACTGGTTGGTGGGTCTCTCATCCTCAGCTTCCTGACACCGCTGCCACCCCGAGCCACAAAACTTCTGTGACTTCTTACAGGACACTCCTGGGAGGGCCACAGCAGCACAAACCACACCTGCTAGGTCTGGGTGTCAAAGAGAGGTCACCTTGCAGCCTCTGTGCCTGCTGTAAGCAGATCACCTTGGCTTTGTGGTCAATGAAGGGGCCTCTTTTCGCCTGCTGCCTGTCTTCACATCCTCTGCTTCAATGCCAAGGCACTGTTTTCCAACTGCAATACTCTGTCAGGTCTTGGGGGAAGGGAGAGTAAGGTCCTTATCTTCAGTATCATAAAAAAGAGCTACAGAAAACATCTTGAAGGGTGTCTAGTCCTCCCCCTCCCAGTCTACACGGGTAAACATCCTCGCTTAGGTGTGCCTTTTACCGTATTAATAGCTACTTCCCTTTCTGTAATCACTGGCTTATTGCTAAAGAAATTGCAGCAACGTTAATAGCAAGTGACCCACAAATTAATACAGCACCAAAGGTCGCAGAGTTATCTCACACAGTGAACTTACTTTTGATGAATTGGTACCATTCCCTGCAACATTTTTACAGTAATTTTAAGAGTCATAACATCTCACCACGTGCTGCTTCAACTTCTTGACATGCGGCTAAAAATAGCGAGCGCTACAAAGCCTGGGAGAGCTGCTTGAAGTTCAGCTCTGAAAATCCCCAGCATTTCAGGACGGCCACATGAACGTTTTCATTTCAACGTGCCATAAAGACAAGGTTAAAGCAAGAAGTTTGGGTACAAGTCCTGGGCAGGAAGGGGACAAGTACCAAAAAACATGTGCACACCTGAATTGTATTTCTATTTAAAGAACCAGACTATCAAACACCTGGCAACTGGTTTGAAGGTGGACGCCAACTGAAAATGTTAGGCACTAAGTTTTGCCACGCTTGTTCAGACTGTTGGATGAAAGGTGCCGCTGTCATTGATTGTGGCCATTTGCTGGCTCTCCAAATTCACTGTCCCACTGGGAAGGCAGTCGCTTAGGAGGTTTTGAGCTCCAGGAAAAAGAGGCACTGAGCAGTTGTGTACCAGGGCAGGGTGAACTCTGTGACCTGTGAGCCCACGGGAGGCCAGGCTGGGCTTTTAACCCTCTGCCATGGCCCTTCCTGCACGGCACTGACCGCATGGGTAAGGGAGAGGATCCCTGCGCTTTTTATGTATCTGGTTCCTGAGAAAATGTGGGAGCCTGGACCATTTTTGTTTGTGTTTCCATAACTCCCCTCCTGCTTTGCTTTGCTTTGGCCTGAAAATCTCATGCAGTGGGTTGTTCCAGCCCCCCTGGGATGTGGGGTGACTGCATGAGAAGTGGCAAGGAGGAGAAGGAGGAGGAGGAGGAGGCTCTGCTGTGTTTATGTTTTGGAACACGAACACGAGCTTGCAACCCTGTGTGGTGTTCCGGTTATCAGGCACGGCACGGGCTCTCTCCCCCATTTCGAGCTGTTGCGAGCAATGTGAAGCGATGCGATGTGTTAGGTAATCCACAGTGTGGGAAGGGTGAACACCCTGCCATTTACTGGTTATTTATACACCCAGATTGGCTTTCTCTGCCTGCCTATTTCCTTTTTTTGGGGTTGTTTTTTTTTTTTTTCTTTTTTTAAGGAGATCATGAAAATTCAGAAGGCCTTTTTTGAAACTGTTCTCTCCCTACTTGATGTGGCCAAGGGTGTATTCTTCTGTAGCCCCCACCGTTACCATCCAAGACACATCACCGTGCCGAAGCTGCTGTGAGGCACCATCCCCATCGCCCAGCGTGAGGCAAGGGGAAGATGGGATGAACCACAGACCACAGCTGCAGAGGTGCTGGGCAGTCTAGCCAGGGATAGCAGCACAGCTGCCAGGCTTTTTGCCAGGGTTTAAGAGCCACGACTGGAAAAACAATCCTTTTGCTAAGGCTTCAAGGTACATCTTGAGACCATGCGTGCTGGGAATCGCGGGTAGCTTGGGGTGAGGATGTTACTCGATGGGTCTGGACCAGCCCAGCACACCTGCTCTGCATTGCTTGCCATTCACTAAATTGGATCTGATCTCAGCAGGCACCCCAGATCCCAATCATTAGACCCTGGGCAAGCTCACATGTGATGTTTTGGGGTAATTCAGTCTGAGCTGTGTTGTGGTGGTGGTGTTGTTTTTGTTGTGTTTGCTGGGCTGTAAATAAGACAACTGTCATGACACAGTCCTCTTCCATCCATCCTTCCTTTTATAACAGGGATGGCTGTATCATTTCCCTCACTGAGTATTATCATGCAAGCAATGGCAGAGTGAAGTCGCACAGTGCCCTACCACCCCTGTCACACGTGGGATAGGTAACCAGGCTGCTCTTACCAGCCACAGGAGCTTTTGCTCCTAGGCAAAACCAGTAACTTTAAGAGGAAAATTTTTGCACTTACACAGTCTTTCACACCAGGAGCTCTCAGCATCACACCCACACCAATGCACCCAGCCTCACCATGCTCCTAGGGGCGGCTTAGCATGCTCACATGCTTTTTGGATGGCTATGGTAGAGCCAGTTGAGGACAAAAATCATTTATTGCAGGGTGTCCTGCTGGGCGGTGACTGGCTCGGCTCATCGGGGTACCCACTGTGGGGGTTGTGTGCCCTCTCCCTAACTGCCCACAACACCAGCCTGAAGCAGCAGATGCTCAGGCGTTCCCTTAAGCTTTTTCCCAGATGCTGCCAAATACTGGGATTCTGCAGGGACTTGTGCATTTTCAGTGATTTTCAGGCCAAGTCAAAGTTGGGGAACCTGCTAAATTCCTGATTTCTAGTTTCTCTCCCCAGAGGACCCATACGGCAGAAAAAGTGCCCTCCTGAGTGACTTCTCCACCAACCTTGGCCCCGCTGGAGGAAGGCCTGTGTGCTGCCAGCAGGTCCTGTGTGGCCCATGTCACCAGAGGGCATTGCTGAGACTCACAGAGCCCAAACTTGGCTTGGGTGAGACCAAGAACGCTGCAAGGACAATAAACAGGGGAGTTGTGTGTGTTTCACCAATAACACTGTGCAGAGCGGCCTGCAAAGACCAGCAGCGATCCAGATCCAAAGGATGAAGGTGTCAAGGTTGGGATGGGAGCTATACAGGCAGCGGAGAGTGGGGCTGTATCTCTGGGTCATCCTTGTCGCCACGCAGCCGTTGCCCTTCTGCAGGGCCAGCAGCAGCAATTAAAATTTAAATACATTTAAAAAAAAAAAAACAACAAAAAACCCCACACATGGATACTCGCAATGGAAATTAAGGGCATACTGGAGGAGAAATTGAATCCAAAGAATGCAGACAAACAAACAAGGAAGCAACAAAGGAAAACCAATTATTTTTTGAGGGAATCCCAAGTGAGTAAACAAAACAATCCTGCCTCTGGCCGCCAGCATCCTGCACTGGCATGATCACAACTCCCTGGGATCAAGGAAGACCTGGGCTTTGTTTTGGAGTCACTCCTGCCCCACCATGATGCCCCTCTACTCTCTGTTTATCTCAGATGAAAATGCTTTAATTCTGACACACGGCTTTGTGTGTCTGGTGGGCCTGGCACCATTATTTATTATTTCTGTTGTTGTTAAAGCCATATGTTAGACAAACTCCCAGAAGGATGAGGATTTCTTTTTCCATTTTCCTTGCAGCATCCACTTTAGAAGAAATTAATTTCTCCCCCCCCCCCTTGATTGGCCATGCAGTCATACAAGATTTCCCTGCATCGTCTGCAAACCAGTGTAGATGGTTGGTCTATTGTGAGAAACCACAGGGAGTTTTTAAGCTGTCGCATCGCAGTTACCAGCTTTAGCTTCACCGGGATGAAAATAGACAATAGTGAGAGGAAGGGGGTTCTGGAGATCTCCAGCTCGCTGTTTCCAATTAGCAAGCGACTTCGGCTTGTTCCACCGCTGCAGCCAATCTTTGTTAGCAGCACAGGGCTGTTGGAATCCTCTTGCTTCGGCTCCGATTCACGGACACGTCCCTGGCTCAGCAAAGCGCCTCAGCCTAGGCCCAGCCCGATGAAGTCAAGGAGGTTGATGCAAACACCCCAAGCGCATCGCAGCCTTCCCCAAACTGGTGTCCTCAGTCTGCGGGACGGGGCGGGGGAGCGGGGAGGCCCACGGTCCCCTCCATGAAGCCTTGGCACTCCCTCGGCAAGGCCTGACTCAGGTGCCCATCTCCTCGCATATAAGCTTAGCTTAAGCATAGGCTGCCCAGCTGCCTTTGGCACCTCATTGCCCGGAGGGGCAGGAATGCTCTGTGTCAATCTGACCGTGTGTCCTAATGAACCAGGCAGTGATGAATTACTATTTACCCCACTTCTTGGCTAAGTTACTGATTTTAGCCAGGGATTATTGAAGGTTTTTGTTGGCCGAGTGCTACTCCACGTCAGTGCGGGTGGCAGGATCTGTCCCTCATTTACCATCCTTCCCAATTTATTGCCTTTGTTTCTCTTTCCACAGATTAATTACAAACATCTTGCTCCACGGACTCCCACCGTACGCAGGCTGTGTGATCTCAGCGCCATGCATTATAGATGCCTGACATATCACACCGAGCTATTATGATTTCTTTCCCCCCCCCAACCCCCAAAGCGAGCTATGAATTATGAAGAAGATCTATTAAATTTATAATACTGCCTGCCTTCGGTGCGGGAACGGGAAGGTGCAGCCTGGGGAGGCCTTGGCATCGCCCTCCCGCTCCGGCCCCAATATGGGATCTGTGTGTTTAAGGAAAAACTTAGTGGATCCGTGTATTTAAGGATGAATTTATTGGAGTGGTGGAGACGTGACCCTGCAGCCCCTCCGCCGGGTCCAGCCGGGCTGCCGGGGGCGGCTGCAGGCCCCGGAGCCCCTGCATGAGGGACTCAGAGCCCCAAGGAGCCACCGGCCCCACCCCCGACGCTTCGTTGCGGGGAAGAGGGGTGCCGGGACGCTGAGCGGCGGGATGTTGCGGGGCGCGGCGCCCTCGGGCACAGGAGGAGGCTGCGGACAAGCGGGGACAAGGGCAGCAGCATCCCCGCTCCGGGCTCCCCGCCCGGGGCTCCCCGCCTGGAGCTGTCCCATCAGGCCGCCCCGCCGCGGGCCACCCCGCACGGCCCGGCCCGGCCCAGGCCCGCTCCCCCGCCTCGCGCTCCCCCGCCCCCCTACCCCCTCCCGCGCGGCGGCCCCACCGGCAGCCCCGCGCCGTGCCCGCGCGCCGCTGGTGATGTCAGCGTGTTATTGACTCTCCCCGTCTGAATGACTGAGCACCGCGGAGGGGGCGGGGAGGCCGCGCGGCGCGGCGCCCGGCCAGGCGGAAATGGGCGCGCGGGCCGGGGCGGGGGAGGGGAACGCCGCCGCGCGGTCGGGGGAGGGGCTGGGCCGGGCCTCCGGCGGGAGGCGCCGCGAAATGGCGGCGGTTCCCCTCCCGCCCGCGGCTCGCTCCGCGCCCGGCGCGTCGGTTCGGTCCGAGGCCGTGCGGCGGGCGAACCCCCCTCCTCCCCGGGAGCGCGGGCTGGCGGCGCGCCGCGGGCGTGCGGGAGGCGGGTTTGCGCCGGCCGGCGCTCAGCTCGTAGGCGGCCCCTGGGGAAAGGCGGCTGGGCCTGGGGGGCCTGTGGAGCCTGGGGCCGGCGCTGACCGCGGGCGCCGCTGGTTATGGGCAGTCGCGGGCGAGCCGCCGGCAGCCGTTTAGCTGCTGCCCTACGGCTCCGGGCCGCGCTTGGCCCATGCGGGTTCCTCTCCGGGCAGCGTACCCAAAGCGCAGCCTCGGCCGTGGGGCTGCCCCGGCGGTCAGGGCCACAGCAGCCTTTGCCGTTACCCTGACGCCTTGCCTCAGGCCCGCCCGTTGGCCGTGTCACCCTTGGTGCAGCTCCGTCACTTCTGCTTTCATCACAGTGCTCGCGCCTGGCCCATTCCGGCTTCCCCGGCCCGTTGCACCGTGCCATCTCTCACTGAGGACCAGGCGGAACCTTGTGCCCACTTCTTGTGTTCGGACAAGCCATTTGAAGCCTTCTCGTGTGTGTGACTCGGCTTTGCCAAGAGGTTTATGGTGAATGGCGGCGGTGGGGCTGCGGGGCTGCCCCTACCCTACTCCCCAGCGTCGCCTCGTATTTCCCATGTGTTGCCTCTAGACCCGTGGCTGGGTTGGAAGCTCACAGAGATGGGGAGGAGTTGTGTTGGGAGAGAGGCATAGAAAGGATGTGCTGGGTGTGGGGCACGTTCCCCTGTGCACCTTGGATCAAAGGACTGAGCAAGAAGCGGCCTTTACCTGTGGTGCTTGGTCACTACCACTGGTATTTCTTCCTGCCCAGTGAGCTGTGGTTGGTGGCAAAAGCCACGAGTGGTGCTGTGGCTTTGTCAGGAACAGGTGGGTCTTGGTCTTTGGAGCTGAGGCTTTTCCCCCAATATAGGCCCGTAGAATATACATTCCTCAGGGCATTCACATTGCTTGGGGCTTCCCTGCTGATTCCACGTGAGGGAGGATGGGACGCAGGGGGCCTGCCCTCGCGGCGGTGGGAATCGCCCGCGCTGAGAGCAATTTGCCCTGTTGGTGGGGTGTAACAGGCGGCAGCGCAGTTGAACGAGGGACACAGAGGGAAGATGATGGCGTTTAATTTTTAGGCTAGCTTGATGCTATCATTGCGAACAGCGGGCATCCATTCGGAGCATTTGGCCAATGTTTATGGGATCAAATATCCACTAATAGCAGGGAGGTTTAAATTGTGGGATACAGAAACACTCCAGAAGCAAATGCCCCAGTATTCGTTTCAGCGCGCACGCAGAGTGATTAAAGCCCAGGCTGTCATTTACCACCTGAAACCTGGCTCTGGCAGGATAAAGCACAAGGAGAAACATCCGCAGTGGAGCCGAATCCTCTTGTCCGTGCCCAACAGGAAGGTAGGGGCTGTACCAGAGCATCCCGTGCACGATGCCTCTGGGAGCTGCCAGAGCCAAATGAGACGGACACAACAAATGCCTTCTGGATGTAATCTTTCACAGGCACAGCAGAAAGGATAGGAAGACTTTTTATAAACAATTATCTATGCAAGCTGCGAGAGTAGCATTTGCACTAGCTCTCCAGGGCCCTGATAATGCGCCCCGAGATGGGCAGGATTTATAAACCATGGGTGGGTATTTCCTCTGTTGCAGCTCTCTCGGCAGTATTATTCCATGAAGCTCTCTGTAGAAGACATATATGTTCATGAAAACATTTTATAGCCCTGTTGTGCTGGGATTAATATCAGACAAGAAAGGCCAGGCCACATATAGTTTGTTCTTCTCAGCACATTTCTGCGTGCACAAATAGGAGCCCACAGGAGCATATGACTATTAAGTAACTAATATTCTTGCAACTTGATGCAATTTTGGCATTTCATAGACAGTTTTCACAATAAACACATTTCTTCAGAAGCAGGCAGCAGTTGATGTGTGCTTCCAAAGGTGGTGTCCCAATCTATAGTTGCAAAGATGGAAATAATTCTTCTTGGTGTATAAAAGCTGTTAGTGTTGCATGCAACATGGCATAGAAAGGCACTGGTTGTACCCAGGGAGTGGTTTTCAGCCACCCAAAATCTGCTGCAGGTTGCCCTGCCTCAGGTGTCCTTCCTTAGGACTGGGATGTTGAGGAACATGTGGCAGAGAAGGGTGGAGGTTGGCCAGAACCGTTTTGGAAGTGGCTGTCAGTTGGATGAAACCACCAAGGGCAGAGATGGGTTCTCTGTTTTGGTGCCTTTCTGAAAGGGACAAACCCAGCACAACGCAGTGTAGGCAGCCCACCGGGCAGCACAAGGCTGTAACTGGGAGGAATTGGGGCGGGGGGGGGGGGATGTGTGATGTTCAGGACGCCAGATTAGAAACCCTTCTCCTCTTGTGGCCCCAAGCTCTGGGGAGAGAGGTGAGAGCTAGTTACTAGTCCCAGTTGCAACTACTGGCACTGAACTAGTCCACTTCATTTTTGAAACAACTGCTCTGTTATGCTCATGACAGCCTGTTTTGTTAAAAGCGACAGGATCTGTTTCACCAGTAACATACATGAAGACTCTGGAGTCAGAAGCCTCCTCAACAGAAAAAGACCAATTCATCTTTCACAGGCCAGCGTGGACCTGTTTTGAGTTACACCACCAGGAGAGCGAGGAGGACCATCTTCAGAAATCCAGTTCCCCTTCCATGAGAAGGGCAGTACCGCTGCCTCGCGGTATTATCCACACGCGGAACGTCTTCCTGTGGAGCGAGCTGCAGGATGGGTTTTGCACAGCAGAACTGTCTCTCTTCAGTGTGATGGTGAAATCTTACACGCCTCAAACGTTCTCCATCACCATCTTCTCTCCACACCACTGCTGTGTGGCCAGAGTGTCCCTGTGCATTGCACACTCACTGGTGGGCACAGAGCCTGTCCATCCGCCCACGGGAACCTATAGGATCTGTATGTCATGCCCTGTTTTAAGGGAGTTGGTGTTTGAGACAACCAAAGACGCAACGAGGTGCGGACGAGTCTACTGCAGCCCTCGTGCCGGGCAGGAGCACAGTCAGAGGAGCCTCAGAGGGAACCTCTTAAAAGGGGAACTGAACAGGTTGTGCCGAACATGTTTTGTTTTACATTAGGCTTATAATTTTAGGTCTAATGTTTGGTTTGGAAGCTCAAAGCTGTGCTCGAGCCCACAGCTGCCAGCTCTAGAGCAGGCAGTGGTGTAATAGTCATTTAATTCCTCTGTACTGTAATCTGATGGTGGGATGTGCTCCCAAGCTGCTTTTAGGTCTGACTGGGGAACGAAATCAATCACAGAATGCACATTACAAGAAAAGCGCTGTTGGTGTCAATTACCTAAGCTCTGCGAACGTAACTCTTCTAATTTCCTGTTAAATCAGTAATGTTACCAATCTCGGTCTATTATTTTAATTAGGACTGTGACTGCAGTTGCTAGGAGCCCAGCGAGTGCAGACAAATGCGAATGTGTAATTAGTCCCGCAAACGAGTGGCAAGTTGAATGTGTCAACATCGTGGATGGTTACAACACGGGGTGCAGTGGGAGGCCAAGTGATTTGGGCCAGATTCTGATCTCACTGGCCTCGGCGCCAGCCCGGGCGACTGCTGAGGTCAGGATCGCCCCAACGTGAGCTGGGGTTGGGGAATCTGGGTCTGACCCCTGGTCATCACAGCTTCTTGGAGCTTCACCCCGGGTTATTTTTAATGTTTGATGTTCCGTCTTGTTTGATTAATTTTACTTTAATTTTGTTTTGTTTTGTTTCATTTGCTGCAGTGCCTCCTCAGAGCCAATTACCCTGCAGTGAACGCTGCAGTCAGGTTAGCTGAACGTGGGTGTTCCCAGCCCCAGTCAGCATCCAATTCCAGCCCTCCCCAGGGACCGGAGCTCCTGGGGTGGGTATGGAAACGCTTGGCTCCTTCCTCTCCTTTCCTAGCTGTGAAAGAAACCTCTCAGCTTCTGTCACATCTGACTGCCTCATGCATCCCAAGAACAGCCTGTGCATTGACAAGGGAGGCAGGCGTACAGGCAGCAGAGCAGCATTAGCTACCAACCTCGCCGAAAAAAAATAAGCCGAGGACAGAATCCCTGGCTAAATATAGAGCTGAGCTGGGGGAGAAAACAATGTGCCGATGCAGCTCCATGAAAATTAAGAATGAAAATCTTCAGCCGCTGCTGGTTGATGACTGACCACAGGCTGCGCACAGAGAGCACGGTGTGCCCGAAGGTCCGGCCTGCCGCCGGTACCTAGCGCGGGATGGCACAGGGGGGAGGACGCTGCTTTTATTAGCACTTGGCTATTGGTCAGCTGCCCACACTCCACAAATAAATGAATGGGCTGGGTGCGTGTCATCCCAGTTCACGTGTTACAGAAATAACGCTGGACTAGAACCAGAGTTAACACAGATTTGGGATGCAGCTGACTATGAGAGAGGGAGGATGGTGGAGCCTAGTTAGGCTGTACCTGCTGTTGAAGGCAAACCTGATTCACAGCTCAATCCATCTTGTGCACTCTAATTTCCCTGCTTTAGTAGGTCACTCTGCCACTTCGCTTCACAAGGTACTTCTTTTGGAACAAATAGACTAGGAGAAGTCAAGGCTTTAATGTACATCAGATGGACTGATTCAGTCACCTTTCCAAGACAGAAATATGACAGAGATAGTATGATAAAGAGAGAGAGAGCACCTTGAGGTTCTTGTGAGAAGGTTACTCATGGGGGACCCGAGCACCTTGTAGTGATACTGTGGCCATGTGGCTGTTGCGCTGCTGTAGGTCCCGGTACCTCGTTTGGGGCTGGCTGTGGCTTCCTGTTCTCACTTACAGGTTGGTTGGTTGGGTTTTTTTCCTCCTCTTGTGACTTTTACACAGAGGTCATGTGCCATTGCTGGATGTATTAGGCTTTGAGCCTGGTTCCTTGGTGACGGAGCCTCTGTCATTGCCAGCTTTGCAGAGGGTGCCTTACCCGCACCATTGTTTTCTTCCCACTTATCTTCCTTTAGTCCCATAGGAGACCACTTTAACCGAAACCACATTGCATATATGATATAATAATAATAATAATAATAATAATAATAATAATAATAATAATAATAATAATAATAATAATAATAGTTTCTGCTGTCACCAGTGGGTGTTCAGACTTCAGCCCTAGCCTGGTGCAGTGTGTCCTTGTGATGGAAAAGCCAGCAGCCCACTGTCTGAGCTGAGAGCACAGGAAGGAGCCGAGGCTCGTGATGACCAAGTGCCTGCTCCATCCTGGAGAGAGCCCTGGACTGTATGGCTGTCACTGCAGGCCTGTGCTCAGACCCTGAGTTGTTGCATGTCAGTGTAAGCTCCCCACTGCTTACATGTCCCACAAGATGCTTGTTTTATGCAGAAAACACTTGTCTGTAGGGAATCACCACCCCGTGCCCATGCCTTGCCGCTGCATGGGCTGGTGGTGTGCTGCAGCACCGCACGTGTGCCAGTCATCCTTTTATACTCCAGCTTTCTGCAGGAGGGGAGGTGTAGAGCAGTGACACTTGTCAGGGCTCCATGCTGGCCAGGCAGGTTCCTTCAACCACCACGCAGCTCTATGAGGTGAACAGTGGTTAAAGTCTGTGTGATGTCATGTATGTATGAAGACATCCATAGCCATAAGATTGTGCAACTAGCTTGTAATGTGCATGTTAATAAGGCTATTAAGGTTTACAAATATTCTGCTCTTCCTTACAGTTTATAATTTAATTAATTGCCAGTTAATTGTCTTATTTTCCCCCTGTGATTGATGTCACTGAGTGGGATTAGGCAGCATCAGATGACAGAGGAAGGAGGAATGAATGCAGCATCCTATGACGGTGTGAGAGGAGATGTTTTTATGGACAAATCCTTTCCGACATGGATGAATACCTCAATGAGATATCACAGAGTATCAGCTCGATACATATTGTAATGGGATCATTAGTGGAGGTACCAGCTGTGTGAGGTTTGTATTCACAAGCCGCGAGTAAGTAATGGGGAAAATATTGGCTCCTTGGAAATGTTTGCCAGGTGTAAATCTTTCCCTTTTTACAGAGCTGGTTTACATAAAATGGGAACATACTCTTGAAGTGGGACTGCTTCAGGTACCCCTGAAGTCAGTCATGTTGGCGGGGGGGAGCCTTTGGCTTCTGTGGTGGAGGAAGGGAACCTGAACACAGGTCTCTCTGTCAGTGTTATTCCGTGGGGAGAACATGAAGAGGAGGGCTTTGAGCAGTGTGTGTGAGCCAGGCGACACCTCCATCCCCAAAACAAGAGGCATCTTTATTTCCGTGCGGGGAAGGTGGGATGCCTGAGCAAACACTCTGTCTTCTTCTCTCCCAGGAGCAGGATTTTGAGTCTCTCGCCAGGCTTGTTCGCACCCTGCCCACCCCCGAATGTGTGTTCGATTGGCGGGACTCTGCATCTCACCGTGTCCGGATGTGCTGGGAATATCACTCCCTTGGGTGCTGTTACACACACTGGGGCTGGGGCAGCTTGTACCCACCTTGGCCAGGTGAGTCACTGAGCATCGCTCGGGGTGGCTCCTGACCTGCACTGTGTGGAGCGTGAACCTGGAGATGCTGCAGGAGGTACTTGGGAGACTTTGCCTTCCCTGTGTCATTCTGGGTAACCAAAGGCAACCAGCTGTGGATGGGAAAGGCGTGCCTTTAGCTCCCAAAGGCTGCAGCGGTGCCAAGCAAGGGGATCCAGGGTAAATGAAAACCCCAACTTCATGTGACTTTTGACTGGACTTTGGTTGCATTTCAGCAGAACAAACCTGGAGCAATTCCAGTGGCTTTGGTGCGAGTGGGATCAGGCTGTGAAACCGGGCTGAACAGCAAATAAACCCCACACTCCAGCTTGGGTGGGTGGGTGATGTATTTAAACCCCTGCATAAGTCGGCGTGAACTAAGTGGGTTATTTCTGAGGCTGCGATCGGAAAAAAGAGTCAGCCAAACCGCATCTGTCTCTCTTAATTCATTCCTTCCATTTTGGGGACTTAGCCTTTAGAAACAGCTATCGGTGATTACATAAAAGAGATTAGCTAACATTTCTGCATAAATCAAGGCCAGTGCAAGATGTTTCCTACGGGCGTTGCGAAACCCGGGGCTTGTGGAGGACAAGTTCCTCCTCCTCTGGGAGCAGGCTCCCCTCACCCAGCACAGCAGGAGCTCGGTGGGGCCAAGGATGAAACCCTCCCATTTCTCCAAACGGCCTTTTGGGAAAAAAATATAATCATCTCTCGAAGAAAGCAAGTGTATGGTGGGGAATGGTCTGCCCTGGGTTTGTCTGGTATGTTGGGTTTGTGGTTTTTTTTTCCCCAAGCGCAGATTTTCTAGCCAAGATACATGATGGAAACAATGAAAGAAAGGAAGGGGCAGATAAAACCTTGTTGTAAACCAGATTTCCATGTGTGAATGCAAATCAATCTCGCTGCTGAGGGAAGAGCCAAACCAGAACGTGTTACATTTACTCTTTTAGCACAGTTGCTAACAAAATATCTTGATGCGAATGCTGTTGGATGACTCAACAAATCTTTTTCTTTGTTTCTTTTTTCATTTTGAGGCAATGGCATCATTTTTCCTCTGTTTGTTGCTCTGTTAACATGAAGGCTGATGTTGTCCCGGGGTCAGGGAGTTGGAATTTCCTTTCCAGCCTTGTCTTACTGCTCCTCTCATTTTGTTCTGCCTTTTATTTTTTTGCTGCGGGTCAGAGCAGAGCTCTAATGAGGTTGGTGGGGGAAGGTTCAGCCCTTCTCTCCCATTCGATCTGCCCTGGATAGTGCCAGTCCCCTGACGGGAAAGCCCCTGACTTGTCCTTCCACCCCACCATCGATATGTTTGCATCCCAGCTTCCAAAACAAGCTTTTAAGCCAAAAATACCAAAATTGGTCTTGAGTTTTTGATTCCTTCATTTTTGAGGAACTGGAGATGCTGCAGCTGAGTTTCAACACTGCAAAATACCAGCAGCTCCCAGTAGCTGCTGAGTACTCATTGCTTCTGGAAATCAGGCCTAGAGTGTCCCTTAATGGTATTTATTAGATAGAATTTCTGGGGAGTAGAATTGAGCTTCAAACCCGAGTGAGACCTGGGAGAAACTGGAGAGAGGGAGATTCACATGCTTTTCTTTTTTTTTTCAGGTGAGAAACTGAAAGTTCAGTTTAAGGTCTGATGCTGAAACGTTCGTTGGCTCCTCATGATGAAACCAGCTACCCAAAGGCATTTAGTAATTAAAGAAAGAAAGAAAAAAAAAGCACAAGGGTGCCTATTTCCTATTGAAACATGCAGGAAACACACACCCAGGAATAGATCTGAAAATGAAGCTGGTTATCTTGCTTCATCCTTTGATCTCGAGCATCTTTCAGAATCTGGCCTCCAAGTGATATGCCCAAGGATGCAGAAAATCAAGTGCTCAGGCTTTATCTCCTCCACTTGTGTGTCTCTGCATGGCAATTCACAAGGCAGATACATTCCTCCTCAGGACCAGCCTTGACTAACAGCAATCAAGACTAATCCCAGAAATAGAGATACTGGACATTGAAGGGGCGGAGGAGGAGTAGCCCCTGGGAAGCACCGTGCTCCATTGCCCTGCACAGCCACCCTCCCTGTTCCCTCCTTCCCTCCCCATCCAGGCTGTGGCTGCATCTGGCCCTTGTTTCTCCCCAGGTGTGCAATGGATTTAAAGATGTACCCCAGTCCTTGAACCTACACTGAAGACCATGGAGCAAGTAAGTTCTGAAATAGCATTGACAGAGAACCTGAGACCTTTTCATGCTAGAAAGGCTGTAGGGAGGAGGGTGCCTGGAGGCACCAACCCACCTCTGTAGCAAAAGGAAATCTGAAGTTTCCCCTCTGCTTTTTCGTGCATAACAGCATCTGTATGCCTCATTTCCATCTTCACAGCTCCTGTAATTTACATAATGAACATTTGCAAAGCCTGAGATCTGGGTTCACTTTGTATCACATTTACTGTAGATGACCTTCAACGTATCAGCAGAGAAGTTTCCCAGGCAGTTTTCCCAAAGGGTATGAATATGAAACGTGAGGCCATCGGGAAAGGAGAAAAGGGGAATCAGAACAGGTTTCTGGTACACCCATCATGCAAAGATATATTTTCTCCAATGGGACAAAAATAGTTTAGTTTTTAAAAAAAGGAGTTTGGGCTTTAACAACTTGCTTCTTTAAAGCAAGTGTTGGTATAAGGTGCCTCAATAAAGTACCTCTAATTAGGTTTGCCTTCCTAGATCATTTCCATAATAAAATGCATTTGAAGAAATGTTAGGAAAAGGGGGGGGGAAAGATAGATTTTTTTTGCATCACTTCAAAAGAAATGGCTGTAAAAAAATCATTTGGTTGCCTGATCAGGTAATAAATCCAAAAAAGTCTGGTGGCAAGTGATTGGGAATCTAGGCAGGATTCACACCAGAAGGAAACCTGAGCTCAAGGGGTGGGAACAGGACATGAGGGTGAGAACAAGCAGCTGATGCTACTTCTGTCTCCTCTGAAAGTGTCAGGTGCAGCTCTGAGTGCTCCTCTTATAGTGCTGCAACAGGTAATCATGAACTGACCTGTTTTTGCTTCTAGCACCCATTCTTGATACTCTGTCCTTTCCAGGAACCCTGCCAGTGCCAGCAGAGCTCACCCAGCAGCACCCTTGGAAGCTGCATCTCTGATGTTATATTGAAGTTTATGTTATACTGGCCTAAGGAGAGACGCTTCTACAGGAGTTGGCTGGGTTCTGGGTGAGCACAACCCTGGGATAATCCCTCATCTCAGGAGTGCCTGTGAGTTTACTTTCCTTTTTTTCTCTTTGGCTGTTTGGGCTATCGAGCTGGTTATTGTTCACCGAAGCAATGGGGAATGCTTTGAAAGAGGAGGTGCATTTCCTAACTGACTTGGGACTTGTTTGTGTAAAAAATGAATTGAAAGATGGAGATGTATTCTGGTGGTGAAGAAAAGATCTTGTGTCAGCTGTCATAAGGCTCTCCAGATAAAATGGATCTGAAATGCCATCATGATAGGCATGCTGCAAGTGCCTAAAGCAGGTAAATCTGACACCGTTCCCATTGTTGTGGGCCAGGTGTAGGCCAAGCATTGGCCTACAATGGGTAGGCCCTTATTGGCTCTACCCAATAAGCCTGAGGAAGAAAGAGAACTTTTTGGAGTCTCTGTGTGCCCTCTTCTCCGTGTGATTTTCAGTTTGCATGCTGACAGGTAATTACAGCCTGACTGGTAATAGGCTGTACCTCCCTGCTATGCTGCAAATGGTTTATCCGTGGCAATGGGTCAGCATATGGCTGAAATCTAGAATCTGGGTGAATCCTCACCAGCTTGTTTCTTTTGGTGTGCTCTGGCTCTCAGACTCCAGTTGTTAGCTTGGTCTGTAGGTAATTGTATGATTTCAGTATATGGAATGTAAGCTGCATGTTGCTAACTTCCCAGCTTGGGAGCAAAAAGGAAAGGGGGTGGGGGTTGAAAGGAGAAGATCCCCTCTATCTGAGGGGATCTGTGAGGGACCTCCTGTCCTTGGTGGCACAGCAGACAGGGTCAGAAGAGGATGGGAAGCGTGCATGTTGGATGGGACCGTTGGTGTAACATTATCCTGAGCCAAATACGGGTTCTATGCAGCTCTGCCATCCTAAAATGATGGGAACCCACAGTTCAGGGCTGCTGGACCTTCCGTTTGGATTGGGGAGGGTTGGTGCTTTCAGCCTTCAAACCCCCCTGCCTGATGGTGGTTGCTGGAGGAGTGCTGCACTGAGGTTGTGAGGAAATGGTTCTCACAGCTGCACGGCAGCCAGAGAGGCTGTTCCTGGGGCTTGGGAATGTTTCCTCCTCTCATCCCGCCTTGTTGTTTTGGTTTGGGTTTTCTTTATGGTACCATATAGTGTTTAATAATTCAATATATACATAATCTAAAATAAACATGCTAATTAACCTTTGTTTTGAAAAGTCTGTGTTTGGATTCCAAACAGTTTGGAGTGGGAAAGGTGCCACAGGGAAAGCGTGGCAAAATATGTTTAATGCTGAGCACCTTCAATTACTGAAGTGGTAACGTGGGCTGGAGCAATTAAAGGGAAAAAAGTTATTACACAGGCATGTACATGCTACAATATCTTCATGCAGCATTCCCAAACTCCAGTCTTGCTGCAGCATGGTAAAATACATCCACACGTAAAGCCACTGTATGGATGAGGGACCTGTATGGATGAGTGGCTTGGGAGCTGTTCTGTGGCTTGCCAGGAGCCCCCAAACCTCCCCGCTGTGCTCAGGGAACAGGAGTGGTGAGGGGGGCCCTAAACTCTGTGATTGCCCACCCTGGCTGGGTGAAGCCAGAGGGCAAATCCTGCTCCACATCCCAAAGAAACGTGGAGTTTTCCGAAAGGTCAAGTGCTGTGTGCTGACTCACTAGGACGAGTCATCCGCAGCCCAAATGCCTTCAAAATATATTACTGTAGAATAATAATTTTACCCAAATACTTGAGCTTTAATATTCTTCCCCAGCTGAACTGTAAATAAAATTATTTCCTGAGAGCACTTATTTGAGCTTGATTATTAAATACATTGCCAAAATCTGGTCGGTTAATATACTGCCTGCTACTTGAGCTGAAGTATCTAAAAGACAAAGAATGAAGTAAACGAAAAGGAAATCAACATTTTGCTAAATTGCATGTTTTTTAAAATCCTATAATTGAGGCTGCTACTTCATTTCCATTTGTAAAACAGATTGAGTTCCCCTTCCATCTACTAATGGGTCTGGTTTGTGTCTGATACTAATTGCAGCGTTTGCGTGGTTCGCGCAGGCTCCTGGTGATGGGACCTTGGGTATGAAAAGTCAAACTGCTCCCCCCGGGCTCCGAGGTGTCGTTTCAGACTGATACTTGGCGGTGAGCTCCACTGAAATTCAAGCTCTCCACCTTTTTCCTCTGGCTCCAAAGTCTGGGTCAATCAACCGAGATAAACTTGTTAATTCCCTGTCAGGATTACGTGCCTCGGGTCTCGCTTGAGAAGCAGTGGGAAGGTTCAGGTGATAATAAAGCAGCACCAGACGGTCCGGATGTTTAATTAAACTTGTCCGTGCCCTCTGTGACCTAGTGACTGGGCTGGAAATGTCACCAGAACAAAGGTTGCTCATGAGGTTTGCATGTGGGCCTTTATGCTGTGCAGGGCTTTGGCAAGCAGTGGAGGTCTGCAGGGTCTCGCCTCGTTCTTTCACATTATTGTTTGGGAAGGGAAATGTGGTCTGAAGCTCTGGGGAAAAAGAAAATGAGGGTGGGGGATTTTTGGGGTGGCTTTTTTTAGATGAGTATGTGTTTCCTTGGAAGCCGCTCTAGCGAATCTGTGCACACACCTGAGTTAAGCGATGCTGGGCCCGAGTCTGGTGAAGACATGCAGCTTTCAATCTGTTGTGCTCTCAGCTCCCAGCTAACTACATGCTCTGTATTGCTGGGGTGGGGAGGGAAGAGGATGGTACCGGGGGATGTAAGGTGAAACCATCTCCTTCTCCCCTGACCTCTGCAGCCCAGACACTTTTATCCCAGTGTGCAGACCTGTGCTAAATGCACATGTGGTGTGCTCTGGCCTCTAATGCTGTTTTGGAATCAGCACCCTCTTCAGCAAGCTGATGGTTCACCCTTTGCTTTCCGGTCTTTCACTTTGCTTTGACAAACAGAGATTAGCTTTTGATTATTATTATTTTTAAGACACCCTTGAAAGCAATGCATGGGATTCCCAGGGACCTCACTATGGCAGAGGGAGCCCTGGCTACAGAAGTGCCCTTTGTGGAGCAGGTCCGCGGGCTCTCTGCCACCGGCGCGGCGGGGGAGCCTTGTAATAACGACACCAGCCCTGACCAGATGTCTTCTGGAGGGTTTGGTTTCAAGGCGCATGGCTGCTCGTTCGCGAGAACGTGCGGGGGGTTTTCTGCTCTAATATACATGATTTGTTTAAAAAGTTTGCAGGTGTTAGAATTTTTATTTAAGTCAGGGAGCTGAGAAACTCTATCCAGCCGGTGAGGTAATGCTCCGCTCAGACGGGGAGCGGGGAGCACACGCAATCTGCATTAAATAAAGGGCAGCCGTGTTGCCAGCACAATTTCATACATAGGAAAACTAATCTGAGCCATAGCGACCCAGACCTCCACTCCTGCAAAGCCTTGTAGGGAAGAAGAAAATTCACTGATTGCTTGATGCTTTCCTCCAAAAGCTGGGGGAGGGGGGGAGAGGCTCGCAAGGCAGACCCTCTTCGTCGTGGTGGGAGCCCCTGTCCTGGCTGGCATCCCTCCATCCGCTGCATCCCGACAGCTGTGGGGATGAGCTGGGGGGATCGGGGATGCTGCTGCAGTGGAGCCATCCCTTCTGCTCAGTGGGGGTTTTGGGGGGAGCGGGAACAGCTGCTTCCTGTCGTCACCCTGCTGATGACGTGCGTGACGTGTGGTCCCAGTTGGGCCCAGGTAGAGACAGGTCCTCACTTCTGCTCCAGCTGCAGGGTTTGCTCTCTGAAGCCAGGGAAAAGGGGGGAGAGCTCAGGCCAGTAGTTGTTCCCATGTAGCTGTTCAAGGCTTCGGGTTTCTTTTCCTCTTTTTCTGGGCTCAGTTCTCCTGCCTCCTGAAGCCCCAGTAGAGATTTTTTTTTTTTTTTACATGTATTTAGGTAGGTTGTAATGCCAGGAGATGAGGCTGAAAGGGCAGCTCAGAACTCGGGTGAGTTCTGAGTATTTCCTTTCTACATGGATGCAATCCAGGCATTTATCTCAGTTCAATAAACCCCACTTATTTCTGATGCTCATTCAAATAGACTTTGAATCCTTTGTGCCCACGGACTGAGGCCGCACATTCAGGATCTGCATGGCTCTCTCTGGGCAGGCTGGGATATGCAGAGTCAGCAGGGGAAATGTTTTTGGGGTGATAGCTGAAGTGGGCTTTTATTTTTACATATATTTATACATATATAAAAGATAAGATAAAAGCAGGTCCACCCACTTTTGCCATCTGTATGTCTTACTGGCAGGAGAAGCTTGCCATGCAGTGACTGGGGTGTGTGGCGTCTCCTGTTCGGTTTGTAGAGCCATGCACAGCCCTGCCTGTCTCAGGCACTGTAAGCAATGGTGCTCTGGCAGGTGGGGGAATGGCTGACCGGACAAAATGGTTTCATTTATGGTATCGATCCTTTGTCTGGATACAGCCTGTAAGACTCGGGTAGCATCCTCCCTGTGTCCAGTCTGCAGGGGCAGAAGGTCCCCAGCAGAACTGCTGTAGGGGGGGTGGGTTCAGGCTTTGTCCCCAGCACAAGCTCGCCTTACCCCATCACAGAGGTTAGACAAATAAGGCTAAAACCAGAGCAAGTGATACTTCACAGGTGGAAATCTGTCCCCAGGGGCTTCTGGGGTTTCTACCTGCTGGGACTAAGGATGGTGCAGCCATGGCATGGGGCTCCACTGTCTGCCAGGGTCGCTGTGGGGGAACACAGTGCTTTGGCTGGGGCCCCTCTGCCAGAGCTCCCTGCATCCCACCGCACCGTCCCAGCATCTTCCACGTCCCTGGGTCTGGGCTGAGCGTGTCCCATGGGCATTTTCAGCTGCCTGAAGCAAATTTTCCCTTATTTCCCTCCAGGCTGCCTTTTCCCAGTTGCTGCATTTCGCTCAGTGGAATGATTTTGAGGGCACTGATTTTGGTTGCCTCTACAGAGCCAAAATTAATACTGAGTTTATGCCCTGGTGTAGCAGAGCTTTAAGCATCCCCCAGCAGCGTGCGTATTTCACAGTAGTGTAATGGCTCCTAAACCCAAATGCTGCTTAAAACCACCGCCGTGCCCCGCTGTAAATTCCAGTGGTGCCTGAACTGCAGCACCAATAGTAACAGCTCTGCTGGCAGTGTTTACCTGTCCATTAACATCCCACTACAGTGACCCTTTTGTTACCACTGAGAGCATAAGCACGCACAGATGCTGCAGATGTGGTTGGATGCTGCTGGGGCTGGGAGAGGTGCTGGCCCTCACCTGTGGGAGGGGAATGGTCTGGTGGCACCGCTGCTTGTGACCTTCTCTGGAAGAAGGTGTCTGGGGTCTCTGAGAGTATTGAGATTGATGTCCTGTTTATGAAAGGACATGGAAGCGGCATGGCCTGGGGCAGAACTGAGGTTGTCTCCCTGGGGATGTGGCGCTGTTAGTTCTGGGATGTGGATGGAGCAAGTGGGTGGCTCCGCATCCACCTTTGAGGATGGCGTGGCTGGAGGCTGGGATGGAGCTGGAGATGTTGCAGTAGTGCTGGCTGAGATGACGGGCGTGCTGTGACACTGACCTCAATAGTTTGTGACCCAGCTCTGACCAGGACAACCTCCTGCCTGGTCCCCGTGGAAGCAGCCAGACCTTGCCCACAGAGGACAGACTCTGCCCCTTGGTTCCCCTTGCCTGGGAGCAGTGCTTCAGAGGGATGGATGCTTTGAGAAGCTGTGGCTGCAGCGCAGCACCTGTGCGTCCTTTTGGCAGAAGCAGTGGTGTGAGCAGCCTGGCTCTGATGGGACTAGATTGGGGGGTGCTTGAGCATCTCTTCCCGGCCTGAATCCTGCTGCCACTGCACGTGAAGCTGGGAATTTCCTTGTGACTCCAAATGAAGCTAGGCTTCAGAGGCTTGAGCTCTCCAGAGGTTAAATATGGAGGAGGAGCTGCCCTGCCCGTGCTGCAGCAAGGACTCTCTCTCCTCTGTACCGGAGTCACTGGTGTGAGAGAGTTTCTACTGCTCCTTTGGAGAGACCTTCCTCTCCACCAGACACCGTAGCAACAGCTTGTGTTTTCCTCTTTCTCTTTTCAGCCCTGCCTGCACAGTGAAATGCTTTTCTCCCACTTCCATCACTTCTCTAAAGATAAAGGTTCTATCCAGGCAAGCAACCTTGGGTCTGGTTGTCTTGGTCCCCATGCCTCGTGGGTGAGGAGCAGGATCTTAGTTGAGTTACGACTTCAGGGGGTGCCCTGTGTTCTGCATCAGCCCTTCTGGGGGACAGCCTGTGTTTTGCTAAAGAAACACATATAGGTGGGAGGAACGGAGTAAAGTCCGTCAATAGAACATCTCAATAGGTCATCACTGAATTTTCAAAACGAAGGGCTTGGTGAGCATGTTCGCTGCCTTGGGCTGGTGATTGTAACTGTTTAGAAAGGAGCAGAGGGATTATAAGAAACCGTGTGTGCCGAAGTACACAAGACATTAATTATGGGGACCGCTTTGCGATACGGTCTAGCAAGAGCTAATGGAGCAGGAGAAACCTGTGGAAAATGTTAGCGAGAGCTGTCAGGATGTTTGTCTTACAAGCTGCTCTGGATGATCTCATCTCTCTCCACGTTTCGGAGGGCGAGGGCTGTGCCGGGTCAGCAGGAGGCGGCGGGCAGACGCCCCAGTCTGGAAGGAGGGTGGTGGGGTGGAGGTGCGGGGACTGCCCGAGCTGACGGGCAGAGAGGGGTCCCAGGGACCGGATGCTTGTTGCTGGAGGTGAAAAATGTGGGTGGAAAGAGGATGGCTTGAGGGCCTTTGGGAAGCGTAAAATTGTGTCTTTTCTTTCCGCTCCTCTGGAACAGCCAAAACAAAATGTTATTTGCCACTGCAGAGCCAGGCAAGAGCCTGGGGAGCAGCTCAGGGCAGCACCAGAGTGCCTGGTGAGGGGCTGCAGCAGGCAGGAGGGATGCAGCAGGACTGGGGGGATGCCACGTCAAGGCGTGTGAGGCAAGGATGCTTCCTTGGTGAAATTCCTTCTCCCCCCACCCTTTCTCCATGTTGTGGCTCATGCAGATGATACCTTGGGGACTGAGTGATGACAAACGGGTCAAAAATGGTGACTTGGCGGTGTCGGGGCCAGAGGTCAGCTCACTGTTGTGATTTATAAGAGATCTCGCTCACTGCGTCCCAGCGCTGCCGTGGCTTCTCATTCACGCTGGGGATGACGAAGAGCCGTGCTTACACAGCGTCACTGTGCTGGCAGGGGCTGCTTTTCGGAGCAGGAAACCGCTCCCTTTATCCTCGCTTGATCTTTCCGAGTGAAATATATGCAGTGCCCTTGTCAGCAGCCAGAGCCTCCTCAGGAAAAAAAAAGCAAAGCAGTGTGAGCAGGCAGAAACAGATGTTTACCTTTAACTTCTCGCTTTGTGAGGACTGGGGAAGCCAGAGGAGGGAGGTGTTAGGGGAGGGAGGTCCACAGCACAGGAGAAAACACTCTCCAAAGGCCTGAGGGAGTTGTGTGGGGCTGGATCTGCCTTCCCCTTGATTTTGCTGGGGCTTTTATTTGGCCTGGCATTTTTTTATATTACTGTTGTTGTTATTATTTAAGTGCACTGTTCTATTAAGGGCAAGATAATTGCTTTTTCTTTCTTCTGCCTGAGCTTCTCAACGCAATTAAGATGCAGAAAACAAATGCCTAGACATGAGGATGATCTAATAGGCACCGACCAGCCCGAGTCACCGTGGCCCAGTTTAAAAACATGGCACTTCTCCAGGATCTGTTTGTTTCTCTTAATACGGTGATTTGTTTTTCTATATTGTTCTCTGTAATTATCATCACACGGCGCGTTCACTGGCTCTAGGTTCAGTGGAATATAAATCTGGAATTAGTCTATTGAAGTCGGTATCAGATGCGTTTGCTTTAACAACTGAACTAGATCTCAGTCTCGTTTATCCTGCTGCAGCTCCAAACTAACTCCACCAAAGTAAATACAGCTGCTTTCTTACCAGGGTTCCCCAAAAAGCCTTTGCCATGGTCCTTGGCTACACCTCCCACCCTTGTGCTGACCCTCATGCTGCTGTGAGAGAACTCTGGGGGCCTTGCTTGGAAGCCTGACCTAGCTGGAGGAGAAAGGATGGCTGGGTTGGAGCCATCGCCTCCCCCTGTGCCACTGGTGATGCAGTATGGCATCCCTTCTCTGCTCTTGTTCAGGCTCCTTCCTAAACATGGGGTAGGCCTGGGCTCAGAATCACAGAATCATGGAACGTTAGGAGTTGGAAGGGACGTCAAAAGCTCATCTAATCCAACCCCCTGCCACAGCAGGATCACCCAGACTAAATCACACAGGAATGCACCCAGGCAGGGTTTGGATGTCTCTAGAGGAGATTCCACAACCTCAGTGTGAGAAAGTTCCTCCTTATATTCACATGGAACTTCCTCTGCTCCAGCTTGCACCCGTTGCTCCTTCTCCTATCGCTGCCATCACTGAGAAAAGCCTGGCTCCATCCTCCTGACTCTTGCCCTTTACATATTTATAGACATTAATGAGGTCACCCCTCGGTCTCAGGGTGCTCCCAAACCTGGTGCTTTATCCAGGGTGCCAGGTTGGGAAATGACTTTTACAGGCCAGTGAGATCCTTCGGCTCCTTTTTCTCTCTGTGGCATGTACCTGGCTCGTGCTGAGCTGGGCTTTGTCCATCTCGTTTTCAGCAGCTTTGGGGGAAAATTGACAGAAAAAACCAGAAAGGCAAAAAAAGCAGGCCTGGTTTAAAAACAAACCAACCAAAGAAAAAATATCCAGTGTTATTGCTGTGAGTAGGGTTGACATCTGCTAGTCAAAGCTGTTGAATCAGAAATTTCAATTCTAAATCCTTGCATTTTGGGATCAAGCTGAGGGGGTGCCCATGGGTCGCTTCCTCTCCCAGAGAGCTGCCTGGGGTTTCCATCCTTGGACAGGGACTGAAGCCACACAGCAGAGCTGACCCTCGCCAGCCCTCCCAGACCACACATGTGGCTTCACCAGGTTCTGCGGAGCTGGCTGCATGCTGCTCCTCTACCTGGATGGGGTTATTCCAACCCGGGATGTTCCCCCCAAAGGTCATTTTCAACAAGAGTTGGGCACATGGAGCTGGGGAGTGGATGCTCATCGCAGCTCTGCTGTGCGTGTGAAGTCGGTGGTGCTGGATGGAGGACGTGGCCTCTGCTCGGATTCGTTCTTACATGGATACAGACATGGAAATCACTGGGGAAAGCACAGGTTGCTGTGCTGCACTCAAAACCCATGGCTGGTCCCCGCTCTTACCCTGGGAGCAGTTCTTCTATGGACTCTGGTAGGCATTCCTTTAAAGAGGGAAAAAAAACCCCACAAAACCTTTCCAACCTCTTCCCATTCTCAGTTCTGGTAACCCAGAGCCATTCTGATAGAGCTGAGGGATTATGTTTGTTTTTTTTTCTTCCCTTTCTCAGATGGAGCCTGCGCACGGTGATGGGTGCCCAAAACACGCCTCTCACTTCCCAGTGTTTGCCCCAAACTACTCCTTCAGCCCCTGCACAGAGGTGCACCTCAGAGCCCTGTGCTGCTACACGATAAGACAGCTGGAGAGAAGCTATTTTCTGATTTTCTGATACTGCTGTTTATCTCTAATGCTAGTTTTCACTGGCAGTTTGAGGAGTTCTTAGAAAACTCTTCAACTTCCCCCTTAGTACCAAGGTGATAAGAGGCAGATAAAACTTATCGTTTGCTAATAACCAACAAAGAAGTTTAGAGGTTGGGGGGTTTTGTTAAGATGCAAACTGGGGGTTTATTAGAGATGACTTGTGCCTCGCCCCTGCCCTGAGAAGAAAGGGAAATGGTTAGCAGTTTTTCTAGTGGACTTTAAAAAAAATTACCCCCAAAATGCAACATTCTTACTGAAAAGTTGAAACTTGGAAGATTTTGGAGCAAAAACTTTCCATACAAAGCTTGAGGTTCTGACTGGGAAACTTCCCCAAGGGGAGTTTCTCTCTGGTGGGGGCTTTGCTGGCTGGGCTGCATGTCCTGTGTCACCCCCAATGCCCTTTCCAATGGGAATGAAGATATTCCTGGTTGCAGTGTCATGTTGGGGGTGAGGTTGGGCTTGGGAGCTCTCCCCATGCAGGAAAGGGGAAGTGATTTTTGTTATTTAAAAAACCCACAACAAACCAAAACACAACTGTTTTCCAGAGAGCATCAGGAGCATCTCTAAAGATTCCTGTTACAAACTACTATGTGCCTGGAAAATGTTGCACCTGTCAGCTCCAAGCATCACTTCAGAGCAGAAAGGTGTCCTGGTCCTTCCTGAGCATGGCCCATGCCAGCAGCACCCAACCAGCCCCATTAAAATTCAGGCCACAGCCCTCCTTGCTGTTCCCTTTCTCAGCTGGCATTGAAACCTGTCAGAGTTACAGCCCGTGTCGTGGTTGATGTTTTGGGTATCGAGCTCAAAAACAGGAACAATTTGACTCTCAACACCAGCGTTTCTGATGCGAGAGCTGAAAGGCATCTGGAAGTGCTGTGTTTTCACTGAACATTCCTTGCTCCCAAGATACAGAGTTTTTAAGGCATTACAGGAGCAAAACCAATCCCAGTGCCTTGAAAGCCTCTGCTTCATGGAAATACTGACTCAGGGCCAAATGGCTGATTATACCCTATGATGTAAGAAGGAGTTAGAAAGCTTAGCGGGGAATTAGAGTAATGCAGTTTGGATGTGTCTGTGTGCGATGAAGGGGGATGCAGCATTTATTAGAAAGCTTTAAATCTCTTGCAGCTCTGTGCTAGTCACTTGCAGAACTACTGTGGGCCCTGTCGGAAGGGATGGGCACTCGAAGCATGAGGAGCTCTTAGCTGCTGAACTGGGCCCCCGGTTGAAGTCTCTTTGGTGTGTTTAATGGCTCTGAGACCTCCCTTGCATGGAGGAAGAGAGTGGCACTGCTGCAGTGGGTCTGAGGAAGAAAAGGCTTTGCTGTGTTACACTTCTGGAAGGGGAATGAGGATGGGGCAATGTCAGGGGTGGTGGCCAAGTTCCAGCCTGACTTCTGTCATCAGACCAAACTGGAGGTGGAGATCTGGGGACTGACCTTGGGGTGATGCAGAGGGGGTGCAGGTGCTAGCAAAGGGAGGGGTGAGGTGCAAGGTAAGCCTCAGCCTGGCCCCTTCCCTACTCCTTGCTGCTGGGACCCATTGCATTGGGGAAGATTTTATGGTTTACTTTATCTTGTCCTGCCAGGGAGAAAACCCGTTCGTCATAAGCGTGAACTCGGAGATGAGTAAAAATCAAAGATGACCCAAGTGCCTGGAGGCATAAAACCAGCTACTGAATTGTTCAGCTTGTTTAATGAAATGGAGCCACACAAAGACACCGTTCGTGTACAGATTCATACATACAACACTGCTGGTCCTCAAATTTCAGAGCTCGATGCAACCCATAAGATGGGAATGCCTGGCTGTTGACAGCTGTTTGGGAGACCTGGGGTGGAAAGTCCCATCACTTCCTTGCCGTAGTGCTGTGGTAAATGAGAAGGAGCTGGGGGCACACTGACTTGGAGCCACTGCTCAGGATAGAGGGGCGGTGAGTTGTTGCTTAAACCTGGGGTATGGCTGCAGCAAAGTGCTGATGGCAGTCACCGTCCTGCCCTTGAGCCCCTGCAGAGCTGGCGGGTAACGCGCTGTCCCTGCCACACCAGGCACATCTCTGCAGTTCGCTCCTGCTTTCTAAATACACGTATCATGTAGGTACACGCACACATACAGGTGCCCCAGCAGACTGTGCTGTCCCTTCCTTTGCAGCCATGCCTGCTTTCCAGCAGAGCTGCTGTGAGTGGGCAGCCGGCTGCCCTTTCCCTGCCCGTGGCACAGCCCCGGCTGCCTCTCCTGCCTGCCAGGCAGCTGGCTCGGCCCCACAGCCCTGGTTTCTGCCAGCCAGTTACGGGTGTGGAGGGTGTGTAAGGCTGTCTCATCCCATCGCTTCCCACCTCGAGTGAGTCATCGGGCGAGATGAGATGCGAGGGCTGAACTATATTCGATGCCTCTATCTGAAACGCTGGCTTTGAATGACGGTGCAGGTCATTAGGTCCTTAATTTCCTCTTTAATGGATTTTTCTAATGCGCTTGATGAATAAATAGATGCTCAATAGTAAATAGAAATACCATTTGCGATCTCAGATTTGAGAAGGGGCCTTAATGTTGCCATTATTTATGCTTACAGAAGTCCTCTGGCCCTCACGGGAGGTGGAATACATGCAAACCCTGGAACGACTGGGCCTGGAAGCGCACAGCACCGCCTGCACAGGCTGCTGCCAGAGGGCCAACTGGAGCGTGTGGGCCATTTCCAGACCATGAATGAACCCACTGACTCCTGACCACCTGTGGATGGTACCCAGGCCGAGCAGGTCCTGTGTCTGCATGGGAAGAAGGACCCAAGAATGTTTCCAAGCAGACATCACTACATGTCACTTTGTAGGTACAGGGCATGTCCCTGCAGCTGTGGGGGGCTGTGAGCCCTGGCAACGCATTGTGCAAGCCTGGGGCTGTGTTTGGGGAGGAGACAGTGTGATCAGTGTCTGGCCTGTGTCCTCACCCAGTCTGAGGTCTGGACTTGGCCCCTTGGTGGGAATCACACTCACTTGGTGCTGCCATCGATGGGAGCTGTCTGCCCTGATGGGTACAGCAGTTTTTGCCTCCTGGTTTACAGGTACCATGCTGGGGCAGAGTAATGTGATTACACATTCACATCCATTTATTTCAAGCCGTCAGCATCCTCAGCGAGTATTTTTGTACCTCCAGTTTCTAAACGGCATTACCATTACCAGCAATGCATCATCGTTACCAGCAAGGCTTCAGAGGATGCACGAGCAGAGTGTGATATTACTTAAACCTCTGCAAGTACTGCATGATAATTAATCAGGCAGGGGCTGGGTATGTTTTCACTTTGCTCGGCAGAGAATAATGTAATGCAAAGGAGCAGAATTTTGGTTACAATTCTCTGCTGAGCTGAACTCCCCCAGGACATCCCAGCCTGACTGCATCCCTCCTGCCTGCTGCAGCTTTGGATGGGACCCCTGGTTCCTCCAGGCTGGGACTCACCCTGGGCACCGACCCAGCACTGTCTTCAGTAGGAAGAAAAAAGACTCGCACACAGCTTCTGGCCTATGGTGCATCCTTTTATGTATGGGGAGACCCCTGTCCTGAGCTGAAGGGAATCGGCTCTCCATAAAATTTGAACCAAATTCCTGTGCCTTTGCACAGTGTCATTCTGCCCTTGCTGGCATGGATGTTATTTGATTTTTGGGGTCTCTTCCTGCAGCTGCTTTGACTACAGTGCTCCCTTCAATCGTGATGCTATGTATTAATAGGGGACGGTGCTGGCAGCAGGAAAGGGTAGCAGAAGCACGCATTTGTCTTGCTGTCCAGTAAGCCACATAACAAATAGCGATGCCAAGTGTAATCCTGCTTCAGTTAAAACTGTTGCTTTGGTTTGTCATCATTCATTGTTCGGAGTGCAGCTGCTTAATGACAGGATGTGGGAAATGAGAAGTTGGGTTTTGGTTTTTTAATGTCCTCATAGACTTTTTAAAACAAAAAATTCCTGAGTGACAGAGGGAGAGGACCTTGTACAGAAATGCCTGGGTCTGAACGCTAAGACAGAGCCTGGCTGGAGCGAGCCTCCCCTCAACAAAGCTCAGGAGACAGGGGGGTTTGCTCTCAGCTTTAAAAATAACCTGCTGCATGAAGCCAGGCAGTATCTGTGCCTCGGTGTTGTTTGCTTACGTTACACATCTGGCGCAGCTGTCTGCCTGACTCCTTGCAGAATGGGACCTGCATTTGACAGGAAGAAATGAGAGAGAAAAGACAAATGCCACATATCTGCGTGGGGCTGCTGCTTTGCAAAATGCCCCCTGTCCGATGTAGTTAGCAAACGTTAGACTTCAAACTGGAATATAGCGGGATGGAGAGAATTATCCATCTGGACTGTGAGCAGGCTGAGGCGGTCTGAGGAGGCTTCGTTAAGCTAATGGTGGGAGAGACACTCCCAGCCCTGCAGAAAGCTGGGGTGTGTGGGGTGTCTTTTTCATTTTTAGCTCCATTTTAATGATGATCTTAATTTTTATACAGGCCGTGGCAGGCTCCGCCCCTTTGGCACGCTAATTGCTTCTAGCTGACGGTGCAGGATTACCGGCGGGCGCGTGATCTTTGCTCTCGGTGGGAACTCTCCTACCTGGGTGCGCTGCACGTCATGTAAGCAAACAGGGAAGGCGGATGGGTTTGCTGGGAGATGCGTTTCATCTAGACTTTAAACTCATTTCTGGCAGGCACAGCCCTTGAGGAGCCGCCGAAGGCTGGGATGTGGCCAACAAATCTGCATAATTGCTCGCCCATCCCCTGCTTCTCACTGCCTCTGGAAATATTCTCGCTCCCCTCCTCTAAGTATATTTATTAAGCCCTGGCCTGAACCATGTGAAATCAGTGTGGAATTTGCCTGAGGTTTGCCTCTGCCAGCTAAGGGCTTCTCAGCAGCGTAAGCACAATTAAAGGAGGTGCTGGGCTTGGGGTGCTTATCAGAGAGGGAGAAAGAGAGGAGTCAGGGGTCTGTGCCCTGTGTTCTCTGCTCTCGGTGCTGCAGGAGGGATGGGGAACCACTGAAATCCCTCCTTGGGCTTCCCACATACGTGGCACTTACCGTGTCCTGCCATCTCAGATAAATGTCACACCTTGTAGGATTACTGGGTATATCCTTTCAGTCATCTGTTACCAGCAGATCACTGCCCCACTCACCACCACCCTCTCAGTCCAAAAGTTGTTTGGTTTTTTGTGGGGTTTTTATCGTTTTCCCTTGTATCCCTTCAAAATGTCTATTGCAAGGGCCCTGTTGTGTCTTACTTTTGCTATTTTAAGTCCCGTGGCACAAAAAGGCTGACTCACAGAAAGCCGTGTTGTAGGAAATATTGGCTCAGCTGAGGAAACAATTCTCAGTTCGTTCTTCCACCGCGTGCTTTGGGGTTTTTCTTTCCTGTCCCTCTCCTTTCTGTGTGAGCATCTTTTGGTCTTGCGTTATGGTACACATTGAGGCAGCGTGAAAGATAGAGAGCTATTTCTAATGCACGTAGCACTGGTCTACACAGTCAAATGTCTCTGTGTAGGGCCCCAAATGTTTTATGTACCCGCTAGAAGCATTACACAGGATGCTCACACAGCTCATAATACTCGGTCTTGGGTTGGAAATGGTTTGTGGAAATGCTCTGCTTAATCTACTGCAGCCGTTCACAGTTAAAGCGTTGTCGTGGCGCATGTCAGAGGAGGGAGAGATTACAACAGGCTCAGGGAAGTTTGATATGTTATCAGAGGTCCTCAAGAATAAAACTGAAAGAAATGGATGTTCAAGGAAATACAGATAATTGGCTCAAAAAAGGGGGAAATACAGGAGGTCTCAGCAAAGCAAGGCCATCCTTCTGGCCTTGCAGTCAGGTCTGCCTGATGAGTACCTGCAACCACCCTTTCACAGCCAAAGAACTGTGTAAAATAAACCCTGAACCATGCAAGGGTGTGCTTTAATTGCATGTTAAGCACACCAGTGATGTGCAGTGAAGGACAAGGCTGGAGATCCGGGATGAAATCCTTGCCCAGCTGGGTGGGAGGCAAAAAAATAAATCCCCAAGAACTGCAAAACCTCAACTGACCTCAGGGGCTGTAATCACCAGAGGAAGTTGTCTAATAACATACTGCAGGGTGTGCTTCAACACTACCATGTATGTCATTTTATGTTCAATATGCCAGAAAATAATGCTTAGCATCTTATAGATGTGGATATAGCATATCTATCTAGCAGGAAAGCAGCTGATGGCTATAATATAGTAAGAAGAAAAAACAGGGACTTTTGAATGTACCTATTGATATTATTTTTTCTAAACCTTTTTGACACTGTCATTAGCAAAACCTAATTAGAAGGCGGTTTTCAACAACTGCTGTCCTCAGGACATGAAGTATAGCTCTCACATAAATAATATTATAATCTTTAAAATACTTTATAAACACTAATTTACCCTCCCAATTTTCTTATGAGATAAATAATTGTGTGTTAACGGTAATATCATCATCATTAGTAGCTGTGTTAGTCTTCTCTTTTTATAGATGGAAGCTCATGCCCTGGTATTAAACAGCTTGCTGAAGGCCATGAGTAGCCTTTCAGGAGTCTGATTAGGGAGCAAACAGCCCTGTCTCCAGCCTCTGCTCACGTAAAGGACCAGAACAATGTATGTGTAATGAAAGAAAAGACAGGCTTTAAGTACAGGCAAGAAAAGGGAATCCTCTTCTCGTTGGCTGTATTCCTGGGCTGCCAGGAAACATAAAAATAGTATATGAGAGACAAAGGTAAATATCTAATAAATATTATATATTTTGTGCCTTTATTTACTTTGCAGTAATTATACCAAGTAACATAGATTATATTATGAATCACGATGACACTTACCGTACTGAACTTTTGCAACCACATCCTGTGGGATAATCCGTTCTGATCTCATACGAGAACCTTGCTTGCAACTTCAGAGGTGTGTGGCAGCTACTGGCACACGCCCTTTTTCATAACCTTGTTAAAATAAAACAAGTTTGGATTTGCTTAGCCATTGTAGGATGTAACACCTGAGTTACAGCCCTGCTATGAAGGGACCTCTGCTATAACCGTGGGGTTAACAGGGTGCTCCTCAGGATTTCTGTTTGAGAAGTTACTTTTTCATTTTGAGAAATATGGCTATTTACATATTTAGCTAAAAAAAAATGAAAAAGTTAAAGCAATCCTTAGAGAATGATTAAAGCCAAAAAATGAATCTGTTCCCATGTCTCTAACTCAGCTTGCTGTGTCTAAACTAATTACTACAGGAACGCGGAGGCAGCCTGGTCTTGCATTGCTGGGTGTGCTCGCAGAGAGGTTGTTTAACAACAGCCTGCCTGCTGTCATGGTACCCGCTGCCGGAGCATCGCCTCTCAAGGAAACAACCCCAGTCCACACTGAAACTACGGCTCTGCACCTGCAAAAACTAAACCCACTGGGGCTCAGCCTGTGTTGCTTCCCAGAGTCAGGTCTGTGTCAGCATCTTCCTGTGGTGGCTGCTCTTTTTTATTCTTCTCCACAGTTGTGAGAAACACCCACAAATCCTCCCGTGGCCGGATTCTGGGTAGCAAGGGATGATACGCTTTCAACGTGACACTAATCATGCAGGCTGGTGGCCCTGGGACAGCTCTTTCACTTCACCTTCCCTCTTGTACCAGGAATTGCTCTGGGAGCTCAAGGGGATGGTGCTGTCCTCTGCCCACAACAGCAGCTCCCTGTGGGCAGGGAGGACCTGGGATGGCAGCAGCAGAAACACAGTTTTTCCACTAAAAAGAAAAGAAAAAAAGCTGGGGGGGGTGGGGGGGGGGGAGGGGATGTGCCCCAGCAGAAGTGGCTGTTTCCCGGCAGGAAAACAAGGTGCAGGAGCTTGAAGATGGCTGAAGCAGCTGGCACGTCTTCTCCTCTGGTTCTCTCACTTTTCCTTTAAAAATATGTTCTCCTGGCACTGATCTGAAAGCTGTCCTTGGTACGGCACCTTCACACGTATGTTTGTGTTCCTCTTAAAGCCTTTCGGGTTTGCTGGGCCTCTGGGAAGGAGGTCAGCAGCAATGAGACAGTCATGCTTCGTTTGGTACATCTCCCAGAACACTGTCATCTGTGGGCTATGCCGTTTGTGGGGGCCCTGCTGGTAGCTTTGAAAAATACAAGGATGAAACTGCCCCAGTGCAGAGCAGCCGAAGGTCTCCATATAGGGAGATGTCAACTGGTTCATGTATCTTACCACCACTGATCCACAGCAGCTCTAAATGGGTGCTAGGTGGTGTAACTCCTGTCCTGAAATTTTTGAAAGAGCCACTTCATGGCTTTGGATCACACATTTCATCACTGGGACTATTCACCTGGTCATGCGGCTCTTCTGCTCTTGGTGTCTATGCAGGGAAGCAGAAGCCTCTGGGATCGATGTGGGTAAGTGTATCAATGAGGTGATTGTTTTGGGACCGAATCCTCTCTGCCTTATGGAGATCTACAATGTACCTGTACTTTATAGCAACTGGTGAGAGTAAGTAGTAGTGCTATGGGCATGTTAATTAGCAATGTGTTAGATGTTTTTGATCACATGTCCACTGATCAATTACTGATCGAATTGCACAGCAAGGTAGGGGCAGATGCTCCCCACTCAGAAACAAGTCCCTTCCCCAGCATGTTCTTGCCTGCGAAGTGGTCCTCAGCAGCTGCAAGAACAGAAACAATACCTTCAAACTGGTGAACTTCCATTTCCTTTCTCTGTATGTACAAAGACAAGTAATTTAGAGGTTTGTTTTGGTTTTGTTTAATTGGTATCTTCCTCACATTAAAGGAAAAAGTAAGTCTTAGCATATGAAAACCACAGGCCTTAACTGTTAAGTGTTCCAGATTTAGAGTCATAGATACCGGGAAGTCACAGGGAAGTCACAGGGAAATCACTAGGGTGTGGGTGTACCTATCTCTGCTCCTCCCCGCTCTTGGCTGCATCATTAGGGCTAAAGGTGCCTTTGTGGTTTCTATTAAACCACTTTGTGACGCAAGCTAAAAGGAGCATCGTTGTGGGGCATCAGATCGTCTGCTCGGGGAGCCTGACTCCAGCACCCATCCCTCCTCTGCCCAGGGTGCTTTCCCTGGTAGGAGCCTGCCTGTTCTCCTGTTTAAGTCAACAGGGTTTAAGTCCTGCTTGTTTAAATATCAGGTTTAACTGGAGCTTGCCTGCATATCAAAGGCAATATGGTAATTTTTACGAGGGAAAGGGTTTGCCCTGTGCTGGCCAGACTTGTCCCTGCTCTCCCTGTTGCACAACGTGGTGCTGAGTCACAGCCGTTTCTCACCCGGCAAACCTCAGCGCTGTGTTTGTATAGGATGGGGTCCCGTATTTGCATGGTGGAACTGGGGGAGACTAAAAGTGAACAAGGAGCATTCCTGCTCCGCTGATCCGCTGATACTCTACATGCTGCCATGCGTGGCAAGCTTCATTCAGCCACCTGGACTGTGTGGTGGACTGTGCTTGAACTTGCTTTTCTGAAGCCAGTTGTCTAATTCCTAATGATGTCCTGATATCTTGGTGGACCTTTGGTCTCACCCCAATCTGCAAAAGATTTATGGATATTATATAGATTTAACTCAATACCATGGCTTTTATTATTTGCTGGAAAAATGTTAATAAAAAACAAGTATTACAGATGCAGTTTAATCCCTGAAGTGATTTTTGAGCAGAATGCATGAATTATTAATTGTTGTTATTGTTATTATTGCAGTGCACACCTCTCTCGCAGGACACTGTGAGGATTAATTAATTCTTGTAAAGATGTAAAAGGCCATATAGGTGTCAAGGGTTATGACTAAAGTGCTTTGAAAATGGAAACCACTCCGAGAGTGCCAAGTATTATTATTTATGGAGTCCGGGCAGTGTGCTTGGTGCTGTGCAAACACTGGTCCAGTTATTGCAAATATTTGCTTATACGTGCTTAGTAGGCTGAGCACTCACTGTTACACGTAAATTCAACTATTTTAAGGGTATGTCTTACAAACATGGCTGTGAGAAGACTTTCCAGTAGTTGGGATGAAAATGCCATGGACAGTGAGCAGCTGTGTTACTGAAGCAGTTTGAAGACACGCTTTTCTTCAAACACACGGATGAATCAAGCCCTCCGATCTGCTCCAGTTCCACATCCAAGACTTAGGGTTTGGTCCCATCTTTCTCACGGAGTGGAGTTTGGGAAAGGAAACATAACAGCTCTTATTGTTTAGAAGTGCCTCTCCCAGCTCAAGGCAAAGCCAACTCCCTAAGCTCAGCTCACTGACCGAACAACCCGCCGCAAACCATAACCTGCTCAACTGCCCTGCGTTACCCAACATCCGTTCTTGGAAACCTCTGAAAGTAAGAACCTCCCTCCTGTACACTCGAAGTGGCCCTGGCAGCTCTGAGCCCAGCTGCATATTTGGGCAACAGAACTGCAAAGTTTAAAGTGCATCATGGAAAGTTAAGGCCTTTGTGCAGTGCTGTGAGGCATTTGCCTCTGTGAAGAAAGAGAAACCAGAACCAAACGGATGGGGTGAGGTTACTAAAGCATCGATCTGCCAGAATGCACTTTGTGGCTTCTGCAGCGCAGGACGTGTACTCGGGTAATCACCCAGTCGAGTACATCACTGAGTTAAAAACGAAAGCCTAGTGCTCCGGAGTCATGCCTGAATATCTGGAGAATGCTAGACCACAGAAACCTTCAGCCAGATGACTTCAGTTCAGCACGTTGTTACTGCTCAGCAGACAGCTAGGAAGATGTGGTTCATAGTTCCTGTGGGTCAAAAAATGCACACTTGAGAGGTGTTTCCACCTCTGTTTCTCACACAAGTTTCTGTACCTCCTCTTTATGTTTCACAGACTTGTCACATTTCTACCCATACCGTTTGCAGGGCCCTGTAAGAGCTCCCTTATTTGCCCTCCTCTTGCCTTAGGCCACATGCATGCCCCTACCTCTCCCCACTCTTACTGCTTATCTTCTTTTACCTGGGAAACAAAGCAGAGGATCAAGGTGTTAAACTCCTTTAGAAACATGGACAGGTTTGAGACTGTAATGCAGGGAGGTGTTAATGAGTCCCTCCTGCCTTTTTCTCTCCCCTTTTTAAATGTCCCAACCTTCAGCAAAGTGGTCAAGTTTTTAAATTGACCTGGATAAAGTCTTCAAAAAATTATCACCTCTTTACATCCCTAAAGCAGACAACCTGCATACCATTATTTAGAAGTGGCCCACTTGGACCATCAAAAATCATTGCAGAAATAAACGTTGAACATTTATTTTTGGTTTGCAATTACAAATATTCTCCCTGACTTTTTATGAATATTCTGTTTTCCTCATATAACTTAGACCTCTTCAAACACATGGACTGAAGGCCCAGGGCTTTCTTAGAATTAAAATGTTTTGCAATACAAAAAAAAAAAAAAAGAAAATCCGTCTTGTGTAGGTATTTAAATATTATTCTTCATAAAAGGAGGGAAAATGCATGGGCCTGACCCTGAAAATGAGCACTGTGAGGTGATCCTATAGCCAGAGACACACACCTCGAGGGCTCCCAAACGCTTCTGAGATGAGGCTAAGGTAACAAAAATTGGCCTATGACACGTCTCAGCCTTAGTCTGAATGTAAAAGCCACTCTTAACTCCAGAACTGCCACTGTGGACTAACATGATTCTCCAGCAATGCCAAGCTCTTATCACAACAACAAAAAAAATCCAAATCCCTCCCAAAAGCACACTACATTTGTGGCCCCTATGCTTGCCAGCCACAGTAAAACCACGCTCTGCAGAAGCACAGTTGTGCAGCGGCCCCATACAGAGCTGAGCTGATGTGTGTTGTGAGGCTTCGGCGGAAACGCAGATGACATCCGGCATCACTCGGATGTGCCCGTGGTCTGTGGTCACCGGGACTCTGCAGAGATAGGAGGTGTTGGAGCAATGCCTGAGTGCGTGTAAAGCTACTGCAGAAACGTTTTAAGATGGAAAGGGCTGCCTAGTGACGAATGTGGTTTTGATTAACACAAGTCGCGTTAAAAATAACCCCAAACAAACCTGCGATACAAACAATGCGTGGCATTTCAATTCTTAAAACCAGAACAGTACCCAGGCAGGGTGCGACGTTATTAGTGTGGAGGATTATTTGCATTAAATAAAATTACAGGGTCAGAGGCAGTAACGGACCAGGCGCAGGCCTCCCGCCGAACCCCGGCACCCGCGCGGGCCTGGATCCCCAATGCCTGGCACCATCGCCGGCTGCGACGGCTACGGGAGGGAAACAAAACCGCCGCGTTGAATCCCGCATTTACATAAGCGCTGCTGGCAGCGGAGCGCAATTAATGGCTTTCCTAGAAAAACTTCCAGGGCCGCGCCACGGAGCTCGGGTGGTTGCGGGGCCCGCCGCTCCCTCAGGCGCCGACCACCAGCGCCCCGAGGCGCGGACGGCCTCCCCTTCCCGACAGGGCCGCGGGCGGCCTCCCCGCAGCCCGCCTCCCCTCACGCACGCCCGGCCACCGCTGCGCCTGCCCGGCGAGCGCGGGGAGAGGAGAGGAGGGGGTGGCGTGTGAGGGAAGAGAGGGGGAAGGAAGGCGGGAGGGAGGGAGACAGGGGGTCCCCCCGCCCCGGCCGCCGACCCCCGCGCTGCCAGGGCGGCGGGTTTGTTTAGCCGGGCGGCCGCAGCAGGCCGGCCCCGCTCCTCCTCGCCTGGCCTCGCCTCCCGGCTCTTTCCCTTCCCTCTCTTTCCTTCTTCCCTTCCCTCAGCGGCGGCGCTTTCTCTGGCGCCCATTTCCGTGCGGCTGGCCACCCTCTCTCCCCGCGCGGAGTGTCTGAGGGCCGCTGGCTGCTCGGAGCCGCTTGGCTCCTTCCCTTAGTAACAGCTCCTACATTCTGCCTCAATTCCTCCTCAATCTAAATCACACACACACACAGAGATATTACTTTCCCCCCCCCCCCTCCTTCCCCAGGACTTAATCTCTAACCCCCCCCCCGCTCTCTCCCCACCCTCCCCCTCCCCCCCGGCCCCTGGCTCGGGATATAATTGAATATCACAGCACTACTCGCTGGGTTTTTTTTTCTTCCTCCTCCTGTGTGTGTGGTTGTGTGGTGGGGGTTTTTTTTTTGGGGTTTTTTTTCCTGTGTGGTTTTGTTTTTTTTTTTTTTCCCCTCCCTCCTCCTCCTCTTGGTGTGGACACCTCAGCTAAAATAATAATAATATATATATATATAATATTACCGACACATATACGTGTGTACACACACACACACACACAGAGGGACACGCAGATGTGTGTATATATCTACATGGCTGTATAAAAAAAAAAATAAGGAGAGAAAAAAAAAAAAAGGAGGAGAGACAAACAAGGGTGAATTTCTTGTGCCTCCATTCCCAAGGAAGGGGGGAGCAGCCGCTCCGCCGCCACTCGCAAGGTAAGGACCGGGGCGCTCCACCGCCGAGCCCCCGCGGGCCGAGTGCGGGGCGGGAAGGGGCCGAGGCCGGGCAGGGCCGAGCCGGGCCGGGGTGGGGGGTTTAAGGGGGGGGGAGGGCGCCCTGTTTGTCTCTGTGGCGGTTGGAGGCGGTTGGGGGATGGGCGCCCGCCTAACGCCAGCCGCAGCACCCCCCCCTCCCCCCGCCCCCCCAAACCCTTTATTTTTTTAATTAATGCTTGTGGGGTTCGGGGGGGGTGTGTGTGCTCCCGTGGGTTTAGGGTGCGGGAGGGTGTTTGTGGTTTGTGGTTTGGGGTGGTTTTTTTTACAGCAAACGGCATCCCCCCCTCCCCCCTCCGCGCCGCTGGCCTCCCCTCCCCCCACCGGCTTAATCTTTTTAAAAACGGGATTTCTGGGGGGACACACACCGGCTTCTGCAGCGAATGGCACACCAGAGCCATGGCGAGCAGCCTATTTTTAGCCCGATTTGTGTGGCGAAGCGCCTTCCCCTCCCCCTCCCCGCATATTTACTTATGGGGGGGGAGGGGAAGGGAGAAAAAAGTGGGGTGGGGGTGGGGGTCCTGGTCGGTGTCGAACTCCTCCGAGTGGGGGAGGGGCGGGCACCCCTACCCCCCCTCGGCGGAGTTGGCCCCCCGCCCTTGGGGGTTTTTTTTGGGGGACACACATGGGCCATGCCCGACGCCTGACCCCCTCCCCCCAGGCCGAAGCAGCCAAGTTATTGATCAGTTTTCCTGGGAAAGTTTAGGGTGGAACGTGGAATACCCCGCGGTGGCAGGGAGCGGGACCAGTTTGGGGAACAAAATAAGCTTTTTTATACTTTACAAGGGCTCATTCTGTCTCTCGGGGCTTGCCCCTGTCCAAAAGCCTGGTGCAAACTGTGCATTACATCTTTTGGATGGGCTTGTTACAGTCCATGCGATGTATGTGTTTCCTTGGTAGAGGATATAGGTCCTGCAACAGCACAACATGTGGCTTGTTATTATTGTTGTGCCCCTCCCCCCCCGAAAGTGTTAAATTTATCGTGTTGTTCCAGGTGAATTTAATCTTTCATCACCGAATTTCCTTTTAAGGCAGCTTGAGAGAATAATTCTCCCCTCAGTCTTTTGCTTCATGCCCCTGAACAGCAAACTTTGTGCTTTATGGCAGAGGCTTGTTGCTGCAGATGACACGTGAGTCTGGAGGAAAGTTTGGTTTGTAGGTCGCTGTGTAGGAAAGTGAAGTTCACTGGTGGAGTTTTTACTACTCTCTGGTGTGCTTAACTTCCTCATTTTCCTGTCTGTGTAACTCAAATTCCTAACTGATTTATGGGGGCGGGAAACACAAAACATGCTCTGTCTTTATTATGAAAGTGTGAGAGGCATGATCAGGAGAACCAAGTCTTTGTTGTGGGGAGCAAAAAACCCAAAGGTATATTCTGGGCTTGTCTGACTCTCCTGTCCTGCCCTGCTGTACTATAATAAATGTCTGAGCAGGGTAAATGTTCAAACAAGGTCCTTTGGTGTTGGTGGTCTCTACTCTTTGAGTCTTCTCGGGGCAGTGGTTTGTGCCCCTTTAAGAGAGAGGATACCATTTGCAAAGCTAGTGTTGGGTGTTGGGTTGTGCCCGAACTTTGGGGTGCAGTGAGTGGTTTTGGTCCCTCATCTTGCTCTGAGCGACCTGGAGGCTGGTCTGTGTGAGGCACACACTGGATTTGGGGCCTTGCTTTGGACTCGATGCCTTAACTATCCTTTCAGAATACCTCTGAAGTGAGGACTGGTCCTGCAAACTCTCCTGTGTGTCCCTGAATTTTAGTGCTTGCGTAGCTGTTTGTGGATGAGTGTCCAGAGTTCCTCTCCTCTTAGCCATAGCAAAAAAAGGCTGCGGTGTCATGATGGTGCTTTAGGGGCTGGTGGTACCCTGTGAAAGATGGTAGCAAACTTCCAGTGATTTCTTGTGGGTTTGTTTGTTTTGGTTTGGTTTTTTTCCCCCATTGTTTTTGATTAAGATCTGGTGGAATGGCAAAGTATTTTATTTACCTAAGATCACCTGAGCCTCTATGCTGTCCCTGTCTTAAGTTTTCTTAGGGGAAGGTGGATTTGTTTCCATGAGAACAGGGTGCATGTGGTACAGTGTCCTGGGAACTTGGTGGCATGCCTCCCAAACTGTTACTGAGAACACCTGGAAAATACGTAGCTCTCACTCCGTGAGAAAAGGGGAAGGAAATGTAATTTAAATGTGTGAAGAAAGTTGGGCTTTGGAATTTTTTTTAAAGACTGTGCAAGAGTTTATGATTTTTGTTCATTTAAATGTGTAGAGCCATAATACATGTGTGTAGCATAAAGAATGCAATAATTACATGAGATTTTGTTGCTTAAGCTTTTTTTTCCCCCCTTCAAACAGGTAGTTATGATTTTTTTTTCCTGTTGGGCTTTCTTATATGAATACTTCTTTCAGTTTTACTCTATATATGGTAATTATTGATGTTTGAGTAACGCTTTGAAGTTGTAAGGCATGGTATAAGTGCTAAGTACCCAACAGCAGTACTTCATAGTCATTTTCCCATCATGAAAGAGTTTGATGCTAAAAAAGTGCTACAGCCCTAAGCATAAAGAAGCTCTGGATGGATTAGGGGAAATGGTCAAAATTGCTTGTAATGTTGTTTTCAGGTAATATTTTTTAGTGAGGAACTGCAGATCTGAGTAATGTAAAGCAAACTGAGTTATTTTACCTAACTTGATTTTTGTTCTGGAATTTAATTTAACACGGGTTTCACATTTGAGTCAGAATGTGTTTGCTGTCAGAGGTTTTGTAGTTGTAGGAAAAACCCCTCATCTTTACTACCCTAGAACCTACAAGGATGTAATCGTGCGGAAGTCAGGAAGTCCGGTGAAGAAGCAGACATAGAGTTCTGAACCTCAGCGGTCTAGTTCAGTTGAGTAAGTTCTGCAGATGTCTGTCAAGTTGCTCAGGGAACTTGTGTGTTTTGTATTATTAGTGGGCAATAGGATGTGAATCTCTTATGACAGTGATGCTTTTTTGGTATCACCGCGCTGTTAAGCATTTTGGGGAAAGCCGAGGTGGTGGGAGGTGTGACACTTTTCTTTCCCTAATGCTATTCATTTGCTCTTCTGGAGTCCCAAGAGTTAGCCACCCCTCTGGTTTTTGCTCACTTTGCCTGTCTTTTCCATTGCCTGGACCCATAGCTGCTCAGGATGTGGTGCCTGTGTGAATTCTGACACCTTGCTGGAGAGGATGATGCTGGCAGGCGGAGAGGAGTCAGACTCAAACCTGCCAGCAGCTCTTCCCCTTCTGAACCAAGATAGGGAGGTCGTAAAGTCGTCTGGCCTCCGCCTTGGAGAGGGTGTGCTGCAGGACTGGGTGGTGTCAGTACTGTGGAGTTGTCATACCACTGAAGTACAACTCATTTAAGTCCTAATTCACCTTTATATTGAGCTCTGTGATCCTGTTACATGTACTGACCATTCTTACGGCATGTGTCGGTCTGCACATGCGTACAGACACAGAGCTTGGGTGTATAATGACTATATTTAAAGCTCCAAACATCAGCTCATGCAAGTAGCTGCAGGTTGGGAGAGAAGTGAAAGTGTGTATGCACACTCTGTAATTATGTGTGTTTGGCTCCCACAAGAAGTGACTGCTGTGAGAAGATACTCACTGCGTGCTGGTTTTTAAATACAAATTTCAGTGTTTATGTTAGGTGAAGAAGTGTCAGAAGTTTTCCATTAGGGACTGTGATTGACAGCTCTTGTCAGTGTTTCTGAGCTGCGTTGCAGCATTAATGTAATACCCTCAAATTAACGGGTGATATAACCGAACAGTTCCTGTATTCCTCCTTTTGGTTTAGCCACCCCTGTCCCAAATATGGGCAGCTTTCAAAGCACCACAGTGTGAAGTTAGATGGTCTTAATTCTGTAAAGTAGCTTAATGAAAAAATGTGACTTTAACTAGAAAAAGGCTCATCTGGTGATCCCAAGCAGAGGAGAAGGAGACTGCTTTATTCAACTCATAATTAGTTTCCTCTGAGATAAAGTATGACAATGAACTGAGGAATAAGAAATATCTTTTCAGTTGAAACTGTAGGAGAATATATTTGCTTTCTTTTAATTTCACCAAATTGAATTAGCTGACTTGAGGTAAGAAGTGGCGAGGACGAGGCAGTGTAGCTGTTATTTCAGGAGACTTGGAGTGAAAAAGTACAGGAGTCTGGTCTAGAAATCATTCTGCAACTTTGTGAAAACTGAACTTCTTGCTAGGGTTTTGCCTTGTGGTGTCCAACCCAAGCTGAGAAGGCCTCTTCTTCCTTCTTGTAATGAAAACAATGCTGAAATTGTGTAGACAAAATGCCCTGGACTCTAAACGTCCGTTTTTGAGCTCAAGTTGAGTTTTCCCTTGGTTCTGAAGGGTCTGTAGGACTGTAGCTCAACGTACCCCCCAAAACATTAATTTTTAGTGTTTAACCACAAAGTTTTCTGTGACATCCTTTAAAGTCTCCTTTTGTATTGATAAGGAGTCTTAACAATTATTTTACGTGCTAATAAACAAGGGGCCATTCCGAACTGGAGGATGCGTAACAGTGGGGGAACATGCACATGCCAGTCGGGTGTGTAGGATCTCACTGGCCTGGCTGGCCAAGGAGGGAAATTGCTGGTGTTGCAGTTCTTCCCTGCTCGCTCGCTTCCTTGGATGGGCTGACTCCTAGAAAGACTTTGGGGAATATTTTCTTACCTGTAGAAATAACAATAATAATAATAAAAAGGCTTGGAGAATTGGCGTAGGTTGCTGAAAAACCTATTGAAGGAACCTCCTAAGTGATGATGAGGAGTTTTACAGAATCATCTTGGCTGATGTACACAGAATCTTCAGAGTCTACTCTCTTGGAATGTAAGCCTTCATGGCGTAACTCAGCTTTATGGACAGATACTAAGGTCCTTCTAAACAAGTTAGCTATGTACTCAAGTATGGTTTTGGACTAATATGTTCTTTTTTTAGGGACAAGTAACACAGGCAGGCTGGGTGTCAAGCTGTGGTGATGCTTGGGCTGGTTCTGTGCCTGTACGTGGCCCTTTGTGGTGCTCCATCACCCCACACAGCTCCAGGAGCTGAGCTGTGTGGCAAGGGGTGGTGGGAGCGGATTTGTGCTGTAATTCTGCTGTGACTCTTTAAGAGTATGAACTGGTATCTGCATCTGCAAAGTAAGGTATTAATACTGTCCTGTTTTCAAAGATGCTGAGTCCCCACAGTTGCATGTGAAGTTGGCAGTCTCTGGGTGCTCAGCATTTCTAAAAAATCAAACCTTGTGTGTTGTTTTCTGGCTTTTGCAGACTCCCGTTAGGGTGTAGCTTCTGTTTCTTTCTGGGAGCTGTGTTAGTAAAAGGCTGTGTTGTGTATTCTGACTTGTGTTTATTGTTGTAATTCTTAAGTCTCCGTGTTGCAAAGGAGCAATCTTGTTTATTAGTAATGTCTAGCAGTAAAAAATCAGAATCATCCAGAGAAAAAAACAGTTGTGTGGTTTTTCTTTTTTTTTTTTCCTTTTATGATCTGTGATTCAGTTCAATCTCTCTTCAATGTAAGTGTGTATTACAGAGACATTCCCAGCAACCATGTGCCACATGCAAACCTGCCGAGTGTTATTTCAGATCGGTGGATTACTAGAAATGTTAGCTGCTGTGGTACAAGAAGTAGGCCTTCCCTTCCCCCCTCAAAACCCGGCAATAGCTTTGCCAGCCTGGCAAGGCAGGAAAGCAGCTGTCTCTGCAGCTAACGTTCCTTTTAACCCGTTGCTGGGTTTGGGCAATGATGCGGCCAGAGATCCCACTGAACCCTGCTGACGTCAGGTCAGTGGTAGATTTTTATGAATTAGGACTGTGAAAGTGACTCTGGAAACTTTCCTGTTCTGTACACAGCTACGTGCCTGCTGGCAGCGGCTACTGAGCATACAGAAAAGATCTCTGTACAGCCTATTCATGGTGCATTTTTTCCAAGGTTATGAGTTAAGGGTCAAATATTTACTATTCATGAAAATGTAGCGCTAAATACTGCATCCGGTGCCAAAACCACAGAAATTGTCAAGGTTTAGAGCCCTAAATACAACTTCTGCTAAGAGTTGCATCCATTTGACATTAACAATGTTAAAAGTTCAGGCTCTTCGTATGGGTGACCTGTCGCTGGCAAACCCTGAGCTGGGAATTCGCCTGATTGCGAGCACACGTGAGGTGAATTTCAATCCCTTGATGGTTCTCTATAAGTACCAGGCAAAGAAGAGACATTTTGATTTCCTGGAAGAAGTTGTCCAGGCTGGCTGAAGAGAGGAATAACAAGTTTTATAGCTCTTTTGTGTTTTTTGGACAGGCTGATTATTGCTGGGGTGTCAGCATGACTTCTGAAAATACATTTTTTGCATTGTAAAGTAGTAATAAAAAGATTTGATTACTTTTAATTTCTCATTGATATTGGTCTAATTTACAGTCCTGTTGGAACAAATGATAATTTTTGCCATTAGTTTCATCAGTTGGGAGAGTGTTAAGTGTGGCTGGGAGCTTTACCTTAAAAAAAAACCAGTTGAGTTTAGCAGTGATGAGTCTCATTGACCATCCCCCCTTGCTTCTGTATCTGTTTGGCTCCCAGAAATGATGAGAACTTTTCCTCCTTTAGGTTAATTCTAAATTTGCAGGAAAAAATAGTTTTGATATTTCATGCACCTGTGGGGAAAATAACAGGAGATCTGGGTCAAAAAAGTAGGACGTGCAAGATTTAGAAGCTGTCGAAGTGTATTTATTTGTCCCGTATTAGGTTAAAGGAAGTATTGATGCTTTCAGTTTGGCAATATGTCCTTCAGTCTGCGGTGTTCTGTGAAGGGAAGGCAACTGTTCAACAATGAATCACAGCTAATTTTTGTATGGATGTCAACATTCTTCTCTGGTGCAGAAATTTTTGCTCGGATATTAGCACAAATATGCATCCCTAAATACAGACTCTTAGCTATAATTTTTAATTAGGAAGTACTTTGTAAAAATAACGGGTTTTTGTCACGAAGATACTGTGAATCTCTAACATATTTACCTTGGGGTTATGTTTGTTCAGATTTGATACTTTTTTAATGTACTTTTAAAGCAAAGCTGCCACAGATGTGGATGGAGGAAAATGAGGAATGGTGTTGTTAAACCATCTGTTAATGCTGACATCAATTTGTGCTAGAAACATACCTTGTGTAGCAGTGGATTACCTGTTCCCCATAGTTAATGCAACAGACCTGGGGTCTAGAGAAGTGGGGTCTGTACGTACTCTCTGTGTAACACCAACGTTTTACCCGTGCAGGCATAGTACCTGATTTTTCATTTTGTGAAATTTAGTTGTGCGTTTGAAATAATCTGGTGTGCCTTGTTTAGACTGTGAATTGCTAGCATTGTGTAAGATGAAAAACAGGCAGGAATATGAAACTCCAATATGTTGAATTGTGATAAAACTTAAACAAAAATACAATGCAACAGCCTACTAAGCAGTTTTCGTGAGCTTGATCTGATAGCAAGGACGGATATCTAAATGTAGCTGATTAATAGAAACCAACTTTTTTTTTTTTACAGCTTTTACCATTATAGTAAATATTTGTCAGAATTGTTTGAGTCGTAAGAAAAATACTTTATATTTCTGTGACTGTCTTCCAGGGCAGATTCTGAATGGCTGTTGATTACATTAGAAATATCAATGTGTTTATCTTACTGTTGGCAAAGTCCATGTTAGTTGGTTCCTCTACTGCCTACACATGCAAGGTTATTTTGATACGGATCACTTTTTTCTAGTTCATCAAGGCTCTTTGTAAGACTCTTTCTTCCAGTACATATAGTGTACACTAAATACGTTAGAAATGATGTGCTAGGAGTCTGTTCAATCAACAACAACCAAAAAGCCACTTTAACCATTTGGTTACCCCATTGAGGTGCCTGGGTGTCAGAGCCCCCCTCGTATATATTACTTGCTGGTAAAACCAGTGGGTATTGCTTGTGTTTTAAAGATGAACCCTCAGCTCTCCATGTGGTTCTGTGGGCGGGTGCTGGAGGCACCCATTGAAATATTCCCGTCAGTTTCTCTTGCAGTTCCCATACCTGGGCTCACCACAGTGCCCCGCTAGGGAGGTGCAGCTTGCCTGTATGTACTTGGGGACAAAACGGTTCAAGATCCTGTGTGTGCTGACAGTAATGCTAAGAATAATTAAAAAAATAAATATATGAAGGTTAAAGGGATAGAAGTTTTCAGAAATAATCAGAGAAAACACTTGTGACTTGCTTTTTGGCACTATGGGTTGATGTCGTATGAGAGACTCGAAGTGTATGTGAAATGCAGTGTGAGACTTCAGCTAAGAGCACATCCACTGTGTAGGCTTAGGCTGAGAGGCTCTGCTTTAATTTGCCAAGGCTGCCTGTGGCATGGCTTGTGTATGTTGGACATTGCTGAAGAGCCCCAGAAAGCTGTGTTGACGGGGTTAGAATATGTAAAAATCTTATTTGCGTGCTTTGTGTGCCTCCCACTTCACCAGCTGTGGTTTGTAGCTACTCGCTTGTGGAACGGAGATTTTTTAAGATGAAAAGAAAGCAATGCGCTGTTTTTAAAAACACATGTTCAGAGATTAGATTAGTCAGATTTTGTTTGCATTAACATTGCTGTAAATTGTGAAAGTTAGGAGTTCCAATGTACTTCCATGAATTAGTCCGGTGCTCTTGGGCCTACTGCTGTTCTGCGTGATTAAAGTAACACCCCAAGCCCTCCCCTGTGTAATTAAAACACAAGCCATGCAAGATTGTGCTGCATTTTTTTTCTTTCTAAGATTAACCCCTTCCAGTGGTCAGGGTGGCCATGCCCTCTACTCTGCTTCCTTCTCCGTGCTGTACTATGAGTGTGGCAAATTGATGGAAAATACTGGGCGGTTTTGTCTCAGTTCTGACAGTTTGCATCATGTAATTATTATCCCTTCCTAAGGCTTTCCTTGACTTTTCTAATCTCTCCCCACCTGTTTGGTCTTTTTTCTCCTGGGATTTCTCTGTTGTTTTTGGACTTTCTTTTGCATTCTCCCTATCAGTTCTTGTCGGTTCTTTAAACCGAATTGCTGCTCTTTCGTTTCTGTTCTCTGGGTTCGCTCTGCTTTCTTCCTCTTTCTCTTAACTTTAGTTGAATTTACATACAGGACTTGATCCTATGTAGTAGCCCTCTTGAATGGGAGGGCTTAGATGTGTTTGGATGGTGCAGCCCTGGTCTGTGGAGGAGCAAAATCTGCCAGATTGCTGAGGAATTCTGATTTTGCAGGCAGTAAGCAGGGCACCGAGCGGAGGTGAGCGAGGAGCCTGCCTGCGGGCAGAGGGGGTAGCTGGAGCAGGCACGCAGGACAGGAAGCAGAGAGGAGAAATTTTGGCAGTGCCTGTATTTGATAAAAATAATCTCAGCTCTAAGTGTAAAATGTTGACTGAACCCTTGATGAAGTCATAGGGAGGCTTTGGGGGGGGAGTTGGTGTGTTTAGGATAAATTGAAAAAGCTGGTGGAGTTTGAGTGAAAACCTGAGTTCGCTGTGAGGTTAACTTTGGGCTTTTCAAAATCAGGGCTTTTATGCAATGCTTTTTTATTGACATTGTGACTTAAAATTAGCAAAAACAACATCAGTCATCGTGAAATCAGTGGCAGCCTTATCTTATTGTTTTTATTGTGGGTAGTGTTGACAAGTCACATGCCCCATTGTTCTGGGTGAACAAACATAGCTTTGAGACCGCGAGCTGGTACGTGCGCACAGACGCCTTTGTCCTGTGCTGCACAGATGAGTGTGCAGAATTGCAACTTCAGATTTGAAAGATCATCTTTAAAGAGTTCACAGCTAGAAACCACTCTCTTGCTTGGTATTTAGTCACTGTTTTTATTTGGTGTGGTGTGGTCCAACCCTAAGAAGATAAACAGAAGAGAATAAGGCATCATAAACTTTTGTATCTTGTTGCCTGGTGAAGTCTATGGATTGTGGGCTTGGATTCTGTCTCTGAAGCAGATGTGCTTGGGACAGAGAAAGCAAGGTGTGCTTTTTGAGAATCAGTAAAAGACTTTTGTTTGGAAGTCTTTCAGATACAAGCGCTTCACCACAAAACTGTTAACCCTTGAGATGATAATACTGAACCTCTGCTGGTCTGTTCTGTGATCACCTCTAAATGACTCTTGCTGTTTATAAATCCCTGTAATCAGGGTATGTGTAGTGTAACTAAGATGGATGCAAGAGAGACTGGCTGCAGGAGCAAACTTGGGGACTGGGGATGTAGCTGTATCTGGGGGAGCATCCCCTTGAAATTGCTGTGTTTTGCTTAGGGAAGAAGGAAAGATTGGCTTTCCCTGCCTACAGTGATTTCATGTTGTTGTTGTTTGTAGGGCATATTAATAATGCCAGTGTACCTTGTTGTCTGGCTTTAATTTGTAGAATAAGTTTTTCTCTTTTTGTCAGCTCATAACCTTGTTTTTTCCTCTTCAGAAACTGTGTTTGCAATATATTTGATACCAGTACAAGACCATTAACCAAAACTGTCTTGAATTGTCAGAGCTCCATAGCGGGTGTTACCAGGGTGCTTTAATATGAAATGACACTAAGGCTGGTAGGAGTCGTAGCTCTCTGTCGGCAATGTCAGCTGTGTGTCTGTCTGCCCTCTGATATTAGACAACTTCCCCAGTTTTGCTGGCTTACAGGCAATCTGTAAAATACTGCTTTAATGTCAGTATGGAACAAATGGTAAACTTTTGGCATCCTAATGTGGGTACTTTACAGTTTGGAATATATCCTGTGGGTTACGGTTCAATGTTTTCAGACCTCTTTTTTTATTTGAGCACAGCTGCAGTTTGTCTGCCCAGTCCCTCATAGGACTGCTTGGATGGAGCATTATAGGACAGGATTATTACTTTCTGGTTTTAAAGCCCCTTTCTAAATTTCCACAGGCTGGTCTAGATCTGTGGTGGGTCGCCAGAGACAGACCTCTGCTCCCCACACCCACAATTTGGCTTTTCTGAGTTGCCTAATACACCTGTATGTAACAGATAACTCTGTATTTTCAGTTTACATTGCCAAAGATGTTCTGTCTGCATAATAATTAGGACAGAAAGTTGGTGTCAGGATTATCTGCTATTTCTGCCACTGTGTGACCTTAGCAAATGGATTAACAAATTTACCCATGCACCAGTGATTTAATACTTGCTAGGAGTTTTTTCAGACCAGTTCAGTGCCCTGAGGTCTTCTGGCAAAGGGCTGTGCAGAGTCTAAAGTGGCTTTTGCTTTATTTTTCAGCCTCTGCTTATGTAGAGTTTTTAATTAGGCAAAAATTCCTTTTGTGATCATGGTTTTGTGCTTGTCTTCTAGTTTTATGTTGGGCAAAACATGGTCCTTTACATTGGGAATGTTTGCGGATCATGCCTATACATGACAAAGAATCATGTTGAAATCAGGGTACTTGGGTTTACGAAGTTAGGCGTGTTTGTGCCCTTGGTAATGTGGAAATGAAACCTTATATGAAGTTTTAAGATTGCTGCCCTTTTTCCAGAGCCTGGCAACGGTTTGAGGGGAGGAGAAAGGGCTGAACTGTTTTGGTGGAGCAGCTTTAGGGGTAGGTTCCAGAGCACAGCTATGCAAGCAGCCGCCTGTCCCAGTGGGGGTGGTGGGACCCCGGAGCTGACCCTGCTCTCAGTGGAACGTGGCCACAGAACAAAGCTGCAGGTGGAGTTCTGAACTTCTCTGGAGAGAAAGTCTGTATCCTCTCCCACAGTTTATTGGCTCCTCCACCATGCCAGTGCAGTGGGTTAGAGCTCTGACAAGCATAATCTCTGGAAGGACTGCATTAAAAGCTATTGCTGTTCTGGGGGAGAGCGGGTGTACTAATAAAAGTGCTTTTGTCGAACCACTTTACAGCAGGACTCTACCATGAAGGTGGAAGTAAACTAGAGCTTATACATAGTAATGAGCCTATAATAGCTACAGGTGTGTCATGAACTTCACTATCAGACAGTCTGCAGTCTGATCCACATCTGCAGTCTGCAGTGGACCAGCTGACAGCGAAGCCAGTCTGACAGCAACCTTTCTGTATGTGGTGATTGCAATCCTCGTACTGTCTCAAGTGTGTGGATGAGTTCAAGAAGCATCTGGATGATGCACTTAGTCACATGCACTGTCTTGGCTGGCCCTGTGTAGAACCAGGAGTTGGACTTGATGATCCTTATGGGTCCCTTCCAACTCAGGAGATTCTGTGATTTTTCTATATATAAAGTAAACATAAGTGGTTACATGCTCTTGGTTATGTGCTTACAATTCTACTTGGAGAGGTCCTCCTTAGCTTCCCAAATGAGTCTTCTTTATAAATTTATAGGTAAGCAGATTTACAAGCTTGTAGGAACTTAATTTTTTTTTTCTTCTGTGCCTCTTCTGAAGAACCAGTGGTATTTCCCTTGCTTGTCAGAGCTGTGTGCCCTGGGCAGATTGAGCATTGCAGGTCTTGTCAGGAGAAATGCTTATACAAGATGTGCAGTCCTAACGTAGGATGTTGCTTTTTGGTGAGAGCTTTCTTTGGCAGTACTGGTTTCCCCTAAAGCACGTTACAGTCCTGGCCAGTGCACTTCTGCTTGTGATACTGATGAGCACAAGCTTTTTTGCTGCTCTGTTTTGTCATTTTATATTGTTTAGAAAATTTTTGTTGGCTGGAAAATGAAATTTTAGGGGGTGTTTTAGTTTTAGCATATCTCTTCAGTTTGGGAATAGTAGTTGAAGTTGGGTTTCACTACTGAAAGTCATGTTTTTATATTGTGACTTTTCTTACTGTCACCATGCTCTACAGAGAGAAGTATTCTCTGGTTAATTGAAAAAGAAAATCCTGCCAGAGCTTTAATAAATCCCTTAAATTTTACAAGAATGTATTTACGCTTGCTAGGTAGTGTGGCTTGAAGTTTAAGGCGTTAATTTACAGTGCATTCACATTTTTTGGAGTGACTCCAGAAAGAAAATGTCTCATTCCTGTTTAGTGTAATGCATATCTATATATCAGCAGATAGAGCTGTTGGTGTAGTCAAGCCCTAATTGTTAAATAAACCCCTACTTTTAAGTGTGATCCTTGGGTATTTTTGAAAGAGCTGAGTTGAACCATTTTCTTATATTCTGAGGCAATCTACATGTTTCTCATAAGAAAATATATTTATTGCTCCGTTGAAGTCAATTCAGGTTCTCTGGAAATGATCCAGCCTTCAGGAAAGAAAAATATTAGTGTGTGTGTTGAGGGAAAGGGTTTCCCTTTATTTTGGAATTTGCTTGTCATGTTTAGCAAGTAAGCTGTTTTCAGAGGCATTAAGGCTCTGTGAAACTAATTTTCAGGGCTGACAGTTTTCTAGTCTTGGGTTAAGCAAAAAGATTTAAATGCAGTGTTTCAAATTATTCTTTTTATTTTTGTTTTGTTTTAAATAGCTAGGGATATGTAGATTTGTTCAGTTGTAATCTGAGTGCCATGTGTGTTTCAGGAGAACAGACAAATGAACCATTTCAAATGATGGTGACAATGGGGTTATGTTCTTCAGCCAGTCATTTGTTTCAGGAAATGTTTTGTTGCCAGTTTAAATGTTGAAATTTACAGAAGTAGTTTTGTGCTGTTTGAATGCTGGTTTTTATTTTAGCTCTGAGTTTTGCCAAGCGTACTCAGCATATGTAGTCAGGCATAAACAAGCTCTAGAGCACCAGTGCTTTAGTCCTGTGGCTATATCAAAGTGTGTAAGATTAAAATTAAAACTGAATGTATGTCTCTGTGTGTGTGCATCTTGGACCTGTGCTCCACTGAGACCTTCAGGATGCTCATGTAAAAATTCTATGCCTTCTATCATTAAAGCAGTGGCAGCTTAAAGTTACTAAGGGAGGTTTGCAGGTTTCCAGGCTTGGTTTCGTGGCCAAAGACTAGCACTGCACATACTGAGTTGGCTGCCTGTTCCCCAGAGTGATTGGGGCTGTGGTGATTTTTGCACTATTTAATGTGTTTTGCTCAGGGTGGAAGGGACTTTACAGAAGGCTGCCCTTCAGTGTGTGTGCTCTGCAAAGGTATGCAGCAGGATCACTTAGCAGTTGGCTTCTGAAGTCTGCAGACAGGGTACAGGAGAGTGGAGGCAAGGTGCAGTGAGGAAGAACCCCAAGATCTGGGCCTCTTCTTTCAAGGCTGCTGAAGGGCATTTGCTGAGGGATGGAGGTGCTGGGTCAGCTGCTGGTGCTGCTGCTGCTTGAGCTGCTCCAAAAGAATTTCACCAGGAGGACAGTCCAGCCAGCCTCGGGCCCAGGTTAACAGGAGAAGGGTCTGGAGCCTTCCCCCAACAGTGGGGCTAACTAGTATGTGCTTGAGCACAGCACTTCTCCCAGAAACTTCCACGCTCCTGCCTCTAGACCTGCCCTTCATTTACTCCTCTCCCCTGATTTAGTTACCAAATGAGTGATATTTTTCTTGCACCTGTCCAGAGCACTTCTTTCAGAGTTGGTTCTGAACCAGATGCTGTCTTTGGTTCCTGTCATTGCAATCATGGAGATGCACTTCAGAATTTTTTTTTTTTAATATTGACATATATTTCAGATTGCTTTTTCCTAAATACTTTGTTTAGACTTCTAATATCTTAGTGACTGAAAGCTTCAGCTGTTTTTGTTTGGAACTGATTCTTCCTTGGGCAGCAGTCAGACCTGAAATGTATTTCTCTGCTTTGTGAAGGAAAAGCTCTCTGGTAACATTTCTGAGTTGTTGAGATAAACTCTGAATTCCCAGATAATGTAATCTTCCTTTTTAAAACAACTTCTCCCCCCGCCCCGCCCCCCCTCCACAGCAAGCCCTAAAGCATTCTTTGTGTGAATGTACTATATGATCTCTAATTATATGATCACATACCATTCCACAAATAGTGCAATACAATAGCATAGAATTATTTCTAGGATCTTGTAGAGGTCTATTCAGTCGACTACCTTAAACCCCGATCTTACAAGTTGTTTTGTGTAAATCAAGTCCTTTGCCTCCCAGAAGCGGTGTTTACTGTAGCTCTGTGTTAAAGCCCAGGTTCAGAGCTCGTTAAAGAATCAGGGCTTGGGATGTCAGTTTTGAAAGTTGCCATTTAACTGCTCTTATACAGCATATGCATATTAAGTAGGATAGCAGAATAACAGTGAAATTGCTCACCTAGGTCTGCAGATGAATTACCATAATTAACTGCTTCTTCCCATGAATTGCACCTAACGAGGGCTGTGTTGTTGGCTGAAAATAAATTGCATAATGCATTACTGTTGACTAAATTATTTACATACCTTAGAGAGGAGATGGTATAAAAAGTCTGCAAAATAACTGCAGGACCATTATGAAAATGAAATGGGGGAGGGGAAGTACAAATCGTAGATTGAGCATGGTGTAGCCTGCCTTCTCCTGGGTCACTAAAGAGTGCTCTATCCTATTCGCAATACAGCGTGTGACTTCATGGGTGCATATTTATCTCATTGCATAGTGTATATGTGGAGAAAGCAGAGTTAGATTTGTGCTCCAGCCTTGGGCCTGCTCTTAAGAAGAGTGTATCTGTGTGGTTATAAATTGCTAAAAATGAGGTGTGGTGGATTTTTATTGTTGGTTTTTTTTTTTTTTTCTGCATAACTATTGTCCTGAAATACTCCCAAGTCACAGGAAATGATGTGGGGTAGCAAAATCATCTACAAAACAAACTGGATAATTTTTTAAGTGCTTGCTGGTCTGTGTTTACCTGTGAAGCATCCTTGGTGTGACTGTTGTGTGGTGAGGTGGTTCATGATTTCTGGACTATATTCATGGCCCATTTTTCTTATTATCTCACTTAGCATTATTTTTAAAGCACAGTATTTGGATCTGGTATCATGTGGAATCCTGTAAGGCCCTATGTATTGATAATTATTATAAAAGATAGTTTTACAATATAGAGATTACTGACATACCAATATACAAGAAGAATCACACAGTAAATCTGTGTGTGAGCAGCTCCACATGTGAGTGTTGTCAATACTAAAATAGCTGCAAGTGACTGAAGATGGGCTCTGGGAGAGGTGGTGATTTGTGTTACAAGTTGCCAAAATAAGGCTTGTTACAGCTTGTGTTTTCCATGGGTAAAAGCCAGTTGTAGATCTTGATTCCTACTCTTCTGGGGCTTGCTTTTGTCTGGGTCTGTGGTTTGGGTCTGATCTTGGCAACAATTGACAAAGCTTGAAAATGTTGTTTCCTGATGTTTAAATGGGGAATATCAGGATCTCCTGTGTGTAGGGTTCATCCCTCTGCCCTCATCTCAGGTCTTTCCTAGAGAGAGGTGGGCACTTGGGATGGGGCAGAAGCAGCTGCACGTGGGGCCGTGGCCCTCAGAAATTTGGTTGTCTGTGTGATTGCTTAGGGTTGTGATCTGGACGGAAATGTGGTTGCAGTGGGGAAAAGCTTTGTAAAAACAACTGAGTTTGGGAAATTGGATCATATTTATTTTTTTATAAGTAGGCTGAAGTATTTCATGATAAGGTTTATATCAAAACCTCTTTCCTGTCTGTTTATCTGGACTAGATCAGATGTTGTGATAACAACAACACCAGGGAAGACTACTAAGTTGGGTTTTTTTTTTTACCTATTAATAAGTTTTCTTGAAAAGCTTTATTTCCTGTTTGAGAACATGTGCTTGAAGTTTGGCAAAGAAGTGACCTTTGTGTCAGGGACGAGTTTTTTATTTCTCTTTTGTTTTGGGTTAGTTGTTGTGGGGTTTTTTTTGGGTGGGGCTATTCTGTAAAACATAAATCTGATAGGCATCCTTAACTTCTGTATTTCTAATACAACAGACTGTTTGGGCTAGTGAATCACTGTGGTAGCATTGTGTTTGATACTATTAAAAAGCTATAAATGACAAAATACTACTAATTGGTACACTAGCAAAAGTGTAAAGGTAGCAGAATAAGCTTTGAAATAAAAATATGGTAATGTTCATCTAATGTTTGTTTTATACCTAACAAATTATGACAAAACATGTTTTAATGAAGATGAAAGGATTGAGATTCCTAAACATTGGCTGGTATAATACAGAATTTTAACTTACTGTGTTGCTTACCTGAATAGCTACTTCCCATTCATTTTTTTCCAAAACTTCAGAATGCTTTCAAACACTTTGCACAATGTACTTCATAGTGATGAGTGATTAATTCCACTGAAAATACATCCTGTGCAAAAAAAGACCACAGAGGAAAAAAGATACATTATTGTGGGTTGGTTTGTTTGGGTTTGTTTTTTTTAATTTAATTTTATTTTTTGTCTGCTCTATTTACGTTTTTAGAGAATGGTTCAAATTTAATTTATGGAAACAAATTGGAGATTTCAATGAAAAACTTGGGGGATTGAAGTGAGCAGAATTGGAGTCTGATTGTGTTTAGTATAGCCCTTCAGACATACAGTGAATCCTGAAGGCACTGTTGAAGGACAGAGCCTTTTCTGCTGTCCTTCTCCTGTTGTTGTTTGTCACTGAACTTCTGAGCTGTTATTTAGAGAGGGATGGTCAGAAAGGACAGCAAAGACCTTGGAAACCTCTGCCAGAATCTGAAATCTGAACTGGGGTGTTGCGAGTGCATATTTCCTTTTTGAGGACTGGGAGAGGAGACTGGGGCCGAAAGAGTATAGAGAAGGAAGGTGAGAAGTTGCATTAATTCTGTTCCTTTCCCTTCCCTTTCAAAGCCTATCTTGGAGTTTATTAATGTCTGAATGCTCTCAGCACTGATGATGTGAATGCATTAAGTTCAGTGCCCTGCTTTAACGTGGTAGGAACTACACCAGCCACTTGTTTCTGTTTGTTAACAATCAGCTGTTTTATGATTATGAGTGTGTTACAGAATGCTGCCACCTGATGTGGCACTGTCTGCTGTCTGTGGGATGGGGATCTCTCAGTTCATGTCACGCAACAGGGCTTAGTTGTGCTTGATTGTCTACACTTATAAACTCGGTAAAAAAATGAGGCAATAGGTGAATGGGTATAGAGAGGTGAAATTCCGCATGGAAGTGCGGATGTTATATTGGCCAGGAAGGTCATTTCAGTAACCTGTAGCAGAACTGTCTTTAAATTCATTTGGCTGCTTGGTGGGTTGCTTGGGCTTTTTGTACATCACAAAAGCTTTGAGAGAAAAGTCTCAAAGGGGAAACAATGAACAAATGTTGTTGAAAGTCCTGGGGCAGTGAGAACCTAGTATGAAGCATGAGTAGAAGGGGCGAGGCTTTACGTTTAGGTTATAATTTTGGGTATGAAACAATTGTAAATTTGCAGGTGAGAAAATACTCTGGCACCATAGCCTAAGTCCCAGTTGAGCAAGGATGGAATTTGTCTTGGCTAACATCTGTTCCTTTCTGGCATAAGTGGCTTTAGAGGAAGGCATAAAATTTGAATATAATTTCTGTTTACCTCAGTCTGTCTCTTTCTTCGTATTATCAAAACATATTTTATTAGATTAAAAAATACAGACTACCTATGAGAGCTGCTGGCTCCTTACATAAGTAATCATATGATAAATACAGTTAGATTGCACTTCAGCAATACTGGAATCACTTCCATAGGAAATTGGCTGGCTGCCTGGACATCTGACGTCATCTAGGAACCACACGCTCAGCCTTGGACAAATGTCTTTGGCACAGTCCTGTGAAAGTCACTGTGGTTGGGATCTGGGTGGAAATAAGCTCTGAAGTCCGAGCATTTAGACCTAATGCCTTCCCAGGCATCTCCCTTCCCTTAGATACCTTCCTGTGTAGGTCTGAGTAGCCCTGCTGTCCGCAGAAGCTGGGAGGGTAACGCCAATCCTCAGCCCTTCAGCGTTCCTTCATATATAACGAGAATTTTCCATTCAGCCTTCCAAAGTCTTGTTATGTGGTGTAATAATCTAGGATAAGGACTCAGTTGTGGCCAACGTAATTCTTGGTAAACAGAGACAAGGAATGATGTCTCATTAAAAAATGTAGTGTGGCAATACAAAAATCATGTTTATTACCAGTTCTAGAGTTGTATAAATATAGATGCTAGACATCTGCTGAGTACTGCTTTAGGAGAAATACTGAAGTCGCTTTTAGGCGAGTTAATAAATCCCGGAGCTCGGAAGGAAAGGAGTGGAATGATGGGCAGAAGCAAGGCAAACAACGAGCTCTGGAAATCAAATTATGGTAAAATTGTCTGAATATATTCTCACAAGGAGGTAGTTGCATGGCAGTATTCAGTATTTTAGGATTTTACCTGCTTACACTTGCTGAAAGTGCATGAGAGAATAAAACATGACTACTGAAAGCCTTGCGTCAGGCCATTAATTAATGGTGCTTTATCCTTTAGATGATGAGCTTATATAGGACTTGTGGTAGTGAGAGCTGCATCTGCAGAGCAAGTGTTGTCTGAACAGTGTGGAGCTCCCTGTACTGTGGGGGGGGGGGGTGTGTTTCAGAATTACAGAAGGTTTTGATGTCTCCTGCTTCCACATCTGCAGGATTTAGTCTTGAAAGACCATTAATGCTTATTATACAGCAGGTGTTGGGTTTTGTGTGTGTGTGTATTCCTTTTGTGTGTGTTTTTAAACAGTAAATGCGTCTTAATAAAATTCTCAAAAAAAATCCCAACCCAACCAAACAATCCAAAACACACACAAAAAGAAACCAAAAACCTTGCTCTTTTTATGTAGTCCAGTTCTGAGCTACTAAGGAGCTGTCATTGTCTGGCTTTAAATCCAAAATTAAAAGAGTAATTAATTGCCTGATGCAGTGATGTCAAGCTGTTAAACGTAAAATCCCAATACATTGAAGAATGTTATGCATCAACTTTCATAGGAAAATATTCTCTCTCTCTCTGTCAAAGTTGGTCACTGGTGGCCTAAAAGATGTCCCCTGTGTGACCGAGTATGTTTTGTTGCAGGGTCAGTGGTTCTACCAATTGCAGCAAAAGAAAAACAGGAGGTGCAAATGCCACATAGTGCTGTTCCACAATTTTCTCCCGTTTTTCTCTTTTTAATCTCAAAGTTGATTGAAATTAAGAGGAAACTTAGAAATTGTCAGGTTTGGTAGTTTCACTGGTTTGAGAGAGTTCTTACCACTGCTTTGTTTTGCTCTGTTTTTTACCGGAAGAGATACCTAATACTTTTAAGCTTTCACATGTCTGGTCTAGTTTGTGCTGCTGGATGTGCTGTGTTTGTTGCTTTCCATGTGTAAGTTACTCTCTTAGCCGTTCATCTCCGGAATTTGTATTCAGGATTTTTTTTCTTGTTCTGTTAAACCCCCCATGAAATAATGCTGCACTACTTTCCATTCAGACTCCTCTTTATTGCCTGAGCAGAATTGGTTTTGATAGTAGGTAATGTTAAATCAACACCCATCCCTTCCCCCTCTCCTGTTGGCTTTCCTCAATAAAAACCCTTTCTTCACCCATTTCCAGCCTCCCTGACCCATTCAGCTTTATCCCTATCCAGTATCAAACCAGATTCTCTGTGGGGCATCCTTTAATTTCTGTGTTCTGACCCTACTGTTCATAAGATTATTTTTTTGAGGATATTTTTAGAAATTTCATATTAAAAATCGATTGTGGCCCAACTCATGTGGGAGGAGCAGGACAAGATTTTTTTTTTCATTCCTGTAATAGCCTAGCTTGAACTTTTCTTTTTTTACAGATAGGTTTTTACACTGTGTATTTTGAGATGGAAAAATTGGAACATTTTGAATGCTGTCCAAACATACCAGAAAACTCTGACTTTCTGGCTGCGGGCTGGATGTTTGCTTTGATGTTCTGGGGACGCAGATGCTGATTTGTGTGTGTATATGGAATAGTTGCATTCCGTTTAATTTGGATGGTGGGAATTATTCTAGTATTTAGTGAACCAGTGTGATTACTGGAGCAGGGGTGGCCTGGGAAGACTGAGGGACTTAGTTATTGATGGGGTAATTTTTATTTTGTGGTTCATTATATTGACTTATAATTAATTCACTATAAGGTCCCTATAAAATGACTTTGTGTGAAATACTATTTATTTTACCTTTTAATAAAATGTCCCAACTCCTGTGATAGGCATGCAATTAACCAAAATAAATTATATGCAAATAACTATTTAAATAAGGAGGGAAATATAAGTGTGATGTAATTAAAACACCTGGACTTTCATCAGTGTTCCTGGGTGGAGCTGTGGTTCTCAGCTTTCCCTCTGTTCAGTGTGAAGTTTAGCAGCAGCTCGATTCAGGCAACCAGGGTGACCCTTTGTGTTAGAAATGTGACCCAGACTGGCTTTCTAGTAATGCCATCATGAGAAGGACCTAGGGAAGAGAATACTGTTCTTGTTGCTGCCTAGGTTTAAGGCCTCAGATGGTTTAAATCTGTAGCTCTGTGGGGTCAGAAAGCTGATTGACTCTTCTTTGGTGTCGGGCAGGGCTGCAGCTCCGAGGCCAAAATCAAGGGCGTTGGGGTGGGCTTTTAAGTTTTGAAGCAAGACTCTTAACTGGAATTTTGATCCACAGAGGAGTAAGGAAAGGTCTCTAGGACCCTGCTCGTAGATGTGACATCAAACTATCACCAGATCTGTGCCTTTTGGGGTACCTCCAGGTCCAGTTTCCTTGCATTGCAGTGTTTTCTGAAGCTGGAAATAATGTCTTGGCCTCAACTGATATTAATCATGTTACGTGTATTGAAGCGTAGCTCTGACAGTGACCCAGAACACTTGATCTTTTAAAATCAGACTTCACTTCTTATGAAAATAAGTGGCTCCCAGTGGAGAAAGGACTTCTGTTTTCATTTATCGCTTGTGGTGATGAGATGTACTTCATAGCTTGAGAAGTCCCATCTTGTATTGACTTCCTCTGTGTCTGACTTCGTGCTGACAATGCCATTGGCTTTGATCCTAGTCTTGACTGGGAGAAAATCTTGTCATGACTTGGGCAGCTTGTGGACAGATCTCATAAGAGACAGTTTCTTACTTGTTGTGAGGACGTCAGCCTGGAATTGACAGAAATACAAGTTGATGTAGACTTGAAACACTGAGAGGGTCGGTATCACTGACGGGAAAAGGAGCTCATGCAAGAACTGAACTGGCTTTGGGAATGGCCCTGGAGTGAGAAATTATTCACGTTAAAGGCTGTGAAGGTTGATCTTTTAGGGGTTATTGCTGGAGGATACATGAAACATTTTACTTTCATTAAACTAAACTGTGAGTGTTTTCTTACTCCTACCTTATCCCTACACCACAATTGAAGGAAATTGCTTCTTGTCCGCTTGGGTTCCAGTGGGTGTGTCTGTTTAATAGTCAGTTTCAGGGTTTTATTTTTTTTCCCTTTAATTGAGAATGAATGGCTCAGGACTTACGCAACGCACAGGTTTCAGAGTAGGAAAAGAAAGCGAAGTTCTCAGTGTTTGTTTGCTTACAGTGCACTTGGTGGAGAAGAATGTTTAATGGCTGTATCGAAAACTGTCGAGAGCTCGGGGAATATTTGCTTAAATTAATTAATCACGTTAATTTGTAGATGACATTGGACAGCAGGGGTATACAGGATAGTTTGTAGTTTCCCTGTTAGGCGTGGACTAGGGGATTTTTAAGAGTGGTTTTCCACATCTGCCCATTGTCAGAATTTAGAACAATTTGTAAGACAAAGTTGCTCTTGCAGAGGGGTCTATTTCTAGAGTGTGTTCCAGAGACAGTTAGTTGGGGTGGCTATTTTTGTTTGATACTCTGGAGGCTTTCGTACTATGTTCATCCTTGTTGAGCTGGACAAAACAGTCAGATTTTAGGACAAAAAATGTAATGTGTTTGGGAGCCAGTGCTTTGCATTATTCAACAGTAGCCTCCAGCCAGTTCAACCGTGGTATTGATGGTTGCAGTACCATGCTCCAATTTACTTGAGATTAAAATAAGCGTGTGTTTGTGGGAGAGAATTTCTGGTGCTTTGTACTTGATACATAAATAAATTTTTCATTTATGTGTCTGGTTTCAGTCCTCAGCGTGCTATGGTTGTGATCCTTCACAGAACACATGGTCTGAGTTGTACTTCTGCGCAAAGGCATGTGGCTTTCTGTGGGCTTCCCCTAAAACCTGGGGAACAAGCTGCACAGAGGTTGGTGCAGCTTGAGAGCCTGCAGTGTGCTCTTGTGTTACCCTGGGTACCTGCCATGGCAGTTTGGGCTCCTGTTCATTAGAGTGTTCTTTAGTTTTTCTTAATTTCATTTAGGAAATGCGTTTTTTTATCATGCCAATGAAAGCAAAATCCCAGGGGGCCATGCTGAATGGTTGTAGTTATTTGTGCAAGATTCAGAACGAAACTCACCTTCCTTTCCCAACAAGCAAGAACACAGGAATTCAATACTGAGACCAGATTTCCTATATTGTCATCTCGTTAACTATAATTTCCAGTTATGGCTTGTGGGGGAAGGGATCAGTTTATCCAAAGAATTAAGAGTAGCAGGTGGAGAAGTGTGGTAACCGGGGAGAGACTGTGAAGCTTCAAACTGTTCAGTCAGCATTTGAGGCATTGTGCCTGCGTGGAGGGGGTTGAATTAGCTTTTCTTTGCTTGTGACTTCTGTTTCCGGGCTGTCTTGTGCAGCAGTATGTGGTTGGGTATGAGGCAGGACACATTCTTGATCAGCAATGACTTTCTGTTGCATTTCATTGAGCTGCAAGTTCCTAGAAATGATAAGCTTTGGGTAGCAGTAGGAAATGTTGGTATTTTCTCATTATCCTGAGCAACAAATGGAGGCAACTGTGTGGTTTCAGAAGGCAGCTATAGAAGAACCCCCGATCTTTACACCACATTTCAGGCTTCCTGCAGGAGTTGCCCTTAGGACACAGCCAAATTGAGAACGATAATCCTATCTGCGTTTTCTCTAATCTGGTTTGTTTTAGTCTGATGTAGAGACTAGATAAGTTACCTAAATACCTAAAAACGCAAACAAAACTGGACTTAGGCCAGGGCTCCATGTTCATGCTAATGATGAGTCAGCAGTGTGCTTTTTGACTCTCTTATTTCCAGGAAATCAGCAATGGCATAACATGACCAATATGCTGCCTTTGGAGATCAAACCTGGTGTATACCAGGATCACCAGATCCTTTTAGGCTTTTTTTTTTTTTGTGTGAAAATTCAATCCAGCAAAGTAATTCTGTACCAGCTCCTTACTTTGTGTGGTGTGGTGGTTTGCTGTGGTGTTTCACCATCAGCTGAGGGATCTGTTGACCTGGTTCAGCTGCACTCCTCAGTGTAGGTGTAGAAAGAATGGGAAAAGGCTTGTGTTGGTGGCAAAAGTAATGTTGCAATACAAGGAAAAGTATTTGTCACTATAAGAATTTCACATTATTGTTGTGCAGAGTGTAAGGAGAAACCATCTCTGGTAGTCAGTACTGGAATAAAACATTGCATTTCTCTAGTGTCCTCAAACTGTTTGGTCTTCAGGTACAGAAGGAAAAAGCATGTTGAAGTTTGTCCTTGCCATCCTTCCATGCTGTACTAATCTTCAGCTGTGGATTTGATATTTCAGCTTTACGAGGCTGCTGGGTGAGATGTATTATATCGCCACAGCCATGCATCATCATGCATGCTAGATACAGTTCCTTTGTGTTCTCAGCATGGTGGTAGTCTGTGGTCACAGGCTCCACGACTCCTGGCTCCTGCAGATTTATCTGGTGACCTCTGAAACTCCCCAACATGTGAAACAGCTTCCATTAAACTTGAGGATAAATGAGAGAGTTTGCCTAATATAGAAACAAATTCCATGATGCTTTCTGGATGTGAACTTCTGACACAGGAGCGCGCAGTTAAGGTAATTTTAAAGAAATGGAAGTTATTTTGTGTGAATGGCACACCCTTACATCTCTGTATGATTTGCTTGTTGGATACCCTGTTGGCAAGTCGCAATCTGTCCTTCAGGCTTAAACTTAATGGGCGAGTGCTCACTGCACAGCCTCCTCCTAACTACCACAGGCGCTTGTTTGCTCCTATATGGCCTGTGGCACTTACAGGTATGCCTCTGGAGTGAGGAAATGAGTAGTCATTAAACTAAAGGAAACTAAAAAATAGCTTGCTTCAGGCAGCTTGTTGCAAGGTTGTTTAATTATTATTATTTTTTTTCTGAATAGCAGAACAGAAGTTTTAAAGGCTTTTTTCTTACTGCTGTTACTTGTGCTGTTTGGTTGGGGGGGCAGTTACTATTTATTTTTTATTCCCTCCCCTCATGTTTATGTTGTGCAATTTTTGGGATGTTACCTTACCATAGATACTGCTTTAGCGAAGATGGAAGCGGTAACCTGAGTAATACCATATGGCAGGGATGGCTCTGGATCCGCATATGAAACTCTCGCTCCCCTGTTTAGCAGTGGGATAGGTGATACGTTGACCTCTCCTCTGTGTTTTGGCACTAAATGTAAGCTGGGCTTTCTCCCATGCCATTCAATCACTCTCTACAGGCGTGTGATGGGAAGCGGTAGCGTTAACAGATGGGGTTTGGTGGGCTGTGCCCGCTGTCCGATTGCACGCCTGGGAGGCAAACTGCCTTCATTTAAACAGCAGGCAGAGCCAGCCACCCTGAGCTTGATGAGCAGCACTTGGCTTCACAGGAGCTCAAGCTGCTGACTCTCATGTGATGGTGTTTGGTGACATGAGAGGTGAGGAACAACAGGTTGTAAGGTGGAACCCAGCTGCTTGGGGTTGCAAGGCTTAGCCTGGGAAGAGTGAGAAAGTGGAACCAGGGAAAAAAAAAAAAGGGGGTATTCAGGTATTTGTGGTGGCAGGATTTGAGAACGTAAGAGATGGCAGCAAAGACCTGCAACGAAAGATGGCTGGAAAGCGTCAAGGCAGTAGACAGAGGTGGCACAGGGTGAATAGCTGGCAGAAGAGAAGAAGCTTGTTTCAAAATGACTGGGACCATTTGGTTTATGTTAACACATTCTACTTCACAGTTTGGGAGGAGTGCAAATAAACTAGGTCAACTCATGCAAGCCTTGTTAAGAAACATGAAAAAATGGCTAAGTGTAGCAAGAGAAACTACAGGAAACGTCAAAGATGAAATTGTTTGAATGATTTTATAATTTTTGAAATTATTGCTTAGTGAGGCAGCATGAATTTTACTTTCCCTGATGCTGTAGTTAATGATTGTCTTGCTTTTGAAGACTGAAAAAATAACAGTGGCTGAGTGTAGCTAGGACTTTGGAAATATCTGTGACTCAGTAGGCAGTAGCTCTTTAAACAGATGTGAGACATCTCAGAAAGGGATGTAAAATGATTTAACCGTAAAGCAGTGAAACCATGAAACCTTTCAGTGTGTTTAGCAAAGTTCTTACAGGTTAATGCTCGAAGAAATGAGAACCACTACTAGAGAATCTCATTAATCGGTCTCAGTCAACTTCAAATCTGTATCAAAAATAGATTTCCTGACTCAAAAATATTAAACTTTTAGGATGTTGTTACTGTGCTGTGGGTAGCATGGGGAAGTTGCTCATCTGATGAATTACTGGAGGCATGCATGTTGAACTGCCTTACGCAGCCATTCCCGTTTGCTGCCGATAGCAGGAACTTGATCACGTTTTTCTCCTGCTGTTGCAGACTCAGGAATTGGACCAGGAGGCAGATTAGGCTCTAACAACAGTTGCATTAGAGCTGCTACCGAAGCGCACAGGAACCAGGTCTGTGGCTTCCCTGCAGGTTTCTGGTTTCTCACAGCTTACCTCATCATCCGCAGCGAAGTTCAGCCCTTGAGAGAAAAGTCTAATTCGTTTTTCATGGTAGAAGAAAAGGTGTGGGGACTGTATATCCAGAGCAGCCAAGGGGAGGATCTGAGACTCTCCTGTATCTCTTGCTGTCCTTTCCCTTCTGCTGCCATAGGCGATAGGGAACAGTTTGGTTTTTTTTTTCCTGGCAGCAGAAATTAGTAGTGCTGACACATTTCTTGTGTACACTGGACTCAGCACCTTATGTCCTTGAGGTAGAACAATTCCAGAAGCCTGTCCTGCTAACGAGAGAGAACAAGATTATTTATTTTGAAGACTTTGCTAGAAACTTGGTGATGTGTCTGCCCGGGTTCACAAGCAAGGTCATTCCTGCAGTCAGAATCAGCAGCAGAAGAGTTTCATTAAACAGACAGGTAGTCTCCAGCATGGGTGACAGCAAACCAACATCTGAGTGAGGTCATGGAGAGGTTTTTAAAATTGGGAGCATTTATGTGAAGGTAATCAGGGAGTGATTGTTGTTACTCTGATGCAAAGATGAAAGGCATCAAATGAACCTAGAGAGTGATGTCCAGAATAAACAGGGGTATTTTCTCATAGAATGTGCCTGCAGAATTCTTTGCCTTAGAACATAGTAATGCTAAAAGTTTATGTGAATTCAGAAAACTATTATATGTGTTCACGGAAGAAAAATTCACCTGGCACTACTGAACACACAGTTTCTGTAGCTGACGTAGAAAAGGAGGCTTCTGAAAAGAGATCTGTCCTGGTTTGGCTGGGATAGTTAACTTTCTTTCTATTAGCAGGTGTAGTGCTGTGTTTTGGACTTTGTATGTGAATAATGTTGGTAACACACTGATGTTTTCAGTTGTTGCTGTGTAGTTGTGGTGTCTACACTAAATAAAGGGCTCTTCAGCTTCCCACACCCTGCCAGGTGCCTAAGAAGCTGGGAAAGCACAATCAGAACAGCTGTGCCAGGCTGACCCAAGGGGTGTTCCCTGACAGAGTGTCATGCCCCAGATACAGCGAGAGATGCTAGCTGGAAGGTGAGATTGCTGCTCAGGAACAGATTGGGCATTGGGTTTTACCTTCCACAGGTGGTGACTAATAGCATTTGTGCATCACTTGTTTTAATTACTATTTTTTAATTCTTTTTATCTCCCTTTGTTATCCTATTAAACTGTATTTGTCTCAACCCACAAGGTTTTTTTCCCTTTCTCCTCCCCATCCCACCCATTGGTGGGGGGAGGGGGTGTGTGGATGCGTGAGCAAGTGGCTGCATGGTGCTGAGCAGCCGTCTGGGACTAAACCACAACAGGATTCAAAGGAGACTTGTGAATTTGGGAGCACCTCTTATAATGAGCACTATGTGAGAGAGCATGCTGGTCCTCATTAGAAAATATGTCAAGTGCATCATTAGCTGTTTGGAGGAAGCTGAAGTTAGCTCTTTGGTAGCAAATCAGTGATAAGCAGAGTGCAAAGGCTCTTCTTGGCTATTAAGAGAGAAGCCTGTTAAGTGTGTTATGTTTGAGGTATTAGAAAGTGAAGCTGCGGAAGGAGTGCAGAGAGATGCAGAAAGGCAAAAGACAATGACGTTTTCAGAGGGATCCGAAGTGGATCTGAGTAGGGCAAGCTTGCTTTTGCCAGGGCCAGCATAAGCTCAGGCATGAGATCATGAAAGTCTGGATAAGAACTTCAGTTGGATGGATGGATGCATGGACATGGCCATGTTTTAGAAGTGCTATGTAGAAAGAATTGCAAAATTTAAATGTAACCTAGTGAAATCTGTGGTCTGTATAAAGAGAGAGATATACAGGCCAGTAAAAAAGTCTGGGTCTTTTGATGAGTGGCACTGATGTTTTCCATCTTATATATGTATCTGCTTGAGCATTTTGAAGATAAGAATACCTTTGTTTTTCATTGCTGTTTGATTGAAGTGTAAGGAGCCCTGGAATATACGCTGAGACTTCAAGAAGTAAAATGGTCTCACTTTTCTTTGTGATTACTTAAGGAGGAGATGTTCTGACTGTGCAGGCTTAGTTAAGAGGAAATCTGTTGAAGAGCAGTGGAAAGTGAATGATGGTGAATGTCAGCCTTTCAGCTAATATTCCAAGTATATGCTTTAATTAACCTTTTTTCTTCCAAAGTGATCATTATGTGAGTGTGTTGTGATCTGCCAAGTATTGCTCAGGTACATGCCATAGGTTCTTTTCTGAAACCTTAATTTGTTAGTGTTTGACATGTTTTCATTTTTTTATGTTAGGAGCTTGAGTTGTATCATGGAAAGAAATTTTACACTAAGCAGATAGAAAGCTAGAGAGAGGAATTTTACAGGTATTTCAAAATTCTAGCAACCCTATAAACATCACCCTGCCAAATTACAGATACTTTAACCTCAGATTGTTTCAAGGGAATTCCTTTTAACATCTTTGAAACAGATTTTTCCCTGCATGAATGTTAGAAACTTCATGGTTGTGCAATTAAAATATGTCACTCGGTTCAGTGTGCTTGTAAGATGACTGTTATGTCTTGGAATATCAGTGAGATGGGATAGGTTGAAAATAAATCTGCTGTTCAAGTTTGAGAAGACATTCACATTAAAGTTTCTTGCCTCCTCCTCTTCCTTCCAGATGCTCTCGGTTTAACCTCTAACTTTCTCTTTGTGCTACTTGTTGAGTTTCCCAGCAGAAGATAACTCAAGGGGTGGGAGGAAGCGTTGATTACAGTGTGGGCACCCGTGCTTAACCTGCCTGGCATCTAGGGGAAACGAAGCAGGGGTCTTTATGGCCCTGATATGCTTTGTTTTCATGCTTTCAAAATGTGCTTCTATCGAAAATATTTAGAAGTGTGTCTGTGCGTGTATATATATATAATAATGTGTTTGTATGATCATGTTTCTTGGATAGATTTGCTTTGTTTTGGGTTAGAAATAGCAATTACGTGTTCACAAATTGCTTATTACATATGCCCAGTATACAGTTTTTCCAGTAGATTTGTAACAGTTTGCTCAGTTCCAAGCCTGTGTGAGCATGCGCCATCTCTCCAGTGCATACAGATTTTTGCATGTGGAAATAAATTCATTTGCTTTTGTATGTTAAATACTGTGTTAATGAAAATTCAGTAGTGACTTATATTTATGGGACTTTCTCAATGGCTTGATTTCTTGTTTTTTTTTAACAAGCTTGATAAGGAATTGGGGTTAAATACAAATTTGGGGTCTCCTTTGGTAAACGAGCATCTGTGGTCATTGCAGTCACCACATGGCATTTTTTCACACACATAGCATTTACTTTTGCAGCATGCATTGTAGAACATGCCCCTTAAAGTGCCAATTGCGGGTTAATTATAGACATAGGAATCAATTTTCAGTTATTTTGCTGAAGGCACTGTGCTGGCTCACTCTAAAGCTACAGTGCACGTTTTGGAAACAAAAAATACGCAACTATCAGTACCTGCTGGAGTGGACATGCTGGTGTCACGCTTTCTGCCAGGGCTACTGTATTTTATAAAAGAACTGCTGAAATAATGTTGTTAAGGTTTCAGAGTAACCTACTGCAAAAGCAGTGAATAGAGAGAATAAAGCATTGTAAGATCAAGAGGGGTGGTTGCTGGCTGTTGCCTGGCTTGCTGCCTGCCAAAGACCCACCAGCTCTTAGCAGAGCTGCTCCCCGGCCGTGGGTCCCAGCCCTGGATGATGCAAAGGCTCTTCCCTCCCAGGAGCAGCACTCTGTGCTTGTCCTTGCTGAATTGTTGTGGGTTCCTGGTCCCTCTGGATGGCAGCCCTGCTCTCCAGCAGAGCTGGTAGTTGCCTCCAAGCCTGTTACCTGCAAGCTTGAGACAGTGCTCTCACTGGGTTTCTCTTCAGTCATTGATATGTCGAGTAGGCTGGTTCCCAGGATAGATGGCTCCAGTATTCCACCTATTACTGGTCTCTGGGTCAGCAATGAAGACCCCATTAACAGCTGCTGTGAAGCCCAGCCATCCAACTAGGTTTCTGCCCCTCTGATGGTCTCTCATACAGATGGCAACATCCCAGACTGAGTATGTGAATATTGTAGCAGGCAGTGTCAAGCCTAGCTAAAGTTGGGGCAGTAGCCTCTGCTCACCCTTCTGAAGACAGCACAAGATCTGCCTTTTTGCAGGCATCGAGGACCCCCTCTATCTCCATGAGCTTTCTGACATGCGAGTGGCCTAGCTATGGCAGTGGCTCTCTGCACCCTTGGACACAACCCAGCTGGTACCATGGGTCAGGTTCTATCAAATAATCCCTGGTACGAGCCTCAGCCTTATCTCCCTCTGCCGTTGCTAAATCAGCCACCTCCTTCAGCAACAGGCCCTGTTTAGCCTTTTACTATTATTGCAGCATTAACTGTCAAACTATTTGCTAAGCGTTTTCATGAAATGTTGATTTGGAAAGTTACGGTTTATGGGTGAAATGTAGGGCAGTATGTGTGTTACACTACAATTATATGTGCATTAAGTGTTCGCAGAAAAAGTCTAAACTGAATTTTGCAAAATTTTATTTAATTATAGACTTAGATTTCAGGATGTATTAGACCACCCACTAAGTGTGAGGGCGTTCTGTATTGCTCCCAGAGATCTACTGGTTGCGTTGGGAAAACTTTAGTTCTCTGTGTCGTCAACCTGATGAAGTTTACGGGAAACTTTCCCCCCAAAAGGACAGTAGCTCTCCTTTGACTTCTCTATCTTACCTGATAATTTAATTTTAAAAACATGTAATATTTGAAATAACTTCTTGTTAGAGATAAGTGTAAATATTTTTGTTTTATTTAACATTTAAAGCAAGTGTGTGCATGTTTTAATGTATGAATGTGTGCATTTGTACGCTACATAGAAAACTACTCAGCATATATGTGTGCTTCATTCATTTTACTGTTATGAAAAAACCCCTTGTATGTCTAGCCAGAACAGAATTTTACTGTAAACCTAATGCAGCGTGTTCATTTGTATGAGTTGCTGCAACTGGAATTCTTCAAATGCATAATGTGGTGGTCATGATAATGTGTTTACAGAGTGTAAAATTTCAGCCTGAATTATGATTGCTAAAATAATTGATCATCAGCAGTTGTGCTTTGCATAAGAAGAAGAGTTCAAGAAAGCTGAATGTTAAATAAACAGCATGTTGGATGAACAGCATTTCTCTTTCCTCACAACTCGTCAGTGAAACAAAAAATAAGAGAAGAACATGTATTCTTATTGCCAATTACTGTCCGAGGAGGATAATGTTACCACCTTTATGGCTTGCTAGAGCTGTCTGCTTAAAATAAATTTCCCATTACATTCTTCCCAGTGTTAAAACACAGTCTTTCTACCAGTAGATATGTTGTGCTAAAAATAAAAACTAGAAAGGTCTCTTAGACATAGTTTCTGGTTATTAAGTAATGTGTGCTCACTCCATCCCTACCCAGCGGGCTCTTCTGGTCTTTCCAACGACTTTGGGAGTTCCTGCATGAACTGAAGGATGACTGAAGAAAATTTTAAGTCCTCTCCTTTGGACTTCTCTGGTTTTGATCATCTTGCAAACTTGGAAATGTATAGATTTTTGTTCGGTTTAAAACTATTTACAGATTTTCTCAGATACCTACCAGTAGAACATTCAGGCATTGAACAGGATCCGCTTCCTACGGAAGTTTTAAGTTCTGTAGGTAAAATTGTTAGAGAAACTGTTCGGTTTTAGAGATACCTGTTTAATTTGTGGAAATCAAAAGTGCGTTGGGTGTGTTCGATCAACCCCTGTTCTGGGAACACAGCACTCTAGAGAGGCAGCCGCCGTGCTCTGTAGTGTGGCTGGGCGCGGGGAAGGATGCAGCACCAGCGCCTTGCTTACAGCAGAAGAGCTCAGTGAAACTCGCGCTTTGGTTTGATACGGTGCATTTTCTGCTCTGGATAGAGATAATGCTGTCTTGGGGCTGAAGCCATCAACAGTGCAATTGGTGGAAATCTTTTAGAAGATGATGCATTAGTCTCGCGGAGATGTTTACACCCCCGGTGTCTTTGTTTTCCTGGAGCAGTGTAGCTGTGAAGTGAGAGTGTTGTTGCGGCTGCCGCAGAACCAACAGGTTGCAGAGGTTTGCTGCAGGACAGGGGATGTGTCTAGCATGGCATGGGCAAGATGAATGTAGGGCACCCACACACCTTTTTTGTTCCCTTTGGCAATCTCTGCCATCCCCAGTATATCTCTCTGTGCCAAAATGATCACATCAGTAATGATCACTCTCTTGTTTTGTTTTTTTTTTTTTTTTTCTTTTATTTGGTTTGGTTTGGGTTTTTTTTTTAATAGCTTTTCTTGTTTCTTTTCCATAAGGAGTCCTTCAAGGCTTCTAAAGATCTCATTTCTATTCTTGTGATAGCAGGTGCCTTTGATAATCTCCTTTTCTCTTAGTCTTGATTATTCTTTGCCTGTGTTGTGTGTTTCATCCTTTTGGCAATTACATCCTCAATTTTGAATTATTTTAAATTTCTGTTGCTGAAACCTAGCCAGTAACCATCTTTCTGCATTTGCTGCTTTAGCTTTGTGGGGCAGCAAGCCCCCCACCCTCTCAGCATACTGCTTGTCCACAATATGGTAATTTATATTGTCTCTTCACTACAAGATATGTTTTTTTTCAGTAAATTATCAGCATTTGTTTGCAGCTGATGATTTTTGTTTAATAGCATTTTCTATTACATGCCACAGCAGTGTCCTAGGAGAAAAGGTTTTTCTCCTGGTGCTCTAATGAGTTGTTTTCTTAGCTTTTCTGAATGGTGTCCCACTCTCAAACAGTCCGGTACGTGTCCTTGTGGTGTGGATGTACGTCAGGCTTTGGCAGATTCATTCTGCCTTGTTTGGAAATTTCTCAGGCACTGAAGTGAATAAAAGTGAATCCGACAGCGAGTTGATGGAGCCAGAGTGGCAAATGGATGCCAGTCCCGTCTTGTAGGATCCTTTTATGCGCATTCTGCTGAGGGACTCCAGCGTCTGAGCTCAGCTACTTCACAGAAGGAATGACTTGGCAGAACTCGAGTCCCCAGTGTCTCCAAACCAGGAAAGATGTGAAATGAGACTTTGCTGCTTACAGTCTAAAGACTTTTATTATTTTTTTCCAGTCACTATAAGTGAAATCCTTTTGAAACTAGCAAAAGGGTTGTAGCTGCTGTTGAAAGGGTCCTGCCATCTTCCTTTGGTAGCCCCAACTGGTGGTACTCAATGCAAAGCAATCTAAAATTAAAAAGATAGGTGGGCAAAAGCTCAGAGAGAAATCCTTAGAGGTCACATTCCTCTAATGTAAGTTTTTACTTGAAATGAGAAAAATTGGAACGCCCACTAGAAGACGATTTCTCTGACGTGTTCTTTTCACCCCATTCCCTACTTTGAAGATATGGGAGGTCTAGAAATGCTTGATTCATAACCTACTTTTTCTCGTATGGAGATTAAAATAAAAGCCCAACCTGGTTCTTCAATGTAGTATCTTGTTGGTTGTATTGATCTTTCAGGGTCCTTCACATTTTTGAAGACAGTAAAGCCTAAAATCAGAAAGGGGTTTCTGAGATTTTTTTAATAATATTTTTTTTTATTGGTTCCTTACTTGCTGCTATACAAATGGGAACAACTTTCTTGTTTTTTTTAAAATTAATCCTCTTGGTCTAGTCTTTGGTGTCGCTTACTGCTGTTCCAGAAGGGATACCGAGGAGGAACTGTAAAGAAAATTTCTAGATGAGATGTACAAGTTAATTGTCAATGAGATGTTGATAACTAAAGCAGACTTTTGGGGAATGCTTCCCTGTTGAAGCAGGAGCAAGCATCACGCTGCTGCCTATGAATTATAGAAATGAGGTTCAAAAAGATTAGTACTGAATACATGCTGAATGCAGAAGTAGTTGTTGGTATGATTAAGATAGGGAACTTGACGTGGCAATTGCCCTCTTATTCTCTCCTCCTTTCTCAGCGAAATTACTTGGTTTACTGTAGTCTGGATACAGTTTTGTGTTTTATTTAAATATTGAATGATTGCTGGATTTGAATGAAATGTTAAAGCTAAACTTAAAACCTGGAGAAGATAAGGCTGCTTTTTCTAATTATAGGTAATGCCTATATATTGATCTCTGTATTTCTAATTTTGTGGTCTGTGGTGAGTTAACATCAATCACTGGAAATAAGGCTGCAAAATTGACTATTGCAAAACAGATCAGGCTATTATAAATTGTGGATATTTGACAATCCGATATACATGGAAATTCATTTAGAAATTACTTTATTGGGACAGGAGAAGGAGCAGTTCCCACACCTGAGAGCTTGAACAGTTTGCAAGCCCTGTACACTGTTCGCTCCTTGCTCTTTTTCTTCAAGTGCTGATTTGATTTCCCTAAGTGCAAAGATGAATGCACGCAGAGGGTATTGGGAATCTCTCTGTTCTTCAGTGTGAATCCCACTGGCAGCTCTGTCATTGCATAATCAATAGACTTGTGGTACACTTCCCGTCTCTGAGAGGACCCCCTCTTCGGTCTCTGTAGCCTCTCAACCTGCCTGATGCACTGGGTGCTCAAAGGCTGCCTGCCCCTACATCAGAGAGCTTAAGCCTCTGAGTGTCAGTTAATCTCAGTACAGGGGGATTGGAGAGGTTCGGCTGACCTGAGAATTAGAAGCAGCCCTACTACACATACAGTTTCTGAGAGTTCATCTGTCTGCAGTGTGGGGTGTCCATCGCCTCCTGTTACCGCTCTTCCTGCCTTGTTCGCTCCATGGGGCAGTTCTGAGCTCCTTATTGTACACCTCTCAGCAGAATTTGCCTTTATCCTTAAACTACAGGCATATTATGTCTTTGCATAGCACATCAGGGCTTTTATTCACAGTTGCGATCCAGTCCCATCACAGTACAAATAACTGTAATAGGTGCTGTCACTGTAAGGGATATGCTTTTGTTCAGCAGCAGGGAAGTTAGAGCTTCCCAGCATACCCACCTCTAAGAGCTCCCAATCTGTCAGACCGGGAAGTTTAACTACTTCTTCGTTTGGTGCTCTATGGTTTACCTCTGAAGGAGCACCAGGGTGTAGCTGTGTCCTGCTAGGATTTTCCTTGGATCTGTTTTCAGTGACTTGCATCCAGAAACAGAGAGACTACCTCTTGCTGTATGCCTTTGCTACCCTATTTAAAACATTTTCCTTTTGAAAGTATTGGACTGCTCTTTGAACAGCTTGGCTTATTATGAATGTTGCTTTCAGAAGGTCTTTCAAGCCTTAATTTACACCTTTTGACTACTACTTAATACCAGAAGAAATGTCTGCTAGGCCCAGGGTGGATCAAAGGGAAAACAATTTAATCAACACGCAGAAGGCTCTTTTTGAAGTAATTGATTGTAATTTTGGTTTTGGAGAAATCAAACTTGGAGAAAATAACTGCTGCAATCTATTAAAATGTTTGATTTGCTACTAGTATTGAGTTGTAGTAAAATTTGTATTTCTTTTGCTAATCAGGCTGATTTACTGCTTTGCTCTTGCTTTTGTTAAAGCACATCTTTGCCTTGGTTTATACAGATTATTTAAGTTTTCATGACTTTTTATGAAGTTGGAAGCTCATGAATAGCACGTTTCTTTTGCTCTGTCAAGCCATGTGTAGATGAAAGCAGGTATCTAAGTTGTCACTTGTTTTTACTGCTGGACTGCACTGGACAAAGATGGACTATTTATGAAAACTTTAACATTTAAAACTAGGAAAAAGTACTGTTTTGTAAGTAGTGAACTGATTTTGTTCTTCACAGAATTAGCAGGGGTTTGTTGGCTTCCAACTGGCAGGTAGACTTCTCATCCTTGAACGTACAGAGTACATTCAGGGTACTGAAGCTAGGTGAATACAAACTAGTTGGGTTATTAAAAATAATTTCTGTGCCACTGTAAAAGCTTACCACTTAAGACTCTTAATAAATGCTCTTTGTGAACGCTACGCCTGTGATTTCCAACAGTTCCATCAGTGGTTTAGCTTTCTTTAAAACTTAATGTCTTGCTTGAATATTTAATTTATCTGAAATTATTATAGTGGCTTAAATAAAATTTTGATAGAGGTTGCCAAAATTTTAAATTGAATTAGAAATTAAAGTTTAAAAGTGAGTCTTAACAAGTGGTAGGTAGGTCTTTAGAAAACACCCTGGCCCAAGTGGTGCTGGTCCTGCTGCCTGGGGGTCAAGCCATCCCGACGTGAGGTGGAAGTGCTCGAAACTTTTCTGAGCGTGTGGTTTTGGTCAATTTGAAATAACACCTGTAACTTCTGAACCTGTAAATAGTTTGATACTGGGCTGTACCCTGACCATTGTTACTTTCCAAAGACAGGAATCTCAACCTTAAAATTACACGACCCAGAACGAACTGCATCACTGCAAAAGCTTTGTCTTCCTATGAGTGTTACAGTCCGCCTACATAACGAAAGATGCTGCAGCAGGGTTCTGTCAACACAGGGAAGAATTTCAATTAAAGAGTAACAAATAAATAAGTAAATAATATAAGTTTTGGCCAAAGATGGAAAAAAATACTTTTTAAACAAACACAAATGCTTCTGTGGGGTTCCCTCTTCTACTTTTCTGCTCGCCTTGTGCTCTGATTCCCGGTGACACAGTGGTACGGGCAGGTGCTGCAGCTTTATGCTCTGGTACCCTTTAGGCACCGTTATTTGTTTTTGTTTTGTTCCAGCTGGTTCAAATAATAAGCAGCAGGGCTTAATATTTTTTGTGTAGTATCTGTAGGCTTTGTATTTTAGTCTGTGTTCATTCTAAACATAATTAGTATTGATCTCATAACAGGGCCTATGCACAGTATCTGTACCAGAATTTTTAAGTTCACCATGCCTTGGTTCTGGGTTTCTTTGGGTCTGGCCATGAATAACCCAGCTGATAATGCTGGGCAGCACCTTTCCTTCAAGAGGGCTCTGCTGGGAATGGTCCCATGCAGCCCCAGGCTGTGAGTAGATGTGGTGAAGTCCATCTGAATCTTGCTAATTTTTTTCAGGTGCTGGGGCAATTGCAAGGGCAGTGCTGCAGCTGTCTTTTGGGAGGCTTAGGGAATGTCTCTCCTTTGAAACTTGATTTATCTCATTGCAGTGAGAAATAGTTAATTTAAAAAGGAAAAAAAAAAAAAGGCCCACAGGAGGGGTTGGGTGGAGTGCCTCAGATATGATTGCTGAAATGACCTCACCAGGTCAAGTCTCATGGTAACTAAGGATGAGCAGGCTGTTTGGATCCTCAGTAGTATCTTTCTGGTTTGTTAATCAAAAGAAATGCAAATGATGCTTTTAATACTTTGCAAATACATCTGTCCTTGTAAAATGTGCCACATGAGAGATTCTTACATGTGAAATCAAATTGCCTTATTGCAACTTATGTACTAACAAAAGCAGAAACCCGAATCCTAAAGTTGCAATTGTAAGCCAAATGAAACCTCTGCTGACAGACCCCATCCTATTCGTACTGTACGGAGTCTCACTGCACCATGTTGCCAGGAGTCACATCTGTGTCCTTGTCTTACAAGGACAGGGGCGTTGTACGCAGTGATGGGGGTCTTTGCAGATCACTTCATACATGTATTAGGACCACTTCATGCTATTGTTGCTTTTCTGGTGTGAAATATTTACACTTCACTGTGGCTGCACACCTTCATCCGCACTCCTCTTCACCCTGTGAGGCCGTGGGTGGTCTGTGGCAGGTCTACGGACCCAGTATCTTCAAAATTTGCTGTGTTAGGCACGTGTCTTTTTAAGGACTGGAAATTGTTGTGAAGTCCTTTACACACCAAAGTAATGAAATTTAACTCTTCATATGGAGGATAAAAGAAGTGGATGGCATTTCATATTTATTTTTACTGCTTTACAGGACGGTGTTATCAGGATGAAAAAGATAAAACTTGTAATGTTTTCTGAATTACTGCATTAACAAATTACTTAGTTAAAAATGCCACAAAGAAATCATCTTGACAAAAGTACAACTAGTGCTAATTGCTCTTAAACTTGGTTTATTTAGTCTGGAAATGTCGTTAGCAAGGCAGCATCCCCTTCATTTCTGTGGGAAGGGGAGAGTCCGCGTGTCTGTGGTAGGCACACACAGCCCTGCTACTCGTACAGTCCAGAGGGTCAAATGAGAGTTCTCAGAAAAGGTGTCAAAATCAGTCTAGTACCAATATTCTTGTGAGAATATGGCAAGTGGATTTATTTCTGCTAAAAGTTGGTGTAAAAAAAATTTCTATGTGTTAAATGGGTCAGAAGTGCTCGTGTGTGAGGCATTTCTGTAGTTCCCAGATTTTGCTTGTTCCTTAGGCAGTGATAAGAATGATAAGACCCAAGAAGAAGCCTGATAAATGATTGCAGCTCCACAGTGTCGTTCGATGAAATATATATATATATTGAACCTTGTTTTTATCTGATCTGGTAAACAGTCTCTTCTGAAGTGCAGTGGCTTGTAAACTCAGGTTGTTATTACTTGTGAGCAGTTGGAAGATACATGATTATTGGGCTCTCAAGATGTGTGCATAGGGTCTCTGGATCTATTAGTGGTAAACACATCAGTTTGTTCCATACTAAAATCCTGCTGCTGGCTCTGCAATGCATGGCAAAAAAGCACATTCAAAAAAAAAGAGAAAAGGTGTGACTGAAATAATATCTACAGTGTTCTGCTTGGAGATGAACCAGACACAGATATTTGACATCTGACACGGAGGGGAAATACTTCTGCTAGGTGGAGTGTTTTTGACAAACGTGTGTGTGTGTGATACTCCTCACCCGAGCATCTGTCAGTTGTTTCCTTGGTTAACCTAACCTGTCTTAGCGTGATCACAAAAGAAAGTAGCAAAACATACAGGTTTCCAATTCATCAATAAAAAGAACTCAGTATCTGTATGCTCAAACTGGAGATGGAGGCATAGCTTTCTCTTTGTTTATAAATTTATAGGCATTCAGAATTTTTTTTTTCTTTAAGACTGAAAACCAGGCAGGTCTGTGGATGCTTTAGTAAATCGGTATCAGAGCAGCAAAAAACATGCAAGGAGGAAGTAATTTTGGTGATGGTAGCTATCTGGTATATCTTAATTTTAAGTTGTGGGTAAATTTTCTATTTTTCACAAGTTGGAAGCTGAAAGGATGTTTTTTTTTTTTTTTTCTCAAACAGCAAGACTAGAGGACTTGAATCTTTTGTGACTTTCTCTGGTCAGTCTAGTAGATCTCATTGATAAATGTGAATTGATTTTAATAAAAAAGCAAGCCCCAAATCCCCCCTTCTCATGAAGTCCTGACAGCAGTTGTGGAGAATTCTGCAGGCAAGCGTAGAGGTGGACTGGGGTAAATGAAATTCCCAAATGGTGAAATCCTACCTTCAGCCTGTTCTCTTTCGAGCAGCGAGATCTGCAGGATGTGCAGCTCAGCCAATTTCAGATTCCTGGTGTGAAACAATCAAGATAACAATCAAAAAGCAAAGAAAGGGAAAAGCTCTGTTAGATCAAACGCTATACAGTAGATGTCTCCTTAGGCAGAATTACTCCTTCCAGAGTCTCTACTCTTTCTTAAAATAACCACAGCCCTGTAACATACGCTGTTTCTTGTAAGTGCACTTCAACTGCGTGACTTTGTTCTGGGGAAATTTTTCCTGGTTATTTAAAGTGTGTTTCCAGCTACACCATCCTCAGTAGGTTTATCTAAACCAGAAGTGTTTTCTTGGCCTTGACTTTTGCTCTGGTTAAATTGTTGTGTCTCTTCTCCTGGTCAGAGATCTTACTTACCTGTACCTCAGACTGGATCATTAGCAGCTTTCTAAGTTACCAGGTAGACTTTTACTGAGACTAAAATGACATTTAATACAGAGGTTAGTAACTAGTTCCATTTTTTGATTGATTTTGAAAATGGTAAATAACATGCTTGAAAAAACACGTGTTTTTCGGAGACACTTTAGAAGACAGTGAATTTAGTGGCAGTTCTTCAGAAGAGCTTGAGGAGGCTTCAATTCAAGTAATTCTTGATAGCACTGGCACATCCTTTACAGTTAGGGCATAACCATTACAGAGAAACAAGATGCTATTAACCCTGTTTACAGGTAGCTCTACTGAAGAACAGAAGAGAAAATAAGAGTGGAAAGGTGAGACACTGAGAAGAGTATTAGTCGGATTACTGTGGAGATACAATTTTGAAGTTAATAGTTTCCTGAATTAAAAACTAATATGAAAGAAGCGGAGTGAGGTGTGAGCTTCGGCTGATGAGCACATATTGGCCAATGTCCTTTGAAAAATAGTCTTGAAATTTAATGGCATTTTAACATTTACCATGTTACATGCTCAATTCCCCATTGCACATTCCTAGATGAACGGTTTATAGATTAACACTTTCAGTATCAATGTGTTAAGTGCTTTTTTGGGTGGTACATAAGAAGTCTGTAGAGGTGGATCTGTGTTACTGACCACCCTGTCAAGATGGTAGTGTTAGAAAGATCAGAAGGGGCAGGAGGGTTGGAAACACCCTGTGAGCCTCCAGTTAATCCCATGCAAAGCGTGCAGTTGTCATACCAAAGTGTATGACATACCCAGAGACTGGGTAGCAACCCGTTGAGGAAGTGTGACTACATGCGAATGGGGTGTGTGGAGCGAGGAGAGTCCGTGGAGATGGTCAACAGGGGTCAGAGGTGCCCTTTCTCTTACAGGAGTGTCATGTTAAGCTAGTAAGAGGCGGATAGAAGAATTATAAAAACAGGTACAAGCTATTCTGGTTCTGAGCAGGGAGCTGACCTGGAAAACTGCTTGCTAGGAGAGGTAGATGCTAAATGTTCATGGGACTGAAAACATTAATGGATGGTAATTCCTTTGAGGTTACTAAATACACAGAAACCAGACAAACTGTGCTCTGAAAAGTCATCTGAGTTGAAAATAGCTGGAGGCTAGGAGGTTATTTAGGGGACTAGATCACGTTGGTGTTCTCGCTCTCTCTTGGGGCATTGGCCTTTGGGTCACTGCTGGAGAGAGGGTAATGGGCTGGCGGGCCCTTTGGCCTGATCCCATATGGCCAATTTTCAGGTCTCATTCAGGTCTCCTGTGTTTTGTTTGGATTAAATCTTTTATCTTGTATGAAGGAAAATACAAGGTGCTGGGGAACGAACATTAGCAAGTTTTTTCACTTTTTAAACTGTTGGCAGAGTGGCAGAATAGGTTGTGGAATCACACTTGCCCTTCTTTGTGGGATGAATGCCTGCTGTGTGTTACTCTGTACGTGTAATGCATTCATTCAAGGGGGGCAATGTATTAAGCTACGTAGCTGCAATGAACAGAGGAAATTCAACAGAAAATATTTCTAATGAAAGAAAAATACTGACTTCATTTTGGCAACAGTTTAAGTTTCCTTGGATTGTTTTGCACCCGTTTGTTGTAAGGAAAAACATCTCCCTGCCATAGGAAAACCCAGTGTAACCAAAATGTTAATTAACATAATGAACGACATTTTTAGGAAAAGCTTTTATAATTTCAGAATAGATCACCTAGGGTAGGAGGTGCATAGTTCAGTGATTTAACTGCCTACGCATAGGTAAGTCCCACCTTAGGACAGACTTGGATAAGGGCAGCTTAGGATGTCATCATCATAGCCTGGAGATGGGCTTGATGGGAGGCCTCTCTGCTGTGGCTTCATTTCCTGATGTTTGCTGAAACCTTTGGATGTGCTGTCATTGATGAATCAGATGTATTTGTTTTCTTGATCGTGCTTATGTCCTGTTGCTTAAAAAAAATAAGGTGAAGCACAAGTGGCATGATTAGATTAGTCTAATGCTGCTGTTGATTAATGACTTCAATCCATTTATTTAATAAATGCTATTCTCCTTGACCATACTGCTAAAGTAAATATTTTGCTGTGTTTGTCTGTGCTGTAGGCTGCTTGTTCTTTGGAACAGGTTTCAGTGTCTCTTAGTCGATGTATAAGTCTAATATTGATGCGAGTATTTCCCTAGTCAATCAGTGTGACAGCCAAACACAGTTTTTCTCAGCTCTAGTGTCTAAATGGTTTGAAAAGACAACAGAATATTTTTTTAATGCAGTTAGTGTCTGTGGTATTTCTGGTATGACTCACATTACCTAGTACATCATTCTGTGTTCACTGTGAGATTGCTGTGCTGGGATCCCCATCGTCGTCCAAGGCACCAGGCATCCCTTGGAAACAGAGGTGTATTTTGACGACGGGGCTATAGGGCAGTGCTCTTGCTGCATTTCTTCCCTTTCAGGGCTGTGTTCCCTCTTCCTCTTTTGAGCCAGTTCTGTCCTCTTCTGACCCTGCAACGAGGCGCTTCAGGAGCTGAGTGTAGAAAAATTAATCCCTTTATTTTAGGGGAGAGGAAGTGGTGAGAGCACCTGGCTGGGGGTGGCTGGCTCTACTAGGGGTACACAGTAGGGTCTCCCTACTTGGCAGGTAGGTTTTCACTAAAGAATAAAACTAAACCAGAGACTTTGGGTGACCTGCATCTCTGAGCTCTTAGGGACAAGAGGCAGTTTATTTGGGAAGGAGTGTGATGTCCCTCAGCCCTCCCAAGTCTTTTAGCCCCTGCTGCATTGATGGCTTACCTGCTCAGGAAGCAGGAAGGCTGCCATGGTAATGAGGTACAGTCTTTTTTCTATACCCTGTCTGCAATTTGTCACGGTTCAGTACCTTCTGTGTTATAATAAGTTGTCCTTTTAACAGGGATGGGACAACCAGTGCATGAACAGCAGCAGCCCTCTCTGACTAGGCTTTAACTCCTTGTGAGTCAGATCCCTCCTGTAATGCTGCAAAATCACCCCATTAGAGAAATGATGGGAGGCAGGAGGGTTGGTAGGGAAGATGATATTGTCTACTGATGGTAGGGTGAGGAGATTAGAAAAAGAGAAGAATTACTTGTGTGTTGCTTCAGCTTGGGCAGCTCGAACTGCTGCTTAATCACAGGCTTTACCTGTATAAAAAGAGCTTAATGTGTAGGTTATTCATGTGAAAATACAACCACGACAAAGAATTTTTATAAAAAGGTCGTGCTACTGCATGAGTACATCATGCACCAAGTGTCACTCAGTTTTGAAAAATCCTGGGGAAATGAGAAGGGATTGTAAGCAGAAGTGCACGGGCTTTTGGTGAGTAGTATTTTTGGAAAAATACTTAGTTATTCCTTGATGCATGTAATGGATGATTTCCGGGCAGTCAGTGCTGGCTTTTTTGGCGGCGTGAGATGCTTAAGTTTTTCTCTGGCTTTGCACAAAGTAATAATGGTACTAATTTAATGAAGAGCCTGGAATGCATCATAAACACCTTATTTTGGGGGAGCTGCATCCCAGGAACATCTGGTGCGTGAGCCCAAGCTCCACCCCAAACTTTACTTTTGACTTTTGGTATGACTTTCAGAAAAATGTTTTCATACCTATGGATTTTTTTTTTAAGTGCTTTTAAGTATTAAAAGTAACTCATAATTTTGAGGGCTATATTAAGAAAAATCTTGGATCCCAATTCTTTAGATGATGCTATTACTTTACATGGCCAATATCATAAGGAAAGTGGATTTATAGAACGTTTTTGGTATATATTTGGTTTTAAACCTGATTCTGCGAGGGCAAGTGTCCTGCAAGGCGTTCCTGCAGAAGGCAGACAGAAGGTGGCAACCAGCTTTCTTAACATGTCCTTAGATAGGAAGAGAGACACAACTTGAACAATGCTGGGTGTACGTGATGTTCGGGGTCAGTGGCTGCAGCGGGAGTTGAGCTTGTTGACGTCAAAGTGTCTGCAAATGCTGTTGTCTTGCAGCAGAACCCAACTCCTGCTGCACTGTCTAAATGTCCTCTGCAGCTCGTTGGCTTGATTCGACAAAAATGTAGATTGAACTTTTTATTCAGAAAGAATGCTCTGTTTGCAACTTCTGTTTGCCCAAAAATTTAAGGGCAATGATGGTACCGGTACTGAGGGAAACACAGGCAGGGCTTGAATGGTGGGTCCGTTTGTTAGGGTTGAAAAGAACACAACATTGTCATGTCCTCATGTTATTTTTTGCAGATTTCCTTATCTAAGCATTTGAAGCCCAGTTCTGAATGTGATGTCTACTTAAAACATGTATCCCGCCTCCCAAAGCTTGATGAATTTGAGATGGAATTTTAACGAATTTAATAAATTACGCTCTTTAAATCACATACAGATGTGCTTTTACCCCACTAACAGTTTCTGATGCTTGCCTGCCATAATTTAGATTGTTTTTTCTATGAGGCCCCCGTTAATCCCAAAGCAGAAGAATATCATGTTCTGGATATCTAAAAGCACAGACAAGGTGGGCACTGTTAGCAGAAGCAGGGAAAGGGAAGAAGGTATTTTTCCCAGGGAAGCAGTTTGAGCTTTGCTTCATATCTCCAAATTGGAGACCATTATAAAAGTCTGGGTCACCTTGCAAATACTGGTTCCCTACAAACTCACTGCTGTGTTGGCAAAAGCAGGTGTCTGCCTCCGATCAGGCTTCTCCGAGCTCAGGGGCTCTGCGTGCTAAAGGGAATGGCTCTCACCCAGAGGAGTGGCAGAGTCATTTGGCAGGCTGGAGCAGGCTGAGTTGCAATCTGGGAAATAACAGCTCTTCCTACCTTGAGGAAAGCAAATGAAAAAAATATTCAGATTTTTTTTTTCAAGTCATATTTTGTGTCTTCATTCAGTTTTTAGGTTCAGTTCATTTGGGCTTTAGGTGTGTATTTTAATTCTGTAATAAGCTTACTGAGATTAACAGAGGGGCCCCTAAATGCTGCGTGTCAAATGTGTGGTTTTTTTCCACAAGGAAATTACTTTCTCCTTTCCTATTTGAGGTGAGTCTGCTGAGAGCACCCAGTTTGACAGGCTGTTGCTCTGAGTCTTTTCGCTGGTTATTCTTGCAGTGATGAATTTAAATTCCAACTCAGTTCTAGAATAAAACACTAGTCACCGTGTCCACTACTTCCAGAAGGCACACAGCAACACCAATAAGAAACCACACTGGATTTGTATCGGTGGGCTCCCATCACAGCAGTCTGAAGGTGACACTGCAGGTCCCATAGTCCCTTCACGTAACACTCTGTGTTTTGAGTAATAACTGTTGATGCTCTTTCCTAGGCTAGACTGGACTTAACTTCATTTTCTAGGATCTTTTAACTTCCAGTTTATGTAACTTGGGTTACTTACTCATGAATTTTGTTTAAATGCTTTGCAAGTGAGATCGTGCTGCAGCACGGCTCGCCCTCCCTCCTTCCCTGATGGTTCTGGCTGATGGGCATGACATGGTTACTCTTGTGCGTTATGTGGTTTTAATAGAGCTGGCTAAGATGGTGTTCTCTCCAGCAATTTAGCTTCCTTTCCTTTCAGTGGGCCATAAGCCACCTTCTGTGATTGCCTCAATTTTTGACTTCTGTAGGAACTGGTGTTTAAACTTGTATATAGCTGTTAGTATATTCTTTTGCTCAGGTCTGACTCCTAATTTTCTCATTCTGTATTTCTGATGTCATGAAGGCCTAAAGATGTAACAGAGATCAGGAAATAAAGAATTCTCATTTGGGAGAGAACAGCCATTTTAGGTAGAGTTTAGGAATATAGTCAGATATGTCTCTGCGCAGGTCTCGGATGCTTTGAGACCTCCCTTCCCATTGAGGCATCTTGTAAAACACCCTGGGTGATCCCCCTTCACCAGAGCATACCCATCGCTGTGCTCCTTGAGCGGAGCATTGGCACAGTTTGTGTGTGTGTTATTTGGTCACTAGGAACCCTATTGCTACTAGTTTGAGGTACTCTGGGATGTGATTTGTAATATAGGTGGTAAGGGGACGGTTGGACTAGATCATCCTGGAGCTCTTTTCCAACCTCAACGATTCTGTGATTCTAGTTGCAGGTCATGAGTTTTTAATGCTGACTTCTGTGTGGTCCTTAATTCCCCTCCCCCTCGTATGCATTTGTTCCTCTTGTATTTTTTAAGTCGGCATTTATCTTAATTCAGCTTCTGTGTTAGATCTGAAAAGCAGATGTTATTGTAGAAGTGCTGAATTGTTTAAAAAAAAAAGCCATACGTTACTGTGGAATTGGGATTGAAAGAAGTAGCTTTGATTTTTCTCTGTTTACGTTCCAAGCACGGCAGTGGTAGAATCACCGCTAGTTTTGTATGTGCCTATTAACCAGATGAAAGGAAGGATTCAATGGAGTGATTAGTTTTCAATTTAGGCTTTTAAAATTATTGTCTAATGCGTTTTGCAGCCTAGTTACTGAGGGGAATATCCAGGATTTAGTTATTTTTAATTCTGTTTTGATTGGGACACTCTTAACAGATACTGAATCCTGATAAAAGCAGGATACTCTGGGAGAATTTAGAAGAAAAGATACTGTGTCCTTAGAAGGCTTTTGTAATTCACAAAGCAGAACATCTAAGGACTAAATTTGTTGCTAAAGCTCAAATAGTACCCGAAGTCTCAGAAAGTAGTATAAACAGTGTAATTCTAAGAGGATTAGAAGAAAAACACGAGCACACAAGTTCACATGAGGAACCGAAGCGATTCAAAAGCTCACACTGAAAACATTGTTTTAGCTGTAGCACAAACCTGGTGCAACTACTTCTGTAATGGATGGTTAGGAGAAAATAGCATAAATGTTGGCGTTTCAAGAAGAAAATGGCTAAACATTTTTGTAAATAGCTTCTAGAGAAAGCTTTGTTTTGAACTGATTATGTTCAGAAACAGGTAAGGAATAATGTTAGTGCACATCTGGGCTACGTGTTTATAACCAGATTTGTCACTGTAGTGCCACGCTTGTTTTTATCTGTGGTTTTGTCTCTGTACCACATGATTATTACTCGGTTGATAACAGCAGCCCAACCTGTGCTAGTGGTGGGAATGGCATTTGCTCCTTGGTAGCTGGTTTAGTGCGTTATTTTTGGCTCTGCAGAAGGGAACCTATTTGTCTGAACCTTTCTGCAACTTCTGCATGCAAGCAGGTCTCAAGAGTTTATGGCTTCAGGCGTTGCTGCTGCTCTGTGCACTGCAGCAGGATGCTGCTCTTCAGGGATGATGCTGTACCGAGCATTTGGGCACAGTGGGACACAGGCACCAGGTCTGCCCTTGTGCAGCAAAGCTGGTGAGCGCTGGCTGGGAGCAGGTTGGTACATGTGCAGCAATACCTTACTAGTTTTTAGGTTGAGGGGTGCAGTATTCAATTGATGTTGAAGGTGTTAGTCATCAGTCAGTGGTGAACCTCCAGCCCCTCTGAGATGAAGGATCCAAATTCACAAGCTGCTGTGTGTTCCCCAGGTGTGCTTTGTCAACTTCCAGGACACCTGATGGATTATTTTTGTGTAACATGGTGTAGCTGTTACTATGCCTGGTCACCTGTTAAACTTGCTGTAACTGGTTGGCACACAAAGGTGAGAGATAGTATGTAAGAGCTGTTGTCTGTGTTCAGGGTATACACCAACATGGCAAAATGCAATAGGATAAATTTGTAAAGAAAAAAGCTGCTGATGAGGCATTTGTACTCAGCACTTGATTGTGGAGAAGGACATCACAGTTTTCAAAACATTTCAAGCACTTTTATTTAAAACTGGAGCCTACGACCAATTAACATGAGCGAGGAATGAAGCAGTCAGTGAATCCTTTCTTTTCTCATTCTCTGCTCTCTTGAGTCTTTGCTTCCAGCTACTTTCCGTGTCACTGCCTTGTTTAGATATAAAGCGAAGGACATGAAGCCTCTTCCACGGATCAGATAGAAAGGTTTCCCACTCTGGCTTTGACGATAAGCACAGCACTCAGAAGATTGCACAAGGGCAAAAGGGTGTTGGAAGGAGACGGTTTGGGCAGTGTGTGCTGAAGAAAGCCTTTTTTTCATTGAAGAAAATGGTTTATGTTTGTGCAATCATCCTTTTATTTATGTTTGCCATGTTGCTTCCTGAATGAAATAACCCAAACCAAGCGTCACATGACGGGGCAGCAGAGGCCTCCTCTGCCTCTCCCTCCACACAGCTCTTGCAACAATTTAGGCTACTCTCAAAGGAAGGACACAAATGTCAGCTGGTTGGTGTGGTGTTCCGCTTTTAAGGAAAACTTGTGATAAGCAAGTAATGTTTGTTTACGGGGTCTGCCAAGCGAGGTGTCAAAGCTTTCTCTTCTCTGCTGGTCTGCAACAAAAAACAAACTCTGAGTAGCTCCACGTAGGAAACTGTGCCACTTGAGGAGTGGAGTTTTCCTCAGCTTTATTTACATAATTTCTGCGGCATCAGTACAACCGAGCAAGGGAACAAGAGCATGTCTGCAAATTCTTTCAATTCCCAGCATTCCTGCATTCTTCAGCATCCTCTGCAGCGCCTCTGACTTGCCCTGGGAAGGTTACATTTCTCTCTGCCTTGGTAGTGTGGTGGGATCTCTAAGAATAAACTCTGCCCGACTCCTGCAGTTCTTTTTTTTGCTGGGTCCAAAACTGGCTTTACAATATGCCATTTCCTACTCGGTGGGCTTGAAAATTGCATGTGAGAACTTTGGGTTGCTCACGAGACTCAAAGACCATAGTTTTCGCATCGCAGATGTTTCTGAACACAGTTTACTGATGTTCTGCAAAGAGTTTAATCTAAAAATAGGTGGATAATTCATTATTAGTCACCCATGTCCATCTGTCCCCGTTCCTGCTCTTTGAATGGGCAATTAGATTATATCCCAGAAAGAAAAGTAATGTGGGAAGTGATTGTATGGGGAGCAACCGCTCCACAGTGTTAGTGTGAATAAAAATCGTTTGTCATTAATGAATGAACATGGATATCACTGTGCATGAAGCTAACGCATACTTGGACATCAAAAAATGTTCACTTATACTTAACTGTTTTATTGTTAAATGCATAATATTATTGCAATGCAAAGGAAATTTTGAAAATGTAGGGGATCATGAGGCTTTCTGGATTACATTTTTGTTTGTTTTTTGAAGATGGGAAAGATTTCTCTTGAATATTACTAAGAAGATTTCTGTTCTGCACATGTTATGAAATGTAGCCAGCAACTAGTATGGGGTTTTTTTAATCCCTGGGGTGACTGCAGGAGTTGGTAACTGGGTGCATAGGCACATCTTGTGTGTAAAGAGAGTTATTTACTGCAGTGTGTGTTAGGAGAACAGGTTCTTCTCTAGCTGACTGCTTTTCAGTGGACGTAACCATTTTGGAAGTCAAACTGCTGGAATGCTGATTTTTGTTTGAGGCTTTTTAGTGTGTTTAGAAATCGGGAGCTGAGGTTTATTTCCTGAAGAAATTTGATATGGGCAGAAGATACCCTAAGCTACCTACTTTGCCCAGTTAACTTCCCAAAGCTTTTTTGGAGAGCTAAGGCAAAACCCAGGCATCGGGATTTTTATACACAGGTCGTGTTGTTTGCATGTGCTCCTGCTGAATGGGTGCGACTGTCTAGAGGTCTGATGGTGTGAGTGTTCATTCAGCAGGCTTATTTGTTCAAAGGTCTCTGTTTCAGGCTCCCCACAGGAGCAGTTTGTGTGATGTGGGTAGCGACAGGATATATGCAAAACCCCAGCTCTGCATGCTCTTCTCTGCCTGATCACTGCTGCTCTGGGCTGTATACAAACCCGGTGGTAATCACTCAGCTCCTTGAACAGAATAGGCTGCAAGAGCTGCAACGTCCCAAACTCTATAACTTCATATTGCGTTAACACCACCGTTCTGAAAAACAAAACCAAAAACCAACCCAAAAACTTATGGTTCCTATTTTGTCTCTTTTTTTTTTTTTTTTTTTTGGTCAGCATCACCCTTCTGTGGCAAGAGGCACCTGAAAGGAAAACTTCCGCATATCAATGCACTGCCAATGGTAAGTACCTTCTTAACTGACACACAGTGCTGTGGTTCCTTCCTGCAGATAGACCGTAAGCTGTCTTACACTGCAAACACTATTTTTACAATAGCTACAAGTGTGTTATTTCAATTCTTTAAGAAACATCTAGACCTTATTCTGCCTGATAAATATATTAAAATTGTATCTGGACTTCATCCCGTGGGAAGCAGGGCAGCAGGGCAGCATGGTAATTGTGAAGCGAGAAGTGTGACTTGACAGTAACACAGCTCATCCTGTTGGTAACTGGTTTTGCTTCCTCTTTTGGTCAAGTTCATGTTTGGGGCAAGCTGTAGCTGAGCCAAGTGCTCTGTTGCCCCCGCTTGGGTGCTCTCTGTAGTTTGTTTCAGCACTATGAGCTTCTCCTATTAATTAATTAAAAAAAATCTGTGCAGTGTCAGGTGTATTTTGCTTCAGCACATCTGACAGCATAAGACTAGTGAAGTTAAAATCTTGGCCCTTGTAAAAAGGGCCTTGGTTGATGCAATCTTCTTAGCCCATCTCTGGAATTTTATGTGGTGTTATGGACTATTAGCAGTTCAGATTTGCGGACTGTCTTTTTGTTTTGCTTTCTGATAGTTGTGCAAATGGAAGGCAGAGGTGAGGTCTGAAGAGAAGGAATGGAACTTAGTGCTTCAGCTTTGATCAAATAATCTTTCTTCAGCGGTTTTGGTATCTTGTGTTGTCACAGTTGAGAGATGCTACAGGAATGGTAATTGCAGCATTAGCATTAAGAAATAAATGCATTCAGTGCCAGGCTGAGTTTTGTATTTCAAGCATCTCTGGATCACTGTACTCAGTACAGACATTAAAGGGACAGTATTTCTAACCACTAGCTTTAAAAACATCAAATTGGGATCTGAGAGCAGAACTGGGTTCCTTTGGTTTGCGTGTAGGAATAAGTAAGTAAATTATAGCCTCACATATTCCTTTGCATCTATCCTGTGGGCAAAATGACACTCCAAGAGAGTTTGCTTGGATGTAACTGCATTACTTTGAAATGCAGTAAGTAACTCTGTTGACTCTTGAAGAAATCATGGAGTGCAATGCAGTGCAGTGTGTATTTGGCACTAAGTAAAGCAAACACAACTCTGAAATCAGATCATCTGCACCAAGTGCATTTGTCATTTAATAGCCTGATGTTTAGGCTCAGAGTTGATGCGTGTAAAGTATCTATTGATTTGGGATGAATTTCAGCTGGTGGGAACGCATTTGTTGAGTATGAAGGCATTGTTTTTACCTGGTCATTTAGCCTGGTATTTTAACTTGCCAAAACAGAAAAGGCTGAGAGTGTTGCTAGTTTCAATTATTGTTAAATTTTCACTGTTGTTGTTGACCTTTTCCCCCCCAAAGCTACTCCGATTTCTTTTTATTTTGTATTACTTGAGCGTGTTTTTAGTTATGATTTAAAATACTGGTCTGTATTACTGCTGCTCTGAAAAACATGACTCATTCCATATTAACCCAGTCCTTATACTTCATAAAATTTTAAAATACTGAGAGACTGTACTTGAAATGTTACTGCGTTTTATCCTAATTTTCCCCCTACAAATTATATTAGAAATTCAGAATTGCACAGTCTCAAGGGCGTGCTAGTTGTTACAGTGATCATAAAACATACTCAACTGTTACTTGCAGTGAAGTGAAATACTCCCCACTCTTTTCTTTAAGGGCTGCTTTTGTGCTATAAGTTGTTATATTTTATTATTCTAGAGATTTCTAAACAGTTGCTCATCTCTTAATTAACTTTGAAACTATTTGAATGTAGATTTAAGAGACAAGCTAGACACATTCTTCATCATCCCAAAAGTAAACATAGCTTAAGTAAAATAGACTTTTGTAGGTTTTCATAGTGTTGTTTTTGTCTCTGATGTTTGTAGACAAAGTGTGACCCACAGGTTGACCTGGAAACAGCAGTTTGTATTCTTCTCCCAAACAGGACTTGGTGTTACTTGGCTCCACGTGTTCAATACATATATTTTCATCAGAAATTAATTTCTGATTCCCTTGAGAAATGATACTAGTGTTTTTGATCAGTTTTTATAATCATCATTGTCGGTTCCATTTCTGAGGACTTACAAAGTAAAACACAGAAGTTACACAACCCTTTTTTTTTTCCTTTGCTTTTCTATTTTAAAGCTATTTAAGCAATGCCTATTATAAGTTAACTGATGACTAAATATGGTAAAATACCAGTTACTCGTTAAAAACGTATTGTAATTGTTGGCAGGGTTGTTTTTTTTAATAAGATATTTGTACTGTGATATGGCCTTCTAAAAGAGGGTATGGCTGAGTTCAGTTGGTGTGACTTATCCATCCCATTCCTCAAAGTCTCACAGGAAAGACACAAAGGCTTAACAAAAAAGGCCTGTTAGAAAATGTGTGTAATGCTATTTCTTGTAGGATTTCAATGGTTTATTTAGAGGCTGATACCTGGGTATTTAATCCACGGTCATAAGGATTAATGAATGTGTTGGAAATAAAAATCGAAAGACGTGGACCTTTGGCCTGAGCAGAAGATCGCGTCAGGTGTTCCGCAAGGGCTTGAGCAAATGATTTTTTTTATGTGATGGATTAGGTAGCTGACCTGAGAGATGTATTCCATTGTAGCTTGCAACGCTTCTCTTGCGAGTTTTGGAAGCAAAGCTGGTTGCCTTTCTGTCCTCACAAGTTACTGAAGCAGGCAGGCTCGTGCATATTGGGGGGGGGGTGTGTGTGTGTGTGTATGTACGTATGCATAAGTATGTGTGGCCGGGATATGTCTGTGTGTCTGCATGACTTGTGTATCTTCATATACAAAAAGAAGTGTGCAAAGCCTAGGAACTAGGGGAAAGGTGTGAAGCGTCTCTTTGTGACTATCACATAACAGCCTGCTGTGCTGGGTTTAATTCTACAGGAAGTAACTGGCAAGGGCTACGGAAGAATCGAGCAAGAAAGGCAGCACAGCGGCCTCCTGAGATACGTCCTGAGCAACACTGTGCCTGGGCTCTTGGCATCTCTTACTGCATGGTTAGTTTGACAAAGATCAATTCCCTGATCAGTTAAAAAGGTCTCCTGCAGAAGAGAATAGAGGGCGTTATCATTTATTACAAGCTGACACAGGAAAAGTCTGAGCATAGTCAGTGAACACAAAGTTACTTCAGAAGAAGTGGGGTCATTGACAGTTAAGTCATGTCCTCAGTAGTCTCTTGGGGGAATACAAAGTAGGTGTTTTAAATCTACTTTTAGGTGAATATATCCTACTGTGTTTTGAAGGTGTGACACCCCTACTATGTGTTACGTCAGCTCTTCTTACATGTAAGGGACTTGCTACAGAACAGCTCTGTAGGTGTTAAGTCTCTTGGCCCAGGAAATTTCACGGGTGCAAGGTGATTACCCAGCCCAGAAACAGCAGCAGTGGTTGGAGGAGCTGGAGGGATGAAGTAGTCACTCAAAAGAAAAAGGCATTCAGTGAAGGGGTAGGAAGATCTCTGCAGAAATTTCCCCAAGACTGCAGGAACGCTTTTCCCACCAACCCCTTTGTGGTGCCTTCTGCAGTGTCATCCTCTGACCTTAACTACTCCTTAGAAGACAGCTAAAGGAATAAATGAATGTATCTATTAGCCTGTGATTCCACAGCAGCTACACACATCTAAATGGTGATTTATATGCCAGGTTAATCTTCTGCTAGCCGTTACAAGGAAGGTTTGCTTGCAGAGGAAGATGAGCCAGGGAGAGGGCAGGAACCTGCCCTCACAATTGAAGGAACTGGGTTTGACATGGAAGCCCTACCTCTGCCAACGTTTGCTAAGGGCAGCAGGAGGTCCGTGCTGCTAGCTCCAGGGTTTGCACTGGAATTGCAAAATGGACTTTGTTTCAACAGGGACTGAATGTCATCTCATAACTATGAGTATGTACAAAAGAATATCTGTGGGTGGGCAGACCTTTGGAAGATGGTAAGGCTGAAGGTTGGTTTTCATTATAATGAGAACAGAAACCCTGCTTCAAGAATTGATGAAACTTGACAGTACTTAAAATGTTGGCTGCAAAACATACAAATAGTTACTTCAAAAGAAATAACCCTGCAAGACTCAGGCCTTTATTCTTCAGATAGATACACATGTGTGTACCTGTATCTGTGAGTGTAGGAACAGTTCTTTTGAGACATAAATAAGGAGTACTTGTGTGCATAAAGCTAACCAAGCTTGAAAGCACTTTCAGTGGTATGGTCTGAAAGTGCTCATGAAATTCCTTGTTGAGCCTGTTGGTTGCACAGTTTACAGAGTATAGCTTTAAAAAGAAAAAATATATATATATTTCTAGCAGTTTTTGAAATACGCTGAAGTGTCAACATGAAATGTTGGACTGTTCTGCTGCTTCTGAAATCAATGGATGCTATTACCAATGAAGGAAGCTGAAGTCTAATGTATTTTGTCTGATAATTGGTTATGGCTGAACGATTATATTTGAGTGTTCATCCATAAGTTCTGTTTATTGGATCGGCATGGATTAGCTGATCTAATGGTATATGTATTGAAGAGGAAGCTCTAGAAATTTATTGAGGAAAAAATGTGTGGTATGTTAGGGTGTATGCTGTGATAAGTGTTAAGAAATGGATGTACGACTGCATTCTCATCCATTTTTGCAAGTTTTTAAAAATTTTCTATTTTTTCCACAGAAAGCAAGTCAAAACCAGCAGTAAGATCCCTTTCTGATCCATAGGAAAAGCATTCCTTGCCTCCTTTTTCTACCATTAAAGTTCGCTACTGAATGGATCAACTGAAAGGGAAAAAACTGTCCTTAAAAAATTTAAGAAGCTGTGGCTCTTTTTGAAGTGGCCTTTGTCAGAGAACTGCTGATTCTCTAAGCATTTTACAGTTCAGAAATAAGCTTTGACTAAGAATTCTCGGCAGAATCATAAATATGTAATTATCTAAGCAGCCAGGCTATTTAGCCCCTGGCAGCTGCCCAGTGCAGTGCAATCACAAGAGCAAAGGGAACTGGGCCAGTATCTCAAACTGGGGGAATGGCCTCTAAAACAGAACGAGGGCTGTTGCTGTTCCTTGCTTATTGCTATTCGTTTAAAATCTTAAATGTACCTAAAGAGGCTTTTTTTGCTGCAAGAGGTTGCTCTGTGTCACTGCTGCTTTTCTCTGTGTTTTTTTAAACTTGTCATCTTCCTCTTCCTTTACCTTTGGGTGTTTCTGCCTTTACCACTTTATACTGGTTTTAGTTCGGTAGTTGTAGCAGCAGTAGTAGTGCAGCTAGCATTAGATGATATCTTACTTGATCAGCATGCCATCTGCTTTAGAGAGGGAGATTTTATGTTTCTGCCGTGAGTTCACTGCCATATGCCCACGGTGAAGTTGTGTAACCTGATATGACCCTTTTTCCCACTCTATTCTATGAAAGAATTCGAAATACAGGGTTAAATGTTCTTGACAGTGACGAAGTTTGTTGCATATTTAAAAAATGAAACTGGATATTATGTGTACGTGAAGAAGGAAGGATGTTGTAGAGAAAACTGAAGGACAGGTTCTTTGGTGTCTGAGCCCGTTGAGTGTTACTTTCTGGAGAAGAGTGGGGCTTATTTGATTAGCAAACCCAGTAAATGTGTCACTGCCATGACTGCATCTTCATCCTGGTTTCCTTGTTGTCAACTGAAAGTTGATAGTAGTTCAAAGCAACAAAAGTAAAAGCTGCCCTTAGTTTCGGTGGGGTTGGGCAATAATGAATGTTGCTGCCAAATAACAGGAAGTCTGTGGGCTGGGGAATGATACTGAATATACTTGAGTTCTATTTGCGGAGGAGAAACTGAGATCTGCTGGTTACCAGAGACTCGGGACCCTGCATATGCATGGCCAACAGTATGGATGCCAGATCTGGAAGCTTGTACTTAGGTGTCAGTTCTCTAGCTGGTCATACGAATAGAAACAAGGATCATAGTCACTGGCTTAGTGCACCCATGGTGGCAAGTGAAGGTTATGTGTGGTGTTCTGATCGTGATTTCATGAACATATAAAAAAATCCATTCAAGGCAAGGGGTCTTCTGAATTCTCCTGGGTCTGATGCTTGATGTGCACATGTAGGATAGACATCCATGATTTTAATATTCACTCAGATGGAGAGCACTGACAGATGTAAGCCCTAGTTGGAATATTTGTCCTCATTAATGATACTCATGATTATTTTTTCTCTTTCATTTAATTTCTCTTGGATGTAGCTGAAATGTATTTTCTGGTGGTCTACATGTGGCTTAAAAATGTTTTATCACGTGTACAGGTGTTTCTCACGTGTGTCAAAAGATGTCAACCCAGTGGCATAAAATAAGTTCAGTCCATCATAATAGATTGAAAAGGAGAGTTAAAGTCATTAATTGGAAACCAAGCTTTTATAAAATCACCCATTTCACTCCCTTGTAAGCTTCTTTATTAGCCTAGTCACCATGTTTTGTTACAACAGCCATGAACTTCTGGTAAAGGAACTACAGCACATCAAATAATGTGCATGTTGGATGGACTATGAAGAAGGGATTTCAGTGCATGCTTATTAATGAGAATCCAGAATAAAGTCAGTGATGGTTAAATGAATAGAGGGCAGATCAGCCGTCAGAGTGGATTTTTTTCCATGAATAAAAGAAACAAATTTAAAACTATCAGGTACATAACGCACAAATTAAGGGGAAAAATAGATGGTCAAAGGTTAAAGAGGGAATGAAAACACAAGTTTTATGGTCACAAGATCAAACGAGGCATTAGTTAATTTTCCTTTTTTTTGGTGTAGTTCACCAGGAGTTCAAGTAATTCAACTGAGAGATTGAACTGGAACAGAAAAGAGTGCCAGAAAAGCTGATTACTAATAACATAAACAGAAAAAATAATCAAATGAACTTAAGACTTGATGTCAGCATTTCACATTAAAATGCATTTGAAAAGGCTGGAATTCCATCCTAGTTGCATGGAACCTGATTTACATAGAAAACAAATTTATAACAGCCGTTCTTGCAACAGCTGATAAATTATTTTGTTAATGAGCCGTCAAAATGGATTTAACCAAGAAGAGTCTGAGGCGCAGAAGATGTTTTCTGGTGGCTGACCATCTGGGAAATGGGAGGTAACCTGAGGAGTAGGTGAGGGAATTTGATCCCAAGGAAACACTGAGGAGCTGACTGTTAATTACATACATTGCAAATGGAAACAGCATTACAGATGCTGGGGTTTTGGTCTAAATAGAAAATACCTTACAAGGTATTACTTCCCACCATGGGCACCCCTGAGGTGATGTGCTGCTCTGTAGGCAAGGTTATTACTGCCTTTTCTTCTGCAGATTTCCTGCATCTTACAATAAGCAAGTAACTTGGTTGCTTATGAGATTGTAAATGTGAATGCAGCTAAGAGCAGGTTGTCGGCATACCTTTCCACTAGCATAATCCCCAGTTTATTTTATATTTAACTTTCTAAAAGCAAAATCCTTTTGTGCTGAATCGTTCCATTTTGCCTATTGCTTAGGTGTTTCCTGTGCTGTTGTAATTTACTAGATAACCTGGTTTAAAGTTCACCCCAGTGAGTGGGCAGGCTCTTGTGTGTCCTGGTTTTTTGACTGAAGCTGAAAACAAAAAAAAAAGAATGAATAGGCTGTTGTGGATCGAAATTGTTTTCATTGACCCATCTTCTTTTGTTCCGCAATCCTCTTTGCCAAGACTGACTGAAGTTTTTCAGCAGATCCATCTCTGTAGCCTACAGAGCCAGCATTGCCTCTCTTTTTAGATTTTAAAAACACATGCTGTGGTGGTCTCTGTGGTGGTCCATGTATTTCAGTTGGATTTCCTTTTTCTCCTAACCTAAACTCCACAAACTCCTGATTTTTTGCCTTGTGCTATGAGCGTGTCATGACGGTTGTAGGGAATTACCCTGTTGGTAATGCTCCTTGGATTTTTACTGCTTCTCCCTTTCATCGGGCTGCTTTTTGTTCATCTGCAGTCAGACGTGCCTTGTGGCATGTTGGGAAGAAGCATGAATGCTCCATGGCTTGACGTAACTGCATCTGCTCATGTAGTTTGGTGCTAACACCTTGGTGTCTGGCATGCATGAGAGCTCTGGCTTTACACTGGGAAGGAACTGAGGAAAGGTTGATACTCTGTATTTGCCTGTGTGCATATAATATATATTTATAATCAAAATAAATAAGATTTAAGCACGTGGGCTTAATGAACACCTATAGTGGGAAGATAGACACCTCTGTGTTGTCTGTCTTCCATAGAACGTTCTTTTGGTTTTAGACAATGAATAAGCTAGAGTTGATCTGTGAAGACTGTAGTATTATACTTGCTCCAGTGGTGTGTAGTAAATAGAATAGTGATGAGATGTTGTAGAATTGTGGGGTAAGGAGTGCGTTAAAGGGGAGGTGATGTCATCTGTTGTCACAAGGGATGTGCTGGGCCTAAAGGAAGTTTGTTGTCTTAAGAATTGGTCTTGGGCCAACGTTAATGTATTTACTAACGAACTTGGCACTGAAAGTCGGAGTGTGCAATAAAACTTGCCAGCGACATAAAGTTGGGAGGTACTGTCAGTGTAAACAAGGATCAGAGTATCCTACAGGAAAAGCTGGATGACCTTTAGAACCTGAGTGGAAAAAGTGGACTGAAATATCATAGCACAAGATGCGTGGTTGTGCACTTCGGGATAGATGTGAGTTTTGCCCTAAGCTAGGTGCTCATTTCTTGAAAGTGACAGAGGAATAGAAAGACTTGAGGATGTCTGCCAGTAAAATCAAAGGGTATCTTTTCACTAGTACCCTGCAGCTCTGAAAAGTGTAGACCTAAAGTCAGTAAGGTGAAGAGGTACTTATGGTAGAAATAGGAAGGTGCTAATGCTGCTCATGTGCAAGGCTAAATCCCTGTGTGTAACTCTGAACTACTCTGGTAGACCACAGGCAAGAAAGATGAGTGTAAAATGGAGCAGAAGAAACACTTATATCTTGGCAAGGAGTGTATTCAGGCTGGAGACTAGAAAACATTCATCGGGGAGTAAGATTTTGGGATAATCTTGCCATAATATAATGGGAGGCAAAATAAGCTTGTTAGTTTTGAGATGGACACTTGTTAATGTAAACTGGGCTCAAGGGGGGAGCCTGGCAGTCTTCCTAACAAGCACAGTTTGTACAATAACAGGTTTTGTCTTGAAAGGTGAGAGCTTAATTTTGTGTAACCTGGAGAGAGCATCAGTGATCTTTCTGGCTGTGTTTTGTTTAGCCAGATTAGCAAATTTGACCTGTATAAGAGTAAAATCAAGTCCTTCTGTTAGGAACTTGGGATAGAACCTGCTGCCTGGGAGAAAACAGTATACTGAATATGAACGTTATACTTCGCCAGTTTCAGAAGCATGCAACAGATTCTTGGATTGATTTTTTTTTTGTCTGATTTGGAAAGCAGATTAATCTGTTATGTAAATAAATTTAAGACATTTACCTATGTAAATTTTAAAGCCTTCCAAAGAGAGCTTATACATAGCAAACCTCAGGAAAAAAACCCACTTGATTTTGGGCTTCCTAAGGTTTAGTTTTTACTGCAAGGTTGATGCATGATGCATGAGTGAAGGCAAGGTTTCAGCAGAGAGTTGCTGGAAATGCCAAGCTACAGCTGGGATGGGTGACATCTACTTAAAAAGATCTCAACTATGCAATACTCGTACTTTAGGAACCCCAGTGCTTGCTTTTGAAGAAAAAACAGTGTAGCTTAAGCTTGTAACTCATCTGGTGGTAAATCCACAGTGGTTTCTAGAGGTTTGTAGGCTCTGGGTAGGGAAATGACCTTGATGATCCCAGCAGTAGAGCTAGATCACAGAATAGCACACTTGCTTCCTCCTTCTCTTGCCCTGCAGCATCTCATTTGTTTTGAACAGTGCTGCCTCCCCGGAAATCTTCCAGTAGAAAATAAATGCTTTCAGAGTCATATATGTTAAAAAAACCCTGAAAATGCAAAACTATCTAGTCCTGCCTCACATGTCTCTTCTGGTCCATGAACGTTGCCTAGAGGTCAACTCTAAAGGCCTGTTTGGCAGTAGAAATAGGTGAAACGAATGCCTGGTGAGAGGTGTCTGTCATCCTTCCTTGGCTGTTTTGTGGGAGCTGAGTATTGCCCAGGATCCCAGCTTGGAAGATAACACTGTGGCTTGTTTACTCAAGCAACTTGCTGTGAAACAATGGTACACCAGGAATGCACATGTGGTTTTAGTGTGCTTGAAGAGCAGTTTTGTGGCTATCTTGTTCACAGTGTGGTGAAATACTGTGATAAGAGTGCTGTAATTGGGAAGGGTAGTTGGAGAATTGGGTGGAGGGAAACACATTTCTTAAACATAGTGGACTTGTCAACAGGTAAAGTGTTCCCTGACTTGCTGTGTATTCCTGGAAGAATTTCAGGGTAGATCTCTAATGTTAAATAAAAAGAACAACCCTGTCAAAAAGGATGGGTATAACAAAAGGGAGATGGGGACAGTTGTTTGTGTAGTAATAGGTGAATGCCCCAAATCCTCCAAAATGGAGCATTTTGAACAGGGTTTTTTTGCTTCCTTTCTCCTGTACTAAGTTGCAATGAGAAAAGCAGCTGCAGGATCTGTAGAGCGTGGACTTCACTGGAGGAACACATCTATTTATCACTTCTAACCAAATCTTGACGAGCTGTACAGATTTTTTAGTAACACCCAGAAAAATAATTTGTTTTGGGAATCTTAAATCTACTAGATATTTGCTGAATGAAGGAAGAATCCTAGACAGGCAGCAGTGTGTGTAACGTTTTGCCTCACACTAGGATAACGGCTGCAAATTTCTAGAGCTTCAGCTGTTTAATAAGGCATTCCCGAACTCAGCCCAACAGCCAGAGCCAAGAACAGAAAAAATGCCTGTTCCTGTGATGCTTTTTCCTTTCTCAGCCTGTTCCCTCAAAACCCTTTCCTGCTCACTGGGCTGTAATCTCACCCAGTGCCTGTATTTCTGCTGCAGTCTTGGGGTGAGCAAGGACCTGTCTGTAGGAGGCTGTTAGCTGCTACATGGGCAGAAAGTAAGACAAGTCACATTCTCTTGCTGTTAACTGTGTGTAGATTGTCTCTTCCATACAGAGAGTAGACTTGTTATATAGCTCTTTAGGGTTTTTTATTTAAATAAACCAAAGGCTACCATCTAATTCTCATTCAGTACTTCAAAATACTTCATTTCGCTCTCCGAAGAAGTTACTGAATTTAGACAAAGACAGCAGTATTCAACGTTGTATTTATCCTAACTTAGAACCAGCCAGCACTTTCAGGAATGACTAGAAAAGCCCTGTTACATCTCGGCAGTTTCATTATCTTTGAAGACTCTTCAGTGTTTTTTGCCTCCCCCAGAAGAGAAATTTTTTCTTTTCTTTTTTTCTTTCTTAATGGGCTGTGCTAGGAGGACAGAATCAGCAGCAGCTGTGATGCAGGCTATCTGGAGGACCTTGACAGTAAGAAAGAGTAAGCAGATGGTCTAAGGAAAATGTATTAAAACAAAACAACAAGAGTCCTGCATAGGAGATTGTAGTTGTTGCTGTTGACATTTTACTTTTTATGTTGTTTATCGACCCTGTCTGGTTAGATTCCAGTCTGTTCAGAGAGAACAGGACAGAGAGCACAAGGCTGAGGTTTTATATGTTTATGCAGCCTTATCACAGTGGGGCCCTCATCTTGAAAAAGGGTCTTTTGGATGCTGCTGTTACTCAGATAAATAGTGGTGGTAATAATAATGTTTATAGTGTCTGGATTTAATTGTTCTGAAGGTCCCTGAGCAAAACCAGAGGTGCCTGAAATAGAACAGAAAAATTATACATGAAATGAGTAAAATCCCCACGATCTGTTGTATGTGTTGTTTTGTATCTCTGTGTTTTGGAGCTTTTGGGTTTGGGTTTTTTTTTTTTACAGCTCCGTTTTATCCGAGTGTGTGTAACCACCTCAGTTTTTACACGGGTTTGTATCGTTGCACATTGTGATTTATACTCAGATAATAAAGATGATGACTACCAGAGGTTTTATATAATCCCAGCATTGCGGCCTTGTAATTCACTTGATGTCTTTTTGCAGTGCAGATGAGTGATAAAAGCTCTGCATATAGACTAGTTTGGCTTTTCCCCCTCTACAAGTCGTCAGAGCACCCATGTGTGGGTTACCATCCACGCCCCTGCATGCATCCCTACTTGTTTTCCTTCGAAGCAGTTATTTGGAGTAGCCTTGGTGTTTTTCCTCAGGTTTCAGTGTTACAAACGAATTGAGGTAAACAGGGACGAGGTTGGTTACATATCACTGTGCTGTGAAAAACACAGCTGGTTCATGTCTAGAAATGGGGTCAGGTTTTAATTACATTGTCGGAGGTAGTTAGCACTTAAGTAGTTTGCTTTTCAGTATAAAAGGGGATGAAAATGGATCAGCGATTATCTTCTAGCCCTTTTAGAAAAGATAGTATGTATGTATAAATGTAAAATACAGTAGGTCTAGAAAGCCCTACAAACCTTAACTACCTGCAAGTGCTCTCAGTTCTCTTCTTGAAAAAATGAGCTTTTTTTTTTCCCCTCAATAATTTATGTTGTGACATATTTACAATGAACCTCTATCTCATCTGAGTTTTGCAATTCTGAATAATCAACTTTGCTTCACCTGTTAAAGAAAATAACATTTTTAATACACTTTGAATAGAATTTTTAGAGCCTAGCAGGTTCAGGAGCTGAAGTTAAAGTCCATGATCACTTGACCATGTCATCTCATTCACTGACTGCATTCCAGGGCCTGAATCTGCCCTCATCTTCATCCCGAGAGGTTGTATAACTGAGTAACTGCATCTGCTTTCTTGCTGTACTGCACGGGGTCATCGGATCTGCTCTCTTCTTAAGGGCAGTTCAGGTGAAGGATACAATGGCATAGGATTATTGTTATATAATAGAATATTCTGTTATAATAATTTCAGTTCAGTTAATATATTAAAGTCAGTGGAAAGGCAGTTTCCTGGGCATCTTTGAGTGAGGGAAGCTTTTACCGGGAGATGCACACAGATTGCCGGAGAGGTCTGTGGTTTGCGTGGTGAACAGCAGCCCCTTGTAGTGACATGGAACCTGTGAGACTGAATAATCCTGTGAAGACATGCTCCTTAAAGGGGTGTTCATCTACCAGTGGTGGGGGTTAAGTGTCCATTATTGGCTTGTTCGTTCTCTGTGGTTTGAAGAAGTTTTCGTTGTGGATTTTTTTTGAGTGGTCTGCATGAGCCAGGAGTTCCCAGAAAACCACTTGCCTTCGTCGCCGTAACATACCCAAACCTCTTAAGTCCTATCCCTACTTCTATTTGCATTAATTAAGACATAAAAATCCTGTCAAATGCCCCTCCCTCTGTAATGCTTTTCTTTGCCTATGATGAGCGTTAGCTAAGAACAACACTTCCCCTTTTGCTGGTGGGGTTTGGGTGTTTTAAGAAAAGCTGTTTTGGTGAACTGATTTAGAATTGGAGAAAGCTCAGGAGGTACAAACTAGGCCTTGGCTAGGTGCTGGTTTGGTGTAGCAGGGTGTAAGATTGATTGTGGTGTTAGAGCTGCAGAGGCTGATTTGTTTATCTATAGCTGGGCTCCAGTTTTTATTCGTGGCTATAAGACATGCTGATCTCCCCACAGCCATTGCTCGAATGGAACTTGTTGATAGTGGAGACTTTCACTTAGCTGGTCAAGACCACCGTAATCCTGATTTTTTTTTTCACTTTTTTTTAACTGATCTGCTTAGGGTTTAAATATTTTTAGCCTATACAAAGGAAAAACTCAGCAAGGGATGGATGGGACCGCGTTCGTCTTTTCTTCCCTATCTCCTTTTAAAGTACCTGGCAGCCTCCCTGCTCACATGTGGGACAGTTATTAGAAAAAATGAAATGTACAATGGATATAAAAATACTGATGTGATGAAAGTGACTTTGGATCCCAGATGGCTTTGTATTTTGTTTCTTCTTGCAGCTCTCAGTTCCTTTTCTCAATTTTGACTCCTCTACTTGTTAATAGTCACGGTGTTAAAGTGAATTATATGATAAAAGGAAAATGTAGGAAATGGAAAAACATAGACAATCTTGTTCCCAGATAGCGAATGATGATCTTAATAATTCAGGATTCTCTTCACTCCCCATGGATTTAAAAGTGAATTGGCAACGTGCAAAATTAGTTGCAGCTACAATTGATTTCCTTGTACAAATACTTTGGTATGCATAAATACATTAGAAATTAAATGGTTGGCACAGGGTCCCTGGTTTTGTGCAGATCTTAAGGCTAGGAGGATTTTTTTAACCTTTTCTTTTTTCTTCCTTACAAGAATAAAAGAGGTAGCTGTAGAAGGAAGTTCTTTAAAAGGCGTTATTAGGAGGAGTGTGCTCCTGCAGGCTGATGGAAAGTGATGTGATTTTTATACCAAGAGGAAAGATGAGCAGCAGTGATTACTGTGTTTCTCTTCGAGTCTGTCTTTCAGACAGTTCTGAGTATTCCAAATTAATCTGCTATAAAACTGTAAAATGGACTATTATCTACTGAAATGTGAGCACAGCTCACCTCTTGCTGAAGACATGGTGTTCCTTAGTCCTTAAGTTTTAGAGAACTCTTTCTATGTAATTCTTTCTCTATTTCTGTTTCCTCTCTGTGGCAGACATGCCTGAAACAATGAGTCCCACTTCTCTTTCAGCAGAAGGCTTGAGGCAGTTCAGTGTGTGTTGCCAGGATTTCTCCTGCCAGATCTCCCTCTTTAGTGAACCTCTGCAGAAAGCTCTTTTTTTTTCCACTTTTTCTGCCGATAGTGTCAGGTTATCTGGAGTGAGAAAGGGAGAACTGTTTTCAAGGTAAATCACAAACACAAACCAGGAGAAAACTTGTTGAAATAGGCCATATTCTTTGAAAAGAATCACCCACAACCTCCTGAAATCGCCAACATGGTCTAGTTTTGCCGCAGAAGTCATGAATTACACTGTTTTGCAAAAGCTGTAGAGAAGAAGCATCCCATACTCACTGTAGTTGGGTTTTTCCATGAGAGGCCTCTGTGTTGCAGTAGGTAGCCACTGTGAAAGTTGTCTTACGTCTATCTCGATGAGCAGCAGGCAGTCATCAGGGACCTGTGTGATTTTGTGCAGGGTCTTTTCTGCAGGTACATACCCCTTCCTCCATTCATTGCTGAAATATGTAGTTTCCTCTCTGCTGGTGACTTCCATACAAATACAACCTGAAGACTGAGTAGTGTATTACATTGCCTTTCACAGTGCATTGCTTGTAATACAAGCAATCCAAGCTTGTCTCTACATGGGAAATAATAAAATCAGGTCCAAGAATTTTTTACTACCATCTCCTGGACACACTCCTCCCAGCATCACTGCTGCACAGAGCGTACCTGTGTCTGAGCCAGATTAAAACCAATAAATCACTTAATGTTAATTTATTATTTTTATTTTTTTACTTACTTTCTGCGTCAACTTTTATGTGGAAGACTGTTTGCACCAGCTAGTGTGATGTAATAAAGACTATTAAGATCTAGTATGAGTTTTGTACTGATAGTTGGCTATAGTGAAAGTTAGGTGTTAATTTGGGAAGGCACACAATAGGGGTATTGTAATTTAGTGCTGGCTGACGTCTCTCAAAACTCCAAGTAGGTTGTACTATAAATACAATCTCTTGTTTTGCAATTGACATTTTGCTAGTGGGTGGCTAATTGCTAATTTGAAGGGAAATAGACTAGAGATCTAATATTAAAAACTAATTAATAGTTATGTGGATATTTTAAGTCTATTTTTCTGCTTATTTATAGGCATACATTATTCATCTATGCTGTGCATCCTTCTTTGCATATATGTTTAATTCTGAAACTTTTGCTTCAGTAACGTTCACACTTAAGTGCCTCTGCAGCCCAAAGCTTGAAAGCAGAATTGGTTGTATTTCTGAAGCTGGTGATGTCAAAGTAATGGGACTTCAACTATTTTCAGAAAAGCCTCCCTCTTCAACCAAGCCCTAAGAGGGAAACCAGTGGTGCGTTGCCTATGTAGCAGCTTACTTTGAGAGTCCTGAATCAGCATCAGTGCTACATGTTTTCCTATGTATACAGTGAAACAGGACTTTGTTTAGGCCTCCGTGGGAAGTGGAGGAGGAAGAGGAATAAAATTAGAAGGGGCATCACACAGGAAGCTTGGTCCTTTGGGATCAGAGTAAAACATGCGTTCCAGTTTACATCACTTCTCACATCATACATGTTACTATCCTAAAGAGATGTTATGTTCTGGTTTGCTCTGATGGGGAAAAAATGATCTTCTACCTATTCACCTTGCCTCCTGCCTTTTCTCTCCCACTTACACTCATCTGTAGATTAATAAGCATGGGTGATACTTTTCTTTTTAATGAATTCTTATGTGAGTTTATAATAAGGCAGGAAGATTATGTGAGAGATGCGTTATACTTTGCATGTGCTTGGTATTTTTAGCTCTGTTTTGTCACATAGCCAAACAACTTCAAATGCATTCTGCTAAACTCCATCCAGCAGTGCTGTGATACCCTGGGCTGTGGCTGCTGGCGGTGGAATTTGCGTGCATCGTCTTTGCATTGTAACTTCATGAGCACTCAACAAAAACTCTTTCCTTGCTATCTATAGACTTTACATTATTCATTTAGCTCGGTGTCCTGGGAGGTGTAAGCTGTGTCCTAGACAGTGTTTGCTATTGCTGGATTAAACCCTGCTGGCTCTTATCTGGAAACTCACCTGTTAATGGAAGCATCAGCAGTACCATCAGCCACACGTTGCATCTTCTGCATGAAGTTTTTCTCAGAGTTTGTTCCGAGTGTGAGGAAAACTCCATATTAGTGCCAAATGTCTAACAAACAGGTGTACTTCTCTGCCTTTTAATATCCTGTACTTTGGAGGGTAGGGCACTATAGCTGTTAGCTTGTTGGAAGACATGGTTACGGACAATACAGGAAGCATAGTGCAGAACTTTGAGCTTTCACAGCCCTCCTGGCAACTGTCAGTGCCCTTTGAAAGGTGTTTCTCCTCTGCTGCCAGTCTCTGTGTCTTTGCCTGTGTTTCACCATAGTTCAGAGCATCATAGTTGTGAAAGAAACAAGGATAGCAGATGTCACAGCAACCTTCTTGCTTCCGTTTTTATACAGATACCCAAATATTTCAATTTTAAGGTGGTGGGTGTGGGGTTTGTTTTTTTTCTTTCCTCCTTTTTTTTTCTGTCTCTCTTGTACTTCCCTGTGCACGTTACAGCTCTGGGCAGAGAACCAACCCCAAACCACTCGTGTTACTGACACAGTGAGCTTAGCTGGAGAGGTTGGTGTTTCAGGCATGGCTTGCGATCCAGGCTGTTTCAAGAAGTGTTTACAGTTCAGTTATTCTCCAGTGATAAAACACAGCTGGTCATGTTTGTCCGGTTCACCATGGTCTGAGGAGGAACTGACACTACCAAGCACTCGCCTGTTCTGGTGCTGAGAGGTGTATATGAAGGCAGATAACAAGGCTCATGTTTAAACTCTGCAGGACACTTGTAGCATCATTTCTCTAGTTTCACGGTCAGTTTGAGACGTATCAAGAGTGACTGTCAGTGGTTTGCTTGGCAAGTTTTCTGACTCTGTTTGCATGGCAGTGCTTGTTTGTGTTTTTGGTTCCATGTGACTCGGGAATATTGTATTTATACACGTGCTTACTGCATGTAGTCCTGTATGTGATGTAGTCCTGGTGATTTTACTGTAATCACAAGGTGCGTGTTTAATCTGCCAAGGTTATACACAAACTTTAAGATTCTGCAGTAGCTAAAAAAGCCCAAACCAAAACTGTCTTAATGTGCTAAAAATGGACAAAAATTCTCTTGTGTTCCAAGTAGCAACTTCAATGTTTTCTCCTATGTTAAGAAACATATCTGCATTTGGGTGATCCCGCTGGTTCTTGTAATGTTTACTTGCTAATCTTTTCTATCAAAAATAGTAAACCATGTTTGTCAAAGTACTATAGAGCTTCAAACATGTTAAAAATTACCCATGGGCCAACGTTGGTACTGGAGTGAGAGCGTCTGGCCCATACCCTGCCCTGGGAATACTGAGCACCAATTCCTGCACAAAACTCTCGTGTTTTGAACTGGTGCTGATCTGCCAACAAATTCAAGGAACTTAAGGATGAAGTGAACTCTGGTGAAGGATTGCAGGCGAGGGCCATACAATTGCATGTGTTGGGAGTAAACAACCGAAGTTCTTGAGTAACTGTCACACCTTCCTAAGTTTTGAGGTATTAGACTTGGTATATTCTTCCATCTGAGCAAATTTTTGCGCTTTTTCCTCTTGCCTTTGTCTCGTATTCCATAAGTATCTCGATACATTTGGCATTTACTGGTCTCAAGATGATCTTTCCCTACACAAACATATAACTTTCTGAACAGCACCAAAAATTAACGTCCTTTTGCAAGCATTTTTTTTAATCTCAAATTATTAAAGGCCCGTTGAGTCTGAAAATGAAGCAATGTAACTTTTCACAAACATGCATATTTTTCAGTGTAACTGGAAGGTGGTTTGGATTACTGTCTTTAGGCCTACAGAGCCAAGAAACCAATTACAGGCATGGTTAGAAAGCAATAGCTTGCATTAGTCAGATTATAACAAGATTCCAATAATGTACAATTGCTGTACGACAAATTAGTTTGTATAGATTTTGACAGTTGTTGCCTTTAATAAACTAAATTATTAAGCAATATGCAGCTGCAATGCTCCCAAAGTCGGAGAAAAATAAACTCTTATTTCCTTGTCGGAATCTTTTCCATAGAGCAGGACGTGGGCTATGGCAAGCCAGGTTTAAATTGCTTGATTAACATTGTGAATCTGTCTGTCCCAAGATAATTTTGTCTCCTTAAGTAGGTGACACACAGATTACAAGAGCTTCTTTTAAGGCTTTGTCAGACACCTCCTTTTTGCTGTTACTCCCGACAGATGCATTTGTGATGTTTTGGGCTGCCACTTAGTAAACTAAGGTTTGGGGTTTTTTAATGTGATTTATGAGTAAATGGTGACTAGATTAACGCTGCCTGGTTTATTTTCACTACAGGCCTGAGCCAAGAATTTAACTTGTCTCCCCAGAGTGCAAGAGCTATGTTGTAACTCCACGTGATTGCTCAGTTGCAACTCTGAAGTCCGAGACCTCTCTTTCCCTCTAGTATAGTGTTACTGTAGCGCTATAAAATAAAGCAAAATCTTCTAAAATTTTAGAAATCAGACTATTCAATCAATAGCTTTGTCTGCTTTCCTGTCCTGAGATGTGTTCCAGAGCAGGTGTGACAACCACTGTGGCTGCCAAGTGATGTTTGTATCTACCTTGGCAAGCCTCTATTCTAGTGATACGGACTTCAATTAGATATGACATCATTGTGATATAACCTGCTTTCAGTCCAATTTAGGATAAAGTCCTGCTGCTTTTGTGTGCATACCCAAGCACATTAAACCCCAGTTTGAGGTGTGTGCTCCTTCCCAAGCCCCACTTGACTTTTATTTGAGGAACCAGGACTCCTGCACGACACTGCTGCTGCCCAGCAGTTTGGCGCTTCCCTTCTCGCAATCGAGAGTGGCAAGGGCAGACCTTATTTCTGTGTGTCCTTGTCCAGTGTCACATGTGGGGAGTTTCAGCTCTCACACTTCTCTCTGGGAGAATGTGGTAGCACCAACTTACTGGGAGTAAATGGAAAAGTGAAGGCTGCTCATCTTGTGTATTTGCTGGCATGAAGGGTGTAGCAGCCTTGTGCTCTGCTGTGGTGACTGGTGTGAGGGCCGCTGTAGTAAGATATATTGCTTGAGTTTATGTGCAGAATGGTGAGAGGGGAAAAGTTTTGGTTTTGAGTTTTTAACTAAATTTTAAAACTACAAAGTTGAGGATTTTCAGTAACGGGGAAGCAAACCAGCTTTACAAGGCTTTTGATCAGCTTAATGTTCTGAAAGCTGCTTTTTCAGGAAAAAGAGATGCAAGCTCCCGAGATCAACTTTAATGAGTATGCGAAGTAGTGTCTGTAGCCTTTGCAAGACCAGTAATGAAACAATACAGTTGGAGGCAACCTTTAAAAAATGAAACGTTTCTGCCCTCCAGTTTGGTAAAAATCATTCCTGTGTTGGTCTTTTCACTGAGAATACGCATATAAAACTTGAAGGCTTCAAGCCAAATAGGTTAAATTATGATCAGGCTGAAGAATTGGAATAGCTCAAACAGAAAGGATGGGAATTTCAGTGTCTTGTTTCCAGGTAACTTTATAGAAATATATACAAGAAATGCCTGGGACAGACAATACATAAGCAACCAGTGGAAAAAACCTGACCCAGCAATACACATCAGGGCCTTAGAGATACTCTGCAGGATAGTAAAAACAAAAGGGAAAAAAAAAAAAAGCAAGCATGTTTCCCAAGTATGAAGAATATTGGGTAATAGGGAACTTGAGCCACTTTGCTTCAGTTCTTTAAATCTTGGGTTGTTTCCATTTAGTGTTTGAAAACCTTATTGAAGAATATGCAACACAGTAAATCTTAACCTGCCTGGTCAATATCTGCACCAGTCAAAGCTGGTACAGACAGACATAGTGCTTCTGTGGTGTGCCCTCTATAGCTTGTCAAGTACAAGGCTTTCTGAGTGTCACCAGTGGACTGTGAAAATATCCTCTGCACTGGTATTGTACGACTTCTTAAATCGTTAAAAGGATGAGTTATGGAAATGACACTGGATATGGAAGATGATAACAGATGCATGTTCACTTGGGACATTGCCTTCAGGTAGTCAAAGCAGAACATTAATGTTCTACAGGTAAAGATCTTAAACCTCATGGTTTCATTTTCAGATTGTGGAATAACTGTTTGGCCATCAAGTACTGCTCAACAGTAGAGTTGCACTTGAAGATGCAGCACTGCTGAAGCTTTGCTTGTTAATCTACGTCTGGTTGTTGTCTGCCTGGGGAGCTGTATGGAAAATGTTAGTGGTCTGGGCTGTAAGCTTACCAAATGAATTTTCCTGGGGGTTTTTCACGAGAGTTATGACCCAGGGACTTTTAAACTTTTGTAATGCTCAGACTTGCCTGCATGTGTTTTTCAGTATCTGAGTAGTGTCACTCCCAGTCCCTTTTGGCAGGGTTAGGGCTCTTTGTGATCTTGGAGTCTTCCTCTGCGATGAATGTTTCTGTTTTCCCCTGAAATTGTGATGTCGGGTGTTATCAAGGAAATACCACGTTTATCATGTTCGTTCTGTGAATTTTCTGTGAATTGTGATGTTAAACTTTGCTCAGGATAAATGATTTATTGTCAGTTTGATTTCTGCTGCAGTTTGGTTGTGCTGCTGTGCGAGCTTCTGACTTAGAACCAAATATTTAGCAGTCAGTGCAATCCTACTTTAAAATTAAACAGATTTGCTTCTGTTTCATAGAGCGATTCTAAGAGGCTGATGTGAATTTTCCAACCCAAGACTTTGGTTTTCTCTAAGCTGCTTCTCCTGCTAGTTGTGTTTTTTCTCAGAGGCATGGCAAAAAGTGGCGCTGTTTGCGGAATCACAATGGAAAAGCAAGGGTTGCTTCGTCTGCAAACCCAAGATTTATTTTGTTAACACGTTACTTAGATTTCAGTCACTCTGCTTGGTGACATTTGTTGCTTGGATGGTCTTTGAAATAGAGGGATTAGAGGGAATAAGTGGGAGCAAGCAGATCAAGTATCTCAGTGGTAACATTTGGGTTTATGCAAATGGAGGGAGAAGCAGACCAGAAATTCTGCTGCGCTCGTAGGACTAAAAATAAGCCCTTGTTCATGTGTTGAGCTCTCCGAAGATCCAAATGCATGTGTTACTTTAAGTTCAACAGGGAGACTTAAATTTGTATTTAAAGTCAATTTATACTGAATTCTTTTTCCTTATGTGTGCAGTTCATCGCCTTAGTAGCAGTCTTTGCTATAGTCTTGGCAAAAGTCATCCTACTGAAAGAAAACAACATCAAATACTGTTAACAGCTGGTCTAGTGGGAAAGACAACAGTAAACAATACTTCCTAAAAGTGGTTCACTTCTCTCTCCCTGATGGGCCACATTCAATTTGTCAAATGCACATCAGTACTTTTTATGAGGACATAATTTACTTTTTTTGTCTTTTTTCCTGACTATACATGATTTAATATCAAAACAGCAGCCCCCCTGGACAGTCATTCAAAAAAGATATGTTACTTGTTTGTTAAAAAATCCATTTTTTGAGTACTAAAAAAAATATAATTGCATTGACTTCGGAAGTGCCAATGTAATAGTAGTAAGTATTTCAGTTGTGAGGCATAGGAAAAAAAGAACTTGGGATGAAAATTGCTGCCTTAATGTTTGGGAGGGCTGCAAACAGAGCTGTCGTTCTAAGAGATTAAGTCCAGGTTTGGATAGCTATATCCCTTTAGTTTAGAGAAGTACAGGAGACACTTTTTCCTGGATTTCTTTCAGGGAAAGGTGGTGGATGAAGTGGGTACGTAAGAGTTGGTGCTGACCAAGGAGTGTGCCCAGGTGAATCCAGCGTGGCCTTGGTGGGTACCCCATCCTCCAACTTCACCGATAGTAATCAACTGCCTCAAGAAAGAGTGACATTTTCATTCAATCTTCTTGTTAAATGCCCAGTCCTGTCGCTGCTCTGTGCTGAAACCAGTGCAGGATGTTTACCTGTGGCATCATCACATGTATCGTTGTGATAAAATTCTTGCTCTGTCACTTATTTTGACATAGGGAGGTTAGGTATATTTTTGTATGTGTTTTTTAAATGCCTAGCTATTTTATGCTGCAGAGGGAAGGATTCTATGCTTGCAGTGAACTAATTCTTGTGTGTGACTACCAAGCAGTCCACAGCATTGCTGCAGAATGGAAGTTATAAGAGTGGCTGGATGTGGGAAGGGAATTCCTGCTCTGTGTTTGTAGGTGAGCCACCTTGTGATGTGCTTTGTTTCATCACATTGCTTGGTAGGAGTATATTTAGCCATGACACTTTTGATCCTAGGTGCTACAAACTGTTCATATCACTAACATTAAAACAGTGCACATGTTCTATGTAATGTGTTGCAGCACATGCAATAAATTTGACTTGTTAATTTGAACCAGGATTAAAGCTGTTTCCAGGAGAAATATAATTTGGGGGATTCTCTGGTAGACACATTATGTGATTGAAGTGACCACAGAAGTGGCTGGCTGTTGGGATCCATCTGAAAAACTACTGTTGTCACTCAGTCGCTCTTGAACGACCCACCTGGTTGGGTCATGCACTGAATTCTCACTGTGCCCTCCTCAGCCCTCCCCTTCCTATGGCACACTGGTTACCTGTGGCCAGGTTTCCTGTTGTTGGTGTAGGGGAGGGTGATGCAGTGAGGAATGTCTAGTGCTCTGTTGTGTTTTTGTGTGTGCTATGTGGGGAGCTGTGGAGAGGAAAGGAATTCCTCTTAAAGCAGCTTCTGTTGAGGGCGCGGTGTCCTGCTGCTCTCCTCTGGAGCCTCCTGGTTCTTCTTCTTCGACATTGGTTTTGGGATGATATTAGTTACATACTTGAAACAGAATTTACTCTAAATGAATAAAAATACTTAATGCAAATGTAAAATGCCCACATTTCAAAACATGTAACATGGAAACTTATTACCCCCTCTTGTTTGTTCAGCCAGAAGGATTGTCATTCCCTTCCAATGACCTTTTGCACCGTCATTCATCATGGAGTTAAGACTTTTATAAGTGTGTTAGACTTTGCTTCTGATTTTTTTTTAATTCAATTTCAGCAGTGCAGTTGATGTATCCAGTTAGATTTGCAGAAATGGTCAAGGCAGTACGTATTAGCTTAGCAGAGAATAAAATTACATTAATACAGGGTCAGGACCTTTTCACTTATTTTGTGTGAGCCACTGCCAGTAAGTGTTGGTACAGAGATGGACCAGGATGCTTCTCAAGTCCAAGGTGGTGGTACTAGAATGTTTTTCTTAGAAGTGTAGTAATGCATAAACTGACTTCTAGTGTGAGGAAGCTGGTGATCTCCAAGTGATGCTTTGTAGCATTTATTTTTCACAAGTCTAGACGACAGTATTTGTGACTTCTCATTCTGAAATGGAGAGCCATTAATAAGTAAATATAAACTAAATATTAATTAAACCAATGCTGCAGTTTCTGTATGTATGGAGGAGTATAGAACCATCAGTGCTTGTGGCATTCCACCTTCTCTTGCCTTGGGTTTGAAGACTCTGTCCACCCAGCTCTCAGGAAAGGGTAAAGGAGCAGATGCTGCTTGGCTTGAATTTCTTGGGAATTTAAATAAGGAAAATGATTGCTGACCAAAATCAAAACAAGGAAAAAAAACCTTTTTGAGGTCCTGTTCAGCTCAGTAACAGAATAAATAACGGTTTCTTATAGGCCAGTGATTTTTAATAAGATGTTCTGAAGTCTTAAATGCGATGTGCTTTTAAAGGAATCTGTTGCCTGCCTTGTTTTAAGGACGTCTTTGGGAAGTTTGAGTGTTAATTGTAATGTACTTTGTAAGCCTTTGTGGCTGGAGTTAAGTATTTAGAAAATAGCTTGCTGTTTTCCCTATCCTCTTCCATCTGGGGCAGGGTTGTGTGATCTGCTGTTGAGTATGTCCTGCTTCAAACAGCTTTTTTTTCTGATGCATGGATTTATTTCTTGTGATGCCCAGGCAGTGTTCCTGTGCTCTTACATTCAAACCTTTCTCTGTAATCCCTTAGTTTATGTAAGATTGCTCTCTAATGAATCCACCTGCAGGAAATATTTGTGGTAAGAACCACTGTGTTGTACAAGTGGAGGACCAGGAATTGTTCTGATCACAGGTGCATTTTGTATTTTACTAGGGAGCGTTTAACTTCTGAAGCCACTTGTGGAAGTTAGGTCTGTGAGGGTATTTTAAGGATTCTTTCATGTAAAGTGTTCTCTAAAATTTGTTGGTGTTAAATTCAGATCCAAAAGGATCAATTTTGAAAACACTGAATGGTTTTATCATGGCCTTGTGTTTCCTATTTGTTTTTATCTTGCTATTGAGTCGTCTTAGTTGTATACTCAGCTAACACTCAAATAAGCCACTGCATCAATACTTAGCCATTTGTAAACTTTAATTTGGATTCTCATAAAGTTCCCCTTTGTCAATATGGGCAGCCAAAAGGATCAGAAATTCCAATAAAAGTAATGCTCTGTTCAATGGTAGGGCTTTGTTTTTGGCTAAAAGAGTGAGAAGGGGATAGATTGGAAAGTATGCATGTAATTTTCTGGAATAAATTTCATGTAAGTAATCAAAAGATGGTCTTTATTTTTTGTTCACTTATTTTCTTCTCTAAGCATGTGTTGTAATCCGTAGGAAACAGAATGTTGTTTTAATGCTTTCGGTAAAAAGACTGGTAGAAAAATAGCTTTTATCCTTTTTTCATCCTTTAAAATATTGATAGAAAGTATCATAATATGGTTTGTGTTACAGGTGGTGTAATACCAAGGGCTGTACTGCTGCCACATCACAATTTTGTGGGGTTTCAGAGAGTAGTTCTGGTAAGGACACTCAATGATTTATCTCTTTATTTGTCATAAAAGTGGACTGATAGTTTGGTACATTTGCAGTATTTGTTAGGTACCAGTTTTCAGTCCACTGAATCTTAATATTAAGTGTTCTTTTTATTCAGTGGTCTTTAACAGCTCCTTTTGGAGCTGTTACTGTCTTGTGTTAAATCCGTACTTGTTTTGTTGAGAGTTGTTATGATATAACACATCAATTCACAGCATGGAAATATTAATAAATAGACCCTTTGGCAAAAACACCTTATAAAAACTGTATTGTCTACTTCAGGTGTGGAGACAACCTTGCCTTAGTGTGTATCAGATTTAAAAACAGGGGGAAATTACTGTGTTTTGAGTATAGTATGTTTTTTTCCCAAGTACTGAAATCTTGGCTTCCTAAAGGAAAATATGAATATGTGGTTCAGAGGGCAAACATACAGACTGTGTGCTGTTACTACTCTCCTCTTCTTACATTTAATGTACAGTCATGATTTTGCACCTATTTTCTTTAAATGTAGGTAACTGCAATCCCTCTATCATTTCTCTTGACTTCTCATACTTCCCTTAAACATGTTTTCTTATCTCTTCTCCATGGCTAGAGTTACAAGGGAGAGGAGATTACCTTACTTTTTCTAATAAAGGGAGAATTAATTCTGAACCAGTCTGCCAACAGCAGTGCTTACGTATTGTGCAAGAACACAATTGAGTATTTGTTCTTTCAGCAGTAGATAACTGATACCACATTTGTATCTGTAGAATTTTTAATATATGCTGTAATTTAACAAATGTCTTGTGGGTGTAGCAGATGTCTTTCCTTTTCTTCTCTTTTTTTTTTCTTTTAATCCCTTAAAGTTTTTAGCAGACTCGACTTGTGTACTATCTTAGGTCTATAGAAGGCACTCAAAGACAGAGGGAGTTTGTTTTACCAAACTTCATCTTACAAGTAGACCCCCCACAAGGTAAAGAAGGATATTGCTGACTGTTCTTTATGGCCTTCCTCTTGCAGGGAACTATTGTACTGGCTTTGCTCCAACAAATCACTTAAGCAGTTGAAATCAAGGGGCGGGGGGGCTAGTATATGTTTAAATGTTCTTCTGGATTGATCCGTATCTATGTATGCTTTCACAAGAGCTCTTTTTCTTTTCTAAAAATCAAGATGGGGTGGGCTACACAAGAACAACTGAGTGTCCTTTTCTAGCCAACCTAAGAAACTAGTAGTAGGTCTTTCAGTGTTGGAGATTGTGAAGGAGAGGAGGAGGCTTGCTTGAGAAGGATCTGGAGGCTGATGAATTAGGGAAGCAAAAGGATGCCATCTGAAGGTGTAAGTGAATTAGTCTAAAGGTGGGAGCTATTTTTACTGCTGTCATTGTGTTAGGGGCCTATCTAAAATATTTGGGTATGGTATTTGTCCTGGTTTCAGCTGGGATACAGTTGTGGGTTTTTTCTAGGAGCTGGTATGGTGCTGGGCTTTGGGCTTACAATGTTGGTAACACACTGATGTGTTTAGCTGTTGCTAAGTAGTTGTAGAGCTTATGCTTAGTTGAGGACTTCTCAGCTTCCCACACCCTGCCAGGTGCCCAGGAAGCTGGGAGAGCACAGCCAGGACAGCTGTCCCAGGGTGGCCCAAGGGATGTTCCCAGCCATAGAGCAATATGCTCCAGATAGAGCTGGGGAAGTGAGCTGGGAGGTGGGATCACCGCTTGACTGGACATCAGGATTTTTTTTCCATGGGTGGTGAGCAATTGAATTTGTGCATCACTTGTTTCTTATTAATCTTTCTTTGTTATTGCGTTAAACTGTAAAAATAATGCATGTAGACTTACATTAGAGTTTCTAAACTTTGGAGTGGAAGAAAATAGGTTTTCAGATTGGTGTGAGAGAAACAGATGTCCAAAGTTTTGTGTAGCATCACTCAAGAATGTTAAACAGCAGTTCTGGAAAGTAAAGGCCTCACAGCTTTATAAATATTGTAAGAAAAGAAAGATGAGGGGAGCTGTTTGCAGTCTGGACTTCTTCCTTTCTATCATGTCTTTATTTTCAAATAAAGGTCCTATTACTGGAAATGGGTGAGCAGAGTTTTTCATGTGTGGAACCTGTTATTCCTGTGGTTGAAGTAAGGTAAAAATAACCTAATATGGTGGCTTTTCCTTTTTTTTGCAAAGCTGTCCTATCTAATTTGTTTAAATCTGAACTAGCAGCAGTAGTTACTGTGATTGCTTAATTCTGCAAAAGATAGAGGTCATTTGCGGGACAATTTGAAGACTCTTTCAGTGCAGCTGCCTGTGTAATAGTAGCCTGCAGTTATAAGACATGGTGTATTTCCATCTCTGATGTTTTAACTTGACTAAGCAAAAATGTGTTCTCTACCCAAAGCTGTGATGGTGTTTCCAACTGTACCAGTAGAGGAGACCATTTAACTCAACATAGCAGGCTCTAATAGAGGGGGGGGTCCGTAACGGACGGATGATGTATCTTCAGGTTTTGAATAGTTTGCTTCAAAGGGGATGGAGAATAGGTGGCTGATGTTGGCCTAAGCAGTCAGAAAGAAGAGGAAACGTTCCAGGTTTGAACTTTCTATTTAATTGGATCCTTTGCGACTTTGAGCCCATTTAGTAAGATTTTTCTTTGCTTGGGTCTCCTGCTTTCACTGTACAATCCAACAGTTTAAAAGTTCTCTGTTCTTAAACGTCTGTAGAGACACACAAGCGTTTACATACAATTTTGGAGGATGCTTCCCTCACAAAACTCTATATACAAAGGGCTACTTTGGTATAGCTTTTTTACATCCTGTGTGCTATACAGAAAAGCAAAGCCAGTGTTCTTATAAACCATCTTTCAGTTCATTTTTGAAACTTACTGCATATCCCTTTACAGGTGTGTTCAGGTTCCTTTTATTGGTCAGACCCTCTGTACAGTGCCAGATTAGCAAGAAGAACATTTGGTGGTGTTCTTTTAATCTTCTGAGATAAACAATGCAGTTGCTTCTACAGATACAGGTGACTTTAGAATATATAGGAGCCATCTGGGGCTGTGTTATGGCAGGCATGTTCATTGGATCTCTGGGAGTTTTTCCTTCACAGTAGTATAAATATGCCTCTACACTTAAACACCGATGAAGTATCAGAACTTGGCATTGATTCAAAGTTGCCCTTAGTCTAGGATAATTTGAGTTAGGTAAAATACTCCATTTTCAACAGGCAAGGGAAGAAAAGCTTGTTTTTATTTTTCAGGGCACTTTGTAAAAGAAAAGACTGCTCTTTGATGATTCAGATATTGGAACAGCTCCCAGTTTAAAAAAAAAAAAAAGGAGAGGAAAAAGATATTGCAGGGTATGGAAAATCTGGTCAATGATGATGACTGTTTTGCGTGTCTTTTCTGTGTATTACAGACGTATCACCTCAGCATATATGTTGTTCTTCATATGTTGCCAAAAGACCCTTGATACAGCTTCATTTAGAGAACAAGTAAGCACATGCTGAAGGCAGGAAGCGAGGGGGGGACGACACCAACTTAATGTCTAGACAGCCTTTGGAGGCATGAGTGAGTTTTTCATTAAATGTATGTACTTGAAGGGAAAAATTGATACTATTACTTATGGAAACTTAGGTATAGCTAATATGGATGGATGTTCTCTGCCAAAATACATAGCATTAAGGCATAGGCAGTATAGTTTTTTGTTCATGACAATTTAGTCAAACTTTGAGTTGTGGTACAGAGTGGGATGTAGAGATGTGGGGATTGAACATCAGCAATGAAGGTAGCTGTTGTCATACCATCTGAATGTTAAATTAAGGAAAGAGATACTTGCAGGCTTGGGAAACAATCTGGCCCTTGTTGCAGAGTTACTGTGGTCAAGGTGTTTTTGTTGGAGCTACCTCTGTCCTGCCAAGGCTCTTCTGTCTGCAGCTGAACTCCTTGTATAGTTGAGTGTCCATTCCCACAGTGTAACATGTGGCATGGGGCTATCGCCTCTCCTGTTCTTTGTTGGTTGTCATGCTGCCTCCTAGTTCATGTGTGGTGGAGGCAGTGGCAGCTGTGAGGGACCAATGATGTTAGAATGGTGGCTCAGGAATACCCAGTCTTTTCTTTCAGTACAAATAAGACAGTACTCTGTTCTCACAACCTGTGCCAACGGCCCTTGAAACGTGCCTCTAGACTGCTGTTTCCAGTGCTGTCTCAGGCACACGTTCCTCCTTCCCCAGCAGCTGTGGCTGGCACAGCATCTGAGATGTTGCTTGGTTTGCTGTTGCTTTATTTCTCTATTACTACTTAATAGATGACATCTGTATTGCAGACTGGTATATAGAGCAGTGAAAGAAGAAATGGGAATTTTACAGTGGTCTCATTTTTGTTGTTTTAGGTCGTAAATAGAAAATACAAGTACATTGATCATGCTGTGTCACTGCCTAAGAGGAGTCAATCATTGTGGTCCTGTTTATGAGTGGCCATGCCCAGTCTTCTTAGGAGGGCTGAGGTCATGTATGTTATACTCTTACTGTAATACTTGATTTAAGTTTACCGGGCAAGAAGAGCTTTGACTCTCTGAATACCGGTGTTTCTCAGACAATGTTTGTTTCTTAATGTATTTCATGGGGTTTGCGAGATGTGTCAGCTGGTCTTTGGAAGTACCCAGGAAAGGCAGAAACTTCACGTCCTGTTCTTTGTTGAAATCAGCTCCAGTAAGGCTTTGAAATGATTTAGGTGCTTCTGGAAAATGCAGCACCCTCATTTCAAAGTCCACCTGTAGTTAAATCTTGAGGTGCTACAGTAAATGCAGTTGGTTTCTGATCCACCTCAACGATCCTTTTTCTAAAGTAAATTTGTAAGCATTAAATAAATTTAAATTAGTGCATCTCTTTTTCTGAGGAATGTTCTTAATGATTTCTTCCTGCTAATTAGTCCTGAAAGTAAAAAACCCAAACCAACTGAAGTGAAGGAGGTTTTGTACTGCCCCTTTGCCCTTGATCTTGTTTGCATTGGTACTTGATGGGTCATTTAAACTCAGACGCTCCAATTGAGTGTTCTTGAACACAGATGTACTACAGGTCTCAGACAGCTTTTAAAGACTCAGGTTTGTACTTTTTAATACTGTTGTTGCACTTGGTTTTATTTGGGAATAAAACCAAGTGATGTCGGAGATGATATCAGAGTGGTTACAAGGAAAGGATGTCTTATGGATTAGCAGCCTAATAAAGCAGGGGCAGAGGAGGAGTGTGTGGCTGGACATATCTAAAAGACTCATGTGTTCCTTCATGTACATACGACCCACTGTAGAAGCATGTTATCTCTTGTGAAAGGTGGTTGGTGTGGTGTGGGATTTTGGTTTTTTTTTTTTTTTTGCTTCAGTGTGTTTGGTTTCCCTCTCCCTGTTTTTGAAGGTCCTCAATTCATAATGGTTATTTACCTGTGGATTCCTACAGGCTTGTTTCAGGCAGCTTTGGTAAACAGGGCTGGATGTGAAAATGCTTGAGTAAAGGAAAGGGCTGAGTTTTTAATCTGAGGGTAAACTTTTCTTAAGCCTTCTTTAAAACTCTCCATTCATGCATAATGCTGCAGTCAATCACGAGTTACATGTCTTTAAATCTTTTAGGTGAACATCTTGAGGCTAGAAAGAACTTGTCAGTTTACATTTAATTTATTCCAGGCTTTAGGATATGTTTGGTGGCTGTAGAGAACTTTGAACACTAAATATGATGAATGTTGGCGCATACTTTCAATACCAAATTCTGCTGTCCAACTGCAGTTAGATTCTCAACATGTTTAATATCTGAGTTAATAGAGAAAAACATGTCTGAAACACAGTGTATTTCTACTACTACCATTTGTAGGTACCAATCTACCTGTTTGCCATCGTTCTGCAACTCATAAGTAATACCAGCCTTGTCCCAAACGGTCAGAAGCCATTAAAAAACCAAATAAACCCTTTGTGGTCTTAGTTTAATTAATTAGTTGTTTTCGCTGTCTTTAGAGCACTGTTTGCTTTATCTTAATCTCAATTAAAAACAAAATAATAAAAAATATCTGGCCTCCTCTTCAGTAAGTAGCAGGGTTTGGTGTAGTAGCTCTTGATTCATGGCTACTAAAGCTGGGGATGATATCTTTCCTTGTTAACAGTTTATGTTTTCTTGAATTGTAATTGTTATAAATTGTAACTAAAGGATCTTTTCTCCATCCTGTGAGACTGTTAGGGTGTTTTTCCTCTTTTTTTCACCCCATTATTGTATTTTCTCACAGGGGTTTTACATTTCACCCTTCATTTTTCAGAGACAGTGGACTCAGAGCTGTTAGTATTCAGCAAAACATCTGCCTCAGGAAAAAATTGGCAGCTTTCACGCATTCACAAAGGAATTTTAGAAAAATTATTTGTTATCCCCAAACTAGATGCTGCCAGAGAATATAATTCCAAAACTACTTCTCTCATGGGAAAGGTATATAAGCCTAGGCTTAACAATGGAGAGAGAAGGCAGGTTTATTTGCGTTTAGATAGATCAAACCCTCTTCACCTGCTCTATGAACAGAGCACCTCATTACTGTCTCTCCTTCCCTACCCCACCCCCCCAAATCAAATTGCGTGTTTATATCCACAGCACTGCAGAAGTTACGTGCTATGCCTGATAATTTAAGATCTTTTCTAAATTAATGTAGGGGCTGAGGAAGATGCTCAGCGTTGCAAATTTTCTCCAGCCAGGTCCATTGAGCACCTCTTCCCCTGGGCCTTCCACTGCAGAAAATGCTTCTCTTGCTCTGTTTATGTGGTTAATATTATTTGTAGGATAACTCTGTCTACTTTTGTGCTGAAAATAAAACCTGCACTTGGAATTAGCTTTATGGGTGCTAAAAAAGCTGAGGTGTGAGTGCTCAGGCTCGTACGCCAAGGGCAGGGTAAACAAGGGGATCCTTTGTTGGAAAAGGTCACGTTCATACAGCTGTCTGTGTCCAGGCTGGTGTGAGTACATTCAGGTTTAGTTTGTCTTTGTTGTTCACAGGGACATACTAACCAGGTCTCAAAGACCCACAGGAATTTAGGATAATTGCCTGAGTAATGATAGCAACCTTAATAAAACATAGAAGCCTTGCATTTTACAAAGCAAGTCCCAAACAATGAGGCAGAGGTGGCCTCTCACGGGTGTTTCAGAAGTTAAATCCTAGGGAAGATTCAATGCTGTGCATCTGGCAGTCTCAGGTCCCCCAGGCAAGGGCTGCTTGGGTGGGTGCCCCCAGGCTCAGCCTCACAAGTACCAGGCCTCACCACAGAGGAACACTTGGTGTCTTTTGGATATGGAATAGTTACAGATGCTCTATGGAATGGACTTCAGCAAGGAGGTGCCCAACCTACACCCCAAGTTGTACATCACAGATGCCCGCCTGGTGTGGAGGGGTGCCGTGAGACGATGCTGGTTGGCTCTGGCAGGTGTGCTGTTGTCCTGGTTTCTGTGCTAACTCCGATCTCTGCTGTGCTTTGTTACTGTGTGTAGGTATAACTCCAAATCGCCTCAATTTGTTGTTGTTATGGCAGCATTAAAAAAGCCAAACCAACCCTTCCTAATCAACAATAAGGTAACCTACTGCAGTAAATACACTGAAGCGAGTCAGACAAAGGCCTTTCTCCTGCAGGCACTTCAGGACGTGACTCAGGGCACAAGGCTAAACAAACAAGGACAAATAAAATGAACAGGGCTTAGTTGGAATAGAAGTCACTGTTGTTAAAAATGAATTCAATTTTTTTTTCAACCACCAGAGTATTATTTGTGCAAAATGTTAGTAACTCATGTGCTGTAAGGGAAAATTAGTGAAAGAAGAATGTAGAAAAAGAAAAGACTGAAGGAAGTACAGATAAAGTCGGTGCTCTTGAAAGCAGTTGGAGACATGAATCCAGGAGTGTAGAGTGCATGCAGGCAGTGCATGTTGAAGAGGTGAAAACCAGGGCAAATGCGTGACAACCGGCTCTAGATCATATGTCAGATGAAGAGATGAAAGCCAGAAGATGGATCACCAGCTTGGGAAAGATAGCAAGTACAGAGGATAGAAACCATGAAAGGGTGATGGCACTGGGAGATGGAAAAGGAGCCTGTATGGAAAGAATCTCTCATCAAGATAGGGATGCTCTTGCAGGAGTGCAGAGATATCTTTCCACAGATGTTTGTAAGAACTGCATATGCTGTTTTATTACCATCAGGTAGCAATATAAATATATCAATTATAACAAACAGAATCTGTGCCAGGCTACACGGTCACTAATCACTGTTTCACAATAAGGTTTCCAGAAAAAAAACCAACCCACAGCACAGCGAAACCAAACCAAAACCTAAACAAAACCACAGACAGTTGAAAAACAACTAGTTACAACAGTCTGCCCCAACTTCAGTAGTTTTTCATTGACAAAGAAGTCACATTATAGTCCAAGCTTGGAATGAATCTTTTTTGTAAGCCATCAGTATGCGGGTCAGCAGCAGCAGCCTAGTGAAAAACTGTGTCACTGTTAGTGCACCAATATCCATCAGCTCAAGCGATTGATGTAGATGTAATCACTGTCTCTAATAGAAATAAAGTCAGGGTAATGGAACATTGTCACAGGATCAATGTCTCCTGTTTTGAAAATAAACCCCCTCAGCTTTGCCTTTGCATTTATGTACCAGCAGGCGACCACATCATTCAATTCAATTGACACAGTCCCTTAGAGCTCTGAATGATCTATTGTGGGAACATCAGGAACAATGTATTGGAAAAAATGGAATGTTCTTGATCAGACTCGCATGCCACGTTATTTGGTGGGTTTTCCAGCAGTGAAAATGAGAATAAATCAGCTGAGAGCAGAAATGTAGCACAGTATGGAGATCTTTAACTCCATTTAACTGTTCAGTTTCTACACGTTCTTGATCAGAAAGCTTGAACCATAGTGCTTGCGCTTATTTTCATTGATGTGTGGTCAAAGTAGAAGATGTTTTTTTGGATGTTGTCTCTCCCCTCTCTTAATCTCAGCAGAAGCTCTTGATGGGACTCATTTTGCTCGACTCAAGAGCTCTTCTCAATCAGTTATTTTCTCTGAAATTTTTGCACAGTTTGATCCAGGAGGGGATTAATGGGTGTGCTCCCACGTTCATCCATAATTAATTTTTTGCTAAGGCTTTAATGCAGTACAGAAGATTAGTAGTCGCATAGTTGCATGCTTAAAACTGGGTGCATGCTGGAGAGGTACGTTGCATGGTGTTTTAAACAATGTAGCAGATAATGCTTCTTCCAGTTTTCATCTTTCTAGTGCTTGATTCTCTGTGTCTGGATCTAGAGAGTATTAGTAGGCTGTTACTTTAGCACTTAGTGAAGCCATTTAACAATTTTACAAAGCTTTGTGGAGACAGGGCGTGTGTGATTGCAAAGGATTCTGACTCTTATCTAGAGGGACATGCTTCTGGTGGCCTAGGAATGGAAGCTCTCCAGCTTGTTTGACAGTTGACTTGACCACTGTTCCCATGGTGCCCCCACCCCCCCATAAGAAAATTTTCCCTTTTTGTGGACATCACTCCTTGGAGTCATGGTAAGTATTTGTCTGGTATGTGTCTCTCTGTACAGAGTAGATACAGGTTAGCATACAGAGCCTGGAAGGTGGACTTCACAGGACATCTTCTGAAGCAATCCGTACTGGCCATGCCTGTACTACTGCTTCCCCAGGTAAATGTGCTAATTCTGGTGATCAATCAGAAGCTAGCAATCTGCCTTAGAAATGCCACACTTCCAGTTTTGCTGCCATAGAGCTCTGCCCAGCTTGTGAGAAGATAGTCTAACCCTGAAGGTCATCCCATCAAGCCACCGGTTCCTCTTTTATGGAAGATGCCTTTGGTCTGGATTAGGCAAGTGATCAAGGAGAATTACATAATGTTTGGTTATATTTGGTTATATTTCTTGGTATGCTTTGAATGTCATTTAGGTATTGAAAGAGGGCAGTGATTTAACTTTTTAATGAATACTTTTGGGCAATTTTCATTTAATCCTAGTTTGAGCCATGTGATTAAAAGCCCTCTCCTTGGCTGCCCTTAGGGAAGTGATGTGGGATGTTTGGGTTTGGGATCTTGTCCTAGGGAGCCTGCTTTGGCAGGGGGGTTGGACCCGATGATCTCTCAAGGTCCCTTCCAACCCCTACAATTCTATGATTCTATGATCTTGGGGGGGATCAGGAGGAAAGGCTATCACGAAGTAGCCAAACCCTGGGCAGGACTCCCTGCTGGTGGTTTTACTGACTTATGGGTGTGTATTCTGAGCAGCTGGGTTTGGCTTTCAAGTTTTAAAGGAATAATGTATTTGATTCTGAGGAAAGATGTATCAGAACTACCTCCATTTCAGCAGGGTTGTAATTACCGTGCAGAAAAGTTGTGCCTGGAAAGAGGCGTGTATTTTCATTATTCCCCAAACAGCTGAAAACTCTTTAAGATACTGATACACAATCCCTTTTTGCTCTTCTGATAGAGGAAATAAGGAGAAAAATCTCCCTCAAACATGTAATTTCTTCTTCAGTTGCACTGTAACAAGGAAGAAAAGAGGTTTGAGAACGTAAAGAGCGTTCAATAAAGTGTCAGTAGCAGAAGTATCCCTGTTCCTTTAGTCAGCCTAGGGATTTACAAAATGTGGCTGCCAAGAATCACTGCAAGATGCCCTATAGCTGTCCAGGAAGATGTATTTTTAACTCTAGAAAGCATAGAAGTTTGCAGCTTTGTAGCCATAGCCCTGGAAATACGATACTGAATATATTGTCACTTGTGTCTCTGCTGTAACATCCGGAATCCCAGTCTCCTGGGTCATGCAGCATATGACTTTGGGGAGGAGATTCATAGTTCAGTAATTAAATACTAGTTTGCTCTAGGCAAAACCAACAAATGGGCTTCATCTGCAGCTTATTTTGTAATAGTACTCAGGACTGTGCTTGGTGTTTCAGGGGCCTGAGTACTCAGATAAGTAGACAGTAACTGTTATTTTTAGCCAAGGTTTTGGGTGGTTTTGTTTTCTCTTTCAGGGTTGTAATTCTTTTTCTTCAGAAAATTTCCAACTGGCTTTGTCATCTTGTATGCTTCATACTTTGAAATTGGCACAGAAAGACAGAGGCTGTTGCCATAAATTAGGTCACTGATGCTGAAGTACAGAATACAAGTATTTATCGCCTGAGCTAAGGAAAACAATTCAGATGAGGAAAGGAAAAATTATTTTCTTGGTATTCAGAAAAGAAGCTGTATTTTTGAGAGTAAAGGTAAAGCAGTCAAGTTAAAAGGTGAGCGTAAGGAGCATCTCTTTTTTTAAATTGCTAGAAGGAAAGCTGGCAAAGCTTGATCATATGGGAAATCAGTTAGAGGGTTCATTAGGTAGAATTACAGATAATTTTTTATGCAAGTTCACATTTGACATAGATTATTGAATCTTAAAATTAAAAAAGGGCACATTTAAATAATAGCAATTCAGAGACACAGGTAAAAATGCAGAAAATGAGATAACTTTCATTTTAAAATATATTAAATAAAGCTTATGCATTTAATTTAAAAAACGTTTTCCTTTAAATTCAGAAGGTTAGAAAGAATTTCTAATTGCAGATTGTCAGATAGTAGGAGAACTTTAATAAGGGCTCATTTGTATTGTGCCCAATACAATATTGGACCCCATCTCTCAAATGAAGACGTGAAAGAGCAAATAAGAGTGTTTAGAGCAATTAGTTGATAGACTTAAAGAAGACTCAACATTTTTTTCTTTCTAAAGTAGGAGAAAATGTTAATTTTGAGTGAAAGTAAAGTCTAATAAATTTGTAGGCAGAAGGATGACATTCGGCGTATGCTGCATGCTTGACATGCAGGGACCACACATTTTTTAATGAGTTCTCCTTTATAAGCAGTCACTGAAGGGCTGCACAGAACTCTGCTTTGGCTGTAGCCTCCCTGAGGGCAGCAGCCATTAGAGGTAGACCCACCATGTCTTGGGGAAGAGCCTTTGGAGAAGAGCAGCCACCAGCGTTCTGTGGAGAGGAGCCCCAGGTTAAAACTCTGGTTCTGCGAGCCTCTCACGTGGTGGATTTGGTGTCTGGGTGAAGGTCTGAATCCTGGAGTTTGCCTGGGCCTGTGGCTGGATTTAAGTAGCACCATCTTCACTGTCGTTTTCAGCGCCTCCAAGTTAATAAGTCAAAGTGGAATGTGGCAGCATTGGTGCCTCTGTGTCATCATCAACCTGGATGCATTTGGGAAGTGGAGGAGTTTAGGGTAAGGGCTGTGGGGTTTTGTCTGTCCCTGAGCCACCGTGACAGCAGTCGCAGAGATGCCGAGTTCAGCAGGTACGTTTGCCAGCCCGAGGGGTTCCGAGGGTTAGCTGCAAAGCATGGTGAAGAAAAATTGGTCTTGAGAGAGGCAATACAGATGTAAAGTAGAATTAGAGAATTTATTTGGGTTTTTTAACCATCATGGTCATTAAAAATAAAATTCTTAAGCAGATAATAAAGAAAAAATCTATGGTATATGTGCACACATGCTAGCAAAATATTTGTCAGGATTTCTCATGAGAGAGGAAAAAATAAAAGGACTAGTGACAATATTTCTGTTGCAGGAGATTTATTGTTTCTGTAGCCAGACTTCTGTTTTCCGTGGATAAATGTAGCAGTCTGTTTATATCTGAACATTAAACATTTTTCAGAGCTACCCGGAGCACTAGCTGTTCCCTTTAACATATCATAGTTGGTACCGAACTAATGATTGGTATGTTTTGGGGAATTACTGTTCACAGCAGCTTGCCAGGTTTTTCTGTTTCCCTACCTAATTAGGATGCGTTAGAGCCCCCCTAAACCCACAGAAATGTTACTTTCTTAGGCTGTTGTTTGATGGTAAATCTAACTCTAGTAAATCTACTGTTTGTTATAAAACCGTGATTAAGAGATACAAAATTACAAAATGCTAATCTGATGTATAAACTTTCTCTGCTGGTTCAGGTTGGTTTGAAAAAAAAAAAAAAGCCAACAAAACACAACCAAAAGAAACTATTAGGCCAGGAGCCATATCGGGCGGCATCTGTTCTCTAGCATTTGGCATGAACCTAGAAGAGGAGTACAAAGCTAGCATAAACATGCAGAGTGGAATAATAATTTGTCAGAAATGCAATCGGGTTTGTACTGCTGAGCACCCATTAGCCTGCAGATCTGGTGCCCGTGATTGTGGAACTTGATCTCATTATAATGGATTTCACTTGTAAATTGTACCCAAAGCGTGACAGTGTGGGGATGGTGCTAGAGGGGTGGAGAAGCCCAGGTGAGCCTCCAGCGTGTTGGTGTGCTTGAGTTCCAGTATGTGTGTTACAGACACGTTTTTCTAAGTGGGAGAGAGCTAAGAGGTGGTGTGCTGGCTCTGGGACCACAAACCTCGTTTCATTCGAAAAAAAAGGAGTTTCTGCATGACTTTGTTTGGTTTCTGGCACGGCTTCAGAATTGGAGTGAGTGGGTCAGTTTGTCTAAAGCACAGACGTGCATCTTGTCTCTTCTGACCTGTGGCATCTCTGGTTCTTCAGAGCATCTTGAGTCCAGCACACATACAGACAATCAATTTCTATGGCTGATACGTTTTACACCTGATTAATTTTGTGAGTTTGGGGACTTTCTCTAGCAACATTAAAAATTACCTGGGATATCTTGCTCCTGTGCTGATTCTAATTGAACAGTGGTGCTACAAACCATAGGAGGATCCTACAGATAACCAGTGCCTGTGGCCAGCCAGGTGGCTTATGATGATTGGAAAAGAACAGGGTGATGGGTCACTGTAATAGAGTTCCCTTGGCATTATGTCATTGCTGAGTGTTGCAGATGTGTGTGGGGGTTAAGAGGGCTTGAGAAGAGGCATACTGAAGTGCACTTGGATTTAGACAGTGGATGTCAGTGTCAGTCCTGGTATGGTCCCAGGGACTGAGAAGCCCATGTTAGTAAGACTTCATGCGCATCTTTTTTGTGTTTATTCCTAGTTCTTTACCTGTCAGGAATCTACTTCATGTGTAATGGGACTGCTCCAAGGTGCAAAACAAATGTAGGGGCAAGTGGGAGAGATTGCCTTTAAAAGCACACTTGGAGCTGCGACAGTATTGTGGGTGCACTGTGCAGTGCCCTGTTCCCTCTAAATCCCTGGAATGTTCTGAGGGAGTGTGGTGGTTCCTGGGGCTGGAATTGGTCTCAGCTTCCCCGTTGTGTGTGATGGGGTTCGGAGCTGCTGCTCTGCCCCTGCTTGCCAGGGTGGGCAGCCTAAACCCAGCACCCAGAGTCCAGCTGGGCAGCAGGTAAAAATTTGTCATAGGAAGGAATTATTGCATCCCCTCCTGTCTGTGCTTCAGCAGTATTTTCTCTTTAGTAGTTTGCTATTGGGATGGGCAGGAGGGTGGTCTGATGTTGCTTCTCTTCTCACCGTTGCTTGGGACCTTGGCTGCGCAGTGGCCGGGTGATGCTCGTGTCCGGGTGCTGGCTGCGCAGTGGGACCAGTACAGAAACGAGTGTGCAGAAAACTTAAACACCCACCGGCAAAACGGATAAAGCAATTTCCAGTGGAAAGGTGGAAACTTTTGCACCCAGTTCGGTTTCGTGTTCTCATCAGGCAAGCCGTGTGTGTATTCATTGAGCTGGCTTTCCAGTTGCTGCGGCGCAGAGGCGGTGCTGCACTGCCACCTACCGATAGCCGCGCGGGACGGCGGGCGGCTGCTTGGGGAAAGGCTTTGAAACCAGCCTTGGAAAATGATACTCCTTGGACTTGGGTAGAGTGAATAATGCTTTTGACAGACAAGCAAAATGTTAGCTGGTTTGGGGTTTTTTCTGTTTAGATATTCAGCTACGTAACAGGTCACAGAATGACTAGGTTGGAAAAGACCTTTAAAATCGAGTCCAACCGTTCCTGTCCTGTGCTAAACCATATCCCTGAGCACCTCATCTACTCATCTTTTAAACACATCCAGGGATGGTGACTCAATCCCGTCCCTGGGCAGCCTGTTCCAGGCCCTGACAACTCTTTTCAGGGAAGAATTTTTTCCTAACATCTGATCTGAACCTGAACATCTAATTTGAACCTGGATCATCTCCGCAACTCGGCTTTGAGTGAGGGAGCCCTCTTCATATTAATAATGCTGGGCTTCACTAGGCAGCAAATATTCCTCTTATTTCTGTCTTTTTGGATGATGCGGCAAGAGTTTAAAAAGATGTAAAATTTAAAAACAAAAGACACATGAAGCAAGTACCACTCTTGTGTGTGTGTATACAATGGAAAAAGGCTTCTTTACGAGTCCTTCCAATATTACCTGTTTTTCGGAAGGAGAATGTTGTTTCTCTTAGTACAGATCTCCTCTGTAACAAACAGCCTTAAATGAAGTTGATTTGTGTACAGTACGACAACAAAACGTAGCTGTGTGCAATGGGTGTTTGGCCCTGCATGTCATAGGGTGGGATGAAATGGCTAAAAATGACACTCACTTCACACACTGCTCGGCAAACGAGCCCTCGAACTATGTTGCAGTCAGGCAGAAATGCCTTGTTGTGGGGCACCACTGGGGATTGAAGGGGGTAGGGTTGGTATCAGTGCACTGTGACAAACTATGGTGCAGGAGCTGGACCTTATTGTGCTGGAGAGATTCTTTTTTTTTTCGTTAGTAATGAGAAATATTCTAATAGTACTGCATTTTTATTCCCTTAAGAAACTTAAAGCCATCTTTCCCTCTCTTCGGCAGCACGTTATGCTCGACCCGCTCTATAAGCGTAAGATCTGGGTTCCATGGACAGGTTCGGCATAATGTAGGATCCCATTTCCCACACTGGATAACTTCAGCTTTCCCACTTGGGTTCTGTGGGCCCCAGCTGGGTCTGAGCCCTCCCTGCAAAGTTCTCAGACTATCTCATTTCTCCTGCATGCTCTGACCCAAGCAGGCAGCCGGGCTCCCCTCAGTCATGTCCCTGCCATTAGCTGGGGCGAGTTTGGGGGATCCATGTGTCAGCAACTCACCAGGGTTCATGCATGATTTTGGGCAAACACTCCTTTTGGCGTCCAGAGTTCATTCTGTAGCCCCTTCTCAAGGCGCTTAGATGGGGCTTTGATACCCTTATGAAACTTGTAGGAAAGTCACATCTTGGACAGCCCTTCTTGACTGTCAAGTTTGTTTGCAGTTGACTGGTAAAATTGAAGTGTTAGATGGTAAGAACCAGAGCGTGGCCATTTTGCCCCATGTCCTTAGGAAATCTTGCTAGGCAAAGATGTCTAAAAAACAATACGTCTGGCAGCCTTACCCTTACCCTGGGTGGCTCACTGCTGCACTCACCGTTTTCCCATTTTGAGGAACAGTGGCGAATGGCCCGACCACAGAGCTGTGTAGCCAGAACTACTTACTTTGAATAATACAAGCAAACCTGGTCTTCAGTCCTTTTTTTTTTCCTCATCAGATTCAGGTCAAACTTTGTCAGATAACAAGAAGAAAGTCTCTTAGCTTCTTTGACTCCAGTTCCCTAGAAGAAAGTGATGGTGGTGGCTGGGTAAAGAGGCAGAAGGTCTATTGATGGGAAGTGCTGGGTGGATACTGGGAACAGGAGATGGACCTTAGTTCATAGTAAGATGTGGAAGCTAATACTTCTACTTTTTTAGTTGATGTCATGGAAAGATCAGGACTTTAATTTTCAAACATTCAGAAGTCATGAGAAATGCCTCATTTTTGTGAGCAAAACTTAGAAAAAATCCCTTGTTCTCTCTTTTCATCTTTGTATTATAAATATTCTTCTTGTATTTTCAAAATTTGTCCTTGAAAATATATATGGCCTGATCGGTTGTTTGTCTTGCTACCATTAATAAAATACATATCTGTCAGTATTTTTAAAGCACTGATTGAAAGCATAGATAAATATTAGTAAAACCCCTCCACTTAAAGTTTGTCTCCAGGTTCAAGAACTCCTTTTGCAAAGTACCAGGGTATGGCTGTATGGCTGAGCCGTTTCCTGATCTGTAGTGGAAATAGTTGGGCTTTCTTTGCACAGGCACAGAGCCATATTGCACCTTCTGACAAGAGCAGGAGTATGTGAAAATTAAGTAGATGAAACAATAAAAGTGAGACCTTGCCTGGGTACCAACCTGGAGCCAAGTTCTCTGTCTTTGTTAGCCAGGGAGAAATCCAAATTTTGAGACGTGTTCCATTCCAATAATGTTGATTCAATGAAACTCCCTTGATTATTTTTTTAAACCCCATGAAACGAGGCCCTTTTAGTGCTGTTATTAAGCAGCATAGTTCCCCAGTCCATACCAATTTGCATCATTTGAGAATCCAGCCCTTCAATATTTAATTTACTGACCTTTATGTTGTGGTGAGACAAATGACTTTTTAATGACTATGGTAGACTTATTTGCATTATAAAATAAAGCCATTGTCTGTGCTGCCAGGGAGCTACTTACGTTATAAATACAGTGTTTGTGGAGAAATACGTATTAGGTAGTAAAAATATTTAATTGACCTACTTTTTTCTTTCCAGGGTTGTGTCCTTTGTTGTGACCTCATGGTTTAACTGGGAATAAAGATGAGTATAAGCAGTGATGAGGTTAACTTCCTGGTATATAGATACTTGCAAGAGTCAGGTGAGTTGGGTTTGTTTTTCCGATTCTGGTTGTTAAACAATACATAATTTATTTGGTATTCATCTGCAACTGGCTCTAGCAAATGCAGACTCATTTAATTATTTTGCCAGTAGGCATGTACTTCTGTCTGAACTGTTTCTTGGTGTTTCTTCTCAACAAGAGAATGAATTCCTGCCAAGTTACCTTCTGTAACTTAATCAGATTTAGTCATTTGGAGTCTTCAGATGGCAGTCAACCAACTAAGGACTGATGTGATTGCTAGAATTGCATTTTCCTGGAGTTCACTTCTATCTGCAGGGTGATGGTGACACTTTGCACTGTTTCTTTTGGGACTGCTTAAAGGAGAAAAGGGGATGGCCACCAAAACACTGCTTGGTTTTTTTGCCCTGTTCTGTCTTGGAGTGATGATGCTCCTGCAAGTTGGTCCTGTGAGGCCAAATTCGTTGCCTGAATGTGACTGTGGGAAGGCAGATGTTGCTGTGTTTCAAAGGAAGGAGGAGCAACTGTGACCATATGACTCATTGGCACAATTTGAATCTAAATACAGATGAACAGATTTTTTACAGGAGTGACTCTCAGTGAGGTTCTCAGGAGCCTCCCATCCTGCTGGACACTTTCTTGGAGAATTTTGTCCTTTGGTGCCAGGCTAGCTGAAGCTTACCACCTCTCAGGAGGAAGAGCAGAAGACAGATGAATATTGTCAAATTTGAAAATAAACTTCAGGCTTCTGGTGCAACCACTGTGTGCTGTTCACGGGCTTCCCAAGCCAAGGCAGAGAAGCATCAGGAGCAGTAGTGGATGTAGGGTTTCTTAGTCACTGCTTGTACAAAGACAGCAGAAACTCATCGTTCTGCCTGAATTTACTGAAAACCATTATGCCTTCTCATTCCAGTTGCAGATTCCTTTTGTCACAAAAGCCAAACTTACAAAATCTTTTTGACTTGCTGTGAAAGTTTGCAGGCAGGTTCCTGGTTATGTTACAGTGGGAAAAAAAAAAAAAAAGAGTGTAAGAATTTTGTGGCAGTAAAGTTAATTTACCCAAATAACTATGATTCTCTAGGTTAAATTCACTTTTTTCAGGGTGTTAAAACAAAATCAACTACCAGTGCTCTTGGACTTGCCACTTCTTAATCCGTGTACAATTCTGATGTAGTTCTAAGTGCCAAAACACACACAATTGTGACAGCACTGTCCCATGAAGTGAATTGTGTTCTGTGTACAGATCCGTTTCACTTTCAGGGGTAACAAATCAGTGAGTAAAAAATAACAAGTGAGTTTTGGTGTCCCAGAGATAAATATTTTATTAAATGCAAGGTATGATACAGTATGTATATATTGTTTCAGCGTATAAAAGTATATCTCAATGCTATTGCAAATGGTGTGTTTTCTAGTTTTATAGTTACCCACGCACAAATGTTTTGCCAGTGATCCCAAAATTAATAATGATTGTGTTATATATGAGCTTCAGTTTTGTCTTTTTGTTCATTTAAACTAAAAGCATATGAGGGAAACAACAGAGGTGGTTTGATGAGTTGTGTTTGTAGTTCACAAGATTCTACAGTAGTATGGCGAATAGCAGTGCCTGTCTATAAATCAATCCTGATGTTTTTTGCCTTGTCTTTAGGGTTTTCCCATTCAGCATTTACCTTTGGTATAGAGAGCCATATCAGCCAGTCCAACATAAATGGTGCTCTGGTGCCACCAGCTGCTTTGATTTCCATCATCCAGAAAGGTCTGCAGTATGTAGAGGCAGAAGTCAGTATTAACGAGGTAAGGAGGCTTTGCCTGCAGGAGCATCATGTCCTTGCTTGCAGTAAGTTTGAATGTCAGTATTTTTTCTTAACCTTCTTGTATCCTATTTATTTACTTTTACTTCAGATTCCTTACTGCTGGTGTTCACCATGACTCCAGTGGTGGAACCAGAATGGAGTGACATAACTGGGTAGGGGTTCTGCCCAGTGCAGCCACACAACACCAGGCATGGTGTTCTGGCTCATTGCTTAAAGGTCCGTTGTCTGTAGAGTTTTTACCCTGATATAATGTTGTAGTAAATCCAGACAAGTGCAGTAAAATAATCATTGAGACCAGTAGATTCTTAATTTTTGTTCTTGTAGACTTCCCCTGAGGAGGTGGGAGAGCCCTGTGCATCTCTCGTTTGGGTGATGTGTCGTTACAGTGAAGTAATGAGAGCCCAGGGACAGGGTTGCAGTTTGTGGCAGGAAGGATGTCCATAGATACCAGGTTGCTCTTTGCTCCTGCTGGCTAATTCATCTTGAGTGGGACCTGTTAAATGGTTATTCCAGCAGTACTGAAAGCTATGTATCTTCCTGTCTGATACTGCAGATGCCTTCTATTTCCATTCTCATTTGTGCCTGGAAGGTTAGCAGCCTTTGCATGTGTCAGTTATACTGCAGAAGGAAACAATTTTCATTTCACTAATTCTCCTCTCTTTCCAGTCTCCCTTACGGTTTCTGTTTATGTGTAGTTTTCATAGTTTCAGTGAAGCAAATCCTTTCCCTTAGGAAGCCTCAGAAAAATAAAGCAAGTGCTTGGAATAGAAGGAGACCCTATATTTATCGCAAAGAAACCTTCTAGCTCCTAAAAATAGATCCTTACAAAGCCCTAGCGTATGTATATGGGTATTTTTAACTGGGTCTTGTCCATTTCAGGATAAAATTCTTCCTTGTTGTTTGAAAGCATGCCAGCACTGTTTAAAAAAAGGAAGAAAACTAGTCAACTCTCCAGATAATGTGTTTATGGAAAGTCTTAGTCTAATAAGATAGAATAACTTCACAAGCAGTGACCCAGCTTGCAGTGTTTGCAGCTTTTCAAACAAGCCATTAGGTTTTGTTGCAGCCACTGGCATTTGAAATCGCATTCTTAGATAGCTTAGAGAAGTTCTTGCTTTACCAGATGATTTGGCAAACTTTGAAGCATAAAAGTTTTGAATCCAGGAGCCCTGCCAGGCCTGCAGTGCCTTTCTTGACATATTTACAGTGGCCACTTAACTTTAGAGCAAAATTCTAATCCTACCTACAGCTATGATGAGGTATCACTTCCAGCTCCATGTGTAGACTGTCTTATTCTATTAAATAAAACTTTTGCTTTCTTTTTTCCCTTGGAATTTTTTGCCCACGATGTTAATTTGCACTTGGTATTGTCTTTTTGTTTTGTTTTTGTTTTCTCCCTCTGCTGTAATTTAGGATGGTACCTTGTTTGATGGTAGGCCGATAGAGTCTCTCTCACTGATAGATGCAGTAATGCCTGATGTGGTACAGACAAGACAACAGGCCTACAGAGATAAACTTGCACAACAGCAGGCAGCTGCTGCTGCGGCTGCAGCCGCCACTAACCAACAGGGATCAGCGAAAAATGGCGAGAATACTGCAAATGGAGAGGAGAACGGAGCACATACTATAGCAAGTAAGTTGAGACAGAAATGACCTCAGCCTGTGTCATGTCATTTCTTTGTCATTTGTCGTGTTGCTGGTTGTCAGGCAACACGGATGAGCTGGCAGATAACCACGTGTAGCGGTGCTGGTAATGATTCAGCATCCAGAGGATGCCATTGTTGTAGGAGCCACCTTAACCGATGGTGTCTTGCCGTTGACTGCCTCAGGTTTGATATTTGGAATTGCAGGAAGAGATGCGAACTCCTGAATTCATTAATTCCCAGTATTCCAGAGTCCCGGCACTGCTCCTTTCCTGCCATTGGAAGGTTTTCACGGGACCCTCTGAGAGCTCCTTCCTGAAGAGAAAAAATTGGAGACAACTCTTTAAATATTGCAGGTCCTCAAACTTGGCCCTTGTGCGAGGAACAAGGAGAGGAGGCTGCTAGTCTATAGCTGGCTAAATCTGAGCGTTGCCTATGATGCTCTGCAAACTACTCCTGACAAGTCCTGCTCACCCCATGAACTAGAGACCCGTAACCAGCTCTGCAGGACATGTTTCCATGTCATGCTGGGAAGACCATGGTTGCCAACACCAAATCCTGTGTCGGTTGTCTCCTTTATCCGTACCAGTTTTCCTAATCTGCCATTCAGAGTTATTTAGTGCAACTTCTGACAGGTTTGGTTTATTCGTTGGTTCCATTTTAATGGTGATTGGTGAGAGAGGTGAGTTTATTTGTCATCATCAGTCAGAGAAACATAACTGACAGGCTTAGTGTAGAAAAGCTCAGGCCAGGCATCAAAATGTGATTCTGAAAGTGTTGTTCTGGAATTGAGAGCTACATATTTGAGAGCAGGAGTTACATCTCCTGCAAGAAACAGGTGCCTGTGAGAAGCATCCCTGTCACGTACAGGGTTTACGTTTCACAGCTGGATTTTTCTGTTTTTTTTTTTTTTATTATTATTATAGGTGATAAATAAACTTGGAAATATCGTCTCTGGCTTAAGCAAATAAGCTCTCTGCTCAGAAAAACTATAATGATGTAGTTGTTAACTGCAAACTGGCTGGAGTCAGCTAACGCTGATCCGCACCGGGCGAACTGTGAGATGCCAGCAGCCCCTGCTGGCTGGTACACCAGTGATGCTGCATCGGGCCTCTTCAATTGAAGCCATGTTTATGTGGTGCTCTTCTTAAAAATCTGCATGTGCTAACAGACTTTCCTGTTTTCCTCACACACGTAAACACCGACAGAAACCCTTAATGTTAAATTAAGCGGTCGATGTGAAGCGGGTTGTTTAACTGCAGTGAATAAACAGGGTGCGGGCGAACCGCTCGGCTGCTTGAATATTCAGCATTTACACTCAGTGTGAACTTATTTTAATAATAGAAAATGATTGATGGTAGCTGACAAGAAGACTGTTTTGTCAGTTGAATTACACCCCCCCTAATATGTTCTATAGAACAATATGGATTCAACATCAGAAAAGCCACGTATTGCCACAATTCCGCAGTAATTGCCGATGCCATTTAAAAAGCTCCACTATCAGTTTACCGTATCGCCAAATGTTGTTGTATTAATTAAAAACATCTTGTAAGTGAAGTGTCTGGGATGTAGATTCAACCTGTTTGACTGCAGTCGGTGAGGAGGGAGCTTTCTGAAAATGAATATGTCATAAACGTATTTTTAAGGCTCCGGATAGACTGGTAGCATATTGTACAGTGCAGTATCGTGCCTGAAAAGCTGTGACTACTTCCAACGGCAGTGTTTGTTTCTTAGCATAGCAAAAATGTACCTTTTGGCCTTGATTTTTGAAGTTTCAAAATGAAGTCCGTTTGGATGCTGAGGTTTAGAAGGGCTGAGAGCTTTCTCACGTTTTTGAAGCCCCCCATCTGTTCATAGCACTGCGTAAACTGGAAATGGAAAGATAAACCAACACCATGGCTTTGTCAAAGCTCAGTCCTTGTAAATTGTCAGTTAATTGTTGTGCTCATTCCAGAAGAATATTAGCCATACGGTAGTTAAAGTGTATTGTCCCAAAATATTAAAGTCCACCTCTCTCTACTGTTTCCCATAATGCAGATAATCACACAGATATGATGGAAGTGGATGGAGATGTTGAAATCCCTCCCAACAAGGCGGTGGTGCTGCGTGGCCATGAATCTGAAGTATTCATCTGTGCCTGGAATCCCATTAGTGACCTTTTGGCCTCAGGGTGTGTGCATTAACCGTGTACATGTGTAATGTTAGCGCTTGTTGGCATTACCTGTGTGGATGGCAACAAGTTAAAATAGTACCTGCCTCAACGCCCTCTACATCAAATGCCACAGCATTTGCTGTTTCAAAAGAAATAATTTTATAAAATGGAATTAATTGGGAGAAGGAGTTATGGTCTTATTTATGTTTTTTAGATCTGGAGATTCGACAGCACGGATATGGAACCTCAGTGAAAACAGCACGAGCGGCTCTACGCAACTGGTACTTCGACACTGTATACGAGAAGGAGGGCAGGATGTGCCCAGCAACAAAGATGTGACATCGCTGGATTGGAACGTAAGTAGAAATGGCAGTGCTCAAAATAATACAAGAGAATTGTACCTATAATTTTGCATAGTCAAATTTTAAGTGACAGCAACCGAGCATCCTCTGCTACAGCTCCTGGAATACTTCTGGGTTTGAGTTGCACTGTAATTTCCTGTATTGTACTTGGGAGATTTCTTTTTAATAAGTTGTAGTCAGTGGAATAAATACCATAAATCTTACACAGATGTATTCTACCTGAAATTTGCTTGGTGCTCTTTAGCTTTGAGCTATACAGTAAAGAAAAATAAACAGAATAACCTTTTTGCTGGCAGAGTGAAGGTACACTTCTAGCAACTGGGTCTTACGACGGCTTTGCAAGGATATGGACTAAAGACGGTAAGTGAAATACTTTTCATTTCCAGTATATTTTCCTGTTTTGTGGCTCACAGCGTAGCCTTTTTTTTATTTTTTTAATTATTCATATCAATATAAATTTTCAGGTAATCTTGCCAGCACCTTAGGGCAACATAAAGGTCCTATATTTGCGTTAAAATGGAACAAGAAAGGAAACTTCATTTTAAGTGCAGGAGTGGACAAGGTGAGATAATCTTTGGTAAAATTAAAATTCTTTCCTTCACCGTTTTAATCTTAACTGTAAGCGTAACAGTAAAGCTCTAGAAAGCAAGTAAATTTAAAGACATGGGATGTAAATACATACATACAGAGAACTTGTTACCTTAGCTGTGTTTCCATGTGTTTTATAGTCGTTTATTGAGATACTTCAGTGTGTTAGATATCGGTGTCCCCGGATCTCATCCCCGGTAGGTTAGTGTAAGGTAGGAAATAAGTACATTAAACACAGGAATGTAAAACCTTTGTAAAACCAAATAATCTAAAATATAGCAAAGCACTTGATTCAGAGCCTCAGAAAAAACTTGTACTGGTGGAATGAGTTCAGTCTGATTTGGGTACCACTCAGACCTTAGAATGATTAAAAAGATTAGAGCTGGGGCATAAGAAAGGTCAATGTATCTGACTGGGGAGGTACCAGTACTATAACACCAGGAAGCTCATTGGTTATCTGTTTTCTTTCACTTCTCTAAACAAACGTAAAGACTCAGAAGAGCTTAAAGTTCAAAGCCATTGTTAGTGTGAGAGGTTTTATGAATGGTGGGAAGGGCACACAGGGATGAAGAACAGGCTGGAGAGGAATTAAAAGACAAAAACAGACTCTTCAAAGAGTAAGAAGACTTTTTAGTTTTTCCTTTACCTGATTCAAAGGTGCAGGAGTAAACACTGACTTTCTCTCAGTGAAACTGTCAAACCACAAGCTCAGTAAGACCACAGGCCCATAATACAAACCTGGCAGCATCACTGAAGAGTAGTAGATTTTCTCCTTTATTTTTTTCCCTGGACACATTTAACCTGCTTTGCTTTCGTGCCCAGCTCTATAAACGCTTGAGGTGGCACAAAGGAAGGAGAAGTAAATATCTCAAAGCATGGAAAGGATGAGTTTCTACTTTTGGCAGCTCTGATGGCTTATGCCAGTTTTTAAATCTCTGTGGAAGTACAGCTTTAATTTGTAGAAAAATATGCTGGAAGAGAGAGAAGCCTCATCTCAGTCAATAAAACTCCTTGGACAATGCAGCTGAGATTATGCTTTGAAAAATACACTGTGTGGGCAGAAAAGTTGACCCAACCTTACACTCCTTTTCCATAAATTGTGTGGTCAGTTCGTGCTTCCACTGAATTCAGTGTCAAAATTTTCATTGATCTTTGAGGTATGTCAGGGGCATTGGTGTGTGATACAGTGATTATAAAGCACGAATTTTGTCGTCTGGGATTTCTCTCATCAGAAGGATTATCAGAAGTATGGACAGAGAGCAACTGGGAACAAAGTTACACCCTGAAATTTTTCAGTTTCTGAAGTGTGAGGCTAATTGTTCATGTAGAGGTGTCCTCAGGGACAAATAGGGGTTTGAAATGGCAATTTGAATACGCAAGTATTTCAAATTATAATAGGTGTGTGGGTGGGATTTGAAGAATATAAATAGGGCTAAGGAGATAAATCTACTTTGTTTATTAGGGTAAAAAAGAGTCCACAACCCCCTTCTTCCCTCCAGACTCCAGAATGTTGTGATTAAACGCTGATGTAATATTAGCACACAGGAGTTTTTTTCTACTGTTTTCTGTCCATCTGTTACCATTTCCTTTGAGCACTGGGTGAAACACTAGAGCTACGTAATCAGGAGCTGGTTTGGACAAGGGGGAGGAGTAGGCAAGGTAGTTGGATGGGTGGGAGTGGTGGTGGTTGTGGAGAAACTGGTGATGCGTACAGGTTTGTTCATTGTTTATGTATCTGTTTAATACAGACCACCATTATTTGGGATGCCCACACTGGCGAAGCGAAGCAGCAGTTTCCTTTTCATTCTGGTAAGTCTGGATGTTTGATCCTTCAGGATTGTCATCTGAAAAGACAAAAACCCCATTCATTTAGTTAAAAAAATAACAAAATGTGAAGTTTATGGAGCTTATTTACACCAGTTACAGTCTTACAGGCAGTCGCTGGGTACTGACTCCCATCTTGTCTTACAAATTTAGAGAACACAAACAGAGAGAGAACAGTTCTGATTTTGTACCTTTATACCCCTCAGTTGCATTTGCAGTTCTTTGGAAGTCATAAAAGATAATCCAAGCATTACTGACTTTCTGTAGTACAGTGGCAGCCAAATCAAGTGGGTGGGCCACGAAGGATTTGTGTTTATCAGCTAAGGACTGCATTTGTCATCTCCCTGCTACAGTAATCCCAGCTCCGCAGCCCATTGTTCCGCGCTGCCTGCTGCGCGATCCCCAATTTCTTTGGCCACAAACCAGCTGAAAGGCTGTTTTCTGGCCAGCTGGGATGAGAGTGCAGCCTCTCAGGAGGTCAGACAAATTGCTTTGTGAGCTGCATGCTGTGCAAGCCTGCCAGAGTCAGCTGGAAAACAGAATAGAGAGAATGACGAACATGTCATTGAAGGGCCTTTAAGAAATGTCTCTCGTTTCCACTTTTTATTCTGCTCATGCTACGTTTTCAGTGGCATGACAACAATCAAAACCATCAACTCTTTATTTACTCTGAGCAGTTCTGTGTGCTATCTGTCATAAATATCTTGGCCTGAGCAAATGGAGTATGTCACCCATGATTAAGCTTTAGGTTACTACACCTTATTAATGAAAGAGAATAAATGATTACCTTTCTCTGGCTGCCATGTGAGCACAAGCACACACTGTTACTGGAGATGAGCTCATGTATGACAACAGGTTAACGTGTGGGAACCTGTACCTTGTGCTGACTCCTGAGATTTATTTTTAGATGACTTCACTAGAGCTTGTTGTCCTGCTGCGCTCTCCTGTGTAACCGTTTCATTTCAGACACGTCCCGTGCTTTAATGACCTCTATTAAATTTTGTTTCATTTCTCTTGTATAAGGCTGGTTCTGGCTGCGTTTCTCACTGGTCAGAGTGTTTGATTATCTTCAGAACTGCTGTAAAATTAATGGTTGTTTCCTGTTGGCATTTGTTTCTAAGGGGGTGCATGCTAAATTTGCAAAACAAACTCCTGCAGAATACGTACCATGGTTTTAACTGTCTGTCTCTTTCTTTTAGCACCAGCGTTAGATGTTGATTGGCAGAGTAACAACACGTTTGCCTCTTGCAGTACAGACATGTGTATTCACGTCTGTAAACTAGGACAAGATAGGCCCATCAAAACCTTCCAGGGTCACACAGTAAGTACTGGAAAATCGGGGATTGCTATAAGATTCGTAAGAGCATGCACTGGAAAATGGGATGAGCAGGTAGCAAAAAGTTAGTGCTGTTGAAGGCAAAGCTAGGAGTGAAAATTAAATGTTAAAATACTGACAGTTCTACAGGTGCTCCTAACTGCTGTCCAACTGCACCTTTGGTCAGCTGCCATTTGTAATGGAAGCGAAGGCTCCAACTTACTCTCACTGTTCAATTTTAGAATGAAGTAAACGCAATCAAATGGGATCCAACTGGTAATCTTCTGGCATCCTGCTCTGATGACATGACTCTAAAGGTAATGGGAGTTCTGGCAATGGCTGCTGTCTTTGTAGGGTTCTGGAAGGCGCACCATGAGCTCGGGCAGTCCAGCAGCATCGTTGTACTGGCCTTGGAGTCTCATATTTGTTCTTTTTTAATGTAACAAGATGAGGCAATCCTAGCAAATCCTTGTTAATCAGAGCCAAGCTTCGGTCCAGAGAACTTGTTACAGGCTGCCACCCTGAGACTTGGAGTGTGATTTATTAGGTGTTTTTAGCTGTTTACAGAATCAGGTCATTAATCATTAAGCTGTCACGCTTGACGGTTGCTTTTGGTTAAAAGGAAGGGTTGGAATGCATGTCGCATAACACATACAAGAATGGGTGACTAGCTCCTTTCCTGGTTTTATTCTGTGTTCCTCTTCTTCCTAGTTAAAATCTTTGGCATATTATTTCTTGGAGACTCTGTGTACTCCTTGCTTTTTCCAGTTCATCGAGAATCATTCCGCAGTTCCCAACTGTGCCTACGCTTTTCCTCCAAATAATTCATAGCAACGCGCTTTCTTGTACAGCTGGGTCAGACCTGTGAACGCAGAGGAGGCTGTGACTTACACAGAGCACTTCAAGGCACCCTGGAGATCCATACCAAAGTACCACCAGTTTAGATGCACTAGGAGAAGTGAGGTTGTCCATGCGCAACAGGCCTGTCCTGTTTCCATGTTACAGATGCTTTTCCATCACTCCTGTACGGCGTTAGAGCAGTATGGGGGTGTTAGTGCTGAGCTTGGTAGGGTTTCGGAGCACGAGTTTTTCTGTTGACAGCAGTGTCCTACTAGTAGCCCTTGGGACAGTTGTTTCCTTCTAGCTCACCTTTGTTTAACTGGAGACAGGGAATAGCTGAAGGAGTAGCCAGCTGCATCTCCCCTCCTGTGCTGGCACACAGTCAGGCACCTGATCTAAACACAAACATGTGAGCATGAAGCCTTCAGTCAGAACCTGGATGTCTAGACGCCTTTAGTCAACAGAGTGTATAGCACCACTGAAGAGCAATTCATCCTTTATAAGTTAAGTGTCTAAGTCAAGTGTGATGAGTAAACCCCAGAGAGCATCAGTCATTCTCCATTGGTAATGGATGGAGTCAAAATAGTCAGGTTAAGCTGGATATTTCGTACTTACACAGCTGAAACTCAGGTGAGGTGAATTCCAGTTGAGAGTTCAAACTGTTGCTGCTGGCTCGCAGTGAGTAGAGAGGTGACAACTGGAAACGTGTTACCGTTTGTGTGTTCAGGCAGTTCAGGCAATTAACTTCTTGGTTGCTCTTTTGAATTTTCAGCCCAGCCTGGAAGAATTTTGTTGTTGAGTTCAGAGTTAACTGGAATACCAGTTGGTTGTAGATAAGTCTACACATCACTGATCACTTGTGCATCACTTGCTTTTCAGTGGCAGTAGGAATGGGTGGCAGCTTTTGAAGCACATGGAAGATGCCTAGTGGATTTTTTGTTTTGTCTTGGGTTTTTTAAAAAATTTTTCTCTCTTGTGATGCCAGCTGACGTTCTCTAGGGCAGCTAATGTGGGCAGTTTTCATCTATACTGGTTTTGGGAAGACAAGCTAGACGTTGATCCCATCAATTTAAACTGGAACTAGGATTTCAATTCTGTCTGTGCATTAAAAATCAATTTTCAGTGAGATGCCAGTTCTGAAAAAGATCATTCATTTAAACATACACCCCAATTACATCTCAAATACAATTGGGCTTAAAGATGCTCCTGGTAGCTTTTTCTAACAGAAAGTGAGCTAAAAGCACTGCTGAAATGGATACCATTTAAAAACCCCCAAACGTTCGGCTGATTGACTACTATATCAAGTTTCAGATTTAGGAGAAGGTACAAAACCCTCCCCAAATCCCTTTTGTAGGGACAGCACAAACTCTGTTGCTGAAGGTTATCAGGCAGGAGTTAGAGTCCTGAGGAGCCATGTGCAGTGCTGAACAAACCTGGCAGCGCAGATTCTAATGAGCCAGGGAAAGGCTGAAATGGCTGTTTCACTACGTCTTAGGGCTTGATATCAAAACAGAAAATTTCACTACTATCCCCTTACATCCCTCAGTCTGTTCAGAACTCAGAAGTTCATTTAAAAATAGGACTGAGGTGTTTAGTCAGCTCAGACATGAACGTACATGTATTGGTCATCTTGGTTCAGCACCTGTCTTTTCAAGGGTCTTGCAGTTAGCGTGCACAGTCTGGTTTCTGCACCTTTGTTACTCCTTAACACTGTTGGGTACTTACAACAGAGAGTGGAGGATACTGGGATAATACTTGTCGTAATTGCTCTAGAAACTCAGCAGCCATAGCAATTGTCTTGAGTGGCCTAAAAGGTGGCAGTCAGGCTGCAAGCAATAAAGCAGCAAGGTGTAGCATGTATCTGAGGACCATGTTGTGCTAAATGTGTTTTCCTCTGTTTTTATCTTAGATCTGGAGTATGAAACAAGACAGTTGTGTCCATGATTTACAAGCACACAACAAAGAAATTTATACTATCAAATGGAGTCCTACAGGACCAGGGACAAATAATCCAAACGCCAATCTTATGTTAGCAAGGTACTACTTCATCCTGCTTTTAAGTGCCTGTTAAGCATTGCTGTACTTGACGCATCCATATATGTATTTATATATGTGTATGTTCACAGAATGTTTTGATGCAGATAGGATACTTTATCATATTGTCTTCTTATTAGGAAACAAAAGTATGTCAAACCAAGATGTAATTAACTGTTGTTTATTCCCTTGACAGTGCATCCTTTGACTCTACTGTTAGGTTATGGGATGTAGACAGAGGAATTTGTATTCATACTCTGACAAAACATCAAGAACCTGTGTACAGTGTAGCTTTCAGTCCCGACGGCAGGTACCTGGCCAGCGGCTCCTTTGACAAATGTGTGCACATCTGGAATACACAGGTATGTATGGCTCTTCTGGCCATCCAGAAGTTTGTGTTTTGGTCTGTTCTGTCCCATGTGTCCAACCTTTGTTGCTCCATCATGTTTTGGCCACAAAGAGCTTTGCTGTTCCTAACAGATGGATTCACTTTCTCTTTGGCCTAAGGTTACTTCTGTTAATGGATGTGCGTTTAATTTCTGCCTCTGAGCGCTTGCCTATGGTGAAGCAATAGTTGTCTTTACATTGTCTTTACTTTGAAAAAACCCAACAAACTCAAACCCCAAACAAACAAGAAAACCCACCACCACCAAGACACATTCAATAAAGTGTCTCCAATAACATGTTACATACAAAAATTGTCTTTGGGAACTCTGACTTTTAAACTCCTGACAAAACAGGTTTGCTGTAACAAATGATGACTGGATGTAGACAGACAAATCTGATGGCTATTTCGTTGAATTTCCCTGAAGAACAAGGGAATGTAAAGTGAGAAAAGACAATGACAAAATGTCTTTATGTAACTTGCTAAGAAAGGATGCTATTGCCTGTTCTGCACTTCTGGCAAAAAAGGGCCAATTGCAAATGAAAGTCCAGAGACTGTTGTTAGGCATGATCTGATCTCTGGCTACTGGGAATTGGATGTTCATTTTTTGGAAGGCTCATTTCAATAATTTGAAGCATTCATGGCTGTCACCAGTTTTGCCTGTCAGACAGAAGAGATCAAGATGTGACAAGAGTGTTTGTCACAACTTTTAACACAGTCCTGAGATCATCTATGAGTCCTGGCTGGAACATTTCCTCTGAGAATTTCAGCTTAAAAGCTCTGGGGAAGTTTTGCATATTGTACAAATTTTACCTGTGCCCTTGGATTCTGTTACACTAATTACATGTTTTGTCCCTTTTCAGACAGGTGCCCTAGTTCACAGTTACCGGGGAACAGGAGGGATTTTTGAGGTTTGCTGGAATGCAGCAGGAGACAAAGTTGGAGCAAGTGCTTCAGATGGTTCAGTAAGTGCAGCCGGACTCGTTAGACATTCTAACAGCAAGCATGGCTTGGAAATCTTTTGACTAACAAGGAAGACAGAGCTTCCTTCTGTCAATGGAGTGTAATGCAGCCAGCCCACACACAGGTTTTCACGTATAAGGGTGCTGTAATGTTGAAAGGATTTCTGAGAATGTCTTTATTCCAGCTTCATGCAGTACTGCCCTAAACCCTCCAAAAAACTCAGAAAGAGAAGATGCCTCTAGTTGAAATTGTCTGTCCTTACTGGGTCTTACCATGGGGACGTGTTTTTTGTGGCTGGGCTTTCCATTCTGCCCTTGCTGAGTGAAAACGTTCACTGTGGGGGGGTGTTGCTGTAGCGCACAGTAGGAACGGAGTCTCTTCTGAGCTGCAGCTCACAGAAGGAGCAGCAAAACAAAGTTCTGGATATTAAGCAGACTAAATTCTGGAGGATTAATTTTGATTGGTCTTTCATTATCATTTTAGTATCACAAATACAGACAGTATCATAAAAGGAACAAAAGCTCAGAGCCTCTCCTGAGTAGGAATTAATCATCGTTTCACCCTAGATGACCCGTGTGTATCCATGCTCTGTAACCTTTCCAGTCTTCTGCTGAATTTGACCCAAGAGGCTAAGTACTTGCAACAACAAATGGCTTTTCATTTCTGTTTTGCTTTTTAAAAAAACCACTGGGTTTATTTTGTGCTATATTGTTTTTTAGCAAAAGCCCTCCTCACCCCCCCTCAGTTTTAAATGTACATACAGCTCATATGAACTGTTTGATGACAGCCCGTTGCTGAGAGACGCAGGATGAAGCTCGTGCAGTCCGTTCTGTGGGTTTGGCTTGGATGGTTAAACAGGGCATGTTGTGCAGTGGGCAATTTCTATCTGTGTATTTCTTTTTCTTACAGGTTTGTGTATTAGACCTACGGAAATAGCGCTACTAGTTGGAAGCCATGGACCGACTATGAATGTGTACATAGCCAAAATGACTGTCCCTGACCCATGTACTGCTATAGTCCCAATTGAACCATGGCCAGTCCACTACAGCCAAACATAAAAGAAATATATACATATACTGTATATAAAAAAAGAGAAGAAAAAAAAAATTACACCCTGAAGAGGATGACAGAGTTTTGTCACAGCTTGTGAATCCTGTTCACCAAGTGCTGGAATCTGCTGTGCCCCAAAATAATGTTTAAAGGTTTTGGATATGAAAAACAGAAGAGAGAGAGAGCGAGAGAGAGAGAGAAATATACTGTATACAAGAGCAGACCCATATACTTACCAAATTCAGAAGATACTAATGGCAGCCTTCATTACCCCTTCCCCCCTTACATCCGTTGTGTCGATGGATTGTGGGGTATTTTTGTTTTCCTTCTCAGTAGTTGAGCAGTTTGTGTGTACAGAGAAAATGGACTTCCAGAAATCTGCAGCGGTAGTTGTTTTGTTTTTTTTTCTTTGCTTTTAAACATTGGGGTTTCTGTTTTGTTTTGGTTAAGTTTACGGATGCATGAAGTGTAAGGGAGTGAATTAGTTTCTTGTTTATGTATTTTTTTTTTGTTTGTTTTTCACCTTGGGAAAGTTTCTTTGAAACATATTTTAATGCATTCTTTGAAGAGGTAGATTGAACCTGATGATGTTTGGTACATGTTGTGGCTCCCAGAGCTCAATTTTGTGAACAGAGGGAGGGTGGAAAAGGGATTATGGAGAGAGAAGAAAAAAAATTTCCTTCTTCAAGGCGTGATGATTTCACGTCCCGCTCACCTACGGAGTTCGGTAGTGATGCCTATCGTGCTATGTTTTATTTTCTGGTGACAAGTCTGAAATGCAGTAGTTTCTTATTTGGGACATAATTCTGCCAAACTTAAGAGTAGAAGGGCACAATAATACAGAAAAGAAGAACACAGGGATGCAAAAAAAAAGAAAAAGGTGGAAAAAAAAAAAAAGGACAAAAAAAAAAGTGGAAAACCTGCATCTTCTGTTGCTTTAAGACCATAGGTAACGTATGGTTAAATTGTGCACTATTGTGAAAAGGAGCAAAGTATAGCTGGGGGATTGTTTCTAAGAGGTTAAGATCTTTCTGGACAAGGGTTCATGCCACAGCTTCTCTGAGAGCTGCCCATCGTTATTTGTAGGAGCTTAGATGTATAATTGTAACCAAACTCCAGTATTAAAAGTATCTCATGTAATTTTTTTCTTTATTAAAATAAAATCTTTGGCATATATTTGATAACACTGCCATTAAGAGGCAAAATGTTTACTACCTTAGATTTAAAAAAAAAAAACAAACAACAAACCTTAAACAGAGGACTTGCTTCAAGTTTATTTTAATAGCAGTGATTCAGCTTATTTAAAAGATGAATACTTGCACTAATTCCCCTGCTGCTCCAGTCCTGCAGTTTATTGTATCTTGTGACTACATTTTTTCCAAATATAGGGTAGATGTAAGCTGCTATTTTTTTAATAATCACTACTATATAGTGTCTTTTACTCTGTTTACAATATCAAGTATTTTTCTTACAATGACAGATGTATACAGCAAACCTTTTTCTGCTCATGTGATTAAAAGTATCCTGATAGTGACTTTATTTGTAAATGATAGCATGAGGTTGTGTTTACGCGTATGTGTAGTCGAAAAGGTTGCATCATGTCTTGCATAAGATTCCAAGAGTGTAAATTTATAAAAAGAGAGGTTGTCAAATTTATGTCACAGGCATTTTACGTAAGGAATGGTTTATATTGCAGAGCTTTGCAAAGTTATCCGTTTTATAACACTATTTCAATCACAAATAATTTTGTGGCGTATGATTGCTAGTCTCTAACCTTTTTTCATTTTATTTTTGGTTGGTTTTGGTCATTCCCCCCCTTCTCCCCCCCCACTCCAAGTTAAGTATAAGTTGATTATAATTGAGATAATGCAGCTTTGACATTTTAACCGTTGTTCTTCAGGCATTGATTTCTGCTATTTCATGGAATAAACACGACTTGAAGCAAGTCTGAGTTTGGCTAAGGTAGGGTAGCAATTTGCCAGTGGTAAAGAGAAGTCAACAATGCATTCTTTATGTATACCCCAGGATTGTAATGCTATCGTACACAGCGTTTGAAACCAACAAAAAGTCATCTCCATCCAGTTATCCATGGTGGTTCGGTGCCAGCTGTTTGTAGGGTTTTGGAACATACTACAGATGTTTAGAGCAATTACCCTGTGAGTTACGATATGTAGGAAACCTAATATATTTGGTATCTGGCACTTGAAATACTGCTTTTATTGCTGGAGGTCCATGACTGTGGCTGACCTCTGTCATTTAATGAAAAGAAAAAAAAGAAAAAAAAAAAAAGAAAAAAAAAATTCTGTGCAATAATTTTAAACTGTGCTCCCAGGAATAGACACAAATGTTTTGAGTATGTTTAAGCTGCATTTTTCGTTTAGCAATGCATTTGTCAATTGCACTGAATTTAAACCTGAAAGTCAGAAGTGATTCTTGATAGTACTTTTGTATTTTAATATGGACAGTTTATTCATTTTCATAAAAGTTATTGGATGATTCTTTCAGCCAATCTAAACAATTGTGGTGGAATTCTGTGACATGGCTGCAAAATCACCCAGCCGTGTTTAGGGTATTGCCATTTTCCTCTTCCTCAATCATCAGCGGTTTTGGTTGTAATCCTAGTTGCTTGAGCATAGTACCACATACGCAGAAGTAGATAAAACAGAGCTTCAGTATCGCAGGTCCAGGGCTTTCAGGTGCTTGAAGCACAGTCCAGCAGGAATGTGAGATCTCTGGATGCGCAGGCTGAGACCCCCAACCTGGCGTTAGCCAGCAGTGCCCACTGGAGTGGAACGGGGCCGCTTTCCACTAGCAAAGGATCCGGCCAGCAGATACTTTATTGTTGTCCGTTACTAGCATGCCACAGTGCTGCTCCTGCTCACACCTCTCCTCGCCTCTTGTTTTATACCCTGTTCAATGCATGCATGCCAGGTGTGCTGGGTTCTGTGACTGTGTGAAGCAAAAAGAAAAAAAGATTAAAAAAAAAAAAAGAGAACAGTGACATTAATTATGAACTTTTATAGCACAAAGACCTCGTGTTCAATAGTGAGGTAGATGATCCAAATTGTTCCTTGAAAGTGAGTATGCCAAATGTCAGTAAGACCCTGACGTTGTACAAACGTGTGCACGTGCTTAGTCTTTACCATCCTGAGTAATTCCGTAGCGCCCGTTTTCCGAGAGTCAAGGCAGACGTGTGCATAAGCCTTTGCGTGCGTTGCAGTTCCTATTTTTCCCAGTTCAGCACGTTAAGGGGCAAAAATCCAACCAGAGGATAAAAGGAAAGGAAAAACTGGGCTCAGAATTAATGACTGAACAAGAAATGAACTGCTCTTGAGCTCACTGTCCTTCTATGCATCTATCTCAGAGTCCCGTTTCTCATTTCCGCATAATTAGGTCCAGGTTTCTGTAGAGTTCCTCTTTTTCTATCTTTACTTTAACTTTTCCTGCATTTTTAAATTGATGTAAAGATTCCCAACCAGTGGACTTTTTAGTGTAGTTAAGAGAATATCTAGGTCCTCATAAAAGCTTTTTTAGACTCTTTGTAATGTTGATAAACTCAGTTTATTCTGGGACTACAATTGTGCAGGGTTATTTAGTGTGTCTACTAGATGATTGGAAATCTTATATGAAACACTAAAAGTGCCTCTTTTTCTGGGTTGGGTGGAGGGAGGTAACAGTTACCAGAGTCAGAATGACATGGCATTTTGAAGCATGTTTCTTGATTTCGTGACACTTTAATGCATCTTGAGAGAAAGGCCAAAGATTTCTACCAATTTTAATTAATTTTCATTTTTAAAAATAATAAAAAAAAGCACTCCTTTTTCCTTACACTGCTTACCTCATGCTAGGGTATTTAATGGGACATTATACCTTCAGAATGCTCGTTGTGTTTAGGAAGAATCGTAGGTGGCGTAGGCGGTTGTGCCAGTTTGCCTACAGAGCAATCCTAGCAGCCCATGCGTTTAGTTCTGCTGAATGAAGGAATTCCATTACAGTTGCAAACTGGGTTTTTCAGCTTGTAAATAAAAGGTTGTATGTTTTTGTCTGTTTAGCGAAGAGGAGCCTTGGGACCCGATTTCCCTCCCTGCCTCCCCCCAATCTTTACTTAACCAGAAATCCCATTGTCTTTCACTTCATGAGAAAACCTTGCCAGAATAAGCATCGGAGGCGTTGGGTGTGGGTGCTACTGTACAGCGTGGGTAACCACCAGCTGCACCTCACTCGCGCCGAGCCTCCCCTCGGCCTCAGCGGGGGTTTGGCCAGAGCAGGGCCTGCCGGGTTTAGCCCGGTGTTCCTTTTCCATTGACAAGAGCGATAGCTTCTCCCTTCACAAAGTCCTGTAGAGCCGTTCCCCAGTGGGATCGGTTTCACGCTCTCCAGACGTCTGAAGGAAGCAGAAGCAACATTGTGGCATGTTAGAAGCAAATATGGCTTCGGGAGACAGCAGTAAATCTCCATCAAGATCCCTGACATTTCCCGTAGGGAGAGAGCCGTGGAGCAGCCTTCACCTCTCCCTCCAGAGAAAGCTCTGAAACACCACGCTGTGTGAAAGTGTGGCTGTCTTCACTGTCAGTCTGGTGGAAGGCAGACGAACCAGGAAAATCTGCCGTTTCTTGCAGATTGCAGATGTAGTGTTAATAGTGCTTCAGATCAGTAGTTTCGAGTACATAATTCGCTTTCTCTGCCTTTAAGTTTGAAGCTTGACAGTAACTTGAGGCATGGTTTTTTTTTTTGTTTTCTTTTTTTAAATAACCATTCATTTTTACTTCATAATGTTTTCTGACATTTGTGGGTAAATACAAGAAAACAGTCTGCATGTTGTTGCTAGTCCAGTGTACTTTGCAATCTTGTCCTCAACGCACTGCAGTGTGCAGAACAGTAATTCTAGAATACAGAAGTAATTTTCTCTCTCTCCTGACATTGACATTGTAGTTGTAATGGTTTCATTTGGAGTTACAAATCCTTTGGGTCTAATTCTGTGAGCCTACCTATAGCACTGGATTAAAATGTCTGCATCATTTCTTCAGTTATCCAGTTAAATTACAACTGTTGTAAAAGTGTAAACCAGCCCATGACAGTTTTTTGTACTTGTTTAAAGGACTTTTATTGTTCAGTTTTCATGATTATTGTCTAAAGAAGACTGATATAGATGTTCTATACTGTCCTGGACCATGTTAATTACACTTTATGATGTATTTTGGTTCTACATCACAATGATTTGTCCCCAAGGCCCTTATATCCCTTCTAGGCACATTTTCTGTTGCAGTTTCCCTTTGCATTGTATTGCTTTGACAACTGTAATTTGAATCAGATCTGAAAGAGGTCCAGAATAAAATATATTTTGATATTACTTTGCCTGAATGTTATATACCAGTAACTTGCAGTGCTTGGTGCAGCAGATTTCCAGGTGATTGTGCTGGGGGAGTGATAGACCGAAATGCTAATTTTCATGTTCCTTCTGGCACATTCTCACACCAGACAGTAGCTAAGAACAGCGAGAGGTGATCCATCGCACCGGTACCTGTGTCCTAAGAACACACTGTAGATCCTCTGAAAGGGTGAAGCCATCCTCCCCTGCCAGGTACTGCCACACATTTGATTTAGATGAACTGGCTTCTTACCTGTGTACTTTACGTGCTTCACCTTCTCCTTGCCCATCCACTTGTGGAAGAGAAGCTGAGGCTGGTGACGCTCTGCTCACAGCTACGCCCCAGCTGTTGAGAAGACTTTGGAGGTGAAGGAGCAGGCTCCTGAGTGGTAGGTAATGCGATCTCATGGCCCAGAGAGCCGTTCTTATGGAGTGTTCTGGTTTCTTACACAAAGGAGTGTTATTTGTGCGAGGGTCTTTCAGGTATTTGAAACGATTTAAATGTACGCATGAAGTAACTTGCATCCATCTATACATAATGATGCTTTAATTCCTTTGGAACTGTGGGTCATGTCATGATCCAAGTGAGGGAACCCAGACAGTTTGTTTTCAATGTCACTTGAATTTATAGTGAAATGACTGTTTTTTCATATATACTATTTATTTGCTGTAAGATGTTCAAAGGTAATGGCTTCCCTATTTAAGTAATGTTACCACCATCAAGTTATTTTAATGTGTTGAAACTTGCCGTTGAAAAGCACGTGTAATGGATTGGAAGCAGGAGGGACTGTGTTTTACAAGTGTCAAACCTGTCCTGCCTGGAATCTGAGTGCACTTCAGGCTTTGTCATTTGAATTCTGAGGGTGCAATATTGAAGCAATTTCATGGTTTTGAGACAGACCATTAGTGGTAACTACTGTCACGATACAGAAAGTCCGTGTGTCTCGACATTCCACTGGCACAAATGCTCCTCTCCAGCATATGGCCGCCCTGAGATGCAGGAGCCACAGAGAGGTGCTGCAGTGTAGGGACATGATGCTTGTGTGGTAGCGGTGCCCACCTCTGTTCTGTGAGGAGGACGCTGTTCCAGGTAGGTGCATCATTGCTGCTCAAATCATCCCTCTGAAGTTGAAGTGTCCCCATGCTGTAAAAATGTGGGGTTTGTAATTCTGTTGGAACTCACAATCTCAGGTGTTCCTGAAGTCCGTGTTCCCTACCTCGCAGGGAAGATTATGTTACAGAAAGCTAAGTTACATCTTTGGTTCCTTATGTCAGCACAGGGCAGCTGTAACAGAACAGTAATTTAGGAGGAATTTATTGAGGATTTTGTACAGAATGATGATGCCCCAGTTAGTACAATTTGTCCTTAAGGAAAGGAGAGACCCAGGAGATCTGCAGTGCAGAGGCTTTCTTACTCGTCTGACTCAACTGAAAATTGGTACCATAAAGGAAGTCGAAGGATTAAAAAAGACACAGGTTTTATTAATGTACTTAATGTAAAAATGCTCAGCTCTTAGAGTCATTCTTCAGATACCAAGTAGAGATTTTACTCTCAAGTAGATGTCAAGAAGTCTCAGTAGAGGTCAAGTACTTCCAACAGACTGTTTCCCTGTTGCCACAGAGATTTCTTGACTTCTTGTAGATGCTGATAACCCTGATGTGTTACTCTGAGAGCAACATTTTGAGCTTTCTGAATTTACATATTCTTCAACATTTCAAGACTACTTCATTGGACTGGCGGTGCCTCAGATGGTGTGTTCTCCCTGCCCAATTAGAGTGCTCACAGGGACTGAGGGGAACTTTCCAATTACTTGAGTGCACACAGACCCACAGCAGCATTTCTGAAATATCTTGGTGTAGAAAGGGATTTTTTTTCTGATAAATATTAAATCCCTCTATTAAAATCATGTTTCCCTTTCCACTGCATTGAAGGGCCCATACAGCAAACCTAAGGCACCATTTGCTCTTCCTGAGTGTTGTCTCAGCCGTGACCAACAGTGGAGGCTCCGTGTAGTTAAATTTCTACCTATCTTCCTGCTTCAGATGTCTTCTATTTGCAAGAACATCTGAAGGCATACAGTCAACCCATAATAAATAACAGGCAAAGGTAGGGTGTGAACCATCTGAATATGGTTCTTGGCTCTCCAAAGCTGGATTGGGTCTTTACGGTCTCTTTCTTGCTCACAGAGTTGCCGTGCAGCAGCATTTGCAATTAGAAAGGTACTAGGAGCATGTCTGCCAGCTGTTAAGCTTGAACCACACTGTGGCTTTACAGTTTATAAATATGAAAAAGACTTTTTTACGGTAATAAAACTGTGGATTCTTAATACTTGGATTTGGAGCTGCAGTAGGCTCTGACATACATCCCTTAATTTCTTGTAAGTGAATCATTTTGTAAGGCAGGAAATTCCCACCTCAGGAAAATGGTGAAGAATTGCAATTACTGATGCTTAGTTTACTTTTTAAATTGTTATTTGAAAGTTTTGCAGTTCTTTCACTTTCTATTGCCACTTCTCATCTATCTTCACCTTGGTTGAATACTGCAGCAAAACCAGATGCTGATTAGGTGGATAGGAACAAACTGCTTTCTAGCAGTAAGTAATTTGAAGCCAGAAGTCAATTCCCAAAGTAAAGAAGTAGGAGTGTGTGTAGCTTGTTGCAATTGTGTTTTTTACCATCTCCAGCTCGAATCAGTAAATCTTAGTGTGCTGAATTAAATATTCCATTATTTTATTCTATTAAATAACTCCATTTAGGTTCATTTCCTGCAGCTAATTTTAGAGGAAATAATTTGATGTAGCTGTGAAGGAGGGACATTTCTGCTCCATACCTATTTGAAATGTTGGATGAATAGAGGTGTAGTTGGCTGCTCTTGCCTGGGTATGCCTTGAGTTTGGCTTTTGTGTACGTGATTTCTTACCTGCAGCATTCAAGTGTGAAATGCATGTTGACCCATTTGTTTACCTATCTCATGGCTTATTACTGTCTGCTTGCCTGTGTAGATAAGTCAGTGTTTCCATCAGATGGGGTATTTTTTAGTGCAGATAAGTTATGCCTCTGAATTGGACAAGAAATAAGAAAGAAGAATAAATCTGTTCCTGTAGTGCATTGCTAGTTTGACCATCAGCCCGTTATGTGTTGTTAGCAGCTGGATCAAATTTTACATGCATGGATGCAAGAATTGGGAGAGTTCTGTCTTCCTGGCTTTTCAGCCTTTTTATTCCAACTATTTTTTTTTATTTAGGAGGATTTTTAAATAAGCAGGATCAAGCAATACTTGTCTCCTTCTCTGGAGATGTTCCAGACCTGTCTGGATGCCGACCTGTGTGACCTGTCCTAGGGAACCTGCTTTGGCAGGGGGGGTTGGACTCTATCTCTGGAGGTACCTTCCAACCCCTCCAGTTCTGTGTATCTGTGAATTTTGGAGGTTTTGTTTGAAAATAACCATGTCACCAAATAACTTGGAAGGCAAAGGGGAAATGACTGTGGTGTAGTTCTTGAAGAGAGCTTGGCATCCTGGCTGGCTGTGCTCTCCTGGTTTTGACAGACAGCTGCTAGTCTGGTCTCAGAGGCGTTCCTTAACAATCTATTCCAATACTGTGGTAGCCTTAATGTTAAAGCACTTTTCTGTCTCATCTGAATCTTCCTTGCCACAATTAAAAGCTTACTCTTTAGTCCAGCCTGCATCTAGGGGGAAAGCAAAAGCTGTGTGGTTATTGTTTGCAGCAGTCTGTTATGTATGTGAAATCTGTTGTTGTGTCTTGTCTTCTTTAGGCTGAACCATCCTCAGTGCATCTTAATCAATTCATCAACACCAGCTGCTCTTCTTGACAAACAATCTAATGAACACTGAAATGAGACCCTTGTTTATAAGAAATATGGTCTCTGGTATGAGTAAGGAAGGGAGGGGGGGGACTGTGAAAATGAAATACGACTCCCAGTTTTGTGATTCTGCCATAATAACTGTGAACAGTGGCTCAGTAATGTATGGGTTTGTATTACTGATGTCCCAGCAAAGATGGGACCCCACTCTTCTTGGAATTTCTACGTAAACCCCTTTTTTCTCCCCTACAAACCTTCATTTGCTCTGCTCCCCCTTCCTGGTTTTCAGCTAGTGACTGGTTTTGTCCCGAGTTGCCCAGCAGGTCTATGGCAACGCTGGCAATGAAATTCCCTACTCAGAAGGCTTTTCCACCCAAATAGGAGCAGGCTGAGGGTTGTTTCTGCGGTTTCCACCTGGGACCATCCTTCCAAACCAATACTGCCACAGAAACGTCCCAGAAATAGTGAGAATAAGGAAGGGCAATCTGGGAACTGGAGATTTACGTGATGCCTGCATTGAAACAGAACAGAAAAGTGAATTCATAAAATGCTCCAGTGATATGCCAGTACTCTTGGTGATACTAAGAGAGAGAGAGAGACATTTTGCTCCTTTATATTGAACATGCTTTGAGGCAGTAAATGGTTTTTAATGTGATAACGTGTTTTAGTCGAGGCTGTTTCTGTCTCTTGGAGGCTACATATTCCTGATTTCTGACCACACAGCTATTTTGCCTCCCAAAGAGCTTCTTTTAAATAGGCCAGTGTCATGAGGATTCAAACCCAACCAAATCTATTGCAGATAAAACATGCCACTTCACCTCTTAGAACTGGAGAAGCCCAACACCTGCAAACTAACCACAGTGTCTTTTCTCAGCTGTGATCACATGTCAATAACATCTATTTAAATAGGGATATTGAGGGAGAAACTGTAAATTGTAAAAATTAACTACCTGAAGCTTCTCTGAAGTACTGAATTTACCAGACACAGCTGGCTGCACCCCTGATGGCTGTGCAGCAGCCCATGAGAGGCCACCAGAGCAGCCAGCTCCAGGTGTGTTACCTACCCATGCTATGTAAGCCAGCCTGCAGCACGTGTTCCTGGGTACAGGAGTGGTTAAAAGCTCCCAAAAGGAGAGATTGGGTTCCTGTCTGTAAGCTGCCTCAGCTTGCTGCCCAAGCAGAAAAACACTGGCTGCTTTTCTTCTATACTTTTCCCTTTCCAGGGTGGAAGAGCCAAGGTGGAGGCAGCAGGATCGCTCAGCAGCAGGGTGGGCTGTTAGACCGGCGTAGCTGCTGCTTCTATCTGTGTCCATAGCAAAAATCTGATACATGCTGAGATTTCTGGATGTATTTTTCAGCAAATGAGCACTGTAAGGTCCTCTTGTGTCTTATGGATATGTGGGGGATGACTAAAAAAGGGATGAAGAGGTATAAGCTGTACTGTCTGTATGCAGATAATGACTAGCTTTCAGTTATTGCTTGCTCTGCTCTTGCTTGTATTTGGAAAGCAACTGGAACCCTTTCTCACAGGGGCCTGAATGTGACTGCTGGTGTGAGGAGGAAGTCAGAAGAAAAGGTCCTAAGTGAGAGAGAGATCTCAAGTCTCAGCAGTGCTGGAGGGAGTAGGTATTCAGTACTGTGTTCTCAGCTGCTTCCATGTCCCTGAGGAGGAGTGCAAATAGGAAGAGGAGGTTTTATTAGCATTATTTTATCACTGTTGCTGAGCAAGAAGGATGTGTTATTTGCCCACTAGATTTCTGTGTCTTCATGGTTTTCCAAAACTTGCTACTAAAGCTGGGATGCTGCAGCAATGCTAGACTTAGTTCACAATAAACTGCAAGATTTTCTTTTCCTCTCCCCAGGGTCAGGGCAGGAATTGTGCTTTCTAAGGACTCCGTAGCAGTTGCAGTCCTGGGTCAAGAGCAGAAGTTGAGAGAGTGGTGCAAGCCAGGCACCTCTGCAACTGCTGCAGCTCCAGAATTGTTGCCAGCATCCCAGCAACACTCACCTCATACTGAAGGCCACATCTAGCAACTCAAATCCCAATCTAGTTTGGACTAATAGGGCTGGGCTTTAAGTTTCAGAGTGCAGAGTGTGCCTCTCTTCAAGGTTTCCTAACACCCCTCCTGAGCTGGAGTGTTGCTGCTTGCGTGTGACTACCCGGTGTCCAGCTTGTCTAAGTGTGGTGACAGGCTACAAGCGCAATGTGGTGTTGCAGTGATTTGTGTTATCTGAACTAAGCTACAAATAGGAAGCAGAAAAGTGTCTTGGAATGGGAGCAAACGTAGTCAGTAAGATTCAGAACATAAGTGGAGTTATTATTTCCCATTTCCTGTAAGCCAATTTACTGTACTTCCAGCCTTCCTTCTCCTCTATACAAAACAGCAGCCGGAGGAGTCATTAAAACAAAGATTGGATCCCAAGATTGCCTGTAATTCAGATACTTCAGTGATAGAAAAATGTATAGTTTCAAGAGAAAGCATGTGCGAGTACCAAATCTCACCAAATTGCAGAGCTGTTTGTTCAAACCAACCCCTCTGTGCTGTAGAGGAAACAATTTACTACTTTAGTAAATAAACACAGCTGTTAAGAAGTTAAGATTAGACTGTCAGATTCATCGTCCGCTGGGTAAATGATAGTGTACAGGCCTTCGCTGTCTGCAGAAATGAGGATGCCAGAGTGTGCCCCAAGTATGGGGAAAAGGAGATTAAAAGGCAGATACGACAGATGATGTGGTGGGACCAGAGTCCTTTCAACTGCTGGGTAGATAGAGTGCTCTTCTGAAGTAAAGTCTGCTCTTACAGCAGGCATGTTATGTGTGTGTGTGTGTGTGTGTGTGTGTGTGTGTGTGTACACGTATAGGGGATGGAGAGAAAAGTCAGGACTCTATAAGAGCACCAGGCTGTCAGCTTTGCTGTTGACAGGGGAGCTTCCACAGGCACGGTTGTCATTGGAGATTGGGGTCAGCTACTGTGCACTTAAGGACCTCTGTCTCCTTTCCTTTAGCCAGTTTGTCTTGCAGAAGTGCTGCCTGTTCCCACTGCTCTACCTCCCTGGGGCACAGTCTGTGGCCATTAGCATTAAATGCAGGATTTAAAGAGATGTCTGTATGATTAATATCAAAGGCAGTCTCCTTACCTACAACAGGGAAGGGTATTTGAGCAATTCCACATTTTGCCCTTCTCATCTGTAAATGTTGTACCCCAGAAGGCTGGAAGATGTTTTCCCTCTTAGTATAACAGGTATTTCTAGAGTGGCTGACTGCTGGCTCCATGACATTAAGGAGCTAAATCTCTGCAAACCTCAGTCCAGAAAAATTTTCATCCCTGTCTCTGTGACTGTGGCTTTAAAAAGTCATTATAGACATTTGGTGCGACCTGTGCCTCCTACAGCAGCTGCAATTCTTTATCCAAATCCACTGCTTTCCAGTCATTTTCCAGTGGTGTCCTGCTACACTGTGCTGCACCTTTCCCTCAACCTGATGCCATCGTGGTTTAAGTTCTGATTCATCTATTTTTCATCAGCCCAAGAGACTCTTCACAGATGCCAGAGGCTGCCTGGGAGCCCAGTTCCTTCCTCCTCACCCCCTGCCTTCCCTGTCAGAGAGGCTGTGGCAAAAGTTCTATAGATTTTTCTGTGAGTTGCCTGTCTTTACACCCTTCAGCAATAATATTCTTCACTGGCCTGTTTCTCTGATGGGCACATTTGTATTCCTGCATCTTCTGCTGTTTTTGGACAGCTGCTGAGTCAGTGATTCTCTTTCCCAGCTGCCTTAAAAGATGATGTTTCCATACAGTAGCTCATCTCTAAGACTGTCTGAATTCTTAATCTCATACCTGAAAACACCAACAAGCTGCTGACAAGGAGGTGGTCGAAGCCTTCAAAAGGGTGTCGTTGCAACATTGTCATAAGCTCCCTGCAGCTCGACTGTGGCTCTCTAGCAGGCTCATGGACAAGAGGTGCTGTTTTGGGAAGCAGCAGTAGCTCAGCCCACCCAACAAGTTGTATATTCTGCTCCCAGGAGAGCTTTCACATTGGTCAGTCTACCTTTGCTTTCCTTCAAAGCTGTCAGTGGAGGCTGAGGGAAGAATGTGGCTTTGCAGATGCAGCAAACGCTGACAGCGAGCTGCTGCTAGGGGTCCCTGCCGTCTTCCAGGACACGCTGCAAACGCCTGGGTTTGCATGTTCCAGAGATGGAAAGCAGGTGCTGAGAGGATCTGCAGGCATTAATCAGACTGGCTGAGTGCTGGGTAACCCGTCCAGCGATATGCCTGTGTTTCAGCACAACACTAAAGCTGGTGACAGCCCTTCGCATCTGTGGGAGTGCAATTTTTCTCCCAGATACCCATCGCACCATCCCTATTTCACTCTGAGTTATAAATGGAACCAAAACCTATCTTTTTTAATCCCCCTGCTGCTGATTGAGTTAGACCTCTGTCTGAAAGAGGCATTGCATAGCAAGGCAGCTACTTGAGTGAAAACTAAAGAATTAACAGGGCTTTTTTTGCATTGAAATAAGCAATAGCTTGGAAGTTGTGACACATTTTGCTCCGTAACCATTCTTTACCTTTTCTCTTTGAGGGGGTTGAGGTTCTGGGAGGGTATGCTATCTACTTAGTCATACCTCATTGCTAACTTTTGAAGAATAATAAATATCCGTAGAAAAGTGCATAGGATGAACTTCCATGACTAAGAGCAGTTTCAAAACCAGAGAATTTAAAAGCCCGAACTCGTCAGATGATGTTTCTAAGTGATGCATGTGGGATTTTTTTTTTTTTTTGAGATAAGAATTGACTGTTTGAGAAAATGAAGTTGTTCTATTTCCCTAGCAAATGTAATAGTTTCTTATTGGGCTTAATTATTCCATATGTTGATGCATTGTTGCTCTTGCAGCTGCTGGCAGAGAAGGGCTCCTTTCAGGCGATGCCACGCATGCTAATGAACCCCAAGGTTTGTTTTTCTGGCTTTTACACTTGTGCTGTCACTCCAGCTGTTTGTGGCCTTGCAAAACTACAGCAGAAAATCCCATATTTAGTGGAAACAAAATCTATTGATGATAAGCAAGTTCCCTGGTAAGGCATAAGGACTGGTGTAAATTCAGTTTGTGATGTGAAGGCATCACACAGTGTGTGATGTGAGAGAGATCAGGCATGCCTTGAAAAGCATGGGAGAAACCTTCCTGAGGGTCAATTTAATTTTTTAGTTGTTGTCATTCAAAATGCCTACAGGAGATAAAGCTCTGCTCTTCTTCCAACCAAGAGCCTTATAGCTCCAGAAACTTGGATGCAAGTTATCCCTGTGGCATCTCTTGTGAGTCCACAGTGATGTTTATGAAGCATCTTGCATCTCATAGCCTGTGTCTCACTGACAAGCTTTGACTGTAACGCTTTGTTCAGTCCTCAGTTTCTGTGGCATTTATGGCCCCATCATTGTGTTTAGTATCTGCCTAGAAGACCATTTCTGCTTTATTTCTATGGTTTTGTGTTATTTAAAGTAGAGCCACTGGTACATTCCTTGCCCTAAAACTCAGCAGTGTATTTAATAGGTATCGTTTTCCCAGCCTACACAAAGCCTGTGGCTCTGTGGTTCTGCACATCTACCAGGAACCCAGGTTTGTGTGGTGTCCTTACATACACACCAGCTCATCTGTTCTAGATTGATGGGTCATGCTGCCTCGTTTCATGGCTGCTGGCCTTCAAAAAGCAAAGTACACAATAAATATAAAAAGGAGGAAAATAAAAAAGAGTGTGAGGGAGAAAATGAGCCAGGCTTTGCTCCTGCTTCTTTCCAAGCCCTATTTAGACCTCACACATCTTACAACTCTTCAGAGGTATGTAATTATCTGGCAAAGCCATGTACTTTGCTGTCCCTTCTCTGTGCTGAGAGATAGCTGCTGAGCCTATGTTCTTTTGGAAAATAACAGCAATAAAAAAAGGCTTTAAAGGAAAAGATGCTGTTCCCATGCAGAGTTGCTTCTTTGGGCACTTTGATGTCCTATTTTTATTATAAATATAATTGAATTTCCAATGGTTACACGCAAACAACTGTCGTGTGGGAATAAAAAGAAGTAGACGTATGCTAATCGAAAGCTCTGATAATTACACAATCTTCTAATTAATTAACGAGCCAAAGGCAGCCAAACATTAGCATTTAGAAAGTGCTTTGCTGCATTAACCACTAATGAGTTCATTTAAATCTATCATGCAACCCATTTTGGAAAGCATGAGCCATATTTAATCATATTCAATCAGATTTAATAATGAAATCCTCAACACCAGGCATTGTTGATTGTGAAATTACCAATTTGCTAAATACAGGGGATTAGATATTGGTATTTATTATTAGCTAAATGGTACCTTGAGATGGAATGTGGAAATAAGATGCACGTGTCCAGGTAAGAGTATTGTTAAAATAAGTGAGAATTGGCAGAGGATTTTGTGTGGGGTTGGGTTTTTTTTTCATGTGTTGTTTTACTTATCATTAAATGAAACAAATTTATGTTACTTTTGAGAAATGAATCAGTAATTTTCCAAATACACTTGGGAATTCGATGATAAAATATTTTTGCTTAAACTATTTGCTATTTTCAGCCTAAGCAATTGTAGTGCTGCTGTTCATTGGCATAGCTCTGCTCTCCATTCCCTTCCTTTAGAGCTGAAATAACACAAAAGAAGTCACAAGGGCTTCTCTGCATTTAAATCAGAGCAACTGAGGTGGAACCTCCGTCCATTGCCTTTTCGCAGACAGACTAATTTCTGGTCCCATTGAAAGCACCGTGTGCTTTGTCATTGGACTTAATAGAGCAGATAAATCAGCAGCAGCTCAGAAAGGCGACTTCTTCCACCAAAGTTAGTGGAGTCACTAAACTCAAGACATTCTTTTGGATAAAATATCTTTCTCTACACAGTGTTTTGTTGAACATTTCAGCCAGATAGAGCTGTTTCAGTAGAAAACTTCAACCCAACAGTTCCTTGTGTTCGAGACTACACTGGCACACGTAACAGCCAGATTTTAGGTAGCCTGCCTGGCATGTGGCAGACTGCAGTGAGGACACCAGGAGAAGGCTATCCTGGCATGTAAAGTATTCTGGCATGGGATTCTTCCTGTTTTTCATGAAAGGTTTTGACAGAGCCCAGTTTTGTGCCCTTAACTTGAATTTTCATAGTGGTTTTTTGGCTTCCAGGACAAGCTGGGACACTGGAGACCACCATTGGTCCCCCAAGACTGTATGAGTACAGAACAGTCCTGGTATAATCCCACTCATGATGAAGTTCTCATAAGACCAACAAGCAAGGCTTATAAAGTTAAAAAAATTAGACTTGTCCCTGAGGACGAGTTTATTAACATAGAAAAAGAACAAGAGGCTGAGATTAGAACAATATCTGGCATGTGTTGTCTGCCCAGCTCTCTGCAGGTATGGGAGAGGAAACCTGATGCTCCTTCCAGCCCTCTAAACTACCCTGTGGGATTTCTGCTAGAGGTCTGAAGTGCTGTCCCTCTGAGATGTCTGCCAACTGCTGCGTGATGTTTCTTCAGGTGATTGCTAATGCTTGTCTGCCCTGGCTGCTCATCAAGTGCTGGACACAAAGGAGCTAGGAGAACATACACAGAAGGTCAAGTTTTCTGTTTTTTTAATTGAAAAAACAAAGCTGGAAGATTTTATTAGAAATTGAGAGTTTTTTCAGTCTTTGAGTCTTGGAGTGCAGGTGGGTTGTTTTCTTTCTAAAAAGTTGAATAGTTCCAGAAAAATGTAATCCTCTTCCCAACTAAAAAAGACTTATTGGAAAACACCCCTAGTAGCAGCTCCATTTCTCCTTAATTTCCTTGCAAACATCTCTGTTATCTGTGTTGTTGGTTCAAATTCAGCTTCCCATTTTTGTGATTCAGGTCAGAGGGAAAGAGATTAATTCATTAAGCACCTGTAAACACCAATAAAAGTCCTCTTAACAGCGCATTTCACCTGAGAATCTCAAGAACCTGAACAGCACTAAAATGCCCTAGAGTGAGCATGCAGGTAAGGGGATTAAGTGTCAAAAAAGTCACCCTTTTATTGAAAGTGTCTTGACACTCTTCACAATAATTTCTTATGGACATTGTTATGCATTCAGTGGAGAAGTGCATCAAAGTGACTCACTTTGAGGACAGCACATTTTGTCTGTCCCATGGCTCAGAAGAAACCCATGAATCCTAATTTCCCAATCTCTTGGAATTACAAAACCATCCTTAGTGAAATGTTACAGACATTGCTCCTTTGCATCTTGCATAAATACCCACCAGTTAATAGCATAATGGAATAAATTTCCCAGGTCTCATGAAAATATACTGACTAAAACATTCGATTAGGACTAGTTGAAGACTTCAGAGGATGACTTCAGCTGCTAGTAAAGATAAAAGCAAGCATAAAAACCAAGCGACTCTCAGTTTGAAGCTGCATTCTTAAGCTTTTAAATGCTTTAAAATGAGATTTCTATATTCACATCAGTACATTCCCTCTAATTATCAAGTACTTCTTGGTACAGCACACTTTACAAGGAACAGGGCAAAGTTTCAGGGCGTTGTGTTTCTGCAAGTTGAAAGCCATTAACATTTTAGAGCTTCTTCACAAGGGGAAAATTGTGCTGGTAGGAGGAGTGATTTTCTGTGAGCATAGTTAAACCTGTGCCAGCCAATCTGTGGGTGTTCATTTTTCATTTAAGAACTGTTTATTTTCCCTTAATTTAAATCAATCGAGAATGCATTCAAGTTGAACTAAATGCAGTCCCTTGAATCCAAAATGCATATATCCCTATCACTGCTTGTACTGCCTAAACTTTATTGTTTCTGAGACTGAAGTAAATCAGATTGATGCAGCCACCCAAGGCAGGCAAAGGCTTATTCAGAAACGTAACATTTGACTATGATTACCCCAATACCAGCATCTTTCCCAGGGCCATCTTGTAACATGTTGCTTAAACCAGGCTGTGAACATGGGGCATACCTGAAGAGAAGGATGTGGGGTTCTGCTCCAGGCTCCCCCTTTTCGCTCTACTCTGGATGCTAAGCTACAGTAGGGCATGTGCACAGCCAGCCCAAGATGTGCAATGTATGCAAAGGAAAAGGCACCATGTATTTAGTTACATGGCACTCCAAGGAATGCTCTCTTATGTTCAAGGAGGTTTATTTTAAGTGATGGGTGAGACAATTTCACAAGATGCTCATATAGCAGGCAGTTTCGTGTTGAACTGTGCTCTGGAAACATCCTACTCGCTTGAAATCATGTTTAAGAGTGTGACTATGAAATTAGAGAGCCCATTAAATATTTGTTCCTTTTGCAAGGTTTCTCTCTCGTTTTTGTCTCTGAAGGGATGATGGGGAAAATCACAGGCCTGCTGAGCTGAGGCAAGGAGAGCTAACCTTCCTTTATTTCTAAATCAAGGTGCTTTTCCCCTATTGAGACACAAATGACAGAATCAAGAGCATGTGACCAGTGACACCTGATTACTCATCACTCTGCTTATGATCTTAATTCCCCTTTCAACCTGACCCCATAAAAGAAATTAGACATCAAAATGTCAACAGACGTGACTAGAGCAAAAGCTCCATAGGGTTATGCCTTGAAAGATCTCTTTATATGCAATTTACTTTTCCAAGTGTTTTCTAATCTACCTTTATCTGACAAAATTACTTATCCAATTCTTGCAGCTATCATAAATACTTGCTATGCCACTGCCTGCTCCTACTGCCAGGTTGTGCTGCTATTAAACTTTGTATTTGCCTGTGGAAAACAAGCAAAACCAATCCTCAAACCATTCCAGCCCAGTACATCCCAGACCTTTTCTGCAGGACCAGCTGGGGTGCATGGGAGCCCCATGCCCTGCAGCATCATCTCTGCAGGAGCATTGTGCTGGTGGCTGCTGACCCACAGTTAGCACTCAGTGTTCAGGGCTTCTCATTGCAAGCTGCCCTCGTGGCTTTGGCCAGCCCCATGAGAGCTACAGGAGCATGCCTGAATGTGCCCTTGGTGACCGTGTTCCACTCTCCTTCCACGTCTGTGAAAATGTAATTGGGGATCAGCATCAGCAGCTGTGTCGAGCACCAGATACTACGTGTGTTGAGCAGGTTTCTGGTGTGATGGGTCACTATGATGCAAGCCACAGAGGGAAAAAATAAACTCCTGAACCTGCATAAGGGCACTGCTAGGGAGACTGGGAAAGCTGGAAAGCTTACACCTTGCTATCTGACTTGGGTACATAGTATGCAGTAAATCTTTATCTGATGCTAATGTTCTCTAATGTTCTGCAGCTAAATATCTCATCTTGTACTCAGGGTGGTTCTTTTAGACAGGATCCATGGTTCAGCACATCCTCTTCCCATCTGAGACACCTTCGGGCTGTTCCTGTGTCCTGAACAAGGCTTACAGATTGAGCTGAGGGTGATCTGTGCTCTGATTACATCTGCAATGGGTGGCAAAGCTGCTCGTATCTAGCAATATGGGACCAAAATTCAGCACAACCTTCTGTAAGAGTCAAAGCATCAGAGAAAAGGTACTGCAGTATTGTCTCACAGTGTGTGCTGACTCTTGTGCTCCAACATACCCTCACGTGTGAAATAGGAGAGTTGAAGCCTCTTGCTCTGAAGTAAAAAGAAACCAACCCAATATATCTTCAAATTGCCAAAACTTCAGAGGTGTTTGAAATCTAAACCAGGAGTTTAGTAGCTTAAGCCTCATCCCTAATTGAAATAAGCGAAAGTGCCTATATTCTTTACCAGTGTTGGTGTCATAAATATCTCCATTAAGTAGCAATTAAGCTGCTGGGATTTGGGCTGTATGCCATTATAAGAGGTAATTATAAAAGAATTGGATTAATTAGTTCCTGAATTATTTATGTAGACATAAATATTGCACATGAGATCAGTGTTAAACAGGATACTGGCATGAAGAGAGGAAGGGAATGCTACTTTGATTCATCCTATTGCTTTAGTTCTTCCTCACCAAAATATTAGAAAAGTTGAAGTTTTTAAAAAACTAACTATTCCCACTGTTAATGCGCATACATCACCTTATCAGCTTTTATAGAAATATAGTCCCTTGATAAAGCCATTCTGTTTGCTTTTGTAATCTCTCCAAGTCACCACAAATAATAAGCACTGAGAGTTCTCTCTTGTCAATACAATGAAGTCAATCTTCTGTCTGTTGTGGTATAATTTAGAGCTGGGGGAAATGACTGATTTCACAGATATTAACTTTATCGAATATACAAACAACAGATGTATTATAGGGGAAAGAAATTTTGTGCAAGCAGCACAAAGGACTCCAGCAATCAGCAAATTCAATCTGCTTTTGACACTACAGCGTTCCCGTAGTCTAACGGCGCTTGTCAGCAGTAAAAATAATATAATACAAAGATGTGGCAAAGTGAAAACAAGAGAGGCTATTTAGTATGCAAACAGCTAAGAACCTGAAACAGGACACTTTATGAAAATAAAAAAAATATAGTTTGAAATGAAATTTTCATCTCCTAAATTTATCTGTTTTCCTGTTTCAGGGCACAACTTGATGCGGTCAGGAAGAAGTTTCCTGAAATGTGAAAATACAGTGCTGAAGTGGGAAAAGGCCACACTGCTTCACATGTGGCAAAAGGAGCAATGGGAAAAACATGCCTGGACCTTTCTGGTCCTTCCTACGACCAGACTGGCTGGTGGGAGTAGTTACCTGGTGCAGGTATATTATCCACGTGTTTATGGATCTCTCTTTTGATGTGTTGCTGTAAGATAGATGGAGGAACCGTCTAATAGCACAGTGGTGATCTCAGACAGGGGAGGTCGTGCATGTGATAGCTGGCACCCTGGGGAAACCTGCAGCCAGGGGAGATGGAAAGCCAAGTGTCAAAGAGACCATGTTTCCCTTGTCAAAATGGCCTGCGGTGGCAGGTGGGGAGCTCATGTGATGTGTGCAGGGAGCCAGGCTGCCTGCGGACACACTGGCAAGCAGTGTTGTGGAAATTAAAATGTCCTCTAATTTTTTGGAGCCTGGGTTGTGTTGTGGCTGGCTGTCCTCACTGCTTTGGGGAGCTTTAACCAGCTCATCTCTGAGTGTATTTGAAATTTTGCATGTTTCTCAAATGCAGGACACAAACTGCAGTAGAAGGGCATAGGTTTTTTGTGTTCTCTGGAGGGAGGGGAGGGAAATATTTTGGGCCATGATCTGCAGCATCAAACCCCATTTTTTTTCAGCCCTTGCATGGGAGCTGAAATACTTGAAAATGACATGTGAAAGAAAGTTGGAACCTGGAATAACACAGTCTGAAGTTTCTTTAGTAGCAGTAAGCATACAAAGAGATGGAAATGCTAACAGACAGCTTCTGACAGGCCCAGTTTTTCAGGTTGATTTACAAGGCTCTCAATGTGCAATAAATCACCCACTCGTAATTACAAATTAGCACAGTCTGAGTGGTTTTGTACAGCTCTAGAAGTCGAGATTGAAGTGACCGGTCCCAGACATGTGTGCATTTGGTGATTCCACAGAGATGATGATGATTATTTTCTGGGCTCTTACTTCTGACAGCTAGTTTCCTTTTAAGCTGTTGTCTGGGTGCTAGTTTCTTTAGTTTTAGCTGCTCATTCCCTGGGACCAGCAGAAGACAAAGCAATGTCAGCCCCGAGGGTACAGCATGGGCATTGTACACATCCTCACTGTGGTCAGCTCTGTTGCCACAGGCTTTGTCTCCCAAGAGCTCCATAAAGGCAGGATTAGTACCATGTACCCACGAAGCAGTGAGTATTGCTGGGATTGAAGTCAGTCTGGCTGTTATGTGAAGAGCTGGTCTAAAACATAGGCTGGTAGAGTTACCTTGTAGGAGAGGGCAGTATTATTAGTGTTGAAATCTCAGGTTTCTGCCAGTTTGGTAGTTTTTAAAGGAGAAAGTAACAGCAAAACATCCTGGCTTCCTTGTGTAAATTAATTGCATTTTGGCTTATTAAAATGGTCAATCTGTTTACTACTTTGCATAAGACAATATCTTGGGATGTTTTGATGTTATTAAAATGAAATAGAAACAGCACAACTTTGTGACTGCCATGAAAGGTTTGCTTTTTTTCTTCATAGCGATTGAAAAGATCTTTTGAAATACCAGTATTTTCCCTGAAATTTAGAAATTCAGCTATCTGGAAAGCTTTCATTTTATATCAGATGAAAACTTCCTTGTACCAGGAAAACTCTCCATCACTTACCTTTAGTGAGATTTCAATCTTTAAGTCACCTTCCCTTGCAGAAACAGCTAGAATAAAAGCCAGATTTAGGGCCTTGGACTTCCTGAGTGTAACTGCTGGTGTGAAGCTTGCTGGTGGGGATGCAGGGTGATATTTGAGCAAGTGAGTCCTTTTATCTGCATCTCCCTTACCTGTCTGTTAAACTGGAACAGTGCTGGTTATTCAGAGCGTCCTCAGGAGGCAGTGAAGTTGGGCTAACGCTCTCTAAAAAGCAATTTTGAGGTAAGACACTGATCAAGTGTGCATCTTGACCTTTACATAGCATTGGATCCTGTTGGCTACATGCTTACTTTAGTCCTGGGTGATGCTGAATACCCCAGCCTCACACCAGTTGCATACCTCCTTCAGGTTGTGAGCTTGGAGCATTAATGATGCTTAGCTGTGTGTTCTTCCCTCCCAACTGGCTACAACAGAAAGACTTAAATACCCAGACAAATACAAATGGGGTCCACAGAGAAATGTAAATGTTTGTAGAATGCATTTGTGAAAGCCAGTTGATAGCTTCCCAACTGCCAGACAGCTTGTGCCAATATGGGGAGCAGGCTGCTCCTGGGCATATCCTGCACCTTCTCTCTGCTCTCTCGGGTTGACAGCAAGGCGCTGAGACTTAAGTATGAGCTTCCATTTTTGCTTTCCAGCCTTTCTCACCTCAAAAGCCAAATATGCTGCGTAGTCAACAGACTTCAGTGGAGGACCTAACATAAAGCCTATGCAGATGGAAGACAGCATTGTACGTGAGTGGCTTAAACCAGTATCTTTCACGTTATCTTTACTGATATGATTTAAACACAGATACAGTTCAGCGTGTCTCAGATGGCAGGCTGTGATTGCTCAAGCAATGAAAAATGTTTGATTTCTTTTCTTTCTTTTTTTTTTTTTTAAAGTGGAAAAATCGAGGGATATCAGATGGCAGCAGTCATTCAGCAGATCAGATGGGGAAGTGATGTCTGCAATTACTGGTTGCAAATGTTTACACTATCCAGGATACTGCTGACTCCTTTTAATTGCTGGAAGAACTTAGTTCCTGCAGAGCAGGAATTTAACATAAATGCCTGTAACAGACATTTCTGCAGGCTCTTGTTCTACTGCTTTGTGGATGAGATAAGTCCGTTGGGAACTAGGAACAGGCTTCTCGCAGCTCGCTTCCGCTTATCGTCCTGGTCTGCAGCTGATTCTCCAGAGGAGATGTTGATCCTCCCAATGCTCAAACTCCTCTCTGTGTCTAGGCTTACCTGCCCATGGCTGATGGGGCTGAAGGAGCTGGTCCCAGCCCACCACCATGGCTTGGATGTACAGTCCTGTGCCAGGAGAGTTGCTCAATCACTGGGCAAAGCGTCTTAAAAATACAACGCAAAGAGTCTCTGCCCTCACAGGTGTCATGGTGCCCAGCTCAGGAGCAAACTCCCGCCTGTGGTGAACCTGGCGTCGCTTTGGGTGCCGCCAGGATATCCCTGGCCTGAACGGCTGTGAAAGGCAACAAGTTCCATTGGAGAGTTTGAAAACGTAATCTTATTTATGGTAAGAGAAGTTATTACGTGGCACGGTGGGGAGGTGACCGCAGGCCTGCCTGGTGCCAGGCAGGGGCTGCAGACTGAATACAGCCAAGCAGCTGTGGGGAATGTGCGCACAAAAATGCAATTCTAAGGTATTCGGAGGTTTTTTGTGAAGCGAAGCCGGTGGCAGCGGAGGGCCCAAGCCAGTCGCTGGCGCTTCCCCAGCTTCGCAGCGGCGGCGGGCACCGATCTCAGCTTCGTTCTCGGCCAGCTGCGCCGAGCCGCCGGCGGGCGCTGGAGCCTCGGCGGGCGCCGCGCTGCATCCACCGCCCTCCGCCGCCAGGTGGCGCCCGCGCCTCGTCACACGCGATTCCCGCCCGCCGCGCTGCTCCGCGCCGCTCCGCGCTGCTCCGCGGGCACGGGCCACCTCAGCCACCCCCGAAAAAGCATCGCTCAGGCGCGGGTCGGGGTGGCCGCCCGCCTTCTCGGGGGCGTAGAGCGCTTCACTGTTTACCCGGGACGCTATCCCGCGGGGTTTCGGGTGAATCGCTTTCTCGCCGCCGCTCCGCGATTGAGACTTGACGCGTGACAGGGAGCGGTGCCGGGAGTTTTAACCGCGTCCCTGATGGATGCCCCCTGTCACCGCGGAGGTTGTTTGAAGGTGCGGGCGGCGCCTGCCGAACACGCGGCTCACACTTATTTCTCACTTGTTAATACATTACCGCCGCGCGGTGCCGAGAGTCGTATTTGTCTTCCTGCCAGTGCTGCTGCTGAATTGCAGGGAAGAATATAAAAACGCCTGGAAAACCTTTTTATTGTATAGTTAAGAAGCTCTTTGGAAATCGGTATTCACGAGGGAAGCTCGGTTTCCGTTATTTTTTCCCCAAATCTACTGAATATCTGCCTGGCTTGAAGGCCCCGAATGGGGGACATGGAAGCAGCAGCTTGCCTTAAGCTGTGTTTAACTGGGGGAGCCTGCACCCCCCTCCCCAAAGCAGCTGGGCTCTTGTAAGGCACTGGCTCTACCTCTGAAGTGTTGGTCTTCCTTAGCGCAGCAAGGCTTCCTGCTGAATCTGGTTAGTACGTAACTCCCAATGGTGGGAGCAAGGAACTGAGCTGTGATAATAAGGGTTTCCTCTCCGGATCTCGGTTTTGGCCCTAGGTCTTCATGTTTCCTCACCTGCACTGGGGAGGATCGCAGAGGAGTGAGGAGGAATGGTGATGATTTTAAGTGAAACACCAATCTTTTGGTGACAGACATGGCTAGGGAGTGCCTCACCTTGCTGGCAAGAAATGGTGGAAAGGGGAAACTTTAGGAGAAGGGATAGATACCCTGAGGTGTGGGATATCTTTATGTTTCTTTGCCCTAAATGCGGCATTTTGTGGTGTCTGTTTGTCTGCTGGGTGATCTGGGGGCAGAGTCAGAACAAGGTATCACATGGGAGCCTGGCTTAGATGTGGGGCAGTGGCCCACCTGAGAGCCCTCCCTGAGAAACAGGCTCCACATCCAAACTCCCAGCAGCCATGGCTATACCTCCCTTACAAGCCTGCTGTCCGGGGATTGTGTGGTTGTACCTTGTGCTCCAGCTGTGGCGGGACAAGGCACAGATGAGCTGGACATGCTGGCATCTCTGGCCCTGCAGTTCTCAGTCATCCAAGTACTCTGGGGAAAAGGAGAGCAAAGCCATGTAACACATAACAGTTCAGTGCAAGAGCTAAGTGTAAATCTCAGGAGCTCAAACTCTCAGTCCCAGCCTGTGACCTTTAGGAAACCTTTCCAAGTGCTGCTTCACAATGAAAGACTCTTTCTGCAGTATTTTTAGCTTGACTGGAAGAAGCAGACTTTACCCAGAAATTTTCTAAAAGAGGCAAAAAAAGATCCCTGGCCTGTTTGTGTGATATTTCTAAGCCCATCTCTAACACTCCACAGGAGGCAGGGTTAAACAGGTGAGATGGGATGCTGTGCATTAAAATTGCAGCTGAAACCTCCTTATCAGTCATTATGGCTGTATTATTCTACATCACTCCTGACAATTGAGGGCTAAGGACAGAGTGCACGGAAAATTGTAGAACAGCCATCTGAAACACTTAATGGGTCAGCTGGGACAAAAAGGAATCGCAAGCCCCCACTTTTCCCCCTTTCTGGCAGTTGTAAATGACCATCACAAGCAGCAGCTGAGGGGCCCCAGCACCAAACTCAGAATCCCAGTGCAGGACCTGCCATCCTGGCTGGAGCATGGGTCTGTGTGCCTGACCAGCAGCCCTCTATAGTGTATGTTTGTTTCTGTCTCAGCTCACTGCCCTGCAGAGGAAAGATTAATGTCGTGTAGCAATTCCAAAATAAACCCAAAATTTGCTAGATTGTGTAAAAGTGGGAACTCAGCTTCGTTTTCCAAAAGCCTGAGAGAAAAGATACGCCTTG